>NC_081421.1:14727122-16169622 GCF_949786415.1 Peromyscus eremicus | reverse complement strand
CAGACTTGAAAATGACCTCTGATAATTGATGTGTCACATTCGCTCAGTAGATGCCATCAGTGAGGCCTCTGTGTTAACCTGGGTTATTTATTTATTTATTTTCCAAGACAGGGTTTCTCTGTAGCTTTGTACCTTTTTTGGAACTCACTCTGTAGCCCAGGCTGGCCTTGAGCTCACAGAGATCCGCCTGCTGAGTGCTGGGATTAAAGGCGTAACCTGGGCTTTAATACAACTAATCTAGGGAAACTTTATGTAAGGAGTTTCCAATAAAGTGAGGCCCCTCTGGAAGCCTCTATTCCCGAATTCTGCATTTTAGGCATTTGTTGTTGTTTTCCTATTCCCTCAGTTTGATGTGTGTTCGTAGGGTGTCGACTGCATTATGTAGAGAGCGCTGAAGATACAATGAGTGTTTTCTGTGCGCTTTTGTGCTAAGCATTATTTACTGGGGTGCTATTTAATACCACAAGATGCTAATGGAGTGACGTGAAATCCATGAAGCAGCATGGCCACCCTTCTCTGTAGTCTCCTCTCCTCCAGCACCAGCTTGCTGTGATTGTTACATTCTGTTCGCTTCCCTTTTACCAACTACAGGCTTCCAACATGGGCAATTGATGTGTCATTTATTCTTTTTTAACTCAGTGATTAGAAAGAACACTGGTCTGTAATTCAAGAGCCCTGTGACGTTCTATACATCCATTCCAGTGCATACTGTTTTTGGTGCAGCAAAGTATTCAGTCATTCAGAGCAGGGAGAGGGGCCTGGAACACAGCAGCATAATAAACAACCTGATGCCATTGATTTCATTCCACAGTAACTATTATTTCAATTTAAGCTGTTTATTTCCCTATGAAACAAGATGAAATGTTTCTCTTCACTTCCTAAGTCGCATTTTGGTTCATGTTGGTGATATTTTTCTACAAATACCCAAATTCCAAGTTTAACAAATGAGTTACAGTTCTAAGGAGAAAGAACATACAGAGTTCTTTGGCACAACTTAGGAAGAGTGTAACGGTGGCAGTTAATAGCTGAGGCCACATGCATTGGTGCCCTCCCATGCGATCTCATATTTCATGTCCCTGCCTTATTCACTTCCATCAGATCAAATCAAATTGAAACTCTCAAACCGCATTTGTTCCTATTTCTGTGCTTTTGTTCACATACATTTTAAAAAATTTTATATGCATTTTATGATTTTTCCAATATATAGAAGAAAGCAGAAAAGGAAATAACCAGTGACTATAAAAGTTGGGACTCTATCATGGGCTGTGCTAAAATGTGAGAAGCAGGAGAATAATCCACGTAGGTTTATCTCCATGGCTGGAAGATATTTTCCACACTCCTAGAGGAGAAAAGTATCCATCAGTATCACCCAGCTACAAACCCCCGCCACCCCCCACCCCCGCCACCACCACCACCACCCAAACAGACAACAGGACAGACTGGCGCAAAGGCGGGACAAATGTTATGGGAGTAAGCAACCACTTTTATTGCGTTTAAGGCCCACTTCATGAGATACTTCATGAGACGGAAACCCTACCTGACACTGTAAAAGTAGCCAAGAACCTGAGAGCAGATAGGCATGGGCCTAGGGAAAACCTACTGCTACTATTCTGTTAAAGGAACGTATCAATAAAATGACTCCTAATGACATACTGCTCTACCCATCTGTAAGTGCCGTCATCAATCTGTCATCAGAGAAGCTTCTTTTTACTGTAGATAGTAATTAGCACAAAGATCCACAACTGGAAAATATGCAGAGGGTGAGAGACTTGGGAGCACTCAGTCTTAAATGGGATGTCTTCATCAAAATCTTGACCTCAAGGCTCAGGAATCTATGGAAGAGGAGACAGAAAGATTGTAAAGGGTGATCTTACAATCCTGTCACTGGCCCATCTGTGAGTCAGCCAAGCTGGCTTCAGCAGACAGGCAGCCAGGGAGGAGGAAGGAAGGCCAGCGGGCATGGATAACTTAAGGAAACAGTGTCTTCCATACACAAGAGAACTGATGCGTATATGAACACACAGAGACTCGTAGCACGTGCCAGACTTACACAGCTTCAAAGCAGACAAAAGCCCAGCACTGTGAAGGGGAAGTGAGCACAAAGTCCCGCCCCTAACCAAGAATCTATTTGCAACTGATACCTGCTGGGAAAGGGAAAATTCATTATCTCCAGTGTGTGTCAGTGGGTATCCCCACAAGCCCAGGAGTAGTTGGCCAACACGAAAAGGACTCCATGTATTTTTTTGTGCACTTCTTATTGTTTTGTCTTATTAGTTGATTTTTAATTTGTTTTTACTTTATCTTCTTTTCTTTCTTTCTTTCTTTTTTCTTTTCTTTTTTTGAGAGAGAGAGAAAGAAAATGAAGTTGGGTAGGTAGGGAGATGGGGCAGACTTGGGATAAGTTGGGAGAGAGAAAATAATATATATTCAAAATATATTGTATGAAAAAAATTTAATGTAAACATTGTTTAAGAGTTCATCCCTTCTCATACCCTGTGAAGGCGTCCCATCCAGGAATCTGACCAGCTGGCCGTCTTCCTCCTCCCCGTGCCTGTCTGCTAAGCCAGCTTGGCTGACTCAGATGGGCAAGTTCCTTCAGCTCTGTGGCCAGTGACAGACTCGGTGGGAGGATTTACACCACGGAAACTGGGCAGCACTACAAATCAGGCTTTGTTTGTACATTAGCTTTTGTTGTTTAGGATGTGTGAGTTAACAGCACGGCATTGCACACAAGCACACTGATAAACGCCCCATTGTGTGTCCTCGAAGTGCTTTTAAAGACCAGTTTGAAATAGGAGGTCTGCAGTCTGTACCAGGGATGGGATTATATTTTGAGTGCTTTCTTTTTTTCCTGAAACTGCTTCTCTTTGTGTAATTCAGACGAGCTTTGAACTCTCGATCCTCTTGCCTCAGCCTCCTGAGTTACACAGTGAAGCGCTTTTTTAATCTCCAGAGTGTTGGGCATACTGGATGCATTTAATAAGTGCTTTGCCACCACTTTGAAGGAGTGTATTACCTTGTCTTCTTGCCACAGTAATTCCTTAACCACAACCACTTTGCTTTGTGTAATTTGTATCTTGCTTTTTAAAATGCGATTTGAAATTGCTCTGGTAGGTAATTTCTTTCCCTCTCTGTATGAAGTAGTTTCATAAGCATCACAATGCTAAGTACTCTCGCAATGCTAAGGCCTGCAGAGACCCATCTCAGCAAATGATGGTCTTTTGGGGCCTATGCACTCCCTGGCATTGCTGAGCTCTATGGAAAAAAACTACCAGCTCATGCTCCCCAACTGGTGGGTCTCTTTTGGAAGTTTAGCTTGATACTTTTCAAAACTGGAAAAAAAAAAAAAAACCCTTTATGTTACTAACCTAGAATGGACTTTGTAGCTGAGAATGACCACGGACACCTGATCCTCCTGCCTGTATCTCTCAGTGCTGGGATTACAGGTGTGAGGCTCCTGCCTAAGTTGTTGAGAATGTTGGGGAAGGTTAAGGGTGGGTGATGTGAGGAAGATGCTTCTGCATCTGCAAAGGTCCCTAGAGGGACCACAAGGTCCATCAGAGTGAAACAGATTCAGACACAGCCAGTAACAGTCCGGAACGTATTTCTCAGAGTTGTAACCTTTTTATGTCTTCATTTCTGCAGTCCACCTATTTGCAGACCATGGCCATTCTTCTTTTAAGTTCTTAGCCTAAAATAGAATGTTCTCTCTTTTTCTTCCTCTTCTTTGCCTCTCCTGCTTCTCCTTCTTCAAGGTGCTGAGGATCAAATCCCAATGCTTTGTGGGTAGGCAAGCACTCTACCATTAAACTATACCCCCAGCTCCAGGTTGAGACAAGGTCATTCTGTGTGTAGCCCAAGTTGGCATTGAAGTCCATCTTCCTGTTTCCACAAGTGCTATAATTATAGGCAAGTACCATGTGTTTGAACCATTTGGTTTATTGGAAAGTTGAGGAGACTCTGATCACAAAACAAAAGTTGAACCATCCTCTTTTGAATTCAGACATTAGACAGATTTTCTTAGATCTGGAGTGGGTCTCGGAGAGGATGCAGCATATCCTGCCCCCAGCATCCCTTAGCAGGCTGCAGAAGCTGAGCATTTCAACACAGCAGTTAGGAGGTGAAGGCAGGGAGATTTAAGTAGAAAGCCAGGGTGGACTGCAGAGCAAGACCCCATTTCAAGATTTTGAAAACAACAACAACAATAAAACAGAGTGGGGAGGGTGAAGGAGGAAAAGGAGACATAGGAGAGAGAAACAAAAATATGTGATTTCTTCTCCCCTGCTTGGCTTCTTTATTTCAACAAGCCACTATAATGCTCAACAACCTTGTGTGTTTTTAATTTTTTAAATAAAGTTCTCCTTTATTCTAGCAAATAAAAGCAGAAAGTAAATTACACTTTTCCCTCTATCCTGAGATGTTTGAATTTACCCATCGGCCTTCTTTTCTGTCAGTCATATTTGAGGGAAGGGGAAGAACAGGGTGCTTCCTAATATGCCTGTCTACTGTGTTCCATGGACTACTAAGAAGCAAGACATACCCACTTCCTGTTGCTGTCTGACCAGAATTCCCCAAACTCAAACCACTTGGCTTGAGTTCATCCACTGCTGTCTGCCCTTCCCACAGCCTCTTAAACAACAAAATAAAAACCTGATTCCTACAGGATGGGGGAAAGCAATCAAATTTTCCTCAATTTGTTCAGCCATTGGTTTCAAATCCTTACTCTCAAAGACATTACATAGGTAACATCTTTCTCACTGTGCTAGTGCAGTGACAGAGAAAGAAGCCGGGCCACCATACCGCCTTGGTGGGCAGTCTGCAAGGTCTCATCATTTCTATTCCCAGATCTAACTTTTGTGAACATACCAGGTCACTCGCATCTGGCTTTCTAGAATCCAAGTTCATGCATGGTAACTGTCTTAGGGTTTCTATTGCTGTGAAGAGACACCATGACCACAGCAACTCTTATAAATGAAAACATTTAATTAGGGCAGGCTTACAGTTCAGAGGTTTAGTCCATTATTGTCATGGCAGGAAGCATGGTGGCATGCAGGCAGACATGGTGCTGGAGAAGGAGCGGAGAGTTCTATATCTGGATTGGCAGACAGCAGGAAAAGAGAATGGGCATGGCTTGAGCATTTGAAATCTTAAAGACCTCCAACAAGGCCACGCCTCCTAATATGCCACTCTCTGAGCCTATGGGGACCATTTCCATTCAAACCACCACAGTAACCATAGACCTTTGTAGAGCTTTGGTGTTTTTCAGTTATAGAGTAACTGAATTGTACCCCATCCCACTGGCTCACCTGTAATAAGTTTTCTTGACTGAATTAAAACAGAGAAAATAGGCAGTAATCTTTTAAAACTATTTTCTCTGATTTGCTGAGGACCAGAGGCCAGTTCACTGTGTATGCTAAACAAGCACTCTACCACTGAGCTATATCCCAAGTCCTTAGGTATTTGAGACAGGGTCTTTCTATGTAGACCAGACTGGCCTTGAAGTCCATCCTCCTGCCTCCACAAGTAGTGGGATTATAGTGAGTACCACCACACCACGTTTTGGAACCATTCAGTTTACACAAAGGTTGACGAGACCCTGGTCAGATAACAAAAGCTGATCTCTTTGTAGCTTGAGCACAGGCATGCTTGATGGATGAAGGGCAACTGACGCCAGGTTAATAGTTCAGAGAATGACAACATTCCCACTGAGAGAGAAGAGCAACTTGCAAGATAAGCCAAACTCAGCAACAACACCCAAGCAACATTCATTTCAGCTTAATTCAGTGCCAAATTGAATAACACGACAAGACTCTATCTCAGGATAAAAAATAAAAAGGGAGTGAGATGGGCAGATAGCCTAGTGACAGAGCACTTACCTAGTGTGCACAAAATCCAGTTTTCACTCTCAGGAATGAAAATCTAGGGAGTATTTCTTGAAGAACAGCTTGGCATTCTGTGTCCTTGTGTTATTATAAACACATCTATCTGCTGCTAAAAATTCTCTAATACAGCAGGTATTCAAGAGAGCACATAATGGATGTAAGCTGGGTGTGCTGATGTGTGTCTGTAATCCCTACACTCAGAAAGCTGAGATAGGAGGATCTTGAATTCATGCCCAGCCTTGTCTAAGAAGTGAGACCTGTCTCATAAAACAAGCAGTTTTAGTTATAAAGACTCTGGCTGTATGAAACTTCATTTGTTCCTATAATGCCATGATTCTTGACAGAACAAATGAATAAACAAAAGAGAAAAGTTTATCTTTATAAGATTTTGGGCATTAAAAAAAGATCTCTGTATAGTTGTGTAACATGAATGTTACAGGGTCTTTTAATAATAATAATAATAATAATAATAATAATAATAATAATAATAATAAAACCCTTAGCCAGATATTGGGGTAAATGCTGAAAGATCAGAGAGACAAAGGAACAAGTCACTGCCATATCTTACCTCTTGGACTCCTCAGCCTGAAAAGCCTCAGTTCCTGTCTCCTCACGCATTTTTAGACCTTTCTGCTTCCTGCTATCACTTCCTGGGATTAAAGGCATGTGTGCTTCCCAAGCAAAGGCATGAGATTTCAAGTACTGGGAATAGAGGTTTGTGCCACCAATGCCTGGCTCTGTTTCACTCCTGGACTGAGTCAATCTCATGAAGTCCAGGGTGGCTTTGAACTCACAGAGATCCAGACAGATCTCTTCCTCCCGAGCGCTAGGATTAAAGGTGTGTGCCACCACTGCCTAGCCTCTATGTTTACTCTAGTGGCTTGTTCTGTTCTCTGATCTTCAGCCAAAGTTTATTAAGGTACACAATATATCAACACATAGTTGTGCTCAACATGTCCAAGTAACAAATTCTGAGGCCTTGGTGTCAGGATGGGAACTTCAAAACTAGTCACCTCTTCCCCCAACCTCTCCTGAAAACATCTCCAAGCTCATGTCCTGAAGATGCCATTCATGCCTCAGGCCCCCAAGACTAGGAGTCTGCTCAATTGCTTGGCAACATGTAGCTGGAGAGCTTCTCTCCAGGTCCCACCAAGCCCCGCAGTCCCACAACCCACGAATAAAATAATCATTCAGATGCTTATATTACTTATAAACTGTATGGCCATGGAAGGCTTCTTGTTATCTACTTCTTCTACCTTGAATTAACCCATTTCTATTAATCTATAAGTTGCCACGTGACTCGTGGCTTACCGGTACCTTATATCTTGCTTGTCATGGTGGTGGCTGGCAGGTCTCTCTCCCTCAGCCTTCCACTTCCCAGACTTCTCTTCTCTCCTTGTCCCACCTATACTTCCTGCCTTGCCACTGGCCAATCAGTGTTTTATTTATACAGAATGATATCCACAGCAGCAACATCAGTTTTGATTGCTTTCTGGATCAATGGTATTGTGCCAGGAGGAGCTCAGTTTGCTCTGAACAAAGGCAGGTAGGTTGCACTTCCAGGTCACCCCCAAAATAGTTCGGCCACTATTTGCCTGATATACCAGTCAGTTACTTTTCTCATTGCTATAATAAAATACCTGGCAGATGAAATATAATAAAGAGAGATTTTTTTTTTGGCTCAGGATTTAAAGGGGGTATGGTCCATGTAGGAAGCTATGTCAGCAATGGGAGTGTGAGGAGGCTGAACATTCACATTTAGGGTGGGTCTTCCTTCCCTAGTTACCCATCCCTGGAAACACGAACACAGAAGGGTGTTACCTAAGAGATTCCAAATCTAGGTGAGATGACAATGGAGATTAACCATCACGCCTGACATACGAAGAACTGTTACCAACAAGATCACATGTCAACAATAGTTACTGCTACTAACAAACCATGAAGGAAGTTGGTAGCTGCTGTGGTGAAGTCACTCAGGCCTAAGGGAATTTACTGTCAGCATGGAGAAGTCATGACCACAGAGGTTTAGGACAGCCACCACTACAGAGACAAAGACATACTGGAACACAGATACCAACTCCATTATTTGTTAACTTACCAACTAGCAACCTAGATGACAGAGGATGACATGTTCTTGAGTGTTGAACTAGCTCTGTAGTGATGCAGGAAAACAAAACAACAACAAAAATAAACCCAACAGCTGTGTAGTTTTGACACAGAGCAGCATCTGCTCTGAGATGACACCCCAAGTTCAAAGACCTAAGTTCATATCAGCACCAACATAAAAAGCTGGATGTGCTGGTGTGTGCTGTCACCGAAGTTCTGGGAGATGGAGACAGGAGGATTCCTGCAGTTCACTGGACAGACAGTCTAGCTGAACTGATAAACTCCAGGTTCTATGAGAGATCCTGTCTCAGAAGCTAAGGTGGAGAGTGATGAAGGTAGATGCCCAATATTGACCTCTGATCTCCACATAAATACACACTCATGTGCACTTGCAATCACTGCACACACACACATACCTCCCAAATTATTACTTGACAAATTTGAAAGAAGGAAAATTCTTCCATATGGGGAAGAATCAATAACTAGAAATCTTATTACCAGTTTACATTTTCCCAGATAGCATGTCAACCTTCAGCACTTTTCAAATAGCTAATACCAAGGTGGGAGGTCACATGACTTTCCCATCACATCTAGCTCATTGATCTCTCCATCATCCTAGTCACATGGCCTATGCCAGTCCTGAGTCCTGGTGCTTTGCATGATCTTCACATCAAATTTCTCAACAAACTGTCACATCTACATCTTCCATTTGGCTTGAAAGCAAGCTTTTAACACTCCATACATGCTAGGATCATTTTTGACTACTTCCAGAGAGACGTTCTCTGTCTTTCAAGCATCTTAAGCATTTTTAGATTCTTTTAGCCAATTCTTTAATGGGAATATTAGCATTATTTTTTGTCTGTGTTATCATTAGTAACTAACATCAGCCATTTTCAGTTAATATCAAAACCACTTTTGCTAAGTCAGTAAATTTGAGGGAATTGGCCATTTAATAAATTGAAATTTATCTTTCAGAGCATTGATTTTGGGTGCATTGATCTACAGAATCAATGTAAAGAATCAAGGCAGCTGTAAATGAGGCTCATGCTACACTGAACGATCCCTACAGAACATTAACATGCACTGATGGTTTTGAAGTATTTGGGCTAATGAGCACCCCAATGGGAAACCCACACATCAGAACCTATCACCTGTGATGTCAGTGATCAATACAGGGCACTTGATAGACACTTCTCCACCTTCCAGGGTTTAAATGCAGACTGTGGAGAAGTGACTATCATGATCGATCCTATAGAGAGCTTGTAAATAGTAGGGACAGCACCAGATGCTGCAAATAGATGCTCTTTTGTATTGCTGGGATTTGACTTTTGCCTCTTTTTCTGTGACATCTCATGGAAACTTTGTCCCATGGTCTTGGATATCAGGCTTCTGCTCATTGTGACTATAATAGCCATAATTGTTGGGTTTGGATTTTTGTTTAGTTGTTTTTTATTTGTTTTGTTTTTGAGACAGTTTCATATAATCAGATTGGCCTTGAACTCAATATGTACCAAAGATGACCTTGAACTTTTGACCCTACTGCCTTTACCTCCCAAATGTCAAAATAATGAGCCATCACAGTCAGGGTTCTGGAAGTTGAACCTAGGCTAGGGTCTTGTATATGCTAGACAAGCATTCTACTACTGAGCTACATCTATGGCTACCATAGTAATTATCATTGATAGGATATATTACTTCCCAAAATAACACATACCTTTGTCTATATCAATGAGGCAATGAGCCAGCCATGTCATGGTAAATTCTTAATCAAAAAGGAGAATTTTATAGCACAGTATAAAAGGGTATTTAAGTACTTCACCTGAAATTTCCATATAGAAATTTCAGTCAAATCACAAATCTGTGAGAAATCAACTTACTATTTAGACTGGCCCAGGCTGGTTTTGCAAGTACCAGTGTTTTCACGACTGGTCAGCTGCCACACTGCTGTAGCCTTTCCTAAAGCACTGAACAGCAAACTCAGGACAGATGTACTTGGCCAAGATGAAAGCTACGATGGGAGTGTTTGAATGACACTCTGATATATCAGAACACGAACTGACGGCATCTATGAAAATCAAAGCATTAGCAACTTCCCTGAGGAGAGAAGACGTTCAAAAGTGCTGCTGGCTACAAAGCCAAGTAGTAGCATGGCTCCCAGACAGAATTTTCTGGGTTGTATTCATCTGATATGTTCATTTGAGATGCCAGACCAGCTTGCTCTAACTAGGCTCCATTCTAGTTTACTCCTAGAGACAATGCAAAGAACCATTAACCAATCTTGAGTTATACTCATCCTAGAGACCAGTGGAGATTACTGTTACTATTACTATCTTTTTGAATAATAGTAACTCCTTCTGAGTTGAGCCAGGCACAAAAAGTCATAATCTATAACTAAGATCTAAAGTGAAAGAGCAAACTCTCTGGACACCAAAAACGAAAATAGTGTCTTAAATGCCCCACCCCACCACCACCAAAACATAGGCTGCATGAAATCTCTTTCCACAAAGAGATAATTTGCTACCAGAAATAGTATAATAAAACCAATCTCTCTTGTTTCAGTTGTAAAATTTAACTATATTGTGACAATAAAAGACTCTGAGTTGTAACTTTTGATTTTTATTGCTGAGGTCATTTTGCAAAAATACAAACCATGTCTTGTTTTGCATAGATATTAATCCAGTTAGAACTGTACTACCCAATGACCATCTTATTTGACACTGTCCAAGCAGATGGTCATTGGGTAGTACAGGTGGCACAAACTCTTTTGTATGTGAAAGATAAACTGAATTGTAGAAAAGGGCCAGTTCAGACACTCTTTGAATAGCAGGACATTGTTACTGTGGTAACTGTAGAAGAAGCAAGAAAGACAAATGGGAAATATTGAAGGAGTTGAAACAGCTGACTAAGGGGGAAGGTTGAGAACAGGACACAGAACTAAGATGAAGTCAGGAACGGGATCCTAGAGTCCCACAGAAATGATAGAACTTGATCAAACAGACTACAAACACACACAACACAGATTATTCTTAGAAACACCCAAAGAATACACTGTATGACTTCATATGTGAACTAAGTTGACAAATTGGTAATGTGAACCCATGATGGCAGAGAGAGGTTCTCCTGGGCTGGGTGTGGAGATGACAGTGGGGAGGAGTCTATGGAGGCTTTGGAGGCATTGCTTATGTTGTGTCTAGATACAGAGGCTGTAACAAGGCATGCCAAGCTTATGGAGCCGCCTCAACAATGAACTTACTGTCCATGGATGTCTCTATGTGTATCTTATACTTTGATACAAAGTGAAATAAAGCTTCAGACAATGGTCACAGGTTAGTTGCTGCAGAGTGAGAGCCAAGAGGACAGGATAAAGGTGATCCTCTGCTTGTTCCTCTCCTATACGTGTGCTGGAAGTTGGCTGCTAGAGGGTCCACTCTGTCCCTTCAAAAAATAAATGTCAGTGTTCTAATATCTAGGACATCAGAATGGAAGATTATTTGGAAGTAGGATTGTTGCAGATAAGGTTCTGGGTAACCCCAATCCTATCTGGCTGGTGTCTTGAGAAGACACCCTTGTGAAGACATAGGCACTAGGAATCTATGTGAGGATGAAGGACAAGAGTGACTCGTCAACTCCCCAGGGAATGACAGAGATTTTTGGCAAACAACTAGAATATAGGACAAGCAACCAGACCTTTCTTACCATTTTAAAGGGGAACATGGCCCAACAGACAACTTCAATTTGTATGTCTCATCTCTAGAATTATGGAAGAATAAGCTTCTGTTGTTTTAAACCGTTAAGTCTGTGGTAGTTTGTGGGGGCAGCCAGCCACTCTAGATGTCTCAGTGTCAGTGGATGGCAGCAGGAGGCATCACAACCACACAGCACGGGGAGTAACGGATACATGGATGCCTGCCGCAAACCCTCTCCAGGTCCTTGAACAGCCTCTTCCTGCCTCTGGAGGGTAGGCTCCCATAGGCTCTTTCCTCAGATTGTGCTTTGATAGCTAGTTCTTCCATTAAACTCTCCTCAACTATACCATCCCTGAAACTTCAGCTATGAAGAATAAAACTGGGTTTTCTTAATTACATTCATTCACACATTACTGTTCTCAGAACAACTTTGTGGGAATTGCTGTCAGTGAAAAAATTCCAACAAAAGAAATAATATCTTCTGGTTGCAACATGTAGATTTTTCCTTTCAGTGGTAAAATTATTTTATTATTATTATTATTATTATTATTATTATTATTATTATTATTATTATATCATTGACTGTATTTCAAAAGTCAAAACTATTCTGACCCAGAAGTGGGACAGCCAAGTTTGAGATAGGCTACTATAATTTTAACAACAATATTGTGAAGCCAGGGAGCATTTCATGTTTATATCGTCAGCTCTTCAACATAAGTACTATGATCACCCCCATTTTCTAGACAAGGGATCTAAGTCTTCAAGAGCCTAAATTATCCAAAGTGACCCATATAATAATTGTTAACATTTAGGACTCAAGCCGGGCAGTGGTAGCGCACGCCTTTAATCCTAGCACTCGGGAGGCAGAGCCAGGTGGATCTCTGGGAGTTCGAGGCCAGCCTGGGCTACAGAGTGAGTTCCAGGAAAGGCACAAAGCTACACAGAGAAGCCCTGTCTCAAAAAAAAAATTAGGACTCACCCCCAAATCTGTCACATATAAAGTGGCATTTTCCCCCATGTCAAATGAGGAGGGAAAATTCTCCCCTCAAAGGCCAACAATTTGGGAGAGGGGAAGAACTAATCTGCCTGAAAAATAAATAGGGTTCCCTTCCAGGTTCTTAATTCTGGCAGAGTTCAATTACAGAAATAATACTGCTGTTCCGGAGATGAAGACATCAAGGTTTTTGTGCGATAAGTAGTTTCCTTAAAGTCATGCAGCATTCAGTAGCCCAAGCCAAATTCTTGCCATCCCACTCTCTATATATAGAATGTTACAATGAGTTGAGTCTAGCCATCTGCATTTGAGAAGCCTGTAAATCCACATTTTTATCAGAATAGAATGGGCCCAGACCTAGCTCCTGGGGTTGGGTAGGGGTACCTCTTTCTCAGAGTAATCAAACTTAACTTCTTACAAACTACATGTAAGAGGAGTTGGCTGTGTGAAGAAATATTAAGCAAGATGAACCCACAGGCCTAAATCAGTTAAGATCCAAGACTAAGATGGATGTTCTGAGAAATAAGTAGACTGATAGGGCAATTACAGACACAGCCTTGATGGAGCTGAGCTAAACGTGAATCTTATTTGATGGCCACAAGCATTTTCAGATGGATGTTCGTTAAGTTCGTTATTATGTAGACATTGCAAATTGGTAGATACAGCTTAGTTAAATCTTTAAAACAAAACAAGGATTTACAGTAGCTGTCCAAGGTAGCAATATAGGCATTGGAAAGGCAATGGAGTGTAAGTAATCAGTATTCTCTACTTACAGTAGTCCCTTTCTGTCCCCACATAAAGTGTCTTCCTCTCCAGTACCAGGCAGTTTCAATGGTCCACCTCCCACAGAGCCATTTCAAGAAGCTCAAGAGTGTGTGTGTCTGGCGGGGGTGGGGGGAGTGGGGGGGTGGGAGGTGGAGGGGGGGGTGGAGGGGGTCCTAACAAGGCACAATTGAAGTTGGTGGTTCTGAAACTCTAATGTGATTCAGAGATACCTGGGAACACCTGTTAATACACAATTTCTGGCCCACCCTAGAGCTTCTGAATGGTCAGGTCTTGGGGGAAGTCTGAGAACTGGTGTCTTTGACATATGTCCAGCCAATAACCAGGCTGCCGGCACAGTGATGCCACTTTGAGAACCTCGGGTCTCCAAGAAAGCCCTCTGTCGTGACAACTGAGCTTTCAGCTGGTAGCAGGTTCATACACATGAGGATAGAGTTGGAACTCAAAATTGAAAAAAATATTAGCACCTCTATTCTTACCACAAACAGAAAACAAAAGGATGTAAAATTAAAGCAAAGAAATGCCAATCATCTTGTCACAAGACCAGTGTGCTCCCTGGCCATGCTGTCCTAAGACCTGCAGATACAGATTGTCTTAAAAGAACAGCACTGTTTTCCTCACTTAGCTCCTGATGAAAGTGCAGATGTGAACCGCAGTAAATAATTCACCAAGGGCATTGGATTAAAGGAATGGTGAGAGAAATAAGAAAGGAAAAGAGAGTGGGAGAAACTTCCACCTTAATCCAGATTTTCTCTTTTCCCTCTGCACGAAAAATGCAGTTGGGACAAAGAAAGACTCCTGACCGTTCATAGTGCACGTGCTGGCTAGTTTTATGTCAACCTGATACAAGCTAGAGTCATTTTGAAAGAGGGAACCTCAACAAGAAAATGGCCCCACCAGATTAGCCTGTAGGTAAGTTTGTGGTGTATTTTCTTGGTTGGTAATTGATGTAGGAGGGCCCAGGTCCCTGTGTATAGTACTATCCCTGAGATGGTGGTCCTAGGTCTTATAAGAAGGCAGGCTGAGCAAGCCACAAAGAACAAGACAGTAAGTAGCACCCACACACACACACACCATGGCTTCTGCTTCAGTTCCTGCCTCCAGGTTCCTGCCCTGATTGAATTCCTGTCCTGAAGTGTAGAATGAAATAAACCCTTTCCTCCCTGGGTAGCTTTTGGTCATGGTGCTGTATCACAGCAATGGAAACCCTGAGTAAGACAGTGTGTGAGCACTCAGAGGGTACTCTTTTACAGAAAAGGAAATGAGGCTTGGAGATTTAAGCAAACTCTCTACTCCTCTGCTGCAGTGAACAACTTAGTAAATGTCCAGGTGTTTCTTTCCACCCAGCATCCTTCAGGACAGTTCTAAAGATAAAAGATCTTCTAATTAAAAAGGAAAGATCATGAAGCTGGGGTCTGGGCTATGCAGCTCCTCTTTGGGCTTGTCACACAGTCAGTGTGATGGGAGAACAATTCTTCCCCACAGGGTTGCCCCAGGGATCCATGGCAAAGAGGATGTAATGTCACATCTTATAAACTGAACAACACTGAGAGGTCATAGCTACACTACAGTGGTAGATCTGATGTGACCATGGGGCTTGTTGGCATTTCAGAGCTAAGTGGGAGTTTATAGGAAAGGACAGATGTCTTAAAGAAATAGAACCACCAAGAGCATTCTTCAAAAGATTTACATTCCATATTTCTAGTGCTAAATGGACAACGCTGATATTCGTGTTGCCTAAAAGACCAAATTTGTGTTGGAATTGGAAAAATAATATAAAAACAAAAATGAACAATCAAAAAGCAAGAGAAGGGTGGACATGTCAAGTCTTACAGTACTAGGGTCATTGGTAGGTGGGCTGGAATGGCTGCAGGTGGAACAGTCACACTCTAAGCCTTTGAATTGGTCACTATTTCATAAGTTCTTGGGCTTAGCTGACTGTGTCCTGAGCATGGGGAATTTCTAGATCACTGATATCCAGACCTCAGCTCTCAAATGCTTGTGGCTTTTGGTTGGTAGACCATTTGGCCATATCTTGGTCCTTCTGACTAGCAGGATTTCACGTTGGCTGCACAGTCCATACTGAAGACCACACTGGCCTGAGCATCAGCCGTGATGCACTTTATGGAGACCTTTGTAGCAAGACCCAAAATAACCAAGGTCAAACTGTAATGACATAAGAACTACTCTGCTTGGATTAGCACCCATGACATACAGCAATGAAAACAGGGTCACTTGCCCACAGTCCATGCTTAGGAGAATGCGTTCATTCTGAACCTGGAATGTGTGGATGCTATTTATAGAAAGCATGGTATGCACGTCCATGAGCTTTCTGTGGCATAATAAAGCAAATCATGGTGAAGACTGAGGAGGGATTTATTGCCAGTATAGATAAAGCAAAAGCCCCAATGCTGCAGAAGTAGCTCTGTAACCAGAGTCACGGCATTCCTCCACCATATGTGCAGTGAAGTAGTTCAAGGAAGTTGCAAGATAGAGATAGAGGAAGGAAGAACTGGAAAGAAATGTTTAATTTTAGGGAAATGTTACTTCTGTTATTCTTCTATTTTATAATTCAAAAGAGAAGCTTCTTCCATGAGTACTGAGTCTCTGACAAATTTGCTTAGCTTGTAATATAGCCACCTGACCTGCATGGTACTTTGGAGGCCATGTGGCCTAGGTTGGATTAGTGTTTCTACTTGTGCCCCATCCCAGATGTCATCGGGTAGTGTGTACACTCTAAACCTGTGCTTAGTAATCTTGCTTCATGTAATAAACATGCTTCCACTCTGTGCAAATTAGGTGTGTGTGGACTCACGGTATCTTGTGGTTCCCAGTGAGACAGGTTTTGTAAGTGGTAAAAACAGTATTTTACACCTGACATCAAATAGTTGCAGTAGTCCCATGATATAGTTTTGTAAGGTACAGAAATATTTCCTGACTTGTCCTACAAGTCAGTCATTAAAAATGATATTATAGTAATTATTATAGGATAATTTATAATGAATCAAATTAAGTTCAGTTGCTTCTTCCAACCATGATGACAAAGAACCTTTATCTATACCCCCAGAGTTCTTCAGAACAAAAGCTTTATGATTGTCTGTTCCTTCGAAGTATGTGGTACCATAGAAAACTTCCTTAGTCCTAGCTAATGGTTAGGGAAGGCTACTTGCAATATAGAGGTTTGTACAGCTGATAAATGAGACTAAGGGAGGGGGTAAATGTTTTTCTCTGCTGCATCACTCCTCAGCACCACTTTCCCTTTCAGGACTACTAAGTCTGTAATGGCAGGTAGAGAAGAATAGGCTGGGCTTGTGGCACACACCCGTCATTCTTGTAATCCCAACCCTGAGGAGGTTGAGGCAGGAAGGTCATGGGTATGAGGCTATGCAGTGGTGTCATGAACATGTTGCTGCCTACCTCTTATCCTAAAACTTTGTAGGTGGAGGGATGAGAATCAGGAGTTCAAGGTCACCTTCTAATGTATAGTGAGTCCAAGGCTAGCCTGAGTTACATAAGACACTGTCTCCTAAACCAATATCTCAGGAGAAATAAAGACTCACGTGCTAGAATATTTATAAACCCACAGACCTGGTTAGCACTATTCAAATCTGAAATGATCAGGCTGGCTGCAACTGGTTAGGTGAATCAAGACCAAGAACAGAGCAGAACCTTGAGAACACACTGACTCCCAGTTCTGCACCCGCCACTCTCACTTTCTCTCAGTCTCTGCTCTGAATCGGCCTCTCCAGGTCTTGGTATCTATATGCAGCTCAGCCCATCTGCTCAGGAATGCAGGACCACCCTATTATGAAACACATCTGTCACCTCCCCAGCAGAGGGAGCCAATCTAGACTCCTACCCTCAGTCATCAAAGGGAAGATTTTCTCTGCCAGATCTTGCTTTTCTTTCCCTAACTAGGCCCAAACCTCTTCCAATCAGCTCTCAACAGGGTGTGCAGGTCAATTTTAACTATTAACTTTATGAGACCTAGAGTAACCTGGAAGAAAGTCTTAATGTAGAGTAATATAGATCAGGTTGGCCTGTAGGCATGTTCATAGGAGATTGTCCTGATGTAGGAAGACCCAGCCCATGTGGGTAACACCATTCCCTAGGCAAGTGGGTCCTGACGAGTATAAGAATGAAGAAAATTAGCATAAGCAAGTAAGCAAGGATGCGTTTATTCTCTCTTTCCCCTGACTGGATGTTATGTGACTATCTGCTTGAGTTCCTGCCTTGACACAGAAGCTGTGGTCCAGAGAGGGCCAAGGTTCTACCTTGCACTAGCAGCCAAATTTAGAAACATTTAATTGGTTCCCAGTGCTGGTTTTGAAAGCATGAAGGGGTCATAGAAAATAGCTGAGATTTTGCAGTGTGAGAGGCCATTGGTGAAGGTGCAGCTTCAGTTACAAGAGAAGCCCCAGGATTGAAGGGGTCATGGAGAGAAGTTTAAGCTTGGCACCATGTGTCAGGGTTAGAATCCCTAATTAGAGCTCAGTTGCAGTGGAGACCCCAGCATTTTAGAGATGCCAGTTCCTTGTGATGACCACCAAGGACAGCAACAGCTGCAGAAGGGAACAAGCCTGAGTCTAGGAGACAAGCTGTGTGTTCTTCAGGTGGCAGAGCTGGAGAAATGGAGCTGCCAGCTCTTTGGAGCCTTGAGGATTATGAATGGGTCCTAGACACAAAGCACTGAATTTTTTACACTGTTGACTATTGGTTATGTTTGATATTATTGTGACTATGGCCTGATTCTTCCATCCTGGAGTGAGAAAGCATATAACTCTTTTTTTTTATTATTCTGCAAGAATAAAAGGAATTCATGAGACTTGGGTATTTTGGTGAGACTAGATATTTTAGAGAGGATTTGAACTTTAGAGGAGACATTGGGTGTTTTAAAGAGACTGAATGCTTTAAAGGGTTTGAGTTTTAAAGACTACGAAACTTCTAAAAGTTGGAATGGGTTTTAGATTGAGATATATTGGTACTAATGCAAAATCTTGGGGATAAACAAGAAAGGAAAGATTATGGTTTAATAGTAATGTGTTTGTGTGCCAAGCTGAAAAGAAATCAATTATCCTGGTTAGTGTTTTTGTCAAATTGACACAAACTAGAGTCATTTGGGAAAGGAGACTCTCAACTGAGAAAATGCCTCTATGAGATTGGCCTACAGACAAGTCTACTGGACATTTCCTTCCTTCCTTTCTTTCTTTCTTTCTTTCTTTCTTTCTTTCTTTCTTTCTTTCTCTCTTTCTTTCTTTCTTTCTTTCATTAATGGTTGATGTGAGAGGGCACAGCCCACTGCACGTGGTGCCAAACTTGGGCAGGTGGTATGGAATTGTATAAAAAGCAGGCAAAGCAAGACATGAGGGGCAAGCCAGTGAGCAGCACTCCTCCATGGCCTTTGCTTTAGTTTCTGCTTCCAGGTTTCTGCCTTGAATTCCTGCCCTGACTTCCTTCAGCAATGGAGTGTGATCTGAGAGTTGTAAGCCGAAATAAACCCTTTCCTCCTCAAGTTGGTGTTGATCATGGTGTTTCATCACAGCAAGAGAAAATTAAGACAGTTGGGATGGAAATACAGTGGTCTGTGTGCCCCTGAGCACATCTAATATAATGGCATTTGGTTAAAATGCCAAGTTGGGGAAAACTTGGGCTCTAAGTTGACAAACATGACTTCAAATCTCAGCTTTACCATTTACTTGCTAAGTAATCTTGGGTAGTTATTTAACCTTGCTTAGTCTCAGTTGTCCTTATATTTAAAGCACTTTACCAGAGAGCCTGGTACATAGTGAGCACTGGATAAGCAAAGAGGTGTTACTATTAACAATAACTCACTGAGAAGTTCGAATTGTCCTTATTGGGTTCATAAAATGACTAAATGTTTTGGTAAAGGCCTAGTCAATCTGAACACAAATCCTTAATGTTTTAGTTAGGGGTGCTGTGGGTATACTCATAACAGTTGTCCCTGTTCTACCAAGCACATTGTCTCAGGATGATTTTCTCAGCTTGCTGTCACCTTGACCCAAATTTCTGTTTCTGGCTTCTGTGCCTCTCCCTGCTGTCCCTCTGTCGCTAACTCTCTGTGCATTCACTCTTCTGACAGGTGTTCTAGGCTCTCCTTGCTTTCACACCATTACTGAAGTGACCCACTTTGGAGACCAGCAGCCATATAAAAGAGCAAATCTGAAACTAGGAAAGGAAAAAGGGGTGAGCCACAGAAAGCCCTCAGAAAAAGAGACATGTATATCTCAATGGATAGTACACAGCTGCCACAAGGCAGTCTAGTGTTTGGTCCAGAAAAGAGAGCAAGGCAAGAAAAGTGAAAATACACAGGGCCAGAAAGCACGTGCAGGGAGATGGCTGCTAGGGCTCACTGGACTGAAAGGAGGCTTGAGAACCAGACTTGGTAATGGGCAAGCAGATGGCAGTTCAGGAAAATCAAGCAAGTCCCCTGATAGACTGTGGGACCATAGGTAGAACGTATAAAGCTCTGGGTTCTGTTTGTTAAAGACCTAGGAAAGAGCAGTGGGCCCTGGGAAGATGGAGCACAGCTGATCATCCTCTTTTGGGGCTTGAAGAGGACCAGGCTGTCATTTCCATCATGAGGGGAGGTCCCTGCTACTGCTGGCATTACACTTGGTGTAGGACAATTCTCCCAAAAGAAATCAGCACTGCTAGACAAAGGATGACTATAGGCAGACACAGAACAAGCTTCCCCTGGTGATTTGGTTGTTTTGATGTGGAAAAACTGAGTTGTGTTGATTGTATTGATGGAGTGAAATAAAGCCTCTGCTCACTGGTTCTATCATTTGGAGATCTCGTTCCCAGCTGTTCTCTCCGGCCTCTCCCTTCCTTCCTCCTCTTTCATTTCCTCCTCTTCTCTCCCCTTCCTTTCTTTTCTTTTTTTTTCTTTCTTCCCTCCCTTTCTCCCTTAGCAGAATCCATTTGTTTTTTACATATAAAAACAAATTTCTGCAGACATTTTTAAAAGATGAAAAAATAACAACTACTGTGTTGGAAGGGGTAGGGGTTAGGTACCACTTTCTGGTACGCATTTAGCAGCTATGACATACCTAAACCACACAATATGCATGACTTTGAGAAATATAGTGTGAAAACTTTTGCTGAAACCCCTTAGGGGTGGCTATTTTTAATCAACTCTAACCACATATCAAAAGGTACTTCTCACAATAGAACTTTCAGGAGTGGAAATATGTGAAGTAGAATATTTGTGTCCTTTTCTGGCCTCTATTCCTATCATGTTAAAGTTAAAATATGGCCTACTGCCCAAAATACAAGAAAGACAGGCAGTCCCGGAAATGTTTCCTTGCTTCTCAGAGACTCATCCTGTGTTGTGCTATCATTTCAAGTTGTTCTTGAAAGGCTGGAAATTTCACTCTTCATCATTAATACGTTGTACCAGGGACTTGAAAGGGACAAGACTGAATACCCTGTGATTGTTAAAGCCACAGTTAGAACCAGCAGGGACTGATCCCCTATACAAACGGCTTCAATGGAGAAGAAACTGCAGATTGGAGGGCATGAACTCTACGACGATTACAGAAGTATTTTTTTCCAGCTCAAAACGAAAGCGCACTGACTGGGCAGAAAAGCAAACCGTCTGCACAGAGGTCTTCTAAGTGAACTGGGGCGTTCATCGATGCTGGCACTGTTGAAGTTGGCTCACTGAGGCAGCAGCAAAATTTACAGTGAACGTTTTTCCAGCTTCACATGATTTCTAGCATCTTTGAAGAGTACTGTAGAAGAACGTCAGATTCTGTGCTTATTTTGAGATCTGATGGTTCTTCATCTTCACATTAAAGCAGTTCATTCAACACATTTGTTTAATTACGAATCAAGTAACAGTTATCTAGAGACTCTGAAAGAGAAACCTTGGCAGGGAGATCTTCCATCACAAGAGGAGGGAAAAGGAAGATGGATGTCACTGACTAACATAACGGGTCAAAAAGAACAGATTCAGGTTATAATGATGTATATAGCATTATTGTTATCTAAAAAAGTAGATGCAGGAAGAATTGCACTGAACTTTCCGGCTCCACAGGAAACTAAATGTTGGTGGGAGACAATCTGTAGTATTGAGAATTTTCAAAAAGATCTCACACTCTAATTCTTCCTTTCAAATTTGGGATTTTGTTCATCATGTATTTCTGAGAGATGTGGAAGAAATGATAACACTAATTAGCTCTTAAGGAAATAAAGCAAATTGAATGTGTTTCTGAGCAACTCATTTATATACAGGAATTAACTTTATCCTCAGAGAATTTCTTGATGTACCTTTGAGGCAGAACTATGGGGGCCAACTTCTTATATTTAGTCCACACTAAAGTCATACTAGGATATTTTTAGGACATTTAGAAGCTTGACTTCTGACTTTCCATTCCTGGTGTAACACCTACACAGGTTGGCGATAATTGCTTTGGGGACTTAATAATAATAATCTTTTCCTGTGGGGGATTTATAATCTAGTTAGGCAAGTAAATACATACACATCAAAAATCAAATGGCAAAGCAGTGCCGTGCACATTTAAAGTATAAATAGGGTATGGAGCAAGCACCTTCAGAATGTGAGGAGAGAAAGGCCATTATCAGACACAATGGTCATTGAAAAGCCTGTGCATCAAAGATTTCAGCTGGATCTTTAAACACTGGTAAGATTTTGATGACCAATAATATGGGAAAGAGAGAATCCATTTGGGGGAAGAATAGTTCCAGACACAGCATGAAGAGTGAATTGGGAGTTGCCATAACAACCTCCAAGTCTCAGGGGATTAAAATGAGAAGGCTTTATCATTCCCTCAGGTCCCAGTGTGACATGGTAGCTGTGCCAGTGATGGGATGACGAGAAATTCATCTCTTTTGGTTGTTCAGGGCCCACTCACGCCCTTTGCTAATGTGGTCATTATCTGCAAGTGGGTTCCCAGTTACCCAAGAAGGGAGTGAGTGGACTGGACATGGGAATTTCCCAGCAGTCCAGCCTCATAGTGCTATGAATCATTTCTGTTCACTGTCCAGCACAGTCTGGCAGCCCCAGGTTAACTGCAGGGAAACTGGGGAATGACGTTTATCTGAGAGCAAATGTACAGAGTTGGACTCAGCATTGTTTTTGCTGATGCAATCATATGAGGGGCATTATGAAAGGGTATCACCATAGCACTCATGGCAATTGCTGGTCACTTCAATTCAAACTCCCCTAACATTGCCTTAACTTTTACCCTGTGTACTCCTTTTACTGGAAGCAATATTGATTCTACATTTAAGTACAGCTGGATCCACTAGCTTTCAGAGGCATTGAATTGGAAGGCATCGTTGGTTTTTTGTAGATGACTGACATGCTAAAATGGGATCAGTCGATAAGACAAAGCTTAGAAAGAGAGGAGAGACCTGGAAAGGAATACTTTTATGATATTTTAAGTATACCCCCATGACTAATCACTATTACTAGACCATGAAATTCTTGATTATTGTCTTAGAGAGGAGAGAGGCAAGTACTGCCTAGGGAAAAATATGCTATCATAGTATCGTCTGAGAATTTGAATGACTTCCAGGGAAAAGTGCATAAAAGTAGGAAGGGAACATTCCTAAGAGCACGTTTAAGTGGTAGAGAATTTGAGACTCTTCTTGACAGCAACAACAAAGTTGTGTGACCTTGAAAGGACTGAGTCAATGCAGGGCATTAGGACAGTTCTTTCTTATGTGTCTTGGATGCATGGATCTGAGGTGGCCCATGGAGGTGCACATGGTCTTTGGATGGTGCCACTGGCCTCAACCCACAATGGTGTCCAACTGGGTCTCACACCAGGGTATTCATTGGTTGAGATCACTTCTCAAAAGGAACTATTCATTGCAAAGTAGAAGCAGGGAGTTGAACTTTAATAATATAAACATTATAGCTAGAATGCTTTTAAAAAAACTACATTCCCAACCACTGCATTTAGTTATGAAAAAGTATATCTATTGTGGAAACGTAGGAGACTGGCTTGACCCAATGTCCCCCCCAAAAAAGAGAACTGAGACAGAGTTTACATTGAGGTCCTTAATTCTGAGCATCAGTGGCAACGATATAGCAGTGGAGAACCCAGTAAGTGAAACACACAGTGGAAAGAAGCCAACACCATGGTATGTTATCAGTTGGTCTCCATTGTGGGTAGCTAGAGTCGCTCCAGAGGCACTGTCTGCAGGCCATGTGGATTGAGCGTAAGGTAGGATTGAAGAGAGGTATATTTTGGCTCTCTACTCCTATGAATATATACAGGCTGCCAACCAAGGGCCCAGCAGGTCCTTCTGGGTCCCACATGGAAACACTGGTAACTAGGAAGCCCCAAAACATTAAGAGATGCTTAGTGTACCATGTGCTACAAGGTGACCCTGTGAAGAACTGAGTGACCCAGCTAAGACTGGAGGTAATGGTGTGAGAGATGTTGGGAATTCAGGGGCACATGGCATGACCCAGTCACAGAATGCTGAGCAGACAGGCTTAGGCACTACAAGAGTTGAAGCTGGGGCTGAGGGTATGGCTCACTGGGTAGAGTGCTCGCCTAGTATACGCAAGGCCCTGGGTTCAACCCTCAGTACTCCATAGACGGAATGTGGTGGTACACTCCTGTAATCCCAGCACCTGGAAGGTGGAACATGGAGAATCAGGAATCCAAATTCATCTTCAGCTACATACTGAGTTCAAGGCCAACCTGAGCAATGTGAGACCCTGTTTCAAAAATAAAAGAAGGAAAATAATGAGAGTTGGACAAAGAGAAAGATGCCACACTATTGACCTTTTATTTGCAGGTCCTTTTCAATGGAGCACTTACCCAGTCTTCGGGGGTTAAGGAGAGGAGGCAGTTTTCTCATAGATTTTAGTAATATGTACCTCTAAAGAGAAAAGCAAAAGAGGAAAAAGGGGGAAAAGCTACCAATTCCTTTATTCAAAAAATAAATCTCACTGATAATGAAAGCCAACCAACTCAATTTGTGTCTGAGGATCCCAGCTTCCTTACTGAGTCTGGTATACATTGTGTTTTCCCAGGGGTGAGTCTTGGCTAGTATATTTCATTCAATCTTTCTGAGCAACCCTATGATATTATTTGCCTCTACAGAGGAAAAAAAAATCGGTTTAAATAGTTACATCCCTCACTGACCTCTTCCACACCACCCACTATAAATACAGTGCTTTGGCTTGAGCCCACAAGCAGGCAAATGTTTTTCCCAGATATTGGGCCCCGGGTGCTGGATTGCTTCCTTTAGAAACTTTCTCAGACAGAAACACTTCATTTTCCTTTCCCTCTTTTTCTTGTGATTTGACTTTTCCATGTTTTTGTTGTTCTGCTGTAAACGATGGTAGTCAATAATGCCTGTGGCTGATAGAGTCACGGCTTTACTGCAGGTTCCAAGAGAGAGGAGCCTGACATGGAGAGAAATGTCTGGGTGGGATTTTCTGTAAATCACTGCACTCTCCCCATTTTTCAAAGCATAAGCGTTCATTTAGTTGGTGACACCTCTTTTAAATGATTACAACTTCAGTTATCCTGATTGAAAGAATTTCCATGCAGAGTACATAGAACAGAAAATTGCATCAGGCTGTTTTTCTATGATGTATTGCTAATGCAGTTCTTTTCAAAGCTATAGGAGTATGGGGAACTTTGAAGTTGGTATAGATACAGCTAGTCTTCCAGTGTTTATTAAGAAGACATACGTACTGGATGCTAAGGATGCAGATTTGAGGAAGTCCCCACCCTCAGAAGTTTACAGTCTAGTGGAAATGATTGAAAAATAAATAATTATACTGTCTGTGGGAAATGTTCTAAGAGGAACTTGGACAATGTGGTTGGAGGGGAGCCTCTAATTTAACTCTGAGTGTTGTATAGCAGCAGATGGGAAAGAGGTTTTTATAGGGGTGAGTCTTAAGGGACAGGTGAAAACTCAGGTGCCCTGGTATGACAGTGGCTGTCTTAGTCTGGGTTTTATTGCTGTGAAGCAACACCGTGACCAAAACAACACTTACGAGGAAAGCATTTAATTGGGGTGTCTTGCTTACAGTTTCAGAGGTTCAGTCCATTATCATCATGACAGGGAGCATGGCAGCATGAAGGCAGATGTGGTGCTGGAGCTGAGAGTGATACATCTTGCAGGCAACAGGAAGTGGACTGACTGTTGACTGAGGGAAGCTTGAGCAAAAGAGACCTCAAAGCCTGCTCCCCACATGACACACTTCCTCCAACAAAGCCACACCTCCTAATAGTGTCACTGCCTTTGGGAGGCATTTTCTTTCAAACCACCACATTCTGCACCCTGGCCCCCAAAGGCTTATAGCTATATCATAATGCAAAAATTCATTCAGTCCAACTTCAGAAGTCCCCACAGTCTATAACAGCCTCAATTTTTTTTTCAAAGTCCAAAGTCTCTTCTGAGACACATGACAATCTCTTAACTATAATCCCCTATAAAATCAAAATAAAAAAAACAGATCACATACTTCCAACATATAATGTCACAGGATATATATTATCATTCCAAAATGCGGGGAAGGGAACATAATGAGGAAATACTAGACCAAAGCAAGATCTAAAGTCGGCTAGGCAAACTCCAAACTCTGCATCTTCATGTCTGATGTTGAAACATTCTTCAGTTCCCCAGCGCCTTCCAGCTTTGTTGACTGCAACACACTTTTCTCTCCTGGACTGGTTCCACTCCCTATCAGCAGCTCTCCTCAGCAGGTATTCCACAACTCCAGCATGTCTAAGGTCTTGGGGTCTCCAAGGCAATCCAGGCTTCAACTTCACAGCTTCACACAATGGCGTTTCTACTAGGCCTCCATTCAAGGACATCCCTGATGCATGCCTGACCTCAGCAGCTTTATTCCATAACTTTCTTCTATCTTTAACTCTAAAGCCAGAACCACGTGGCCAAAGCTGCCAAGTTCTGCAACTTGGGGCTAGAACATGCCCCTGTTGTTCAGTTACATCCTCACCAGCTTTCTCTCTTTCACTGCCTAAGCTTGGCTGTCCTGAAGCTTGATCCGTACACCAGGCTGGCCTCAGACTCAGAGACCTGCCAGCCTCTGCCTTCCCAGTGTTGGGATTAAAGGTGCACCACTACACTCAGCTCTAAATTTTTCTTTAGTTTCTTTCTACAAATTGGAAACTTACCTGGGTGGGATCTTGCTCTGAGGTCACCACTCCCTTTATTCCATTTCTTAATCTGTTTATCTCTTTGAACACAGGATTTAGCTCCATTCCACTTTCTGGTGCTCTTTTTCTCCTCAAGGTATACTTTTTGTAATTCATCATGCTCAGCTTGCTACTTTTCATTATAAATCTTCATTAGAATTACCACTAAAAACCCCATGACAGAGTCTATACTAGGCTGTTTTGAGATTTCCACTGTCAATGGAATTAATGCAAAATTCTTCACGTTAGCCTTAGGCAGACTCTTTGGACAAGTACAAATGGCAGCCACTTTCTTCCTCAGAATATCACAACAAAGATATCTAGGCAGCATACTAAAATTCTTCTCCTCTGAAACCTCTTGAGTGAGCCCCTTGAGTGGCATTTCAAATAACTGTTAGCACCTCTCTCTTCCATGCTCCTACTAGTATGCCCCATTAAGCAGTGCTTAAAGCATTCCACTGCCTTCCTAAACCAAAGTACCAAAGTCCAAATTTCTCCAAACAAACACATGGTCAGGCCTATTACAGCAATACCTCAGTCCCTGGTACCAACTTCTGTATATGCTGGAATCCCAAAGAAGTAGGCTCCAATGCCAGTGAAGGAATGGATGTACTCACAAGCTGAGGGCCAGCAGTCGAAAAACGAACCCTTCCTTCTTCCGTTGTCCTTATATAGGCTTCCAGCAGAAGGCGTGGCTCAGATTAAATGTGTGCCTTCCAGCCTCAAGGTCTGGATTAAATGTGTGTGTCATCAAGGTCCAGATCAAAGGTGTGTTGTCTTCTTGCCTCAAGATCCGGATCACAAGTGTGCCCTTCACTTCTGGATTATAGTTCATTCCAGATATAGTCAAGTTGACAACCAAGAACAGCCATCACAGTGGCTTATTTGAAGAGTTGCATGAAAGTCAAATTGGACTTTAAGGTATAAGTAGGTACTGGCAAAGAAGAAAAGCTAGTTGTGAAGGGTTCTGGTGAGCTTAAACGATGGACCTTGTAGAGTGGGAAATGGTCTAAGATTTGAAACAGACAAGTAACCATCACATTTGCATTTTAGAAAGTAAACCTTACTGGGATGTGGAAAATGTGTTTATGAAGGCTGATGAAATGCCCAGGCAAGAGGTAACAAGGGCCTGGAGTAGGTAGCGAGGATGAAGCATGCTTCAGTGCACCGGGGCCTGAAGGGGTCTGGCTCTGTCCCGCAGGGTCAGGGTGTGAGGCAGAGGGCAGAATCTGACCTGACCATGTTTTGCCCTTTGTTTTTCCTCAGTGACACCCATTCTTCTTGTCACGCTTGCTGCCCACTCCTGCCAGCGATTCTCCCAACATGAAAAGGTAAGAGGATTTACAAAGTGGTACTCCCGGGGCTGGAGATTCGGCTTATTAGTAGAGTGCTTGCCCCAGCTTGCACAGAACCCTGAGTTTGACTGTGTAAATCTGGGTATGGTGGCACAAACCTGTAATCTTAGAACTCGGGAACTGGAGGCAGAAGGATCAGAAGGTCAAGGTCTTCCTGGCTATAGTGAGTTGGAAACTAGCCTGGGCTACATGAGACCCTCTTTTTTTTTTTTTTTAAAGTGGTCTCCCTAAACATAGATTCTTTGCTTGAACATGCTCATCATAGCCTTACCTTATTAATCTTAGATGTGGACCATTTTAAATATCAGGAAGGCACTGATGTTTGCAGTAGAATTCCAGAACAAATAACCAGGGTTTATATAACTCTCAGAGGTTTACAAACCTTTTATCAACTTGCTTAGGTTCATAGCAAGGCTACACCAAGTAAAACACAGTGAGACAGTGTGACAGAGAGCTCAAATCAGTCACTCGATGTCCCAGGAACCAAGAATCTCCTCTCTTTCTTACTCCATAGCTTCACAGCACACTGGCTGAGCCTTGAGCTTCAGCTCAGAATTTCAAGCATTTCAGTTAGTTCTGTTCTAAAGTTTCCTATATTTGCTCAGTTTGGTGATAGTTCTCATGAAACTAGGAAGTGGATATCAGCGCCTTCTTTACCTTCTACACACACCAACCTGGAAACCAGCAGCTGTTCATCTATCTAGTAATGATTTCTTTCAAAGCTGAAGAAAGGCGTAAGCATTTGGGATATTATTTAGAATCAGCCCTTATTTATACTAAAGGGAAGGGTCATGTACAACGTGTCAGCTGAAATGATGGACGTTGATGGGACTAAAAGGTAGGATGGGAGGCCTTCCCCATCTGTCAATCAGGGATCAAGCATGCTATTTAATATTTCATCTGAACTAAATATGTGCACACTTTTTGTAAATATTCCATAATTACACAGTATAACAATGATCTACATAGCATCAGCCTCAGACATAGTGCTACACACCTGTTGTCTCACCCACTCAGGAGGCCGAGACAGGAAGATCATGAGGTCAAGGCCAACCTGAGTTATAGAGTAAAACTCTGTATTTAAAATTTTTACATGGCAGTAAGTGTTATGAGTGAAGTGGATATCAATAGATGAGTTGAATACACTGGTAGATACGAACTCGGAGACTCAAGCACCCATGGGCTTTGGGCATCTGTGAAGATATTGGTGCCAATCTCCCACAGGTACTAAAGGGTAGCTCTACAAACTAATGGTTAGTAAATATGGATCCCTGTTCACCAGTTAACTTCAGTTTTGATAATTTATTTGATGTCTCTGTATGTCACTCTGTAGATGTAACCAACCATCTTATTAAATAAGAAACACAGAGCCGATTCAGAGAAGAAAGCCAAGAGGTCAGAACTAAGAGCCTTACCCTTCCTGCTTCAGCCAAGAGAGCTCTCCGAAAGGGAGCTACTTCCTGTGTGTTTGTCTTTATAAAGACTTTCGGTTCTGTCTTCTCATTGGTTGTAAACCCATGCCTCGTCACTGCCTGTCTGTAAAGACTTCCAGGTCTTCTATGGTTGGGATTGAGATTAAAGGCGTGTGTCTCCAATGCTGGCTGTATCCTTTTACACACAGAGATCTACCTAGCTCTGTCTACCAAGTGCTGGGATTAAAGGCGTGCGCCACCACCACCATGCTCTTGCTATGGCTTTAATAGCTCTGACCCCTGGGCAACTTTATTTATTAACATACAATTAAAATCACATTTCAGTACAAATAAAATATCACCATATCACTCTTTCCATCTCAACAGGGAGTGTGGTGAACCAATGGAATTACCTTGAGAGATCGTAAGAGAGTACACATACCCTGGGTCCAGGGCATGATATGCAGCAGAAAATCTTTTAATATGTGCCAGTAACTATTGCTGTTAATAATACAGGCATCTTGTCTGGGGATGTATCTCAATTGGTTGAGCACTGACCTGGCATGCCTGAAGATCTGGACTCCATCCCCAGTATTGCATAAACTAGATGTGGTGGCCATGCCTATAATATCAGCGCTGATAAAATGGAGGCAGGAGGATCAGAAGTTCTAGTCCATCCTTGGATACACAGCAATTTGAGAACAGTCTGGGCTATCTGGGGTCCTGTCTCAAACATAGAACCAAACAAACAAACAAAACCAACAGTTACTGAGTCAAGTCTCATGCCAAAATTTCAGAGCCAATCTTGGGCTACATACCTGAATCAAGTTCTTAGTTTACAGAATTTTTGTCTCGTGATGTCTTATCTCCATAGCTCTTATTCACAGTCCTTGAATGTGGAACTCAAGCTGCTTTCTCAAATTTCCACAAAGAATTATGCAACTGCATTTCTATGTGTAGCAAAATTGTTATTAAAATTCCAATGAATGGCAAGAAGGTAACACCCCATATTTCTGGGGCAGAAAATTTAAATACATCAGCCCCTCCTTATCTGTAGTTTTACTTTCTATGGTTTCAGTTATCCGTGGTTAATCATGCTTCAAAAATAGTAAGTGGAAAGTTCCACAAATAAATAATGTGTAAGTGTTAAATGGCACACTCTGTGTGCCCAGAGTTTATGTCATCCTGCTCTCTCCACCTGAGACTGAGTCAGCTCATTGCTCAACAGATCTACACTTAATACATTGCCTCCCAGCAGTCGTCAGGTGATCATTTAGCTCATTGTCCTCACAGCCATGGTAGCTCAGTGCTTTAATTCAGGCTTTGGTCCTTTCTGTGATTCCATACATCTTCTGGGGTCTTGGAACCTGTCCATCTTAGATGATAGAAGACTACTATATTTGCTGAGCTGCTCCTGAAGATCCTTGGCTACTTCATCAGTTCTAGCTTCTGGCTGGTGCTCAGCTCTTACTCTGCCCCAAAACCTAACAGTGACAGCAGTCCTTCCTACTGTTGACAGTACAGAACACAATCCCTCTGCCCAATCATTATCTCTCAATGCAGTGTCAAGGCCCTCTTTTAAAACAATTGAGGCAATGTTTTACTGTGCACCTGGGCTAGCCTTGAACTTGCTATGGAGCTTGAGATCTTCCCTCTTCAGCCTCCTGAGTGTTGTTCTAAGTGTATGCCACCATGCACAGCTCCTCAAAGACTAAGGCTTCTCCTCCAGGTCTCACTCTATCCTTTCCACAAAGAAGCAGTGTGGAGATTTACTTCTCTGCTGAAATGAAATTATAACACTTCTTCCTTACAAGGGAAAAATATCTGTGGTCAATTTTAGTTTCATATATACTTGGTTTTTTCCCTCTGAGTAATATATTATTGTACATTTGTGATGATGGATATTGGCTCATTAATAAGATGTAAAAAGGTGACATTGAATGACTTAGAAGAGAGGGTTTTTTTGTTTGCTTGTTTTTTTGATGTATCTTCATTTGGTCAAGACCTTCAATCCCATCTCCAGTTAGCTTCATGAACTGCCTGTAACATTGCATGGCTCATCAGGTGATGACTTAAAAAGGAATTTGGTTTGCATGAAATACAAGAAAACTTCTTGCAAAGCCATGCCATAGTTTTGACTCAGATAAACCGCCTCTTAAATAGCTAATTTTTCTTCAGCCTTTGAAATAACATGGTGTCTCACAATTACAGGGTATCTATAAATTACCTCGATGTTTTCAAGGTACCGCTATTTGAAAGAAAGAATGTCTTGTTATTTTGGGACAAGAAACTAATGTCTTTGTCTTTGTGCCAGTGGAGATGAGACACTCTCTAATTCACGCAGAAGGCTGGCTCTTTAAAAGGCAAACCCCTAAATACACATTACATGAAAGCTCTGTGGACATTTGAAGTTGGCCTTCCACTTTACGGGAAGTCCCTTTGGGAATTTTGCCCATAACTCAGCAAGTTCAGTGTTTGAGACTGGAAGGTTTGAATACACACTGTTTAAGTAAGAAAGGATGGGACCCACACTGTTTTCTAACGTGTGATGTCAACTCGCTAACTAAATTGCCTTTCAAAGACAACCAAAGGCTGCTGTGAACCCAGTCACATGGCTGAGGCTACCAGGCTCCTTAATTGCTGCTTTGATGGAGTGTAATAGATGCTTTCACTCAGAAGTCTTGCTTTCTTTTCACACATCTGTCATATTTTTGATTGGGAAATATGCACAGTGTCTCTAGTTTCAATTTCATCCCCTTTTCAATTTAAATTTGAGGTTTAGACATGTGTGACTTCACAAATCCCCTTCTATTTAGAAGTAGAATTCGTTTTTGGAAATGGTTAGATAAAAGACTAAAATCTTAACACAATTCTCAAAACTCAATTGTTACATTATTTGAAAATATCAAAATAAATTCACATTGGATTCAAAATTCTCTGCCTCCTAAATAGCATTTGCCTTTTTCCATAACAGCTGGAATAAGATAAAACGTCAGCTCTAATTCATGCAACGATTGTGATGATGTTGTCATTTCTTATTTGCATCTGCTCAGAAGAGTTTTGTTCTTCCTGAGACAAAACCCACATTCTCCTTAAGAAACTGCCCCTTCCTTAGTCTCTGCCCAGGGGTCTGGGGCTGGTGAACACATCCTGATGCTAGACTGGACATCGGAGGAGACCAGCCCCAGAATCAAAGATCTATACTTCTTAGGAATGGAGGGAAGAGAAAAAAGGCTTATTATTTGGAGCCTATATTTAGCTGGCCCAGAACCCAGTTCACCTTGGAGTTTTTGATAATTAAGCTTTATCCAGAATGAGTTGTTTATAATACACAAGTCCTGACCATAACAAATAGTTTCAAGGTATATTTGTTTAGTTATTTCCCTTTACCTCATTTCTATTTTGCTACTAAATTCTTGAAACTGGATGTAAGTCACTTAGAGTGTCATTTCAAAGGTGGCACCCTAAAGCGCATTCAGGGTCTCCGGCTTTCTGGGCTGAGAGGTAGATCTTATACATTACCAGCAGGGCCCTTCCTTTTAAGCCAACATTTCTGCTACTGAGAACTATTTTTGAAGAATCATGGTTTCATTTTACTTACTATGCCTGTTCCTTGGCTTCCCACACATACAATTCCGCGTATCTGTTTTACCATCTCATAAGACGGAAGAGAAAGTGAACTGCAGGGGTCAGGCTTCCTTAGTGGAAAAGACAGGTTCAGGAAGAGTCCCCATCTCCTGTGGCTCTGCATACTGTACCACTTTCCTTTTTTCATGCTTTTTTTTTTGTTTTTTTTGTGAAAAAATACTCCTACATAAGAATTTCTTTGACTACTAAAAGATATTAATTGGCCTGCTTTGAGCTGTAAGTGAAAAAAAAAAACTAAACTAATCTAAACAATAAGAAAAAAATATTTCAAAAATCCTAAGTAGGAGGACTTCACAGATAATTAATCCAAGAACTAATTGATGGATTTTCTTTTTCTGTACTATCTTTTAAGAAAACATCTTTGATTCATGTGGCTGGGGCAAGTCCAGGCATCATCTCACAGATAATAGTGTCCAGGGATACAGAAGTGTTTCTCTTTGTGTCTCTTTTCATCAATGATGAAATCTAGTCCTGCTAGTCATGTGTTTAAAAGGAAACTAGAATGTGGTACTCTACTGACTTCAGCTGTCCTCACTGATTTGTAAAGCAGCCAGCCTCTCCTAAAAGGATGGCATAAGGAAGGAATGTCGAGGAGGCCAATGAGGAAGGTGGGCAAGAATCTCGACTAGAATTAGGTTCATCGTTGTCTTGTGAAACTGCACAGAGCCCAGCCCCTTGCTCTGCTGTCATGAAAATCATTGATTGTGAACACTACATAACTAGCAGGTCAATCAACACCACCAGAGCATTGGGGGCATGTCATCTTAATCTTCCCCTTTCTGTCTGTCTTTGGGGAAATGTGAGATTAGATTTGGCTTTGTGGACCTGAAGCAAAAGAAACCAAGAGAAAGTGGGACAGAAGCTGTCCACGCAGGTGTGAGCAGTGGAAGAGAGCAGGAGATGGAGAACAGAAAGCAGGAATGGGAAGAGGAAAGCAAGAAGGAGGTGTCTGGTGGGAGGAGATGAAACAAGCCGACATTTGTCTTTAGCAGTCTTAGCACCAAGGGAGACTGCCCTCTATAAGAACTGGCTCCCCAAAGGCAGTTGACCTCACAACTACTGAACAAGACTTTTGTCTTAGTCAGGGTTTATATTGCTATGAAGAGACACCACAACCACAGCAACTCTTATAAAGAAAAGCATTGAATTGGAGATGGCTTACAGTTTCAGAGCTTTAGTCCGTTATCATCATGGCAGGACATGGCAGCATGTAGGCAGACATGGTGCTAGAGAAGGAGCTAAGAGTTCTACATCTTGATTCAAAGGCAGCAGAAGCAACTGTCATTAGGCATGGCTTGAACATATATAAGACCTTGAAGTCCACCTCCTTGAAGCCCACAGTGATACACTTCCTCCAACCAGGCCACACCTACTAATAGTGCCACTCCCTGTGGCCAAGCACTCAAACACAGGAGTCCATGGAGGCCATTCCTATTCAAACTACTACACCTTTCATTTGTTTACAGCTATTTTTGTTTCGTAGTTAGGAAAATAGGGAATAACAAATACAACCTACCCTTGGGTACCCTCTGACTGACCAGGATTAACCACACCCAGAGGATTCAACCCATAAGAACTGAGTGGATCCTGGTCATCAGATGGCAAGAGGGGGAGTCATTTACCTTTACAAGGTAGCAGAACTTATGGAGACAGTGTAGTGAAAATAATATGACAACCCATTTTCCTAAGACAGAGCATGCGTAAGAAAGATTTGTTTCCTAAATTTAGGAATTGGACATTTGAAGTGCTGGGATCTGGGGATTAGTTAACACTAATATAGTAGATACAATTTATAAACATATTTAACTATTAATATAAATATTGATCCATTTGAAAGATGGCTACACTCAAAAGCATTAGCTACAGACATGGAAGACATTTCTTCAAGCAGTGGAGAAGACAAAAAGGCATAGAGAATTTTAATCAGGTCACCAAAACAAAATCTCAATAAAGAAACAAATTAGAAGACTTGAACTTCTAACTTGGACTTGTGCGAGCTTCCACTTAGCCTGGCCTCTCCCCCTAAGAATAAGTAACATTAGGACAGACACAAAAAACTGTCATATTATTCACCAATGAGGCCAAAGTGTGTTCTCACAATGAATGGAAGAGAGATTTCACTAATAAATGACGTCATCATGTCCACACCACAGAATCCAAGATTTCTTTTTGCAAAGGTCTGTACGTTTTATGAGCAGAAAAAAAATATAAAAGTTTATGTTGCTACGAACCAACTATAGTCACTAAAACCTTTACTGAAGGTGAGAAGTGCTTGTCTATTAGAAAACAGCCAAAGAGAGCTTGTGGTGTCCTTCCCTGACTGCAAGGGAATTTGTTCTGGGAACAGAGCAGGGATGCCTGTCAGCATCAGATCTCAGAGCCTTTCGGAGGACAAGCTCAGTGTCACATGGAACACAAGCCACATTCCTCTGAGATTCTGAACCCAGAGAAGACAGGTGGCAGATGGGCTTTCAGATTCCAAATGACAAACCTGGGCAATCGGCCCCTACCAGGAGGCTTTCACAGCCAGCCATGTGTGCACTTCAGTCCTTTCACTGTTGCTGAGTAGGGTGCTTAATGCAACAGTTCCATCAAAGGGCTGTCATGTAAGGAGTCATATGCTAAACACCCCCAAGCCCTGGAGATGAAATAACATCTCCACTCAAGAGTCTGTGGTCATGGTAAATGATAAAGGATCAAGATGCTTTGAAGCTGAGTATGTATTGAATGTTAAAAGCAGGGGCGTGAACTAACACATCTTGTTCTTTTAAGAATTAAAGGTCCTGGTTAAAACACAGAAACCCTATGCTGTATATCCAAACTATTTTGGTGATTGTTCCTTCACTCTTCCCAGATCAAGATGATTTTTTTAAAATCACTCTTTTAAATGACAAAGTGCTATAGAATGGAATTTAGATTGCTTATTTCTCCACATAAGCTTGTCTGTACTCAATTCATGAATTACTGGGATTGATGTTTTTATAATACAAATTTGAATATATTAATTGACTCAATTAAAATGGTAGTTATTTTACAATGGAAAAAATGTTGAGCTTACATTCTATGAGAAAACTAAGACAACAAAAAACAAAACGATGACTTTTGAAGTTGATGATATGCAGGAAATAATTGTGGCACTGTGACAATGCTAACAATATATAACTGATGATTAATGATCATACCACAAGTCAGCACTACCTTTTACATGTAATCCTATAAGTTAGGCACTATCATGTGGGGGGGCACTGGAAGGTCAAGTGTGCAGATGCTCATGTGCAGAGGTCACAGTACAACTTCAGGTGTGGGTCCTCTAGTTCCTTCTACGTTCTCTTTGAGACAGGGTCTCTCATTGGCTTGGAGCTTCACCAAGGAGCCTGGGCTACAAGACCATTGAGCTTCCACTGACTTCCCTTGTCTCCACACCCACCACTGGAATGCCGGTCTCCCGCTACCATGCCTGGCTTGTCACAGAAGTTCTGGGAATCCAAACTCACACTCACAAGGCAAGGTCCTATCATTACCTTCATTTTATGGAGGGGACACTGAGGACTTGTCCAAAGCCACACAGCCACACCACATCAGTCAAATGTGGATTTGAAGTGAAGCTGTGTCCTCTGTGTTTGAATCAATGTCTTTGCTGAAAATATTAAAAATATATAAATGAGGCATCTCTTCAAATCATCAAGGAGATAACAGTTTCTTAAAGGGCAAAGGTGAAGGGAAGATGAGCACACTGGAAGGTGAATGGGTGCCAGAGGGAGGTGTGCAAGGACACTGTCTTTGTCTTGAAGGCATTCGCCAGCCTGAGTAAATTCAGTGCCTGGCTTTGGTGGCTCTTGCAGCACAAGGGACATGGCACCACATGAAGAGTCCTGTGAAGACATCCCCTCCATGAATGAGAAGCATGCTCAGGACAGAATGACTGAAGTGAAACAATACCCAAGAACATTAACGCCTGGATTTCATTGCTAGCTGAGGACGCAGGCTCAGTGTAAGGTGGAAACCCAGAAGAAGCAAACGAAACTTGGTGGGCTTTCACCAGCATGTCTCAAATGGTTTCCCCAAACAAATTCTCAAATACACATCCTAGACACAAAGAGAACCAGAAATAGAAGAAAAGCAGACTTAAATAAGCCCCACTCCTGCAGAAACAATAGACAATCAGACCCCAAAAGATCAAAGCAAGCAAGGAGAGGACTGTGTTGAGCCAGACACAGTACCTGATGCTCCTAGTACTAAGTATCAGGGAGGCAGAGGCAGGAGTGGCTCTTGACCCTGGAACAAGGCCAGCCAGGGCAAAATGGGAAGATTTGTTCTTGAACAACAAGCAAACAAACTAACAGAAGGCTGTGCTGACTTGTTGCTGTTAGTAAAAGATAAACTTGGAGACATCTGGAGGAAGCACCAATGAAGCCTGACAAAGCTGATTTAAAAATACAACTTCTAAAACTGAAAACAAAGGTAACTAAAATTGAACCAATGCATGAAAGTGATACCAGATTAAGCTAAAAGGTGAATTAATGATATAGAATATGGGCTGGGAGAAACTAGAGTTTTATATGGGAACACACTGGTCAGGAAAACACAAAGGAAACTTGTTAACATTTGTAAAAAATGGGTTAGAAAGCAATCACAAACTACATGAATACCAAGAATCTGCTTCTAGACCAATCAGAACAAAGCATCAGAATAAAACAAACTTCAGGGGCAGGCCCGTGGCCCACACTTATAATTCCATCACTTGGGAAGCTGAGGCAGCAGGATTATGAGTTCAAGGCCAGCCTCATCTACATAGTAACAATCTTTCTTAAAGCAGGGCAAGAAAGAAGAGAAATGCTTAAAAGCCCATCCAGGAGAAAAAGCCAAATCATCTTTAAAAAAAAAATAACACCCTTCACTCGACCTCATAGTAGTTAGTGGCTGGTTCTCTGGGTGTGGAGAGATGTGCACCCGCCTGTAAACCACGATAAGAAATTTTCATTCTAATGAGTCCAAAACCATTAAAAAATTATGAGCCGAAGGATGACAGAATCTGATATAAGTTTTACAAACTTAAATAACTCTGGCTGCTTTGTGAAGGGGGAATTCAAAAGGAAAACAAGAGACAGTGATTAAAAGGCCATTTCTGTAGTCTACACAAAGGACGATACTTAAAGCATCTTAGTATATGAATGAATAGCAACCCAAAGAATTTGTCTCAGTCAGCCTGTTTTTAGTTTTATAGAAAATTTTTATTGAAATTTGTATACATCAATATAATGTGTTTTGATCAAATCCACTCCTATTCTCTCCTCTCCAACTCCCCTATCCCCTGACTGCTTTCAGCTTTACATACTTAAAAAAAAAAAAAAACAAATTGAGTCTACTTAATGCTATTGTGTGTGCATGAGTGTGGGCATCTGCTAGAATATGGGCAGCTCCTGGGGGTCCTCATCAGAAGACTGCTGACTCTCCCTCCTACAGCGTCCATCAAATGTCAATGGCTCCTTGGCTAGGGGTGAGAATTTGTGGACTCGACCACCCACACACCCTCTGCGCTTTCCTCAGTTCTAAGTCTCTGAATTCATTGCCAACTACTGCAAGAAGAAACTTCTTGTATTTAGGGTACAGTTTATTACTGTGCTCATTTAGCTGAGTAATACATTGTATAAAATTCTTAGATATTAATATTCTTCTTATGGTTTAACCATGAAATGTCCTGATCAGCTCATAGTATGAATGCTTAATCTCCTGGTGATGGCACAATTTTGGAAGGTTGTGAAGATGTGAGGAGGGGACTCAGTGGGAGGAGCTGGACCACTGGGAGCAATCCATTATATCCATCTCGTCTTGGGTTCCTTCCTGTCTCATTCTCTCCTTCCTGGCTGCCACAGTGGAAACTGCAATGTCTGTCATGCTCTCCCCCAACACGGATGGAAACCATGAACCAAAGGAAAACTTCCTCCTTTAATTTGTTCCCATCAGGTAGCTGGTCACAGCAATAAAAGTAACAAATACAAGTAGTCTAGATGCATCATAAAAACAACCTTTGCCCAGAGAGATGGCTCAGCCATTAAGAGTACTGGCTGCTCTTCCAGAGGACTCAGGTTCGATTCCCAGCACCCACATGGCTGCTAACAACCTTCTGTAATTTTAGTTCCAGGGAATCCAATGCCTTCTTCTGGCCTCCACAGGCACCAGGCATGCACGTAATGCATAGATATACAGGCAGGCAAAACACCCATACACACAAACTAATAAAACAAAAATAATTTTTAAATCTCATCAAATCTATAGATAATGTGCAATTAGAAACAAGAGACATGGCTTTAGGTGATTAAAATTAGGACCCCAAAAGACTTCAGCTGTTTGGTATAGGAAACATGGAATAGTTTGAAACGTAGGACAAATTGCAGGATAAACGTAACATGGGAAGCGCAGGACTTCGTATAGTATGTATGAAAAACAAGGAAGGCTTTCTGACAATGAGCCAAGATGAGTAAACAGTGATTTCAGTTTTGTGCTCACTAGGTACTCTAACAGTATTTATTTGTGCCACTTAAACCAAACCTTGTTAACCCCATGTCTAGGTGCCTTGACAAGAAAATAAGGACAAGGGTGACGAGGAGTGCATAAAATCCTGTGATGAAAGGGATTTGGGGAGGACTGAGAAGGTTTAATAATGGTATCTCAGTTTTATTTCACCAACATTTGTTAAGCATTTCTTTTATATCAGAGGGCATCATAGTGATAGGCATAGTATGGAAAATTATACATATATGTTTACGTGTATGTATATACACACATATATATGGTTTCCATTCTCATTCATGGTAAATTTAACTGTCTTCAAATAATTAAAAATAATGACTTGTGAAAACTATAAAATGTTATAATATATAGTATAATATTATTAAATATTTAACTTATTTAAGTGAACCACTGTCTAAGAATTATAACTTACCTGACACAGGCTACTTTTTGTATTAGTGAATTTTTCCATAGTTTAAGACTCTGAAGCATAAGCTAGACAAGTCACATTAGAACACGAGGTTAAACTATGTGGATTTTCTCATCCTGATATTCTTTGCTTTGAAGTGTATTAGCTATCTATTGCCAAGTAAGAAATGACCTGTAGACCAGTGGCTTGAACCGACACACATCTATGTGTGGGGTAGTAATCCAAGTACGGCTTATCTGGTTCCTCTGCTTCCTGTAGTTAGAGTTTAATCAGGGCAGAGGTGTCATCTAAAAGCTGGACAGGAAGATATTTACTAGTTGAACTCCAATTATTTGTAGGCCTCAGTTTGTGGAGGCTGGCTCCTGGCCTTTAGCAACTCTGGCTCCTGAGCCATGTCCGTCGCTCCAATGTGGTAACTGTGTTCATCTACAGTGGTAAGAAAAGGAATCTGCTGATAACACAGACGTCACTCACACATGAGTCCTAAATTACAAAAATGATGTCCTTTCATTTTCCCATACTCTATTATTAGAAACAAGTTAGAAGTGGGTCCTATCAGTTCTTCCTCCCATCCTCCTTCCCTCCCTCCCCCCTCTCTTTTTTTTTCTTTCTGCCTTCCTTCCTATCTCTCTTTCATTTTTGAGACAGGGTCTTACCATGTAACTCTGTCTGGCCTTGAACTCACAGAGATCTACCTGCCTCTACATCCCTAGTGCAAAGATTAAAGACACGCGTCACCATGGCCTGCCATGACATCATGAAAACAACTACCACAGCATAGATGAGGTATCTCCACCAAGTAAGAGTCACATTCAAGGTAAGGGGATTGCCCAAGTCATAAGAAGAAAGATGTGAGTAGGTTCTTGTCAAAAGCTTCTTGACACTCTATAGGTGTTTAAAAAGATGTGCTTAGAATCCTAAGGAAGTTGAAAAAATTAGAGGAATCAGACTGGGTCTAGTAAATAGGAGTGGGATTGTTTTAAACCCAGTCTGGTACTAGGGAACTGAAGTATAATGTTCCTTGAGAAAACATCTTTTTTTAAATCAAAAACTTCACTCCAATGGAGAGTTACAACTCTAATAACAAAATCCTACTTACGTAGCACAAAAAGAACTACCAAATGTAAGTGATTTAAAGAAATCTTAACACTAGTAGAGGAATTAGTCAAGGCAGAACAGTCACTGAGGTGAGGCGCTCTACAGCCACCTATAGAAGTCTGTCATCAGAAAACATGTCGGAAGAAAATGCCACTTGTTGCCACACAAGCCAAAAAAGACAATAAATTCAATGCTATTCCATCCGTGAATAAGAAGTCTTAATTAAACATGGGAAAGTATTTTCAGGAACTGTTTTCAAGTGTGCAAAGAGTCTGGGATGTGCTAGTCTGGCCAGTTCAGGCTCCAGTTAACAACCTCCTTATATTTAGGATGTAAAATACCCTCCAATCAAGAGGGATGGTCCATTTCTCAAGGTCCTGAATCTGAGCTGGCTTGATTGATTGCTTTGGCTAATAGCAGGCAACGTGTGCGAACTTCATGCCAATTTTAAATGTAGCCCTCAAGCACCCTATAAGCTTCCTTTTCTGCCTTGGACTCCTGCCTCCACCATAAGCAAGCTCTTGCAAGCTTGCGGATGAGAGATGAGGCTCATGGAGAAGAGCCAAGTAATCCAGACTGACAGCCAGCCAGGCCCTGGGAGCAAAGATACCCGGAAATTACAGAGCTGTGTGCAGATCCCCGAGTCCAGGTCAGGCTAGCCTCAACTGCCAACTCATTTGCTTGTGCCAGCAGCTAAATAAATGGTTGTTTTAAACCATTAAGCTTTGGGGTTGTTTGTTATGCAGCAATAACAAACGAGACAGCTAGCAAATCCACGAGCCTCCTCAATCAGTTTCTATAAATGGTCATTTCTGATTTGGAATACTTCTGAGTTTCTGTTAAGTAGAAGTATTATGTGTTACTGCTATTAAATTGATAGCTAAAAGACAAATAATGATCACTTCACATTAGAGAGTTTGTTGTTGTTTTATGTAAGTGATAAGTTGCTATTCTTCTCATAATAAAGTTAGTCCTAAGAATGCTTTGATAGACTTAAAAGACAATCATCAGCCAGGTACATTGGTGTGCACCTGCAGTATCATCAGCCAGGTACATTGGTGTGCACCTTCAGTATCATCAGCCAGGTACATTGGTGTGCACCTGCAGTATCATCAGCCAGGTACATTGGTGTGCACCTGCAGTATCATCAGCCAGGTACATTGGTGTGCACCTGCAGTATCATTAGCCAGGTACATTGGTGTGCACCTGCAGTATCATTAGCCAGGTACATTGGTGTGCACCTGCAGTATCATCACTCGGAAGGCTCAGGCAGGAAGAGTGCTTCAGCCCAGTAGTCCAGGCTGGCCTGGATAACATAATGATACCCTGTCTTAAAAATAGGTTAATTAATCAATTAATTAATTTTGTAAAAGACAATTTTTCTGATTAAGAATTTTAGCTAGTTTGTCTTTTCCCCTTATACCTTGAAACATAGATTTGTGATAATAATTACTTAGGCTTTGTATTCATTTTTATGTGTTTTGCCAACATCTTCATTATATGTTACACTTTTGGATTACAGCAGAGACACTGCATTTCTACAGGTGGATCACACCAGCTACGTGACACTCTTCACCCAGATGCAGTGGATCACACCAACTATCTGACACTTTCCACCCAGATGAGGTGGATCACACCAGCTACCTGACACTCTTCACCCAGATGAGCAGGATCACACCAGCTCATCACTGCCTGAGACTTTTCACCTGCTACCCCTGGTCCTTTTCTGGTTCTATATGGAATTTTCTGTAAGGAAAATTACAGCTCAAACATTCATGATTGTGTTTTGAGCATTAATAATTATTCTAGTTATTCTCTTCCCTAAAAAACAGATCCCTGGGTTAATTCACACAAAACAAGACAGATCTGAGTAAATACATGGTCTGTGGAATAGCTAAAGTCACAATAAGAAGTCGGGATGATCCTAGATGCTCTCCAGGGTGAATTTAGGCTCCTGGGAACACCCAGTGCACAATATCACTGAAGCAGATGAATTCCAAACCTACTTACACTCTCTGGTGCTTAGATTTACCTCCAACTTTACCCCCACATCTTATAATGAATGAACTAGTTATACAGAGTAGAAAATCTTTCTTTTTCTTTTTCCCCTGAAAAATCCATTGATTTTTCAATTTATAGAGAATTAAGTGAGTTTTCTTGGCATACCAACCTTAGAATTATGTCAATGAAGAGTTCTTGCATCTTGGGCATTTTCATTAGAATTTTTTTAAAGATATTTATCTCCTAGAGGCCTAGATGGAACTTAATATGATCAGGACAGTAGATCCATGAGGAAGAGTATATAGGAAGAGAAGATACTGAAATACTGTCTTCAATCCCAGCACTTATCTAGGAAGCAGAGGCAAGTGGACTCTGAGTTCAAGGACAGCCTGGTCTACATAATGAGTTACAAGCCAGCCAGGGCTACCTAGTGAGGCCCTGTCTCAAAAATAACAACAAAACTACTTTTAAAGGTATAATTCCCTATATTATCAAGAAGATTTTGGGTATCTGGAATAAGGGAGGCATTCACAACACGCTTTCTTGAACAATAAAGACAATTAAGTGGCAGAGAGAAGCTCCAAGCTCACTTTTGTTGCTTAGATTGGAAAATGAATGCCCTCTGATTGATAAGCCGGATTCTGGAAACTGTGCCCAGCTGCTTGGCTCTGACCCAGTCATGGAAGCTCTGACAATGAGCTGGAGGATGGTGAGGAAGACAAGGTCCAAGCATGGCTTGCTTTGCATCACAATCTCTAGGATGCACAACTTGCCTCTTGCCCAAGATATACAGCTGTTAACCCCAACAGAAAGGACTCTGTTTCAGGTAATCCCACCTACTCCTGTGTGTGTGTGTGTGTGTGTGTGTGTGTGTGTGTGTGTGTGTGTGTGTGTACTCTCATATATAATACATATATATTCCCATATATATAATATATATACTCCCATATATAAATATATAACTTTTTTGTTGTTTGCTTCATTTTGCTACATTTATAGCCTCAAAATAGCCTGAAAATTGGAAATCACTTCAGTACCAATATGATTGTGTAGAAAATGTAACATGATGTGAAAATTATGGCTCTCTGGGACTGGATTTTGTGACATTGATTTTAATCACATCAGACTGGCATTCAGCCTGGTATCAAGTCTGCATCAGGCTCAGCTTCAGGAATTCTCTCTCCAGGCTGTGTACAACCCTGACTCCACCCTCATTGTTTTCCCCTGTTCTGCCTTGGCCTCTGGCTCACTCCCCCCAGTTCTAGGCAGTCCTAATTTTAACCATCTTGAGGCTAGCCTCAGTCATCTCGCTGACGTGCTTCAGATCCTTTCCTTTCTCTGTGTCCTACGGGACAGCAGACATCTGCAGCCCCCATCTGTCTAGACACAACCTAGTCCAACAACTTCACTCTTCTCTCTGGTCTCACCTCTCCCTGAGCCCTCTGTCCTTCTCAGTCCTTCGGCCTCTGTCTTTCAGCTACTCAACGTCAGCACACACTCCTCTCCCCTTCGCATCTGCTAAGTCCTATCTCCCCTCACAGGTCAAATCAGATGCCACCATCTGGAGTCTCTACAAAGGGAACTGCTCTGTTCCACTTCCCGCCTATGCAGCCCAGGGAGATATTTCCCTTCCAAACCTACCTGAGATACTTTCAGTTCTGACTCACATGAGGCAGAATGGCTTTTCCACCAGGAGAGTTCTCATGGAGGCAACTCGGGATGCTCTGAGCACGCTTCCTCAATCCCAGTGGGCAATGCAATTACTCATCTCCAGGTGGGGGTAAGGGGGGGTAAGGGGGTGGGGGTGCACGGAGGAAGGGAAGGAGCAATGATGAAAGTGAGCATGCCCAGCAGACCCGGTCTACCTCATGACACCTTCCTCCCCTTATCTCCTAATTCTCATTCTTGCTCTACAGTAATTCTGAACAACTGTTTCTGCACTGGCTATCCCTGTATAGTACTTCCTGTCCATTACTTGAGAACGTCTGTCACCTGCTGTCCCGTGCCATCCCAATCCTCTGAGGAAGTGTCCAGGGCTTCCTGGTTGCTGGATCCTCTCTTCCCAGGAGAAGAAGAGGCAAGCCTCTTGCTTACTGGTCCATCCAAAGTCTTCACCACAAACCCCACTTCCTTGTAACCTGCTCTTAGGTTGCTGTGAGCCCAGTGGGGCAGGAAGCTCTCCATTTCAGACACTCCTTCCTTTGCTGCCCAGCCCAAATCTCATTCAAGATCCAAACTTCATATCCTCCTCCTGCTCTAAGGTAACTGTCACAGGCTATGGGGGAGGGAGACCACCTAAACAAAACAATCCTTCCAGGAGTGAGAGGCAGTCATCATATCCACCGGAGAAGAATTTCACTCATGCCTTACACTAGCTGCTGCCTCTCTGAGCTGATGACATGGAGGCATCTCGTATACATTGATTACAATCTCAGCTAGTACTGCAGTATTGCTCATTTTGTGAAAAGCTTTCAAAGCTCACAAACACAATGCCCAGCAAAAGCAGCCGACACAAAAGAGGACATGTATTACATGATTCCATTTATATAAAATCCAAACACACTCTATTGTATTAAAAATAAGAGGAGTAGGACTGGAAAGGCATAGATGGGGATTCTGGGGTAATATTCTGTTCCTTGATCCATGCTACTCACTGCATAAGCTTTTCTTAAGAGAGCTTACAGAATCATACATATATGATCCAAGCACTGTTTAGGATGTATGTCCTACTTTGACTGAAAAGCTGAGAATAAGAAACATTGGTATGAGGTACTGTAATGGCTGCCCAGTTACTAATATAAATGACACAGTTCTTTTTAGATTCAAGGACCTTTAGCTTGAGTAGAGTTTAGTCATTATCAGCTGAGTTAACTACCCACTACCGTGCAGTGCCTAAAATCCGGGGTGCACCAGGACACTAGGTGGGGCATCAAACCAAAGGTGGGGCTGGGAGTGGTGACACATTCCCAGAGTCCAGCACTCAGGTGACTGGAACAGGAGGACTGTGGTTTTGAGATAAGTCTGGGTTACATAGTGAGACCCCGTCTCCAAACCAAACAAGCAGCAAAACGGAAGGTGGAGCGTCTGGCTTTGGTTGGGGAAGGACATCCCATGAAGCAGCTGCACAGCTGACTGTCTTTAGTTATGGTTTCTGTTGCTGTGAAGAGACACCATGACCACAGCAACTCTTATAAAGGAAAACATTTAATTGGGGCTAGCTTACAGTTTCAGAGGTCTAGTCCATTACCATCATGGTGGCATGTAGGCAGACATGGTGCTGAGTGTTCTACATCTTGATCCACAGGCAGCAGAGAGACTGTACTAAGTGTAGCTTCAGCGTTTATGAGACCTCAAAGCCTGCCCCCACAGTGACACACTTCCTCCAACAAGACCACACCTACTCCAACAAAGCCACACCTCCTAATAGCGCCATTCCCAAGAGGGATGTTTTCTTTCCAAACCTCCACACAGACTTAAGAGGAGTTCCCTATGACAGAGTGTTGAAGGAATTCCTGAATCTCTCTCTAAGCCCTTCCATGTTGTTTCTTATTTAGATTATACTAAGGAGGTGGATTTTATCCTAAGGCAAAGAACAGTCACAGACTGTCCCATAGCCAAGGCACTTCTCTGTGTCAAGACACTGGAAATAGCGTACTTGAAGAGATTGACAGGCAGCAAGGCCTGGTTGAGAGAAACCAGAGAGGAACTTACCATCACCCAAGGTGGACATCTAGCTCCTTCTCTGCTTCACTGGGGAAGAACAGAAGTCCCGCCTCTCTGGGGCCTGACTTTCCTCACTTAGGTTGTGAAATGTCTGCCTTGGTCTGCCAAGGTCCTGTCTAGCTCCTTCCAAGAGCCTTTGCTATAATTAGGGTACAAATTCTTCATGTAGAGATTAAATGGAAAAAATGGGGAAAATGGAATCATAAGTTATATGCTGCCTTCACTGACTTTTATAAGTCAAAGGACAGCCTTTCTGAGTTTTGTTTCTAAATTTTACAGGAAACTAAATATTACTTAAGTAGTAATTAGGGAGACAGAGGTTTTTCTAAAGCCAAACCTTTGTATGTTTTTTTAAGCACTAATATTATTAATTTCCATAAAATATCAGTAAAAATCATTGCAACTTGACAGAATAACTTCTATAAACACTTAAGTATGATGTATTACTGTGGTTTGGGTCATTAAAATAACCATTAGTTTCTCATTCTTTCCTAATTCTTATGATCCTCACAAACGCATCCCATCATGTTCTAGTCCAGTGAAGAGTGAAACCACCCAGATGGCCTGTGAGCATCTGGGTACATCAGGTTGGGCTGGGTTGTGCTTTGTTGTTTTGCTATTGGTGACATCGAATGAATACTCAATTACAGGAAGCAGAAGAGGTTCCTGTGACCTGACTTTCTTCGGCCTGGTAAAGGAAGAGGTCTTGTGATTTAATGGCTCCCTCTATGTCAATCTCCTCAGTGTTTGAATGGTATACACTAAATCTTAGGCATGGTGTCTATGAGGAGGAAGGGGATGTGTGGGGAAAGGAATGAGAAAGGAACCTTCTTGAGATACCTTGGTACTGTTAGAAAATGTTTTATAGGGCTGGAAAGTTGACTCAGAGGTTAAGAACACTTGCTACTCTTCCAAAGGACCTGGGTTTAATTTCCAGCACCCACAAGGTAACTTACAACCATCTGTAACTCCAATCCCAGGAAATCTAGTGCCCTCTTCTAGACTCCATAGAAACTGTGCAAGTTGGCATACATACATGCAGGAAAAATACCTGTACACATTTTTAAAAGTTAAAAAAATTAAAAACAAATATATTATCAGAAAAAAGTAACGCAATTATTAAAAATATTTCTTTTATTTTTTGAGACTATAATGTAATTATACTATTTCCTCCCTTTTTTCCCTTCAAGCCCTCCAATATACCCCTTCAAGCTCTCTTGCAAATTCATGTCCTTCTTTTTCATTAATTGTTGTTTTACACACACACACACACACACACACACACACACACACACACACACATTCTAAATATATAAATATGCCCTGCTCAGTCAGTATAATATTATTTGTATGTATGTTTTCAGGTCAGAGCATTGGGTATTGGATAACCAATTGCTGTGCTCTTCCATGGAAAGAAGACTATTTCTCTTGCTCTCTGAATTCCTTAGTTGCCTATAGTTTTTTTGTATAGAGTTAAGGCATCATGGCCTTTCCTCTGTCCACTTTAGCATATCTATTGTTGTCCTTGTTCAACTCATATTTAGAGAGTCATGTTGGTGAGACTTTATGAGTGCAGCTTCTATTGCTAATAACACTGTGAACCTCAGACACAGGATGCAGAGGCACCTAATCTGGAAACTGACCTGAAAGCCTTCTCCCTAAGGATTAGTTTTCATGGTATCAGAAGGTGCCAGGCAGGCTTCCAAATTAGGGAAGCAACCAACAGTTATACCAAGTGATGATGTCAATGAACTACAGCAACCACCAGCATGGCACAATAATCCTAAGGATGTAGTAGTGGCACTCATACATTACTGGTAGCTTTCTAATTGGACTTAAGGCTTATTCAACAAGAGGGAAACCATGCCCTGGTACTGGAACCATGGCCAACCAGGTTTCCCAGGACTCATGATGAAGACCACATGGGCATCAAGATGACAAGATGAGCAGTCTCAGAGGTTGGAGTGCAGTGGGAGAAGGATGCTATACTGGAGAGCTGCAGCAGATACAGAAATCCCTTAAACCCTCAATATTGTGACTGCTACCTGCAGAATAGAATGTGACTATGAATGATATATTTAGTAGTAAAAAGGATACTTTATTTATTTATCTATTTATTTATTTATAGATCTTGGTATGATGCCCAAGCTAGACTCAAACTTGCAATTCTCCTGCCTCAGCCTCAGGGGTGCTGGGATTACAATATGAGCCACGAGTCACCATGCTTAGCAAAAGAGACATATTTTTAAAAGAATCGTAGATTTACTCTACTTTTTTTTTTTTTTTTTTTTTTTTTGGTTTTTCGAGACAGGGTTTCTCTGTGTAGCTTTGCGCCTTTCCTGGGACTCACTTGGTAGTCCAGGCTGGCCTCGAACTCACAGAGATCCGCCTGGCTCTGCCTCCCGAGTGCTGGGATTAAAGGCGTGCGCCACCACCGCCCGGCGATTTACTCTATTTTTAACTTATGTGTTTACTGCTTATGTAAGCAGGTGTGCACACATATGTCATGTCATGTGTGGGAGTTGGTTCTCTCCTTCTACTGTGTGGCTTCCAGGGACCAAGCTCAGGTTGCCAGTCTTCACAGAATGCACCTCTTTGACAAACCATCTTGTGGACCTAAGAAACACATTTTTTAAGTAAGCAGAAAGGTTTAAAAATAATCAAGTAGGACATTTAGAAAAGAGATTACATTACACTTTTTTAACATTTTAATTGCTTTTTTATTTTTACCTTCTACACTCTACACTTTTCTCACTTATTATGTGTGTGTGTGTGTGTGTGTGTGTGTGTGTGTGTGTGTGTGTGTGTGGATTTATTGTCTGTTTCCCTATTTTGTCTCTTTAAAGGGAAGTGCCTCCTCAAGAGGGTATACTAGTTTTATTCAGAATACCCAAGAACCTGAAACAACACTGGCCACCCAATGGGATCCTGAATAATGTATTGAGTAAATGAATAAATCTGTAAAAATGTAACACACAGACATAAAGACATGAAACATGAAATACTTTTAAAACATTGAGGGCAGAATGAGCCTTAGTGAGCATGTCATTTGAAATCCAGAAAGAAACGAGAGGGTGTTTTTATGTCAGCCTGGCTAGTGGTTTTCATCAAGTCTTACATCAAAGTCTTTGGTCCCCTTTGAACCAATTTTTGTGCAAGGTGAGAGATGGGGATGAAGTTCATTCTTCTGAATGTAGAAGTCCAGTTACCGAGCATCATTTGTTAAAAAAGACCATCTTTACTCCAGGATGTGTATTTGACAGCTTTGTCATCAAGGAGGTGGCTCTAACTCTGTGGGTTTATTTCTGAGTGCTCTTTTCTTCCAATCCAATGGTCTACATGTCTGTTCATGTACATGAACATGCCATGCTGTTCAAGGCAGTGTAATTCTGTAATATAATTTTAGATTGGGGCTTGTGGTATCTCTGCCATTGTTCTTTCTACTAAGGATTACTCTAGCTATCCCAAGCCTTTTGTGTTTCCATGGGAACTTTAGGATTGTTTTCTCTAGATCTACGAAGAATGTCATTGGAATTTTTATGGAAATTGCATTGAATCTGTAGACTGAGTTTGATAATACAGCCATTTCCACAATATTAATTTTACCTACCCATGAGCATGGAAAGTCTTTCATGTGGATGGATCTTAGCAATGCAGTACTGAATAATATAAGGGGTGGGGGCAAGTTACAGAAGATTTGATACCAATTTATAAAGGTGAAAAGTAAATAAAACTGACTATAGAATGGGAGGAAACGTGTGTGCTGGCCCTTTACAAAGCAGCAAGAATGTGGCAAATGTGCTGTGGGGTCTTTGAGGTGGGAGCTCAGGAAGAAGACCCCTGCGCGGATTCAATGGTGGGAAACACTTGAGTGCTGTGTTATCTGTCTTTATGGGTCAACTTGGCTGACCATAGGAGTGCCCAGATCAAACGTACTTTCCAGTGTGTTGATGAGAGTGTTTCTGGATGAAATGAGGGGCTGACTTGGTGATTCCTTAAAGTCCCCCTCCTCCCATTGTGGTTGAGAGTCACCCAACCCACTGAAGGTCTGGGGAGAACAAAAGCAGGGAAGCATGTTCACCCTCCTGCTTCCTGCTTGTCCCCTTGAGGTAGGACTCCCCAGCCCTTCCTCTCCTTCTCTCAGACCAGAGCTTGCATCAGCAGCTCCCTTGACTCTCAGGCTTTGAACCTGGACTGAATTATTCCATAAGATTTCCTGTCTTCAGCTTGATTCTCAGCCTTCATAAGTAGACTGAGGCAATCTCTTAAAATAAATATGAAAATATATTTCTCTAGATACATAAACACACATATATGCATGCACACACAAATACTTCCTACTTGTTCTGTTTCTCTGGAGAATCCCAATACAAAGGAGAACATGAAGGTTCATTTTTATAATGTTCCTAACTTCCATTCATTATATATCCACTTTTATTTATTTTATATTTATATTTATCTATTTGGTTTTTTTTTAAACACAAGGTTCAGTTATATATACTCAACTGGCCTGAAACTCAAAATTACTGCCTCCTTGTTATAGCTATTTGCCACATACTCAGGCTCATATCCAGTTTTTATATAAAATATAACACAGGTACTTGGATGTAGCTCGGTGGGTAGTGTGCCAGCTCAGCATACTCAAAAGCCCAGGGTTTGATTGCCAGCACCTCTTAATCCAGGATAGTGGCACACAGGCCTGTCATTCCAGCAGGAAGATCAGAAGTTCAAGGTCATCTTTGGAAACAAGCCACCCTGGGCTACATGAGAACCTATCTCTAAAATATAATACAAAAGGAAAAAAATCCAGGGCCTTAAGTTTTGCAAGTATGGAGTATACAGAAGAACATACAAACTCAAATAACATGATCAATCCAAAATCATTACAAATGACATAAAGATCATTGTCATTTTTCCATATATGCACATTTTTCTTAATAAAGCTGTAAGCCCTTTGACATAAAAAACCTTGACAAAATAAACTTCCACATTGCTCTGTATCTGCACATGATCTATATTGAAGCATGTTCTTATTGGAATTGAAATACTTAAAATGAAAGAAAAGTACCTTGGACTTTACCGAGGGATACCAGGCATGCAGAGGGGTCCCCTGAGAGTGATGGATGTAATCTGGGTGGCAAAGGTGATAGCGGCTGCAGAAAATGCCATGAAATAGCAGTTGGAAAAAGAGACCGGAAGCCTGGGCGTCAAAACAATTCAGGAAGCACAGCAGCTCATGGCTGGGTGGAAGGAGCTGGGGGAGTAGGAAGCAGGAGGGGCCTGGAGGCAGTTCAGAGCCACAGGCCACAGGAGCCAGAGAGTGACTGAAGAGGAGGGACTGGGTCAGGGTGACCCCAGCTCAGGCAAGTGGAAGGACCAAGAGTGAAGGACAGGAAGGGAGCAGGTCGGGGAGGGAGTTCAGCAGGGTTGGCTTTGAGAGGTCCCTCCCCTCCGCTCTTCTTATGTGTCTCCTTCCTCTCCTCTGGAATTGGTGCTGTGTGAGGAGCTCCCTAACAAACCAGCCTCTCCGTGACTCCACACTCAGAGGTGGTCCTCCAAGCCCTCAGCATGGCACCTGTGTGAGAGGCAAAGACCCTTGTTCAGGTTGGAGAACTTCCTTTTCCTTCTCACGAAATTATTCATGGTTCTTCATGTTTTGGGTTTTTGTTGCTGTTGTTTTCAGATTAAAAAAAAAAAAACTTTAAGAATATTTTTATAATTAAAAAATGAAAACATCAAGAATATTCAATTGGTCACCAATAGCAGCGAACACACAGCTGCCATTCCACCTAGTAAAAACCTTCAAGTCACCTCAGAGTCCTGACTGTAAGTGTAAGTCCTGACACAGTGTACGGGAACGCCTGGGGGAGGGAAGTGTTTCGCGGGATGTTTATCTTCATTCTGTCAGTAAATGGAGGAGCAGAATTTCTAGCTTTGAGTACATTTTTATTTTAATTTTATAAACTTTATTACTCTTATACCTGCCAGTAAGTGAAATATCAACACACCAAAATTAGCTAGACCCAACGTCTGCACAACCCAATGAACAGTTAGAACAGGCATTTGGAATGGAAGCTGCGGCATCTCCCATTAAGTTTTACACTTTCATTGTTGAATATATTTTATGCACTTATCCACCAAAAAAAAAAAACCAAACCTATGACAGAATTAGAACTAGAAAACTAATTAGCTTTCCGACATCCTCTTTCATGACTCATGTCCATTCCCTACACCGTCCTTCATCCCCTCATATTTAGCCTTTCTTCTTCCTTTCTCTTCATGTTATACGATACCCACATGTACATTTGTTTACACATATACCATTGGCTACTTACTTTAAATGAATGGCAGTAAAGTCATTTAAATCTAACAGATTTGTAATTATTTAAGAGTGAGTATGATGGTAAAAAGTTATCCTTTTAGATTTTATTTCAATGTATTGTGCAATATTGTGAGAACAAACATGATCTGAGTTATTTTTCACAAAAATATTGTCTGACAAAATCATCCATTGGTTATAACATATGTATTTTTATTTTAATAGAAAAATTAGGTGATGGACTAGGACTCAGTCGTAGGTAGAGTGCTTGCTTTATATGTACGAAGTCTTGAGTTTGATCCCCAGCACTGTATAAAACCAGATGTGGTGGTGCACACACACACAAAAAAAAAAAAACAGTGTGGTGGATCCCAGCACTCAGTAGATGCAGCTAGGAGAATCACAAGTTCAGGTCATCCTCAGCTACATAGAGAGTGTGATGCTAGCCTGGGCTACATGAGACCTTATCCTGTAATGGATCTATTGCACTGCACAGACTGGCTTTGAACTCATAATCTTCAAACTCTGGAGTGCCAGGATTGCAGGTGTGCAACACTGTGCTTGGCTTTCATATAAATTATTTTTAGGCTTTGTGAGGGGGCTGATGGTGAGTGTGGTGCTTATGTGCTGTATGCTCTTGGATGTTTATGGGCGGGCTTGCCTGCATGCACATAGAGGCAGAGGAGAACAGCAGATGTCCTACTCTGTCACTATCTGCCTCACTGAACCTGGAGGCAGGCTGGCGGCCAGCAAGCCCCGGTGGTTCTCCTGTGCCCAACCTCACCCCCATAACCCCTTCATTTCAGGCCCTATGGATACTGGGACCTATGATCATACTAGTGCAGTAAGGGCTTTTACCCACTGCCCTGGCTTCAACTTGACACAAGCTGGAGTTATCTGAAAGGAGACCTCATTGAGAAAAATTTTACTGTAAGATCCAGCTGTAAGGCATTTTCTTAATTAGTGACTGATGTGGGAGATCCCAGACCATTGCAGGTTGTATCCCTGGGCTAGTGGTCCTGGGTTCTATAAGAAAGCAGGCTGAGCAAGCCCTAGGAACAAGCCAGTAAGCAGCACCCTCCATGGCCTCTGCATCAGCTTCTGCCTCCAAATTCCTGCCCTGTATGAGTTCCTGTCCTGACTTCCTTCAATGATGAGCTACAATGTAGAAGCGTAAGCCAAATAAATCCTTCCTCCCCACCTTGTTTTTTGGTCATGATGTTACATTCCACTAGCAGAGACCCTAACTAAGACCTATGCTAAATTATTTCTCCAGCCCCATTTTTATTTTTTATTAGATTATTAATAGATTTTTAAAGTATTTTTAAAAATAGTTATTTTTAATAGATTTCTTTTTGTTTCAGTGTGCAGCTGTTATTGTTTTTCTTTGAGCAACCTTATTTGTTTTGTCTCCATGAAGAATTATTTGGAACTTTTTGGTTAAATCAATGAGAAAAAACACACTTCAACAGTCTTTGTAGGAATCTAGTTTCTAATATGGATATTAATTTACTGGAAGAAACAACAGAAGGAGTGATTCAACAGAAAGGAGGAAAACTAGAATTTTCATCAAAAATTCACATTTCTCCACAACCCTTGTGAATTAGATAAGTATGCAAGGAAATATTTACCCTACCTCATTCTCACTTACCCGGCCTGAGGAAATATCATAAAGACCCTGTTATCACTTTTATTGAACCACTTTTTAAATTTATCCTGTGCTTAAGTCACCTCTGGGGGGGAAAATGCACATTTTCACATGTGGTTTTGAAAATCATTTTGAAGGAAATGTGTGAAAATTTATATAGCATAATGGGATAATATGATTCAACAGTTATTCTCTTACCTACCCACAGACGATTCTCAGGAAAAATTAAACCATCATTTTCTGATATTAAATGTAAGAAACACTGCTTTTCCATTGTTGTTGACAGACATTGTTAAAATGAGAGGGAGCTCAGTCAATGACTGTCCTTATTTAAATTTAGGGGAGACCCCTTTGTGCAATCCTCTGTGTTTTGCCACTTCACAGGCTGGCGTGCAGCATCGTGCCCTGATATGCACGCACATCTATGTAGCCCTTGAGAAACACCCACTGGCTGAATCAGTTTACTCTACTCTCTTCTATAGCTGAGCACCAGAGTAAAAAGATGTCATTTTCCCTCCCCCAGCAGGAGTTAGGTAAAGGAGAGTTTTACAGCCTAGGTCTATATTAAAGTCTCGGGGCTTAAACAGCGGAGGCACAATAACAATCACTTACAGGTTAGTGGAGTGGCTTGTCATCAAAGCCAGGGGACTCCAAAAATGGTGCTTCACTAAGATACTGACACTGAGCCCAAGAATGGAGTTATTCAGAAATGATGAGGTCACTGGAGAAACATGAGGTTTAGTACAAACGGGAAAGGAAAAGCATAGGCCTGTTAGGTTCCTTCTGGATAAGATTCAAAATGATCCCCAGGATAACTGTCCATTTAATTAACTGCTCACTGCTCACTGCAGCTTCTCCTTCTGCCTCATTGTGTTGCCACTTTTTTGATGTTTTAACTTTCTTTCTTTCCTCCTCCTCCTCCTCCTCCTCCTCCTCCTCCTCCTCCTCCTCCTCGCTATCTTCCTAGTCATCCTCCTCCTCTCTCTCTCCTTCCCTCCCTCCTTCCCTCCTCCTTTCTCTCTTTCCCTCCCTCCCCGCTCCCTCTCCTCTCACATAGCCCAGACCTCTAAATCAATATATAGATCCAGATGACCTTAAACGCTGATCCTCCTGCCTCCATTTCCCGAGTTTTGGGATTATAGCCCCACAGCAGTATGCCTAGTTTTATGGAATGCTGGAGAGCAAACCCAGGGATTCATGGAGGGCAGGTAAGCACTCTGCCAACTGAGAGACATACATCCCTAGACTTGTTTTATGATTTTATGTTTGTTTTTCAGTTGTGTGGTGGTGGTGGTGGTGGTGGTGGTGGTGGTGGTGGTGGCAGTGGTGGTGGTGGTGGTGGCGGTAGTGGTGGTGGTGGAGGTGGTGGCAGTGGTAATGGTGGTGGCAGTGGTGGCGGTGGTGGCATGTACCTGTGGATGCCAGAAGAGCGCACCAGATCCTGTAGAACTAAACCTACAAGCAACCATGAGCCTCCAGATATGAGTGCTAGGAACCAAACCAGTGTTCGGCAAAGAGCAGTGCATGCTCTCAACTGCTGAGCAACCTCTCTAGTTATTAATATTTTATAGTTGTATTTTACACACAGATTTTCCAACATGTACCTGGAAGTTCCTTGGGAGGAAAAATTGTTCTTTTAAAATATCTTCCTGGGCCTGGGGAGAAAGCTCAGTCAATACAGTGCTTGACTGACACCAATGAGGACCTGAGTTCAGTCCCCGAGATCCATGGAAAATAGCCAGGCATGGAAGTATGCTCTTGCAATACACATGCAGAGGAGCTGGACCCAGGTGGATCCTGGAGCCTGCTGGAGAGCTTCAGGCCAGTGAAAGATTCTGTCTCCAAAAACTAGCCAGACAGCATCCTGAGTAAAGACAGTTGAGGCTATCCTCTCATGTTCACAGACACCCATGTGCACAGGCACACCCCAGAACATGGGAGCACGCACACACACACACACACACACACACACATACACACACACACACACACACACACACACACACCTGAAAAATAAAGTATTTCTCTGTATATCTCTCACTAGGTTGATATTAAATATTGGTCATTTGGGTAATGAAATGAAACAAAAGCTAATTGTAATTTGAGAAATTGAACTTCAAAAAGTATTCTATTTACAGAAACAAAAGATAACTACTGTAAAAAATTTGAAAATCACAGAAAAACTATAGGAAAGCTTTTCAAGTCTTCAAAAACCCTGACATCCCTCCTCTTTCCTGGTCCCAGAAGAGTATACATGACCTTACTCTCCGTTTGTTATTTGTTTACAGCAACAGTTCTCAATCTGTGGGTTGTGGCCCCCACAGGGGTCACATATCAGATATTTACATTACAATTCATAACAGTAGCAAAATTACAGTTATGAAGTAGCAACGAAATAATTTTATAGTTGGGGTCACCACAGCATGAGCAACCATATTATAGGGTCGCAGCGTTAGGAAGGTTGGGAACCACTGGTCTACAGGGAAAATGACAAGGTGTTCATGAAGCCCACACTGTTGTGCTTAATGGCATCTTGACCTCACCACATCTAGACCTATTCTTCTGTAAAGTGTCTCCTCCGTCAGTGTAGCATTCTGTTGCATGGGAATACCATGAATCCCACTAAACACCATTATATTGCTTCTTGTATCTATTATAAATTATTCTTCTGTGAATATTCATGTCTGTATCATATCCAGTACACATCATAATTAATAATTAATCAAGTGTTTTCTCTAATAGAAGGAAGATATTTGATTAACAGGAAGCAAAAATTAGAACTAATATTTTTTACAATCATGTATTGGATATGTTACATTTCCTTGTGGGAAAAATTACTAGTCCCCTGAGTTCTGAAGTATGACTGAGAAATAAGATACTGAGATTTTATGGGAATAAATATATGCATTAGTCAACTGACTGATTTGTTTTCTAAGCATATAACATGGTTATAGAAAATCACAGTCTTAAATCATTTCACAATGGAGTAAACAAAAAGCTTAGCATTTATTATCTACATAATTTACCATATCTCACTGAGTTACTAGGAATAAATATGGGAAGAATATTTGGTGACCCACAAAAGTCTGCAGGCAAGAGCATTCTGGACAAATCCTATAAATACTCATTCCTCAGCTACATCATCACTGATGAGCTTTAGTCTCAGCTCTGCCACATGCAGAAGTCTAGGTGGCTTTTCCAACTCAAGCATCACAGATGATGATTATATACTCAATCATGAGGTGCGAGGCTGCGGCCATCTGTTACGGGCCAGCATCAGCTTTCCAATAATTCCATCATCTAAACAAATGATGGAAATCCTCAAAACTAGCTCAGAACCTGCCATTAAATGAATCGGGTCACAGGCTAAGTGTTTCTACTCCTTTTCATTGGTGAGGTGTTTTGGTAGCTAGTAATATATTTTTGAACACCAAATGTTTTATAGGTGATAATGCATCACATGATCAATAAGTAAAGGCTGGGAGGACCACTAATAGCATTGTCTATCTGTACCAAATCTGATCCCTAGCTCCCAGAATAGCTTCTCATGGGCATTTGGACCACAAAATATGAATAATAAAGAAAGTAGTAAAAGAAATAAAATGGATATAGGCCATGGGGTGGAAAGATTGACAAGGAATCTAAGACTTCTGCTCTAAAGAAGTGTTCTCAGATATTAAAACTATAATCCAGACCAGACCTGTGGTGAACACCCTGAGGTGGAGCTCTGTGAGTTCAAAACCAGCCTGACCTACAGAGGAAGTTCCAGGCCACCCAGGGTTTCATAGTCAGACCCTGTCTCAAAAAGAAGCAAAAAATAATAATAATAATAATTCTAATTCAGCCTGCCTATTAATCATCCAATTATTGCTTAACAAGGCCCTGAAGACTATCTATCCAAAGGATGATGCTTAAACAAGATATTTAAGAAACACCATGGTCCATGCCATCAACACCAACTCCACTACACTACAATGCTCACCACTTTATCCCATTACCTATGATAAAGCAGTATTTTTGACTAAATTCTCAAATGACTTATTGAATGCTCATCTTTATCCTAAAAAAAAAAGACACCTAAAAGGAAAACTAATATATGAAAACAATAGTGGTTGCCTAGAAAGAACACACATGTTTGTGCGTGTTCATCTGTGCCCACATAGAGCTGACCTGCTTATTCCCCCATCACCCTCCACTCCATTGTTTATGTGACACGGGTCAGGAAGCATAGAAAGCCACTTGCTATTCTTGGCCCTTCTTTACTACTACACCGGGCAATGTCATGCTGGGTTTTCCTGTTGGCCCAGCTGTGCACAGAGAGCATAGTATGGTGACATTAGTTTTGTCAAGTGAATATATGGCGGAGAAGTGGGACACAAGAGGACCTGCATTATTTGGAGAACAGTTATGATGATTTGGAATTTGAGCTGGGTAAGAGGCATATGGAACAGATGGGCAAAGTGACAGGTTAGAGGTTCTGGGAAGATGGAGCATTGCTAGAATTATGCTACTAGAGGGAGTGACTGCAGCAGTGTTGGGTGGTAAGGTCAGGGTGAAGTGCAGGAAATCGAGATCATAAAGGAGTCAAATTCCAGGATATGATCAAACAGCAATGGCTGAGGTACAGTGTAGAATGGGATGGATGGAAAGGATTCAGGAAACAGAGGCTGAGAGAATGGAAAGATCATCTGCATTTCCTGCATTTGTGTACATCAGGGATAACCTGCGCAGAGACCAAATCCTTGAGGATCAATGAAGCAAAATTGCTAAAGAGAGTAACAGAACTGGGGACCACCATCAGAGAGCAATTAGGAATATCTTGGAGATGGACAGATAACGGCAACAAGGATGAGTTTGTTAGGCCAGTGGGCGTCGATGTCAAAGCTGGTGACAAGGGAAGAGGAGGAGCCTGAAGCAAGAGGACCCAGAAGGATAGGGAACTTTCCAAAGAAGCTGAAGATGAGGCAGGTTGTGCTGATGATGGATGCTGAGCTCCAGATAAAACAACTGCAGAGATCCTGAAGTTCTGTAAAGAACATGTGGGAGGTGAAGGGTGTGACAGTCAATCCTCACTGCCAATTTAATTGGATTGAGAGATGCCTAGGAGATTAATAACACACACCCTTGGACGTGTTTATGATGGTATTTTATTTCCAGAGATGACTCAGCCATGAGGGTACTGGTGGAATGGGTAATTAATCTTTTGATGGATTCACAATATGGTATTGTTAAGAGCAGTGAGAGAGGTAAGAAGGTAGAAGCGATCACACTGTTTTGTGTATTAATAATAAGCAATGGTAGAAGAGTGTCTGGTGCTACCAACGATGGTGATGATGTACATGGTGGTGGTGGTGATGGAGATGATGAAGACAACAGTAGTGATGATAAAAATGATGATGGTGATGGTGGTGTTGCTTCTGCTACTACTGTTTCTGATGCTGATAGATGATGATAGTGGTGATTTGAGGCTATGGGACATAGAACACATACTCTTATCAGATCTTCCTAGAATGATACACTACAGATTTCCTGTAGTCAGGTCCTTTAATTCTTTACCACATTACTATCTTGTTTTGTTTTGTTTTGTTTTTTTCTTCCTGAAACAGGGTTTCTCTGTATAGCCCAGGCTGTACTGGAACTCGCTCTGTAGACCAGGCTCAAACTCAGAGATCTGCCTGCCTCTGCCTCCTGAGTGCTTGGACTAAAGATATGTACCACCGCGTCTGGCTCTATCTCGGGATTTTTTTGTTTTGTTTGTTTTGTTTTTTGAGACAGGGTTTCTCTGTGTAGTTTTGGTGCCTGTTCTGGACTCGCTCTGTAGCCCAGGCTGGCCTTGAACTCACAGAGATCCACCTAGCTCTGCCTCCCGAGTGCTGGGATTAAAGGCATGCGCCACCACCCGGCCTATTTGGGGATTTTTAATTCCAATAGGTACTGGTAATGTTTTTCTCCCTGTGTCTAAGTCAGTTTTGTAATCTGCACTTATAGAAAATGGGTTCTGAATGCAGATCTAAATCCATGAATCAAATCTTCTTATAAATTTCCTAAGAAATTAATCCAGCTAAACTTCCACATCCCCTCCACCACAACTGTCCCAGTCCATAAATCCTCAGCACACTGTTGCTATTCATGGCCCACTTTTATTATTTCTCCTGAGTCAATTCACTTCTAGATATTGGCTTGTTGCTGAGTTATCTTCAGAGCTGTCTGGGTTTTAATGCATTTGGCCACAGTATGCATCATGTTTCTAGCCAAGGATGAGCTGATTATTTTTGATGAGGTATTATTGATGGCAGAGACTCTTCAATGCGTTTTTGGTTAAAATCCACCTGTGAGTCACTAATCTGACTTTGCATGAAAATTGGAGTCATTTATGGTTGGGAGCCTGCCACCTTCTTGCAGTTGTGTGTGAAGCTTCTCTCCCCCTTGGGATGTTGGAGCTGAAAGCTGCTGGCTAAACGGGGGTGGGTGGGGGTGGGGTGGGGGCTGGGGGGTGTCCTCAACAAACAAAACACCCTACTGAAATGAATGGGTTTTGTTGTTGTTGTTCGAGCCAAGGCTGATAATAACTTTTATAAGAAATGCTTTGGTGCATAAGAATTGCTTGTTCGACTTGGATTCTGAGTCTTTTATTGTTCCTAGGCTCTCACAAGTGCTGCCTTCCCTAGGTGTCAACAGAATCCACCAGACACAACTCCTTCTCCTGAGTAAATCACTGGGCTAAGATTCAAAACTTCTACTTTCCAATTATAATTCAGACTATTCTCCTGTGTTGTAGTCAAAGCTAAATCTATTGCATGCCAAAATATATAGCCTGCTCCTCTCTGGTTTACTGTAAAAGAACCCATCGCCCTCTGCACTCCTAAGTACAATGAACTCTCTGATGGAGTTGTAGCCAAAGCTTGAATTGAAGGAACGCAAGTTTCAGTGAGGATTGGAATGTTCACTAAACTGGCTATTTGTGTGTTCAATTAGATGTCCCCAGTCCTCACACATACAGGTGGTACTGCAGGGCCAAGCTTTCTAGGAGCCTGCATAGATGTCATTTAAAGTTCCATCAAGGACAGACACCACAACTTCTTTAAAAGACAGTTACAGGCTACCCATAAATTACCATGGAAACCACTCTGACATATTTTGTCCTGACATCTAAACCTCTTCTAAGAAAGTATTTGATGCATTTTATAGCTTTAAAAAGTATATTTCATTCATTTATTCATTCATTCACTGTGTGCATACACGGTGGCATACAGGCAGAGGTCAGGGGACTATCTCAGCTCTCTCCTTCCACATGTGGATTCCAGGGATTAAATTCAAGTCAAGCTTGGTGGCAAGTGCTTTTTTTACCTGCTGAGACCTCTAGGACTCAATGCATTTTAAAAGATACATAGAGGCAAACAAAGACACATTTAAAAATAATACATAATGAAGATGTATATCATGGAAATTAAACTGGATCAGAGATTCTAACATTGTCAGGTGATGAGACTGAACGTCCTTGAAAATATTTCAGCCCCACACAGTTCATAATTGTCTGCATCCTATAGTCTTCTTCTCTCATTCTTTTTTCCTTAAAACCTTTAAAGGCTTGTAATTTCACAATAGAAGTGTTCACAGTTGCGTTATATCTTTGTATGTTGTATGAATGTGTGACTTTAATCTTTAAGCTTTATTTTACTTTTAATTATGTGTATATGTATTTATGTGTCTCGGGGTAGTATGTGCACATGTGTGCAGGTGCCCTTGGCTGACAGAAGAGAACATCAGATCTCCTGGACATGGAGTTTCAGGTGGTTGTGAGCTGTCCAACAAAGGTACTGGAAACTGAACTCAGGTCTTTCTCAAGAGCAGTATGTCCTCTTAACCACTCAGCCATCTCTCTAGCCCTTGTGATTTTAATTTTTAAGCAAAATTGGCATTAAAGGGAGCACTGAGATCCTGTGGAGGTGTCTCATCCATCTTTAAGGTAATTTATTCCATGTAAACACAGGGAGAAGTAGAGCACATTTTCCCTTTTCTCTCCTGCCTGTCATTTTCCTTCTACTTTGGCCTCAAGTTAAGAGTTACAGGATAAAGGCATAACATAGGAAGACCAAAAATAGTAGCAAGGAAATGCTGTCCTTTGATTACCCTAAGTGAGGCAGGCTCCACTTTCCCTTCCCTAAAGCTGTGCTGCTCAGACTGGCAGAGTCTTGAAATTGTGTTTGCACCTGCCGAAGTGAACAGCTACTCATACTTTTAAGCACAGGTAGGCAACCTGCTTAACATTTGGAGACAAGAAGGTCACCCTGATCCTATCACAGAGCAAGTCAGGGCTGAGATGGAGACTGTGTTGTTTGGGGGTTGTAAAAGACCTTTGTGAAGTTTAGAATGAATGTGACACAAAAGGTCTGCATAGATCATAAAAACAGATTACACTTGGGTTTTTTAAGTGAAATGTCTATTATTAGGAGAATGGTGTTGTTGGAATTCCTAAAATGATCTTATAATAAAAAAAAAAAAAACCCAGAGCCAGATATTGGGGTAAATGCTGAAAGATCAGACAGACAAAGGAACAAGCCACTGCCACGTCTCATCTCTAGGACTCCTCAGCCTGAAAAGCCTTTAGTTCCTGTCTCCTCATGCCTTATCTACCTTTCTCCACTCAGCCATTAAAGGCATGTGTGCTTCCCAAGGGATTAAAGGTGTGTGCCACCACTGCCTGGCCTCTATGTTTAATCTAGTGGCTTGTTCTGTTCTTTAGGCAAATTTTATTAGGGTACACAATATATCACCACAAAATGGAGCTTGGGTAGGATGAATCAGCCAAATGACTATTTCATAGGGCTGAAAAGACTGAGCCCCTCTGTCCCCATAGCCTCTCCTCCCAACAGGTGACTTGGTGACTTACAGGATCTGCCTCTGCCTGTGTGTAAATGATTGGAACGTTCACTCGCCCTCAAGGAAGGACAAATATAACTTTGAGGAACATATCTTTAAATAGCTTTTGGGAGAAGGTCGGCAGGGATCGCAGGGCTTAGGATGAAGTAGAGTTGTTTTTAACCTTTCCAAAAATAAAGGCTGGCAGGACTTGCTTTCTGAATGTTCACACTGAGTGGGGTCAAAAAATGAATGCTAAGGTTTTACCCACTTTTTCTCCAAACACAATAGCTTTAGAAAGCCTGTCTTAGTGAGTGGCTTTTGAGTCGGCATCCTTCAGATCATCAGTAAAGCGCTGTGATACTCATCAAGTGTATCTTACGGGGTAGAGAGCACTGATTCCTTTGAGCACTGATTTCACATTTTAAAGAATGTATTACTAAGTATGCAGAAGAGTCCTTGGGTACAGCGAAATGGATTAATAATGGGCCCAGCCATGTGGGAAAGTTATGACAAGCCCTCTATGAACCTCATTTATTCTTGTGGAGTTGTGCTCTGTGGAGGGTAGTGGGTTTTTCATTTGTAAAATTTAATAATCCTCCCGTGCTATAAAGAGTCTAGATTCCCCCTTGCTTGTAAGCTAATGAGGGGTCACTTACACCTTCTCAGATAGTGGCACAAAGATTAAAGCTCCCAGGCCAGAGATGAAGGACAATTATCGTAGCAACAGCATCAGCAACTGGGCCCAGAGGAGCTCTGCACATGGAGCAGATGGCACTTGACTTCATTTTAACACACAGCTAGTATTTCTACTCTATGGATGGTTTACTACAACTTTTGAAAAATATAAACCCTTTAGGTATTTATACATGTGAGTGTACATCTGTGTAAGACAGTTCCGCTTTAGCAGCTAAGAATGGCCAGCCTGAAGGAGGAGCAATTCAGACCAATGGGGATGTAGAGACCACTGTGAAGCATGAAGCACTCTAAAACAGAGATGACCTGAGAGGCAGCTCTGTGGGAGGACTGAATATGATATCAGGGAAAGTGGGTACCAAAAAAGTAGCGAAAGATGGAGAGGAAGCGTAGGAGACACACCCAGGAGGAGATTCTGCACCTTTTCGGTTGCCTTCCCCATTGAGGGAAGAACAGTGTCTCTCCACTCCTCACTTCTAAATCTCTTTGCCTCGCACATTTGTCCAATATCTGCTGTTCCATCTGCTCTCGTTGTGGCTATTTGTCACCATTTTTTGAACACTCACCAGCTGCAGCTTTATGATTACACCAGTGTGGTAAGGCCACACAAGACATGGACTGACTCCTTGGGTCTCCTTGGCCTGTCAGGACGTAGAGCCCAGTATGGACAACAGACAAGAGGACGACATAGAAATGCACCAAGCTGTGGCTGGAACTTAGGGAAAAAGCACTGGCCACCATGCACAATGGCCTCAGTTTAATTCCCAGCACAACAAAAATAAATGTTTGGGGGTTTGTCATTTGTTTTGTATTTGGTTTTTTTTTTTTTTTTTTTTTTTTTTTTTTGTGTGTGTGTGTGTGTGTGTGTGTGTATTTTTAAGATAACATCTCGCTTCAACCCTAGCTGGCCTGGAACTTGCTGCATAAACCATGCTGGCCTCAAACTCACAGAGATCCATCCACCTGCCTCTGCCTCCCAGATTCAGGGAGAAAAGGCATATGCCACCGTACTCAGCCTGGTTGTTGTTGTTTTGAAGCCATGCATGGTAGCATGTACAAATAATCCCAGTGCTTAGGGAGCAAAGGCAGAAGAGTCAGGTGTTCAAGGCTGTCCTAAATTACATGAGTGTGAAGCCAACCTGAGCTACATGAGATACTGTTTATAAACATAAATTCCAAAACAAACCAAGGGTAGAATTTAAACTTGACAGGGTGGGTCCTGGCTTGAGTACCCAGACTTTTCAATTGTGTTGTCCTGAAGGTCATGTTGTTGGTTGTTTTTGCTCTTTTTACTCTTTGCTCTTTTGGGGGACCTGCCACCCAGCTCTCAAATAAATCACACACAGAGGCTTATTCTCAATTATAAATGTCTGGCCTTAGTTTGGCTTGTTGTTAGCCAGCTTTTTTTTAAACTCTAAGTTATCCTGTCTACCTTTTGCTTCTGGGCTTTTACCTTTCTCTTGCTTCTGTAAATCTTACTTTCACTCTTAGTCTGTGACTGGCTGTGTGGCTGGGTGATTGGCCCCTAGTATCCTCCTCTCCTTGTTCTCTTGCTTCTTCTCCTCCTCCTCCCAGATTTCTCCTTCTATTTATGCTCTCTGCCTGCCAGCCCCGCCTATCCTTTCTCCTGCCTTGCTGTTAGCCATTCAGTGCTTTATTAGACCATCAGGTGTTTTAGACAGGCACAGTAACACAGCTTCACAGAGTTAAACAAATGCAATGTAAACAAAAGTAACACACCTTAAAATAATATTCTGCAACAAGGTCACAATGGTGGATGGATAGTAGATAAAGTTTACATAGTGTGTGCCAGGCAGAGTTGGTGACACAGTCAACATAATATTCTCACTGTACATACTATGAGAACCACTCCTGTGACAGAGGCTCCTGGAGGTTGAGTAGTCTTTTCCAAGGCCACTGAGCCTTGGAATGGTGGAGGTGGAATTTGGTTCCAAACCTCTGGCCTATTTTATATGCTCTTAGGTAGTTTCTTCATATGGTTACTACAAGAAGTTTAAGCTAACTGTCCTGGAAGTACAACAATCATTCATAACTTACTTCTGTAATAGAGTAAATTTTAAGTTCCAGACTTCTGACTCACAAAAAAAAAAAAAATTAAGCACATTTTAGGTTTGAAAACTGCTTAGGTCTATAAGAACCATAAGCATTAGTGACATACAATTTACAAGACACTGTCAATTCTGTGTAAATTAATTAGTGTCTTAGAGTTTCTATTGCTGCAATGAGACACCATGACCAAAAGTAAGTTGGGAAGGAAAGGGTTAATTTGGCTTACACTTCCATATCACTGTTCTTCATGAAAGGAAGTCAGCACAGAAACTCAAGCAGGGCAGGAACCTGAAGGCAGGAGCTGATGCAGTCACCATGGAGGGGTGCTGCTTACTGGCTTTCTCTCTCTAGCTTGCTCAGCCTGCTTTCTTATAGAACCCAGGACCATCACCCCAGGGATGGCACTACCCACAATGTGCGGGCCCCTCCCTCATCAAATCACTGATTAAGAACATGCCCTACAGGCTTGTCTACAGCCTGATCTTATGGAGGCACTTTCTCAATTGAGGGTCCCTCCTCTCAGATGACTTTAGCTTGTGTCAAATTGACATAAAACTATGCAGCACAATTAGTATATAGTATGTTCAGAAATTCTGTGTTGGGGACCAATTGTTCTAACACATAGCATTTCCTAGTTTAATAGTTAGTTTATCCTGCTTTAAAAATTGGTGATGTAAAGTTACTTTTTTTTAAAAAAAGCAAGGTCAATTTATGAGAGACTTCTTCCGAATGTTGAAAGACATGTGTGTTTAAAACATTATTCCAGCCAGGCGGATGCCTTTAATCCCAGCACTCGGGAGGCAGAGCCAGGCAGATCTCTGTGAGTTCGAGGCCAGCCTGGGCTACCAAGTGAGTTCCAGGAAAGGTGCAAAGCTACACAGAGAAACCTTGTCTCCAAAAACCAAACAAAAACAAAAACAAAAACTATTATTCCTGACTGCAATCCCTGCTTCTTGGGGAAGCTAACAGATGTGTTATACACAACCATACAACGAAAAGAGTAGGGTTGGGGAGAAGGAATGGAAGACTCCCATGGATATTTTTCTAAAAATACATTTTAATTAAGATAGAATCACATCATTTTCCCCCTCCTTTTCTTTCCTCCAACCCCTCATCTGCACCCCACTCTGAAACTGACAGACTCTTTTTCTTTATTACTTATAATATATATGTAGACATATATGCATGAATACATAAATACTATTTCCTGAATCCGTTTTTGTGGTTTGTGTGTCTATGGCTTCAGGGCCATATTGTATTAAACAACCAGTAAGAGGGTTCGTCCTTGGGAGAGGCTAATTCTCTCTCTCCCGGCTGTCATGAGTTGCCTGTAGTAATTCTTTGCCGAGGGGCGGGACCCTGTGAAACTTCTCCACTCCCGTGACGTAGCCGAGATCTTGAAGACAGTGTAAAGGGTCCGCCGTTGGAGTCCTTCCTGCTCTCAGCAATGCCTTCTCACTTTTCCTTGATAAGTCCGTTTGCTCTCCTCATACAAGAGAAGAAAGGTACAAATGTTCTTAGAAATCAAGGAGCAAATTTGGGAACCATCATCTGCTATTGGTTTTTTTAAAGCACTATTTTATTTGTGATTAACAAGTTATGTTTCACTTATTCCTCAGTGGTTAAGTCTACTTGCAAATAGTTAGGGTTTTGAATACTGATTTTTGGTTCCCCAAAGAAGTAACAGGTTTTGAATGTACCTCTGGCAAATACGTACGTAACAGAAGACGTAGACAGCTGACAGCACACATATGCAGTGGGAAGACCCTCTTCTACAGACAACGTAGGACAAAGCTGACTTATGCCAAGAAGGGACCACATCTCCTCTTTTCTAGGAATCATTTTCTTCGAGTTCTCCTTTCCTCTGGGTTTTCGTTAAGCCCAAGGTCACAGTTCTTAAGAATAAAAAACATTAGACTCTGGCTGAGGATGTAGTTCAGTCGGTAGTGTGTGTGCTTAACATGCAGCAAAACATGGGTTTGGTTCCAGTTACCTCCTAATCTGGGTGTGGTAGCACACACTTATAACCACAGCACTCGGGAGCTTGAAGGAGGAGGATCAGAAAAAAATTCAATATCAAGTTCGAGGCCAGGCTGGGCTACATGAAACCCTGAGCCCAAACAAGATTGTTACCTCTGATGGAATAGGTTCCTCAGACCAGGTCAGCATGTATTATGGGCTGAACTGCGTCTGTGCCCCACACTCACAGGCTGAAGTCCTAAACCCCAGGGTCAGAATGTGACAGCAGTTAGAGATGGTTTTCCAAAGACAAAATGAAGCTAAAATGGGGTGACTGATTAGTTGATCCTTAATCTAATATGAACAGAGTCCCCATAAGAAGAGGAGGAGGGTAGACAGGTTCAGAGGGAGAAGCTGATAACTCTGCTCACACTTATAACTCAGACTTCTAGCCCCTGCAATTATGAGACAATAAAAGTTGGGTTTTTTAAGCCACTCCATCTTTGAAACGTTGCTATGGTAGGCCTTGGAAACAAATGCTGGGGACTCCTGCACCCCAAGATCCTTAAAAGCCAAATCGTGAACTCAATTCTTTGTGTAGTTGTAAGGAACCCATGGACTTGTTAATTCATTCAACATGTCTGTCTTTGTCCTGGGCATGCTGGACTCAGTTAAATGGCAAAGACAGAGGATGAGTTCTCAAATAGCTCAAAGTAAGAAGGAATTCACAGTTCAAACAGGAGACCAGCACACAAGGAGTTAACTTCGAGTGAGGAGACTGTGGGACATGCACAAGCACACTATAAGGCAACCTCCAGGTCTCTAGGGACCTGAGGATGGCCATCAGAGACTGTCAGACTAAAGGTCGCCTCTCCCTAGCTCTTTAGGGGAAAGTAGATGAAAAGACAGTTCAGTGTTGGTAAATGACACAGACGGGGAATGGGAAAGGGACCTCAATGCCGGGTGATGGACAGGAGTTACAGAGTTAGAATGTCCATGATGCAGAGCAAGAGGAGAGACTGGAGAATCAGGGTCAGATCACAGAAGGCTGGCATGCCAAATGTGGATTTCGAAAATGAAAGCGTGGGGAGTCACCAGAGGGTTTTTTTTTTTTTTTTTAATGGAGAAAAGTTTTGATCAGACTTGCTTTGAACATGATCTCCATCTTAGGGGAGAGGTGTGCTACAAAAAGCAGGGAGGACCTTGGGAGCCTGGCCTGCCAGAGGCAGGGCTACTGAAGTACACAAGGCAATCTCCTTTACAAGTCTTCAAAGATGGAATCAAAGGGGTCTGGTAACTCACCTTTGGAAATTAGCACTTTCCTATGAAGTAGCAGGTGAAAGGGATTTCCAAATGTTCCCACCTTTCCTGAAGCAGAAGTCACAATAAACACCATTGCTTCCTTACATACACTTGCTCACTGCCACTGCATGGAATACAGGGCACTTAGTGGACTTCTTAAGAACTAACTTAAAGGAGCCACAGTTCTGTCCTTGTGTTTGCTTCGAGTTTGGAAAGAACTGTTTCTCCATGAAGCACAGTACTGGATAAAGGTAGAAGTGAACAAATCTCACTTCTCATTGAAGCACAGCTGTATTTCTGTGACTCTTCCGAGATGCATTGCAGAAGGCACCTGCCTGTCTGAGGTAACAGAGAGTCTTGAATATTCAATCCCTTGGTCTGATGGGAGCTTTCCCAGTACCTGCTTACCTGGGGTGATTCGCTCATTCTCTGGAGCCTATGATGTCCTCATCTGTAAGAGGCATACAGGCTGATGAATAGCTCAGAGACACAAGCATCTTGCCCTGGGTACTGGGTTCCACTCCCAGCTACACTACAAACAAATAGAACTAAAATAACAAGACACCTAGGTTCCCTGATCCCTTAAATGCTCAGTGATCAAAAATCTAACTCTTCCTCCCAGAAAACTGAGTGACCTTGAAATTTAAAGTGAATTCCTTTGCATTTTCAAAATAATTTAGTAGGGACCTGAGTTCTATCCATCCCCAGTCCACTCTTTATAGACTGGTAAGACAAGCTGAGGGGTGGGGGTGGAGGGCGTGTAGGTGGATCCTTGCTTCCTGGCAGGCCAGCAAGCCTAGCCGAACTCAGAAGTCCTGGGACCCTCAAAAACCAGGGTGGATGGCTCTAAGGAAGGATACCAGAGTTTGGCCTCTGGCCTCCACACACACACCAACATACAGTGCACCAGGCGCTATAATTTAGAGAGGCTGAAGCCGAAGGACTGCGGTCCAGGTCTAGGCCAGCCTGTGCCAGATACTGAGTTCCAGGCCATCCTGGGCCACAGGGTGAGATCTTGTCTCAAAAAGAAAGAAAGAAAAACAAAACAAAACAAACTTCCTTTTTTTCTGAAAAATACTTCTTGAAAAGCACAAAAACGTTTGTTAGACGCTTGACGACTGTGAGAACTAAAGCATCCCGCACATTTAGAAACTGACCCGCTGTGAGGAACTGGGGGGACTCAGGAGCCACACTTAAACCCCTGTGGATTCGGATAAGCCTGACAACAGGGAACTAGCAATGCTTTGGAAATCCGGAGAGCTGAGCGTGCGTAAAAACCGATTGCCGGAAAACTAACAATTGGAAGACTCCTTTTCCTTCCCCAGGACTCTTGCGTCTGCAGAGGCAAGGGGGCTCTGGGTCTTCTGCAGAAAGGAGAGTGGAGGGAAGTTTCCGCTGTTTCTCAGCTCCCCACCTGCTGGTCTGTCTGATTCCTGTGCAGCGCAGTCTGCGGAGGGACTGGTTCTCCCTCCCCTCCCTCCCTCCCTCCCTCCCCCTCCTCCCTCTCCTCGCAGGGAAACCACGCCGTCTCGCCGCGATGCTGTCGGGCCGGCAGACCGCGCGCAGCCGGCATCGCAGCCGCGGGCCCCGAGCTCCGCTGCAGGTCGCGCGCTGGGCCAGGGCGTCCCCCGCGCCGCGGCCCCCGGGGCTTGTCTCCGGGCGGCTAGGCTGTTGACTGCGGGCGGCGCCGCGCTCGGCCGCTATGTCCACCAAGGTCAGGAAGTGCCGGGAGCCCGCGAGGGTGACCTTGCCTGCGCCGGAGGAGGAGGATGGCGAGGCCGAGGGAGCGGAGCCGCAGCGCCGCCGCCGGGGCTGGAGGGGCGTCAACGGCGGGCTGGAGCCGCCCTGCCAGCGCGCGCCGCCGTCCCCGGGGCCCGACGCGTGAGTACCCGAGCATGGCCGAGCGGGGCGGGCGGGACCCGGATCGGGACCCGGGCGGATTCGGGCTCCGCGCCCCGGTCCTGCTGAGCCGGGCCCAGCCGGGCTCACGTGCACGCACTGTCCGCAGACGGTCACCGACGGCGGGGCTTGGAGAGAAAAAGAGCGGCTACCCCGACTAAGACCTCGGGGACTCGAACCCCCAGCTGCCAGGAGGTCCTGGACTCTACTGTGTGCGCACGACCCGCAGCTGCCCCGCGGCGGGTGGTGGGTCCCCTACGCCTCTCCAGCCAGCTAGGGTGGAGGGCAGGGAGCGGGGCTCAGCGGGGCACTAGTGCGGTGCGGAGTGCACAGAGTGGGTGGAAGGCTTCCCCGATGGTGCTACTCACACCCAAACCCCGAGGGCAGCGGCTGTGAGGGTCGCTTAGGACCAGCTTGGGCGGTGGTTCCCAGTAGGCACAGGGCCGATGACTCTTGCCCTTCCCTCCAGTCCCGACTTCTTCCTTCTCCACGTTTCTGCTTTCTTCTCCCTTCCTCTGGGCAAAGTAGCAGTTGACAAGCAAGTGAGTGAGAAAGAACCGGTTGGTTTCCTACATTGACAGCATCCAGCCAGCTTCCAGAGGCAAAGATGCAGAGGGCGCTGCTCTACTTTCCCTGGCGGTGCGCTGCGCGTGCCCGAAGAGCGTATCCTAGGAGGAAGGGTCTCGGGCCTGGGGACCCACGTCGGTCGGGGCTCTGCCGGAGAGCGGGCAGGTGGCTCTCCGTCCGGGCACGGGCTCTGCAGCGCCGCCTACTGCCCGAAGGCTGTCCGCTGCCGGGTCCATGGCTTGGGGCGCCCGACCCGCAGAGAACTCAGGCCCCGCGGGATTTAACAGGCTGGTAGGGAACATAAACAGAAGTCAGTAGCTAGGAGCAGATCTTTCAGGAAAGGCCCCGATTTAAAATCAGCTACGCATCCTGGCGGAATTCAGTGAGTGGTGAGAGAGAGAGCGCAGTGGAAATGGCTCAGGAAGTGGAGAGAAGGCGCATCCTTTGGGAGTACATCCCTGTTGGCTCGCTTCCACCCTCTAAAGTTTCAGAACATCGTCCGCTTTTTCTTTGTGCCAAACTGGGTTTTATGAACTAGTATAGTCTCTTGATTTTTACGAAATTCTTCTATTACCTTAAATAACAAGTAAATAGGGCACTTAACACTCTTATCCGCGAAAGTGGGGCAGATTAGAAATTATGGTTCTCCTTTCTGAAGTTTGAGGTCAGCTACGCATAGCGCGGCAGTGGGTTCTAATGGAGGCTCACTACCTGACTGCTGTCACCGCTCCTTTCCCACATCTACCGACTTCACACAATGCAACAAGTGTGTCGTTCCTTATCTTTTAAGGTGAAAAGGACTGGTCACTTTAAAGAGCGATCTCTTAGCGTTTACTTGACACTTGGTGACATCAGAGACAGGCTGGATACCCTCTTCAGAGAGTAGTTCTGTTCCCCCTTTTGTGTAGAGTAAAGCCACAATGTCTCTGTTTAAAGGTGAGCGGTTCAGCCTTGGACTCAGAGTAGCATAGACGACAACCTAGAGGAGCCAACCCCCGGGTCCCGTTCAGGAACCTGGTGGCACAGCTGAGCTTACTACTCATCGGAATCCTAAGAATAAGATCCCACTGTCTTTGCAAGGCCTTATGTTTTCATTCATTTTTTTTAGTTTCGCATACAAGTAGTGGTTTCCTCAGCGTCTTCTTACCTTGTCATTCCTGTCCTCCTCCACCACGCTCTCCTGTGCCGTGGTTCCCCCTGCTCTGGTTCTCTTCCTTCCCTGCAGTTTCCCCCTCTACTTACTGAATGTATCCCATCACTATATTTCCTCTTCCCTGAAGATTTCTTCTTCTCCACTCATAGCCCTCCTAATTGTGTGGTGACAGATCATCACACACACACACACACACACACACACACACACACACACACACACACGCACGCACACACACTGTTGCTTATTTGTTTGGTCCACATTCCAGATTTCCACTTGGGAATTTTAGTAGGGCTGAATGGGGAAGAATGCCATCTGTTGTATCACAAGTGAGACATCTTCATCCTTTGATGGGACTCTTGATTCAACCGTTGAGTCAAACAGAGCTGTTCTATCTTGTTTGTTTGCCAACTAGGACCAAATAGCAGCAGCAGAGAGTACCTCACTCATGAAGTTTTCCATTATTTAATATATCTGATACACATGGAAAGGGTTGGAAGTGTGTTCTCATGAGTTTCTGCTTGAAGATGTTCTCAAGGGGACCCATGGACAAAGTGCAGGCATGTACAATAACCCACAACGATGAGGAACAGAGCTTTCCTCCATTTGTGAGGCAGAGTGAGAAAGAGGCTGGGCATGGACAATGATGCCATAAGCCTGAAGAAAATGAGTGTTACTCAAAACCATATGAAAATAGAGCCATGGAACACCAAGTACAAAGGAAGGCGAGAAGGTTATTTGTGGATATATTAAAGAAACCAGTATGGGCCTGAAGAATTCATAGGATGAGACAAGCTGGGCCGTTAATTCAAGCCCCACCCCTAAGAATGCCAGGCGCGTTTCAGGAACATGTTAGTTGAGTCTGGTTGGAGCATGGAGTGTGCGAAGGAGACTCGCATGCGATTTGGAGCCATTTTGATTCTGGGCATTAATGCAAAAGGCCTTATGTGTCAAGACATGGCAGGAGGGAGCCTTTGGTTGTTTGAAAGGAGAAGCAGTGTGACCAAAGTCTCTCTGCGCAGCATGCACTGAAGTGGCAGTTGACAGATGTGAAGGAACAGATTAGGAGGCTGCTGTCGCTGTCAGGGCTGAGCTTGGGATCTGGTACAGGGTAGTGTCAGTGTGACAGATGGACTGGGAGAGAACATGCAAATGAAATCTATGGGATGTTTTTCCAGTGTACTCTGTTTGAAGAGTTTTTAAAGGAAGCTTGGTTAGGGATAGTTTGGGTACCCTGACCCGGATAACCGGAACCATTGATGCCACTGTGGAAAAGAAAGGAGCCCTGAGAAGATTCTGACTTTTCAGATGATTCTCATCATGGTGTCCAGCAAGAGATGGAAATTCTGGGCTGGGACTCGGGAGAAGGTGAGAGCTGGCTGTCGGGGGAGTTGATCAGGAGTTGTATGCTCACATGAGACTATCCAAAGGACCATGAAGAGAGAAACAGAGAGAGGCTAAACTAGTGCCTTGAGGGAAAACTGTTTTCATGGAAAGTAGGAGGAAGAGGGTCAAGGGCAGTGTGGGGTTAACTCTGGGCTGCCTAGAAAACTTTGGGAAAATGGAAACATTGGCAGATTGGTGGCAAAAACTCAGACCACAGATATTTATGAGTGTACTGTAAACACAAGTCAGTCCTAGTGTGTGTGAGAGAATACCAGCATTGCTATAGCTAATGTGTTCATTAACGGGGCCGACTTCTAGGAAAGAGAGCTCTGTGCCAAAAGTTAGTTATAATGGAAACAGCAGTTTATGTTTATGTGTACTCTGGCTTGAATCCCAGCTCCTTAGAGCAGGTTTTGTCACTGTCATTGACAAATGAGGAAGTCAGTACCCACAGCCACTTAATTTCTAAAAGTTACTACGCGAGTCATTGACCGCTGTTGATGCCCGTCTGTTCGAAAGGGCGGGCTGAGGACACAGGGCTTCATGTCCCAAGCTATCTAGTTGGATGTTAGTTTCTGTGGGTTGGTTTGGCTGTGGGATAACGACCTGCCATACGGATTGGTTTAGCTATCAGATTGTAAGGAACACCTCCTTCCCACTCCTGGAGGAGAACTCAAGGTTCTCAAGTGACTGTTGAGTCTCTAGACTGTGGGGAAATTCTGACGGGTGTTATAAAGGAAAAAGCAGGTTTCCTTACAGTAATTAATTTTCAAGTAGAGCACAGGGTGGCACTAAACCTAAGACCTTTAGTAATTTGACACTTTTCATTATACTATCAGTTTCATGCCCTAGAGGCACAACTTCAATATGTGTAAGAGACAGTTGTCATTTTGTTAGTTTGTTTTAAATTATTTTTATACAGTGTCAAAGTAATACACAAATATAGCTCTGCATGTTAGACAGGAAAAAAAAAAAGCTTTTATGAATGGCAAGCCCCAGCCATTCCCTTCATCCTTCATCCATCCTTCTATCCGCTCCACTTCCGTCCACTCTATCTCACCTTCAACTCCATCTTGTGCTGACATTTCGTTACACATAGCATTGAGACACCATCAGAAACCTTGAGAACTTTTGCTAACATGTACCTCTTATTCTCCCCTCATCTTCCACAACATGATTTGTTACAATTTCTGGCCAACATCTTAAAGTCTTCATTATTTAGTCGCGGGACCATATTACTTTTAGCTAACAAAGAGTATAATATGGCTACATTTCTTTTATAGTTACATATTTTTCTTGAAATACCTATTTGTCACATTTAGGTTTTGGCTCTTTAGCTAAGTTTTCTGCAGTCTCCAACTGAGAATGTTTTCCTGAAAATATTCCTTCAAGATTTCTCTGGCTTGCTTTGCATGCGGCCTTTTAGAATGGTCTCTCTCTCCATGCTCTTTTGAGGCTGTTCATTGGGGGGGGGACAACGGGGGTGTCTTTTCACTGCCGAAAATGAATACTTGGTGAACCCTTTGACCTGGAGTTCCTGCCCCTTTGTTCTGGGAAATTTCCTCGTATTACTTCCTGAACTGTTTATTTTGTTTTGCAGTGTTTCTTAATCACTATTTTCAGTTTCCCTTCTCTGTTTCTTTCCAAATTCCTGTTATTAGATTTCCTAGACTGGCCTAGTTTGTCTATCTCTTCCCTGCTATTTTTCAGTATTTATCTTTTAAATTATTCTTCCTGAGAAATGATGTGGGGATTAAACCGAGGGCTCCAGGTATGCTAAGGATATGCATTTGCTCTAAGCTCCACCCCCAAGGCCTAGCTAGCCATTACAGTGTTTATTTCTAAGACCTCTTTTCTTTTCTTAAGCATGTTATTTCAGGGATGTGTTTTTAAAAATTATATTTTTTGAGGTAGGGGGACTGGGAAATTACACAACTATAGTTAGTGTTGTGGAAGTGGGCAGAACTTCTTGTTGGTTGATGCCGCTCCGGAGTGCTCACATCTAGCGTGTCTTGTCTGTGTCTCCAGAGAGTCCATATTCTCTCTTTTATAGAAGAGGGTAAGAATTGTCATTTGATTGTGTCAGCTGGGGTCAGGACCTAGGGGAGCATGCCTACCTATTCCTTGTCTAGACGTCAGCAAGTCACTCATTTCAGGATGCAGCCTGATCCTTCCTCTCGAGAACCTCCTGAACCTCTGGACCTTCTCTGCCAGTGCTGACCTGCTGCCTGCCGCTCTGCCGGGAACACATGCTTTTCTTCTAAGTAACGAACTGTTATTTGGCCTCTCTCGTTACTCTCTTCATATATCATGGCTTGAAGTTAGAGATGTCTTCTGATTTTGTGGGTTTTGCATTACTATCTGTTCTCTTGTCTGTGGAGGAATTTTGGAGAGAAGGGGGATAAGAAAGTCCTTTTTTCCTTGCTTGAAAGCAAACATCCCTATGTCTGTGTTTTGTTTATTTACATGCTGACAGTATTTTTTATAACAGAACTGAGACTGCAGAAGGAATTAGGTTTGCAGTCATGCCATGGTTTTAAGCAAATGGGTAGATAATCGCTTCTGCAGTGGTATACGGACCCCCATGTCTCCATCCTAACCCGTCTTAGAACTCCTCCTCCACATTTAACAGACACAGCATTCTGAAGTCTCATGTTTGAGTTTGAAGCCATGTCCCTTGCTTTCTTTTACAAATTAAGAAGCCAAAGCTACAACTGGATCTCTAAGTCCCAGCGGTCCCAGGTCATCCGAAATATCCAGGTTCCCAGGGCTGTGCCGTTTGTGCGGTGGCCTCCTTTAGTGAACACATTTATCTCTTCCTCAAAGACATTTTAAAATAAATTTACTCCAGGGAAGAACAATATAGGGAACTATTAATTAGCATTAACTCATTTGTGAGATCCAATTAAGTCATTGTTGCAAGGCAGCTGCTGGTGGCAGATCAACTTGAGAACGCGTGGGAGGTAAGTAGGAGGTCCAAGCCGGGGCAAAGGAGAGAAGAGGACCTCTCCACACGAAAGTGACCCTACCAAGTGTTACTGCCATGGCTTGCCTCAGTACTGAAGAGGTGGCGGGTCCCTGTCCTGCACTGCCCATCCTCTGAGGAGTAGGATGTTAGAGATTTTCATTCCTCTGATGGGATAGCAAGTGTTTCATTCTCTCTCTCTCTTCATTAAAATTATCTTTAACCGTTAAGCTTTTCCTGTCTACAGTATCCCATAAACCATAACCCCAGTTTACAATTAGGCAATAAAACACCACGGGAAACGAGTTGGAGGAAGAAAACTGTTGGCAGAACTCCTGTACGCTTGGTAGGGAGAAGCCCTGATCACCTCACTCCTCAGGGAGCATGATCACCTTGCATGGGCACAGGCATCTGAGGAGAGGGCTCGGGCTCTCAGCCTACCTCACAATGCCCTTAACATGTAACAGTATTGCTCTAAGTGGGGAGTCTAGCTAGCGCCTGTGCAGGGAGACCATGGGGAGTCGGGCCTTCCCCGAGGGGCTGAGGTGTGGACCGGAGGTGGCCAACTTCACACTTGTACAGAAGGGAAATAGCACTGACATTAGGAGAATAGTTAGGCCTGCTGCAGCCCTCTGTCTTTGCTTTAGCAGTTAGGTTGGGGATATTTAACTACTGTTGTCTAGTTTAGGAACGATCCTATTAAGAGAAAACTAAGCTTAGCATAGTGATATGTATCTATAATTCCAGCATTCAGGAGGCTGAGGCAGGAGAATCACTATGAGCTTGAAGCTGGGCTACATAGGAAAGACAGTGTCTCCAAAACAAACAAACAAAAGATATAGAAAGAATCCTCTCCTCTCTTCAGTATTCAAAAATTAAGTGGTAAGATATATTTGATACTGGAGCTTTTAGTGATATTGAAATGCCCACAGATGTCCAACCTGTCCTTGACCTCAATGATTTTTTTTACTCCAGTTTTATATTTCTAGATGTAGTTTGTCAAATACAGTTGGTGATTTGAATTCTCTAATGAAACACAGGTTGCAGGGTGATGAGGTAGAATGGAACCGACATCTGAAAACCTCAGGCTTTGGGCTTTGGACATGGATGTTCATGAAAGAAAGCCAGGTCTATCTGCTTCTAATAAAATAAGAGGCAAAGCATGCAGAATTAATTAACAGTGATTAATATTTAAGTAGCCAAATAAGAGTCTCTTGAGCCAGTCCATTTTTGTCATTTGAATTCACTTTGTCTTTATTCCTATTCCATTATATAGTGAATTCATAGGATTTTGTTTTATTATCTCTAGTCTTCTGAATGGTAAAAACCATTTTTAAATGGTATCATGAAAATGAATTTATTTTATAAGGAAGGCCATATTATTAGTTAATCATTAGAGATTATTAATCTTATTGATGTATCCCCTATTTGCCCTCAGATTTCCCTGGTAAGACATAACTTTATGTAAGATCAAAATCAAAAGGCATCTAACTTACTGAATACTTCTGGGCCGGGGTGTACTAAGGAGCAAATGTATTCAATAGAAATCTATAATTGAAAAGTTGATTGAAAGAGTGGTTGTACTATAATACTTTAATAACTAATTATTAATTTTCATTAATGCATTCATTATATTCTTTTTATTGAAGAGTTACCATTACTTGTACATAGTGTCATATGTGACTAATGGTATTCTTTGGTCTGAGGGAGATGGTCTGTTCCTTGAGTCTTCAGATGTAGCAATTAGTATTGATACCATATGCCCACCCATTTTTCAGCAGGTACTCTCCATCATGTGTGAGAGCCAGGGATATGGGCAAAAGGGCAGCCTGTGCTCTGTGGGAAGTTACTGAATCCTTGAGGAGACAGGCATGAAAATGGACAAACACAGTATTACAAAAGTTGACATTAGGCACAAATGTATTCCAGGAAGCATAAATATGTACATTCTAGAAGGTGTTTGCCTGGTGCTTTCTTGAGTATACATACACATTTAAGAAGTTTCCTCAAGAGTCACGCAGGAAATGCTGGCGCACCCATTTCTGTTCCTAGGGGGCTTTGGAGGCAACAGACTGCTCAATTTTTTGCTCTGTCTGGTTTTAGCTGCTAACAATCTGGAAAAATGCCATTCATGCATTGAAGATGAAGATAGGAGACCCGAGCTTCCTTCCTCCAATATCCAACAGCTTCCTGTCCCTTACAGTTAACATGTAGCTAGAGTTTTCCTGCCTGGCCCACAGTCAGGGCAAATCTCTCTCACCCGCCAGTCCCACAGCTTCTCAGACCCGACCAAGTAAACACAGAGACTTATATTGGTTACAAACTGTATGGCCGTGGCAGGCTTCTTGCTAACTGTTCTTATATCTTAAATTAATCCATTTCCATTAATCTACACCTTGCCACATGGCTTGTGGCTTACCGGTACTTTACATCTTCCTTGTCCTGATGGCGGCTGGCAGTGTCTCTCTCACTCAGCCATCCACTTCCCAGAATTCTTCTCTTTGTCCCGCCTATACTTCCTGCCTAGCCAATGGCCAATCAGTGATTTATTTACTGACCAATCAGCAACACACTTGACATACAGACCATCCCACAGCATTAACATACACCTAACAGGCTTACTATAGTATTAATTCTGAATGTGGACCGGTACGGTGGTATATACCTTTAATTCCAGCACTTGGGAGTTAGAGGCAGGTGGATCTCTGTAAGTTCAAGGCCAGCCAGGATATAGAGTGAGTTCTAGGTCAGCCAAGGTTACACAGTGAGACCCTGTCTTTAAAAAATAATTCTGATGGAATTCTGACCAGCAGTAACTTAGAGACCCTTCACTATAGAGACCCAACTATTTTTCAGGTTTGATAAGTGTGGAAATCTCTACATTTTATTTTCGTGGCATGGACATCTTTTTTGGTAACATTTATCTATTTGTTGGTGTGGGGGGCCTGTGGAGGTCAGGAAACAACTTGCTATAGTCAGTTCTCTTCTTTCACTACCCGGGTCCAGAGAATCAGACTTGTCCACTTGTCAGCAAGCATGTTTGTCTGCTAAGCCGTCTCTCCCGCACTACACTAGTCTTTGTAGCAGGAAGCTATGCTCTCTTTGTTACATGGAGTATCTTCTGCTGCTGGTTTGGTTGTTATGGTGATGATGATGGGCTGTGATGTCCAACATGTGCAGGTACTTGCAGACTCAGTGGTGGTGGTGCTGACATACTTAGGGGCTGCAGAAATTCAGAGTGGTCCCCATGCCACTTCTTCCCCTTCATGATCACGTATTAAGATACAAGTTTGGGATAGCACTGCTGAGCTGTTTCTGGGATTTCTTCTCTTACCGTCACATGTGTGTAGGCATGCTGAATGATATCAGATGTTTCTGGCAGTGACTACGATGGTTGGCAGGCGCTGCTGGCTAGGGGACTACAGGTGGTCTGTGTCTTGACATGTCACTGCTGATTTTCAGGTCCCTTGTCAGAGTCTGCAGCTTCTTCCCACGCCGTTGTCTCCAGCACCACGAGTAGCACAGTGGCTGCTCCGTGACGCATTTTCATTTCTCACCTGTCTCACTTCTGGTCTTCCTGCCGCTCACGACATGAGTGGTGGAGTTCTGGTCAGCTGGCTCAGCCTCTTTCTTCAGTGTGGCAGACTAACCCATCAAAGCATTTCGTTTTATTCTCATTGCATGGTGCATGGCTATTGCCGATGACATCACCTTGTTTGCTACATGAACTGAGTATGTGGTTAATTCTTGACCTCATTTTAATAAAGAATCCAAGGTGACTAATAATGGTCTTTTGCCACTGAGTGATAGTCTCACGGCGTTTAGGATCCAATCCAGAGAGCCATTTTAGACACTGTTCACTGTAGAATCAAAACTTTCCAACATGCAAGGTTAGTATATAATTTCACAAAACTATTTTGGTTTTCTGTTTGATGTTTTTCTCTTGTTAGCATGTAATATACATACATACATACATACATACATACATACATACATACATACATCTCTCAGAGTGTCTGAGAGAAGTCTTCTGAGCTCTGATCTAACTCCCTACCTCTCTGTGACCTCTAGGACCTTACTTAGCATTCAGATGGCCTTTTCATCAGCAGCAGTAGTATCAACTAGCAAGTATTTTGAATATTGACTGGACTATTCTAGGCCTTGTAGAGAAGCCATGAGAAATTTAAAATAAGCATTGAGCATTTATTCTCTATCACACTTGTGTCACCCAAGAGAATAATCCAGGAGACAGAATTCGAGAGGAATAATCGTCTCAGTTTATAAAGTTATCCGTACTATAGAGTTCAGCGGTCAAGAGTCATTGCAGAAATGGTTAGAAGACCTTCCATTTCAGAATGAACAGAATTTGCTGGTCACCTAGGCTTCGCCCTGTGGAACTTAGTCTTTCGCCCTGTGGAACTTAGTCTTTCGCCCTGTGGAACTTAGTCTTCTGTGTTAAGGTACAATGTGAGCTGGACCGTGGCAAGAAAAACTGATGAATGGTAGAATTCAGATGTTCAGGGATGGAAACTTCAACAGGAGGAACATTCCAGAAGCAGGTATAGTAGAGACAAGAAATCCCTCACAATAGCTTAGATGAGCAGACCTTTCCCTTGAGTCTTCAGTGGGCTAAACACAAGAGACGAAATAACCCAATATCCAGAAGGTGGTGTAAATTAGTTTTAAGTTTTTTGTTTGTTTTCTTTGCTTACTAAACAGATACTTATTCAGCGAGTGAATTAAGCAATCAATAAATTAAGCAATTAAGTTAATTAAGCAATTAAGCAGTTACATGAGCTGTCAGGGAGAGATCTGCTCTGTATTACCCAGGAATGTGGCCAACAAGGGCAGTGTCTTTCTGTACCCAGAGCCAGTGGATAAAGGCTTTTACTTCCTGAGTCTCTGTCCAGTCTCCAAAGAGGTTCAACCCTGTATGGCCCGGCCATGCCTGCCATTGAGCATGCTTGGAGAGATGCTGGAAGGCTGGCCTCATTTAGCTGTTTGATGTTATAGTGAAAGTGTTCTTTGGGTGATTTTCAATACTCCCAGGAAGCCATCCTTTCCCTTGCTCTTTTGTGGACACCATGGAGGGGTGGGTATGTGTCTCTGGGGTCCCCACCACATATCCTTAGATAGATGAAAGCAACCCCCCACCCAACTTTGTTAAAAGAACTGTCTTCTTTTGCTGGTTTGGTTGTTATGGTGACGATAGGCTGTGATGTCAGATGTTGAGAAGCTGGTTTGAGTGTTGATGTTCTTTGACTCTTTCTGGTCTTGGAGCCATGTTTGATACCCACTTGGGCACCCACTCTCGGCTGATTTGCTTTGTAAGAAAACATGCTCCCTCTCTGTTGGATTATAGCTGGCATCCCTGGTGTCCATGGCATCCTCCATTTCCCTCTTGGCACCAGTGGTCCACCCACCCTTGGTACATTACCCTGGCTTTGATGCAGGCTCCCTGGCCCTCATCTTACATGGGAGTCAGGAGTGGCAGGAGAAAGCACTGTGCACCAACCTCTCTGCTGAATCTGGGAAACACCCACTCATCCTGACCTTCCTGAATCCACATGTGACATGTAACCTGTCCTGTTGTTCTTTTGGTTCTTTGGTTTTCTGGGACAGTGAGCATCCTGCTCTGCTGTGGAAAATAGGAGAACTGTTTTGTCCACATGGTGAGATCATGCTGTGGTGGGGGTCTTCTCATAAAGCCCTACTTTTTCTTGTAACACCCAGAATATTCACTGGATCTTTTTCTGTGTTGCATGCTCACTCTCTAGTAGTCAAGAAAGTTACTCACTCAACAAGAACAAAGACCGTGTTCTTGGAAACACAAAATAAAAAAAAAGTATCTTAACACATTTTTAGAAAATACCCTTGATAGTAGAGGAGGAAGAGGGATTTTGTGTTTACAGGATGGATAGGGATGAATTTGAGAACAAGTTTGACTAGGCCAGGCAGAAGGAGCTGTGGACATTCCTGAATGCTAATTAGAAGAGTGTTGACTCTGAAATATGTAATAAGGGACTGTGAGGTGTGGCATGGGAGACCAGTGTCTGAGAAAGACACCATGCTGGGAGTGACTGGGGGAGTCCCAGGAAACACCAAAGGGACTAGATGCCGCTGTCTCCCAGACCTGCACTTTACTGGATGTGTGACCTTGGTTTTTTTGTTTGTTTGTTTGTGGGGGTTTTGGCCAATTTTTATATTTATGAGGTAGAGAAAAAAGTTTGCTTCATAACGTTGTTGGGAGAATTAAATCTGATAGTGCCTTGAAAACACAGCCTCCATGTCAGGTGTTCAGCGAGGCTGGCCTGCTTTTCCTCCTGTCTGTGCTGCAGAGCTGCTGTGATAACCCAGTGGGGATGTGATAAAGCCCTGCAGGGTGGCGCAGGCAAGGATGCAAAGACAGATCCAGCATGAGAACCGCCCGAAGGAAAACTTCAGGACCTTGTGACTGGCAGGATCAAATCCTGGGCCACAGATGACCTTGATGTTTCCCAAGCCTGACTAGGACTTTGAGATGCACATGTTAGGAATGCTGGTTTGATTTGGGTATCTCTGAGTTACAGGATGGACAGTTGTACTGGGGAACCTTGGGTCACATGGGAAGACAGGTAGCTTAGTTGCACAGACACTTTATGAGCACCTCTACTCAGGCGCTGGGATGTGCTCCATGGATGATGATAAGTAAGAAATGACCTTGCTGTTCAGGATCGTGTGCAGTAGTGTCACTAAAGGGATGTTTGTTATCATGCTGCTTTAAAATTTAAATAACTTGAATAATCTTTAAAACACATGGAGTATGAAAATTCATCTCGAAAGCGGCTTCTTGATGCACAGGAGTGATTTGACTTTAGGAGTTGAATCCTTATAGAAGGCATAATGAATAGGTGTCCTTGGCTGAATCTGCTCAGTATCTCCAACTCCTTCATTCAGTAACCGTTTTAAAAGCTTTACTTATTGATAAAGCAAGAACATGTCATTAAATGGTCACAGATAAAGACACCTTGTAGGCTGCTCTGGCAGTCACCTTATGGAGATCAAATTTTAAATAATAACAAAAAATAAACAACAACAAAAAAACCACCAAAACCTAAATGAATGTAGAGATATATGTCCGTTAGCCTTTGCTACTCAAACACAGCATTTTAATTTTAATTTTGGCAGGGCCAGAGTGAAAAGTGCTGAAAAGCCTGATAATCCAGGGTCTTTGATACAGAATAATTCTGTTGGCTTACGGTGCAAGGCCCCATATATTTTAGCATATAGGAATTGCTAAGGCTATTCATTTAAAATATATATCCCAGGGTCCCACCCCTGGGAGATGCAGAATCAGTCCCTCTGGGCTAAGACTGGGAGTCTGCATTTTAGCACACTTCAGGTAGAACTCAGGTCACTGTTGTAAGGAACATTATTAGGGAGGTCAGATGACTCTATGGAAAGTTATGACAACTGGGGAGTGTCGCTTGTATTTTTACCTCTGAGTGGAGTGGAACAGAAGGTTCCCAATGGCTGTACAAAGATAGTTCCCAGAAGAACTTTTCATCTGATTAAATGTTTGTACAAATACAAAGATCTCAAAAAGTATTAAATATTATTTAAACAAATGCAAAGGGTCTTATTCAATTCTGGCTTGCCAATAAGACCCTATAGATAGTATTTTCAGCAGAGATCTGTTTTCTGTCCATTTTGAAGCCTGGAATTCTGAGATCAGGGTGCTGACATGGTCAGGTCCTGGTGAGGACTCTTCTTGGCTTGTAGATAGATAACTGCTTATGTTATGTCCTCATATGGTCCCAGGGGCAGAACCGAGAGGAAGAGAGTTCAGACTGTAGCAGCTAAATGCTCAGGCTGTCCACATGAGCACTAGTGAAGGAGCCTAAACACAGCCTTGCAGGATTTGTGCTTTCAGTCAGTACTGTTCCAGTGCTTTGTGGGAGCGAAGTCTCCTCAGAGCGCCCTCAGAGTGCTGACTGGGTAGACCCATTGGGTGAGGGTCTGAAGAGAGGAAAACTACTGGAAAATGTTCTGTTACCATTGTCGGAGTTTGGCATCTCCCTTGCTCCTTTCAAAAGCTGGAAGAGACATGCCAAGCACATCTGACTTTGGAGACCTGTTTACCCACGGAGGCTGACTTCACTGCATCAGTGCAGATGAAGGAAGTCTATTTCAGCTCTGGAAGGAAAATTAAAGGATTCACTTACCGTGACTCCCATGAAATAAGTAGCTCTCATTCAGTTCTTTTACTTTCAAGTGACAGTGTAAAGAATGGTTTGTTTTGATTGAGAGATCAGGCCTCACGCCTAAGTCACTCTTGGGCTCTTTTTTTTTCTCCCCCATACAGGGTTTCTCTGTGTAGCTTTGGAGCCTGTCCTGGAACTTGCTCTGTAAACCAACCTAGCCTTGAACTCACAGAGATTCACCTGCCTCTGCCTTCTGAGGAGTGCTGGGATTAAAGGTGTGTGCTACCACTGCCCGGCTACTCTTAGGATCTTTTAAAGATGGCGTGAGACTGGCTCATTTGACTTATGCTGTGTAGAACTTGTCTTAGTCACTGTTCTATTGCTGTGGAGAGACACCATGACCAAGGCAACTCTTTTAAAAGTGTTTAACTGGGGGCTAGCTTACAGTTTCAGATGGTTAGTCCATGTCCATCATGGTGGGCAGCATGGCAGCTTAGAGGCGGGCATATCTGGAGCAGTAGCTCAGAACTTTACGTCTTGATCCACAGGCAGCAGTCAGAGAGGGGAGAGAGAGAGAGAGAGAGAGAGAGAGAGAGAGAGAGAGAGAGAGAGAGAGAGAGAAAGACAGAGAGACAGAGAGACAGAGACAGAGAGACAGAGAGAGAGAGAAAGACAGAGAGAGACAGAGAGACAGAGAGAGAGAGAGACAGAGAGGGGGGGGAGAGAAATGGGCTTTTGAAACCTCAAAGGCTAACCTCAGTGACACACCTCCTCTAGCACGGCCACACCTCCTAATCCTTCCCAAACAGTTCCATTAACCAAACATTCAAACATTTGAACCTATGGGGGCCATTCTCATTCAAACCACCACAGTATTAAGATCAAACATTTTAATTCCAATATATATTGTGGAGACAAAGGTTCTGGAAAAATAAATATTAAGGAAAACTTTGACATGCTAAGTAAGATATTTGATTTATAACAGGAGGATTCTAAGTAATAAAATTGTACAGTAAATGAAATTCGTGACAGATGAGTAGATTTTAGCTGCTCTTATCAAATAACAGAACAACAAAAATAGTAAGCAACTGTGTGTTGATGTGTGTATTCTTTAATAACATATTCTATAACTTGCATTTTAAAAAATTTAAAATGCTAGTCATGGAGGCTCGTAGCTAGAATTCCAGTACTTGGGAGACTAAGGCAGGAAGGTCACCATGGGTTCAGGGTAAACCTGGACTGTATAGTGAGTTCTAGGACAGCCTTGGCTATAGAGTGATTGAAAGAGACGCTGTTTTTAAAAGGCAGACTAAAAATACTAAGAGATACCAAGAGAAAAATTCATGAAATAGTCATTTTCTAGTATTCTCAACTCAGGCTCTTTTGCAAAAAAAGTAAGGTTCTTTACAGCTAGTTTTTTTTTGTAAACAAGTCATTAAATTAAAATTTTTGTTCATTAAGATGTACTTCAATAAGAATTCGTTTTCGAAAGATAATCCATTTGAGTGTAAGTTGGAGTTCCATAGACATATTCCCGTTATATTAGCCCTAGGTAATATCAGCATATTATCAATGTCAGAAACAAGACCTTTTATATGACATGGAAATTCTAGCCATTCAAAACCCAGCTTACAATTTAACAGTAAGAATATTGACCCAATGAAATGAGTACCATTAATACCAATAAATCATCCTCAATAATACAAGATTTTCCTAAAGTCCTCATGATAGAGTTTGGAACTCTTCTGCACTTTCAGTGAATGAATGCTACTTTCTGCTTTGTGTCTATCTAAAAGTCACCTACCAGCCTTGAGCCCCTCCCGAGTTTCCCCACCACCCAACATACCATCTACCTATACTCCACTTTTTTAACTGCAGAAAGATTACAATGTAATGGTTACCAAAGGTACCTATATTTTTAAGTAATTGTCAATGACAGGGTTAAAAGACACAAACATTTATAAACTGTAAACTATGCTCATAACTAACTGTTCAAACTGTGTGTGAGGGTACAAGAGCAAGGTGGAAGTCCCTTCCCTGTCCTTCAGTCCCATGCCCCAGTGTTCCAGGGAAACTGCAGCTGAGAGTGCTGTGCCTTGTTTTCTCAAGTATGGATTGTTGACCTTCCACGCCAGGCAGGCAGTGGAAATGGGGTGTCCCAGAAGTATAATATGCCCTGGGGCACATGGACACCTTCACTAGGCACCCTGTTCTCAGCACTGGAGGGCCAGGGCATGGACACCTTCACTAGGCACCCCTGTTCGGAGCACTGGAGGGCCAGGACATGGACACCTTCACTAGGCACCCCTGTTCTCAGCACTGGAGAGCCAGGGCGTGGACACCTTCACTAGGCACCCCTGTTCGAAGCACTGGAGAGCCGGGGCTGCTGTGTCCCAGATCTGGAGCCTAAAGAGCTGAGATGAGCTGGATGCCGGTACCCCACTTCCTGTGCTGGGGAAGCTCCCTAATTTAGCCAGGCCCCCAGGGAGGCTGGTGTCCTTTCTCATGAATTTTCAAACCCTGACTCTGTGAATACATTTTTTTCAGTGGTAAGAGATATTTCTGAAACACATATGATAGAAATAAAATGACTGCTTTCCCAGCCATTCACTTTTAAGTTGGGTTTATTTGCTTCAAAAGTCAGTAATGTGGAAAAAAGCTTAACTGATACCTTTTGATAGAGCTCAAACCCAAAAAAAATTCGCAGATTTTTTTTAAAAGAAAGTTATTTTGAGCATTCGAATCAGAAAAAAATTCACACAAATAGATAAAGGCAAAGATACAGATTTGTATATTTTGTACAATATTTGGCCAGTAAAGTGTATAAATCATTGAACTGTTACAGATAACCACAATGTTAAAATTATATAGTTTATTTTGCAATGTTTTTCAGAGACTCAGAACATTTACAAAAGCTTTTACTTATAAACTCACATAAAGTCTGGGACTTTTCATTTTATTCACCTTTTTGCGGTACCGGGTGTTAGAACCAGGGTCTCTCGAATGCTAGACAAGCGCCCTACAGTAGCTCATCCACTTCCCCAGACCTTGTTTTAGCTTTTATCTTGAGGCAGAGTTTTCTAAGGTGCCCTGACTGGCCTTGAACTTGAACTTGGCCTCTCTCTTTACCATTCCCCAGTAGCTGAAACTGTAGGTCTGTGCCATGGGCCTGGCATTATTTATTATTTTTAAAGTGTATCTTTTTTTCTTTTTTTTCTTTCTGTCTCTCTTTTTTTTTTTTCTTTTTGAGGAGACAAGGTCTTGGCCTTCTGAGTTCTGGGATTAGCAGGAGGAACCACCCTCTGGTTTTAACTTCTCATATTACATGTAGGTTAAGAAGGTCAAGGAAATAAAATTCTTTACCCAGACTCATAAAAATTAAGATGTTAACTGAAGTTGCTGCACACATCGGTTATGGCATGACTGTGATGCAGTTACATCTCAGCTGGTGTGGCTGGTGGCAGGATTTCAGGGCACATCGTTCTAGCTAGAGGAGCCGTACCTGGAGCTATGTTCACAAAGTAACGCTAGTGATTTTTAATCCACCAGTCAAGTAATTCCTTCTAGTTCAAACGGCAAATGTATGATTTTAGTAATTAAACAACCCTTATAATGAGAGTTATTTTCAATTAAGTAAATCTAGATTGATGCTTGGGTTTTATGTTTGGTATATCTTGTCTAGGTCGCTGCAAAGATGAATCCTGTAAAACAAACAAATAAATAAACAAACAAACAAACCTTTGGTGGGGCAAGGCTTTCCCTTAAGAGAAAAAGTTAAAGCTAAGACCTTGTAAGATGGTACTCAGCCTAATACCGGGCTGCGCGGATAATTTTGCTTTAGAATGTACGATAACTAGAGAAAGCTATTCTGTCCTGATTCTTGACAAAAATTAACCTCCGTTGAGTACTCTAGCCTGGAGCATGGATATTGAGTGTCCACTAGACACTATTTCCAGGATTGTTTTTCTTTTTGTGGTAGTAGAGATTGAATCCAGGTCCTCACACGTGCTAGGTCAAGTGCTTTGTGGCTAAGCTATTTAACAGCAGGAACCGGGCTGAAGCCGCAGGGCACCGACTGTGCTTTTTACTGGGTAGGTGCATGAAAATTACTTCCTTATTTTTCTATCCAAAGGCAGAATGAACTGGATGTGCAACTGGGAAGGGCTGTGGGCTCCTCCCTGGAGTTCAGGCAGCCTGTGTTAGGTGAGAGGTAGTTTGGGGTGGTCGATCTTAGCAATTCCCTCGGCCATTCCCTGGCTTCGGGTCTGCAGCCGGGTCTGCTGGGGGCGAAAGCTACAGGCCTCAACGTCCCACATTGTTTTGTCACCCCACTGATCAGGTCCTCGGAGGGCAGCCCATCGAGGTGGCGCACGGCAGGGATGCGTGACAAGGGCCGGCGCCAGGCAGTGCGTGGCCCGGCCTTCATGTTTGGTGCTCGTGGGCCCAGCCTCACAGCTGAGGAGGAGCGCTTCCTGGACGCCGCGGAGTACGGCAACATCCCCGTGGTGCGCAAGATGCTGGAGGAGTCACAGACGCTCAATGTCAACTGTGTGGACTACATGGGTCAGAACGCACTGCAGTTGGCTGTAGGCAATGAGCATCTGGAGGTGACCGAGCTGCTGCTGAAGAAGGAGAACCTGGCACGGATCGGTGATGCGCTGCTGCTGGCCATCAGCAAGGGCTATGTGCGCATCGTGGAGGCCATCCTCGGCCACCCAGGCTTTGCGGCCAGCCGGCGCCTGACACTTAGCCCTTGCGAGCAGGAACTGCGGGATGACGACTTCTATGCTTATGATGAGGATGGTACACGCTTCTCGCCTGACATCACGCCCATCATCCTGGCTGCACACTGCCATAAGTACGAGGTGGTGCACCTGCTGCTTCTCAAGGGCGCGCGCATCGAGCGGCCTCATGACTACTTCTGTCGTTGCGCGGACTGTGCCGAGAAGCAGCGGCTTGATGCCTTCAGCCACTCGAGGTCTAGGATCAACGCGTACAAGGGGCTGGCCAGCCCTGCATACTTGTCACTCTCCAGCGAGGACCCGGTGCTCACAGCCCTGGAACTCAGCAATGAGCTGGCCAAGCTAGCCAACATAGAGAAGGAGTTCAAGGTAGGCCAGTGGAAGCCAGAGTCAGCTCTGCCCAGTGCCTGGTGGGTCTGTTGGGATTTTGTTTGTTTGTCTGTTCTAAGATAGAGCCTCACTTTCGTAGCTCAGGCTGGCCTCAACTTCACAGCAGTCCTCCTGTCTCAACCTCCCGTATGTTGGGTTTACAAGAATGGGCTACCGTGTCCAGTTTCTGGTTTCGACACGGCCCAGGCTGTCTTCATACTTCATAGCCCTTGATGGCCAGGAACTCACAGCAGTCCCTCTGCTTCAGCCTCCCAAATGCTGAGAGTACAGCATGTCTTGCAGTGGATTTTAAACTACAAGGTGCTGCTCTGGTGGTTTTTCTCCTCTCGGTTGACATGCTGCTGCAGACTCACACTGGAGACGTCACATAACACACTGCCTTAGAGAGAGGTTGTGGTGGTGGCCGCTCTGTGTCCTGGATAAGTATGAAAACCCTGAGATTCTGTGTCCCCTTTTTTTAAAGGGAGATGTGACAAGTCTGTCTCCTTTCTAGATTCTCTCTGTTCTGCTGCATGGTGTCGCCGTGTCAGAAGTCTGCACCCCATCACTGGGATGCGGGGCTCCTCTTTCTTTTCTCGGATGGAGTGTCAGTTCCTCTGAAGTTCTGTTCATGACCCCAAGGCTTTACATATTTTTAGATGTAGCCGTGTCCAACATGTGCTTCACAGACTGTGTGCATCCCAGGATAGTGATGATTTCTACTCAGCACATTGGTAGACAAAATCAAGGCTGGGCACCCCTCCCAGAGCCAACATTCAAAATGCATATATAGAATACTACTGAAGCTAGGCTATTGTTAATATTAAAGTCGCTTCATTAATGGCACAAATGTCTCACCCTGAACTCTTTGAACATCTGTTTAGCGTGGTGAGCTGTGACTGTTGGGTCCACCCAGAAACACAAAGGACAGAAAAATGGCTTGCTTCATCACACGGCTTTCTCTGCTTTACTGCCTTTCTTAATGAGTTATGTTTTTCTGTCAATCAGTATCATTTTATGAAAATCCTATATTAGTGGTAGACTATTTTAAACTTTTATTCCATTGCCACCCCCTCCTATGGATTTTAAATGCTCTTAGTCCTTAAAACTAGGGTAAAGTGGGTATTTAATTACAAAGGTGACCCCCCATCAGCTCTCTTCGGCAGATTTCCACTCTCCTGTCTTCTAGGTAAGGAAGTGGTTGCAAACACTAGTTCCTCAGCATCCAATCTTTTTAGCATAGAATAGTAGTATCAGAGTGAGTGTTTATTCTGTCTTTCACATCTTAATATAGTTTTTCATAGTTAAGTGGATTATTTTTTTTCAAGCGCAGTTGGCAATATAATTCAAGCTAAGAAAATCTGCTTTCTCTAGGGTTTCAAGAATATGGCACAGATTAGTTTGCCCACTCTCCATCTACAACCAATTCCCTCGGTGTTTGTCAATCCTCACTGTGTCTTGGAGGAATTCTGGCCTCAGTGTAATAATCTTGTTAATCTATTCATGCCTTTTTTCTGATACAAATCTGCACATTTTGTTTAAAAAAAATTGGGGAAATGTGGGAAAATTGAAGAATAAAATAGGTCTTGGTTGATATCTATTCCCTGTAGGGACATCTATTATGTACTACTTGAAAAGAGTTGTTTCCTTGAACTCACGATGAAATTTGTTTTTGTTTCATATTTGAGTTTTTAAGACAGGGTCTCATGTAGCCCAGGCTAGCCTTGAACTTGCTATGTAGCTGAGGATAACCTTGAGCTTCTGCTCCTCCTGCTTCCACTTCTCAAGGGCGTGGATTACAGACGTGCACCACCACATCAGGCCTGAAAACCTTTTAGACAGACCATAGGTAAAGCAAACTGAAAGCTTCAAACTTATCAGAGAGAGTAGAAAAGGATCCGGGAAAGATACTTTTAAACATCATTTCTTTATTTGTGAGAGAGTCATAAAAGCATAATTCTAAATTTGTTTATTTGACTCTTCAAATGTCACAGAAACCTGTTTTATGTACTTATTTGATATATGTTGAAACTCTGCAAGGGAAATTCCATAAAAGGGAATATTTTCTAGGATTATGTTTTAATAATTTACTAAAGATGGTGATGTTTGCAGTTCCACACAGACAAGTTGCCTTGGTAGAGCAATGGAAGAGAATTTGTTATTCATAGTTTCCCCCTGAAGCCAGCTAAATCCATATTAGTAATGCTTAGATTAGAATCTCCTTTTCTCTGACTTGAAGAGTCACCTCTGAGAACGTTCCAGAGGTGGGAAAATATTAGTAAAAAAGCAGAAGAGAAGACAACACACCTGAGTTGTCAAGGTTCGATACCATGGCCGAGGATATGCAAAACCATCTGTACCTCAGGCATTCCCCGGTCCAGCTTACACAGCGAGCTTGAGAGTCACAGAACCCTCTGTGAGCCAGAACAGGGCAGCTCCTCAGGAGTCAGTCTCTGCAGACTGAGAGTCACTCTGCCTCACCACATGCCTTTCCTCCCCCATCCTTGGCTATCTTTTTTGGTTCTTTCTTATCCCATCTCCCCTTTGCCCTCTCACCCCCCACTCCTGTCCACCTGTCAGGGCTTTAGACAGTCAAAGCCCTAACCCAGCCTCACTGTGCTGACAGGACAGGGCAAGCAAAGCTCATTCCCGAGGGAAGCAGGTAACCTAATTTGCCCTGTTCTGTGCCGCTCACTATATTCCTTCCCAGAGGGATTTTCAGCTCAGAGTCCTGGCCTGAAAATGAAGGGACAGACAATGTGCTGCTCCCTGGTGAAGTAGAGGGGATGTTTTCCCCTTTCAGACACCTGTTCTAACATCTTAGTGATGACCTGGAATGCATACTTTCTCACCCTCTGCATACTCCCCACAGTCCCTTGGGGATACGGAGAACGTGTGAAGGTCATTGTCTCAGGAGCCTGAGCACTCCAGGTCATAGATTTAGAGGACTGGATGGAGGACAGCCAGCGACATGTTATTAAAGGAACAGTGTGGATGTGCATATGATGTCTACTTCTGTTCTGAGAAATGGAGACTTGGGTCTAATCATCCACCTATCGTTTACTAAGATACAAGAACACAAATGGACATTCCCAGATTCTAATTGAGCTGGTGATGCACTTTTATGGTAGAAAGAAAGAAAGAAAGAAAGAAAGAAAGAAAGAAAGAAAGGCTATCTGCCCTCCCTGTGCCTCCACTTTTCTTTCAAAGTAGAAAACAGTTTCATTTACCACTGTAGCAGAGCTAGAAGGAAAATGGAAAATGAACAAAGTAAGAAAGCAGCTTACAGCGGGAAGAGATTCTGGGAACCATCTAGTCACACAGACCTCTCGGTGTGGGAAAACAGAGGCCAAGGTCATACTGACTACACTCCATCTGGGCATCTTGGATCCCTGACCCAGGTCTTATTTATTTAAGATTTATTTATTTTTATTTTATATGTATGAGTGTTTTGCCTGTGCTGCATGTATGTGCAACCACATGTGTGCCTGGTGCCCTTGGAGGTCAGAGGAGGTTGTGGGGTCCCCGGAACTGGAGTTACATACAGTTATAGATTGCCATGTAAGTGTTGGAAACCGAGCTCAGGCGCCCTGGAAGAGCAGCCAGTGCTCTAACCACTGAGCCATCTCTCCACCCCCAATCTTGGGTTTTATGTCCAAAATAGCATTCCTTCTGACCCGGAAGCACGTCTAAGCTTCCTGATGCATGCTAAGCATGCTCTCGGCATTTAGTCCTCACAGGACAAGCAGAAGGTAGGATTCTGCCACAGCTGGTACATGATCAGAATGGATATTAAACCATATACATTATAAGGAATGTGGAGAGGCTGTGACGAAATTGGACGTCATTACTCTGCCTCAGGGGTAACAGGTCTTTGGAGTTTTCCGTTTCTGCTCTGGTCACCTGACTTTGTAAAGAGGATCATGATGCTGAGGAAGATGTCCCAACAAAACTAAGTTGAGAGCAGTTTGGTGTCTCTGTTGATCTGATCTGAGTTGTGAAGCGGTTCGAGGCAGGGAGGAGCTGAGGCTGGACCGGCAGACAGTGCACTCTTTAGCAGTGGAGGGAAGGGTGCTGTCTTTGCCCAGAGTTCTCCATCTTTCCCTGAGCACTCTGGATAGACCTAAAGGCCATGACTGAAGTAAGGAAATTACCAGTAGCCAGGTGAAGTGGTACATGCCTGTAGTCTAAGCGGCTAAGGAGACTGAGACAAGAGGATCCCTTGAGCCTAGAGTTGGAAGCCATCTTGGGCGACAGAGTTAGACCCTGTGTTTAAAAATAAAATTGTCATTATCTGTTCTTCTGAGTGTTTTCTGTACTTGGGCAATAGACATCTTCCAGTAGTAACTGTTTAATCTGTACAAACAAGCCATTATCCTTATTACAGTACACAACCTGTATTATCACTGAAGCGTTTTGTTTGTTTGTTTGTTTGTTTGTTTGTTTGTTTCTTTTCTTGACTGATCTGTCAGGCTGTGTGAAAAGTCACTCATTCCTTTCAACTGAACAACTTCCAGATTATAATTTTAAGAGTTATTACTGCAGAAGCTTGCTTCAAAGCACAGAAAGTCTCTTTGACTTCCGGTGGATAGAGAGATGGCCCACCTCTGTCACACCGAATCTTACAGAACACCCTGAACCAAGGAATGACATGAGGGAACTGCATCTACAGCACTGTATTAAGAAAGGAGTTGAGCCAGGCGGTGGTGGTGCATGCCTTTAAGGAGGCAGAGGCAAGCGGATCTCTGTGATTTCGAGGCCAGCCTGGGCTACAGAGTGAGTTCCAGGAAAGGTGCAAAGCTACACAGAGAAACCCTGTCTCGAAAAACCGAAAAAAAAAAAAAAGAAAGAAAAAAAGGAGTTGAATATGGAAACATCATGGATGTAATCCTCCTGTAAGCTATAATAAAATACTGCATTAGCTTTCAGGAATGGGAGGCACCCACTCTGCATAGGAATCAGAGACTGCCTCTTTTATTAATATTATCATGTTAATGGTACCAGCTTGAATGGAGACTGGGGTTTTATTCATTTTGTCTGTTCCCTTATGAGGGATTAAGGATTAACTGTTACGTTCTTTGTTTGAATTTACTGATAATTGAAGTGGAAACTATTCCAATCTGTGTATCCTTTAAATGGCCTCTCTCTTCTTGTTTATTTTAGTTGGTGGTGTGGTCTTTGCCTACCAAATCAAATTATTTAAGGGAAGAAAATTAGAATTCCTCATGTCTTCCTGAAATATGATGGTTTTGAGGCCTAGAAATTTTGCTGTGTGAAGTATTACTTGGTTATCAAGACACAGTGTCTCAGAACACATTAAAATGAAGAATTCTATTTCTTCAAATGCATCAATTAAATTATTATGTGGCTAATTTTTAAATTTTTTCAGATAGGGTCTCACTATATAACCCAGACTAGCCTCCAACTTGCCACTCTCCTGCCTCAGCTTCTTAAATGCTGGGATTATAGAGTGTCTGGTTTAACTTTCTCTATAGGCTAAAATTTTAGTCAAAGTCACCAAGGTAGAAATGGGGTTTCCAAAAGTGAGGCACTTCCCTAAGAGACAGCCAGTGGTGCCTTAACTGGATCCAACGGGCTGAAAATAGAGCTCCATTCAGAAGGTAACGGGGAGGCTGCCAACCATCCATCACATGAAATAAATATGCAAATGAATTAAAGATTCACAGATTATTTTTAGCAAAGTGTTAGTTCCAGTGGCCTGGAAACTTTTCTCTCAGGTATTGATATTCTGTAACCCTGGAGAATCCAATTCCACATAATCAGCCATTTCTCCCCTTCCGTTTCTGCAAGGGAAGATAACATGCCCTTCAGCCAAACCAGAAAGATGGCTCTCTATAGGGACGGCCCCGGCCCTTCTTCAATTATTATCGGTCATCCGCAAACTCTGACTTGTATGGGATTGCTGGGTCCTTCCTTAGTTTTTACTTCGGGGCAGTGCCTAAGAATTGCATTTCTGACAGGTTCTTGGTGCCACTGATACTATTGGTATTAGATCTGTGTTTGAGAAGCAACGTTTCCCCGCAAAGCCATGGATAAGAAACTGGGCAAGTTTTCATATATGATCCTTTTTTTCATCAGTCGGCCATGTTAGAAAGTTTCCAGTATGGAAGTGGCCCTGCTTTAGCTTCAAAATAGCTATTGCTTATACAACAAGATAAAACTTGTTTTGACTCTTGGTATTCAGCATTGGCGCTTAGCCATTGTCTCCTTTTCCTTCATAAAACAAACTTTTATGTAACAGAAGGGTCCCTCCCGGATCTAGTTAATTGCCTTTATAAAAGAGGAAGAAAATAGGAAGAGAAAGAAAGAAAGGAAGGAAGGAAGGAAGGAAGGAAGGAAGGAAGGAAGGAAGAAAGAGCAGGATAAAATTCCAGTGTCCCAAATCAGCTTACAAACTTGTCACACGTTGACAGAAACCCCTGGTGTCCTGTGAGCAGTGCATTCCCTGCTCTCTAGAGCTGGGATCCTGGTTTCTCTGCAGACACCTGCAGGCAACAGGAGTGTTTGTGGTGTTAAGATGTGCAATCATACTTCTGTTGTTTATTTAAGACAAACCAGTCACTTGTGTGTACACCACATTTTTGTTGGAGCTAATTTTTTTTAAACAGGGGCAGGGAGTTGTTTTGTTTGTTTGTTTGTTTTTTTGTTTTGGTTTTTTTGTTGTTTTTTTTTTTTTGAGACAGGGTCTCAAATTCACTACATAGCCCAAGCTTGTCTCGAATTCATGGTAATTCTCCTCCTGTGAGCTCTCATGCCTGGCTTTTTTGAGAAGTTTTAGTTTTATAAACTGGTGTGATGGTACAGAACCGATATCACATACTGGGTAGGCAGATCCAGGAAAATTCCTAATTTAAGGCCAGTCTGAACTACATAGTGAGACCCTATCTCAAAAGCAAATACCCTACAAAATCTCAGAGCCAAATGCATATTAGGCAAGCTCTACTACTGAGCTACAGCCCAGCTAAAACTTGAGATTGATAAATAATAATTGAACATATTATGGTATGCCATATAGCATGCTGATACAAATATACGATGCTGAATGGCTAAATTAAGCAAATTAGCATACTGTGCCTTTGACCAGTTCTACCTCCTGGCCTCTTGTTAAGCACCATTCTGTTCTTTTTAAGATTCCACATCTAAGTAAGATCATGTCCATATAATTTTCAGAGCTCTCTTCAGCTGGGCAGAAGGAAACTTAGTGGAGACAGGAGAATCCAATGGTACCTGCCTTAAGCAGCCTTGTATCCAGGTAGGGGCTGCCTACCCTACCCAGGCAGGGAGACCTTTATTTACTACCCTTCCCTCATCCCCAAGCACTTGCTGATGAATTAGAGAAATTCTTGACATTAAACACCAAACCTCTTATTTTAGAATGACTACAGGAAGCTCTCCATGCAATGCAAAGACTTTGTAGTGGGCGTGCTGGACCTGTGTCGAGACTCGGAAGAGGTGGAAGCCATTCTGAATGGAGATCTGGAATCAGCAGAGCCTCTGGAGACACACAGGCACAAGGCTTCGCTGAGTCGAGTAAAACTTGCCATCAAGTATGAAGTAAAAAAGGTGAGTGAACCGGTCATCCTTAGACATGAGCCGGTACCGCATCCTAAGGAACACTTGGAGAGCGATAGATGGAGGGGCTGAGGAAGTGTCAGGTAAAGTTAGCTATCATCAGACTCCGACCCTTCTCAACTGTTACCCATTATAGGATCCAGGACTTCTTGATAGCAAGGATAAGCCTTCTCTACATTTCAGTTTCCTCATATAAGAGGATTCTGTCTTTTATGTTCTCAGAGGTTTAGTGTCATTTAAATGGATTAGGATAAACCAAGCTTTCTGCAAACTGCCAATTTCAATGCCATTCATAATAACAGCATGGTGGCACACATCTCTAATCTCAGCACTTAGAAAGTAGAGGCAGGAGAATAAGAAGGTCAGAGTTAGCCTCAGCTACCTAGCAAGTCTGGGTCCACCCTGGGCTACATGAGACACAGTCTTAGAAACATAACAAAACAAAAAATAATAAAATAATGTTAATTCTGCGGCTTGTATGCCTTTGTAAGATACCATAACATACATTTGCATGTTGATCCTCACTATAAGCCTGTTATTTATTTCCCTATAAACCAGGTAAGGTAGATAATAAGAGTACTATTGAAGGAAACTGAGGGTTGCCAAGCTTAAATGATGTGTCTGATGTAACATGGATATGGAGGTTGTCATGCCAGGACCATAAATAAAGACTACAATTACTTTTATTATATTTACTACAAAAATACTATTTTGTATTTTCATTTTATAATTTGCATTGGGCTATTAAATAATTTATGAAAACTGTAGTTAAAATATCTCATATGGTGAAAATCTCAGTTTCTGGAATTGGATAATTTAAGTATGTTATGTAATAGAGAAGGGTTTTTGTACTTAAGAGAAGTTGACAGGGGCTGGAGAGAGAGCTTAGTGGTCAGAAACATGTCCTGCTCTTCCAGAGGACCCATGTCGAGTGCCTCACAACTACTTGTAACTCCAGCCCCAGGGGATTCAATGCTGGACAACAACCTCCTCCCTACACACACACACACACACACACACACACACACACACACACACACACACACTCAAATTTAAAATAAAATAAACCTTTTATAATAAAAGATAGATGCTGACTAGGCAGCAGCTATGTGAGGGGTGGATCTAGAGTATCTAGAGTACCATCTGGTCATCAGTGAACAGCTCTGTCTTCTCTTCTTCCTTTGGTGTTCTCGTGCTTACAAGGACAGACAGTAGATCCAAGCTGCCAGAGTCATGTCCGGATATCACTGTGGGCTCTTGACTGGCCACGGACATCTCTTATGGTCTACTCTTGGGTAGAGTGGGAAAATAACAGTTGTTTGAAGATTATGTGAGATAATGCATATAACTATCACAAAGACTATTTTATGACGGCTCCCTAAATATTAGCTTACAGCATTTCTGTTACAAAATTTCATGTCAGAAGGACAGCTCTTATGCAAGTTGAAGTATCAAAGACAATTTCATGTTCCTTGTTCTAAGTCCAGTCCTTGGTATTGAACTGATTTATCAGGAAAGAGGTTAACAAAGATTCCTCAGACTCACTAGGAAAGGCAAAGGGACATGCTTATATAACCCAAACATCCAGAAACTTCTCCCAGATCCAAGCCCAGGACTTGGATGGGGCTCATCTGCCGTGAGTGGCCAGTGCTGGCACTATCAGGAGGGGGACTCTGGTTGTCCGAAGGCCTCTTGCAACTCAAGCCTGCCATGCATCTCAGGCCAATGGAACCTAGGCCAGCATTTATTTATATTATAACACAAAGCAAGGGTGGAGAAACCTTTCTCTCCCACACCTTCTAGGTGTGAGAATGTGTGCCCAGACACACTTGTACACACACACACACACACACACACACACACACACACACACACACGTTCACTCACATATGTACACACACCTCCACCATAACACAGAGAACTTTTATGTGTCATATCCATGGGATTTGGGTCAGTCACTAATGATGTGAAAATTTATTTTCACTACAAATTGAAAGAAAACAACTTTTAGGGAACAGATCAGTTCTAAGATAATTAAATGCCTCCTCAGAGTGTTCTTCCTGGGAGGTTTTGCTTATGTTGGGGGGAAGATGATTTTGAACAAGATTGATGGCAAGCCATTTTTAGAAAAGTGTCCAGACAAAGTCACGGGTCTTGCAATATGAATCTCTTCTGTTTGGCACCTGAGAGGAGAGAATTGATTTCAGTTGTCACAGGCTTTTTATCATTCCATGGAAAGTGTCATATTAGCAGAAACAGCTCATCTACAAAGGTGCATCTGTTAGCCAACCCACCTTGAAGAGTGAATGCCTTCATTTTAAACAAGTTGATGTATAGGTTACAATGTATGTGGTATCGTCAGCAATAAATTTATTACCAATCAACATATATGACTATGAATTTAGTGTTTGTTAGGAAGGACCTTTTTGATATAATAATATTAGAAATCTTGAGGGCCTGGAGAGATGACTCAGAGGTTAAAGGCCCTTGCTGCTCTTGCAGAGGACCCAGGTTTGGTTCCCATTGTTGACATGGTGGCTCACAACCATTCGTAACTCCAGTTCCAGGGAATCCAACACCCTCCTCTGGCCACTGTGGACACTAGGCACACGTGTGACATATATACATGCAAGTAAAACACCTACACACATACATTTTTGTTGTTGTTGTCTGTTTTTCAAGACAGGGTTTCTCATGTAGTTTTGGTGCCTGTCCTGGATCTCACGCTCTGTAGACCAGGCTGGCCTCAAACTCAAACTACCTGGCTCTGCCTCCTGAGTGCTGGGATTAAAGGTGTGCGCCATTGCTGCCTGGCTACACATACAATTTTTAAAAATTATTTTAAAATAAATCTTAACAAAATTACAGATAACTTGACAACATATATAGTTTGGAACTTCTGTACACTAGAAAGATCACAAACAAAATCTGAAAGAAAGGGGACTGGAGAGATTCCTCAGTGGTTAAGGGAATTTGTTGTGCTTGCAGAGGACTTGGGTTCAGTTCTCAGCACCTACATGATGGTTCACAACCATTCGTTGGCATGTACATGGTGCACATACATACAATACATGCAGGCAAAACACTCATAACACATAAAATTCATAAATCTAAAGTGTTTTTAACAAAAAATAAATTAAAATTTCAAACCCTGTGATAATAAACATATCAGCTAGGTGTGGTGGCACATGCCTGTAATCCTAATATTCATGAGGCTAAGGTGGGAGGACCACTAGCCCCAGGCTAGCCTGGGGTCCCTATTGAAACCTGTTTCAACCTTCTCTCAAAATAAATAAATGCTAACATAGAAACCTATTTTCCTGCTCTCAAAGAATAGTTCCAGTACTTGGTGGTGTTGATTAAATCAGGGTTCAATTGTGTCTCCTCTGCCTTGGAGAGGATGCTTCTTTGAGTTCTAATTCTGGTCATACCTCTCCACTGTTCTGAGCTATGAAATCAGGGCTTCCCCACCCACACACACCTCCATCTATACCTACGTCGCGGTGAGCAATGTTTATTATAGGAAATTTGTTGAGAGGATTGGTAGGCTATTTAGTCCGTAAAACGAGGCTCTAGAGAAAAATAATTTCCGGAGTTCTCCCCCAGTGCTCCAATTTCATCCTTAACAGAAGAGTAATCTAAAAATTAGACCTGCAGCAATATGGGCACATTCAGTTATCCACGGGTGTGTTTCTCTGCAGAAGGAGTGAGAGGCCTCAGCCCCGAGTGGTGCAGAGGGAGAATGGGGGGTGTGCATGTGACTAACATAACAATGTCCTTAAAACAAGAGCAAACTCCCCAAGGGTTTTGTTCAGCAGTACCCGCTTGAGGACAGTTCAAAAAGATAGCATAACACAATCATTTTAAGTATAAGCTTAGTCTGTTGTTTTCCATCTCCTGCCCTGGTTGGTGGTTCAGCTTACATCCTATTAGTCATTTCTCTCCCTTCTCTCTCTCTCTCTCTCTCTCTCTCTCTCTCTCTCTCTCTCTCTCTCTCTCTCTCTGTCTCTCTCTGTCTCTGTGTGTGTGTGTGTGTGTGTGTGTGTGTGTGTGTGTGTGTGTTCGTATGTGTTCTGTAATGCTGTGATAGTTTTGCTATATTGAAAGATTGAAATGTTCTTATGTGTCCAGCACTTTCTCTTCGAATCAGAAAACCTCAAATCAGGGTATTATTTTTGTAATGACTTCAATTTGCTGGTCCACTGAAGTTGGAAAACAACATACAAATCTGATGCAGCCAGCTATGACAGTGTGCTATCATAATGGTATTTTTCCAGGAAATAAATAGAGTGGTTTAAGAGATAAAAGTCACTGCCCTATTTTGAAGTTGTTGAAAAGAAGAAAAAAAAAAAACATCTCCTGATAGATTAGGGGGCTTTGCTCTCACTTGCTAATGTTGTATTGGTTGTATTTTTTTTAACATGTGCTTTATGTATTAGGAGTTTTAAATTGTTGAGGAAAATCTATTTGTATGGATTTTAAACTAATTCAATAGATATGATATTATATATCTCAAGAAGAGCACAGGCTGTGTTCCTATTTGCAGGAAACAGGCCAGTTAGGCTGAATTTTATAACAGGTAAAATGCTAGGGTTTAACATATAGTAAGTGGTGGTAGCATGTGGTGCAAGCCACGAGGGTCTACGTGGATCATCTCACATACACTATGTAGAAAGGGTAATCAGTGCGCTAATGCACATCCTCAGATTTAAAGATTGCCCTGTTGGGAGGAGTGGGAGGGAAAAGTCCAAGACCAAAACATTATTTCTGTCCTCAAGTGTTGGGAGTGGCTCAGACCTATAATCCCGGCATGAGAGGGAGACTGAGGCAGGAGGATTGCTTTCTGCTCTAGGCCAGCTTGGGCTACAGAGTAAGAACCTGGCTCAAAATCAGAACAAACAAAAGCAGGCTGGTGGGATGGCTTAGTGAGGAAAGGTGCTTGCCAGGAAAGCGTGGCAACCTGAGGTCAACCCCCTGTGCTAGGGTTATCTAGGAAGAAGAACCTCAGTTGAGAAAATGTCACCATCAGGTTGCTTCCAGGCAAGTCTGTGGGGATGTGGGAGGGCCCAGCCCATTATGGGCAATGGCACCCCTAGGAGGATGATCCTAGGTTATATTTAAAAAATAATAATCATAAAATAAATGAACTAAGCAAGTCAGGGAGCAGCAAGCTAGTAAAGAGCACTCCTCCATGGCTTCTGCTTCAGCTCCTGCCTCCAGGTTCCTGCCCTGACTTCCCTTGGTGCTGGAGGGTGACCTGAGGGTTGTAAGTTGCTTTCGGTTATGGAGTTTCTCAGAGCAATAGAAACCCTAAGACACTGCAGATCGTGCATAGAGGTGGAAGAGAATCCACAGGTTGTCTTCTGACCCTTGCATTAGCTCCATGGCACCCTCAGGCTCACACACACATGCACACACAATAGCAATAATACAATTTTTGTACAGTTTAGGCCCTAAGAAAGGCAGGGTCTTGGTTCATTTGTGCTACTGTGACAGTTACTGAGGCTGGGTGAATTACAGAACAGGATGTGTTTTCTCACTGTTCTGGGGTGGAAAGTCCAAGATGAAGGTACTGGCCCAGGGCTGTGTCCTCCAGAAGCACTAACAGTGCCCCCGTGTGGTGGAAGAATGGAAGAGCAATCTGACAAACTCCAGATGGCTCTTCTATGATGGTCTTCATCCTTCAGCAAGGGCTGTGCCATCTCTTAGTTGGGTTGTTCTTTGTAAGCGCAGGATCTTGCTGAGTTACCCAGACCAGCCTTGAACTCCTAGACTCAAGTGATCCTTCTGCCTCCAGCCTCCTAACTAGCTGAAACTACAGACTAACAATATGGGGAGGGGGGGGTCTCACCACCTCCTCTAGCCCTTACCTTTCTCCCCTCTTCAGAATGTCACATGACAACACCAGAATTTTAAAGGAGATGCTTTCAAGCCATAGCAAGCAGATACTCCCTAGAGGGAAGTGAGTTCATCCACCCAAATGGACACAGAACATTTGTCTCTTAGCCATGTGGATACTCTGTACCTTATAGAAACATCTGGGTTGCCCAGAAAAGTACATGCTTGTCTCCCCAAACAGTGATCTGATCTGATGGTACTCTATGCTCACCCTGTGGCTTTCCTGGTATACCCAGCTTCTTGCTCTCAGCCTGGCCGCTGGCTGGGGTCTCCAGTGTTTGTGTGTGTGTGTGTGTGTGTGTGTGTGTGTGTGTGTGTGTGTGTATTACAGAGAGGCACCAAAGTCACCAACCATCTCATGTACTCTGTCCCCAGGCCCCAAGCATGCCCTGAAGCCCGGCCTCCTAAGGCCAGCACATTGGGAGGTTGGAGTTCAAAATGTGAATTTGAAGATACAGCCTTTGCCCCACAGCAATGCTGATTTCACAATAAGTCACCCAACAAAGAAAGCAGTTGCTAGGTCAGCCTGGGCTACAGTATGAGACCCTGTGTCAGAAAATTAAAAATGTTTTAGAGGCAAGATACAAGTGTATAGAAATTAAATGCACAAGCTTAAAAAAAAAAAAAAAAAAAAAAAAAAAAAAAAAAAAACGAGCCGGGCGTTGGTGGCGCATGCCTTTAGTCCCAGCACTCGGGAGGCAGAGCCAGGCAGATCTCTGTGAGTTTCAGGCCAGCCTGGTTTACAGAGCGAGTTCCAGGAAAGGCACAAAGCTACACAGAGAAACACTGTCTTGAAAAACCATTATAAAAAAAAAAACAAAAACGAAACCGGCTGGGGAGATGGCTTGGCAGTTAGGAGCGGTGCTCGTGTGGCCTGCATGATATCTGCTGGCTCAGTAACAGCTCTGCAGATCCTTTCGTATTCAGCCACAGCACAGAGGCTCAAGTAGGCGTCATTTATGCATTTTTCATATGTGTAGTATTTGGGGAGTAACCCAGAAGTTTAGTAACATTTCTCTTACTTCCAGTCAACAGTAAGCCAAATAACCGTTTTCCTTTTCCATTTTGAAATGAATGCAAGAAAGCTGACAAGGGGCGTGGTGGGGGCGTACTGTCACAAGAGAGCCAGTGTCACGCATTGCCAGAGAGGAGTCAGTGACCAGACAGGACTGTGAGAAAAGGCAGCATCAACTTTCTCCCTCGGTTTCCGCCTTAGTACTAAGAGGAAGCAAGTTTGAATAGCGGAGAGAAGACAAAGGCGGTTTTACAGGCTGTGCTCTGGAAAGGGATGTATTGGGATGCTCTGCTGTGGACAGGGGAATGCTAACCTGTCTCTCTCTCCCTCTCCTCCCAACAGTTTGTGGCTCACCCCAACTGCCAGCAACAGCTTTTGACGATCTGGTATGAGAATCTCTCTGGCCTTCGGGAGCAGACGATCGCTATCAAGTGCCTGGTGGTGTTGGTCGTGGCCTTGGGCCTTCCATTCCTGGCTATCGGCTATTGGATTGCACCTTGTAGCAGGGTACTAGCCTCTCCGCCTTCCCTCTGCACCTGGTGTCATGGGTATCTCTGTTGGGGAAATGCAAAAGCTAAAGGTCAGGTTCCCACCTCGTTGGCTCTGCGTTTTAAGTGACTGTGGAACACATATTCTACTTTTTAGTGGGAGGATCAACTTGAGGATAGACCTGGAAAGGAGTTGGTACTAGCAAAACGGATCACATTTGCAGGCATGACATATTAATGCTTTTAGGGTAAAATGCCCATGGCAGACAGGGAGGAATAAGTGGCCAGAGTGAAGTAGCATTTGTGCAGTTACTCCTGAGAGCGTAATAAGAAGAGTGTGGCCGAGGCTGGCCGGAAGAAGGGAAGGGAAGTAGACGGCTGCACTCAGTGGGACCACAAAATTGCTAACTATTTTCAGGGCACTCATCTGAATCCATTAGAAACACCTGGGCTGAGTGTTAAGCACATGGATATCAGTGGTATTATTTAACTTTCAATAATGCCCACAGTGGGTCCTCAAGTTCTTTGTTCTTCCAGAAAGTTCCAAAGTGAGTAGAACTGCACTTGGGGGCTTTCAGTTTTTTTAAACTGTTTGACTTTGCTTTGATCACTCTGGTGCCTTTCTCCTCTCGACCTGCCCAAGGAGAGCTAGTTTGGTTGTGGTTATGGAATCCCCTACCCAAGATGTGGAAGAGAACAGGAATCATGCTAACAGAATCTGTATTCTGATAATAAGGGGCACTTCCCTGGAGAAGGAGCTGCCCTCAGGTCCTTTAATCTCGTGTTTATATTCACAAGTCTGGTTTTATTTAAATCAGAATCTATTTCAGGCAAAATGAGTCAAGGTCACTTACAAATGACCCTGTAAGTCTAACATTGCCCCGTGGCTCAGCAGTCTCCTCCCGGTGTATACATGTGTGAGGATGTTAATCCATTCATTTCCTTGTTGAGCTGCCCCACACAATAAAAGGTAGAAAGTTTGTCATTTTGACCAAGTTTGATGACTGCTGGATTCTTTGTTATGTATCATGGAGAAGCTACTCTACAATTCTTGAAATACATAAACACTAAAGACTAGAACATAAATCACATAAGAGCCTGCAGTGAACAGAAACTTATAACCTGAACAATTTCCCTTTCTGGAGGAAATGCATCACAAAGTTCTGGTACCCAAGAGTCTGTCTTCAGGTATCTCAGTCAATTAGAGCAGGTTAAGGTTGCAGTAGGCATCTTGGGGTGTACATTTTTACCTCTTATTAAAATAACAGCTCCCTGTGTAGTGTAGGAACTTAGCCGTTCCTGGAGCCTGTGCATGGCTGTGCTTATTGCACAGAGTAAAGAGATAACTGGAGAATTCTCAGGCTGGAGGTGCCTTAGTGGATGAAGTGCTTGTCTTGCAAGCATGAGTACCCAAGTTCCATCCCTCGTAGCCATATGCAAATCTAGGGATGATGGCATGTGTCTATAGTCTCTGCTGGAGAGCTGACGTGGAAGATTCCTGGACTAGCTAGCCAGCCAGTCTAACTAACTAGTAAACTCTAGGTTCAAAAACCAAGGTGAGAGTCCCAGAAGAATGACACTTGATGGTGACCTCCAGCCTCTGCACACAGACCTGGGTGAGGCGTTCTTAGGCTGGGGACAGGGCTCAGCATTAGAGCATTTGCCTAGTGTGCGTGAGCCTTGGCTCCAATACTGTAAAAGAAAAAGAAAAAAACTCCACATATAACCCATTTTAAAGATGAGTATACTGTTTTATTTTCATCTCATTTAAAGTTTTGTTATTATTGTATTTTATGTGCACATTTTGCCTGCTTGTATGTCTGTGCACCATTTATGTGCCTGGTGCCAGTGGAGGCCAGAAGAGGGAGTCAGATCCCCTGGAACTGGAGTTACAGATGGTTCTGAACCCCAATGTGGGTCTAGGATAGAACCCGGGTCCTCTGGAAGAGCAGCCAGTGCTCTTAACCACTGAGCCATTGCTCCAGCCCCTCATTTAAAGTTTTAAAGATCAACCTTTAAGGAAAACAGACTTGGCAATTCCCAAGAATTGCAGGTGCCTTGGCAGTGATGCGAAGCACACCCTCTGCAGCTGTCTAAGCAGCGATGCATAATCGTATTGTTGCTCAATTTTCTGTGTCCGGTATGGAAATGTAACAACTGTCTGTGTGCACGAGTGTTCAAATTCAGAAGTACTGGACATTCTTTGGTCATTTGTTGATAGCAGATTAAGGTTCTGGACATTTGTTTGAAGTTAGTCTTCCAAATGTGAACCAAATCTGTTTTGAAGGTCACAGACTGAGTTAAAAACCAGGCTCTGAGTATGCAGAATAGAGGACATACTGAACAAATATATCCAGTGTAATGTACCTAATCCTTGGACTGTGGATGCCCCTGGGAACAAGAGGAACTGCTTCTCATTTCCTGTTAGAATGTGAGACTTTTTTTTTTTTTTTTTTTTTTTTTTTAGGTTTTTTTTGAGACAGGGTTTCTCTGTGTAGTTTTGGTGCCTGTCCTGTATCTCACTCTGTAGACCAGGGTGGCCTCACAGAGATCCTCCTGGCTCTGCCTCCCGAGTGCTGGGATTAAAGGCGTGTGCCACCACCACCCAGCAGAACATGAGACTTTTAAGGACAGTGTATCACAGGATATTTTTAAGGAATCACCTTCAAACAATTATAAGCTGATCATTGAAAATGTCTTTCTTATATGCATCATTTTCAAAACTCAGAGATTATTTTCGATCAAGCTACCTTACTTGGACATTCTAGTTATTTTATTTCTTCCTATTATGTAAGTGGTAATTGATAAGATATTTATCCTGATTCTAATATTTTCTTCCTTTTAAAATATGATGTATGGTATGATGATTCTGGATTATTTGAAAGTGAAAACTAAAACTTGTTTACAGTGTAGTAATTATTTTACTCTTCAGAAAGCGTTTAATGCCCTATGTGAGTCTATAAACTCAGGTTTCCTTTCCAGGCCTAAGAACTTTGACTTTGCAATAGTTTTTCATGCAGAAATAAGAGTAAGAGCCATCCCTTATACTGGAGTTTCCAGAAGGGCGTCAGTCAGGGCAGCATAGTGTACAGCATAGTAGGCATTTAGAAATTAATTTTAGAGGGAAAATCTCCCTAAAAAGGAGTAATTTTCACAATGCATAACTGTCAGGGGAGTCCAGCCTTTTGACATTGTGACTTGATGTCTACAAATGTGTTGGGCAACATTCATAACTATCCAAAGGTTGGACAAGCCTGAATAGCTCTTCTGAAGCAAACAGAAAGTGTTCCAACTTCCTTCACTTATTCACTTTTATCCTGTATAGTGATTGTTATGAATAGAAGCCAAATTTTCTAGAGCATTGCCCTCTCCCCTTTCCTCCTATCTCCCCCCTTCCTCCCATCTCTCCCTACCCACAATTCCCTCTCCTTCCCATCTCCCCTCCCTTCCTTCTCCCCTCCCCCATCTCTCCCTCCCTCCCTTCTCCCCCATCTCTCCCTCCCTTCTCCCCCATCTCTCCCTCCCTTTCTCTTCCCCTCCCCATCTCCCCCTCCCTCTCCCATCTCCTTCTCTGTCACCTCTCCCTCTCCCTCTCTCTGTCATTACAGCTGGGGAAGATTCTCCGAAGCCCTTTCATGAAGTTCGTGGCACACGCTGCCTCCTTCATCATCTTTCTGGGTCTGCTTGTGTTCAACGCCTCAGACAGGTTTGAAGGTATCACCACACTGCCAAACATCACTGTTATTGACTATCCCAAGCAGATCTTCAGGGTGAAGACCACCCAGTTCACATGGACAGAAATGCTAATTATGGTCTGGGTTCTTGGTAAGCCTTTTAAGTTCCCTAATTTCTATCCAAAACAGTAGTTACTGAAGTGATTGCCATTTTCTACTAAAACCATTATACTATGTATGATGAGAACATCACATATAACCATTAAACGTAAGCTAAATAAGAAAGTAACTGAATGATTCAATACTAGATAATGCTGAAAGGTGTATGTTGACACTAAATTATTAGCATGGGTCTAATTATTTAATTGAAATATTGGGGCTAAAGAGACTGTTATATATTGCTTTAGTTTCAGGGATTTTAGGAGTGTTCTCATTTTCAGGCTGTTTGTTACTTGACTTCAGATAACTCATTTTGAGTGGCTGTGTTAAAGGAAAAATTTGAGGTAATATGAGGGGAAAAAGTTCTGCTCCATCTCAGGAATGGAAGCACCCTGTGCACTGCTTTGTATCCCAGAGTGCTCTGTGCTCTGCCCCAACCTGTGTCCTTGCTGTTCTGACTGAGTAGGCCAGTTCTTTCAAATCCGACGTGATGTCCATCAGTCCCCAAACGGAAACTTCCTTTCCACTCAGCTCCACCAGGACCTTTCCTGGGTGTGGACATAGTATCAGCTCAGCCTGAGCTGTATGATCTAATGCACGCCTCTGGTTTCTTGTGCAGGGATGATGTGGTCGGAGTGTAAGGAACTCTGGCTGGAAGGACCCCGGGAGTACATCGTGCAGCTGTGGAATGTGCTTGATTTTGGCATGCTCTCCATCTTCATTGCTGCCTTCACAGCCAGGTTCCTAGCTTTCCTGCAGGCAACAAAAGCTCAGCAGTACGTGGACAACCACGTGCAAGAGAGTGATCTTAGCGAAGTCACACTCCCACCTGAGGTTCAGTATTTCACCTACGGTGAGTTGTCAGCTGCGGGGTCCCTTTCAGGAAGGACATTTCGGGAAGAAATGGCTGGAGAGATGCCTCAGCTGTTAAAGGCTAGGCTCACAACCCAAAATATAAGACATGGTAGCTCTCCTATCAGAACTGGGGATGTTCTAAGAGTCCAGAAACCACAGGTAGAATCAAACCCTACATATACTGGGTCCTTTCTCACATGTAAATATGTGCTTGTGATAAAGCTTGATTTATATATTAGAGACCATGATTGATTAATAACTAATAAAACAAAAATTATAATAGTCTACGGTAATAAAATTGCCAGAATCAGCAGTTTTGAGTTCTATCTAGGGTTATTATTGAGGAAGATAGAAGTTTCTTCACCACAGCGCCTACTGTGTGGAGACTGTCAGGCTGGTAAGCTCCACTGGTACTCAGGCACTAAGGGGCACACAGCCTATCCACCGTGGAGACACTGGACAGGGTGAAGGATGGAGCCAGTGGAGACTGTACTGTTAGGATGCTTAGAAGGCAGGGCAGCTTAAAACACGTACATTGTTTGCTTCTGGAATTTGCTGTTTGATATTTCCGGACTACAGCTGATCATCAATCACTGAAATTATGGAATGCCAAACCTCAGATTAATAGACAACCACCGTATGCTTATCATGAGAAATGTGTAGAGTGTTTGTGGGCAGTAGGGAGAGCATGAGCTTCAGAATCTGAAAAACTAGGTGCTCAGGGGCCTGGAATAAAATAAAGGAAAATTCAGCAGAGGCAGGATGTAGGACCTAAAGTTCGTACCTATGAGAAGGAGGCTGTGGAAGCAGTAGACACTGGAGAGGGTATTGTATCTTTCTCGTGGCAAGGATGTCCAGGTGGAAGGGCACTGAGGGCTTCTTTGTCAGCACAAACCAGTATTACGGAGCTGTAGCAGGCAAATTTTTTTTTAAAGATTTATTTATTTATTTACAAACCAGTATTATGGAGCTGTAGCAGGCAAATTTTTTTAAAAGATTTATTTATTTGTTTGTTTGTTTATTTATTATGTATACAGCATGTATGACTGCGGGCCAGAAGAGGGCACCAGATCTCATTGCAGATGGTTGTGAGCTACCATGTGGTTGCTGGGAATTGAACTCAGAACCTCTGGAAGAGCAGTCAGTGCTCTTAACCTCTGAGCCATCTCTCCAGCCTGCAAATTTTTATTATAGTTGTATGTTAGTGGGGCCTACAATCCCAGCTGTACAGGAGGCTAAGACAGAAGAACCACAGGCTCAAAACCTGCCAGGCTACATAGATTAGGTCAGCCAGGGCAACTTAGTGAGATCCTGCATGTGAATAAATGAAAAATAATAAAAAAATTAATTAAATAAAGTCATAGGGATATTGCATAGTCCTAGAGTACTTGCCTAGCCCAAATACCACAATAAATTAATTAAAATAGAATTTTATTTATTTATAGAAATTATTGTCTGGCACTCATTTTACAGATAAGAAAGCCTAAAATTTAGAATTTACAAGTGTTGTGGTTGGTCGGAAGGAAGAGTCTGTAAGTGTGACTAGGACTCAGTGTTGTGAAGGGAATAGATACTTTGACATTTTTAGGAAGTCTCCAAAATATACAATATTGCAGTGCATGCAATTTAAACACATTATCAGTCATCATCAACAAGCAAGACTTTTAGGGGGTGGAGAGATGGCTAGCAGTTAGGAGCACTGACTCTCACCTGGGTTCAAATCCCAGCGCCCACACAGCTTAGAGCTATCTGTAACTCCAAGATCTGACCCTCACACAGACATGCATGCAGGCAAAACACCAGTGCACATAAAATAATAAAAATAATTAAATTATTTTTAAAAAACAAGCAAGATTTTAATGTACTGTTGCTGGTTGTTCTTGCTCTTTTTGGGGGGGGGGTGTCACCCACCTCCCAAATAAATCACACATGAAGGCTTATTCTTAACTATAAACACCCAGCCTTAGCTCGGCTTATTTCTAGCCAGCTTTTCTTAACTTAACCTGTCTACCTTTTGCCTCTGGGCTTTTTCCTTTTCTTACTTCTGTAATTTTACTTTCACTCTTACTCCGTGACTGGCTCTGTAGCTGGCAGTGTAGCTGAGTGGCTGGCCCCTGATGTCTTCCTCCCAGATCTCTCCTCCCATTTATTCTCTCTGCCTGCCAGCCCCGCCTGTCCTTTCTCCTGCCTCGCTATTGGTCATTCAGCTCTTTATTTGACCATCAGGTGTTTTAGACAGGCACAGTAACACAGCTTCACAGAGTTAAACAAATGCAACATAAAAGAATGCAACACGTCCTTGCATCATTAAACAAATGTTCCACAGCATAAACAAAAGTAACACACCTTAAAATAATATTCTACAACAATGTACTAAGGACATTGGCTCAAAGGAGCAAATGGACACCATTTATAATTAAAGGATTGAAATCTTGTTTTATGTGACATGTTATTTTGATTGTTTCTATAAGCTGTGTATTCAAATTTATTCATATGTTTTTAGTAACCGTTGGCTGGAGGGAATTTATTAAACCAGACTTCCTGACTTCCTTTATGTATATTTTTAAGTCTTGTCTTTATAAAAAGAGAAGTAACACTGGGTCACTGGAGGCAGTGTCCAACGCACAGCAATCATTTGACAGATGTTCAGTTCGCTGTTGCAAATGTCTACAGTGCAGCCATCCTTTTGGAGATGACTCAGTTTGCACAGAATTAACCGTGTAGTATTTCATTGGCCTGCCAGGGAACCAGATCTGCTGTATAGTATTGGGGTCCTCACTCGGGGTCTGCCTCTAACACATTTACACTTCCTGGGAGCCTGCCACATGGCTCGGCTCTCACAGGGTCAGCACCACTGTGATTTGGTAATACTCTCCCTCCGTGCTGTTGGAGTATTTTTTTTAATTTTTATTTTTTAAATTACACTCATGATATTCATTAATTACACTCATGATATTAATCACATTTGTGGTATTCATAGATTACATTAGCAGTATTCATTCAATTATATATATATATATATATATATATATATATATATATATATATATATATATTTAATTTTAAGTGCCGAATGTCATTTATTGAAGGAGGGAGGAGGTCTTAAATACAGGCTTACAGCACAATGGGAGAACCCCGGAGGGCAGAAGTTCGATAGTGATGTTTTACAATCTTGCATCTAAGCTGTTAACGCCCATTATTCTGGATACACAGACAAGGAACTTCCCTTAAGCATTCAGGAGGGTAGAACCTGGCAGGGAATTAGCATAGGGAGGATATCAAGGTCAAGGTCAGCAAGCAAGGCAACAGTTACCCAAAACGGGGCCAGGGACCTACAGGTCCCCCTTTTATTAAAAAATGAGCTTCTGACTTGGGTTGCGTGGACATTAGCAGGTCACCTTACCCATCATGGAGACGCCTGCCCAGGCCACACAGGTGCTCTGTCTTAGGTTGGTGAGTGCCCCCCAGGCCTTACTCGTCTCTGAATACTCATTATCATACAGGCTCAATCGTGTGTGAGCTGCAGAGTTAACTGCTGCCAAAGATCTCAAAGTGGCACTGGGCTTGCAATCTGTGTGTTCAACACAGAAAAGACCAACAGAGGTCCTATCTCACCCATAGCCAGTAGGCTAAAGGCAACTGAGCCATTCCCTTCCTGTACATTGGAGTTCTTGTAAGATAGTATCCCAAAAGCAACTGGAACTTGAGTTTATAAATTTATAATTTTCAAAGCCAATCGAGATGTATATAACTACTGAATTAAATTTATCATGCCCAATAGAATGGAAGATTAACTAACTGTGGTAGCTACTTTTGTTGCTAGGGTCTCCACTGTGATAGCTGTAGTAAGCAATTATGAAATGGTAATCCCAGAAACAGTAGCAGCGGTGGCCGCCATTGCTATAACAGCAACAGTGGCAGCAGCAATGTCAAATTCTCTTCTGGAGTGTGTGGACATCCACTGGCATGGATACAACTCCAGTAACACGAACTGCCAAGGCCCATTTTTCTTGATCCCAGCACGACTTTAGCTGGCAGCTCTTCTGGAGAATCCAATCTCATGGCTACAGTTCCTAGGCTTACATTAATGCTTGCCAAAGCTGGTGATATTGGGCTCTCAATCTCCATTGGCATCCGAAGGGTAGATTTTTTCATGAAGACCCATTAGGTCTCTGTCATGTTGGGCTGTTGGACATTTTACTTGTGTTAATTGGTAGATGAATTGATTTTCAAAATAAGTTTCACTGAGGTTTGGCCTATGGCATGGCAAAACAACCAGTATGTAAAGCGGATAACTAAGGGGAAAGTGAATATCAGTGGTCACTTGTGCAGGACATAGTTTGTGTCCATGACACATTGAATCTCTCCCTTTTGTATTTTATTCTGTTTCTGTGCTATGTGAGGCCATCTTGGTGTCTTCATAATAGGGTTTCATCCATTGAAGTAAAGATGTTGTTTCTAGTTTAACATAATAATAGTATCTGGACAGTTAATTAAATTGCCATTGTTTCATCTGAAGCAGGAACCACTTGTCTTTATAATGGATCTGTTTGCAGTATTTGCTTTGCATAGTTAGGAATAAATTAAAAACTCCAGTTTTAATCAATCTCTCTCTCTCCCCTTTTCTAGCTAGAGATAAATGGCTCCCTTCTGACCCTCAGATCATATCTGAAGGCCTCTATGCCATAGCTGTGGTACTGAGCTTCTCCCGGATCGCTTACATCCTCCCTGCAAATGAGAGTTTTGGGCCCTTGCAGATCTCCCTTGGAAGGACCGTGAAGGACATATTTAAGTTCATGGTTCTGTTCATTATGGTGTTTCTGGCTTTCATGATTGGCATGTTCATTCTTTATTCTTACTACCTTGGGGCCAAAGTCAATCCTGCTTTTACCACGTAAGTAAGACATCATACTAAAAAGGTATAAAAAGAAATTCTAACAGGTCCAGCAGATGAAGGCTGTCAGCTGTCATAATAAAGCCATTCTCAAGAGCAGAAAAACAATCCATAAAATCAGCATCTGCAGCTGGTCATACAGGCCACTGGTCCACTCTCAGAGTTTAGTGAGATTCCACCACAAACATTGATCGGGATCTGGAAAAACACCAGACCAAAAGGGCTATTTTAAGAAAACTGGATGGCAAATGTCTAATAGTGGCTATCTCTTGTATTATGTAGACATTAAATTTAGCATCATCATTTTGAGATCCGTGTTACTCTTTCAGCTCCTCTGTTAATGTGTTCGTCACTAGTGAGTACAGGGAATACAGTAGGCAGAAAGGGCAGCTCCTAGGAGGAGAGCCCCAGCTCCTGCCCTGAAGATTCACCTCCTCCCGAAGCCTTTCTTGATTAACCTCTATAGTCACTGTCACCTCAAGGTCCCCACCATGGAGCTACCCGGGCTGTGAGAGTCTCTTTTTCACCATAGGCCTTTGGTTGTCATGGGGATGGGGCCCTCCCTGTGTTTCAACCCTTGCAGGCAAGAATATCACAAACTCTCCCCAGCTCCCCTTTGTTCCCCATAATGGCACAGCTGCGAGCCAGCTACACAGTAAATTCCCTGTAGATAATGTACAGCAGCACATCCTTGGAGACATCTGAATTGTTTTTTTAAATAGTTATTGTAGAGCCGGCCTTCCTTAAAGATAAAAGAGACCAGCAGCTCACTTTATTATAATAAATGACAAAACAAAACAAAACAAATCCTGTGACTCCATTGGTCAATAGACAGGACCCTGCACAATTCCCTGTGCTCTCTGCCTCACAATAGTTCATATGATAGATTACATTTTTCTTTTCTCTTTTGAAGGAAGGCCTGGCGACTTAATATAGTGGAAAGAATATCGTCTGGGAAGTCTGGCAGGCCAGGATTTTAACACAGTTCTGCTATTTTCTAACTGTGCCCTTTGGTTAAATTACTGAACATTTCTCAGTGTCATTTTCCTCATTTTTAAAATAAGCATGATAGATTTTAAATAAGGTTGTCGTGAGGATTACATAAGGCTGGTTATGTAAAGCCTCTTGCCCACAGTAGGAGCTCAGAACCACAGTGCCCTTTCCGTTCTAACGGCCCTCTTTTCCCACACATACCCAGCCCACGGATGCTGCGGGGAGTTGAGGCAGGGAAGTTTGCAAAGGAACAAGAGGAAGGGGCAGGGTGGTGCCGTGATGGGTGTAATAAGTGCAGAAACGGAGGCCAAAGTGTGCCGCAGCCTCCTGACTCCACACGCCGTAACCTCACCATGTCTTGTGACAGGCAACTTTCTCTCTATTGGAACAGGATTCTTCACTCTCCAGCCTCTGTCCCGGGGACTAACAACATTTCAAGAGCATACTAGATGTTCCAGTGATACTGGTTGAGTGGTTAGAGGAATACATAAGTAAACTAGTATTTAAAACTGCAAGTCTATAGGCTTCATTATTATTTAGAGTTTGTTAGCGATATTTTAAAGTACTGTTTTCATAAATAACTTTCTGGGGGGAAAAGACAATTTTCCACCTGTACTTCACAATGACTTTGGCCTGTGTGATGGTTTAAGGATTCTGTATTTGTTCCACAGATCTGAAGATCATATGACAAAATGAGCTAAATGCCAGTGGACAAAAGTCATGTGAGGGGTGAACCCTGGCGCTTAGGCTGGGCAGGGCCTGCACACTGCTTGTGCTAGAAGGACTAGGATGTTCTAGTTCTCTTGTCTCCCTCTTCCAACTGAGCATTACCCTCATGGAGGAGGTGAAGCTGGCTTCCAGAACCTGTATCCCTCATGCAACCAACTGTGGATCCAATTATTCTTTTAAAAATTGTGTCTGTGTTTGAACATGCACATTCTTTTCTTACCATTATTCCCCAAACACCGTAGTACAACAATTATTTGCAGAGCTTTGCATTATATTTGTTATTGTAAGTAGCCAAAGAGATGGCTTACATAATACCGGAAATGAGACACTGGTAATGCGAAAATACAATATCACTTATTTGGGAGTCCCTTGAACGTCCTCAGATACTGATACCCATGGGGACCTTGGGAACCAATTCCCCACAGATGACATGGGGGGACTGTGGGTTCTTGTGCCAAAAATTCTAACGGGAGTGTTTACAATGCAATGAAAAGCCCCTCCTTCACACCAGCCCTCAGTCTATTCATTGTCTTTCATTCTTGGAATCCATGGTTTCTTTTGAACATTTTCAGAGATTTCTTTTTTCCCAAAAAGAGTGTAAGTATTCATATAGCCCTTTCTTTTGTATTCGCATGACTAAGTAGTTCACACTTGCTACATTTTTTTCACTTAATGTACCTTTATATTATATTATAAAGGTTTATATTATAAAGGTATGAAGATAAATCTGCCTTGTTATTCCCAGTGGCTGCACAGCATTCCTCCATCTGGATGCACCAAAATTCTTTAGCCTGTTCCCTGGGTATTGAGTTTGTTTGTTTGCTGGTGCAAATTACTTCATTGCAAGTCGTGATGAATTAATTGTACATCCCTTTTTTGAAGTGGATGTTTAGTTTTAAACCTAACCCAGGAAGTTTGATTGAAATTTCCAAACCACTTCCAAACTTCCATCCTTCCAGAAGGAAAGCATGGGTATTGTGACGTCACTTCAGCTTTCTCCTGATGAGTGAAGCTGAGCGTTGACACCAGTTCCTGAGAACCTCAGGGTATACTTGCTACTAAGCACTGGAGCAATGGGGACATGGTGGCATGTGCCTGGAATCCTACCACTTAGAAGCTGGACACAGGAGGATCCACTCAAGGCCACCCTGGGCCACATAGTGAAATACTGCCTCAAAAGAAAGTGAAAAATAATATATCATAACAATAATTCTACTTTTAAGATTTTTATTAGAAGTAATTATTAGGGAGCTAGGGAAATGGCTCAGCAGTTAAGAGCTCTAGCTGCAGAGGACCTGGGTTCAATTCCCAGCATCCACATGCTTAGTGACTCCAGTTCCGGGGTATCTGACACCCTCTTCTGACCTCCACAGGCACTGGCTGCATGTGGTGCATAGACAAACATGTAGACAAAACACCAGTACACATGAAGTAAATAGTAATATTTTCTAAAAAGCAATTGTTAGAAGTTTATGATGATAGTATTTTATAATAATGGTTTACATCTGTGTAACATCAGATACTGACTTGTTTTTATTTTTTAATGCTGGAAACTCTTCATTACTGTGTTTAATTTTTCAACAGGGTCGAAGAAAGTTTCAAGACTTTGTTTTGGTCCATATTTGGACTGTCTGAAGTGACTTCTGTTGTCCTCAAGTATGATCACAAATTTATAGAGAATATTGGATATGTTCTTTATGGAATATACAATGTAACTATGGTGGTTGTTCTACTCAACATGCTAATTGCTATGATTAACAGCTCATACCAAGAAATTGAGGTAAGTGTTTCCTGCCCTGTGTATCAAAAGCTTTAAGACTATTGGCTAGAAATATTGGCTGTAGGGGGATTATGATTCCTAGGCCACCCAGCACTGCTCCTGGTGGAGGATATGACAGTCGAGTTGACTATGTTCTTTAGGCAAAATGTTCAGTCCCTGGAAGCCACTCTGCTTTGGATTCTGGATTTGTTGATTCTGTAGCCTTCTTTATTGTTTCATACTTTTTTTTTTTTTTTTTTTTTTTTTTTGGTTTTTCGAGACAGGGCTTCTCTGTGTAGCTTTGGTGCCTGTCCTGGATCTCACTCTGTAGACCAGGCTGGCCTCGAACTCACAGAGATCCGCCTGACTCTGCATCCTCAGTGCTGGGATTAAAGGTGTGCGCCACCACTGCCCAGCCTGTTTCATACTTTTTAAATGTCTTCCTCTTTTGGATTCAGTATCTTTCTTAGCCATGTGTTACCTCCACCAAGCAGCTATGCTTGTCTGGGTTTTGGAAGACAGTGTCTCACTCTATAGCCAGGCTTCCAGGCCCTAACTGTGTCACCCAAGACCTCAAACTCAGGGTACTCCGTCTGCTTCATGTTCCCGGGTGCTGAGATTACAGATGTGCAGTACCACACCTGGCTTCTAAGTGCATTTTATAACGGATGTCCCTTTTGTAGTGTCCTCGACACAGAAGGTAGGTGTATTGGTTATTTTTCTTGTTGCTGTGACAAAAGCGAATTAAGAAAAGCAGAGCTTGTTTGGGGCTGACAATTCAAGGGTACAGTTCATCATGGTGGGGAAGAGCAAGAGCTTCAGACAGCCAGTCACGCTGTATTCTCAGTCACGACACAGAGAAAGATGAGCATTGGTCCTTAGCTCATTTTCTCCATTTTATGCAGTCCTGAGCCACAATTACCCATATTTGCGGTAGGTCATGCCACCTTAATTAACTTTCTCACAAGAATGCCCCGGGGTTTATCTCTTAGATGATCCTAGATTCTGTCACAGTGCCAATCAGTATTAACCAGTACAGTAGATCCTGCAGAAGGCAAAGGTGCAGTACTGTGAATGTCTGTGTGTGTGGTAACATCAGTGTGGGCTCTGAGCACTAAAGGAGCCCACTTCCTATACCTGTGGCCCTGCTTCATGTCCGTTGTCAGTGAAGATGTTTGTGCCAGTCACCATGGGAACCACTGGGAACAGAAAAAGATGGAGACGAATCCTGGCCTCTGTAGGATTTATGTGACATAAGAGGACATGTAGTACAAACACAAACTTCAAAATGTAAGTGATCCAGTGAAGTGTGTTGGCATACACCTGTTAGCCAGCACTTCAGAGGAAGCGACAGAAGGGTAGCCTAAGCTACAGTGTGAGTTTCAGGCCAGGCTGTGCTAGTGTGAAATCCTCAAAACAAAACAAATAAAGATAAATGAAGCAAAAATGCCATTTCCCCTTTGCCTTTACAGTAAGATGCATGACATCCATACCAACCTGGTATAGATGGGCCTGGAGAGCAGGGAGGGTGGCAGAGAGTGACAAACAATGATGAATGTGAAGAAATGGTTGGGGTGACAGAGGGAGACAGTGATTAATAGTTTTATCCTTCTTTGACCCTGAATTTTTCTTGCCTTTTTGCTTTCCCTTGGAGTGAGGAGCAGGAAGTGCTGGTTATATCTCAGTAGGTACAGACAGAGGCGTGTGGAAGAGAAAGCATTTGAGTAGCATACATGTGAGTCTACATTGTGTAGACGTGTAGGAATTTCATGCAGGTAAATGTAATTACTTAACTGTTCAAAACATAATGTGGTTACTGTAAGAATATACATCGAGTCTAGAATGTCTAGTTTAAAATTTAGTGACCGTGTGACTGGAGAGATGTCTTAGAAGTTAAGAGCAAACACTGTTCTTGAAGAGGACCAGAGTTTAGTTGCCAGAACCCACATCAGGTGGCTTACAACTATGCAGCTGTAACTACAGTCCGCTTCTTCTGGCCACTACAGGTATATGCACACACAAGCACACACACACACACACACACACACACACACACACACACACACACACGCACACACGCACACACACAAAGTAAAAAATAAAATCTTTACAATTTCATAACTGCTCTAACAATGAGTTTTGTTTTGTACCAGGATGACAGTGATGTGGAATGGAAGTTTGCTCGTTCAAAACTTTGGTTATCCTACTTTGATGATGGAAAAACATTACCTCCACCCTTCAGTCTGGTCCCCAGTCCAAAATCGTTTGTTTATTTCATCATGAGAATCGCTAACTTTTCCAAATGCAGGAGGAGAAGACTTCAGAAGGATCTGGAGTTGGGAATGGGTAACTCAAAGTCCAGGGTAGGTATTAAGAACTCCAAAACAAATGTTTTGAGTCTTTTTCCTTGTCTTTTAATGCTTGTTCATTAATTTCCGTGTGTAAACTTAGAAGATATTGAAGGTAGCCGTCTATTCCATGGTCTCTCATAGACTAATACTATCTGCAGAGTGTTTCAAATAGTCACTTAGTCTATGCCCTATTTGGGGTCAGCTGCTCATGTAAATACCATAATATAAACAAGCAAATGAAAAGCTTGTTAAACACAAAGAAGAAAGTTATTGTCGAAAAATGCTTTGAATCTGTGTGCCCCATGCTTCCGACCAGTTACTCTGAAGTTAAGTAACTTTAACTTCGGGTCTTCGCCTTGGCATATGCATCGTTCGCTAGCTCTCTATTTAGAGAGACTGAGCAAAATCATCTTTCCTGTAGTGAAATGCCATAGATAGGAGCCTGAGCATAGTCCCAAATAGCAATGAATGCCCTTTATAAAGAAGAATAAAAGCTTTTTGGGTTGACTCACTGGAGTCACTTGGTAACCAGGAAGGTAAGTTTCAAGGTGGCACTTCGTCACTATGAACTTAGTTTCCATATATAGAGTTGGGGTAGGAGACACAACATTACGGTGGATTTAAAATAACAGGGAAGGAAGCAGACGGGAACAAATGTGTGAGATTCCAACACTGTTTCTGTCTAAAATTATGAAAATGGAGCCTGGCGTGGTGGTGCATGCCTGTAATCTCAGCACTTGGTAGAGTGAGGCAGGAGGATACCAAGTTTGAAGCTAAGTTGGGCTACATTGCGACTTTGTATGAAAATGGTCTCCCTCTGTCAGAGTATAGAATCCCAGGGAAACAATAAAACACGGGCCTTCTTGAGAATGGTAGAGGCTTTTCTCTCTTTGAAGCTGGGGGAAAGACAAGGTTGATACGATTTAATTCCTTATTTTTTTTTTAAAGTAGACCTGTGTTTCCAAGATTTGTAATAACCCTAGAATCTTACTCCTACAGAAAGTGACCTTGTGCTCGGAGTGGGACCCCAGCATCAAAAAATAAGTTTAAAAGGAAGCAGCTATTTAAGGCTTTTTGTGTGACATGGATGTGATCACTCACGGCTATTAGACCCTGCGGCAGTGACCGGCTGTCCATGCCTTGTTCAAAAACATCTCACAAATACAGTGAGAAGCCATGGTGTGTAAGGAAGGGGAAGCCTCTGGGTTAGACCTGGGTCTGAGCTCTGGCTCTTGAGACTCATCAGCAAGTCACGCAGATAAATCGCCTCACCTAAAAGAGGAAAGCAGCGGGGCTTCTGTGAGGATTAAATGGGATGTGCTCCGCCCCCGCTCGTCAGCCATCAGTGCCCACCCTTGTCCGATTCCACAGTGCTCTGCTGTGTGTAGACCTTGTGCAGCGGTGTGAAGTGGATTTCATTATCCCGATTTTATAGCTGAGACAGCCATTCAAGTAGCTCCCCCGGGCCAGGTCACCCGGCCAGCAGCCAGTGCAGGGCATATGTGGAGTGGAGGCTTTCTGCAGTCCATTCTTAGCCCTTTCTTAGCCTTTTTCAGTCACTGAGGAGTAGCTGGCTCCTGGTGTCCTGGGTGACAGTATTTTGATAAATGTTTTGTCGCTTTAGGGAAGTTCAGCTACTTAAGTCTTTATTATTTAAAAAAAAAAAGCCTCTCAAGGTGGGGTTTACAACATTTTGTGTTTCAGAGAACATATTTTGAAGTTTTCTTTCTGTAGGCAGCAGAATTTGTGGACTTTGGATCTGAAATGGTCATAGTGTAGAAGGTGGCTACCCAAATCCAGGTGAGCAGAGAGCACTTAGACCTCTCTGAAGGCCCACAGGGGAGCTGGCCACAGGGTGCTCACTCCTACCATGTTGCCCCATTGACAGGAGGAAGGAACTTTTTTTTCTCAGCTAGGACAGCCTGCCTTGGCTTCTCTCTGTCTTCACAGCCTCCTAAATTGCCAAAGCTGGCCTTGTGATCCTCCTGCCTCACTCTCCCCAGCATCTGGGGTTCTAGGCATATGCCACTCACTACACCCAGCTAAAGCTTTTCAATTACTCATGGGCATAGACTTCCTTCATTAAATGAATTAAATAAAAAGTTGAAGAAATGCCAACTTTTTTGTTGTTCTGTTCCAGAAGAACTTTAAGAAACATTTCCCTGCTGCATCAGCTAAGCTCGCTCAGTCAGCAGGCAGATACTGACCCCCAGTGGCAGAGGGAAAAGTAACATCACCAAGGGCATGTCCTAGCAAAAGGGTGAACAAGAGGCCTGTCCAGTCAGTCCAGTCACATCTGCCCTGGACTGCCACACCTTCCTGAATTGTCGCAGTGAGGCTAAGGAGGTAGAGAAAATATAATTGGGTGGGGGGCACTTTTGAATCATGTCTTATCCATGGCAGCTTGCCCTTGAATAATGGTAAGTCCCTGCTCATGCCTGTGTGACGCATGGACAGCCTTAGGCTCTCTGCTGCTTTCTGCTCCTACCTACTCAAAACTTGAGACAAGAGCAGGGGTATATGATAGACAGACAGACAGACAGACAGACAGACAGACGAGACAGAGAATAAAGCTCCATTCTTGAACCCAATTCTCTCTAAAGGTCTGATCCTTGCTCAGAGTAAGGCAAGATGCTTGGGAAGAGGTGTTATTTAGGTGATATTGTAAGGCTACCCATGCCTGTGGTACGCTTCTGTTCAACTTAGGAGAGGAACTTGGGTTCAGCAGCCAGTCAGCTCCTTCAGAGGTATTGGGGTTCTGGATGGTAAATGTTGTATGTCCCTAGGAAAACTTATGCTAGGTAGGGGCCAACTTCTAACATGCGTTCTTAATAAACAGCTCTGTTACACTGTGTCTTGACAGTGTTTTGATGAAGGTGGACATGTCTCTCACATGGATGTTTGCCTTTGGAAATATTTATTTCCCTCATAAAAGCCAACTCGAAAAAAAATGTTCCTCAAAAGTGCTGACTCCAGAAATGCCATCCAAGAGAATCAAATAGACTAAATTTCTTATTCCAAATGATTGTATTCTAATTTACTAGGTTAATTGTATTTTTTTCCTAGTTAAACCTCTTCACTCAGTCTAACTCGAGAGTTTTTGAATCACACAGTTTTAACAGCATTCTCAATCAGCCAACACGCTATCAGGTAAGAACTCCTTAGCCATTCTCTATTGTGTGTGATTCCTTGCATGTCTCTGTATGTATGGAGTAGTGCATTCTTCATCTATACTGTAAAGCCTTTCAGAACACAAAGCGTCAGACGTTAGGGACTTCAAAAATTAGAGTTCAACCTCTTTGTTATTTTGCTTTTTTTTTTTTTTTTTTTTTTTTTGCTAAATAAGAGACTTTTTGTTGTTTCTATAGTTTTTATTTTCTTAAGATTGAAATTCTTTATTTCTTATTTTCTTAAGACTGAAGTTTGAACCCAGAGCCTTGCCCAAGCTACAGTCCTGGTCTTTTTTATTATTTTATTTTATTTTATTTTGAGATAGAGTCTCACTAAGGTTCCTGGCTTGACTTCCAACTCAGTTACCCAGGCAGGACATGAATTTTCAGTCCTCCTACCTCAGCGTCTCCAGGAGCTGGGAGCACAGGCCTATACCACCAGGCTCAGCAAGAAGGATTGCTTTTGCAATGTTGACAACAAAGTGTTTCAATAGTTTTTTAAAGTTAGATTTATATATTTTATGTGAGAGTGTTTTGCCTATGTATATGTCTGTATACCACGTGAATGCTTGATGCCCATGGAAGTCAGAAGAGGGCATTGGATCCCCTGGAATTGGAGTTACAGATGGTTGTAAACCACCATGTGGGTACTGGGAACCGAACCTTGATCCTCTCTCTGCAAGAGCAACAAGTGCTCTTAACCACTCAGCCGTTGCTATAATTTCCAAAGAATGAATATTTGCATAAACCCTGCCCTAGAGAAAGGAGTGGAAGATGCAGAATATGAGAATAAGTGATGTTGTCAGTATGAGGTCTGGTATTTTGCAAATGGTCACGAGGCTCAATTGTTTTGTCAGTACAACTTTAAAATACCTTTTGAATGTTGATGTTATTTGCAGATTTGGACACTGTTGTCTAGCATAGAAGAAGTTATAGTTCTTTGTTTCATCTGGCTAGTCATTTTGATCCTCACGTCTTTAGATTCCAATATGTCTAAGGTGGAGAGAGGATTAAGGCATTTATAGTGTCTGTGGTGTTAATTGATGGGTACAACCCACCTCTGCATACAGTTTCCTTAGAAGAGGAAAACTTGACAAACTTGATTGTGGAAGCCTTTCTTTGTTTGACAACTTTACAGTCTGTTAGAATGTGGTACTTAGTTTATTTCATTTCCCCATCTTCTACTGATAGAAATGAAGCCAGGATTTTTATATCAGCCTAACAGAAATAATCAAGTGCTTTTACTGTGCGTTTATCATGAATGAACTTGGCCATGTTATGTTTGATGATCTATGTGCCCTTCTTGATGACTTTCTGCTACCAATTAAGAGGAATTTTTAATAGTTAAACTACCCACCTTTACCTGTGATATGTTTTTACCAGTGTGTGAATGCCTTGAATTGTTTTAGCTGTTATGTTCCCATCCTGGACGTTTTAATTTTTGCAGTCAATTTTACAAGGTTTTTATGGCTTTGGGATTTAAAGACCTATTATGTGATGACCTTTAGACTCACATGCATTCCGCTCTTTCTCTTTTAATATGAAGTAGTCAATCCATGTAGAATATACTTGAATGTAATGATACATAAAGGTCTACACTGATTTTTTCCAGATGATAATGTCCATCTATGTTCATTATGTTGAATATTGTTTTGTTTCCTATTGGCTTTTCATTTACTAAATTTCTGTAGCAAATTGACTTATTCCTATGTGTTTTTTATTATGTCCCATTGTTCTCTCTATGAATGCTATATGGCCATACATAGTTTAAAACAAAGTCAAACAAAAACATATACAAATTCATATCCTTCCTTACTTTGGGGCTTCCATTTTGCAAAATTACCTGGCTATTCATTTTTTTTTCTTTGAAGTTTGGAGTTTTAGTTACCCTGTCTAGTTCACAAAGTCTCTGGCTGGTGTTTTTATGAAGATTGAGTTAATGTTTCAAGATTTGATTCTTTCTGATGTCCCTTTTTTCCTTTTTGTATTTTTTTGGGGGGGGGGGCGTTGAATGGTTGGTTGGATAGATGGATTTTTCTGATGTTAATTAGTTTGGTTTATCTGAGATAGGGTCTCCTGTAGCCCAGATTGTCTTCAAACTCAATAAGTAGAAGTTGGCCTTGAACTCCTGATCCTACTTCCTCTACCCACCAAATGCTGGGATTTACAGGTGTGTGCCATCATGCCCAGATTTATACAGGTCCTTGTGTCTCGTGTCATTATATTTATTATATTCAGTCTGTGAAAAAAATTCCAGAACTGCCAAATAGCAACTACTGAGGGCTAAAAGAAGATAGAATTGTATTTCTTTCTCATGTTCAAAAGTCCAGATCATGCAGCCCTTCTGGAATGTGACTGAAGATGTCTGAGACCCTTCTCTATCTATTGTTCTTGCTGTGACAAAGGACATGTACCACTGAGCCTGGCTTTGAACACAGCGAATTTTGAAGGGGAAAGTTTTATGCCGCCATACATACTTTTCCCTGAGATATGCCTGTTTACTTTCTCTTTGGTGAGGCTTTGTTAATAAGAGACTTTGTTTAGGCTGCTTCTAGAGACACTTGAACTCCAAATGAATTTTTAAAACAATCCATTTTTCATCATTTCCCCTTTGGGCAGTAAGAGCAAAATTCTAAGCATATTTTCAGGAGACATGTAACTATCTTGAAGCATATTACATTAGAGAGTGTGAAAGTTTAATTATCAAGCATTATTAAATAATACCAATAGTGTCTAACCACATCTAAGCAGTAACTATGAGTCTACATGTGGTTATCTAATCTGAACAATGGTTTATGGGCTGAGTTTTGTGACCCGTCATGGAGCTGGAAAAACAGAAGCTCATAAGTACTCTAGGATCACTCATCTAGTAAATAAAGACTTCTATTCAAAATTCAGAGATTTTTTTTTTACTCCCAACACATCTGCCTCACCTTAATTCTTATTCATGTATGTGTGTTGTATGTTCTTGAAGGTATGCGTGTGTGTAGGTGTATATGCTTGTGAATGTGGAGAGGTCGGTGCCAGGTGTTTCCCTCGGTCACTTTCCACCTTATCTCTCAATGAAGCCAAAACTTGAGGATTTGGCTAGATGACTGGCCAGTGAGATCCAGGGACCTACCAGTCTCTCCCTCCCTATCAATGGTTTTATGATGGTGCTCGAAACCTGAACTCAGGTCCTCATCTTTTTTTTTTTTTTCTTTTTCTTTTTTTTAAAGACAAGGACTCCCTATGTATCCCTGGCCATCCTGGAACTCACTCTGTAGACCAAGCTGGCTCTTGAGTGCTGGGATTAAAGAAGTGTGCCACCACACCCAGCCCAGGGTGTCATTCTTAACACAGCAAGCACTTTACCAACTGAGTAATCTCCCCACCTTAATTTTTAAGAAGTTTTAGGCCAGGCATTGAAGTGCACATCTGTAATTTTAGTATTTATGAGGCTAAGGAAGGAGTATAATGGATTTGAGGCCAGCCTGGGTTACATAACCAAGACCTTATCTTAAAAAAAAAAAAAGCAACAAAACAAAAGTTTTACTTCATTTTCTTGGCAAGATGTTTCTAAGGAAAATCATTTCACAGAAGACCATTTTAAATCCAGAGTTATTCTCACTTTCTTTGACAAGCAAAGTGCCCACAGCACCATGGAAGATGCTTATTTACTTATCGTGACCACATCTATGCCACTACGCCTTGCTTTAATAAATGTTAGTGTTTTGGCATATTCTTCTGGCTTCCTTCAGTCACTGATGAAATTCCAGCACTCCTGCTCTGCTAATTTGTCTCCTTCCCTATGCGGAAAGCTTCCACTTCTTCTTAGGTCTCATGTGTGCTTTTCTCATACCTACTTCTGTATATTTACCACTTACATAAGTGTTTGCTTGGATTGGTTTGTAAATATGTGTTATTATTTTTAATTATGTAGGGGATGGTATGTGTACAATGAGTACAGTGCCCATGGAGACTAGAAAAAAGACATCAGATCCCCTGGAGCTAGAGTTACAGGTGGTTGTGAATTGCCCAGCATGGGTCTGGGGAATAGAACTTGGGTCCCCTGGAAGAGCAGTTCACACTCTTGGACTGTTCAGCTGTCTCTCCAGCCCCTTGCTTGTGCATTCCCTGAGTATGTAAATAATATAATAAAAATTGTTACAGATACTTCATTTTGCTGCCAAGAGTTTTTCCTTATTGCTACATGGATATCTCATTTTTAATTGTTGTGTAATATTCCACTGTGACAACAAACATCTTGTTCACTTTTTTCAAAGAATATTTAGTTCATTTTCTATTTTTGACTGTTATAAATAGTGCTATAATGACTACCTTAGGATATGTCTTTTTTCGCATTAAAAGTTTTTTTTCCTAATTATGTTCTTAAGAGTGATTGTATTTCTATTTTCAGCAGTAGATACACATAAGGATTTCTTAGCTTCCCCACAAACACTTGAACTCAGAATTTAAAAAAAGAAAAGAAAAAGAATATCAGCTACAAAACAACTGGCCTATATACTCCAAAATGAAAGACCAAGGAAAGCCAGGCTGTAACCTTTATACCCAGGAGGCTAAGGCAAGAAGATTGCCGTGAGGGGCTAGAGAGACGACTCATTAGTACATGGAAGGTGGCTCATAGTCACCTATAGTTCCAGATCCAGGGAGTCTGAGTCCCTCTTCTGGCTACTCGCACGCACATACCCCCATGCAGGAGCACACAGATACACATAGTTAAAAATAAATTTTTTTCCCTTGAGAAGAACCCATGAACGTGAGAACAACCTGGGCGACAGAGTGACACTGTGTTAGGGGTCAGCCCTGGGTTGGGGGAATGGCTCTTTGGGTAAAGCACTTGCCACACAGTCATGGAAACTTGAGTTTGGATCCCAGAGCGCTGGTAAAACTGAACCCAGCCGTGCTTACATGTCTGAAACCCCAGTAGTCCCCAGTGAGGAGAGCCCCCGGAAGTCCAGGCCGGCTGTCCTGGCGTGTACCGTGGCAAACAAAACCCCTCACACAAGGCAGAAGACAAGGGCCGTGCCTCTGGCTTCCACACACATGCTGGGGCATGCAGCTGCCTTCCTACAAACATGTACACACACACACACACACACACACACACACACACACACACACACACACACACACGAATTGGTTCATTAATTCATAAACAAATAAATGATGCATGGTGTCCAAAAAGAACATTGGGTCTGTACAAATTTAAATCTAGGTTCTTCGTATGAGAGAAATATTTCACTTACCATAATAATCTCCAGTTCTGTTCTTTTTCCTGCAAAAGTTATGATTTCGTTCTTCTTTAGAACAGAACAGAATTCCATCTGTATATATAAATTTCTTTATCCATCCATCTGTTGGTGGACATTTAGGCTGGTTTTGTTCCCTGTCGATAGTGAAGAGTGCCACCATAAACTAGAATGTGTGGGAATCTCTCTGCTGTGTTGACTTGGGGCCCTTACATACATACCCAAGAATGGTAGAAATGAATTTTATGGTAGTTCTCTTTTAGATTCTCGACGACCTTCCACCCTGATTTCCATAGTGAGATTAGATGTTTGTCAGACAATAAGAGCACAGGTTAGTTCATACTTGTTCCTGCCTATGTCTTAGGTCTTTTTTTTCTCTGACTTAACCACCTGGAACAAGCCTACAAGTCCATAAGACTGCACATTTAGTAGAGAGTAGGTCATTCGGCTCCTTCTCTCAGAGACAAGCATAGTTTTAATAAGCTTTCCAGGAAGCATTCCCTCCCTTTCACATGGAACAATTAGAGAATGAAGGAGTTATAGGACCCAAGAGTTCTTGTTTCTCAGGCCTTTTCCTTGTGGGTCTGTAAAGGGTGGGAGGTAAATTCAGTACTGATCTGAAGCTCAGGCAGCCCCGTGGGAGTGGTGTGGACCCAGATGTTGGTGAAAACTTGTCCCTAGACAAGTCACTGTAAGGTGACTGGTGTGCTCTGTAACCAGTTTGGAATTTATCATCAATCCAGGAACAATAGGGGGAAAAAAATCTCATTCATTTAAGATTACATCTCACAAATATCTTTTAGAGCAGTGGTTCTCAACCTTCCTAATGCTGCGACCCTTTAATACAGTTCCTCATGTTGTGGTGACCCCAACCATAAAATTATTTTGTTGCTACTTCATAACTATAATTTTGCTACTGTTATGAATCGTAATGTAAGTATCTGAAATGCAACCTACAGGTTGAGAACTGCCGTTTTAGAGTATCAAGAATGTTTCCCTAAAAGTTTTAATTCATACATTTATGGCTTCAATCCACTTGCCCCATTTGTAAATCCTGTGTGAGGCAAGGATCAGCTTCTTGGCTTTCCTATAGGATAGTCCATGACTCAGCACAGCTTGTTAAAGATCTTTCTCCCATCTCTTTAAAAAATATTTATTGTTTAATTTATTAGTATTATTATTAATCATCATCTTATTTTATGTGTATGAGTGTTTTGCCTGCATTTATATCTGTGCATTATATGCATGCCTGGTGCCTATAGAGTTCAGAAAAGGCACCAAGTGCCCTGGAATTGGTATTACAGACAGTTGAGCCACCGTGTGGGTCCTGGGAATTGAACTTGGGTCCTCTGCGAGAGCAGCTAGTGCTCTTGATTGGTGAGCCATCTCTCCGCACCATTATTTATTTATGTATTTATTTATTTGTGTGTGTGTGTGTGTGTGTTCTACAGTACAAAATTGGCTCTCAGTAAATAGTTGGTGAATGAATCATTGAGCTTAACATCTGTCTTTCCTGGTCTGGTTTCCTTTGAGTGGAGACCAGACTTTCTCAAAGGCTCCGATGAAAGGACAAAGGGAACACTAGTTCTATGTCCTTGCCAGGGGGCACAGTTGGCAAGGTTGGGGCTGGGGCTAGGGTCAGGATCTCGAAGGAGTTAAGGTCTCAGCTACTGGGAATGCAGCTTTTCTCTCCGAAGGCCTGTGGTCATAAGGCACAGTGTCTGAGGTATCCTGTGTTCTCTTTGCCAACATTATTTGATTTAGTGTTCTGCTGACCTTGGCCCATTCTCTTCTTGTAAATAGTATATAAGATGATATACTTCTTAATAGACTTACTTGACATAAACGCTTAGAATATGCAAGACCTCCTGGTCCCAGCTGTCTGTCTTCTGTGTTTTCTCATCCCCAGTCCTCCTGCTTTGTAGTTTGGGATGCTGATTCCTGCAGGTCTGGGTTGGAGTATGATTGGGGGCACAGGCTTTTTAATAGCATGGGATCTCTGCTGTCACAGAGCTGTGTTTTTTCTCTGACACTGGCATTTCAGATTGCCCTAAACACCCCCTTTTACGCACCTTAATATCTCACAGATTACTTCGCTTCAAATGTTTTACTGCCTTAAAACTTGCGTGTTTTTTCCATTCTTGCTATGATTACCTTTTAGCTCAGACTCTCCCCACCTCTTTCCTAAATTCTCTTTTAAATGTGGTATTTATACATGTACACAAGAATATGTACAGAACATACTGAATTACGAAGCAAATCATGAATGTACGAAGCCACGCCCACCGGAGTGACAGCAGTATTAGTTGTTGCCTGTAGTCGGCACTTCCCCTCATCGTACATCTCTGCCAGCATCTAAGAGGCAGTTCATTCCTCAAGTTTGGGTTCCTAATCCTCTTGCTTTTCTTTTCAGATGTAGGTTTATCACATGTAGGAATATTCCAGGAATACATATAACCTAGATTTATTGGGTTCTGAGCTCTATAAGATAGCTTTTTACCTTGTTATGTCCTTTGCAACTGGACATTTTCATTCATCATCATGCTTCTTTTTCTGTTTGTTTGGTTTTTGTTTTGTTTTGTTTTGTTTTGAGACATGGTCTCACTTTGCAGCCCTGGCTGTACTAGAACTCACTATGTAGACCAAGCTGTCCCCAAACTCACAAATGCATCCAGATGCTGGAATTAAAGGCAGGTGCCATTACGCCCGGCTTCAGCATCATGCTTCTGAAATTCACCCCGCTTGTGTGGCTGTGGTTCATGAATAAGATGAAGGAACACGGAGACCACGCTGGATGAGACTCTCTTCTTGCTTCCTGATGCTTGATGTGATGTTTGGTCTTGCTGTTTAGGACAGCATTGCTTCTAACTCTGTTGGCATGTCTCTCGGCCACATGTGCAGTGAACTCTCTGTCAGTGTTGGACTTTAAAAGACAACACCAAATTGTTTCCAAAGTGTCTTGTCCATTTGCTCTCAAGCCAGAAAAGCAAAACAGTCCCCATGGCTTCTCCAGAAGTTGTTATTATCAAATGTGTGTCTTGTTCATTTTCTTTATTAAATGTCAACCTGCATTTCCCCTTTGTTATAATATGTACGTCCTCAGGAATAGACTATAAATGTGTTCTATAAGTTTGTCACCATTTATGATTCCATTTCTGTGAAATACTTAGGTGTCTTTTTCCTGTTTAAAAATGCTAATTATTTGAATTTTTGTTTGTTAAAGTTATTTATTTGATTCTAAATATCTTCTCAATTATAGCAGTTACTAATATTTTCTACCAATGTGTGGCCTCCTTTTCTATTTTTTAAGAATAGTATCTGTATAAGTTCCTAAATCATAATGAAGTTCAGCTTATCATTTTTCTATATTTTAATTAGAATTTTACCTTGTTTTTGAAAAGATATAATCTGAGCCTGGCAGTGGTGGCACATGCCTTTAGTCCCAGTACTCGGGAGGCAGAGGCAGGTAGATCTTTGTGAGTTCGAAGCCAGCCTGGTCTACAGAGTCAATTCCAGGACATCCAGGGTTACACAGAGAAACGCTGTCTCAAAAAAGTAAAACCAAAACCAAAAAATTATAATCTGAAATAATGATATTTTTCCTAAAGGATTAAAAAGCTTCATCTTTCACATGTAAAGTCAACTGGAATTAATTTTTTATACATGATATGAGATTGGCATCCAAATTAAGTTTTTTCTTATGAATAAACAATGATTCTGTAAGAAAATTTATTTTGGCTTGGAAAAATAGTCACAATATGTGTTGCTATGAGGACAAACATGTAATGCAACAAAATATATGAAATCCAGAAAACACTAAATATAACAATAATTATACATATATATATATACATATATACATATATATATATATATATATACACACACACACATTCACACACACACATTCACACACACACATAAAATTTAAAGGAAAGATACTAGAATGACCTGCCCCCAAATAACAACAGTAACTATCATCTTTGGATGATGGGGTTATCAGTGATTTTGTTCATTCCTTTTGTTGTTCTCTCTATTTTCCAGATGCTCTGCCTTGACCCTATATTCACTTCTTTTTTTTTTTTGTCAAATAGAGAGAAATAATGTTGTGTTTATGGTGATAGAAAAGCACCTTAAAGAGAAACCATCCGTTGAAAGATAACCATTGATATCTTCCAATCCAACTTTTCAAAAAAGCTTTTTCCTTCCTGAGATTAAAAAAGAAAAGAGCATGTATGCAGGCTATGTAGTGAGTTCCAGCAGAAAGCAAGAGAGAACTGGATTCTGCACCTTGGGTGATTCTTTGTGGATAGTCATATAAAGCCCTGCCTGCTGTGCATTTGTTCCACATGTAAGGCTCTCTGCAGAGTAGACTGAACGTTCCCGTGTGTGTCGTTGCTGACTTAATTATTTCTTTTTGCCTAACAGCAGATCATGAAAAGACTCATAAAACGGTATGTTTTGAAAGCACAAGTAGACAAAGAAAACGATGAAGTGAACGAAGGTAAGCATCTCTAGTTGAGGACCACCTTTCTTCCTAGCTAACTTAAGGAACATGGGGAGCTGAGGCAGGACTGTCAATGCAAGTTCAAGGCTGCCTTGGGCTACATAGTGAGTGCTAGGCCAACCAGAACTGCATAGCAAAACCCTGTCTCTAGGGGGCTGGAGAGATGGCTCAGCATTTAAGAGCGCTGGCTGTTCTTCCAGGGTTCAATTCCCAGCACCCACATGGCAGCCCACAACTGTCTGTAACTCCAGTTCCAGAGGATCCAACACCTTCACACAGAGATACATACAGGCAAAACATCAATAAAATAATAATAAAAAAAATTAAAAAAAAAAAACACTGTCTCAAGAAAAGACTTTTAAGCCCCAAACTATAAATAAGTAAAGATTGGAGGGTAGCACCACAGCACAGATCTAGAGTCAGAAAGAAATAAACCTGGGGCTGGAGAGGTAGCTCAGTAGTTAAGAGAAAGTTGCTACTCTCACAGAGGACTTGAGTTTGATTCATGTTGGGCAGCTCACAACTGCCTGTAACTCCAGCTCCAGGGACTCCAATGCCTCTGACCTCTACAGGTACCTGTACTCATTTGCAGACACACACACACACACACACACACACACACACACACACACACACACATACACACACGAAGATATAATTAAAAATAAATGGAAGCTCCTTTTCGGTGTTTTTGTTTGTTTGTTTGTTTGTTTGTTTGTTTGTTTGTTTTTTGTTTTGTTTTTTGTTTTTTGAGACAGGGTTTCTCTGTGTAGCTTTGTGGCTTTCTTGGATCTTGCTCTGTAGACCAGGCTGGCCTCGGGAAGCTCCTTTTCAACCAAGATAAATTGCCACTAGATCTGTCTGTCCTGGTAAGAGAAAGACTAACTTAGCAAACGCTGTTGATGAATGGGCTTTGAAGCCATTTCCTGATGAACAAAATGAGTTCCTTTCAAATCTCAGTCAAACCAGTGAAATATGTTCATAGAAAAAAATCTATTAATATATAATGAAGGACTAGGCAAAAAATTCTATTATGCTGGCTCAAGAAGGTAGTATTAGAGTGGAGTTACAATGTAGAAACAGAAATCTTAACAGTTGTCCCACAACCTCCTTGGGAATACAGAGCTAGCTACTGTGCATAGGAGGAATCATGTGACTTCAATAGTGCCAAAAATGATCAGCATTTGAATCCTTGCCCCAAAGAGAGAAGTTAGTGAGAATCAAGTTTGAAGAATTTTTTAACTTTATGTGCATTGGTGTGAGGGTGTCAGGTTCCCTGGAACTGGAGTTACAGACTGTTGTGGGCTGCCATGTGGGTGCTGGGAATTGAACTTCCGTCCTCTGGAAGAGCAGCCAGTGCTCTTCACTGCTGAGCCATCTCTCCAGCCCCTTGAAGAAAGTTCTAGTAAGAAAGTTGACTATATAGCATGTAAGCATATTATTAGATGAGGTAATTCTTTTTTCATCTAGGAGGCCAAAGCCTAAGGCTGAATCCTGTATTCAGTGGATTCACAATCAAAGGACGAGGAACTAGGGATGAAGGGGCTCACTGTGGGAGAACCTTCACTCAGGCCACTAGACTTGTTTCAAACCAGACCACATTCTTCCTCTATTTTCTCATATGCCACAGGAAGCATCTTTTGATTTTTTTTTTTTTGACACAAAATGAATCCACAAATGGCTGGTGTATACTCTTGAATAAGAGTTCCGCTGGGCAGTGGTGGCATATGCCTTTAATCCAGCACTTGGGAGGCAGAACCAGGCAGATCTCTGTGAGTTCGAGGCCAGCCTTGTCTACAGAGCAAGATCCAGGACAGGCTCCAAAACTACACAGAGAAACCCTGTCTCAAAAAAGAAAAAAAAAGAGTTAAGACTTCCTTAAAATGAAAAGATTTTCATGATGTCTTTAGTGTTTTTTGTGATGCTAAGGATTGAATCCAGGGCTCCATACATGCCAAGGACATGTTCTACTGCTAAGTTACAGTCCATTTGATTTTTTTATATAATAAAAGAACATACATGCTGGAGCATGGTAATACATGCCTGTCATCCCAGCACTCAGGTGGTGGAAGCAAGAGTATCAGGAGTTCAAGGCCAGCCTAGCTACACAGTGAGGTTGAGGCTTGGGTTACATGAGACTTTGTCTCCGTGACTATAATTATGAATCATACAAATTATACTTTAAAAGCATCATAAAACTATCCTGATAAGATGCTACCCTACAGTGTACCTGATAAGTATATATAATCACTATTTGTCAGTTAAAAATAAAGATTATTCATAAAAGGAAATATCCTCAAAGATATATTTTCATGCTATTATATTATTTTAAAAAAGGTGAAGTCTGAGTTCCACTGATTTTCAGAATGGATTCTTAGAATCTAGGTAATGTTCTGGCTCTAAATTACTCCTAGTGTCAAGGGCTTCCCACATCACAGTTAAACAACTCCCAGAACGGTCCTGTTTTCCATCACCATCCGTGTATGCTCAGAGTGCTGCCGTGCTGAATTCTGGGAGCAGCTGGGTTTTAACCTCTAAGTGCTGTCTCTCCTGGAGAGAGGGGAGTCTGCGTGCTGCCACGGTGCATCTCCACGGGCTTCCTGTGCTCCTGACACACCGGCCTCTGTACCAGACAAGCCCAACCGCGTGGTCATAGCACTACCTCATGAGCAGCTCCCTTTGTAGCCTTCCTTTCCCTTCATCAAATTGGACCTAATTTTACTTCTAGGTATTTACACATTAATTCAATTCATTTTATTTCAATGGACGATAACAGATGTAGGTGTGTCAACCCTCCCCCAGAATGGAACAAAAAGACTCCTTGTGTCTAGCAAGGGGACAGTGTGATTGTTTTGGGGAGGGTTTGTTTGTTTGTTTGTTTGTTTGTTTGTTTGTTTTTGGAGATAAGGTCTCTCTGAGTAGAACTTGATGTGTAGATCAGGCTGGTCTCAAACTCACAGACATTCACCTGCCTTTGCCTCCCAAATGTTGGGATTAAAGGCATGTACCATCATGCACTTCAAAAGTGTGATTTTACGGTTTCATCCTATGAGAATGCATCTTAATTGTTTGCTTTAATATTATTAGCAATGTTGTAGTTGGCTAACTCTGTGCTAAGAAAGGCTGGGCTATAACCCAGTGGCAGGGTACTTGGCTGGCCTACACAGGGGTGTGGGTTTGAGCTTACACAACAAAAGGCATTGCTTGAAGCTGAATTTTACTATTACAGACACAGAATATCTTTAGAGCTTTTTCAAAGGTCGGTATGCCTTTAAAGGCTGGCTTTTCTCTTTCTTTCTCTCTTTCTTTCTTTCTCCCTTCCTTCCTTCCTTCCTTTCTTCCTTCCTTCCTTTCTTTGGGTTTTGGGGTTTTTGTTTTGTTTTGTTTTTTCAAGACAGGGTTTCTCTGTTTAGCCCTGGCTGTCCTGGAACTTGCTGTGTAGACCAGGCTGGCCTCAAACTCCCAGCACTCTGGAGGCAGAGGCAGGCCTGAGTGCTGGGATTAAAGGTGTGCACCACCACCACCCAGCTAAGGCTGGCTTTTCTTAAATACCTTAAAGGAGAATTAGAAATATCTACCTTGGAGACTGTGTGAAGCAAATGTATTCAGACTGAGTGAATTTCACTTTGTCTTTTTTGTCTAAATATGAAGAGCAAGTCACCATTTACACATATTTTTTTAATACAAATACTCTAGGTGAATTGAAAGAAATCAAGCAGGATATTTCCAGCCTTCGTTATGAACTTTTGGAAGACAAGAGCCAAGCAACAGAAGAATTAGCCATCTTGATTCATAAACTCAGTGAGAAACTGAATCCCAGTGTGCTGAGATGTGAATGAGGCAGCAACCTACAGTCAAGCTTTGACTATAGCACAAATGTGGGCAATAATATTCCTAAGTATGAAATACTTGAAAAACTATGGTGTAAAGCTCTAGTGTTAACTATGTTTATCATGCAAAACCTTAAAATTAAGCTAGGTGGTAATGATTTCCATTACATGAAAATGATTTCAGCAATTGACCTCAACATTACAAGCAGTGTCATGCTATTGTATTTAGAAGCCCAGTATTTAGGTCACTGACATTTTTGTCATTGTTGTCTTTATATTATCTGGTGGCCTCTAAGAGACTGTAAGCTCCTTGAGGGACAGGGACCACATCAATCTCATCTTTATGTTTCCAACATCTAGTGCAGTGCCTGGGACATAGTAGGTGCTTGGTAAATGTTGAAACCAACTGACCTGACAGTCAATAGCATCCAAGAACAGACAAAAGACCATTGCTATGTAGCATACCCTCTCATCCAAATGCTGAAGTGATTTTTTAAAAATAGAGTTTTACAACCAGCTATGACTTGTTGAGATTTTTTCTTAGACTTTTAGGCATCACTGACAATCCTAAGACCTTTGAAACTCAAGTGAAGAATTTGACAGTGAAATGGAGCTAATTGAAAATACAGTTACACTACATATTTAAGTTTCATAGGATTGTTAAAAAACAATCATTAAAGATTTTTCTAAAATATATGCTCGTGTCCTTTCTCTTTGTATTTGTGATTTGATGATGTGAACTTAATAAAGAATTTTTTTAAGTTGGGGGTTATTGTAGCTTTATTTTGTTGTAATCTTCTAATATATACCTCTGATATTTTAATGCTAAATAAGGTCAACTGACTCCTAGTCTTGTCATTTGCTCCTTTCTGGGTTTTGGATCCATGAGAAGTATCTTAGTCACTGCTCTATTGCTGTGAACAGACAACATGACCAAGGCAGCCCTTATAAAAGAAACCATTTAATTGGGGGCTTGCTTACAGTTTCAGAGGCTTAGTCCACTATCATCATAGTGGGGAGCCTGGCACTATACAGGCAGACGTGGTGCTGGAGAAGTAGCTGAGAGTTCAATACTCCTGATCCACAGGCAGCAGGGAAGGACCTTTTGAAACCCCAAAGCCTGCACCCAGTTGCACACTTCCTCCAATAAGGCCACACCTCCTAATCCTTTCAAACAGTATCACTCCCTGGTGACTACATATTCAAATATATGAGCCTGCGGGGGCCATTCCTATTCAAGCTACCACAGGAATGAAAAGAATGATGCTGTCTATGAAGGCAGGGCCATCCATGCCTTCCATTCCTTTCCTTAGTAAAGAATTGTAATCTTTTCTGCAAACTAGCCGGTGAGGTATCTTCCTGGGTCTTCATTACATACCAAAGCTGAACTGATCATATGCACAATGTCTGTGATTTCCATAAAGGGATAAGAGCCAGGATAGACTATTAAACCTTTGTATCCTCCATGTTTGAATCTCCCATGCAGTTAGGTTTAGCATCTTGTATATCTTCAGAGCATTTCTGTCATATCTCACTGGGACATAAATTGTGATCACATGACTTTCTAGTCTTAAAAACCAACTAAACAAATAATGATACCATTGCAATTGCACAGAAAGACTTACTAGACAGAAGACAAAGAAGAAACACCAAATTCAGCTTCCTAAAGCGCTTATAGATTAATTAATTCCTACCTTGGGGGAGTGTATACATATTTTGCTACAACTGCAGAATTATCTCATCAGTTTCTGTTCTAATCTAATGGTACATGTCTTAAAAACTTTCCAAATTTTATGCAATTTATGATGCAGTGCCTCTGAACAGAATAAAACCATGATTTTTCCCCCATTGTGATATATTGTTATGGTGTCTAAACCAGGATCAAACGCTGAAATGTTGCAAGGTAAATTTTTATTTTATGGCCCGGCCAAACTTGCAGTCTCCTTGAAGTAGGAGAGAGAAGTGGCCCTGACCAAAAGCAGGGGTGCCTTTATGTAGTCAGCGTCTGACCTTTGAATACAAACGCATAATTTTTGCAGTTAGTAATTTAGTTAGCTATTTTTATGATTACGGGAAAAGTATATGTTGTAGTTTTCTGATCAGCCAGTTCTCAGAACATACCATGAAACAATGAAAACAATTTACAATGTGCAAATCACAAGATTAAAGAGGAAGAACAAATAAAAAAAAAAAAAACCAAGTTGACCTTTAGCTTTGGGCATGATTAGAGGAAAACACCACAGGGAACAGTATAGATATAAATCAAATTCTAACATTATGTTTAACTAGGAAAATGAAGAGAAATGCAGTCAGCTGGCCCTTTGCAACGCTCTGGTGTACTGAAACAGACGAAAAAGACTTTCTACAGTGGATGATGCTCTTTTTCATGTCATTGTCTAAAGTTCCAAATGTCGAAGTTTTTGCTTGTAACTAGGGAACAGAAAACATAGTTAATAATTTTCCTAATCAAGATTAGAAAGAAAGCTGAAAACAGCATAAGAGTCTCAGAATCCAGAAATTGCAGAGGTACGAAGATAAAGCCTGTGACTTCCATACCATTTATGTACATGAATTGTTTTCCTTTCTTTTTGTCCATGCCTCCCCATGCAGCTGAAGATCTCTTGAGATAAAATTTCTCTTCGCTTTCCTCACTTGTGTAAGACTGGCATACTGCTGTTTTCTGTTTCCCTCCCTTACTGTTATTGCTTAGGTTAGCAATCGATTTAATTGTGGCATTTCTGTTCGTGTCTTTATACTCGGTTCTCATTTGTCCGCCTGCTCAGTGCACTCCACACCCCTGCTCCCTGGATAGCTTCTTTTCTTCTCCCAGCTGTCTTAGTATTTCATCTTTCCCTTCTTCGTGGTTTTGAGTTATTGGTAGAGAACGGAGGTAATGACAGATTTGGTGCGCACTGTTTCTGCCCTGCCCCATCCCGTGTGTCGGGTGGCACACCCCGACTCCCTGATACTCCTGAGCAGTTTCCAGCTAGTCATTCTTAGAGATCTGCCCTCTGCCAAAAGCAAGTAGCTTCCCCTGTGGTTAATGACTGCCTGGATGTGGGCACAAAAGGTGCCCCCATGTCGAGGAAAGGCTAACCTTTTGGCACAATCCTTGACCTAGGAGACTCCCAAAGGGATAAAGAGAAGCCAGACTCAAACTTGAAAGGGTTTTGTGGCAGAAGAGTATCTTGGCAATCGGGCCAAGGAATGTCACAAAAATCACACCACGCAACAGACCTCACGCAAGAGATTTATTGGGGAGGGGTGCGGGATGCAAAAGGTGGCCTCTGAGCAGGGATAGAAGAAAACAGGCAGACCAGGTCAGGATGGCGGGCTTCAAAAGGGGTATGGAGCATGCGCAAAGGAAAAATGTATGCATGTGGAAACGGAAACATGTCGCGTTAGTGATGATGGCGGCCGCTGAGTCATTGAAGGCGGGGAGGAATCTGGCTCCAGAATATGGGTGGTTCTTAGTTGACTAACAAAACTAATAGAAGTGTTTAACTTTTCACCCTACCTTTTCTTACTCCATTTTGCTTGGGAGATTCCTACAAGGAGTCACCGCCCCCAAGTCTTTTTGCTTCTGGAAATAGACCCCAAGGCATAGGTCACTGCGAGGGTTAGTTAAGGATTACTGTCAGAATTAATATTTCTTCGGAGCTTAAAGAGGGCTGTGAGTCAGCAAGCCTTTACCCTGACATCTGTTGTACAGGCAGAAAACTCTAGAAAGGAGCGTTCAACAATGTGGTGGCACAGTTCAGAGAGGGAACACGTTAACAAGACCAAAATCACCCTGTCCAGAAAATGGCATTTAGATCTTTCAGTTAGATTGTCACGGACTCAGGACTTCTGACATTTTTTGTTTTGTTTTGTTTTGTTTTGTTTTACTTATATTCTGTTCCTTGTTCCTTTCTCAGTCAAAAACAACACTCAGATCATGTTTTAAATAGTATATTTAACAAATTCAATAATTTGTAAGGAAATGTCTATTCAGATTGTTCCCCCCTTTTTTCTTTTTTTCTTTCATTTTCCTTCTTCTTCTTCTTCTTCTTCTTCTTCTTCTTCTTCTTCTTCTTCTTCTTCTTCTTTGTTTTTTTGTTTTGTTTTGTTTTGTTTTTTGAGACAGGGTTTCTCTGTGTAGCTTTGGAGCCTGTCCTGAACTGACTCTGTAGACCAGGCTGGCCTCGAACTCACAAAGATCAGCCTGCCTCTGCCTCCCGAGTGCTGGAATTAAAGACCACTGCCCGACCTTGTTTGCCTGTTTTAAAATAGATTATTAGGGGGATTTTGTTAAGAGTTTTTTGTTGTTGCCGTGTGTGTGTGTGTGTGTGTGTGTGTGTGTGTGTGTGTGTGTGTATACTTCATTATATTGTTGATGCCATCAACTCACAGAAAACATGGCCCAGGAACATGGATTCATGTTGCCCTGTCTGAAGCATTCTGACATGGAAAGGGTTACATGAACTTTTATGGGTCCAGAACTAAACAAAATCATAAATCAAGGCATTTGCCAAATGCACGGTGGGGAATCAGGTATGCAGTTTCTAGATATTATCTGATGACATCCTTAAGTGTGGGGTGGTGGGAGATAATGCTGTTATGTCATACATTTAAAAGTATTTGAGCTGATAGTTGACAGGAAATTAGGTCAGATACAGGTGTGAGAAGAAATAGCTACTAAAAGGACTAAAAATGACACCAAGTAATTTTGGCTGTGGACCTGTAATTCTCCACAATCACGAAGTTCTAATCAGTTGTCCTTGTAGAAACATAGGTGTGGCTTTCTTTTTCTCTCTCTAAGGAATTCAGTTCACAATATACTCTGGATATTAACCGTTATCAGATTAATCATTTACAAGCATCCCCTGCTGTTCTCTAAATTATCTCTTTACTCTTTTCTTTGCTTCCTTTCTGCCCAAAGCGTCTCGGTCCACACAATCCCATTTGTGTATTTTGCATTTGTTTCCTGTGCTTTTTGGATTTTGTCCTAAAAATCATCGCCTATATCAAAAGTCTTGATGTATTTCCCTTGTCTTTTCCCCCTGTAGATTTTTGCTTGTTTGTTTTGAGATGAGATCTCTGTGTATACTTGACTGTCCTGGAATTCACTGTGTAGAGCAGGCTGGCCTTGAATTCACAGGTTTGCCTGCTTCTGCCTCTGAGTGCTGGGATTAGAGGTGGGGGCCACCATGCCCTGCCTCGCCCTGTAGTTTTATAGTTTCAAGTATGATAGTCATATCTCTGTTTTCAGTTGGTTTTTGTGTAGTGTTGGAGATAAGAATCAGGTTTCATTCTTGTGTGTGGGTATCCAGTTTTCCCGGCATCATTTATTAAAGAGTTTCTATTTTCTCTAGTGCTGTTTTGGGCACTTTTGTGTTGATGAATTGGCTGTAGATGCTTTGGATTATTTCTAAGCTTTTTATTCTGTTCCTTTTGTCTGTTTGTAGGATTCAGGACAGTACCATGCAATAGCACTATGTGTATCTTGAGACCTGGTGTTGTAATGCCTCTGGCCCTATTCTTTTTGGTATTTGTGGTCTTTTGTATTTCCATATACATTTTAGAATTTTTTTCTAGTTCTTTGATATTTTGATGAGATTGTATGTAATCTATGTATCACTATGAGTAGCATGGATGTCTTAACAGTATTAATTCTTCCAATTCAAAAATATGGGGTGAGGTTTCTGTGTGTGTGTGTGTGTGTGTGTGTGTGTGTGTGTGTGTGTGTGTGTTTCAATTCTTTCATTAGTGTTATTCACATCCTTTTTGTTTGTTTGTTTTTTGAGACAGTGTCTTACTAGAGAGCCCTGACTGTTCTGGAACTTATTATGTAGACCAGGCTGTCCTGGAACTCACAGAGATCCCACCTGCCTCTGCCTCCTTAGAGATGGGATTAAAGGTGTGTGCCACTACACCTGCATATTCACATCCTTAATAAATTTTTCCCTAAGCAATTTATAGTCATGTACCATCACACCCAATTTATACAGTGTTGGCAATCAAACCTAGCTAGGGCTTTCTGAATACTAGGTAAGCATTCTACCAACTGAGCCTCAGACCCCCTTGGCAATTTATTTACTTATTTTGTAACAATAGTGATGGGATTGCTTTCAATATTTCTCAGAAAGTTTGTTATTGGTGCACAAAAATGATGGTTTTTGTGTTAATTTTGAATATCTCAATTTTGCTGACTAAATGTATTAGTTCTAGCACTCTTAGTGAAGTCTTTAGGGCTTTTTATGTGTAGATCATATTATCCGCAAAGAGAGACAATTTAACTTCTTTTCCTATTCATATACTTTTATTCCTTTCTCTTCCTGACTGCCTACAGTGCAGCACAAGAGTGGCAGAAGGAAATGTTCATCCAGATCTTAGAGGAGATACTTCCAGATTCCCCTTCATTTTGACATTGGTTGTGAGTCATATAGCCTTTATGATGACACATGCTGTTTATATAATCAGATTTGTTTATAGCCTTTGTCACAAAAGGATGCTGAAATTTTATTTTTTGTTTTTTAAGACAGGTTTTTACCATGTTGCCCAGGGCTTTTAACTTGTGATCCCCTTACCCAGACCTTTGAGTAGCTAAAATGACAGGTGTGTATTACCACATGGAATAACGTGTGGCTGGAATGATGTCTTTGATGTGCTGTTGGAATCGTTGCTAGTTTTGGGGGAAGGGTCATTTTGAAAGTTTTACATTTTTGTTTCATCAGTGATCTCTGTTTAGAGTTTTCCTTTTCTTTCCTCCTCCTCCTCCTCCTCCTCCTCCTCCTTCTTCTTCTTCTTCTTCTTCTTCTTCTTTTGGTTTCTATTTTTAAGTTTTAGAGAAAATAAGTTTATTTTTGCTCACAATTCTGGTACATGCTAGTTGGAAGGATTGCATCTGGTGAACGTCTTTTTATTAGCAGTCTCAAGGTAACACAAGGCATCACATGGCAAGAGGCTGTGCGTGTGTATGTTTCTCTTGTGTCCTTGTCTGATTTTGTTGTAAAGAAATGCTGGCCTACAAGAGTTTGGAAAAGTCCCATCCTTTTTAATTTTAGGAAATAGTTTGGGGAGAACTGGTGTTTTTGTTAGAAGTTGCTTCTCTCTTTAGTTATTATTGGTTTATTCAGATTTTTCGTGTCGTTACTATTCAGTTTCTCCATTTATTCTATTGTTTCAAACTCATTTCTTTAGCATTAATGTTATGTTTCGATTTGATTTGTTTGACCCAGGGTCTTGCACTGTGGCCCCTGTGGGTAGAAGGGTGGGTGGGGGATGGGAGAAAGGGAACTGGCAACATGGCCCAGCAGTTAAAAGCACTTGCCACTGAGTGAGTTCTATTCCCAGACACGCAGGGTAGTAGGAAAGAACTGACACTTTCGACATGCATCCCCTACACATACACATTAAACAAATACATAAACACAGTTTTGTTTTGTTGCTCTTGCAAAGGACCCCAGGTTTGGTTCTCAACAAGCACATTACAGGCCCTGGCTCCTCAGAAGGCAAGAAGCCTGTGACGCACATAAATACACGCATGCAATACTCATATGCACACAAAATAAAAACAAATCTTTGGGAATAAAGTTTGTATGCCAACGCCTAAAATAAAGAACCAGAAGTGGAACAAGGCACAAAAATCTGCGCCTATAAGGAGCTCCAGCAGAGCTGAAGAACTTAGGTGGCTCGCCCCGCAGCGCAGAGCTGGGAGGCGGAGAACGCACCCTGGTTGCCCTGGAAACCGGCTTTGGCCTAAGGACCGCCCCCTCCGCCCCGCCTGCTCTGTAGCTGGCAGTCCAGGGGCTGCTCTCAGGGAGAGGGCGGGGCTTGACAGTGAGCGCAGACTGGTCACGTGTCTGGCGTGAGCTGGCGTTGCTGGGCGCTGCTGCCGACGCAGGCTCCTGGGTCTGCTGAGTGGCGGGCTCTCTTCGGAAGGCCTCCAGGCTGGCGTGCAGTCCCGGCCCCTCTGTGAGGCCGCCATGGACCTGACGTTAAGTCGGACTGATTATCTCCAGGTAAACCGGTCTGCGGGGGCCCTCCTGGGTGGACTTGTGGCTGCTGTCCGCAGGCCTGGGGAAGCAGCGGTCCCTCCAGGCCCTGGTCCTAGGGGTGTTCTAGCTGCTCCCAGTGGCCTCCATTGTCCTGTCACTCCGCCAGGGGCTGACCACACCAGCCATATTCCAGGAAACCATCACAACCCTATTGAGCTTACTAGATCTTCATAAAAGTTTACCACTAGGTAGTACAAATGAAGAGTCAGGGACCCAGAGAAGGTAAGAACTTTACCCCCATAGTCAAACATTATGTAGTTGCTATTTGAATCAAAGTGTGGGACTCTAGAGCGGGTATCCCCGCGGTGCATGACTACTTCCATCCCTAGAACCATCTCTTAAGTGATACAAACATTGGCATAGTTTCCCCGGGGGCTGGGCTAGGTACTTCACTTTAATGTCTCATGGATGCTGTTAATATCTCTTAGATCTGTCCAATTAGTCACCATCTCCATGATACCTTTAGCTTGGGTTGATGGGGCCTACAACCTCCATATTCAACTTCCCCCAAGCCATGGTTCAAAGCACTTGACAATGTCAAGCTAAACAGATTGTTTAAAAACACTATGCTTAAAAATTCAGAATAAAGTCATATCTGTACTATATTCAGTTCTTCCGTGACTGGTTGTTTTTAAGTTCTGTCCCACTTCTGGTGACAGCTACCTCTGCTGAACAAGTCATGCATGCTGCTTTCACACACACACACACACACACACACACACACACACACACACACGGTACCTTTTATAAAATAGTCATTGTCAGTTACACTGGATGTTTTTAACATTAGCATGAATGTCATTTCAGCAAAAGCCCCCTGTTTTCAGTCACTAATAATTGGGAAGGGCTTCTGAAAATATTTTCTGAAACTCTTTACCAGTAATGTTATGTAATTATTTTTTACTTATTATGATACGTTTTGGGTTGTTTCCTGTATTCTGACTTTCTCTGACGTATTTCATTAGTAATTGTTAACTGATAAGAATATACATTTCAGTGAAAAAATTAAAACTTACCATGATCTTGTCTTTTGTTCTTTTTAAATTTCTGATGTAGTAACTTCAAATTACAGCGCGTCAGAAAACATTCACTAGTTGCCTGGTCTGTTTCCTTAGGTGGGAGTGACCTCTCAGAAGACGATGAAGTTGCTTCCTGCCTCAAGACAAAGAACTATACAAAAGGTGCGGTCTGTGGACACTGACTTCACCTTCTCTGGGCTCTGACAGGGAGGCTCATTCTGCCTTCCTTATTGGTAACCTCGTGTGTAAAAAGTGCTAATCTTAACATGGAAATGAGCATCTTTAATTTGAATCAAAGTTGGGATATGAACAAACATTTGCAGATAGCCATGTTCTTGGACACTGATGTATTGCAGACCATTAGTGAGTTGTGTAAAGACCATACATCTTGATAAAGCCCACACACCTTAAGCTTCAGTTGTAGTTCTGGGGCGAGAGTTGTTTAGCCTGTGTCAGACCCTGACATCAGTTTCTAGCTCTGCAAAAGCAAAACAAAACACTCCATTCTTTTGGGTGGGTAGGGGGGAATAATTCACTCTGTGTACCAGATTGTGTATATATATGGGAAAAAAAGTACAAAATACAACAGAATATTGGTAAAGTACTTTCTTTAAATCTTCCATTTTATTGTTGTTTTATTTTTATCTATTTTGTTTTTGAGACAGGTTTTCATATAGCTAAGGCTGGCCTTGAACTCTTGATCTTCCTGCCTCATCATCAAAAGTTCAGGGATTGTAGGTATGTGCAAACATGCCTGGCTTAAATTGTCTCTTGTTGTTTGAGTTATTATTTTTAATGTTGAGCTATGTATTAACTTGGCTTCTTATAGACATGAACCAATTATTTTTGTAGGATAGTAGGATATCTTAATAGTTGCAAAGTAAATGTATTATCTTGATGTATCAACATCAAGATGAATTTAGAGGTTTTTTTTTTTTTCTTGATAAACCTACTTAAATGCATTATGTGACCTTTGGCTACATTTTTGAAGTGATTTGAATAAAGGCAGTTCCTCTAAATAAGACATTTATATATGTGAGAGAAATCTGACATTTTAAACAGAACATCAGGAGAATCAACTGATTTCTGATTACTGTTTATTATATTCAAGATATGACAGCACAGCTCAAAAATTTTACTCATTTAAATTGTTGAGAATCTGAAAGAACTTATTTATGTGATACTGGTACTTAATATTAAATTTAAATCTAAGAAATATTTAAAATATTAAAAAATCAAACTCATCATGTTTTACATGAAAATCATATTTTTATTAAAAGTGTATGTATTGTCAAAATAGAAGAATTTAGAAATAATAGTGATATTAGGTTTTTTTTTTTGCAAATTCTTAAATGTGTGTCAAAAGCAAAGGTAGATGGTTTCTCTTGTCTTTTCTGCGGTCTGTTGTGATGTTTTGTTTTGGTTGCAATACCTAGAAAAAAAGCCTCATTAAATCAGCTTGCATGGATATGTTGTTGAAAATAAATAAAGATGATTAAGTAGCTTTTTCAGATAACTATAAGTTTTGACGCTGTCTTTAAAATTGATGAGGTTTTTTGGCTATTCCTGCAGTGGGTAATCTGAGGCACTGGTGAACTTTTTACCATAAATGTACATAAATGTACACTCTGACTCCCTCTGTTACAGGCGGTTGTTGGAGATCAAGATGGGGTAGTGATGTGCTTCGGCATGAAGAAAGGAGAGGTGGTGGTGAGTGGCCCCGTCTTAAGGCTGTGCTTTTTTCAAAAGACAGATGCACTACTTGCTGAAAATAATCCTAAAATATAGAAATGGAAAATAAATTGTAACAAAAGTTTAAAAATCATAGCTTTTATTGTTAAGGAAAATGTTGACAATAAGATAATTTGTAAACAACTTTTTCCTCCATTGGTTTTTGCAGCCAGTATTCAAGACTTTGCCAGGGCAGAAGATCTCAAGGCTGGAGCTAGGAGGGGTTCTCAACACGCCCCAGGAGAAAATCTTCCTTGCTGCAGGGTCTGAGATTAGAGGCTTCACAAAGAGAGGAAAACAGTTTCTCTCCTTTGAAACAAACCTCACGGAAAGCATTAAAGCTATGTATGTTTTATTCTCTGTCGAGTTTATGTATGTATCTATAACACATTGGGTTGGTGTAAAATGTCTGATTAAATCAGTGTACACTAGTAGGTTTCCTGGAAAATAAAACTGGCTGCAGATATTTCATTAGTCAGAACCTGGAATCAATGAGGGTTGATGGGCTATTGTAATGTTTTCAATGGTTTTAACTTCACAGTATGCATGTGTGTGTGTAGACACTCACGTTGACTTTTTGCTTGAGGGGCATTTCTAAAAGTATATTTTGTGTTTTTAATGGATACATAGTAATTGTGTGCATTTATAGGTCATAGTGATATTCAATACCTGTACATGGTGTGTGGTATCAGATCAGGGTAATTAGCATATTTGTCACCTCTGACAGAATTTATTGTTGGGAACATTCTAAATCCTCTCTACTAATTATTTTGAAGCATAACTTGTTGAACACATTCAGTTTTCACTGCCTGGTTGGTTCATTTCTGATTATGATCATGATCAAGGTATATGTAAAAAGTTAAAACAAAAAACCTCTCTAGATATACAGATTCCTATTCCTCAAGTGTATTTGGTAGCTCTCATTTTGAGGTAGCAATATTATGTTAAAAGGCTGACCAATACTTGAATGTGATGCCTCCTGTCTGTAATCCCCACACTTGAGAGACTCAGGCAGAAGGTTGTGAATTGGAGGCCAATCTGGACTGCATAATGAGTTCAAGATCAATGTGGGCTATAGAGTGAGACCTGGTCTTAAAAACTAAAAGACAAAACAAAGGCCTGGCCATTAAAGTTGATGGCCACTAATGGTTGGAATTTCTGGTGAACTGGGTAAAACTAAGTGAAAAATAAGTGACTTTCTGGTGTAAGAAATTTCACAAATAAAAATTTAGATTTTTTTTTTCTATTGAGAGATAGGGGAAGAGGGGGAGCGAAAGAGATGTGTAGCTCAAGTTTTCCTGCCTGTCCCACAGTCAGGACAAATCTCTCTCACCTGCCAGTCCCACAGCCGCTCAGACCCGACCAAGGAAACACAGAGACAAACTGTATGGCCGTGGCAGGCTTCTTGCTAACTGTTCTTATAGCTTAAATTAATCCATTTCTATAAATCTATATCTTGCCACGTGGCTCGTGTCTTACCGGCATCTTCACATGCTGTTTCTCATCATGGCGGCTGGCAGTGTCTCTCTGACTCAGCCTTTCACTTCCCAGCTTTATTCTCCTCCTTGTCCCGCCTATACTTCCTGCCTAGCCAATGACCAATCAGTGTTTTATTTATTGACTAATCAGCAACACATTTGCCATACAGAACATCCCACAGCAGAGATGTATGTGTGGGCATGCATGTGCTATGGTCTATGTGTGGAGGTCAGAGGTCAACTTTGTAGAGTCAGTCTCCTATGTGAGACTGAGGAGAGTTCTGGGGAGAGAATTCAGATCATCAGGGTTGCATGGCAAGCTTTTTACCCTCTGAGCTATTGTCAGCCTTGAAATTTTAGTTTTTGAGCCATGGGGGCTAGAGAGGCCTTAAAAGTCATTTAATCCAGACTCTCTCTCTCTCTCTCTCTCTCTCTCTCTCTCTCTCTCTCTTGATTTTTTGAGATAGGGTTTCTCTGTGTAGCCCTGGCTGTCCTGGAACATAGTCTGTAGACCAGGCTGACCTCAAACTCAGAGATCCACCTGTCTCTGCCCTCCCAAGTACTGGGATTAAAGGTGTGCACCACCACCACCTGACTTCTAATCCAATCTCTTAACTCTGCTAACCCAAGACCTCTTGGGAAGCCTAATGGTAGATGCCTCACATTTGGTAATCAGAGTAACTAGGGGTGGCTTTTACATTTCTTCCTTTGATGTGATGTAGCCAAGTTGGATACATAGCCAGAGGCCTGGTTTGGAAACTAGTTCATGCCATCTCTCTATATAGTAGGCAGATATTGTGTATCATTCTGTGCAGTGCATAGCATTTCTCTATAGTAGACAGATGTTATATGCCATTCTATGCAGTGCATAGCATTTCTCTATAGTAGACAGATGTTGTGTGTCACTCTATGCAGTGCACAGCATTTCTCTATAAGACAGATGTGTGTGTCATTCTGTGCAGTGCATAGCATTTCTCTACAATAGATAGATGTTATGTGTCATTATATGCAGTGCACAGCATTTCTCTATAGTAGACAGATATTATGTATCATTCTATGCAGTGCATAGCATTTCTCTATAAGACAGATGTGTGTCATTCTATGCAGTGCACAGCATTTCTCTATAGTAGACAGATGTGTGTGTCATTCTGTGCAGTGCATAGCACTTCTCTATAAGACAGATGTGTGTGTCATTCTGTGCAGTGCATAGCATTTCTCTACAATAGATGTATGTGTCATTACATGCAGTGCACAGCATTTCTCTATAGTAGACAGATATTATGCATCATTCTATGCAGTGCATAACATTTCTCTTGATTGTAAGGACATTTAAAACTCTGGTGAAATGAAAGAAGAATTCAACATCAATAAGTGAAAATAATTTCAAGTGGTTTAACAAAAATATAATTTGTTTGAAATGCCCTTGTAGATGAAGAATTTGAAACTTGCTATGATTATTAACTGAACTTTGTTAAAACAATTGTAAATGAGCTTATTTTCAAGATAACGTTCTAATCATTGTTCACCGTTAACTTTAAAGTCAATTCATGTGAGGTGTACTTTTCCAGGCACGTTAGTGTGAAGCTAACTCCGGAGATGACATTAACCAAGTTCTAGTCTGTCATTTACAGTATGAGCCATTAGTCCTGTCAACATTTTGCTATTCACTTATAAAAGGGATAATAATATTCCATGTCGGAGCATGAGTGCTAATGCGCTAATTTGGGTATATCAGTTAGGACAGCGCTTGGCACATGGTACACATTTAAAAAGTTTCTCTTTTGATAGTGTTTTGAAAAACAGACAAATTAACATACCTGTTCTTCATTCTTCTGGGCTTTTTAGAGAGAAGCCTAACTTATAATCTTCATTTGCTGCTTTCAGAATCAGAAGTGTTACATCAAATGACTAGAAGCAAAAGCTGCATAGTTTGTACCTAGACTCCCACACTTAGGAGGTAGAGGCAGGGTGGCATGATCCACGGCCATCTCAGCTATTAGAGTGAGGTCAGAACAGCCTAGAAGAGCCTGTCTCTAAAGAGGAGGGACAGAAATTAATTGGGGGAAATGAAAAAAAACCTCATCTATATCAAATGTAATAAACTCTTTTCACCTCTAAAAGAAAATCAGTTCCCCATGCTTTAAAATAAAAACATCCTAAATTCCTGTTTGAATGTCCTCAGGTACATCTCCGGCTCTGACCTCTTTCTCAGTGCGAGCTACATCTATAGTCATTACTGTGATTGCAAAGACCAACATTATTACCTTTCTGGGGACAAAATCAATGATGTCATCTGCCTTCCCGTGGAAAGGTTATCTCGCATGACACCAGTGTTGGCCTGCCAGGACAGGGTGCTCCGAGTTTTACAGGTGATGTCCTTTGCATTTTTCAATCTTTTCATTATTCAGGAACTCATTATGAATTCCTCATGCTTAAAGTTTCTTTAATGATTCCTTCTTTAAGTATCCTATGTGAAGTTGAATGTGAGAAAATATTTTTACATTTGATAGTTCTTTCTTACTTCAGGCAAATTATTGGGATCTTTTGAAAGTTTTTAGAAAATATATAGGGAGGGAAAAGGCTCGTTTCTGCTTCCCTGTCCCCAGTCCTGAATGCAGACCATCAGAATGGAGCACTTCGATACAGAGAACTATTGTCAACACTTTCCCACTTCGCTCCTTCACGACTTTTCTAGTCCTCAAAATTAAAGGGAGAAATTGGGTAAAAGAGAAGGCAACAGATGATTTGAATTTATCTGTCACCTTATCACAGTATGTAGAATAAAGTACTCAGTAAATAATTCATTGCATAAATAAATGGTAGCGTGTTTGCCTAACGTATGAACCCTTGGGTTTGAAACCCAGTGCTACATAAACCTTATGTTGTGGTACAAGCCCCAAATCGCAGCACTCAGGAGGTGGAGGCAGGAGAATCAGAAACCCAAGATCATCCTTAGCTTTGTAAGGAATTTGAGACCAGCCCAGGATAGATGAGATCCTGTTTCAAAAAAGACGAAGCAGGAATGGGCTAGCATTCAGCTAGAGATTGCCTAGCTGGTTTCTAGGGTGCTGCTTTGTTTCACACGAGGCCATCTATATTATCATTTATTTTATTTTTATTTATTTATTTTATTTAGCAATACAATTCAGTTCTACATATCAGCCACGGATTCCCTTGTTCTCCCCCCTCCCGCCCCCCTCACCTTCCCCCTAGCCCACCCCCCATTCCCACCTCTTCCAGGGCAAAGCCTTTATTTTTTCATGACATGGTATTACCATATAGTCCCTGTATGGACCAGAACTTGCTATGTAGACCAGGATACCCTCAAACTCACAGAGATCCACATGACTCTGCTTCCCAAGTGCTGGGATCAAAGGTGCTACCATGCCTGCCTATATTCTTATTGTTAAAAATAAATCAGCAAGGATCTGTGAAAGGAGAAAACTGAACATTTTCCTTGTGCCTTGCTCATCTCTCCTTTCCTGCCTTTGAGAATACTCCATCCCCTGAACTCGCTTCTTATACAACTTGTAGATGTTCTTTTTTTTCTTGTAGATGCCTATAAACTTTAAAATGATAAATAAAGGACAAGCATATGGCTCTTTTCCATATTGTAAATCTACATTAAAGTCTTTAAGTGGTTTTAGTCATTGAATTATGTAAGTAGCAAAACTGAAAGAAAAAAAAAAAGACAACAGCTTGCTTTTGTATCTAAGTAGTAGCTGATTCTGCCTTTTAGCTGGAGTGAGTTTGAGGTTTACCAAAAGGCAAGGCCAGGATTTCCTTAGGAAGTGACTTTGGGTATGCTCAAGGTTTTGAAATTATTCTGTCTTAAACACCAGTTAACACTAGAGAAGACAGAAGAAATAACAGTTGTTCCTGGAGAGCTTTGAAAGAGGTTTACCAGTATATGGTTTTCAGATAGACAGCACATTAAAGATAAAAACTGTTGGCTCCTCTGTCTAGAAGTTCATTGAGTTGTTCAGTTTTTGGATCTGGTTAATTATGGTTTTTTTCATAATAAAGTTCAAAATTAAAAAATATAAACTATTGAAAGTAGAGAATATATTATGTATTTTTTCTCCTTGGTGTGTATATATACATTTCATTTTCAATGTGTTAGTATATGTAAAATTATTGACAAATATATTTATATTTATGACCTACTTTCTTAAAGTACTTTTAAATGTTTTATGAGTTGATAGACTTAGATATTGATGTTTTCCATGATTTCCTTTTTTTTTAAGTTTTTTTTTTTAGTTTCAGCTTTTATAATTCTTGTTTTCTTTCAGGGATCTGATGTGATATATGAAATTGAAGTTCCTGGTCCACCGACTGTCTTAGCTCTACATAATGGAGATGGCGGTAATCAGATTTCAGTATCACTGGCAGTTATGAGTGTGAAGATTATTAAGTAAAAACAGAAAGATGTGTACAGAATGTAGCAGAATTAAGTGTGTTCACCTCTGCTCACTTGCCTGCTCAGTAATGTATTATTGAACTTCCTCATCTTGAAATTAGATATAGGTAATACGCTTCACCTTGTGACCACATGGTGGTGATCTTATTTTAATTCTATGAATCATAACAGCATAGTAGAGGGGAACATTTATATGTTTGCTTTTCATTGATGAGATTGTTGCTTTGAGGTAATAAGAGCGTAGATATGAACATCATATAGTTAGGATTCCATAGGAACTACCTGGAAACGGAAGAGTAATGATAGTCTAGCTTCTGGACACCTCAGGACCAGCTTTCTTAGAAAAGAAATGCCAGGGAAAGGAATCTTGGTCAGAAATTTTAAATGTGGTTAAAAGGTATAAAGCCAACATGGACAAGCATTCTGACATACATGAAATTTATTTATTTTTATTAATTTATTTTTCTGACATATAAAAAAACTACATATGAATGGTAGTATCATATGATGTCTTTATATATATACATCAATTTCTTGGCTTTATGTAATATTTGAAAAGTGAGATTTTTATGTTAATTTTTTTTTTAAGATCTAGTGATCATATGTTCCCTTTAATTTTTGTTAGGTGACTCTGGAGAAGGCCTTCTGTTTGGTACATCAGATGGAAAGCTTGGGCTTATTCAGATCACCACATCCAAGCCCATACACAAATGGGAAATTCGAAATGACAAAAAGTGGGGAGGTACGTTTTTCAGTCTAGTTCAGATTATGAAATTTCAACAATTATTTAATAAAATAGAGTATGCAATTTATTCCATTTTATTTGGTTATATTATATAGTAGGCTTTGTGATTCACAGAGACACCTCTGACTTATCTACTATTTGTTTATGGCATCTATTATATTATAGATATAATTTTTAAAATTAGAAATGCTACTTGTAGTTTGGGATAGACATATAGGTTAATCTCCATTATTCCATGTTAAACCCCACTGGAATAGAGACTTAATTGGAATCTGAGACATTTGGTGGGATGTAAAGAATGTAGTAGTGGGTCAGAAACTCTTCCTATTTTCTAAAGAGTTTATAAATTTCCAAGAATTTATACCTAACTTGGTAGGTAGTGAGATGGCTGTTAATATGTACAGGATATTTGTTCATCTGTTCATTTATTCCTTAGCAAGTACTTGCTGGGGAAACAAAGAGCCAATGAATGATGTGTGTGATCACTCACACAGCCATCTGAAGAGAATGCAGTGAGTTAGTGTATGGTAGCGTGATGATGGAAGCAGCTCCTTCTAGACTCAGTGATCAGAGAAAGTGCTCTAGAAAAGGTAAAACTGAGTTAAGAAGATTTGGGGGAAATAAGAGGAGGAAAAAGAATTGCAAAGCCCTTGAGACAGAGGTGAGATTGATTCATTGGGGTACCACCGAAGGACCAGTGTGGCTGAACACAGGAATGTGGCCTGAGGAGACGTTAGAGGGGAAGGACCAAACTGCAGGCCTGAAGCCTGGAAAGAGGGAATTTTAATTAGAGTGCAGTGGGAAGTCCTAGGAGAATTGTATGTGGAAGATATGACATGATCAAATTCACTAAAAAGAAGCAAAGTAGATTTGCATAGAGAATGGATTTGGGAAGAAACGTCCACATTGGAAACATAGAAACCACTTTGAAGGTGTTGTAGTCACCATGATTTATCACAGTCCAGAGCATCCTGGTTCATCCTTACTATAATGGAAGTATGTATGTAGAAGTAGAGAATTTAATGCAAAGAGTGAGAAGAATGATATCAGAGATATAGCCTAGAATTCTTTTGTAGCTGGAGTTTTCTCCAGTCCAGCCTGGCCCACAGTCAGGACAAATCTCTCTCACCTGCCAGTCCCACAGCCGCTTAGACCCAACCGAGTAAACACACAGAGACTTACATTGCTTACAAACTGTATGGCTGAGGCAGGCTTCTAGTTATCTAGTTCTTAAATTAACCCATATCTATTAGTCTATAAGTTGCCACTTGGCTTGTAGCTTACCAGTACCTTACATCTCGCTTTCCATCCGGGCGGCTGGCAGCGTCTCTCTGACTCAGCCTTCCACTTCCCAGCATTCTCCTCTCCCCTTGTCCCGCCTATACTTTCTGCCTGGCTACTGGTCAATCAGTGTTTTATTTATTAACCAATCAGAGCAACACATTTAACATACAGAACATCCCACAGCACTTCCCCTTTTCTTTTTTTTTCAAAAAGGAAGGTTTTAACTTTCACATAGTAAAATTACAGATAACAGAACAATTATCAAGCAAAAATTACAGTTACAATATCAAGCAGAGAGGAGAATTCTGGGAAGTGGAAGGCTGAGGCAGAGACGCTGCCAGCCGCAGCCATGAGAAGATGTTAAGATACTGGTAAGCCACAAGCCACGTGGCAACTTATAGATTAATAGAAATGGGTTGATTTAAGATATAAGAACAGTTAGCGAGAAGCCTGCCATGGCCATACAGTTTGTAAGCAATATAAGTCTCTGTGAGTTTACTTGGTTGGGTCTGAGCTGCTGCTGGACTGGCGGGTGAGAGAGATTTGTCCTGACCATGGGCCAGGAAGGACCAGAAAAACTCCAGCTACATTCTTTAGCCTATGCATCAGAGGCATAATTTACTGAAAACTGAGGAAGCCTGGAGAGTGAGAGCGGTACTGATGCAGTGCAGTGAAGACATTAAAGAATTGGGCTCGGGGCCTGAGCTGTTTGAGATGCCCATGTGTACAGGAAGGTGCCAAGTCGGACATAAGAGCCTGGGGCTTACTGAGAAGCCGAGCTAAAGGGAGATGTAAATGTAGGTCCATTGCTGTATAAATTGTATTGAAAGCTTTGGAAATCAATGAATGTAGGTGGAAAAGAGAAACAAAACAAAACACCCAATTATGTGCAAAGTTGTTGTTTTTCATTACTATATAAAATTCTCACAACTATGTGGTATGAAAATATATGAATACATGTGTATATTCTCTTGCATATCTATTGGTTTTCTAACTCATCACTCTCCTTGCTTACACCTCCCCCTTTTTCATAGGTATCTTGTGTATTGACAGCTTTGATATCATGGGTGATGGGGTTAAAGATTTACTTGTTGGGAGAGATGATGGAGTGGTGGAAGTGTATAGTTTTGAGAATGCAAATGAGCCCGTGCTGCGATATGATCAGGTAAATTCATTTAGAAAGATTTATGTGGGGACTGGGGCTGTAGTTTAGTGGTGGAGGCCTTGCCAATTGTGTATAAAGTCCTGGTTCTATCCCTAATACTGTAAACTAGAAGGAAGACAAAAGACTGTATACTTACTATATGTCCATTGTTGTAGAGATTATTGAGAGTTTGAATTTTAGTAAATCGAAACATAGCAAAATATTGCTTTTTAAAACAAAATGTTGTTGCTCTATCCTGACCTGGTGGTGAGACCTCTAAATCCCAGCAACTCTGGCTGAGGCAGGAGGATCACAAATTCAAGGCCTGCCTTGAAGAGGAAGCAGCTTTAGTGAAACTAAAGAAGGACCAGGATATTGCACAGTGGTCAACACTTTCCTAGTGTGCGCCAGGCCCTAGGTTCAACCCATGGGGCAAATAGATAAATAAATACTTGTAAACATATTGCCATTATCAAAATCTCTAGTCTATTTTTGTGTTTTAGTGGCAGAGTGCTGCCTTTAAGCTGAATAATAAATTCCTTTTCAGTATCACTTTTGAATATAATTTTGAATTTTTTAGGTATTAAATATTTTATTCTACTTTCTATGACTCATAATAACACAGTAGAGGGGAACACTTAAAGGTTTGGTTTTCATTGATGAGATTGTTTTAAGGTAGTAAGAGCATAGACATGAACATCATACAATTAGGATTCCATAGGAACCACCTTGAAGCAGAGGAGTAAAGATAGTCTGGCTTCTGGACACCTTAGGACCAGCTTTCTTAGAAAAGAATAAATGCCAGGTAAAGGTATTTTAGTTCAGAAATGTTTAATGTAATTAAAACATATGGAGCCAACATAGACAAGCATTCGGGCATACATACAATCTTTTTCTCCTACTTTTTTCAATTTATTATTTATTAATTTATTTTTCTGGTATATAAAAACTGTAGTGCAAATTCTGATTGGTTTAATAATAAAAACCTGGAATCAGATATCAAGGGTGAAAGCTGAAAGATAGAGAAGCAGAGGAGCTAGCCACAGTCACCTCTTACCTCAGAAGCTCCTGTGGGTATCTACATGTTCCCTGAGGCTGCTTCAGATAATAGTGTCCACAAAGTGTGTTGCAGAGGAGGCTGTGTGGAAATTAAAACATTACACAATTGACTATTTTACAGATGTGGTTCAAACTTGTTCATCTTACTGTAAAAATCATCTTGCTATGTAAGATTCAAGAAATAGTTCAGAGCCAGCCGGGTGCTGGTGGCATACACACCTTTAAATCCCAGCAGGTGGATCTCTGAGTTCCCCGGGCTACAGAGTGAGTTCCAGGAGAGCCGTGGCTACACAGAGAAACCCTGTCTCCAAAACAAAACAAAACAAAACAAAACAAACGAAAGCCAAAGAAATAGTTCAGGCTTCAAAGTATATGACAGTATTGGTTCATGATGTGCTTTTTCTGCCAATGGCTCCATGTCTGGCTGGGATTGTGTGCCCAGTTCCTCTCTCCATGCTGAGATTTGGACTGGCTTGGTCTCGCACAAAACACAACCACTATGAATTCTTATATGCAGCTGCTGTGTCCAGTAGATGTTTTCTTTTAATCACCCACTGCTTCTGGCTCTTACACTCTTGGCCTGTTCTGAAATGTCCTCTGAGCCTTGGTGGTGTGTTTGTGCCTGAGCACTCCAGTCTCTTGTCCTCTGCACCTTGGTTGGTTGTGGGTCTCTGTGTTAATCACCATCTGCCACAAATCGAAGCTGCTCAGATGAGATTGAGAGATGCATTGATAAGTCAGTAGGAGTCAGTTTCATGCTGTGTCCCATTTAGCAGCAAGTGGTCCCTAGGGCCAGGACCTGTCTATCCATAGATTCTTGGCCCAGTAATGGTGCCAGATATGGGTTTTAGAGAAAGTAATTTCCATGTAAGCTTTTGGTTATAGATAAATGTAAAATAATCCCATACTGGACTGAGAGATTGCTAAATTGTTAAGAGCTTTTGAAGAGGACCTGAGTTTTATTCCCACCATGCATGTTGATGCTGTAACTCTGGCTCCAAGATGGTCTGAGGCTTCAGGCTTTCTTGGGTACTTGTACTCACATGCACATACTCTCCCCTCCCCATACAAATAAATAAATATATGTTAAAGGATTCCATCTAATTATATAAGTACATAAGAGTATATTACATTAAATGAAAGTATGTAGGGAAAGTGGAGTGAAAATAAAAGTTGACACACATCATACACACACACACACACACACACACACACACACACACACACACACACACACGAAATTTTTTATTTTTAAAAGAAGAGGAGCCAGCAAGATAGTTTAGTGGGTAAAGGTGCTCGCCACACAGCCTGACAAACAGATTTCAATCCCCAGTCCTGTAAGGTGGAAAGGGAAGAAGGGGAGAAATGACTCCTTGGGGTTGTCTTCTGACCTCCACATTCACACTGTAGCATGCATGCTCACACACTTAGACATACATCTACATACGTATATATTTACAATTATAATAAATGGTAAAATAAAAGTTAAAGAAAAAAAGGAACAATGTGACATTTCTGTTACATTCAGTTATTCTAACTGATATTTCTTACTTTCAATGTCAGTGATTGTATATATAAATTTTCCCTGATATTTAGATTGACTGGGTATGATTTTTAAATGTCATGGTTTTATTTTAAAATATTATAACTTCCATGAGGTTATAATAAAAATTCTAGAAGTTAAGTTACAAACATACAACAAAGCATAGTTTTTTTTCATTAAAGAAAAAACCCTCTGAAGAAATTCATAGACTAGACTAAATTTACTAGCTGTTTTGTTCATATAATTAACCAAACCTTCCTTCTTTATAGAAAAAGCTTTGTTTTCTAGATGGTGATACTGGGTGGTATACACAAACATGCTAGTTATTTTGAATCTTCTTTCCTATATTTAAAAGTGCTGGAATTTTCTAGCATTTGTTCAGATCTTTCCTTATCTCAGTGCCTGCACATGATGAATATACACTTAATATGTGTTGAATATCTGGAGACAGGAAGAGAGGTTTTACAGCTTATTTTAACATGTCTTTGAAATGTTGAAATATTAATGAAGTGGATGGTCTTACATTTATTTTAGATGTTGTCTGAAAGCATTACATCGATCCAGGGTGGCTGTGTAGGAAAAGATGGTTATGATGAAATTGTGCTGGCCACGTATTCAGGTAAGGTAATAATGATGGGCAGTTGAAGAATAATGAAAAAAAAAACTAGATTTAATAAAGTTATTTTTTGACTAATTTTATTTATTTTACGTGTGTGTGTGTGTGTGTGTGTGTGTGTGTGTGTGTGTATCTGTATGTGTGTGTGTGACATGTATTATATGATGTATGTGCTTGCCAAGCCTGACAACTGAGTTCCATATCCAGATTCCATGTGGGAGAGGGAAAGAACCAATTTCTGCAAAATTGTATGACTTCTTTCACTCATGTGCCCTGGCATATTTACCCTCGCCCCCTGCCACCTGTCTAAATAAATGTAATATTTTAAAAAATAAGGAAAATGGCTGGGGACATAGCTCAGTGGTTTTATTACCTCAAATGTGTAGGGCCCCTGTGTTGGATCTAACATTAGATATTTTGAAGAGTGCTTTGCCTGTCTCTAGTAAATTAAATTATATTCTTCAATTTAAAGAGAAGTATTTGCTAAAATTGAGACTACATTTTGGCCTAATGCATTTCTTATAAAATATAATTTTAAAGAGCTAGTTTTTGTATTTTCATAGTAGTCTTTTGAGTGCAGAATTTCAATGACAATAATTAGTAACAGCCAATTCTGATTTTTCAGCTACTTTTGAATTTGCTGTAATATGATAGCAACTTAATACCATACTTGAATACCATACTTATACCATACTTGAAAACTGAGGTTTTTAAGAATAGAAAGATTGTAGCACTTCAAGGAAAAAGTAGTGTCATGAAATGCTTAAGTACTTCCTTTATGATGTGAATATTATTTAGTTTGAATTCTTTGTTCCATTTTCTAAGAAACTGTAGGGCTAAGTTAGGTTGATGATGGTGGACAGAGGGGAGTGTAATTGGGGGTTCTGTTACCAGCTTTTACACACAGTACTAAGTGTGATTGTAACTCATCTTTACAGGCTGGATTACAGGGTTGACAACAGAGCCCACTCATAAGGAAAGTGGACCAGGAGAAGAGCTGAAACTTAACCAGGAAATGCAGAATAAAATTTCTTCTTTACGGTAACATTTTTGCTGTTTCCATCTCATCAAAGTTTGCACTTGTCCCTTCATATTACCCATAGGCTCACTTGCTAATTTTATTGGTCGGAATGGTACATCTCATGAAAGTTTATAGACTTAAGAAAATTAGCAGTAAGTGTTGATTAATCTTTTGAGTTTGAAAAATACCTTCCCTATGCATTATTCTTTTTTTGTGTTTGTTTGGGTTTTGGTTTGTTTGTTTGGTTGGGTGGTTGGTTTTTCGAGACAGGGTTTCTCTGTGTAGTTTTGTCCTGAATCTCGTTCTGTAGACCAGGCTGGCCTTGAACTCACAGAGATCTGCCTGCCTCTGCTTCCCGAGTACTGGGATTAAAGATGTACGCCACCACAGCCCAGATATTCTTTTTGTTTTTGTTTTGTGGAACAAGGTCTCTCATAGCCCAGGCTACTCTCCAACTCATTCTATAGCTGAAGATGACCTTGAATTTCTGATTTTCTTGTTTCTGCCTCCATGGTGCTGGGTCCAGGTGTGCTGTACCACACCCATTTGGTGCATTGGTCTCTCTTGATTTACTGATCCAGAATTGCATTTTTTTTAACTTAGTTATAGGTAGTTAAAATGTCTGCTTCTGTTTTTCAGTGCATTACAAATAAATGAACAGAAGTTACTAGATTTTTTTTTTTCATTCACTCTGATGTTGACTGTTCCTGTGAATCCTTCTGATCTGTCAAATTCTCTTGCTAGACCTGAATAATGCTGACTCACTTCAATGCTGACATTGCTTTCATGGCCCGTTCAATTTGATATGCCCTGTGAAAAGTTGACCTCATGCTCACATACAATAAGGAAATGGAAGTTGATAAACCTTGTATTGACTGGGCACCCCTTGCTAACTTCTTAGGGAAGTGGGAACTCACCTGTTTTGGTGGTAGTTGAAGGCTACAGGAACTTTTAAGGCAACAGATGCCACAAGTACTAGTTCAATGATCTTATTTATAAAGAGCATTAGGAAAGCATTACACAAGCTAATTATGCCAGATTTATTCAGGGTATCCTAGTTCCTGCAATAAGGAAATAGTGAGATGACTCATTTGCTAGGAAACCATGAAGACCAGAGTTCAGATCCCCAGTGCCCATATGAAGAGCTGGGCAGGTGTGGCCTGCCTAGAATCCCAACACTCAGGAGACAGATGAGGGACCCTTGGAATTTACTAGCTAGCTAGCTAGACTAACAGCAATTTACAAATCTAGGTTCAATGAGAAACCCTGCCTTAATAAGTAAAGTAGAGAGTGACCAAGGAAGGCCCTACACCAACGTCTGGCCTCCACACACATATGCACACACACATAGATGCACCCATACACAGTGCATCCACATGCCTGTGGACATGTATACACACATGTATACCACACACATACTTCTTAAAAAAATACCAACTAGAGTTAGTGACTGACTGCTATGTTAGAAACTCAGTATACCTAGAAGAGAGTATCAGATCCCGTGGAACTGGAGTTAGGGTTGTGAGCTGCCATGTAGTTGCTAGGAATTGAATTCAAGTCCTCTGAAAGAGCAGCCAGTGATCTTAACAGCTGAGCCATCTCTCCAGCCCCAAATACCTTTTTTATAACCAAATCTTCCCCTTCTCTATCACAATAGAATATAAGCTGTGTTACAAACATATTCTTTTGTTCATTCAGCACATAGAACACAGGGGTAAATATATAATATTGATGAGTAAATATTTCTTGGATAAATTAATATTTTCCTTGATTTATTGCATGCATCCCATTAAATCTTCTCAGACCTTTCCCCTAAATTTGGGCTAACTTTCATGTTGCCCAGTACTGTTACTTCATTTGCATGTAGCCTTTCCCCTTAACCAAAACACCCCTTGACAACACTCATAGAGAATCTGCTCCAACGTTTGATGGAACTCCAGTGGTGCCACTGGTTCCTAACCATCCTGTCTCTTCCAAACGTGAACATTCTGCAGCCTCCTCCCTATTTTGTGTGTCTGCCCTGCTGACTTATAGAGAAGTTTATGGTGACTGGATGCACGCTTTAGTCTTTTTCGTTAGGTCTCCTGTGTGGTCGACTGTGTCAGCTTCTCTTGTGATCAGTGCCGTCTACAACTGTCGCCATGATCATGGGTGGAGCTGGTAATTCGCAGTCTTGATACAGCTCTATTAGTAATATTGCAATTGGGCTGAGTGGATGTTTCGGTTTTTGGATCACTGATAAATGGTGTGGAATGATTTGGTGGTCATAGACGCAAACATGTTCCTATTGATATGAAACAGTTCTAGCTCAGCCTCTAAGCCTGGCTTCTCAAAAGGAAACACCTCACATGTTTGTGCACACTGTGGGGGTCTCGAGTGTCTGTGGGTGATAAGATTGTGTGTATTTTCCTGCAGGAGTGAGTTAGAACATCTGCAGTTTAAGGTACTGCAGGAAAGAGAAAACTACCAACAGTCTTCACAGTCAAGCAAAGCGAAGTCAACAGTTCCTTCATTTAGTATAAATGACAAGTTCACATTGAATAAAGATGATGCCAGCTACAGCCTTGTCTTAGAGGTGCAGACTGCAATAGATAATGTCTTAATACAGGTAAGCAGAATGCCTAGCTTCTTCGTTTTAAGCTAGATCTGAGTTTTTTGTGGGTTTTTTTGGGGGGGGTTGGGGGGCTTTGTTTTGTTTTTATTTTTGTTTTTTGCAAACCAGTCATGTGCCCTTATTATTAACAAACATTTTTAATTCTAGACAGTAATTTTAAATGTTTACAGATTCTTCATCTTCTGTTAGGTAGTCAATTTACTGATAGGTTATTTGAGTTATATCTTTACCTTGTATTTGTTGTATACTCAATAACCCAAAGATGTGTGAATTTCAGTGTCCAGGAGAAATAGAAAGGACAACAGATTTCCTTCTTTGGCCTCCTCCTGGGAGAATCTTAACCTAATGTGGCTTAGAAAACTCCAGTATATGCTAGGTGCCAGGGCTTGGCCTGTAATTGCAGCACTCACAAGGCTGAGACAGGAGGACTGCCACAAGTTTGAGACCTTGCCTCAAAAAAAAAAAAAAAAAAGCTGGGAAGAGTCTATATTTAGTCCTTTGTAAAAGCATTTTCTGAATCTCCAGATACTAAGATGATATCTTACTTATTAACCCAGCAGATTCCAGGTAGACCAGAGGCAAAGTAGCTAATCTCAAGGGGTGATTTTAGGGGTATTAATAGGTAACTCACAACTGTTTTTGGTTTATTTATTAAAATTGGAATATAGACATGAAATAGAAAAGGATAGATGGAAAATTATTAGATGAAAAACTCATAAAAATTGGAGGGTATTAAGTTGGAAGAACACAATTTATCTGCCCAAAAGATACAATAAAGAAATCAGATTATTAATTAAATAGAGGAAGCCTTCTTTCATCGTGTTAGCTCACAGGCTGCCACACTGAACCACACTAGGAGCTCCAGTCTCATGCACCCCAGGGCAGCAGCACTTTTCTCTTAGAAACGTCTCTCCTGAGGCGACCATGTGATTGTGTAACATGAAATTCCGCTGGATAAAAGCAAGCTGTCAGCTAGGGAGACGATTCGGTTGCCAAAGCGCTTGCCGCGCAAGCGTTAGGACTCGGGTTTGGTCCACAGGTGGCTCTGGCTCTGTAGTCCCAGCACTAGGCAGAGACAGGTAAATCCCTGGAGCTTTCTGGTTAGCTGGTCTGGTCTAGCTGAGTGGATTAGTGGAGACTCTGTCTCAAAAACTAAGGTGGGAAATGACAAGGAAGATACCCATACACTACACACATATAATTGATATAATCAGAATAGCTTCATGATTAAAGCCCATGATAACATCTTTTCACTAATAAAAGCAAAAACAGGAAGATTATTCTTTAAGGAGATAAGAGAGATTGTTCTCTGATTTCTGATAAGCCAAATATTAAAGAATAGATGATCATAAAAAAATTTTTCTTTATTGAACTTACTTTCTAGAAATATAAACCATTGGCTGAGCATGGTGTTGCACACCCATAACCCCACACTCAAAAGCCTAAGGAGGACCCAGGTTTTAAGGCCAGACTCCTGGTGAGACCCTTTTTACAAATGGAGAAGCCAGGAGTGAAGCGCTCCTTTAATCCAAGCAGTGGAGAGGCAGAGGTGGGCATATCTGTGTGAGTTCAAGGCCAGCCTGGTCTACATGTGGAGGGTACATGGTGAGAGCTTGTCTCAGACGGCACCCGGGAAGGAGAAGTGTAAACTAAAAGCATTCACACTCTCAAATTTGAAGATATGAACCAGAACTAAGGAGAATCAGACAGAGTACACATTTTGTGTATACCTTTAGGTTTTCTTCTGAACCTTTTTTGTTTTTAAATATTTGTGGTAGAGTGATGTCCCAATAGATCTACTTGATGTGGATAAGAATTCTGCTGTTGTGAGCTTTAGCAGCTGTGACACAGAGGTAAGTTAAAAACAAACAAAAAACCCTTCACGTCTTGGTTTTGTTGCACTGTTTAGAGTAAAGTCTGTAAGTGCTGCCAGGGTTTGAAATTGGTGTCTCCACCATCCCCTTACTGGCTTTTCTTGTACAGTCTGCTTATGTCCTTTCCCTCTCCTCAGATGTCCTGACCCTGAGGCCCTGCCCTATGCTCCTAGGTCCTGTCCTAGACTGCCCTGAGCCCTCATCCCTGCACTCATCCTGCTTCCTGTCTGCTAACTCACCATTGGCCCTCTCGTGTCCTGCTACACAACTTATCCCTTTAGCTTCTCTGCCTGAAGTCTTGCCACTCACCGCAGGACTTGGCCGATGCCACTAGAGAGGTCTTCGAAAAGTACAAATGTCACTACATCGTTTCTCACATCCTATTAAAGATTCCTGTTTCCACCGGGCGGTGGTGGCGCACGCCTTTAATCCCAGCACTAGGGAGGCAGAGCCGGGTGGATCTCTGTGAGTTTGAGGCCAGCCTGGTCTACAAAGTGAGTTCCAGGAAAGGCGCAAAACTACAGAGAAACCCTGTCTCGAAAAACCAAAAAAAAAAAAAAAAAAAGATTCCTGTTTCCTGCTGGCTGAGGTCTAGATCTTCATTGTGCATAGAAGTCTTCCTGTGTTTCAGCTCTTAATTGTATCCCCAGTTTTACCCCTACATGGTGCTACCTCTCCTTTCACAAACAGTTATTGTGGCAAAAATGTTCTTCAATGTTTTTCTTGAAAACGCTATAGTTTTGCACTTCCCTACATTATTAGTACATATCTGTTCCTTCCTGTTCTTTCTGGTACACTCTGGGTTTCTTAGATGCTTACAGAAAGCCATCCTTGGGTGGCCTTTTGTTGCGCCCTCACTCTCTATGAAGTACCTGTGATTAGATCGTGCTAGGATTGGGGGACATGCCTGCCCTACCACTTCCTTCTGTTTAGTACTGGCAGACGGCAGTTTCAGAACAAGGTATGACCCCTGAAGAGAATTTAGGGACAAGGTAAAGCCCAGATTAGAGGTACTAGAGAAGGCAGACCATAGGAGAGATTAGGTAGTTACGTGCTTATTTTTAAAGGGAGTAATAGGGATGGGGATGTAACTCAGTGGTAGAATGCATGTGTAAGGTCCTGGATATGATCTCCAGAACCACCAAAGGAAAACAAGAAAAAAAATTGAAAACAGGTTAAGAAAAAGTAGATAGTTATATAAGTTATGATGGGCTAATTTTGTTTATTTCTTTACCGCTTGGGGCAGAATCTCACTGAATACCTGGCTGGGCTGGCTGAAACCCTCTATATAGTTCAGGTCTGTCTGCTTCTGCCTCCCGAGTGCTGGGATTAGAGCTGTGCACTACCACACCCAGCAGATGATCTTATTTTAAATATAATCTCATACTAAGCATTTTCTTCTGGTTAAGAGAAAAAAAATTAAATCATTCATGTCACTGATACGTGATTTGTCATACGTTGTTTGTGAGTAAACACAAAGAGCCTGCTTATATGAAAACAAATCCAATTACTGGTCATTGTGACTCACACCTGTAATCCCAGCACTTGGAGGTGGTAGGAATTCAAGGTTATCCTTGGATGTAGTGGTTACCTTGTCTCACACCTCCCCAATGAAACAAGAGGTATAAATTTAAATACTTTTATTCTGAATTTGCTCTGATAAAGTAACCCATGTGGGGCCCAGGGATGTAGCTCAGATGGTAGAGCACTTGCTTAGCATGAACAAAGCCCGGGGCTCATGCCCGGCACTCCCTTAACCTGGCATGGTGGTTTATACCTGTGACCTCAACACTCTGGAGCAAACAGGAGGGTCAGGAGTTCTAGGGTAGGCTTGGTTACGTAGCTGTGCCACTGGGATACAAGGTGCCCTGTCCTAAACAAAAAGCAACTAACCTGCTTTATTTACATCACTGTAGCATTATTTGAAAAGATTATTTTATGCTAATTTAAAACTTGTTTCTAGCCGGGGGAAGGGGGTGGGGAGAGGTGGAGGGGGAGTGGCGAACGCCTTTAATCTCAGCACTCAGAGGCAGAGGCAGGCAGATCTCTGTGAGTTCAAAGCCAACCTGATCTATAGAGTGAGTTCCAGATCAGCCAAGGAAACCCTGTCTCAAAAAACCTAAATAAATAAATAAATAAAAAGAAAGAAAGAAAGAAAAGAAAAGAAATTGTTTGTAGGACTCTGGCTTCTCAAGAAAGAAAGAATGCTTATTGTGGAGATTTGAAATATTTTAAAAAGTAGGAAGACAAATATAATCCTCTCCACACATCACTTTCAGCATATGGCCCCTTCTCACTGTCTCTTTTGCTCCTCCTAAGCCCTTATTTTTTTAGTGATAGTTGTTCAAGTAAATAGCAAACAGTATGATTGATGGTGTTTGTTGTTTCTACACTTTAAATTCTTCCAGTCAAACGACAACTTTCTTCTTGCCACTTACCGGTGCCAGGCAAATACCACCAGGCTGGAGCTCAAGGTAAAAAAAACTGTTGGAATTGCCTTTATTTCCATCATATTTTTATTTTTTGATGCTCAAGAACAATTTTTATAAGTTTTGGGTTTTAACTGTGTGTGTGTGTGTGTGTGTGTGTGTGTGTGTGTGTGTGTGTGTGCTCACTAAGGCCAGAAGAGTGTGGTGATACATTGTGTACCCTAATAAACTTGCCTGAGGATCAGAGGACAGAGCTAGCCACTAGATTAGACATAGAGGTCAGGCAGTGGTGGCACACACCTTTAGACTAAGGATTTCATAGAGGTAAGAACTAGTGGCTGGCTGTTCCGCTTCTCTGATCTTTCAGCTTTCACCCTGATATCTGGCTCTGAGTTTTTTATTAAAAGACCATCTAAAATTCAAACAACAGAAGAGGACATTAGATGCCCTGGAGCAGAGTTGGGGCAGTTGTGAGCCACCTCACATGTGGGTGGCTGGGAACTGAACTCAGGACCTTTAGAAGAGCAATACATGCTCTTAACCACTCAGCCATCTCTCCAGCCTTATTGCCTTATTACCTTTATTTCTGAATGTTTGAACTTTCTTTTTCTTTGGTGTATCTTATAGGTGATGTCATTTCCCTGCATATAAATTCTCTGCGAAATGAATCATTTTGAAGTAACACCTTCAAAATGACCAGTTGGGTTTTAGTTCATCCTGGCCTCTGTATCTGTTGTTAGTATTCAATCATCTCTAAAATTGTAGTCAGTAACCGTCTCTAAAAATATTGCTCTTCTTCCAACTACAATTTTTTTCCCTAGTTTTCTTTCATTTTGTCAGGGAGAAGGGTGGTGGGGATGAGATCTGGTCTTACTTATCAGTCTTATCAGGCTGAACCTGAACTTTGGCGGTTAGCCTCCCAAGTGCTGGGATTACAAATGTGTGCCACCATGCCCAGCTTTGCTGGTTCTGTTATGGAAATTCTAAGTATGCTGATCAACCATGGCAATCTTGCCACCTAAAATCACTTTGAAGCAAATACAATGTATTTATATTTCATTTGTAAGTATTTCATCATATTTAAGAGATGAGTGCTAAACCAGGACATGGTGGCTCATGCCTTTAATCCCAGCACTTGGGAGGCAGAGGCAGGAAGATCTCTGAGTTCGAGGCCAGCCTGGTTGACAGAACAAGTTCCAGGACAGCCAGGGCTACACAGAGAAACCCTGTCTTGAAAAAACAAACAAACAAACAAACAAACAAACAAAAAGATGAGTGCTCTTTTTTAAAAAAAGATGTAACTATAATACTATTTTCAAACAAAATTTGACAATAATTATTATTATGAAATATAATGTGTAAATTCTGCAGATTCATTTTTGCATATTTATCCATTTATAGTCTCCATATAGCAGAGTTATTGGAGTTGTGGCAGGGCAGGCAGAAGAGGCTGCACACCTCCAGCACTGCTCTGAGTGAAATCTCTGCAGTTTAGTACATCATTCCTGGTGTCTGACCTCTCACCAGCTCCAACCAGCTGTGTTCCAGACATCTGAAATGAAGGATTTCCCAGTCTGGGTGTGATTGGTTTATAATATGCTTCTCTACTTACTTCCTGGAAACATCTATTTCTATGAACAGATTTGTAACAATACCTCTGTGTAATCCCCAAGTCTGAGAAAGTAAAGTATTCTAATTTAGTTTTAATTATTTCAAAAATTTATTTTTCTATTTGGCAAAAGTGCCGAGTTTTTAACCATTTTTCCTGTGATTCTTTTAGTATATTATGTACTCATCTTTTAGTTATGCAGGGTTTGTTTGAGAATGATGCCTTATCTTGAAATGGCATAGGAGCAATGAGCTGGGACAGATCAACTGAACATACATGATGGTGATCACTTAGAGGGTGGTCATTTAAAGGCTGTCAGGATCGTTTAAAGTTTTCCTACACTCGTGTAACAGAAGTGTTTGTTAGATGTTTTGTATCCCTCCGAATAGTCCAGGAAAGATTGGACTTAAGTATTTGATACCTAAGTGAACATCTGAAAATATATTTATGCTGGTGACTTCTACTTTTTTATGCTATCAGATTCGCTCAATTGAAGGCCAGTATGGCACACTTCAGGCATATGTGACTCCGAGAATTCAACCAAAAACCTGTCAGGTTCGCCAGTACCACATCAAACCGCTCTCACTCCATCAGAGAACTCACTTTATTGACCACGACAGGTAGGGCGTGGGGGAGAGTGCTGTGTTTTTAAATTATTACGTTATTCAGACAAGCCTGCTTTTATTTTTTTTGTTACATCTCATTTACTCTATGTCTGTATGTGTTTGCATGTATTGTATGTGGGTGCACGGGTGCCATGGTGGGAGTTGGCACCCTCTCTTCACTTCGTGAGTCTTAGGGATTGAATTCAGGTTGTCAGGTTTAACAGGAAGTGTTTTTACCTGCTGAACCACCTCACCAACTCATGGCTACTTTTATTTATTTATTTATTTACTTATTTTTATTTTTAAGACTTTTCACAGCTGGGTAGTAGTGGCACACACCTTTAATCCCAGGACTGGAGGCAGAGAGAGGTGGATCTCTGTGAGTTCAAGGCCAGCCAGGGCTACACAGAGAAACCCTGTCTGGAAAACAAAACAATAACAACAAAAAAGACTTTTTACAAAATTTAATATTTTCATTTTTCCTATTTAGATGTTTTATTTATTCTTTGAGGATTTCATACAATATATTTTGGTCATATTTTCCTTTCTCCTAACTTCCTCTCAAATCTTCCTCCAACTCCCTATCCACCAAACTTCATGTACTTTCTCTCTCTTAAAACAACAAAAAGCAAGTGAACGTAGAGTCTAGTTTGTCTTGACAGACTACTCCAGAGCATGGGGCCACCTGGTGTTTGGTTGATAGTCAGGGTTTCTATTGCTGTGAAGAGACACAATGACCACAGCATCTCTTATAAAGGAAAAACATTTAATTGTGGTGGTAGCTTACAGTTTCAGTGATTCAGTCCGTTATCATCATGGCAGGGAGCATGGCACCTGGGAATATGGCGGCATGCAGGCAGACATGGTTCTGGAGAATTCTAAATCTTGAACCAAAGGAAACTCAAAGCCTGCTTCCACAGTGACACATTTCCTCCAATAAGACCACACCTACTCCAATAAAGCCACACCTCCTAATAGTGCCACTCATTTTGGGAGCCATTTTTTTTCAGACCGTCACATTCTACTCCCTGGTCCCCAAAAGCTTGTAGCCATATGATAATGTAAAAATGCTTCCAGTCCAACTTCAAAAGTCCCTATAGTCTATAACAGTCTCAACAGTTCAAAAGTCCAAAGCCTCTTCTGAAATTCATGCAATCTCCTAATTGTAATCCCCTATAAAAATCAAAATAAAAAAACATCACATACTTTCAACGTATAATGGCCCAGGATATGCATTACCGTTCCAAAACTCCAAACTCTGCATCTCCATGTCTGATATCAAAACACTCTTCAGATCTCCAACTCCTTTCAGCTTTGTTGACTGCAACACGCTTCTCTCTCTTGGACTGATTCCACTCCCTGTTAGCAGTCATGGCAGATATTACACAACTCTGGCATCTCTAATGTCTTGAGGTCTCCAAAGCAATCCTGGCTTCTCCTTCCCAGCTTCACACAGTGGCTTCTCTGGGCTTCGTTCAGGGACACCCCTGACACATGCCTGGCCTCAGTGGCTTTTCTTAGTCACAGAGGCAGGTTCCACAATGCCTTTCTGTATCCTTGACTCTAAAGTCAGAACCATGTGGCCAAGTTCTGCTGTTTGCTGGTGCTGGAACATGGCCTCCTTGTTCAATTACATCTTCACCAGCTTTCTGTTTTCCAAGGTTACCTTGGTGGTTAAGTTTGGCTATCCTTGAACTTGCTCTGTAGCCCAGGCTGGCCTCAGACTCAGAGATCTGCCAGCCTCTGCCTCCCAGCGCTGAGATTAAAGGAAGGTGTGCACCACCACATCCAGCTTTAAGCTTTTCTTAAATTCCCATTCTCTTTAGTTACTTTTAATTAAAAATTTAGCTGGGTGAGATCTTGCCCTGAGGTCATCACTCCCATTAATTAACATCCACTGAAAAAAAAAAAAAAAAAAAAAAAAAAGCTTTTCTGATGAGGATTGAGCAATGCACTGATGTATGGGAATAAATAGGCCGTTAGGAGTTGTTTTATTGCTATGTTTCTTTAGCAGAATAATAATCATTGGTTCCTCTAGGACCCATTAGCCTTTCTAACCCAGGTTCTTAGCCTCATTGACAGTGTCAGGTATGGGTTCCGTCTCATGGAGTGGGCCATAAAGCCGGTTTTTATTTTTATTTTATTTTATTTTATTTTATTTTATTTTATTTTATTTTATTTTATTTTTTGAGACAGGGTTTCTCTGTGTAGCTTTGCACCTCTCCTGGAACACACTTGGTAGCCCAGGCTGGCCTCGAACTCACAGAGATCCACCTGGCTCTGCCTCCTGAGTGCTGGGATTAAAGGCGTGCGCCACCACCGCCCAGCAAAGCCGGTTTTTAAAAAGGTTGGCTACCCCCATAACGTGTGTGCCGCCATTGCAGCAGTGGGCATGTCCCGCAGGCAGTTCATTATTGTACCCGCAGGCAGTTCATTATTGTAGCGCACGCGTTTGGGGCTGCTGAGACTGATGATTTCTTCTCTCTCCCAGGAGCATGTATAACACCTTCCAGCACTATAAACACAAACCAGTAGGGACCAAGCTACTAGTTGAATGCCAGCTAGATTTCTGCTTGTTTTATAACATAAATAGATGGCATCTTCAGTAATAGGGTCTATCAAGTTGTGAAAGATAATCAATAGCATTGGTAATACTCTGTTATGCTTGGGGTGGGAGTGCAATGTATGGGATCCCACTAAGCCAACAACTCAAAAAGATGAAATCCATTCCTGGTACTGGGGATTTTATTTGGTAGCATATTATGTCTAATTGGGGTATTGCATCGCCCATTTAAGCTTTTGTGTGTGTGTGTGTGTGTGTGTGTGTGTGTGTGTGTGTTAGGAAGTGTCTACAGTAGTAAGTCCCATATGGCTTTTTCAAAAGGCCTTTAGTGTTAGTTATCCATATTCTCCATATTCCCTCTTGTACTCTATCCTCCCATCCTCCCCCACCCCACTTAGTCCTCCTGTTCTAATCCCCTTTTTTCCTATATAACACTGTATTTTATTTCAACCTTCCTTTGAAGATCCCCTCCTCCTCCCTGGTCCCTTACTAGCCACCTAACCTCTGTGGGTATTCTAAAGGAAACACACGTATCTAAAGCATAAAAGTGAACACACACATATGAGAGAAAACATGTAATGATTGTCTTTTTGGGTGGGTACCTCACTCAGGATGATTGTTTCTGGCTCCATCCATTTACCTGCAAATTTCACAATTCCATTTTTCTTAACAGCTAAATAATATTACATTGTGTCTGGTAGTTGTGTCAACATTTAAAAATTAAAAGTTATTTTAACTTAAATGTTTAATAATTAGCTTTAATTTAATAATTGGCTTTAATATTTCTAATAAACACAAGACACTTTGCCTTATTTTAGAAGCTGTGTTGAGTTTGACTGCCCTGTCATCTGTTGCCATTCTGAGATCACTGAAGTAGCAGTTTTCTTAAGCACCTGTCATGAGCAGATAGTGTTTAGCATTTAGACAGCACAGTGGTTCCCTATGAACAGCCTGCATTGTGTTAAGCTCAGCATCATATTCCCTTCTCTTGCACCTCAAGTAGTAGATGTAGAGTAGTCAACTGTGATAGTTCCTGATATTTCTAATGTAAGCATCTTAATGCTGATAGTTTTTTTTTGGGGGGGGGAGGGGGACGAGATAACGTGGGATTATGTAACACAAATTGCTAAAGGTCTTATTAATAAAAACAAAAACCTGGAGCCAGATATTGGGGTGAAAGCTGAAAGATCAGAGGGATAGAACAAGCCACAGCCAACCTCACCTCTCCAACTCCTCAGCTGATCCCGTTTCCTCAGACTGAAAACTTCTGAGTCCTCTCGCAGAAGGGATCTCAGCTGAACTGCTTAAAAGCCTCTAATTCCTGGTCCTCATGTCTTATACACTTTTCTGCTTCCTGCCATCACTTCCTGGGATTAAAGACGTGTGTCCTTCCCAAGCAAATCATGAGATCTCAAGTCCTGGGATTAAGGGTGTGTGCCTCCACGCCTGGCTCTGTTCCCAGTGTGGCCTTGAACTCACAGAGATCTAGACAGATCTCTGCCTCCAAGTGATAGGATTAAAGGTGTGTGTGTGTGTGTGTGTGTGTGTGTGTGTGTGTGTGTGTGTGTGTGTTTGTGTATGTGTGTGTGTGTGTGTGTGTGTGTGTGTGTGTGTGTGTGTGTGCGCGCTTAAGGGGAGTTCCTTGTCTGTGTATCCTGCATAATGGCCGTTAACAGCTTAGATGCAAGATTGTAAAACATCTGTAGCGAACATCTGCCCTCCGGGGTTCTCCCATTGTGCTGTAAACCTGTATTTAAGACCTCTTCCCTCCTTCAATAAACAGTATTCGGCATTAAATAAATAAATAAATAAATAAATAAATAAATAAATAAATAAATAAATAAAAGGCGTGTGTGTGTGTGTGTGTGTGTGTGTGTGTGTGTGTGTATGCCACCACTGCCTGGCCTCTGTCTACTCTAGTAGCTGGCTTTGTCCTCTGATCCCCAGATAAGTTTTGTTAGAGCACAAATAGAATATCACCCCAGGATTAAGCAAAAGAAAATGGAAAGGGCCGGGCTCTGGTGCATGCCTTTAATCCCAGCACTCGGGAGGCAGAGCCAGGTGGATCTCTGTGAGTTCGAGGACAGCCTGGTCTACAGAGCGAGATCCAGGACAGGTACCAAAACTACACAGAGAAACCCTCTCTAGAAAAAAACCAAAAACAAAAAACAAAAAAAGAAAAATGGAAAGGAAAGAGATAAACAGCAATGTAATATTTTGTGACGTGTATTTTGCCAGGTGCTTATATATTTTAAAATGTTTTATTAGCAGATATTACTTTTACATAATAATTGGTTTATTATGAAATTTTTTACATGATCCTAATGTATTTTAATTATATTCTCTCCTGCCCTCCCCAGTTGCCCACCTCCTGTCCCCATCTCCTTCAATGTCTTTGTGTGGGAGCCAGCTAAGTTCTCTAGAGTTGTTCACAGAACATGGGCACCTTCCTCATGAAGCTTTAACTTTTTGTGTATCCTTAGGGAGAGTTGGGGCCCCTGAGCACCTCCTTGTTCTGTGACATGATATAGATGGCCCAGTCTTGTGTAGGTTACCGTGACTACTGTCAGTTCGAGCAAACAACAGCCATGTCATGCCCACAAGTACTCTTGATTCTTAAAGCAAGACAGGTAGATCTCTGTTTTGTAAATGGGAAGTAGAGGCTTGGAAAAGTAGCCCACTTTTTGATACAAGTACCAGAGCTGTGGTTAGAAGCCAAGGCCCATGTTCTTTGTAATGCAGCTTGCACATCAAAGGTTGTATAATTAGAATAAGATACAAGGGGGAAGTTTTCTTAGGAAATTTTCTGGGAAACATTAAAAAGAATTCATTTTTGTCCATTTTTTCTGTTTTATATTAAACCTAGGGCCTCCTGTATGGCAGACAATCTATTGTAGAGCTGTATCGCAAGACATTTTTGTATCTTTTATTTTGAGGCAGGATCTTACTAAGTAGCCCACGCTAGTCTTAAACTTGCAATCCTCCTGTAGTAGCCTTCCAAATAGCTAGAATTAAAGATGTATGGCTGAGAAATATTCCTTTTGGTTGCATTTTTTGCTTACAAGTCAAGGTTAAGGTTAGTGGGCTCAGCACTAACAGGGAAGGAACAGCAACATTGGCAGAGGCTTGGGTTGTATTATGTTCCTAAGTGATTGGTTATTTCTCTGGGTTGTAGGTTTTTAATCTGCATATGAGAGGCTTGCTCGAGCAGACCTCACAAGTCCCGTCTAGCTTTTGATTCCTAACTTGATTCTGATCCCACTGAAATTCCTTGTGAACACTCCCTTCTGTGCGCTTCCTCAGCTTTTTATAAACACCCATTTGTGTCTTAAACTTTTTGGTTGAGTGATTGATAATTATGTTAAGACAGGTTCATACTTTGTAGTCCAGGCTGGCTTTGAGTTCAAATCCTCCTGCCTCAGCCTCCTGAGTGCTGAGATTACATATGTGAGCCACCACTCCAGACTGATTTATTTTAGAATCTCTCCCTTACTTTATTATAATAATTTATAAAGCTGTTTAACTAAATCCATGCGAGATAGAAGGTACTGTTTTCTAACTTGTCTCTGGGACACAGCTGGTCGAGAGTAAGGATTCAGATCCGTGCCTACCCCACCTCAAGCCCAGCTGTTAAGGTTTACAATATGTTGATTATTTCCCTGAGGTGATTCATGTATATTTTGTAGTCTATGTCATACAAATAATGCATGAATTTTCAAACAAGCAAATCTACCTGAATAACCTCAATTTAGTTTATAAAGCATGTTGTGATGAACAAAACAGTTTTTCATATCGCCTAACTATAAGGCACTTAGCAAAAACAATTATAGGTATAGACAAGCATTCAGATTTTTATCTGTAAAATTAAAATGTTCATTTGATTGATGTGTAAGATTAATTTCATAACACTTCTTTTTAGAAGTATTTATATAAAGCTGAGAGTGGTAGCACACACCTGTAATTCTAGCACTTGGGAGACTCAGGCAAGATTGACAGCATTTGAGGTTAGCCTGGTGTATGTGGTGAGTTTCTGGGCTACATAGCCCCTGTATAAAAATTTTAAAGTTAATAAAATAAAGTGTTTAGCTGTATTTGAAATTCTGCTTATAAATGTATGTGTATAGTCTTTTCATGGATCCCCACACAAATGCATGTCTCTACTGCTAAATTGCAGACCCATGAATACATTAACTCTAATAGGCCAGTTCAGCTTCGCTGAAGTTCACTCCTGGGTAGTGTTCTGCTTGCCTGAAGTTCCTGAAAAGCCTCCAGCAGGAGAATGTGCAACATTTTACTTTCAGAATACCTTTCTGGATACACAACTTGAGTGCATATACAGGTAAATCAAATTTATTACCTACTATCAAATGGTAATATAAAACAGCAAAGTTTTAATTTGTTTTAAAACAGGAATAATTTCAAAATAATGTAATTAAAAATCTGTAATGTTCAACAGAAGCTATTAAATAGAATTGAGTGTAATTTTATTAGTAAAAATGAATATGCAAAGATTAATATTTTTCAGTAATAATATGTCTATAAAATCTATAGTAATATTTGAATTATAAATATAATTTCCTACAGTTTTTAGATATCTGTTAAACCCATTAAATCTATGATGTCATTTAAGATGTCTCTATTTTTTTTGCCCTGATGATCTACCAATCAATGAGAATGGGGCATTGAAGTCTCCTGTGATTATTGTGTTGGACTAACCTGTGACTTTACCTCTATTAGTATTTGTTTGGCGAGACAGAATGGACCCATGTTCAGTTCACGTATGTTTAGAATTGTAATGTCCTCTTGACAGATTGTTCCTTTAATCAAAATGAAGTTAATTTTTTTAAATCTTTTCTGACTAGTTTGGTTTAAAGTCTATTTTGTCAGATTTCAGAATAGTGACACCTGCTTCTTTGTTACCTCATTTGCTTGGGATAAGTTTTTCCTTCATCTCACCGTACAGTAGCCTCTGTCTTTGATGGCAAGGTGTGGGCTTTAGAGACAACAGGTAGATAGGTCCTACCCTTAGGTCCCTCCTGCTAGTCTGTGACTGCTGAATGGAAAATTGAGAGCATTAGTATTTTGGTTTATAGCTGAAAATTCTGTATTATTGCCTGTTCTTTGTTGATTTTGCAGTATTCTGGTTTCTTTGCTGATTTTGCAGTATTCTGGTGTTTTCCTGTTCTCTCCTGCTTAACTATTATTACTCGAGTGGTTTATTCTTTCCTTGTGGCCCCCTGGATGCCTTTGTCTTTTTCTTCAGTCAGAGAGTTCCTTCAAGTGTCTCCTGTGAGTTGGCTTCCTGGTCGTGAGTTATTTTTATAATGGAAAAATGATAGCTTTGTTGGGAGTAGTAGTCTGGGTTAACAGTTATTCTCTTAAAACTCGAAAAAGTTTTCTAGCTTTTTAAAGCATCTCTTGAAAATCCTGCTGTTGTTGACCAGCCTGCCTTTCTATGTGACTTGAAGATCCTCCCTTGCTGTTTGCAATGCATTTTCTTGGTTCTGAATATTTAGTGGTTTGGCTATAATGACAAGGGGCAGTTCATTTCTGGCCCTGTCTGTCTGGCGTCCTAACTGCCTCCATATCTGCATAGCCATTTCTTGTCTAACTTAGGGAAATTTTCTGCTGTGAAGTTGTTGAGACTGTTTTCTATGTCTTTAAAAAAGAATTTCTTAATTTCTATGATTTTTAGATTTGAGATTTTCATTGTGTCCCAAATTTCTGAAAGTGCAGTGTGGACTTTCTATGTGACTTGAAGATCCTCCCTTGCTGTTTGCAATGCATTTTCTTGGTTCTGAATATTTAGAACCATATTCATTTTCCTTGTCCTTGGTGGGATGTTCTAATTCCTGGGGTTACAAGTGTACTCCATTTTTCCTGGCATGGGAAGTCGGGTTTCCTAAAGAGAACTAAGGGCCCTGGGGTCGTAAGTAGTGACGGTAATCCTTAAAAAACAACAGGTGTCTCTCTTTCAGGTTGGATACCAGATTTATTTAAGGATAAAGCATACAGTAATACTATAATTTATTTGTGTGATTACATTAAAGAAAAATGTACTTACGTGTGTGTGTGTATAAATAAGCAATTCTAAATACATTTTATATATGAGGTTAGCTATTGTCAATATTAATGTCCACAAAGAAAACAGTTTTAAATGAAGTACTTAAACATTCTCATCTTAAGAGGATCGTGTGTAATAGGATATTTAGTTTTGAATTCAGAAGCTGCATTGGTATGAAAAAGGACAGAGTACATGTTTAAGTATGCTTTATGTTAATGATATACACAGATCATGTAAAGTCAAATGAAATTTAAACTAAACACTAAACTAAACTAAATATGTATTTATAGGACCACTTGCTCCTACAGCTTTTCTTTTAAAAATATATTGATTTTGTAGAAAAGGAGAAGGAGTTTTTAAATCTGACAACATTTCTACAATATCCATCCTAAAAGATGTACTTTCTAAGGAAGCTACAAAAAGGAAAATTAACCTCAACATATCATACGGTAAAAAAGGAAAATCATTCATTTATCCCAATTTTTTACAGTTGTTATAATAGCAATGTTTCTCACAAAAGTGACTTAACTAACTGTGCTTGACCAACTTCTTCTAGAGATTAATGAAGTCTCAGTCAAGCATACCTTAAAGCTAATCCACCCAAAGCTGGAGTATCAGTTGCTTCTGGCTAAGAAAGTGCAGTTAATTGATGCCTTAAAGGTAAGGATGTACATCAATTATGAGCATGGTTATTAGCACTGGGTTTTCTAGTTTAAAATACTTTAATGTTATACTAGATTAAAATTTGATCATTAAGGTGCTTCTATTTTTTTTTTTTTAAATAAGGAATTGCAGGTTCATGAGGGAAATACGAACTTTCTGATTCCAGAATATCGATGTATTCTAGAAGAGGCAGATCACCTACAAGAAGAATACAAAAAGCAGCCTGCACATCTTGAAAGACTCTATGGTGAGCGGACCTTTCTAGTGTAACTTATTGTACTTCTTTGCGGCAGTTTGTTTGCCAGAGTTCTAAAAGGAGCTGGGCAGAGATTGTAGCAGTTATGAGCCTGTGTCAGCCAGTTTATTGTACAAAGTATTTCTGTATTTGGCCAAGGTAGCCTTACATCTTAACCTTCTTTACTTTAAAAATGCAAGTAAATATGAAAGTGGAATTATACTGTGAACATATATGTGTACAGTGAAGAAGTGTTTCAATTCACAAAGCCTAGACATCCACACTGTTTCACACAGACGATTTTCCGGTTCTGTTGTAAAAATGCAGCCATTTAATCTATTCAAGCAAGACTTAATAGGGATATTTATGTGATGTTTACATTTACAATTTAAAACTTGTTTTGCTTTAGTGCTGAGGAATTGGGTATGTTACAGATTATATTGAAAGAAAGAGAAAAGATGAAGGGAAGGGATGGCAGAGATGGAGGGAGGGAAGAAGGAAGGATCAGACCGAGAAAAAGGTTTATGAGCAGTCCTTCTGTTATACCCACTGTATGTAGACACTACACTGTCTCCCATAATATTTTTAATGGTTGCAACAGCTCTACAAGGTAGATGATTTTTATCTTCATTTTCACTATTCTTTAGCTGAAACATGAGAGTGAAGTTTGCCATCACATACCTAGCTGGTGGCGAAGCCTGCATTAGGCCCTTCTCTCTGAAACGTGTACCTTCTGCTCTGTGCTACTGTCCTGTGTTATCAGCAGTCCACACTGGTCCACTGGCCTGCAGACTTTCTCCCAATGAACAATAATACTGTTTTAATGTTCACTGTATGGCAAGCACAGGTTCTCTTTTACAATATCCTTAAGTGGTGGTGTTGCAGATCTGTCATCTTTTATCTGTGATTCCAAAATCCAGAAAGCAGCTTTGAAAACAAAAGCTTTACTTTTGTAAATCATTTGCCAGCAAAATGTGCCTTACTCTGATTGATTTCATGATAAAATCTGATTTAAACTGACATGAAGTTATTTCTAATCTTTTTTTATTCCACTTAGTGCAAAAAATATATTCACCTATATATTTTATTGCAAAAGTATTGCCATTTTGATATCAGATGTTGTTACTCAGTCCCATTTAATCAGTACTACTCATGGTATATTCTTTTTCTCTTTTTTCTATTCCTAAAATATACTTGTCTCAGGGGTCTTGTATAAATGATTGACAACTTGAACTATCCATGTTTAATATCTGGAAAACTCATAGAGGTGAAATAATTTGCCCCTGACCTATGAACCCAGTAAACCCATAGGTGGACTATTGTAGGTCAGTTGAGGCTTGGGATTCAAAATGGCCAGCACCTCAGTTTCTTCAAAAACACAGAAATATTCTTGGAATGTGTTTTCATGCCCCTCCCAGGTGTAGCAGATAAGAGAGTTCACTTTAGATTATTTATTACAACTGGCTGTTGTTATTTGTTTATATGCCTCTATGGAAAAATGTTTTTGCCACATGCAGCTTGTCTTTGTGATTGTACAGTTTACTCATGTGACTCCTCTTAATCCTCAGAGGATAAATTGTCCGATGCTCTGAGTAAAGTTGACTATTGCATGAAAAAAAAAAAAGGCCAGCCGTAGATTGTCCGAATCAGCAGTTTTTACCAGTTGTTAGGAAGGTTATTAAATATTTATGTCTTGAAAGTTGCTTAAAACCCTCCCTACATACACATTTATTTTTTTAAAGGACAACATTTTCAAGGCTTGTATATGTTGAATAATGGAATTTCCAGTGATTATAGAGTATTAACTGCAATGTTAAAGAACTAATCAATGACAGGAAATAACATTTTTCTTTATAGGTATGATTACTGATCTTTTCATAGATAAATTTAAGTTCAAAGGCACTAATGTAAAAACCAAAGTACCTGTTCTACTGGAGATTCTTGACAGCTATGACCAGAACGCATTGATTTCTTTCTTTGATGCAGCATGAAAGATAAACAAGGTAGGGCCTGCAGTGCATCCTGCTCGACAAAAAGTGGTGAGGAAGAACCACTCTCAACACATAGAACATCTGTGATGTAATAACTAAGAACCACTCTCAACACATAGAACATCTGTGATGTAATAACTAAGAACCACTCTCAACACATAGAACATCTGTGATGTGATAACTAAGAACCACTCTCAACACATAGAACATCTGTGATGTGATAACTAAGAACCACTCTCAACACATAGAACATCTGTGATGTGATAACTAAGAACCACTCTCAACACATAGAACATCTGTGATGTGATAACTAAGAACCACTCTCAACACATAGAACATCTGTGATGTGATAACTAAGAACCACTCTCAACACATAGAACATCTATGATGTGATAACTAAGAGCCACTCTCAACACATAGAACATCTGTGATGTGATAACTAAGAACCACTCTCAACACATAGAACATCTGTGATGTGATAACTAAGTGACGCTACTATTTATCAAAATTGTTTAATGAGGAGAATTTTATTTCTAAAGCACAAATGGAACTGGGTGTGATGGCTAATGCCTGGATTCTTGGCACTCAGAAGACTGAGGAGAGAGGATTACTGTGAGATCAAGGACAGGCTATGTAACATAGGAAGGTCCAAGCCAGCCTGGGCTATAGCAGAAGACCCTGTCTCAAAAATCTAAACAAGCGAGGTGGGGGTGGGTAGGGTCGGGAGGCAGACACAGGGGTATCTCTGTGAGTTCGGGGCCAGCCTGGTCTACAAAGTGAGTTCCAGGACAGCCAGGGCTATGAAGAAAAACCCTGTCTCAGAAAAAAAAAAAATCAAGAGAAACAAACATAAGTAGAATGATTTTAAGAGCTATTAATGACTTTTTTCCAAGTGGTATTTTAATTTCTAAATTGAGAATTGGAAAATAAAATATATAATTTTTATAAAATACACTTAAAGTGTACAGACTTCATGTTTCATAATGTATTTTCCCATTATGTATCACATTCCTTGATGTTCCTGGCTGTTGTGTAAACTCATCAACCATGTAAGTGAAGCTGAAGAGAGGAAGAGGCCATGCTAGTATCTTAGAAGGCTGGGGCAAGCTTATATGTGTACCCCATTCCTCTGTGTTATTATGAGGTGGAAATAACATGTTTGTTTGTTTGTTTGTTTCCTAGGATTTGGAATGGATTCACACCCCATTTCTCTCTTACTTGGTGACGTCATCCTCCTGCAGGCTGTGAAATACTTAGCTTAGTGCTGTAGACTGTGGCCAGAGAAGTAAGCAGGACTTGCTCAGACTGGAGGGCTCTCTGGATGTCCAGATGTAACCAGTGGAGCTTTAAAGTGTTCAGGGAAGAGTGATGGCATCTAAGATTTTCCTATGCTAGTATCCACCAAACTCCTTTTTATTATATGTTCTGGGGGGTGGGTGTTGGGGGGAAGAAGACTTTCAAGCAACAGAAGTTTTATTCATTCACAGGAAAAAATATTATAATGGGAAATAGCTGTCTTTTATTTTCAAAGGATAGAGTTATGAATTTTTCAGAACGATAATTACATTTTGTTATATTTTATGTACAATTCTTAAACATTAAATGCAAACATATAAGGCACATATGTTGGGTCTTTAATAAAGTCATATTATTATTTTTTTATTTTTTTTGTTGTTGTTGTTTTTTCGAGACAGGGTTCCTCAGTGTAGTTTTGGTGCCTGTCCTAGATCTCGCTCTGTAGACCAGGCTGGCCTTGAACTCACAGAGATCCGCCTGGCTCTGCCTCACCAGTGCTGGGATTAAAGGCGTGTGCCACCACTGTCCAGCCATATTATTTTTTTCTTATATTTTCTGGAGGCTTTCTTGGGACACCCAGGCCCCTGTGAAATTTTCATATGAACACTTTTTTTTGAGACAGTGTCTTACTATGTATCTGGTTTGAAACTAGCTATGTAGGCCTAGCTGGCCTTGAACTCAAGAGATCCGAAGCTCTGGGATTAAACGTATGCATCACCATGCACTTCATTTCTAAATGTAGTATTTATTTGGATTCGTGGGACTTCATGGTGTGCTATTTGTTGGATGTCACAACCAAGGAAAAGCAAAATTAACGAACGTTTGATTTTCTTGTACTACACCATTTCGTTAAATGGTTATCCACAGTAGCTCAAAGTTGGCATTTTAAATTGATCACATCTTTATTACAGAGGAGAAAAAAGCTTACTGGAATGCTGGGCATAGTGTCACACGCCCAGGCTGTCTGAATTGCAGGACAATCCAGACTGCATTATTAAACCCTGTCTCAAAAACAAACAACAAACAAAAAATATATAGTGGAGATGTGATGCAACAATAAACAGTAAAAGCATTAGAGGTTCCTTGAGTTCTATGGGCAGCACCACCTAGAGAGAAAAAGAAAAAGTATTTTAGTAGGGTGTCTCTTAAGTGAGCAGCAGCTCAGCCGAGTTCCGTGCGCTCTTCCTAAGCACCACCCAGCGGCCAGGGAAGTAGTTACTCGGGTTAGCCGACTAGAACGCTGTCACTTCGAGGCCCGGAGGGCTTGTCTGCTCCGCCCTGCTGCTCCGGCGGGATCCTGCGAAGCGCAGGCTTACAGATACCCCGCGCTGCGGGAAGTCGCCGGAGGCTGGCGCCCACCCCGCCCTTCCTCGCGCAGGCGCGTCCTCGGGCGCCCGCCCCGCTTGGTTCCCGTCGGGCCTTCGCTCGCGGCGACGCGGCGCTGCTGGTGACGTCACGAGCCCCGGGCGCCCTGATTGGTCCATTTCAATAGTCGCGGGCTACTTGAACTGCTCGAACAGCCGGCGGCCAGCGCGCTGCTCGCGGCACCTGGGCTCTAGCTCCGCCCGCCCGCCCGCCCGCCCGCAGCGCCAGCTCCGCGCGTCGGCCGCCAGGGTCCCGCGCAGCCTGGGAGCTGCGGGCGCAGTGCACGCTCTGCCGCCGACGGATCCCGACCGGAGCCGCGATGCCGGGCAGCTCGAGACAGTCGGGTCGCGAGGCGGGCTCGGCCCTGCTCTCGCTCCATCAGGAAGACCAGGAGAATGTCAACCCCGAGAAGGGGGCGCCAGCCCAGCAGCCGCGGGCGCAGGCGGCGCTGAAGGCCGGGAACGCGCGGGGAAACGCGCCGCAGCAGAGACTCAAGACTCGGCGGGTAAAAGGGCGCGAGGGTCGGTGGGAGGGCCGGGCGAGAGAGGGCCTGGGTTTAGCAGAGAGGGCCAGAAAGCACGCTGCGCTTACTAGGGGCAATCGGCCTGCAGTCTGCGTGGTCCCGGGGTTTCTACCAAATAGCCCCACAAGCCCTGCCGACCCTTGTATGCCGCCCTTCAGCAGTAGTGGCGGCTTCTTTCCAAAAATGCCCGGGGTCATACCGAGCGATTTCCCCCAACCCCCCGCCCCCGCGCGTGTCGACTTCGCTCAGCTGTGTGCCTTTCCCTCCACTTTTAAAGACAGACATTGCCTTAGGATCCAGATCCAGATCCCTTCCCCCTCACCATCTGCTTCACAGATTACCTCTATTTCAAGGAAGAATATAAAGCAATATTTTGCTTGGTAAATTCCGCCATTTTAGCCAGACCTGCATTTTTGCTCCACCCTGGGGCTAAAGTTGTGAATCAGTACTTTCCCCTAAACTTATAGCCTTGGTTAGTTTGTAATTCCAATCAGTTCTATTTATAGCCTTTGTAGGAATGGCTGTGACAAATCGGTCCACCCTTTATCTTGGATTACTCAAACTATTATTTATCTGAGCTTTGCCTCAAGAAGTTTATTTTTCCTAATAGAGGTTTTGGGAATAAAAGCTGAGACCCACGGGGCAAGAAAGCAAAATTCTATTAAATTCCTTTTTAGGTCGCGCCTCTTAAGGACCTTCCTATAAACGATGAACATGTTGCTGTTGGTCCTTCTTGGAAAGCAAACAGTAAACAGCCTGCCTTTACTATTCATGTGGATGAACCAGAAGAGACCCAGAAGAGGCCAGCTGAGCATAAAGAAACACAGTGTGAAGATGTCCTGGCTTTCAATGCAGCGGTCTCTTTACCCGGAGCAAGAAAACCACTGGTACCTCTTGATTATCCAATGGATGGCAGTTTTGGTAAGGTTTTTGCTTTTTATTTTTGAGACAGGATCTCAATCTGTAGCTCTGGCTAGTCTTGAACTCAAACCAACCTGCCTCAGCCTCCCAAATTCTAGATTACAGGCCCTGCTTGGTACTTTTAAAAAGATCTTTATCAAACTAACAAATTAGTTGATTGGGTTAGTTACTTTCAGCTTTAAGACTATGTCATTTTGTTTTGTTTTTTCTAGACAGGGTTTCTCTGTGTAGCCAGAGCTGTCCTGGAACTCGCTTTGTAGACCAGGCTAGTCTCAAACTCGGAGATCCCAAGTGCCAGGATTAAAGATGTGTGCCACCATGCCCAGCTACGACTGTCTTACCTGATCATAACAGTAGGTTAGGATTACTGCAGTGGGCTTAAAAGAGTATCTCAGATCGCATGGCTAGTACTTAGACCTAGTGACCTACAAAAGGACTCATCCTTAACAGGCAGGCGGCCCTGCAAACTATCAATTTTAATTAGATTTTAAATGCTTATTTTAATCTGACTTAATACATGTTTGGCTGGGAGAATAGATTTCAGTTGTATTTATGACTCACTTCTTAACATGCCTCTCCTGACAGTGCTACTTGAAGCTACAGTTTCAAGCATTGTGGTATCTGCCATGCCTTTAAAATCAATTTGAATGCTCATCTGATGCAGGTCAGACACTAATGCACAAGGAAGGCAGAGTAGCTGCTGCAGACAGTTCTACTGTTGCTGTGATCTCACTGTGTGGAGACCAGAGGTGTATCTATCAGGATGTTGGTTTCTATCACTCTCTGCCTTATGCTATGTGTGTGTCAGGGGATGGGGTATGCCTGCCCATGCTGGTACATGTGAAGACCAAAGGTGTACCTGACTTTGGGATATCTTTAACTACATTTCCATCTCATTTTTTTATTAGAAAGTCTCATTGGAAGGCACTGATTTGGCTAGACTGGTTGGCCATCAAGCTCCAGGGATCTGACTATTCTCCACCACCCCCACCCCGCCCCCATCTTAGGGTTACAGATGTGCACATCTAGAAATTTTGTAGCTTTTTCTTAATTCAAGGTGCTCTGGCAAGAAAAAATGGAAATTTCTTTTACCCCAAACGGTAATTTTGGTTTTTTTTGTTTTTTTTTTTCGAGACAGGGTTTCTCTGTGTAGCTTTGGAGCCTGTCCTGGATCTCACTTTGTAGACCAGGCTGGCCTCGAACTCACAGAGATCACCTGTCTACCTCCCAAGTGCTGGGATTAAAGGCGTGAACCACCACCACCCGGCTTTTTGGTTTTTCGAGACAGGGTTTCTCTGTGTAGCTTTGCGCGTTTTTCCTGGAACTCACTTGGTAGCCCAGGCTGGCCTCGAACTCAGAGAGGCGTGTGCCACCACTGCCCGGCTCCCAAAAGGTAATTTAAATGGTAAAAACTAGAACTGAGTGTGTTCATGCCTGTAACTAGCACTCAGGACACTGAGGCAGGATTGCTAGCCTGAGCTACAGAAATGAGACCCTGTTTTCACAAACACTAAGTCCCTTAAGACAAAAAAATCCTTATTTCAAAACTTTGTTAAGCATTCTGTCGTAACAGAAGCACTGTACCATCTATTCTTCTCTTGTGGAAGATGACACTTTAAGGTAATTCTCAGTCCTCTTAGTAGCCCATTGTTGTACTGTGTTTCTTTTTTCGGAATTAAGTTCATCCTAAATCTATGTAGACAGAAATACTAAGACCAGAATAGGACTCTGTTGCTTTGCCAGAGGGTCTGTTCAGTTGGGAGAGATAAATACTTTGGTTTTAATATCATACACAGAATCACCACATGCTATGGATATGTCTATTGTCTTAGAAGACGAAAAGCCGGTGAGTGTTAATGAAGTACCCGACTATCATGAAGATATTCACAAATACCTTAGGGAAATGGAGGTAAGGCTCTTCATTAAAAATGACTAAATAAAATTGAAAGGATAATGTTGACATCTAATTACTAGTGAGTTACTCTAATGCTAAACTTATGTTTACAGTGTATATTAATAGCATCTTTGTGAATGGTAAAGTAACCTAATTAGAGTTTTAACAATACTGAGTTTTTCTTCAGGTTAAGTGTAAACCTAAAGTGGGTTATATGAAGAAGCAGCCAGACATCACCAACAGTATGCGGGCCATCCTTGTGGACTGGCTGGTTGAAGTGGGAGAAGAATATAAATTACAGAATGAGACCTTGCATTTGGCTGTGAACTACATTGATCGGTTCCTCTCTTCCATGTCTGTGCTAAGAGGGAAGCTTCAGCTTGTGGGCACTGCTGCTATGCTGCTAGCTTCGTAAGTACAGCTAGTTTAATTCAAAGTCATCCTCCAATACCACCACCCCCGTTTATACTTTTTGGGTGTTTTGCCTGCGTGTATCTGTAGCAAATATGTGTAATGCCTGCTGAGGCCAGAAGAGGGCACTGGATCTCAAGACTGGTGCTATAGACATTTTTATGAGTCATCATGCTGGTGCTGGAAATTGAACCTGGGTCTCAGCCAGTGCTCTAACCATTGAGGCATCTCTCCAACCCCCACTTACTATTTTATAATGAAGGGAATAAGTTAAGATTTCTAACTCTTAACATCTTAACACTGGCAGTTTTAGGGACAACTGGGGTAGGGAGCACCTCTGGGAGTAGAGGATAAAACTATTTTCCTAGTCTAGAACATAAAACTTTCTAGATTTGGATTTCATGTGCCTTGAATGGGCATAGACCATCCACATTTTAGACTAGATCACAGTTTAAAGTTTAAAAGGAAAAAAAAAACTGTTCCACAATAAAGTAGTTACTGGAGTATAAGTATATCTTCCCTCCATCAGGATATAGAAATGACATTTAAAAGTAAAACATTGCCAGGTGGTGGTGGCACACACCTTTAATCCTAGCACTTGGGAGGCAGAGTCAGGCAGATCTCTGAGTTCGAGGCCAGCCTGGTCTACAGAGCAAGATCCAGGACAGGCACCAAAACTACAGAGAAACCCTGTCTTGTTGGCGGGAAAAAAAAAAGTAAAGTAAAACATTATTTTCCCGAAACTTTAGATTATCTAAGTTTTTAGCTACTCTGTCCTTGTTCCCCGTCTTGGAAAGCTTACAAATCATCATTTCCTCTGACTACATAGGAGGTATACCAGAAGCCCCTCACTGATTGGCTGTTGATCATCGCAACTAGAGATGGTGGTCGACTGTTAGTGGGGATGTGGTTGATGGAAGTGAGTCTTGAGTCTATACAGCCCAAACATTTAGATTAAGACAAAGCCTGCTTTTGAGAAAACTCAACTTAAAAATTTCTTTTGTTGTAGAAAGTTTGAAGAAATATACCCCCCAGAAGTAGCAGAGTTTGTGTATATAACAGATGATACCTATTCCAAGAAGCAGGTTCTGAGAATGGAGCACCTAGTATTGAAAGTCCTTGCTTTTGACTTAGCTGCACCAACAATAAATCAGTTTCTTACCCAATACTTCCTGCACCAGCAGCCTGCAAACTGCAAAGTTGAAAGCTTAGCAATGGTGAGTTCATTGAAGCTTAGCAATGGTGAGTTCATTTTATGGGCTTTTTTTTTTTTTTTTTAGGTTGTAATTAGCCCTGGTATTATTGTATAGCATTGCTTAAGAGATTGTTTTCAGACAGTTACTATTCCAGTACACAGAAAAACCTATAGCTAGCAAAAGATAAATAATACACAGTTGTCCTCTATCTGTGGATTCGGTGCTTATGAAGTCAGCCAACGGGCATTAAAGGTAACTGCCTATGTACTGGATAAGTATAGCTCTAAACACAGTGTACCTATGTATGTACTGATTATTTATTAGGTATTATAAGTAATTTAGCGATATTCTGGGTATATAACACCAGGAGAGGTCCAGGAGAGAATTTCCCAATGGATACCCAGAAGTGACCTTGTCAGAAAAACACCGGTGGTTTAAAGAGAACATCCTGGTAGATGTTTTAAGTTAAGGGGCAGAAATGTAAGCTGAGGATGGAGCAAAACATTGGAATAATTTTACCAGGACAGACACAGGACTAGTGAGCATCAAAGACAGGAAAAATGGTCAGGATGCAAGGATTCAAATTTAAGTCTTAACAGCTATAGTGATTATAGTTAATTCTTTTTGTTTTTTATTCCAGTTTTTGGGAGAATTAAGTTTGATAGATGCTGACCCATACCTAAAGTATTTGCCATCACTTATTGCTGGAGCTGCCTTTCACTTAGCACTCTATACAGTCACAGGACAAAGCTGGGTACGTATAACAGTTGCCTTCACAAGTATTAATGTAGCATGAATCTTAAAAGGTTTTTTGTTTTTTTTGTTTTGTTTTGTTTTTTTGGTTTTTCGAGACAGGGTTTTTCTGTGTAGCTTTGCACTTTCCTGGAACTCACTCTGTAGCCCAGGTCGGCCTTGAACTCACAGAGATCCGCCTGGCTCTGCCTCCCGAGTGCTGGGATTAAAGGCGTGCACCCCACCCCCAACCCCCTGCGAAAGTTCTTATTAATAAAATCAAACCTGAGCCAGGTATTGGGGTGAACGCTGGAAGATCAGAGAGACAGAACAGGCCACAGCCACCTCACCTCGCCAGTTCCTCAGCTGATCCTGTTTCCTCAGACTGGAAGCCTCTGAGTCCTCATCCAGAATGAATCTCAGCTGAACTGCTGCTTGAAAGCCAGAAAGCTTAACCAGCCAAATGCTTCTAGTTTCTGGTCTTCACGCCTTATATATCTTTTTGTTTTTGCCTCTGGGATTAAAGGTTCACTTCTTGGGATTAAAGGCGTATGTCACCATGCCTGGCTGTTTCCAATGTGGCCTTGAACTCACAGAGATCCAGAGGGATTTCTACCTCTGGAATGCTAGGATTAAAGGTGTGAGTGCCACTATTTTCCTGCCTTTGTATCTAGTGGCTGTTCTGTCTCTGACCCCAGATTAGTTTATTAGTGTGCACAATATTTTGGGGAACACAATACCACCACATACTAATGCTGCTTTGGGTTGGGCAGAAAGCTCTGCTTCAAGAATCTTGGATAATTGCCTGCTGCTAGCAGTGGTAGTAGTCCTACAGTCAAAATTAAAAGATGGAGTGAGCTGAAACATATTAAAAGATTAGTGCCAACATTACGATCAACTATGAGTGCATTGGTCAGTGCCCTGTGCTGTTACTAAAAACTCAATGGTTGTCTTTTTTTCTATAGCCTGAGTCATTGGTACAAAAGACTGGATATACCCTGGAAAGTCTTAAGCCTTGTCTCATGGACCTTCACCAGACCTACCTCAGAGCACCACAGCATGCCCAACAGTCAATAAGGGAAAAGTACAAACATTCAAAGTAAGAATCAGATTCTTTATTCCCTGAAGGAAGGGTACAGTAGTCTGCCACAGCTGCCTCAGTAAGATAGTTATTCGTGTGTTAGGAAGATGCTGTACATGGTATTTTCCCCCTTGCATCTGGTAGGGGATGGGTGCACATGTTCTGAGTATCAAATGATTCTCAACTCATCAGTCTAATCAAATAGAAATAGCATTTCTCCAGTCTGGGAGTACATAAATTGTTCTGTGATCTCCCCAATGAATGTTTACTAAAGGTTTTTTTTCTCCTTCTACTCAACAGATATCATGGTGTTTCTCTTCTCAACCCACCAGAGACACTAAATGTGTAAGAATGAAAGACTACCTTTGTTTAAAATGGGAGTCACTCGGAGTTCACACTGTACAGTTTTTATCTTGAGTTTTAATTTTACAATCATTTGAGAATGTAGATGGTATAGCCACAGACAAATTATGGTATCCATTGCTTTTTAAATGGTTTTAATTTGTATATCTTTTGTACATTGTCTATCTTAGATACTTGGCTAATTTTAATTGGTTTTGTTAACATTGGTGCTGCCAACTGTCAGGATAAGAATAAATTGATTTGGAAATCTTTGCAAGTCAAAGTTAATTTGAGATAAAGAAAAGAAAAAAAAAGACTCATAATGTCTCTTGGAAAAGCTAACTTGGTTTGTTATTATTTAGTGAGGGTGGAAAAACTTTCTAAAACTGAAACATTTCAGGGAAACGGACCTTCCAATTCTGACATTTGCTGCCTTGGTCATAAAATAGGAAAACTAGACTCTTCTGTATAGTAGAGATCCCCAGACTCATTCAGCTCTGCATAAGTTACAGTAGTTTACTAAAATACTTTATTTAACAAATAACATGGGTTAGAAGATTTTTGTGCAACAGAAAAGTTGTACAGAAAGTTTATTCAAAGCATAATGTTAAAGACAAAACAATTTATCAAAGTTCAGTTCTTATAATGGATTTTCAAATAAAAAAATACCCAGGGCTGTTACAGCACTGAATAAATATCCTTTTAGTAGTATATACATATAAAAATACCATTTTAGCCTTAATTAGCAGTTCTCTTCTTCCTCCTCCTTTTCCCTTGACTTTTACTTGGTGCCTTTTCTCTTGCACTGGTGGTCTGAGCTCTGTGAATAAAGTAATGACAGCTCACTGTATGCCCGCTGAATCCTGGACCGACCGGATCACTGGAACTCTAAAGGCATCTTGTTTTACAGAACTAGGTTCTGTTTTTTATGTATATTTGAAAGAAACAGAAATCTGTTACCTGATTTTCTTTGGATTCTTATCTGGTTCCAAAATGATCATTTCTTCTTCTTCACTATCTGACAGCACTATAGGGGCACCTTTAAGAAAACACCAAAAAAGTAGAAGTAACTACTTATCCACATCAGACGTAGGTCCTAATGCTCGCTCCCATTTCCACACACAGACAGCTCAAGCTCTGCTGGCTGGAGGCATATATACATGCTCTTTTCAAATCTTACCCTATTTCAAGTAGCTCCTTGCAGTTCTCAAAAAAAAAAAAAAAAATTGTAAAAATCCTATTTTCTGTAGGCTTTTTTTTTTTTTTTTTTTTTTTTTAAAGAGGACTTATGTAGGCCAAGATGGTCTGGTTTATTACTACCAGGGCTGACCATGAAAAATGTAGAAAACTGTTTTGTTTGCCCGTTTTTCTCTTTAATATTAATTATATATATATGTAAATAAAGCATGCAAATCAATCCCTTGCCCATTTGGCTGGCTGTGTATTCTTGTCTCAGCATTCTTTGTTCACATGCTTTAGGAAAGCTCTACCTTCTCCATCATCCTAGTTATCTTAGCTATCTGTAAACCATACTAAACCTTAGACAGATATACATATGTAACAGTGAGGTGGTTAAACCAACTGGATAAGGGATTCTATGCAGCATTTAATAGACCAAATTATTTTAAAACTCTCCCATTTACCGAATTAAACCAACAATTCTCTTCTATGAAGATAGGAAGAATGTGCATCAGCAGAATCACCAGCCAGCCCCTTGCTGTCTACCACAGTGTGCACACTGCTCTGGTAAACTATCGGAGTTCAGTTCTCCTTGCTGTCTACCACAGAGTTCATCTGCTCTAGTAAATTGTCTGAGTTCAGTTCCCAGCACCCACATACCTCCTGGAACTCCAGCATATGCATACCTAGGCACATATATGCATTCATACACTAAATGGAAGAATGATAACACAGTAAAACCTTTCTAGGGGCTTCTATTCTAATGACAGTCACTGCTGCTAATGTGGCCAATTACATTAACTCACATTTAAAATTCAGTTTCTCAGACAAGCCACATTTCAAATGTTCAATAGGTAAACAACAGTGGCTGCTATCCTGGACAATGCACATAAAGAACATTTCTTATTTTGTCCCTTTTTTTTTTTTTTTTTTTTTTTTTCTGGAGCTGAGGACTGAACCCAGGGCCTTGCGCTTGCTAGGCAAGTAAGTGCTCTACCACTGAGCTAAATCCCCAACCCCAAGAACATTTCTTACCATAGAAAATTCAGTAGAAAATTTCTACTGAAAATTCTACTGTGTCATAGTGTAAGTACACATGTGTGCTGGTCTACACAGACCAGAAGACAGTGTTGGTTCCCTTGGAGCTGGAATACAGAGATGTGGACACTAGGATCCAAACTCTTGTCAGTCTTATTGAGCATTAAGTATCTTCATAGCTGAGCCACCTACCTCTCTGACCCACATAATGAGCTTTTTTTTGTTTGAGTCAAACAATGCCACTTACAGAGATGAAACCTTTAGGAAAAACCTTCAAATGTCCATGAATAGTTTTTTGTTTGTTTGAGACAGGATCTCTATTTAGTTCTTGCTGTCCTCAAACTCCCTATGTAGAAAGAGATCTTCCTGCTTGTGTCTCCCCAGTGCTAAGATTAAAGGTGTATGCCACCACACCTGACCAGATGTAATTTTTTTTAATTGTTTAAAAGTATCGCTATCGAGGGGTTGGGGATTTAGCTCAGTGGTAGAGTGCTTGCCTAGCAAGCGCAAGGCCCTGGGTTTGGTCCTCAGCTCCAGAAAAAAAAAAGTATTGCTATCATGTACATGCCAACACATACCACTAAATCTCAAAATATTTAGCCTTCCAAAACAGGAAATATCCCTATGTATGATCTACAATCTCCATAAAGATACCTCTTTACATATGTACTAGCTTATGTACAGTTTATATAGTTTATATCTATAGCTGTCTCTATAATATACATTAAAAGCCAAAAGCATCACCTACCTTGGCTTCCAGTATCAGGAACTCCTCCAGTGTCCATCTTTGTATCATCAAGAATGACCGATTCATCAATGCCCCCTTCCTCCTCTTCCTTCTCAGAGTCTTCTAGGTCACCCCAGGAGTTTCCTATTCCATCTCCAATCTGGGCAGTTCCAGGAGTCCACAGCACAGGTTCAGAAACACTGAACAAGTTAAGAAAACTGAATATCCCAAATTGCTATCTAGCCGGGCGGTGGTGGTGCACTCCTTTAATCCCAGTACTCGGGAGGCAGAGGCAGGTGGATCTTTGTGAGTTCGACGCCAGCCTGGTCTACAGAGTGAGATCCAGGAAAAGGTGCAAAGCTACACAGAGAAACCCTGTCTCAAAAAACCAAATTGCTATCTAATGAGCTATTTTCTTACAAGATGGCTGCATGTGTCCCACAAATTCTTAGGAATAAAAATAAAACTATAGTACAGATGGCTGAATAACATTATAATTGGACATCACCAATAATCAACCTGATAGTAATTTGGTAATGAATGACTTCAAGATTATGTAATACCATATAAAGAATTTGGCCATGTTATCAGTATTGAAGTAGTTTCTCAAAGGGAAATGAATGCTGGAATTTTGTTTGTATTTTCCTACAGTACTGGAATGGAACCCAGAGCCTTATTCATAGCTAGAAAAGTGCAGTACCAATGAGCTACATCCCCCAGCTCTAAGGTGGTTCTTAAAATAGAAAAATGTGTTTTTTAGAGATAGCTGAGAGAAGCTAGATGTCACTTAATATGGCATATTTTTCTCTTACAGTTTGAATTCCCCCAAAGCAAATTTCAATATGCACATTATAGCCTTAATACAACAAACAAAAAAAAATTATATGCATCTTGTTACTGTAAAAACCACCCCAATATTAGATACACTTCTGGAGGAGGTTCAGCTTCAGCAATAATTTCTTCTGCTTTCTCCTCTATGTTGGAGGTATCAACAGAGGCCTTCTCCATTTTAAATGCTGTGATCCTCTGGTTTGCTATCGACTCTGCAAAGCCAAACTTTCCACCTTCTTTCCTGTATGTGGGTTTGGGTTTGGGTTTTTGGAGATGACAGTAGGAAAAGAGAAAAAGATTACTATTTTGGCTTTGGTAGATAAGAAATAAACTTTCTTAACTTCACCACTTGTCCTTGTTAGCTTTAACTGTAAACTTGACACAGCCTAGAGTCAAGAGAAGGGAGGCCCTAATCAGACCACAAATTGATGAAAGAGGGCTCAGCTCTCTCTGAGGGGTACCATTCCCTGGGCAGCTAGTCCTGTGCTGTATAAGAAAGGTAGCTGAGCCTGAGCCTGTGAGCCAGCAATTAGCATTCTGGTCTCAGCTGTACTTGATCAGCTTTGAGCGAGTTCCCCAGTAGAGATGAGCTACAGGAACTAGCAAGGAGGCCTGCCTCCAGGTTCCTCATTGGCAACTGTGATCTGGAACTGTAAGCAAATAAATCCTTTCCTCCCCTAAGTTGCTTTTGGTCAGTGTTTTATCACAGCAATGGGAATCAAACTTGAATACTACCATAGTTATCAAGACAGATGTCACCATAATTACTGAAGCTCTGCTGCATATGTACTAGGTACTTGAAGTATAGTCTCTAAACCTCCACAGAACAAGAAAGTACACTGAAGTGCTGGCTATTTGTTGCTTAAGGTAACAGGAAGTAGAGCTATGAACCAGCCTGTTCTATTAATTTGAGTTATTAGATTCTTTTTTCATAAGAACATGTTCACTTCTAAGAAAACACTTCTGTGACTTTTTAGAATAAAATCTCAACTAAATACTAGTATATACAACTGAGATTAAAGTAAAGACCAACTATGAAATTATACGGCTGCCCTTGTGTGATAAAAGCCCTTAGGAAACATGCATTTAAAGAGCATACACAGTTCTGAGAAGTTACACTTACCTAACTCTCTGGTCATTGTCCAAAGCTTTCTGTATTAGCTCTGTAATTTCTGCTACTTTCACACCAGCTATTTTACTGCATCTCAAAACCTGTTTGTAAATTTGAGCTGTTAGTTAAAGACAACGAATTAAATGGCTTTTTCTAATGAAACCAAAACCATGACACGAATTTTCTACCTTTACACTTTAAGCATTTCTTTTCCAAATATGAGGTTAAGGCACAGTAAATACAGTGGTTGCCTAGCATGCGCGAGGCCCTGTGTTCGATCCTCAACTCCACAAAAAAAAAAAAAAATCTGAAAATCAGTTAAATTTTGAAGGTCTAGCACATTAAGGGAACAGACTTGAGCACTTTTTTTTGTTTTTGTTTTTTTCGAGACAGGGTTTCTCTGTGTAGTTTTGGTGCCTTCCTGGATCTGCTTTGTAGCCCAGGCTGGCCTCGAACTCACAGAGATCCACCTGGCTCTGCCTCCCGAGTGCTGGGATTAAAGGCGTGTGCCACCACCGCCCCGGCATTGAGCACCTTCTTAGGCAACAGTTAAGACACCACAGAGACCACAGATAAAATGCTCAGGAATACAGACTTCTTTTCTGTGTCAGCAATCCACAGAAACAGAATCAACAGTGGTGCTGATGACAATAATGGAACATAACATTCACTGAGCACTCTGTATCCCAGACACCTATAATCTGCCTATACATTTATCCTTCCATCCTTTCTACAGCACCAGCAATAGAATCATCCCCTAATGTACAGAGACCCAGAGATGAGTCTCCCAAAGGCTATAAAGATCAGCTAAAATCTGAACTGAAACAGCTCCCTTGGACATAATGCTTATAATGCTACATGGCACCCTGTTTTCTAACAACCTCGTGAATCTGATAGATGGCTGGGTTTGAGTATCACTGCTGGTTGTGTCCAAATTCCAAAACTTAGTTTTCTCTTAATGTCTGCATGTAATACTTTACAAAGCAGTAATATGAGTCTTTCTTCACTGAAGGAACTAAGGTGTTCCTCCAGTCAGATCCTAGAAGGAAGGACAAATCTAGGGAGGACAAGGATAGGAAGGATAACTCACGGCCACCTGTTAGAATGTAATGTCTGTACTAAAACCAGATTCTAACATAATTAGACTTACTTATCAAAAGTACCCTGCAGCTTTTGGTTAAAAGATAACTAAGCTATGAGGTTCAATTAAGGATGCATGCCTTTAATCACAGCACTCAGGAGGCAGAGGCAGGCAGATTTCTTTGAGTTTGAGGCCAGCCTGGTCTATAGAGTAATTATCCAGGACAGTCAGAGATATTACACAGAGAAACCCTGTCTCGAAAAACAGAAAAAAAAAAAAAAAAAAAAAAGATAATTTTAAGATAAATGAAGTAACAATAAAACTTCTGAAAAGAGACCTCTTACAGGAAACTAGTCAAGGCACCAACCTGGTCTTTGAGCAGCATTATCCCACCACTAGACTGAATAGTACAAATTTCTCGATGCTTATTCATGGCGATCACCAGCAAGCCATCCATTACTCGTTCTTCTCGCTCATTGGGGTCCACCAATAAATATGTTCTGAAACAAATGTTAAATGGTCCTGAAACATATCTGAAGCTGAGTGCTGTTTCTAGAATGGGTTTTTTAAAGTTAGCGTCCAAAATCAACTCTGAAGGAGCTGAGTCACTTTAACTCAGCAATTTCAGTTACATGGAATGTATATTTCTCTGGCCATTACAATGAAACCACACTAAGTCAGACTGAAATTTAAATAACATATAACCCAATACTTATACCATCTCTTTGATAAAATGACTTCTGGCTCATTAATAAAGACTTAGATAACATTAATTTGGTTCATTTTCAAGTGGCACTGAGGCTGCCTGTTTCTGCAGTGCTGGCAGACACACGGGCACTGGGCTACTCCAACTGCGGATATAAAATACTCAGTGCAACGCCTTTAATCCCAGCACTCGGGAGGCAGAGGCAGGAGGATCTCTGTGAGTTCGAGGCCAGCCTGGTCTCCAAAGTGAGTTCCAGGAAAGGCGCCAAAGCTACACAGAGAAACCCTGTCTTGAAAAACAAAACAAAACAAAACAAAAAATACTCAGTGCAAATAGATGAATGCAAAATCTTGAATAATTTTTAAAATACTGGTATATAGTAGAATGAAAATATTTTATGCCGGGCGGTGGTGGCACACGCCTTTAACCCCAGCACTCAGGAGGCAGAGCCAGGCAGATCTCTGTGAGTTCCAGGCCAGCCTGGTCTACAGAGCAAGCTCCAGGACAGGCACCAAAACTACACAGAGAAACCCTGTCTTAGAAAAAAAAAAAAAAAAAAAAAATTACATCTATAAGGTTAAAAGAAATGTAAAAAAATTTTTTTGGTTTTTCAAGACAGGGTTTCTCCGAAGTTCTGTGCCTTTCCTGGAACTCACTCTGTAGCCCAGGCTGGCCTTGAATTCAGAAATCTGCCTGCCTCTGCCTCCCCAGTACTGGGGTGTGCGCCACTACCACCTGGATGAAATATAAAAAAATCTTTAACTTGTTTTTATTTTGTTTTCAGAAAGGACCCCATTATGTTTCTGAGTTTTGCCTAGAGTTTGCTATGGAGCCCAGACTGGCCTGAAAGCCACTGAGGTCTTCCCCAATTTCTGGTTTCCATACTTGATATGTTTCTCTCACCTTTCAATGTGACTATTGGAAAATTTTAAGTTACTTTTATGGCATATACCTTTTATTTTACTAGATAATGCTGGTCCACTTTCCTAATATAGAATTAGCTACAATGACTAAAAGTTGAAATCTTTTTCTAGTTATTATGCACGAAAGAACTTTCCTGAAAATCTAGGACTCAGGCTTTACTTAGAAGCACATTATGTGGATATATGACTCCCCATTTTATACTAAGATTAACAAGGAGTTGTGAAGAAAAGGCCAGACAGCTGAAGGAAACAAATTTTCTAGTTTGCAAATCACTTTCCCTCACAATGTGCTTCTAGAACTACCCCCTCTACTCTGCTTCACAGTACCTGCGTTTCATTGGTCCAGAGGAACTCTTCCCCTTTCTCAAATGAGAGCTCACATCTCACATGTCATTCCCAAGGCATTTGTCTAGCCCAAGTAAGGATCGCATTGAATTCTTATTCTGTAAGTATGCTATGAGCAGAAAAGTGATGGGAAGTGTATTTTTTTAAATATTTATTTATTTATCATAATACAGTGTTCTGTCTGCACGTATGCCTGCAGGCCAGAAGAGGGCACCAGATCTCATTACAGATGGCTGTGAGCCACCATGTGGTTGCTGGGAATTGAACTCAGGACCTCTGGAAGAATAGCCAGTGCTCTTAACCTCTGAGCCATTTCTCCAGCCCTAGATGCTCTACTATTAAGGCTAGCGTGTCTGTGGTTGTATCAGAACAGAGCAACAGAGGTCCTAGCTTGGGGCCGCAGTTTGGCAGCTCAGCTGGTAGTGCTACACAGCATGCACAACGCCTGGAGTTCAGTCCCCAGCACCACATAGGCCAGGCACGGCAGTAGATGCCTGGAATCCCAGCACATGGGAAGTGGAGGCTGGAGGATCAGAAGTTCAACGTCAACTCAGCTGTACAGAGAGCTCAAAACCAGCGTGAGATATGAGACCCTGTTTCGATAAACAGGATCCAATTCCTAGGTATACTTACATCTTCAGCCCATGACAAGGCGACACTTACCCTTGCTGGAAGAAAGCAAAACTGACACAGATGGGCATGTGGTGGATGCTCAACGGCACAGGGTCGCGCTCTTCGGGGGTATACTGTCAGAAGACAAGGCCAAATTCTTACAGTCAGCAAATGAGAAATACAAAAATCACTTTGCAATCAAGCACTAAGAAGTTGTTCATTGTGAGTAGCTAAGTAATGTCTTTGACAACTATGTTCCTATTTTATGATGATAAAACATCCCTCTATGTCTAATCTTCTATCCCAGATGCCTTTTTAGTAAAGTGTATGTCCTCCGCTAACAGGAGTCCTGGCACTTCTCAGAATAAGGGCTTTACCTCCATGCAAAACTAATCACACTCTCTTTTTTTAAATTTCCTTATACACTCCTTCCTCTGTAGGAGCACTGTTCTGGCCTCCAAGTTTTCAGATTCTGCTCTGGCAAAGTGCCTCAAAACAGCATTATGAAAACTTGGGCACTGGATGGTTCCCTTTGCAAATCAGGGCTCAAACAGTACACTGCCATTATTCTAGCATGTGATATATATGAATCAAAATTGACCTACCTGGCAAAAAGAGGAGGACAGCACAGACCACTGGTTCTCACAATGATCCCTGGACCAGCACTGGGATTGTCTGAGCACTGAGTTAGAGGTCTAAGTTCTTAGGTCCTACTCTACCCTCCTGTATAAGCAGGGCCTAGCAGTACATTGTTAACAAGCGCTCCAGGCATTTTCGATGAACTTGTATCATCTACTTGGCTTAGGGAACAAAAGGCCTGAAGAAAACATATAAATCTGATGATCTCAGTTCTTTTCAGGTACTGCCGGCCTCTCAAGAGTAAGCATCTCATGCTGACCCTACACAGAAACCAACCCATTTCCTCTAATAGTCAATCCAAAGAAAGGGTCACAGAGTTCTATTTCAGAAAACCAAGCTGGGTTATGGTATTACTGACAGACACTTCTGTAAGGGAACTGGAAATTTCTAGGGCAATTTTGAACACCTGCAGTTTTTGTCTCATGAACAAATACTAGAATAAATCTGAATACCATCTACCACATGCCTCCACTAATAACTACCTGTCTGCACATCTAGGGCACCCAATCGTTCATAGGACCAGTTCCAGTCCGAACCCTGGAAGCTTACCAGCGTTACTTCCTCTCCTTGGACAGAGACATCGGGTCTTCGGAAGTGACACAAGGCTACGATTGCAGCTATGCTGGCAGCATCAATAATATTTCCATCATGATTTAATAAGTGGAGGTCTACACGTATCTGCCAAACCTGAAAGTGAATTTAAGATAAAAATAAATCCTAACTGATCACGACCAGTGGCCACTGGAAAAGTAACACTGCACACATTTTTTTTTAAATTAAAGCATGCAGTTAATCCTTCCAGTTTTTCCAGTAGAAATGCAGTTAATTTTAAGAAAAACACTTGAAATACTAATAGTAAACTTTTCTATGTGAGTCATTTGAGAACATGACAATATGTAAATAAATGGAACCATTCCAACATTTAAAACCTAATTATGCTTTTTTTAATGTTCATTTTTATTTTACATGTGTGCAAATTTGCTTGCATGTATGTATGTGCCACACTCATGCCTGGTGTCCCCAAAGACCCTAAGTGTTAGATCCTCTGGAACTAGAGTTGCAGGTAGTTGTGAACTGACATGTAAGTGCTGGGAACTGAAGCCAGATCCTGAAAGAGCAACCAGTGCTCTTAACCACTGAACCATCTTTTCAGTCTCCCTAATGTTTTGTGTCTGAACAACAGTATCCATTGTTATGAATCTGGAGCATAATTCCCACCTTTTCACCAGCAACAACACAGAGAGATTCAGTGTCTATACACTTTGAATTTCTTAGACACCTTTCCAAGAGTCGATTTAGCTTCACCAAGAGATCTGACTGCCTATGGAAACAAGAATGAACTAATGTCATGAACTCCAACTCTGAGCATTAAAACCACAGTTTACTATTGTTAAATTCTTCTATGGCTAAAGGAGCTTAAGAAAGAGCAAAATACCTGCCAGGTTCAAAAGCTGGAGCAGCCATCTGAGAAAGTTCAAGGTTAAAAAACAGAATACCTTCTGTTGCCCTATTGAGTTTTGGAGAAACAAGTTCACAGGAAACCTGCCCAAGAACTCTGCAAAAATAAAGGTACAAAGCAGTCAACTAAACATACTTCCCTTTCCATTAAAAAAATGAAATGAAAAACATAAAACAATCAATTCTAAATAACAACACAATGTGACTTAAGAAGCAGAAATTACATATAGAATGTAGTAGCTGCCTCCACACACAATCGTGCATATACAGAATAATAATGTTTAAATGTAAGATGCCGTGCAGAAACACACACACACACACACACACACACACACACACACACACACACACACGTATGTATACCTAAAAAGGATGGTATAAAGGAAATCTCTTACTTCTTACATCACTCAAGAATAAAAGGGAAACTGAGACTTATTGATGACAAGATCTACACTCCTCACATTAGAATATGAGAGACATACAGGTAACAAATTCTGTGTGATCAGTGTCAGCTGCCTACATGATTTGTAAAGATCACAAGGCACTATGTTTTATAGCAGAAAGCACTCGTGGTTAAAAGTTAAAGTGTGACCAGAAAACGAAAAAGGCTTGCATTAAAGAAAGATATTTCTCATCAGATAAAAGAAAGCACTGGGCGGGAGGGGGGAGAACAAGGGAATCCGTGGCTGATATGTAGAACTGAATTGTATTGCAAAATAAAAATAAAATTAAAAAAAAAAGCACTGATTGGATTTTTGAGCTGCTCGGTGAACAACTGAGTCAGTAATTTTCATACCTCCTGTGGCTTTATCTAATTGAATCCTGTTACCTTGTTTTCCCAAGTTCTACAATACAGCATCCATAATCTGTTCCGAATGAGATCCTGATGTTCCTGTAATCATAGGTTTGTCTGCCATCCAGCCGCTGTAAGCAAACATTTATTCCTTTAACATATTTATGAGTAGCAACTTTGTCTGGTCCTGGTCCCCAACACACCTGGCACTGACAAATGCTGGTGGCTTGCGGCTCAAAGGAATTGGCCAGGATAAAACATTGGCCTGGGGCTGGGGAAATGGGCAGAGTTCACACTGGGAACCAGTCCACACCACCACCACACCACAGACCAAATTGACAATGAATCCACGGGCCACCGGAGTCCACCCCGCGGGCAACCCGAGTCTACGCCCAAAGCCACCGAGGCCTCGCACCTTCTTCTCCTCGATGGCCCGGAGAAGGAAGCGGCGCTCGCAGTTGGAGAGCGGCGTTTCCTTCATAGTGTCGGGACACACAGAAGAAAAGTCGCACCGAGAAAACTCCGCACGCTAGCTTCTTCCCGGCGTGGAAAATTGACGTCATCCAGGCGCGCGGCTTCGGAGCGCGGTGTGGGCGGGGCTAGAGATCTGGGACGGCTGCTGCTGGGAGGGGCTGTGCAGTTTATCTTCCAGAAGTTCGTGGCTGGACCCGAGGGGCTTTGCAGAGGAGATGAGCGTCTGCAGCACAGCCCTGTTTTTTTGTGGTTTTGTTTTGTTTTGTTTTTGTTTTGTTTTGTTTTGTTTTTTAAAGACAGAATGTCATTGCGTGTCTCTGGCTGTCCTGGAACTCAACAGCGATCCACCTATCCCTACAACTCTTGCTTGCGCGGTTGGGGTTGGGGGTAAGAAGCAGGGATTTTTCTAGCTCTTGACTCTGGCCTTCTACCAGCTTCCAGACTGACTTAGGTTGTGGGATTTCTCGGCACTTCACAGTAGAGGCAATCTCCAGAGGATGCTAACTTCTGTCAGAGAAAGCCGGAAGGAAGGGTGATGCGGGCGGGCGGTGGAGAATCCTGGTAAGCGCTTGGTGATGGTGAGGACCAACCAAGCTATGGTTTTGGGGAGGATGTAGCAGGATGAAGATAGTTCACTTGAGACCAGGGGACAGGAAAAGAAATGAAGCGACGCTTTCAGTCCCGGTGCACTGAAACCTCGTTTGTCGTTTTAAGTCGTCAAGGTTTATTTTTTTTACAGACGCAAACGTGTTCCCCATCTTCTAGCCAGTGTCCTGGTCTACCCACATCAAGAGATGGTATTTGGCTGGAGAGATGGTTCAGCGGTTAAGAGTACTGGCTGCTCTTCCAGGGGGCCCCGGTTCAATCCCCAGCATTCACATGGCAGTTCACAACTGTCTGTAATTCCAAGTCCAGTGGATCTGAATCCCTCACAAAGACATGCAAGTCAAACACCAATGCATACAAGATTTTTTTTTTTAATTAAAAAAGAGAGAGAGAGAGATGGTATTTGGCAGCTGGCAAAAGTGAGGCGGCAGTAGGTGGCCTTCTAGTGCCCATGTCCCCTGTTCCTACCTTTTTTTTTTTTTTTTTTCAAGTGACAGTCTCACTATATATCACTGGTTGGTCTGGAACTAACAGAATCCACCTATCCCTACAAGTCGTAACAACTCTTGCATGGGCCTGGGAAGCAGGGATTTCCCCAGCTCTTGGCTGGCCAGCAGTTTCCTGGCTGATCTTGTTCCTGGGATTCAGTGCTACAGTTCTTGGCTCACGGAGACCTTGGCCCCAAAGACTTGACAGCTCTGATGCTTTCCAGCTGTCAGGACTGCAGTTGCTGGTCTTGCTCTCTGTTCCCTCTGGCCGTCCTTGTCCAGTGCAGCCTTTCTTCCAGTCCAGGCTGCTTTTGAACTGCCTAGCTGCTGCTTTGTCAGGGGTTGGGCTGCCGGCTGCCTTGCCACTGTCTCAGCTTGGCTGCCAGATTGCTCAGCTGCGTCTGCTATCACCACCACTCTGCTGTCCTAGCTGCTTTTCATGTTGCCCCTCAGGTCACAGAACAGAAAGACAGGAAAAGATCACTTGAAAGAAAACTCTTATTGGGTCAGATGCTTCAAAACCAGAGGAGACAGCACAGGTTAGTGTCTTTCAGGCAACTCACTAAGTGATCCTGAGCCTGCATCTTTTACTGTATCTGGACTTTTGTTTCCTCAGAAACATAATGGTTTAACTGTGGAAAACAAAGAATTTAATGTTTTTTTTTTATCACCATCCAGCAACATATACTGGATTGATATATCTTTGGATAATATTGTGTTAAAATTTTTGGTGTAGGGACTGGAAAAATGGCTTAGAGTTAAAAGTACTTGGTCTTTCACAGGATCTGAGTTATCAAATCCAGCATCCACATGGGGCACTGTACAGTCATCTATAACTTCAGCACCTGGAGATCCAAACACTCTTCTGGTCTCCAAGGATACTGTCTGTGCACAGCACACATGCATCAACACACAGATAAATGCACATATACCCAAGTACCTCCATTTTATTAGTATGCAAAATTCCTTTTATCCTTTTTATTTAAATAAGTTTCCTTATAATTTGTTGTATATTTTACTTGTATGCGTAGTTTACATACTTGGGGTTATGTAAAACTTTCTCAGGTGAAAAGGACGTAAGAATGGAAAAAGATGCCCTAACCCAGAAAATCTGGTCCAAACTGTTCCTAACCACCATGGCTGAGTCCAGGAGACTGGCAACCAGCTGCAGTCAGTGTGTAATGTCCTCAGAGTGTCAGTGGAATAGTCAAGAAGGCTGGTACTGTTTGTAGAGATACAGCTGACTGACTGACAGTTCTTTTGTTGGGACAGCAGAGAGAGTCCAACAGCTGCTGAATAGGGAGTCATATTGCCCAGACTCTCTGTCTTTGTTTATTTACTAATGAATTAACATCAGAAGGAACACTTACTATGAGAACACTAATAACACTAATAGTGATTTTCAGAGCTCTGAAATGCTTAAGAGCATTCGACACCTGACTGTGACCTAGGGAGAAGCAGGACACCTTATCTATCTCATGGAAACTTTAGTAATGGTGGAAGGCTTAATGCTCGGCTTTTGGGGAGTTGAAATATGAAATACTTAAACACAGGAACTCTGAATTGTCTGGGCTCAAATCAGCCACTGCCCTTGACTGTTTCTGTGATTCTGGGCAAGTTACTTAGAATATATGCTTTGTAGTAGGCTGCAACCTATGAGAAATAAAGATGAGTCAGTATGTATAGAGGAAACACCAAAGAAAAGCTTGCATGTTACTGTTTCCTTTTCCTTTAGAAGTTGCAGCTGGTGCATGCCTTTAATCCCAGCACTCGGGAAGCGGAAGCAGAGGCAGGCAGATCTCTGTGAGTTTGAGGCCTGGTCTATAGAATGACAGCCAGGGCTACACAGAGAAACCCTGTCTTGAAAAACGGAGGTGGAGAGAGAGAGAGAAAGTTGTAAGCTGTGACTACATTGATCCCCGTAGGTTTCTTTTCCCACCTTTTTTTTCTGTCAGTGATACATTTTTGTCTCCATTTGCAAAACTTCTGGAATGTATGTGCTTACTAAATATTTGAGTTTTTATTGTGTCTTAAGAATGATCACAACAGGATTTGGTGGCACAAGGCTTTACTCCCAGGACTGGGAAAGCAGAGACTAGTGGATCTTCATGAGTTCAAGACCAGCCTAGTCTATGTACTCCAGGCCAGTGAACACAGGGAGACCCTGTCCTAAAAAGAAGAAGGAGGAGAAGGAAAAAAAACTGTTCTAGAATAGGGAGTGGAAAAAATCTCTCAGTTCAGAGAATTTGGAGTCTCTGCAATCAGCAATAAAACCCAAAGCAAATGAATCATTTTGTCTACTGCTCAGTGCTATCTGAGCACAGGACTGTTTAGTAGAATTCTAGAAAATGGTGATGTTAAAGGTGTTTCAAACAGAAAGAATAATATGCAAAGACCATGGTAAAGTGGGCTTATATGGCCAGCAGACAGGAATTGTGTTCACACACTTAGTTCATTAGCTTTCAAGATAGCCAGCAGACTGCAGGACACAGGACACTCAAGCGAGCTCTTATTCATGTTTGTAGAAAAGTTTCATACATTTTTGATGTCTTAGAGTTTCTATTGCTGTGAAGAGAGACCATGACCACAGCAACTCTTATAAATGAAAACATTTCATTGGGTGGCTTACAGTTTCAGAGGTTCAGTTCATTATTATCATGGCAAGACATGGCGGCAGGCAGGCAGACATGGTGCTGGAGAAGGAGCTGAGAGTGGAGAAGGAGCTACAACTTGATCCTGAAAGCAACAGAAAGTGATCTGTCTCACAGGGTGTAACTTGAGCCTAGGAGATCTCAAAGTCCACCCCTGCAGTGACACTTTCCTCCAATAAGGCCACACATACTTGAACAAGGCCATCCCTCCTAATAGTGCCACTACCTTTGGGGGCCATTTTCTTCCAAACCACCACTTGGGTAAGCCAGTCTTTTTTTTTTTTGTGTGTGTGTGTGTGTGTGTGTGTGTGTGTGTGTCATTTATTTATTTATTTATTTATTTATTTATTAAATTTTTATTTTGCAATACAATTAAGTTCTACATACAGGCACAGATTCCCTTGTTCTCCCCCCTCCCGCCCCCCCCCCCTCACCTTCCCCCCAGCCCGGTAAGCCAGTCTTTTAAATCTTCAGCATCTCACAGCAAGCACTCCATAATTTCTCTTTTTAATCTCTATGTGCATGTGTGTGGAAAGTGTATGCACACCACATCACATGTGGAAGTCAGAGGACAGCACTCATGTCAGTCCTGCCTTCCAGCTTGTTTGAAATGGAGTCTGTTGTTGTTTGCCCCTATGCGTTCCAGGCTAGATGACTCAAGAACTTTCAGGCATGCTTCCCTTTCTCTCTCTCTCTCTTTCTCTCTCTCTCTCTCTCTCTCTCTCTCTCTCTCTCTCTCTCTCTCTCTTTGTTTTTTGTCTTTCGAGACAGGGTTTCTCTGTGTAGTTTTGGAGCCTGTCCTGGAACTCACTCTGTAGCCCTGGCTGGCCTCAAACTCACAGAGATCCACCTGCCTCTGCCTCCTGAGTGCTGGGACTAAAGGCATGAGCCGCCGCCCGGCTTCAGGCATGCTCTTATTTCTGCCTCCCACCTCTCCATAAGTGCTGGGATTACAGACACATACAGTTCAGCTTTACATGACTTCTGGGGATCTGAACTTGGATCCTCATACTCCTGCAGCAATCACTTTACCTCCCGTTGAGCCCTCTTTCCAGCCCATGTGATTTCTCCTTCTTTTCTGAAACAAACAGGCTTTTACAGACATAATCTATTCTTCCCTGCAAGGCAATTTAGTGTGAAGAGAATAAACTTCTGTTTTGTTTGAGACAGTTTCATGTCATAGCTCAGGCTGGTCTGAAGTTCACTGTCATCCAGGGTAGTCCAAGATAGCTATAAACTCATGATAACCCTCCTGCCTCAGTCTCCCATATACTGGGATTATAGGCATGAGCCACTACACCCAGATAAGAGAATTTTAATAAATGTTGCTGTTATTAAACTTTAATGTCTTCAATCATTAGATTTCTACAAATGTGGTTGTACCTTAAATTTTTATTGTGGGGTGTGGTGGTTTGAATAGGAATGGCCCCCATAGGCTCATGTATTTTAATGCTTAGTCACCAGGGAGTGGAACTGTTTGAAAGGATTACAAGGATTAGGAGGTGTGGCCTTGTTGGAGGAAGTGTGTCACTGGGAATGGACTTTGAGGTTTCAGAAGCTCACTGTATGCCCTGTGTCTCTCTCTGCTTGTAGATCAAGCTGTAAAGCTCTCAACTACTCCTTCAGTGCCTGTCTGCATGCCACCATGCTCCCCACCATGATGATAATGGACTAAACCTCTGAAACTGTAAGCAAGCCCCCAATTAAATGCATTCTTTTATAAGAGTTGCCTTGGGTGGGGGGCTGGAGAGATGGCTCAGAGGTTAAGAGCACTGACTGCTCTTCCAGAGGTCCTGAGTTCAATTCCCAGCAACCACAGGGTGCTCACAACCATCTGTAATGAGATCTGGTGCCCTCTTCTGGCCTACAGTTATACATGCTGTATAGATAATAAATAAATAAACCTTAAAAAAAAAGTTGCCTTGGTTATGGTGTCTCTTCACAGCAATAGAACAGAGACTAAGAAATGGGGTTAGCTGACTGTAATGCACATAAATGTCAAGAGAGTTGCAAGGTAGGCAATTTAGTGGCCTTTCTCAAAGATCATATTCTGATCTCTGAAAATGGTGAATATGTCACTCAATGTGGCAAATATTTTGTTGTGGTGGGATGTCTTTCTGTATGCTGTGAATATATGTTGCTCACATTGGCTAATAAATAAAGCTGTTTTGGCCTATGGCAAGGCAGCTTAGAGGGAGGTGAGGAATCCAAGCAGAGCTACAGAGAGAAGAAAGGAGAGTAGAGAGAGATGCCTAGCCACCGCCTGAGAAGTAGCAAAATACCAGCAGACCAGTAATGCCACAGCTAAGTGGGAAAACATAGATTAATAGAAACGGGTTAATTTAAGATGAAAGAGCTAGCTAGCAAGAAGCCTACCATAAGGCCATACAGTTTGTAAATAATATTAAGTCTCTGAGTGATTATTTTATAAGCGGCTGCAGGACCGTGAGGTCAGGCAGGACCATGGAAACTTACCACTACATTTTGTAGCTGTGATTAATTGGAACTTCGAGATGAGTGGATTATCCTGTACTACCTGAGCAAGTCTATTAAGAGTAGAGGAAGGGAGACGAAGGAACGAGAGACCAGGGGAAGGGCATGGTGGCAAGAGACACAGATCAGAAAAGAAAGAAGGCACCATCTAGCTAGCTTTAGAAAAGGAAAATGGCGGCGGCGCACGCACGCCTTTAATCCCAGCACTCGGGAGGCAGAGCCAGGTGGATCTCTGTGAGTTCGAGGCCAGCCTGGGCCACCAAGTGAGTTCCAGGAAAGGCGCAAAGCTACACAGAGAAACCCTGTCTCGAAAGAAAAAAAAGAAAAAAAAAAAAAAAAGAAAAGGAAAATGATTTCCAAGCAGAAGGTTCATTTATGGATACCTTTTAGATTTATGACCACCAGAACTCTAAAATGTTAGGCTGCTGTCAACCCTTTGGTTTCTGGTAGACGACTATGACAATATGCCATGGGCTAGGTGACTTATAAACAATAGAAATTTATTCCTCACAGTTCCAAATGCTGGAAGGTTCAAGATCATTGCAAAACCAACTTTGTGTCTATCAGGGACTTGTTTCTTGGCTTGCAGATAGTGCTCATGCTGTGTTCTCAAACCGTAACAAGGTATGGGGAGCTCACAGGTCACTTACATGCTAATCCCATTCATGAAGCCTCTTCCCTCATGTCCTAATCATCTTCCCAAACCATCACATGACGGGTTAGGACTTCAATACACAAGACTTGGCAAGTAGAGGCAGGGGACAACTAATACAAATGATTCATCTATGGCAAGCAAAGAGAAGAAAGCTTATATTGTTAGATAGTATAAAAGATGTATAATTAAAATGGAATTTCAGATAATCACATTATTTTGTTAGTATGTGTCCAATTTGTCCCAAATATTATACAAGCAATACTTGGTTGTTGGGAGCACAGCATGAAGGTCCTTGTGTCCACAGATCTCCAGGGAAAACCAGGAGTGTTAAGCATGCAGGATTGTCCTCTTAAAGGAATGCACATAAAACCTGTTCTTCCATCTGGAAAGCTGAGAATTGGAGGTGATTAATAGCCTGCTGTTCTGTGATACCTGTTGCACCAGGCCATATCAAGCTCCTACAAGTATGACCAGAGGCGGCTAGTCATCTAAATGACCTTTATAGCCAGAGGCTCCCACAAGCTCCCACAACCAGGACCAGAGGTGGCTAATAGCCCAAATGTATGCTGTTTGTATGACTGAGATCAAGCCGGAGCCTTCCCTAGGCCCTTAAGCTAATGGAGGCAGCCTATCTCCAGAACCCATCTTCTTAGAAGAAATGGCATGTACCCTGAGTTGAGTTTCAGTATAATTACACTTCCTTTTTCACCAGAGATTGTATTACACCAGGAAACTTTTTTCCATACTATACTGTGTTTAAATTTGTTGGGAATAAACTGCCTGGCATCGTCAGTTCCCCGAAGTCCTGATCTAGGTTGACAAGTCAATCTGAACCGAATTTTCATTCTCACCTCATCCAAGTTCATTTCCCTGCCTACTGTGACCCACTGCAGGGTCCCCTCACTTGGTTAAAATGCTTTACTTTATCTCAAATTCAAATGTAACTGGACATTCTGTAATTTTTTTGCCAACTCTTTAAACCCTGAACTATTTAGTATAATATGCTTATGGATTAATTTCTGAATTAATTTTGATCTCTTTAATTTTCTTATTAGAGTATATCTATATCATAACTTTTCATTCTTGTGGGAGATATGGTATCTGTGAAGAGCATTTACTTGATGATTTTTTTTATTGCTATGGAAGATTATGTAACTAAAAGTATTGAGTGAGAAGAAATCTTTATGTTAGTAGCACTTCATTCCTTGGCACAAAAGGGGAAGCCATGCCTATTGTCTAATAATGTTAAAGCTTGTGGGTTTTGAAAGACCTAGAATAGAGCTTGCAAAACCAATGGCGTTGGGGCCCAGGCAGATTATGAATAAGTAAAGCTAGTCATATATAGGACAATAAGACTGTGTGGGGACTGTGGTGCCCACACAATGCATGATGGGTCTAAAGGAGTCAGATACAAAATATAGGCTGCTAGTTCATTTGTCTTCCTAGACATTATCCTCATCACCTCAATCTATTCAAATATACACAACCTGCTAAAAAAGGTTTTTTGCTCCTTTTAACTAAATTTCTGATCCCAAGATCTTAATTAGAAATTCCAGAAATTGTACTGAACAGAATTCATCTAAAAACAACAACAACAACAAAAAACAACAAACAAACAAAAAAACTACTGCCACTCACTTCCTGCTGTGATCATCTCTTTGGCAGCATAGGCAGTGATCTAGGCAAAGACACAACCCCCAGATCCCATTCCAGACAAAACTGAATCAGAAACTCTGAGAGCAGGACTCAGCAGTCTGAATGTTACAGCTCCTGCAATCAATTCCCTCACATAGTATAAAGGTCAGAACCTCTATTCTAAATTTCTTGGAGAAAGACACAGCTGGTCTCATGTAGCTCTAGGTGCCCAGTCTGCTTTGCACAAAATGATGGCAGACGTCAGCACCCCTTCCCTGTCCTAGTAGGCACTGTTAGCTGCCTGCAGATTCCCAGAATTGGGTGGAATCAGAAAAGCAGGATGAAATTTCTACTGTGTGGTGGGCAGGGTAATTGTAAGAAAAGAAATGCTTTCCTTAAAGTGTTTCCAAATCATTCTTCACATTTTGTGACCTTCAGTCATAACTTAATCTTAAAGCATATTTAACATTATGATGTTTAAATGCTTAATGTTAAGAGCAATTTTAGGTCTTGACTGGAAGTATATTCTCTTTCTTCTCTGCCACGGTCTTTCCTCATGGTCAATATCTCCTCCAGTGCTGTATTGATTATCACGAACCAGCATTTGCTACCTGTCTTACAAGTGTGTGCTTTACAAAACATAGAGGACTTACAATTTTCCCATTTGAAAAGCTAGTAAATTGTAGAACCATGATTTATAACCATACCGCTTGTCACTAGAGACTCCATTCATAGCTATACCTCATGCTCCATCTTAAAAACAGGGATCTATTTTCTGCCAAGAGTGTTATCTACGCCTTTACTATCAAACCAGGTTACTTCCCATCTGTACTGGCTAGTATTATGTGTGTCAACTTGACACGAACTAGAATCATCAGAGAGGAGGATGCCTCGATTGAGAAAATGCGTAGACAAGATCCAGCTGTAGGCAAGCCTGTAGGGCATTTTCTTAATTATTGATCAATGGGGGAGGGTTCATCCCATTGTGGGTGGTGCCATCCCTGGGCTGGTGGTCTTGGGTTCTATAAGAAAGCAGAATGAGCAAGCCATGAGGAGCAAGCCAGTAAGCAGCACCCTTCTGTGGTGTCTGCATCAGCTCCTGTCTCCAGGTCCCTGCCCTGTTTGAGTTCCTGTCCTGACTTTGTTGATAATGAACTATGATGTGAAAACATAAGCTCAATAAACTCTTTCCTCCCCAAGTTGTTTTGGTCATAGTGTGTCATCACAGTAATAGTAACCCTAACTAGAACACTATCTTTTACTATGAAGATTTGAACATCCTTCATCTGATTACTTTGCCATCTCACAGCTGGAAGGAGAACCAGCTGCTGTCATTAGGTTATTCAAACTCAAGTTCTGCTGCTTTCACTTAGTACGTGACTCATATAGTAGGGCTCAGTGATGCAGAAACATGTCAAGGTTTAAGTCAGCCCAGTGCCTAGGCATGGAAGATTAGCACTGACCTCCATTATAGGGAACAGGAAGAGAGGTCTTAAAGCTTGATTGACTCCTATAAAAGATGTTGTTACACAGTCTTGGTGACTCCATTATTTCTAACCTGTAAGGGTGCTGAACCAAATCATCTATCAACTGGTTGTACAAATTAATGATGTAACACTGACTTTATTTCATCTCTTCCTAAAGTTGTCAAGAGAGAAGCTGATGTGAGTTTGGAAGCTGCAACTTCAGCAGAAATGGGAGACCACCAGATGATGTTGACTTTTAGTGATGTGTCAGTGAGTAGCCAAGGTCATAATGTGGGATCATGTGAGCACCATTCTTCAAGCAAAGCAGCATTATGTTAAGATAGCATGTCAGTGGCTTGTGGCCTCTAAAAGGGTCCCTGAAATTCCTACCTTTGAGTTCTTAGGGTCTACTATTATTTTCTCTTGAATGACTTTCTTTGCCCTTCTCAGGGGCTGTTAGCTAAGCAGAGTCCCTCCATTTTACAGATGAGCAGAGATGAACAGAAACAAAATGGATCTTCCAAAGTCACACAGCTATTTAAGTAATAGTCAGGATTTCGATGCAAGCTGTCTGTCTTCTGAAGCCCTGTCTTCTGACTCTTGCTAATAGGGGTTTCTACGTCACAGATAGTATATGTCACAGAAGGGGGTACTGAGCCATAGTACAGCTCAAGACACAAAGTGAGACCTCATAAATATTCGTTGAATGTGGGGTTTTTTGTTTTTTGTTTTTTGGGTTTTTTGGGTTTTTCAAGACAGGGTTTCTCTGTGTAGTTTTGGAGCCTTTCCTGGATCTCACTCTGTAGACCAAGCTGGTCTCGAACTCACAGAGATCCGCCTGGCTCTGCCTCCTGAGTGCTGGGATTAAGGCGTGCGCCACCACCGCCCGGCTGTTTGTTGAATGTTTGACTTTGCAAAATTATATCGTTAGGAAGTAAAACACCTGCATGTTTTGTTATGATTAAATAATTGTTTATAATAACTAGTTAATTTACAGTTTGGGGTTCCCTGTGTGTGGTATATCAGCTTTGCAAATTCATTTTGTAAAATAATCTGATGTTATTTGGACATTAGATTATCTGGCAAATTTTGTTTGGACTGAGCCCAGGCTGGCTTCTGAAGTTCACCTCATCTAGTTCTAAGGGCAGGCAGACTATGTGTTTGGGAACCTGGTTTAGGATATTGCCTGAAAACAGTGCAAGTTCTTTTTCCCTTTAGCTTACAGTTTTGACACTTCTGGATCTTTGGGGACTTCTGTTTGCCTCCAGATAAAATATGGCTTATACATATTAGTAATGAGGTCACTGGACATTTTCTTCCTAACTTTAGCTTTCTCTGAAAGGAACAAGGTGATCGCACAGTCCTGAAAAACATTTAAATATACAACAATCAACTGATGCCCATTTGAAGCTATAACTCCATCAAACTGTGGAGTTGATCCAACATAAAATTAGATCACTCATCTGTTAGTAAAGAAGTTCCAACAGGAAAATGTAGGTAGGACATGAGTCACAATGTGTCATTCTTCTGCCCTGTTAGCAAATCCTATTTAATTAAACCACATGTTTAGAAGGATTTTTATGTAAAAATGTTACATATCTAACCCATTGGTTTCTAGACCTCTTACACATTTGACCATCTCAGGGTGATGAACTGTACTTTGGGAATAAGTCAGCCATCATCCTGTGGAAGCCTTTGCAACTACACATGTTTCCTTTGCAAATAATTTGTGATCATTTAAAGCAAAGAATTAAACCACAAGTGTTTTTCCTTTTCTTGTGTTGTTGTTATAGTTTGTGTTTAGGTAGTATGGTCTGACATGAAGGCTAGTATTAAAAGTTGTAAAATATTAAAATGAGGAGCCCTCCCTTCTCAACGTTTCCTCCTGCCGTTACAGTTGTTAGGAGTAAGAATTAAATTCCAGTGTCAGCTGGTCAAGTTAGAAGATCACAGCAACAACATTTTTGTTGTTTTTGTTTTGTTTTGTTTTTCTTTGTTTGTTTTTTGAGACAGGGTTTCTCTGTGTAGCTTTGTACTTTTTTTCCTGGAACTCACTCTGTAGTCCAGGCTGGCCTTGAACTCACAGAGATCCTCCTGCATCTGCCTCCCGAGTGCTGGGATTAAAGGCGTGCACCACCACCGCCCAGCTAACAACATTTTTAAAATGACGATGTCCTAGCTTAAAATGCTTCTACTGGAGAGTTCCAGTCAACAGCCAGGATTGGGAGCCACTGGGAAGGGTGTGACTTTGGTCACAGAACTGTGAGTTGCACTCCACACCCTGTTCTCTCTCCTTTTCTGCTTTCAGAGTGTGGAGAGGTCTTAGCTGAGTCACAGAACAGCTGCAAACGGTGGGGGCACTGGGAGAAAAGCAAAGAACAGAGCTGGAATCTTGAAGCAACACTGATTCTCCCATGGTGCTCACGTTAACGAGAACCCAGTCTCTTATTTGATTTTTCTGTATCATTTGCCTTGGAAGATACTTCCTGTCCTTGATTTCAGGGACCTGTAGTTTCTCTTACTTTTTTCCTCCCTTTGTGGCCATTCCTTTCTGCTTCTTTTGAGGATTTTTCTTTTCCACAAAGTGATCACCATGCAATACACTTGACCCCTTAACTGAACTCTGGATGTTTCCAGATGTCCCAGGGGTATTTCTAATTCACTCTATCCACACAAACTTGTTATTCTCTCTGGTGAGTGGCAACACCCCCAGAAACCGGTTTTTACAGTTTAATTCTTAGTTCCCCTCACCACACTCTCCTCATTACCACCCTGGTGATTTAAGACTAATGAAGAAATTGTTCAGAACTGAGAAATTTCACACAATCCAAACCCTCCAAAGACATCTAGCCATTGAACATGTGTTTCACAAGCTCCTCTGTACAACACACTATTTAAATGGAAACACTTGGGTTTTATACTGAAAGAAATACATGCTGGTGCATTATCATTTCGTTAAATAATTCCATAGCAGTAAGCACTGAGAAGAATTATATATAAAATTCAAACTAGCGAATGCACCAGAGTGGTGAGATGTGTTTATTTGATACCTCATTGTATGCAATGTAGATCAAAATCAGGAAGAAACACAAGGTCTGCTTAGCAGCTCCTACTGGGCCTTGGAGAGAACATTTGGCTCATACCTACATAGACTCAACAGCCTGGGAATTTTAGATGGGTGGCTTCACTTCATGTTGTGGTTGCTTCTCTTGGGCTTACATGTCGTTTGTGTGAAAGGAAGGTACATGTGTGTGTCTGTGTATATAGGATGCATGGATGTTTGTACGGAGACCAAAGGCAACCTCAGGTGCTGTTCCTCATGTGTTGTCCACCTTGAGACAGGGGCTCTTCCTGGCCTGGGATTCACTGACTAGGCTAGGCTAGGTGACTAGTGAGCACCAGGAATCTGCCTGTCTTCAGTGCCCCAGCACTGGAATCACAAACACACCACAACATCTAACTTTTTAAGTAGGGGTTGGAGATTGAGCTCAATCCTTTTGCTCACAAGAGAGCACTTTACTGAGAGCGATCCCTAGTCTCTACAAGCCTGCTTTGACTGTAGACTTAGAGCATTGGTTAGGAAGACTTGATTCTGTCCCAAGGCACCCAGCAAACTGTGATGGCTAGTTAGCTTACACTGTGAAACACTGTACTTAGTCACGCAGTCATCTACTCGCACTTGGTGATGCACACTGGCTATTAAAGAGCTGCCAGAGAGCTCAGAGGCACACAGAGGGATGCTTCCTGGGGCCAAGCTCACCCCACTCTCTCTGTGGGTGTCACATTACTCAGAAAGAAACAGGAGACAGCTGCAGAGAGTTGGGGCCATTGGCTGCAGAGCTGGTGTCAGAGCCCTTTGGGCAAGGAGCATCTGTTGGTAGCTGTGTGAGGAGTGCCAAGATTGTCTGGGCCGCTGAGAACAAGTGTGGGTGGATGGGAGAACAGAGGCAAAGAGAACACCACTAGTCCATCTTTGAACACGAGTGGGAAATAAGCAAAGAGGTGGGACACAATCTGTATTGTAGTGAGTGAGCTGCAGACAGGGAACACAGAAGAATGCCTTCAGGACCAGGGCCATCCAGACACTCAGTGACAGAGTCCACAAGAAGCCCAGATGGATTTCCTCTGACTCCAAGCCAGTCGAGAGAGGGAGGCAGGGCTGCCAGTGCCTCAGTGACAGCACAGTACTGTCTAATAAACAACTGGCCTCTGCAAGAGTGGGAAGTACTTTTAATGGCTGAGCCGAAAAATCTCCAGCCGCCCCCCCCCCCAAATTTTAAAGCTTCTCAAGGACAATTGAGAGCTGTGTCGAACTGAAAAGACCACCCATTTTCCTGAGGAAACCAGCCCAGAAGGTTCCCTTTCCTACCCTGTGCTTCTCAGGTCGGCAGGACCCCAGCATGCTGGAACTCCCAAGGCACAGCTCTGAACGGTGGCAGGGAACTCCTTGGAGACAGGAGTGACATCCACTCATCTCTGCACTGTTCAAGAGTCCATCAAGAAGGACATGAGTAGCTCCTGTGAGCTGCTGCCCAGTGACAAGGAACCCCCTCCCCCCAGGACAGGCTCCCAAGACCATGTAGTTGAACAGTCCTGCACGAGGGATGCCCTCAGCTCTTTGCAGGTCTCCTGCTCTACCACACAGCTGTTCCCTTCCAGTTGCTCCATAACTGCAGGTCTGAGTGCTGCCTAGGGCCTCACAGGCTACGCCCACTGCATGGGCGATCTGCTCCCAACACTAGTGGAACAAGGTCCTCAAAATCAGGAGCAGCCGTGACTTTAAAACAGGATGCTGGAACACAGAGCCACCAGCAGATGCCCGGATGTAACACACACACACTGTGAAGCTCAGAAGGGCTTCCTCAACCAGGCATAAAAGGGCCTTGGGCTTGGGCTCCTGGGCTACTGCTTGGAGGAGGTGGGAGTGATGTAGCCATCAAGGATCTGAAGCAGAAAACGTTTAGAACAGAGAGGGGAGCCCCACCCCACAACCCACTAAGTACTAGCATACTGAACCAGACTAGATTGACAAATTCATGCTCATTCTACCAAGGACTCCATGTTGGCTGAGCAGCCTCTTAATTTGAGAGATGGGGAGAGTGATGAGTAGTGTGGAGCTGTGGAGACAGTCTCCCATATATCCTCAAATGTGCAATCTTCCTGTCTCAGTCTCCCAAGTCCTCATATTATGGGTATATACTATGACAATCAGTTGTATGTTTTTAAAAAGTGATTTTATCCCTTCTCAGTGAATAACATCTCACACTGTTTGAAGCCCATTATTTGTTCAAAACTTTAATAAATTTCTATTTCTTTTTCTATTCCAACTACCATTACTCTCCCCATTTCCCCTTTTTTTTATCCTAATATATACTTATGTTGAAAATATCTTACTAGCTAGTTTTATCATAGCTCATTATGATCATATCCTGTGAAGATAACTGCAAAACAATTTCTATTATACTGACTTACTGCTACAAATGCTGGTAACCTACATTTGATTAAAACAGCACAAACTATACTCTTAAGGAACAATCACAAATGGCACAAATAGGAAACATTAAGAAGACTTCCAGGAAGTCTCGGACCTAAGAGGTGGCACTGGATCCCAAGCACTGGGACTCTTTCAAGCTCAGCCCACAGAAGGGGTGTTTAGCTTCATGACCCTATGTATGCAAATCTGAGAGAGGAAGGAACTCTTATTTGAGTAGGTGACAATCAGGGTCCCTGGAGGTGGGTAACTTTGTTGGAAAGGGGCTTACTGAGGCTGGTATTGACAAGAAACACCGTTACAGTGTTAGAGGCTGGTACATTGTTAGGTAACTAATGTTCAGGGGGAGATGCATTTGCTACATGGCCCCAGCTTGTCACTGTTGGAAGGTAGGGCTCAGAGGAGGGTTGTCTTTGGGGACCTGCTCTTGAAGCAGACTGAGGCTCCTGGTCCCTTCTTGTGTCTTTACACTCCATCTGTGATGTGAGAGCTTTGCTCCACTGTCAATGCCTCACCCCGACACACCACAGGCCCCAAAGCAATGGGGCCAGAAACCACGGACTGACCACAACAAAGCCACGAGCCAAAATAAAACCTTCTTTGTAAGTTGCTATCTCAGTTTTTTGTCACTGATAAATACCTGAGACTTAAAAGGAGCAAAGATTGATCTATGCCTTGTCTGTTTTGCAGACAAGGCAACTGAGTCAATAGAGTTAGGGCCCCTGCCTATTAGGACGAAGCCAAAGTTTCCAGAACTCAGACACATAGTCATCATATTGTAATAGGGAGCAGTGTCTAAAGTTACATGCTTTTTGAAAATGCTTGATATTCTAGGGTAACAAATATTACATTCTGACAAAGTTGTATCTACAGTGATAAGTTTAAACAAATTTCATGTTTCCATTAGAAAGCCTCTAGAAAAAAGATTACCTGTACTAATAATTTACTAAAAACATACAATTGTTTTATTTTTATATAAATTTCATAACTGGAGAGTATAAGCAACATTATTGGAAAACTTATCTCACAACTTAATTTCACATTATTAAAAAAATCACAGTGTGAAGAATAGTTTCAGGCATATTGCCATTGTGAGTGAGTAATTTTTACAAACATTATCAATAGTTACAGAACATCAGAAAAAGTAACCATTCTTTTATTAACATTCTGTTTGTGTTCAAGCTAAGAACAGATATTACTTTCCCTTGGTAACATGAATTTGTGAACTTCATTAGAAATGCAGGTTTGTGGATGACCTATCAAGTGCACCAGTTTCAAACTCTTTTGTGAAATGATTATTGTGATATAAAAGAAGACACAAATCATAGGTTGCCAACTGCTTGGTAACAAAATATTCTTCTAGTATTATTCAGAGTTTCTAAAGAAATATATAAAATGAGAAGAATTTGTGCTCCAAATTAGCTGAGGACTAATAGAAGTCTTTTCCTTGGGGTGGTAAAAAATGCAGGATTTTCCCATCTTAAGCCTAGACAATACATTTGTATGTGGCCCAAAATCCACAGGCAATGAATTCACTGCAGCTGTGCTTATCTGCACACGGTCTGGACAAGAACACACCCATCAACGTTCATCAACATACCCATCATGGATGAGTGAGGTAAGAATTCCTTCCCGAGGGAGATTTAAACCACATTTACCCCTCCTTCATAAGTTCCCAAGGACAAACCAAACTTTACCCCAAGTAACCAAATATTGTATTGAGCCTGTTTACAGATCATGGGTAAGGAGTTGTCTGCCAGAGTATAGGCCCCCAAAGCAGCTGCACTGGAAAGTTTTTACTCAGTATGGATGATGATTTCCCCACAGACTCACAGATGCCCCCTTCCATTAACTTCCGCTCAAGTATGTACTCAAGTATGTACCTACCAAGACCCTGAGGTCATATGCAATTAGGGAAGAATTGCAGACAAATGCCTGGGAAGAGGCGTGGAATCTTAGATAAGGGTCCAATAACTCTCCTAATCCCCCTTTCTTCTTCTTCTTCTTCTTCTTCTTCTTCTTCTTCTTCTTCTTCTTCTTCTTCTTCTTCTTCTTCTCCTCCTCCTCCTCCTCCTCCTCCTCCTCCTCCTCCTCCTCCTCCTCTTCTTCTTCTTCTTCTTTTAATTTAAATTTTTTTATTTGTTTTACATACCAACCACAGATCCCCCTCTCCTCCCTCCCCCCACCATCCTCTCCTCCAAAAGGGTAAGGCCTCCCATGGAGAGTCAGCAAAGCCTGATACATTGTGTAGCTTGGTCTGTTTGAGGCACCCCTGGAAGTGTGATCAGGATCTATCCCTGGTGCATGCGCTGGCTTTTTGGAGCCCATTCCCTAGGTGGGACGCCTTGCTCACCCTTGATGCAGTGGGGAGGGGCTTGGTCCTGCCTCAACTGAATGTACCAGGCTTTGCTAACCCCCCTCTTTCTATGAGGGAATGTCAACAGTCAGCAAGCCTGATGGTGATGGGCACCTTGCGAGCAGGGACAGCAGATCTGATGAAGAAAGCCAAAGGAATTGCTTGGAGGTCCAAGATCTACAACTTCTAGGAGGGGCCCATGAGGCCCCACGACTCACACAGGGACCATTAGTTAATAGTTCCTGGGAAAGGAAAGGCCATTCTTCAGAGTAGCCCTTGATAAGATGCTCATGCTCAGTAGATAACCTCATAACCACACGGTACAAGCCACTCAGTGGGTCACACACAGGAAAAAACAAACAAAAAGACACGAAGGTAGAGGGGGAAGAAGGGTTTATGGGGGGAGGGGTTGGGAAAGGGGAATGGGCATGAAACTGACTAAGATTCGTTATGTAAATGTATGAAACAAAGAGAATAAAGGGAGAAAAATCAAAGATAGAACACAAGACAGCATACACTCCCAAACAAACAAACAACAATGAAACACGTGCAAGAGACACTGCTCACAGCAGCCAGCTGGGGTATCTCGTTAACACGGCTATCTTTCTCACACCCTTTCCAAGTAGGATGTGCTTTGGGCTTGAGCAAGGAATTTGAAGAGGTCAGTGTAAACAGCTGGTAGGAGACTTCTGTAGGCAGAGTCCGTTTGATTTCAAAGAGAATCTGAAACACCCCCAGCTAGCAGCTAGCTCAGGCTGCTCCCCAGGTTTTCTACATAACACAGGAGGAAGGTGTGATGATTTTACCAGGGAAGAAAGAGTTAAAAGAAGAGCATGTGCCCAGGTGGCCTCGATTTTCTCTGGGGAACTGCCATGCTGTGCTCAGTCCTGCTTCATGGTTTGCAGTGGCTATTTAGAAACAACCAACCTGCTCATTACACTGAATGACTGCTGAAAAGTGAAAGGAGTAATGTGCTGGCTGGGGAGGGCAGTAGGCGTCTTCTGTTGTGGGTCCAGGGCCTTCCAAGAGCAAAGTGCTCTCCAGAAAGAAGGGTTCCAAGCCTTGCCTGTCATCACCGCAGCTGGGGAGCAATCCACCCGGGGAATCTCCCCCTTCCACCATCCCTGGTTTTGGCAGAAAGAACAGAAGGGTGTGGGGATAATTGTGTGTATGGCCCTAATTTAGGGAACAGAGACACAAAGAAGTTACCGCCATGCCCAGAGTTCAAGGCCTGGGCCAGCAAGGACTGCCCAGAACCCTGGCTTCTTAAGTTTTCATCCACTTTTTCTCCAACACCTGAAAATCTGAGGGAATTTGGCAGAGGGAGAGTAACTTGGTAAAGAATCAAGACATCAGCAAAACAGCAAAGCTGGTGTCTGGCTGGTTTCCTCTTCAAACAACCTTTCAGCTGACAAATACAGGAGAAAAGAGAAAGAACTGGAAATTGTGAGCTGCTCCCTCCTAGGTGAGGAATGGTTGTGGTACTGCTGGGAGGGATGGGGGAATGTAATTCTTGATGTATCGTGAAGTTCTGAGCTCAGCAGCTCAGCCCTATGACCCATGGAGAGACTGACTATAAGTAGCACAGATGGGTGCCAGTGGAGAAGGATCATGAATTTCCTTTGGGTATTGCAAAGCTTCCTGTTCATTATTGAGTAACTGTTATGTGTAGTCCAACCAACAGATTTCAGATGGACTGAAACCCACAAGACAGTGTTGGTAGTCAAGCGCCATTAGTTTATCAATACCCTGAACATTTTCTTTTTTCATGCTTTGTGGAAACAACAAAAGACAACAACAGGACAGTCTCTTCATTGTTGAATTTACAACCCATGGCTTTTGAACTTGTGGAAAGTGGGAAAAGGTTTAAAGTCCTCTACACCTCTAATGCTGGACATCTTGTTTAGGTGTTGAGGTTAATTAAAGACAGCACATATGACTGAAGTGTGCATAAATACAGACAATCAAATACAAACTTGTTGAGACTCCAGAGGAAGAGTCAATGGGCTGTGTGTGTGTGTGTGTGTGTGTGTGTGTGTGTTGCTTACTTCACACATGATCCCACTTAGTTTAGTTACAATTCTCTTATTCAAGTACTAGATGTCTTTAAAATATTTTAGCCTCATTTGACAGATAAGAAAAGTGATGGGCTTTGAATATATCAGCAAAGTACTCTCAGAAATACCAAATTTAAAAATAGTGGAATTCTGTCCAAAATAGGACAGAAACAAGCCTTCAGGACAGGTTGGATTGCTAGCCCAACAATGCCACCAGGGATGCAGGCTCTGTTTGCTTTGCCTTGAGTTTATCAAATGAACTTATCCTGTGGCTGGTTCTGGAGGATGCAGGCTGGCTGCCAGCAGGAATTTGGATATGGGGGTGGGGGTGGAGGGAGGGAGAAAGAAAGAAAGGGAGGAAAGAGAAAAGGCTGGGAGAGTGGAGGAGGAGGAGAAGAGAGAATCTTCAACATGTGAATTACAGGATCACAACAACTTTCTGGGCAGCCGCTCTCTTGCCCCACCTAAGGCCATTCTCTTTTCCCTTCTGTAGAGAACACCTAGACCGCCTGCTGGGGAGCGTCCCATGAAGTTTCCTGTCCCACAAAGGTGGGAGGAAACCTCTCTGCTGCCTGGCTTCTGGTTGTGTCTTGGGAAGTGGCTGGTAACTGTGGCCCTTGGCTCTTACAGAGAGACTGATTAGTCAGTCCTCCAGCCCAGGGCACAGCTTTGGTGGTCTTCCCAATACAGTGACAGCAGACTCTGTAGTACTGATCTGTCCTTTGTGCCTCCAGCCTTGGGCTGTGATTTTGTGTATCTAGACTTCACTGTGTTACATCTCTCCCACTTAACAGCCTTGTAACCATTTGATGGCTACAGAAGCTTTATTCTGTTTTGGGGGAAGGCTGTCTCATATATTAAGTCAATGTAGGCCACAGGCTCTCTTGTAGACCAAAAATAAGAAACCATTCTATTCTCTGTGTGCATTTTTAGACCATTCAGGACCCACTTCTCTGAAACAGTTTTATCCGTGCCATAGGGGAAGAGGGAGATTCCTGAATAAAGTCAGAATTCTGACTAAGGAAGAAAGAAAGCTTTGGGACTTGGTGGGTAACCAAAAGTGTCCCGGAGACCCAGCAGGCAGGATAGACACCCAAGGTAACAGCAGCACTTAAAATACCCAGCACAGCACTGTGTACCATAGGAAAGGAGACCGCTGGGGGCCAGGGCTGGGATCCAAGTCTAGATGTCTTCGTGTTCACTGAGGATGTGTGAACAACAGCTTGGAGCACCAGATGTGAGAGCTCGGGCTGTAGCTGTCAGAGTCGCCAGATCTGACAAGCTGATGATTCACCAACAGAGTGTCCTTTCCTTTCCATTCCTTTTCCTCTTGGAGCAGCCTGTTTTAGCTGTTGCACCTGCTCCCGTGGGTACGCCGATCCCAACGCTATCAGCTCCTACAAAGTTTGTAGATCTTATTAGTGTCAGCAGTCTCAAACACAGCTTTTAAAACTGAGTTGAACAAAGCTCTGTCTCTCAATAATGCTAAGCCACTTTCTTTTGCTACATGACAGTATTGATCCATGTCTCAGGTTAACCACAGTCGGACTGACTCCAATGTTCGTGACTAACTTACAGGAAAGACTCTAAAGAAATACTGCTTGGCCATGACTACAATCTGCCACTCAATATTTTTCTTCAGGAATGGGATAGATTTGATACATCATCTGTTGTGTTTAAGACATTCTAAGCCGAGAAGAGAATCTAAAATGGTTTTTACAGAAGTATTCTAAGTGGTAAATTTGGGATCATCCTACAGACCCTGAGCTGGCTAGTTTTATGTCAGCCTGAGTCATCTGAGAAGAGGGAGCCTCAGATGGGAAAATGCCTCCATAAGATAGAGCTGGAGGCAGGCAACCCTGTAGGGCATTTTCTTAATTAGTGATTGATGGGGGAGGGCCCAGGCCATTGTGGGTGGTGCCATCCCTGGGCTGGTGGTCCTGGGTTCTATAAAAAAATCAAGCTGAGTAAGTCATTATGGACAAGTGAGTAAGCAGCACTCCTCCATGGCCTCTGCATCAGATCCTGCCTCCAGGTTCCTGCCCTGTGTAAGTTCCTGTCCTGACTTCCTTCAATAAAGGACTGTGATGTGGAATATAAGCCCAATAAACACCTCCCCTCCCCCCCACCAGCTTGATTTTGGTCATGTTGTTTCATCACAGCAGTGATAACCCTGTCCTTGCTTCTTTCCTGTCCTCCCTTCTCTCCCTCCTCATTGATATCCCTAGACGGTGACTGTTATGCCCAGATCACAAGGACCCCCAAAAGACCCCCACGGAGACCGAATCCTGTATGTAAAAGCAAATTTATTTTCAAGCTCAGAGCTTGGACTCTGTCTGATGCAGCATGAGAGCAAGAGAGCCCCAAGCCCAGGTGGGGTGGGTTTTTTGTTTTGTTTTGTTTTTTATCATAGCAGAGGTTGGTGTGAGGGGATTTCCAGGGTTCAGGACCCTGACTGATGGACATTTGTCTAGGGTATAGGGAATGTTTGGGATCTCAGGTATTTCCTTTTCCTGGGTCCAGGTGTTACCTGCCAGAAGCTGTGTCTGAGCCTCTAAGCCTGTCATGGCAGCTGTGTGGTCAAGCTGTTTTGGGCCGCCCCCACCATGAGACTTCAGAAGCTCATCACAGATGTCTTATTTACTGAAGAGAATCTCGTTGTAAAAGCATTGCATAACCACTTCGGCTATTCCCACGGGATGGAGTGGAGGAAGAGGAGAAGGCATAAGGTATGGACGCTGCTGTTGGTTAGTTAACTTCACACAACATCTTCAAGCAGAAGGATTGACCTTTCTACCCTCTCACAGCTGTGATAGTCTCGTAGCCTTTCTAATCCTCATCTGGCACATGACAACGGCAAATAAGGACAGTTTCAAGAGACTCTAGTTTGTACCATTTAGGAATGAATGAAGCAGAGTATGGATCCTATCTCCAGAACATAATGAAGTGCTTTGAAAGCTGCCTTATCTAGTCAGAGCTCCCTACATCTACTAACTCAGTTCTCATGGCCCACAGCACCGGGAAAAGTTGCAGAAGAATCTAGTCCTGTCAATCATGGCCAAACTACTTCTCAAGACCATAGCACGGGGCAGAATTGTTTATTTGGTTTCTCTTGGGTTACTTTCACACCCAACTGAGCCAGTCTTATAAAGGTTCTGGAAGCCTTGTGCTCCGCCGCCCCAGACTTCCTCTGTAAAGCTGCCTCCATCCTATAGAAGCCCCAACAGGTAAACTTAGAGACTGAAAACTGACCACATGCTATTCCAGGTGCCCTTTAGTTTTGCAGCACAATTACAAGACATGCTTTTGTGCCTCTGCTCTTGGTAAATGTCCGTGGTGCCTATTATGACAAAGGATACCCTCCATGTCATGTGAGGGTGGGGAGGAACCAGGCAGTCAAATAGCTCTTGACTATGTACCACAGATGTCAGAGGCTGAGACTGTGGGGTCTGGAGCAGCATTCAGCTATTCTGAGAGCCGTGGGGAGGAGACAAAATGCTTGAAAATGCACAATTCCTGATGGAGTTGGGAACAAGGCAGGCTGTGTTAGTGGTGTGTGTGTGTGTATGTGTGTGTGTGTGTGTGTGTGTGTGTGTGTGTGCATAGTCCACATTATGGGTGGTGGCATGGATTCCAGCATTCCCACCTGTGCATTGCAAGAGCTCTTTGTAGCCAAGGAACATGCACAGCTTTAATCTTTAAAATACTTAGGTTTCTTTCCATGGATTTCCATTAATATGCATACTAGGAGGAGAAAGATTTGTTCCTCTGAGCCATTTATATCATGGAACCCAAAATATGAATGTAAAAAAGAAATAAGAAGGAAGGACATGAGTGCTCCTAGGTGTGCTGGAGGAAAAAGTTTATTGTAGATACGTGGGAGAGCATAGCCAGAGGCTGGAACATCTGGGAGAGTCCAGAGTGGACATGACCAGACTGAGGTGGGTCATGTGGGAAGAGGGGAGGGGAAGACAGGGGAAAGAGGTGCAGCAGCCAGGAGGGCAAAAGAACAAAAGCATGGGTAACCAAAATGGCTAGATTATATAGGGAAGAGCCTCTGGGGGAAGGGCAGCCCAGCCCCTGGGCTGGAGAAGTTTAGGGTGGAGGACAGAGTATGCCAGCCATACCTAGTAACAAGGAAGGACTGAGGGATGCTGGGAGAACCTGGAAGCTAGGTCCACTTTGCTAGGTTAAATGGGCATCTCAGCCACTTGGCCCCGGGTTTGAGACTTAAGAGTATAAAATACTATGACAGCTAAACATGCTGGGAGCATGGGCCAGAGACAGGGTTTCTCTGTGTAGCTTTGCGCCTTTCCTGGAACTCGCTTTGTAGACCAGGCTGGTCTCGAACTCACAGAGATCCGCCTGCCTATGCTTCCCGAGTGCTGGGAATAAAGGCATGCACCACCCCTGCCCGGCTACGTAATGCTATTCTTGCGGCAATAAAGTTAGTTTAAATGCAAAGTCTGTTGAGAGTGGATAAAGTATTTATTAATATTTATAAATTCATTTAAGCTGCTGAGATAATGGGTAATCTAAGTAGAAGTGAATCTGAGCATGGCAGCATAAAACCTTTATCCTTCAGCCTCTTTCCAGAACATTCTTCAGGAGAATACTTACTCACTTGAAGTTTTGACCTTCAAGATTTTTTTTTCCTGAGGCAGAGTCTTATGCAACCTAGGCGGCTTTGAATTTCTGAGCCTCCTGCCCTGCCCTCTCAAATTCTGGGATCACAAGTGTGCATCACCACATCCACCTCAGCCTTCAAGGTCTCCAGGGAAGGGTCCCCTGCACTTTCAGCCTGGTCTTGCCAGACTTATTTGTTCTACTGCAACCTGCCTCTTGCGGCATCCCATCCTCCTCTACCTCCAGTCCTGGGGACTCCAGCTCTTGGAGCAGACCTAGGGTCCCCTTAGCTCTTTCCGCCTTGCCTTCCCTTCTAGCTCATCAGCATTCCTTTGGGTCAAATGCTGATCCCAGAAACACTCTCTACCAGGGACCCCCAGTGGCCACATTGGGCTGGGATGCTGGTAAGTGGTTTTCACTATCCTTCCTGCTCTCCATTCTGGCCTCTCCAGAATTATTCTTGGTCCTCCCACCCTACCTCCACACCCTGAGGATCAGAGAAGCAGAATAAGCCACATCTAACCTCACCTTGTCAACTTCTCAGCTGATTTTGTTCCCTCAAACTGGAAACTAATGAGTCCTCACCTGAATGGATCTCAGCTGAACTGCTGCTCAAAAGCCTAAAAAGGTTAAAAAGCCTCTAGTTCCTGGTCCTCTCGCCTTGTATACCTTCCTGCTTCCTACCATCACTTCCTGGGATTAAAGGTGTGTGTCTTTCCTAAGCAAGACATGAGATCTCAAGTGCTGGGATTAAAGGCGTGTGCCACCACACCTGGCTCTGTTTGCAGTGTGGCCTTGAGCTCACAGAGATCCAGATGGATCTCTGCCTCCTGAATGCTAGGATTAAAGGCACGTGCTACCACTGCCTAAACCTATGTTTAATATAGTGACTGTTCTGTTCTCTGACCCCCAGATAAATTTATTGGGGTGCACAATATATCAACCACACACAATAATCAAAACACTAAATGCTCAGAACAAAGAAAGAATACTGAAAGCTGCAAGGGAAAAGGACCAGTAACATATAAAGGCAGACCTATTAGAATAATGCCTAACCTCATTGGAGACTCTAAAAGCCAGAAGGGCCTGGACAGATGTGCTGCAGACTCTAAGGGAACACAGATGTCCACGCAGACTACTATACCCTGCAAAACTTTCAATTACTATACATGGAGAAAATAAGACATTCCATGATAAAACTAATTTAAGCAATATCTATCTATATACCTACAAATACAGTCCAACAGAAGGTGCTAGACCAACTCCAACCTAAAGAGGTTAACTACATCCAAGGAAACATGGAAGAAATAATCAGGTCATGGAATCTCTTTCGATTCTTCAATTTCAATTTTTAAAGCCATTAGATGTTGTGGTAGTTTGAATGTAATTGCACCCATAATCTGCACTATTAGGAGGTGTTGCTTTGTTGGAGTGGTATGGCCTTGTTGGAGGAAGTGTGTCACTGCAGGGGTGGGCTCTGAGGTTTCCTATGCTCAAGATACCATGTCTCAATTGACTTCCTGCTGCCTGTAAGATGTAGCACTCTCAGCTCCAGCGCCTTGTCTGCCTGCACACTGACATCTTCCCAGTCATGATGATAATGGACTGAACCTCTGAAACTGTAAGCAAGCCACCCCAATTAAATGTTTTCTTTATAAGTGTTGCTGTGGTCATGGTGTCTCTTCACAGCAATAAAAACCCTAAGACAGAAGCCTAGCTGGCGTATGATTTTTCTATCAAACACCTTGTTGATTATGGTGCTTATCTTGTGAGAAATGTGTAAGCAATGCGTTTCATGTCAGTCAGCATGCTTCTCTGCAAGCTGTCTTTAACCACCTCAACTAACTGCAAGAGTGAAATCTCTGAAGTACCTGGCAGCTTACAAAATGGAAACAAGGCAGAGGGCCCAGTTGGGAAGGGCCAGGAGTCAAGGCTGCTGTGGAAGCGGGCCGAAGGAACCAAGCCCTGACCCTGGACTGTTCTTACTCTCAGTGAACCTCAGAGTGGACATGCGAACCTCTCCAATCATTGTCCCCAGTCTGTCCATTTCCAAGTTTGAGTCTGGCATGAAGGATATTTAGTTGTGTTTCTAGCATGACTCTTCATGCCCTTCTCTCTGCACCGTTTCAGAGTCGGGTAGAAACTATATCTGCTACCCAGGTTTCCATAATAGGATGAAGCAACGGAAGCATGGTTTGGGGATCTGTTCTCTTGCCAAGATTAGGTAAAACAGAGAAATCTACCCAGAGGAACATGTGGTGCTTCCCAGCTGGGATTCTGGGAAGTCAGAACTCGGTTAAATGTGGGTAAGAATTCAGACTCCTTAGTAGCTGTGTGACAGTGGTTGATTAGATAACACTAACAACTGGCCCTGGTCCTGATTTGTAGCATTGGTCCATTTCCTGGGGGCGAACTCTGTTTCTGCCCTGTTTGAATTCCTGTCCTGACTTCCTCCAATGATAAACAGTGATATGGTAGTATAAGCCAAATAAGCCCTTTCTTACCCAAGTTACTTTCAGTCACGGTGTTTCATCACAGCAATAGAAACCCCAACTAAGACAATACCTTCATTGAGCAAGTATGGTTAGGAAGAAACAAGCAGGAGCAGGTATTTGCCCATCTGACAGCAGCAACAGACACATCATAAATGCATTGATGATGGAGATACATGGAAAAATCAATGGGAGGATGAGGCTTGAGTATTCGTTTGTTGTTAACATTATTAATTTATATGAGGTAATTTCTAATAATAGTTGTATTTTAGTAATTTTCTTGAAACATTTAACAATAATTCCTAGGAGCCAGTGCCAACATAGCCCTGTTATGAAGTAGGTCGATATAAATATACATGTATACACAAAGAGAAAGAGAGACAGATAGTGAGACAAAGAGACAGAGATAGTGGTCGATCACAATTATGTATCATCTGTCTGTCTGTCATCTGTCTATTGATCTACCTACCTACCTATTTGTTGATTGACTCTGTACCCACTAAGATGCTTAAAGCAAAGACTTGAAAAATTTTAACAGTAGCCTGTAATATTGGAGATCCTAAAAAAAAACAGAGTATTGGTACCTGATATTATATATAGAAAATAAATTGTTAACATCCTAATCATTTTGATCCTCATAGCATATCCAAGGGCAAGGTAAGCAAAGGGAACAGAGAGACCAGGGAAGCACTAACCATTGCCAGGCAGAGCTAGGACTAGAACTGAGTCCTCTGACCTTCAGTTTACTCCTACCCTCCTGTCTGTGTGACCTCTGATGTCATTGGAACAGTCACATACTGTGCTCAACCCATCCCATAATTTGGTATATGTTTGTCAGGCCTCATCCCTCAGTCTCAAGCTTGGCAGCTCTCATATCTTTACAAATAAAGAATGAAATAAAGCTGGAGGCCTGAGATGACCTGGGCAAACTTTGGTGACAGCCAGGCTTGAAGGCCTCCAGGAAGCTCTGATGTTCCTGTCCCTGAATCCCGGGGAACTGAGCTGTTTAACCATTAGGACTTCGCAGACATGATGACATGTGACTTCTGCAGCTAATATGCAGTGTCCCTGAAGCCTCTGCCCAGCTCTGTTGCCTCACCTGTTGTACCAGACACGTGGCTACGGAGGCCTGTGGAGAAGTCCGATTTGAAGGGACTGAGGTTTCCCACCAACAACCAGCACTGCTCCCTGGAGCTGTGAGTTATCTGTCCTATAAGGGGAACCTGGGCTGCAGGCCAGTCCTCAAATGACACAGCATTTGAGAAGTTCCAAGCTAGAATCACCCAGATTAAGTAACACACACACACACACACACACACACACACACACACACACACGGGGGAGGGGGGATTTCACTATAGGTCAAGTTTGTAGTTCCATGCTCCTCCTGCCTCAGACCCCCAAATGCTGGGATTATAGGTGTGTGCCAGCCACCACACCTGACTAAAATACTCTCAAATTCTTGACCGACAGATGACTGGAATTACCAACATTCTTGCTGTTTTCAGCCACTGAGTTTTGGGATACTTAGTTGCACAATATTATGATTTGGGTGTAAAGTGTCCTTCAAAAGTGTCCTGTGCTGAGGGAGTGGTCCTCAGCTGGTAGTGGCAATTGAGAGGTGACTGGATCATGAGGACACAAACTTCATCGATGGATGGATGGATGAATCCATTGATAAATTCAGGCCAGAATGAGCTCTCAGGAAGTGGATTTGGTTAGAAACACTAAACCACGGGGCGTGGCTTTGAAGAGTGTGTGTTGTCCCTGGACCCTGCCACTTCTTCTTTTCCCTTGGCTGTCTGATGTTGGAGTGGGGTCTCACAGAAGACTTTTTGTTTCTCTTTTCACCGAAAGAAACTGAATTTCAAGCCAACAACAGAAAGCTTTTGTAAAATACGATATTTGAAATGCAGTTTACTGTTAGTGTTTCTGTAAAGACCTATAGCGCAGAGGAGAAAAATACAGTCTTGCATGGCCTCTGAAATTCTAACGGGCGAGGCAGCTTGAAGTCGAATTGTGGGTGCATCCATAGTTCACCTCACAGCAAAGAGTATCTCCCAACCTTCCCATGGCACTTTCAGCCACCTTTAATTTTGTGTATCTCTTTTGGAAAGGCGCGAGTGGTACACACTATGAAGAACATTAATTATGAAGGGAGGGGACAGGGGCTCCACTGGCTGTCTCCAATGGGAGTCTTAAGAACACCTGCAGGGAGCCAGCCGCAGACACCCGGGAACACTGGGAACACTGGGCGGTTTCTCGTGTCTCCACCCGCTGAAGTTCGCTCTGGGGAAGCTAGCTGGTATCTCCACGCAGAAGAAGCTCTGCGGCGCTCGCAGATCTGCTCCAAGTGTCCCTGCGCTGCTGGGGAGCCGGGAGGCCAGGCGGACTGTAGCGGAGCTGGGGACCCGGGGGCGAGCTCTCGGAGCCTTTCCAGACGAAACGCAGCGCGCACCTCCCGGGCAGCGCCCAGAATGGAGTGGGAGCTGAATTTGCTGCTCTACCTGGCGCTCTTCTTCTTCCTGCTTTTCCTCCTGTTTCTCCTGCTCTTCGTGGTCATCAAGCAGCTGAAGAACTCGGTGGCCAACACGGCCGGGACGCTGCAGCCCGGGCGCCTGTCACTGCACCGGGAGCCCTGGGGTTTCAATAACGAGCAAGCGGTGTGACCCAGCGCTGAGCTGGTCTCAGTTCCGCGGGGATCCAGGTACACACCTTGGGAGCGGCAGCAGGGGGACACACTCTCTGCTCCTCCTCGGTCTCCGGACCCACTCAGGATAGGGGACCGCGGGAACAGGAGTCTGACCCCGGAGCCAAGTTCTTCTAGAGCAAGCCTGATCCTGGGAGGGGAGACCGGCAGAGGTCAGTTTGGGGGCGAGAATGGTATGCACACCTGTGAACTCTTCCTCACAGACCAACTGCATTTGTATCTAAGGGTGGAGCATTCTATTATTCGGTCAACTCAGTCCAGCCACTTCCAACAAAATTATCTAAATTACTAAAGAGTGTGAGCTTTGCTTTGAGGGCAGTTTCAATGGTGGTGCCCAGGAGAAATGATTCAGTGACCTGTTTGGGGGCGGGGAGGTGGATTTTCTCCTACTTTTGATTGCTATTCCTAGTCTAGTCTTCGGGCTTGTCAAAGGTGGGTTTAGATCCTGGGACAGCAGAGGGTGATTATGAGAATGATTCCCTGGAATCACCTTTGGATGGAGGGCAGGCTAGCAGAAAGGAAGAGAGAGAGGCCTGTTTGTGGTTAATATATCAGACATCTTGGGAAAGGCTGACCATCAAGAGTAAAATCCACCTGTGCACTCTAAACAAGGTCAATGTTAGTTCGAGACATAATTTCATTCATCATATCTGATCGCTTTTCCTAGATCTACGTCATCGGGACCCAGGCTGGCGCCTTTGACTGGTGGCACCCAGGACCAAACTCCGATCACAGCCTGGGAACCCCCGCAAAGCTGGACAGTGGGTGGCGGATTTCTTCTTGCATAAGGTATGTTGGGGCCTCTCACTCTGGCTGTGTCTGAAGATCCAGGGCCTATCAAAGGGAAGTATCAGGATGCAAGAAACAGGTGCCTGGAAGGTGAGGGTTTTCTGCTCTGAATTGGAGAGCTTCCTCCAGAACCAAGAAGCCAAGGAAGGATTTGTCTGAACCTTTGCAAAAATCAAAGAGGAGACTGGGGCTTGTGCGAGTTAGAAAAAGAAGCCAGGACCACTTGCAAATTTACTAACGACTCCCCTCTTTTTTGAAAATAGTACAGAGGTGCAAATATAATTTGTCTTCAGTCGGGAAGGTTTGGGGTTAATCTTCTCAGGATGGGACACACTATGCCATGGAAACACTAATTTTACACACACACACACACACACACTCACTTCAAGCGCACAGTCTATGGAGAGTTAAAACCCACAACATCAAATTTTGCCTAGGCTGATAATACAGAAGCTACGCAGAAGAGAACAGTTGATAATTTAAAGGAAAGTGAAAACAGCCCCGTCTAAGTGGGTAACTACCAGAAATGATTTTGGCTGGAGACAATAAGTTGATTTCCTACATATTCTATGTCATTCTGACACAATAAAGCTAGTTTTAAACGAAGACAATGGTTTATTTTAGCTATTATTTCTTGGGTAAATTCTTGTCTCCCTATCACATCTTTATCAGAGGGATAGTGAGGCTTGATTTCCATTTCCAGCCTGAATTCCAAACTTAGCAGCCATGAATCTGCATTGTGATTTGAACAATAGTCCTCTAATTAGCTGACATCTATGCAGAGATGTTTTGTTACAGGGCTGCATGGTTAATCTGAATATGGACAATGAACGTGGGAGTGACTAATGAGCAATTATGGTTGTTTATAAGGACAAAAAATGATCATTTTATACTTTGTAAATAATCAGAATATAAATTATTTTAACCACCAGTTTGGCTTCTTGATTTTGTAATCTTTTCACCCTGCTGACAGTCCTGGGGTCCTGGGGTCCTGGGGTCCCGGAGTGTAATCCACTGCAACTTTTCATTGCCTGGAGAGAATAGAAAACTTGTCCTGGAACTTACTTTGTAGACCAGGCTAGCCTTGAACTCACAGAGATCCACCTGCCTCTGCCTCCCAAGTGCTGGGATTAAAGGTGTGCACCACTGCTGCCCAGCTGAGTGGCCTTCTTCCTATTACCACTGCACTAAGTCATTTATGACTTCACATCTTATTAGGACAATCTTGGTTGTTTGCTAATTTCCAAACTCGTAATCACAATGAATTTACAATTCTGACTAGAGAAGATCATTTTAAGTTGAATGAGAATGATGTCACATTCCCATTTGCAAAATTTAAAATGTCTGATAAAGTAGTTCCCCATGCCTGTATGTCAATTGCAGGGCACAGGCGTGGCTGTGGGCCTGATGCCATCTGGTGCAGTCCTCCAGCATGAGGGGTTTGCCCAGAGTTCTCCCTGTGCACGGGCTTCTGGGGAGGAAAGGATTTGTTTTTGGTTCATTGCAGAGGTGGAAACTTGGAACAAGGTATGCAAAAAACACGCAGCACCCTATTTTTAATGTGACATTCTATGTTCCCAATTCTGCCTAGTTTCAGACTAAGTGCGCTAGAATTCAATTATAAATGATGAGAATTTTGAGCATTGTGAATGGTTAAGCCATTTAAGGATAGTGGGAAATGTCCTCCCCCCTGCCCCCGCAAGTCATGATTTAGAGACTTTTAGAATTCTAGTTATACTAACGCAGAATGTAGAAAGTATCTGCAGAGTTCTGTACTTTCAAAATAACTTGCAGCTAGCCTGTGGTATTTGTACTTATAAAACAGAGTCTGCAATTAAAGCTCTAAGATCTTTAGAATTAGTCAGGTATCTGTATTACATACAAGGGCAAGTTAAGTGGTAGATGTATTACTGGGTTTTTGTTTGTTTTGTTTTTTGCTTGAATCAGTTATACAAATTCTTCAAATATCCAATTGTTATTTTGTTCACATAAATAAATAAGGACTCAGATTAAAAGCTAGTCTAGTTGTCTGAGTAGTAAGCATTTTACCAAATAGGAAGCTGGGAAATGAGAAAGGCACCCTATGTTTGGAAAGAAATTTTAATGTGACAATCAGGGAAAAAGCTCCTCCTGGATCAAGCTGAAAATCCCTCCTGTGATTTGCAACAGCAGATTCTTTGGTTAAGGGCCCTGCTCACTTCTGCTGCTCTCGGCCTGTCTCACAGATCCAGAATAAGCAGATGGGTCCAAGTGGATAAGCTCTACACTCAACACTCAACCTTTGCTTTGCTGGCATTAACGCTCTGAAGTTACTGGGATTTATAGCATAGGTCCAGGCTCTTTAGACAAAATTGTTTTACTGTGGGAAGAAATCGTACTCTCAGTTGAGAATCAGGACGGATTGTTATTTCAATGAAGTAGGAAGTTACTAAGCAGGGATTTGAACCAATTAGAGGTCTTGTGGTTTTCCATGTCACACTTAATATGAGGCAGTGATGGTTTTTCCAGGTTCTGATATGGTCTCCATGGCTCCCCACAAGGAGAAGGAAGCCAGGAGGAAAAACAGAACGTGCCAGTCTGAATCCACATCTTTCTAAAGAGCTTCTCCACAGCCAGAAACACAGGCTAAAACTATGTCAATGGCCACTGTCCTCTGTAGGGTTCTTTAATGATATAGTTGCTGTCTTTAACTAAAATCCGAACTCTTTAGATAAGAACAATGCGTGTGGATCTTGGGTGGACAACCAGAAGTCTATACCCTGTTTACAAAGTACAGTTGTACAGAAGCATAGTGTTCAAGAAAGGTGAAACTTAAGGTTTCCTCCCTCCCACCTTGTGTGGTGTGAGAACACACCTCCAGGTGATATGGCTGAGCAGAGTGAAGATGTCTCCTTAGTTCTCAGGAAATGTTTGTCAGGTCTGGCTTCTCTCTGGGCAGCTGACTTCCCCTGCACCAGGAGTTTCTAATCAAGTATCCTGGGAGCCTGCACATTTGTGTTTGTGTGTGTAGTGGGGTCTTCACGATCTCCTCGTGGAGCTTTGGTGTGGGATCAAAATGAGTTGCTTTCTTTTGCTCCTTTTTGGTCTGCCCCATCATTTTTATGTTCATTAAATTTTGGTGGTAACCAAGTTTGTGTATTTGATCCCCATAAAGGCCATCCCTTTCATACACAGAAGAAAAGGCACTCTGTGCTCAGAAACGCTACCTCTCTTCCTTCTGAGACTCCACTCTCAATCTAGGAATATCCTGGGAGATTGCCTCTTGAGCTGCTTCTACTCACAGCCTACGTACTGGCCAAGCAGAGGGAGAAGAAACACTTCCCACACCCAGAGCTGTGCAAAAGAACTTTCTGTGATATGGAGCTGTTCTATATCTGTGATGCCCAATACGGCAACTACTAGTCACATGTGTCTAGTAAACACTGAAATATGGCTATTGGGGTTTAAATTTTACTTAATTTCTCCTGAGACAGCCACATGGGGATGGTGGCTTTTGTATGTACTGTTCATCCCATTCTCTCTCTTGGGTGTGTTTTAGAGTTAGAGGGGGAGGTGGCAGCCAGCCACGTGCTCCACATCCGTGGGCTTCACTGCTCGTCTTGCATTGAGTTTGTCTCCTTGAGGAAAAGGAAAATTAGTGTGTTGTAACTAAATTAAAAATGTTACCCTCTACCTATTGCATGTCTTCTTGGACCAAATGGGATGGGTTTTAGTGAAAAGCGACCCTGGAAAAAATGGCAGTGCTGATCCACCATGTGCCCTTGACCCCCGTCCATGTTCCCAACAGAGGTCATTTTGTCTTGTGCAGTGTGGCCCATTTTAGTTCACTTTTTAATATTGTAAATGCCAAATGATTATTTTGTGTATGTTTTTCAAAATACCTAATGGATTATATTTTTTAAGGTTGTGAAATAAAAAAATAATTACATGTAATTTATTTTTTGTGTGATTTTTAGTTACTCATTATTATCCAAACTGTTGTATTAATTAGGATATGGTTAATAAAGGAAAGAGATGTTGATTTTTATATGATTTCTCTTTTAATGCACAAGTTTATATGCCAATGAATGTTACCTTTCAAAATCATTAAATGATTCTTCTGTTACATTTGAAGTTTGAGTAAAATATGTTGTCTCCAAGTTCCCTGTTTGGGCTGTTGTGTGGAATTGTAGGAATTGTTAGAATGTACCAGACATATTCTTCTAGCAGACACATGCTTTACAAATATTTTCTCCCACCTGTGGTTATATCGTTTTAGTTGGAAATATTTTAAAGGCATATTTTTAATTTTGAAGTTTTTCATTTATTCACTTTTTGTTCATTGCTTTCTGTGTCCTCTTTAGGAGACAGTTCCCTACCCTACCCTCTCCCAGGTTACCAAAAATATTCTGCTGTACTTTCTTCTATGCTAGAAATATAGGTGTTTTTTGTCTGTTTGCTTTGTTTATGTTTTTTGGTTTTTTTGAGACAGGGTTTCTCTGTGTAGCACTGGCTGTTCTAGAACTTGCTTTGTAGACCAGGCTGGCCTCGAACTCACAGAGATCCATTTGCCTCTGCCTTCAGAGTGCTGGGGTTAAAGGTGTACAGCACCACACCTGGCTTAAAAGTAGAGTTTTAACTTTTACTAAGTCTATTATTCGTCTTGAATTGAGTTGTGTCTATGGTAAGTGGTAAAGTATGATTTTCCCTTTTCATATAAATAACCAGCTTTCCTCAAAATTTCCCCCTTTTACATTTCTCTTCCTTCTTTCCTTCCCTCCCTTCCTCTTTCTCTTCTTCTATTGAACAAACTTTACTTTCCCCACTGAATCACTGTGTTGCCTTCATCAATATCCAATGAGTGAATAAGAGAAGATCCAGATCTTACTGGATCTTTTCTGTTCCATGAGGCCCTCCCTCTAAATGCCAATGTCTTAGTCCCATAGTAAGTCTTACCATCCACTATAAATATCATGAATGGAATTATTATTTTTTTTAAAGATTTATTTATTTATTATGTACACAGAAGAAGGAGCCACATCTCATTACAGATGGTTGTGAGCCACCATGTGGGTGCTGGGAATTGAACTCAGGACCTCTGGAAGAGCAGTCAGTGCTCTTAACCTCTGAGCCATCTCTCCAGCCCCATGAATGGAATTATTATACAAGCTCCCAGTCACAGGCTTGAGGAACACACTAGGAAGCTTGACTACTTTGAATTGAAATAGACACAGTAAGAAAACTCCAGCGGGTGGTGGTGACACAGGCCTTTAATTCCAGCACCGGGGAGGCAGAGCCAGGCAGATCTCTGTGAGATTCAGGACAGCCACCAAAACAACATGAAAAAAAACCCTGTTTTGAAAAAAGAAAAAAGAAAAAAAAAAGAAAAAGAAAACTGCAGTGAAGACTAGACTTCATTTCAATCCGAGTCCTGATCTGGGGTGTTTCTTGGGCAAGAAGGGTGCCTCACTGTCCTGTTGGTCATGGCAAACAAGAAGTGCCCCCTTTGCTGTCTGTACAGTTGGGGGCAAGGAGTTTCTAAGCCCTGAACTCAGAGCTCAGTGATGGAAGTCACAGAGGCAGGAGTGTGAGTCAGATGGTCACATCACATTCACAGTCGGGTGCTGCGGGTCGCAAATACATGAAATAGAGAATCAACTGTATATAATAAAGCTATACCTAGAAGGTTCAAGGAATTCTTCTAGAGGAAAGTCAAATATCAAAGAGTATTTGATGATATTCAGCTTTTAATATATCAGCTGTCTTCTGCTATGAATTTCTTGTGCGCTCATATACTACTAGGCCTTAATGGCAAACAGTATAAGCTTCTCAGACCTACTACTGATCTGAACTAGGTAACACTCCTACAGAGCCTAGGAGACAGGCAGGTATGTAGATGCACAACTTTGTGTCTTGTGCAAATGAAGCTCAGACCATCCCTTTCACTCAGGCCTAGTGATATTCCAGAGCTATTGACTCAGGACAAAAGGGCTTTTGTGTAACCAGGTGCAGTGAAGGCTGGGGCAGAATTCCTGGTCGGGGCAGAGTCCCTTGGCCGGAAAGAAGAAAACAAGGCAGAGTTTCTATAGATGGTAAGGTGAGAGTGGCTTGGGCCAAGGAGTAAGGAGCAAGAAAAAGTTTTTGCAGACTGTAGGTGGATTTGCATCAGGTCAGGAGAGGAGGAGAGGAAGGAAAGATGGAAGACAAAGGAAGAGGACAAAGATGAGATTGATAGCAGAAGAGCTTACTTAGGGCTATGAGAGGACAGAAAAAGAAGGGACAGAGAGGAACCGAGTGTCAGAATGGAACTGAAGCTATGTAGATAGAATTCTGTCTTAGATAAATAAAGTAGCCAATGATCTCAAGCACCACTTGGAGATCATTGGCAGCAGTTAACTCTGCAGCTCACACACGATTGAGCCTGTATGATAATGAGTATTCAGAGACAAGTAAGGCCTGGGGGGCACTCACCAACCTAAGACAGAGTGCCTGTGTGGCCTGGGCAGGCATCTCCATGACGGGTAAGGTGACCTGCTGACGTCCCATGCAACCTAAATCAGAAGCTCATTTTTTAGTAAAAGGGGGACCTGCAGGGCCCTGACCCCGTTTTGGGTAACTGTTGCCTTGCTTGCTGACCTTGACCTTGATATACTCCCTATGCTAATTCCCTGCCAGTTTCTACCCTCCTGAATACTTAAGGGAAGTTCCTTGTCTGTGTATCCTGCATAATGGGTGTTAACAGCTTAGATGCAAGATTGTAAAACATCGGTAGCGAGCTTCTGCCCTCTGGGGTTCTCCCATTGTGCTATAAGCCTGTATTTAAGACCTCCTCCCTCCTTCAATAAATGACATTTGGCATTAAAAAAAAATATGAGGCCTCAAACTGGAAATCCTCTGCTTCTACCTCCCGAGTGGGGATTACAGATGCAGAACCACACCCAGAGCACATGTGTCATTTTGGTTTGGGGACAGGTTCCTTCCTGTGTTGCTCAAGTTGCCTCAAGTTACATGAACACTGTGACTCACTAACCTGGGGTGTTGCATGAATCCTAAATGATCTTACAATAAAAACCTGGAGCCAGATATTGGGATGAATGCTGAAGAGAGACAAGCCACAGCCACTTCTCACCTCACCAACTCCTCAACCGATCCTGCCTCCACGAGTCCTCAGACTGAATGCTCCTGAGTCCTCAGCCGAAAGGCTTCTAGTTCCTGTCTCCTCACGCCTGATATGCCTTTCTCTGCCCAGCCATTTCACTTCCTATCTCATCCTTCCTAGTGCTGGGATTAATGGCATGTGTGCTTCCCAAACACTAGGATTAAAGATGTGTGCCACCACTGCCTGGCTCTGTTTCTCTCCTATACTGGATCAATCTCATGTAGCCCAGTGTGACCTTGAACTCACAGAGATTTAGACAGATCTCTGCCTCCCGAGTGCTAGGATTAAAGGTGTGTGCCACCACTGCCTGACCTCTGTGTTTAACTCTGTGGCTGGCTCTGTCCTTTGATCTTCAGGCAAGTTTTATTTCTTAGATTACAAATGTTACCACAATGGGGCACATAGATGGTGTGATGTGTGTCCTGCTTTCTGTGTTAGTGCTGAGGACTTCCTTTCTTCCTCCAAGTTGACTGTATTCAGACTTGATGCTTTCCAGGGTATTAGGAGGAGGAGTCTGAAACATTTGCAACAATGAAATGAACAGCAGATACATGTGGGGACTTCCTATCTGTTTAGCTGTGAACTTTGGCCTCCTCTGCCGTATTATTCCTAATACTTCACTCTTGGGTGTCTTAAAACAGAATGAACTGAAATGCCATCGAGTTTGAACTTAGTTCTAAGCAACTCTCTTTCTCCTGGAATTTGTGAATACAGGGTGTAATCAGTTCTCCAGGAGAGAAGATCCTCATGGCTGATGCTGATGGAGCCACAAAGTTTCCAGATGTTGAGAAACTAGAAAAGGGGCTGAGTGATCTCCGGCTATGGCCTGTGAGTATAAGAACTCACTGCGCAGGACAGTCAGGAGCACAGGGTTCAAAAGTGAAGTCAGAATTTACCTCAAGTTGAACTTTCTTTTTGTTTAGAGACAGGTTCTGTAGAGCAGGCTGGCCTTGAACCCACAGAGATCCATCTGCCTCTGCCTCCCAAGTGCTGGGATTAAAGGTGTGTGCCACCACACACAGCAGAGTCCTTTTAATAAGCATGACTAGCTGTCTGCAAGCTATGCATATTCTGAACCCCTCAATAGACTTCATAAATATTATAGTGTTATTTTTCAAAGTATTTCTAAAGGTGAGACATTTGCATTGAAAATGGATATATTGATGTGTGATACTTAAATATTAAAAAGAATGATGGTGTTGCCTTTTCTTCAGGATCAAAAGGCCATCGCTTGTGGGTCTCAAGCTCATCTGGAGGAAGAATTGATTGCTCAGGTGAGGCTTTTTTGAGCTGACATGGACAGTAGCTTGTTCACCTTTAACCCCCTTTTACAAACACATGCACATCTGACAAGAAATGACTTCCTGTGTTTTCTCTCAAAATGAGCTTCCCTTCAACTTCATTGAATTTATGGAAGATTAGCATAAGTGTACACAGGAAGGATGAGTGAGGCCTTACCTTACAATGTAAGTGTTCTCAGATTTGTTTCTAAGATACAGAGACGATCATTTGATCAAGACAGACGTTTCTAAAGAAAAATTCATTTTAAAAATTCTCTCTCTCTCTCTCTCTTTCTCTCTCTCTCTCATTGTGTGTGTGTGTGTGTGTGTGTGTGTGTGTGTGTAGGCACCCACAAGGCTAGAAGAGACTGTCAGATCCCCCGAAGCTTGTGAGCTGTCCAAGTTGGTGCTGGGATCTGAACTCAGGTCCTACAGAAGAACAATGTATGCTCTTAGGCATTGAGTCATCCCTCTAGCTCTGTGTCTGTTTCTAACCTGCCCTGTTGCCCTCAGTGTTTCCCATACTGGTACATATCAGTGACCCTTGTGTTGTGCACCCCTGATACAAAATCCAAAATTTTGAAGGCCAACATGATGCCATAAAAGGAAATGTGTTCCATATGTAGAATACCTTAAAATAACCTTCCGTATATCCACCTAAGGTATAAATGAAACATGAATTTTACAGTTAGACTTTCCCTTTCCCCTGTCTCGTGTGTGTGTATGTGTGTGTGTGTGTGTATGTGTGTATTTGTGTGTGCATGTATAAAATATTCTAAATTATGAAAAAAGTACAAACTCTGAAATATTCCTAGTCCCAAGAGTTTATGATAAACTCTATTCAGAGTCCATTTTGAGTTTTGTTCAGAGTTTAAATACCGTGTTTCATGTTTCTAAAGAAACCATTTAACTGAAGATTGTCAGGCTCATGACAATTCCTTCCAGAAAGATGCATGTCATCAAAGACTGCAGGTGGAGGCTGCTCTTTTATAGATCATACTAAAAAAGCCAGAGCAACTCACAGGACAAAACATTTCAGTGAGGAACTGTGTGTGTGTGTGTGTGTGTGTGTGTGTGTGTGTGTGTGTGTGTGTTAAAGGTTGCAGTCGGGTTTTCTCTTTAAAATGGAAATCTTGAGTGTGAAGTCCAGTAGCCATTGTGTTCGCAGTGGTTCTTTACCGAGAGTAGAGATGAGCCATTGTCAGTGTGTGGCCGAATTACCTGGGGAGGGATTTATAGTGTGTAACTGTAGGCCAGTCCATCACTGAGTCATGCCATTCCACATAGTTTACAATCAAATATGAAATTCAGAGTCTTGAAAGGGAGAAAAACTTGAAATCCGGAATTATGAAGAGAATAGCAGTTACTCCAAACAGATATGAACCCATGAAATGACTAAGAATATTATGGGCATGTATGTAATTATACAATCAGTACAATACATTATAATAAATAGAAAAAGATTCAATATTTCAAAAGTTTCAATGTCATTGCAATGACTAATGTTTTATGTTTCCTTCTTAATGGTGCATGCATGTGTGCCTCTGTGTGTGTGTGCGTGTGTGTGCGTGCGCAGTTATATGCCCTTGTGAGTACTTGATGGCCATGGAAACTAGAAAAGGTGGTCAGATACTTGAGGCTGAGAGTACCAGACATGGGTGATAGAGACCCAACTCAGGTCCCCTGCAAGAGTCCTATTAACACCTGAGACATGTATCTCTCCCCCCGGAAATGTCTTACTGTTAACCTGACTAAATTGTGATTTACCTTGCACACACACACACACACACACACACACACACAAACCAAACCAAACCAAAACAAAACAAACCTCCAGGTATGTCTGTGTATGTTTCTAGACAGCCTTAAATGAGGAGGTAAGTCTTCCCAAATCCACTGATGTATGTCCCAGATTGGTTAAAAAGAATAAATAATGCTGAAATCACCTAAGCACCAGCTTTCATTTCTTTTTGCAAACACAGTGCTGGTCTCTGTCTGGAATGGAGATTCTAGGATCTTTGCATCTTATTAAAATATTTTGTTAAAATTTTATACATATTGCAAAGAAAAAGAAACTACTAGAAAGCAAACAGACATTTCAGAACTGATATGCTGCCAAGAGGAACTAGGAATCAATTGAATTGGTGACTTTACAGGACTGATGAAACTAAGCCATGCACTTATAAAAGCTGCTTCTATAGAGAAGGCTGAGATGCTGGAGTCCTGGCTGGTAATAGGAGTTCAAAGCTCCTCTGTTACCTAAGAAATCTTTCTATGGAGTATTGTACTGGAAAATGTTTCAAAGAAGTTGAAGTTGAACCTGACCTAGACTTCTTTAGCTTGCTATAGTTGAGCAAGTTGAATTCAGTAACAGCTCTATATACCAATGAATGTCAGATATTCAGCATGTGAAATATCGTTAAATACTCCATGGTAATATTAGGACAGAAATAACCCACAGGCATCATACACACATAGGCATGCGCGTCCACGCACACACACATGTGCACAAACACACACAGACACACAGACACACACAGACACACATACTCACATACACACCTTTTAATTTGTCTCATGCAGGAACTCAAAACTGTATTCTAGACTGGCCTAGACCCAACTATCTAGCCGAGGCTGTCTGCCAAACCATGACAGTTATAATGTTGCAGCCTCCCAGATGGTGAGATTACAGGCATGAGGCAACACACATGACTGAGAAATACATCTGTTTATAAAGTGACTCTACATGTGTGAGCAAAAGAAACCTCTTGGCATGGGACATCCTTTCAGTGGATAATCGTGTAAATACAAGCTAATACACCTCTAAGAACATATCACTTCTTTTTTGTGTTGTTCCTCAAGTGATTAATGTATCATTACCTTTGGATAGCAGCAATATTTTGATTCAGAAATCCTTTATCAGGGACTTCAAGCCATTTTTCGTATACATCAAACGAAGCAAGCTTCCTTGTATACATCGAACAAATTCCTTACATTAAAAAAAAAAAAAAGAATCGTAATGGTCAATATACATTGGAGAAATTATTGAGAAACATTTTTGTTGAAAAGTATCAGTTTAGAACAGTGGTTCATGGCCTGTGGGTCCTGACCCCTTTTGAGTTTGCATATCAGACTTTTAAGTTATAATTCATAAAATTACAGATATGAAGAAGCAACAAAATAATTTTATGGTTAAGGGTTACCACAACATGAGGAACTGTATTAAAGGGTCAGAGAATTAGGAAGGTTGAGAACCACTGGATTAGACCCCACTTCCTTAAGGGATTCCCAACATATCATCTACCCAGAATCCCAGCTCAACTGTGGAACCCAGAAGCAGGAGCTTGGGTTTTCTCACCTAAGAGTTTGGATGTGGTGGCAATGAAATAAACCTACTCTCTGCTAAAAGTGTTCTTCCTGGATATAAGCAACCAGAAAAAAGGGCAGGGTCAGTAAACACCTCATCCTGATTCTACAATTTGATGAATCAGAACTTTTAATTCAGATTCATGGTAAGAAAAGTTCTAATGTGCATGTAGAGCTCTGCTTACAGGCACACTTGGAGTAGGGCTGAACTTTCTCACCTGACCTCCTTGTGTCCCATGTGAGAATTTCTGTTTCACATTTACTCCCTTAACTGTGCAAAAATTCAACTCTTTAAATTGTAAGCAGAAGCTTGTATGATGGACGGCAAAGTCCCTTTATCTGATTCCTTCTAAACCCAAGGTTTGATCATGTATATACTGTACTTTCAAAAGGCTAGCACACTGATGTGTGAGGCTTAGGTGGGCATGGTATTACACACTTAAAATCTCAGAACTCAGAATGATGCAGTGAGACCTTAGGTTAGAGGTTAGAGTGGGTTTCAAAGACAGGTGAATCTCTAAATAAATGACCAAACTAAAATAAAATGGGAGGAATCTCTAAATATGTTTGGTAAGAAAAAGTGCCAGATATGAAATTACCTAAAATAGCTTAACATGAACATATATGCTTTTCTCAGTAAAGAGCCAAGAACAGTTCAGGTTTAACTAGTTCAGGAAACACCACCATCAACTTTCATGTTCATGATTCAGTAAAGGTTGATGGGGGAATATCTCTCTGTACACTGCGAATATGTGTTTCTCTGATTGGTTGATAAATAAAGCCATTCGGCCTATGGCAAGGCAGCTTAGAGGCAGGTGGGAAATTCAAAGGGAGAGACAGGAAGAAGGTGGGGGGAGAGGCCAGCCCACCATCCAGGGAGCAACATGTAATGGCATACAGGTAAAGCCATGGAACATGTGGCAACATATAGATGAACAGAAATGGACTGAGTTTAAATATAAGAGCTATTTAGTGGAAAGCCTGAGCTAATGGCCAAACACTTTTAATTAATATAAGCCTCTGTGTGTTTACTTGGGGAAGACCAGTAGGAGAAATTTGTCTCGACTGCCAGCTGGCCGGGTCACAGAAAATCTTCCAGCTACAAAAGGTTGACTCATTTCAATGTTTCCTGATCTGTAAAGGGTCAAGTATGGGTTGAAGCACTAAGGATAGAAAAATGAAAAAAAAAAAATAGACAAATCTCACATCTTCTTGTACTTTTAATGGGCTATGAGTGCACAGGACTGCCTTGGTAGTCACTGATCTTCACTTTCTTCCCCATTATGCTGTCTTAACTTTCTGGCATTGAGAGCAAGCCATACTTGGCAATCTCTGGGGTTAAGGAGGGATCAAGTGGTACGTTTACATGATGTTACTATGTTGCCTACACTCAGGGCATTATCTCTCCCCTTGATGTTTGGGGCCAATGCTCCAGAGTCTACTGAGTGGTGAACTCAGAACAAGGCTCAGTTAAAATAAACCAATAGTATTTGCCCTAGAGCCACTGCTTATAGACAGCTCCATGGCAAGTTCAATGTCGTAGAGTCTTCATGAGTAGGTTAGGCTAATTCTTGATTATCTGACACAGGATTAGGATGGCAACGTCTGGTAAATGTGAAAGTACTTATTTTTTGGTAGCGATGGAAACAATTTCATGTCTGTACTTGGCAACATCCAACTCTCTGTGAACCTATTACAGGTCATTGGTGGACTAGCCATTGTGTTGTAGTTGAAGGATATATATATATATATATATATATATATATATATATATATATATACACACACACACACACACACACACACATATATTTGTAAACCACTTTTTCCACTATTACTACTTGTTTTGTTATTTCCTCACATGGTGTGGTCAGAGGTGAAATCAGTGGAGTCCTTTGCAATGGCAAACCAAAGCACACCTAACATATGGGGAAGTCATCTTCTAACAGAAGGCTCTTCAACTGTGTCTTTGTGATAAATCCTTTAGCTTGTCAGACTTTTATCTACCAGGCCTCTTATCCTTAGGTCATTGTGTGAAGGAAACTATCATCATCAATTTATCTCAAGGAAGGAAAGTACTTATGCATCTCTAGAGGGATGCTGAGTGTGGAGGATGCTAAACTTTCTTCACCTTTAAGACAGATGCAACAACCAGGACAGATTCCTCAGTCAAGCTGACTTCCTCCCCATCATCAAGCTTTTCTTTAAGGGTTCGGAAGGATTTGTTGGCTATTGTTCTGAAGATCTTCTCTGTATGTAGTCCCTTTTCCTCAATAATAGAGAGCATGTCCTGTGTGAGGTAAAGAAAAGCTTCTGTTATTAGAGATCCACGCTTTTGAAGCACCAGTGTGTCTCTTACTGAGAACCAGAGCAAGGGCAGGCATGGATGCAGAGCTACACCTGGGAGGAAGGAAGATTTTGAATTTTTTTCTTTTGTTTTTGTTTCTTTTTATAGCTTCTAGATATATCTTCTCCCCTAATTACTTTTTCCTAATTTGAAACACTGGGGTTTTGTTGGAATCAGTTATTCCTCAGCATTGACTCACACGTCTGTTCCCCAAGTGTTTTGGTGAATGGTCCCCTCTTGCTCTTGCCTTCTCTTCTATGAACATCTTTCCCACACCTGCCATTCTCACTTACTATTGGTATATTTCCCTTCCAGTGTCCCAGCTGTTATTATTACTTCCTGTCTGTCCTGGGCCCTGTTATGAGTCTTAAAATCTGTGTTTTTAAGAAAGCTTTATCTCAGGCTGGAGAGATGGCTCAGAGGTTGAGAGCACTGGCTGTTCTTCCAGAGGTCCTGAGTTCAATTCCCAGTAACCACATGGTGGCTCACAACCATCCATAATGAGATCTGGTGCCCTCTTCTGGCCTGCAGGCATACATGCAAGCAGAACACTGTATACATAATAAATAAATAAATCTTTAAAAAAAAAAAAAAAGAAAGAAAGCTTTATCTCATTATACTTCCTTTGACAGAGACTTTCATTTCCTTTGTCTGTGACTTTTCTTTTCAACTATCAATGTCATAAGGTGCTGTCACAGTCAAGGACCCAAGGAAATATCAATTCGTCTTCCATGTTTTCAGTATATAAAAATGACTACCATACATAACCTTTATTGAATATTTTCTCTGTTATCAAATTTGGGATGATCATAATCATGGTTACCAGAAAATTCTGTAACATACATAAAGTGTAGACAGTAATTATCATGTCTCTAACACGACAAGCTTGTTCATATGCAGCATAAATTCCTGAAACTGAATATAGAGCTAAAATGGATGCCGCATACTTAAAGTGTATTTTCAATGGCAATTTAGTAACATTTAAAATAGTTCATGTCATATTGGGTGGCTTGTAAATACATCCTACTAGGATGAAATGGTTAATACATAGCACAGAACAATGCTTATACAATATAAAGCATTTCCTTTACAATATAAAATAAAACACCCTAGAAATTTTGAATTATAAAGTGGAATAATCTCAGTGGCAATGATACTAAGGAAGACCCCAAAGTAATATGGAGTCATGAAAGAAGCTGGAAGAGTTGAGGTTTGGAGACTCAGAGGGTCTCACCCATAGACCTATTTCCTCCAATAAGCTGGTGGGTTTGGGTCTTTGTGGAAAATAGTGGAAGACGTGGAAACACTGTAGGTTTTTGTTACCTTTTTTTTTTCCTTCGGTTTTCTTGAATTACATGGCTTTAACTTCAGCAGAATTAATTTTTTTGAGGCAGTATTTTAAAAGGATCTCACTCTCATGGACAGGTTATCTAAACATTCATTAGTCTTACAATTCATTGAAAACAGAGGTTCCCAGAAATTATGTTGAACAGGAGAGCTGTAGACACCAGAGTGAAACTCACCAGTACTGGAGTAGGCAGATGGCCATCCTCACACACACTCAGGAGAGACATCCCGAAGAGGTGTCTCTTGATGGGTGATGATGGGGTGTCAGAATTTACAACGAGTTGTTCCTCATTTGGTGGTGATGGGGTGTCAGAATTTACAACAAGGAGTTCCTTGTTTGGTGCTGGTGGGTTATCAGAATTTCCAGTGGGGTGTTCCTCATTTGGCACTGGTGGAATTAAACACACGTTGTCTTGCCTGATATCAGAGCCCCATGTAATCATTGGATTTATTAAAGATGTTTTGACATGTTCCTCAGAATCTAAAAAAGGGAAATCACTGTATGTTATAATTGGACTCACTTAACCCTTCTATGCCTTTTCATTTTATAGCTTACATACTTTCAGCATCACCATAATACACAGACAAGAACTAATAATATAACATTTATAATAATGAGACTGTATCCCGAGGGACACGATACCTAGGTATAATTGTAGGGAAAAGGGGCTGGCTAAAGAAACCTACCTTGACCCTGGAGCCCAGAACTAGGGAAAGATGGCTCAGATCAGGGCAGAAAAAAACATAGCATGGCTCAGTAAGATCAGAGCCTTCTCTGCCCTGGCCAACTGACTTGTGAAACCAACCAAACACGAGCAGGATAGTGAAACCCTGGGCCTGGGATTGACTCCGCCCCCAAGACTTCCTGTGTAAACCGCCCTGCCTAGTCAATTACAAAAAAAAAAGGCTGTTCTCTCTACACTAGTAGAGGCAGCTACTCTCCTGGACTCTTTCCCAAACAAATCTTTTTCTCAAAAGAGATTTTTGGGTGTGAAGATCTTCATTCACTGGCGTAGAGAAGATCCTTGCTGAGACTTCCCTCAGTGGACAAAATAAGGGAGAGCTGAAGAGCAGGAAAAGGAGGAGCTGAACAGAAGATCTTTGCCGAGATCTTCTCAGTGGACACAGCAAGCTGAAAAGTAACACTTTTCTCTGGAGCCGGAGGAGATTGCAACATTTCTGCAGGGGTTTCCCCTTTCACAGAGTGAAGCAAAAGAAGCAACATCTTAGGACGGAGAAGCAGAGCTCTGCTTCGAAGCTTCCTTAAGTGGGGGCTGAGCAAAGCTCAGTTGTAGAGGCTCTCCAGGAGAGGAGTAGTGTCAGGGACAAGGACAGAATCTCTAAGGACAGGCAACTAGATCATCTTACAGTTAGGTTGCCTAGCAACAGGACATTGAGGCAGAGCCCTTGACCCTTTCACCCTGTAAACATCCTATGCAAACATCCTTAGCTTGCCCCACCTTATGCAGATGACAGCTTCTTGCTCCCCCCACCCTGCAGGAACTATATAAACCCTCTTGGAGAAAAATAAAGTTGCACCTTGATCAGAATCTAGACTTGGTGTATTTCCTTTGTATCTCCTGTCCCTATCATTCTGTCCTTAGGGTGGTCGAGAACCCGTTGAAGCCCTGCAGGCAGGGCAGAGTAGGATTGCTATATCCTGCAGGGAGACCATCCCCCCATTATACCAGGCATACCTTGACTTTCTCAAAGAGTCAGGATACCCTTCCCTGCTGAAGCAGTTCCAGGCCTGACTCTCCCGAGAAGTCAGAAAAATTTCCCTTCCAGGGTTGGGCTGCTTCTTTGCAGCTCCAGCTGTCAGAGCTAAATAGCTCTAGTTGTCCAGGATACCTTCAGGGCAGAGATGTTGTTCTGAGCAGCTCAAGGTGTCTGAGATACTTCGCCCTCCAGGGCTGAACTGTCTCCTTGCAGTTCAGCCATCAGAGCTGTCCTAAGCAACTCAAGGTGTAGCCTGACTCCCCAGGAAGTCAGGACACCTTTCCCCAGAGTTATTGCAACCAGTTTACCTACACTTTTGGTGCTGAAACCCAAGACACAAAACCCAAAGAGTTGCAACCAATTTACTTACAATAATCAGTAATTTCTGGTGTTTGTCTTGAAAGCTATGCATATAGGTATTAGAATCAAGCAGTGATGTAGTATACAATCTGAGTCCTCCTGTGTGAATTCTTGACTGAATAGCCATGGGCAATAATTGGGACTATGGGGGGGTCCAGCCCATTGATAGCCCTCTCCCAGGGTCTGGGAAGAATCTACAACCAGCTGATAATCTAATCTTTGACAATATTAAATGAATCTATGCACATGAAACTCTAGTTCATATGTTTTATTTTTCTGAGTCAGTTTTCTACATAGCTTCTTTTCTGTTCTTATACTTAGCTCCTCTCTGTTCCTTCTCTTCTTGTCCTGTCATTGTCCTAGTTCCTGCTAAGCTCTTTCCATCTCAACCTCATCTTCATCTCTGTCCGTTTCTCTGTCCATCTTCCTCGCTTCCTCTCCTGCTCTCAAGACCTGACTTGATCCACCTACAATCTGCAAAAACTCTGCCTTGTTGCTTTCTCCTTGGGCCATGCCACTCTGCTAGGAATCTTGTCTCAATTGCTTGCCTCCACCTGGTATGCAAAAAAACCAAAACAAAAAAACCCTTTGTCCTGAGTCAATTGTTCTGGAATGCCACTTGGCCTGAGAGAGGAAGGGGGTCTGGGCTTCATTTGCACAAGAAATAAGGCTATGCACCTAGCCTGTCTCCAAGGTGGTGTCTCTGGAAGGGTGTTTACCTTAATTCAGGAGACCATTTGCCATTATAGCCTAGGCTGCTTGAGAAGAATTTTAGGAAAAATACACTGTTGAAAGTTCTTGGGAAGTTATGAGTGCATATGAAATTAATAGCAGAAGACAGCTGATACATTAAAAGAAATATATTAATACCAAATACTTCTTGATATTTGGCTTAATCCTCTCAAAGGCCCTTAGCTTCTTCCAGGTATTAGCTTTTCCATATTCAGCTGAATTCCTACTGTATTCCTGTGCCTTGTAGCAGGGCAACTATAAATTAAGAGCAGTATCTGCACTTCATCACATAACTTGCCTGACTAAATTTCTCTGACAGTCTTTAACTTTTCTCCCTTGAACTATGAGATCAAATCTGAGGTCATAGCATTCCTATGGGTATATTATGCTATATGAAGACTTCCAAAAGAACATGCATGGTGGTGTACACCTTTAATCCCAGTTCTCAGGAGGTAGAGCCAAGAGGATCTCTGTGAGTTTGTGACCACCCTGCTGTACAAAGCTAGTTCTAAGACAGTCATGGCTGTTAAAGAGAGAAACCCTGACTGGTAAATTGAGTGGCTATTCTGAGTATTATAAAAATCACCCAGGAGTCAAGATATCAAGGTAAGTAACATTTCTCCACATATTCTTAATTAATTATATACTTGGCACTTCTAGAATTTCTTCTTACATAAATTCAGGACCACTGTGAAGAAGGAATGACATTTTACAGGCAGTTTCTGACAACAGGAAAGCACCTATAATGTACAGGTAAAGTTTCAATTCCAAATGGTTTTCATAGACTCCCAATCACTGTGCTGTGGGATGTCTTTCTATATGCTGTGAATATGTGTTGCTCTGATTGGTTGATAAATAAAGCTGTTTGGCCAATGGTGAGGCAGAATAAGGTTAGGCAGGACATTTGAACTGGAGAGAGAGGAGAAGAAAAGGAGAGTGGGGCAGACGCTGCGAGCCACCACCAGGAGAAGCAAGATGTGAAAGTGACGGTAAGCCATGAAGCCACACGCCAATGCATAGATCATTAGAAATGGGCTGAGTTGAGTTGTAAGAGCTAGCTAGGGAGAAGCCTGAGCCATTAGGCCATGTAGTTTGTAAATAATATAAGTCTCTGTGCGCTTACTTGGAACCAAGCGGCTGTGGGACACAAGAGGGAGAGATTCATCCTGACTGTTGGGCCAGGCAGGACCGGAGAAGCTTCCAGCTACACAGCTGTTTGTTGTAAATGATGTTTTCAGGGCTAAATGTGTCTAACTCATAGGTTAAGGTAATAGAACATCTATGCTTACCTATAATTCCCTCACTGTAGAGAGGAGCAGTTGGACTTCTGGGCTCTGCATCATTAACTGTGGGGCTTGTCCTCCCACTGGGACAGGGGTTGTCTTCTTGTTCCTTCTCCTCTGTCTCAACACTGTTGGTTGGAGTGTTCAGAGAATTGTAAGCCTTCTTCCCATCAGAGCAAAGCAATGAGTTCTCATAATGAGCTCTCATAATGAGATGAAATGTCTTCTCCAAATATTTTTGGATAATTCTCAATAAGGAATTTGACAAGAGAAATCTGTGACAAAGCAAGGCAAATACTAAGGGTCTCTGTCATTTCACATGGTTGTAAATCATATATATGAGCCTTGAGGCTAGAAGTATGTAGTTCAAAATTCAGAGAAAAAGTCAGTGTGCCAGGGAATGAAGATCTTTGCACCCAAAACACTTTTGAGAAGGAGATTTACTTGGGAAGGAGGCGTCCAGAGTGGAGAGAACAGCCCCCAAATGACCAGGCAGGGCAATTTATATAGGAGGTCTTGGGGGCAGAGTCGACAGGGATTGGCTAGATTTCTTCTGCCCAGGGATTGATCAGTTTTGTGGGCAAGGGGCAGAGACGGCCCTGAAGACGGCCAAACTGTTTGTTTCACTGGCCTTTCTCTGCTTTTTGACACTAATTCTAAGGCCAGGGCATATTTCTTTCACTGACTCTGATTCTAGAGACCAAGAATGTTACTTTGGTACTGGTTTCAGAGTCAGGGCATGTTTCCTTAGTTTTGGGTTTGGGGATAAAGTGTTCATTTCTCTGGCTCAGGTCCCAAACCTAGGCTGTGTTTCTTTCTCTGGTCCTGGTCTCCAGGGTCAGGATGCTAGTTTCCTGCTCTGTGATTGGTTGGTTTCACAGGTCAGTTTGCCAGGGGCAGAGATGGCTCTGATCTGAGCCTAACTGTGTTTCTTTCTCTGATCTTAGCCATCTTTCCCTAGTTCTGGGCTCTAAGGTCAGGGTGGGTTTCTTTAGCCAGCCCCTTTCCCTATAATTATATTGGGAAATATTTAAAGTAAGGCCTATTTGGAGTGAAGTGGATAATTGTGGATCTGCAATGACAGGTTGTTTGGAACCCTAGCTTTCTCTTCCACTCATTAATTCTACACAATATGAGGAAAAGATGTTTTGAGTCATGCCTTCCTGTGATGTACTTCTTAGAGGCCCAAGAGCAATCAATAGTTAATCAGAAACTCAAATACTGAGAGTCATAAATTGTGGTATTTTATTATAGTATTTGAAATGTGTTTGCCATAGAAAAGTGTCTCTAATCCAATCATAATCAGCAACAAGAGGCCAAGGATATATTTAATCACACTAACCATATCTCAGAACAACACATCTGATAAAACAATCCATATTGCCTTTGTTTCATTGGGAAACCACCTTGAAAACAATTAGAAATTCACACATGCCTCAGTGAGGACATCAAGGGTTCAGTCTTGATTTTCTAACCCAGCACCCATGTTTTCTTATCATTTTACAAGACTAGCTCTCAGTGGATTAGTCTAAATCACAGTCGACAAAGGACTGAGTTATTGAGCTCAAATACTTATTTAAATTCTACTTACTCAAAATGCACAAATGATTCTTCCTCTCCAGATGAATGAAAATCAAGGGCGCACTCATTTAAAAAACAAAAACAAAAACAAACAAACAAAAAAACAAACCCCAGACTCTCAGGATAATCCTGTATTCCTGTCTCATTGTGAAGACGTGTTTACTCTAGGCATAAAATATATGTCTCATTACCTTTTTGGTGATATCTGCCAATCTTGAGTTGCAGGAACTAGGCAGGCACAGAATACATAGGGCTATGCAAATGGCTAAATTAGAAGATGTCATGTGGTTGACTTCAGAGTTTCTCTCAATTTTGTAGAATATTCCGAAAAGTAGTTTCAAAAGAATGACATTCTGTTGGGGTAGTTGCTCTAAAAGACTGAACACAGAGAGAGACAAGTTATTTTAAAACAATAAATTTTACTCATGAAATTGTAAATTCAGGTTTTTGCAATTATAGGTAGACCTTCTGTAAAATTTTTGTAGAAGTTGCTGTGTGGACAAACTTTCAGGCTTATTTGGGTAAATACCATGGAGCAAGACTTCAATAGTGTGTGATAAGTGAAAGGACCAAGCTGACTCCATAACAGGCTGTCAGTCTTCTCTCAGAGGTCAGGCCTCAATTTCAGTTTCCTGAGACTTGAGCAAGCAGTTTCTGGGAGGATCATGAACAAAAGTCATAGTCCTTGCAGTAGCTCCCTTTCTGCACGTACTCTGACCGCTCAAGGTTCAGCCAGTTGTTTACTGTCTGGAATCCCTCACTAACTTAGAGCTACGTGCATGGGTCAATGTGAACGTGGGAGGCCAGCCTCCATGGCAGCTCATGGACAGAGCCTGGGCCACTGAGTCAGCCCCCACAGTCAGTATGTGCTAGGCCAGCCTCCATGGCAGCTCAAGGACAGAGCCTGGGCCACTGAGTCAGCCCCCACAGTCAGTATGTGCTAGGCCAGCCAGCCCCCATGGCAGCTCAAGGACAAAGCCTGGGACTTGTCCAGGCCTGCCCAAAATGCATAACTGTAACCCCCAACTAACCCTAGCCAATTAAAAGTTACTAACATGATTGCCACTCACCTAAACCAACCCTGAGTCTGTTCCTATGCAGTCTGTAGACCCAAGTCCCCCTTGCTTTAAAAGCCTGCCCCGTTGCTACTCGGGGTCTCTCCTGCTCTGCTGCTGTGTCAGACGGAGGGAAAGTTCTCAGTTAACTTGTAGTAAAGACTCTTTGCTTTTGCATTGGATTCCGTCTCTTGGTGGTCTTTGGGGGACTCTGGGTACAACAGTAAGACTATCTTTAGTTTTGTAAAATGGCTGTTTAACCTTTCTAATAGGAGTTCCAATTGCTGTGTGGTGGGAACATCTTCACCAGCATCCACTGTCACTGGTGTTTTCTGTATATATTTTCACATTTATTTATTGATTTATTTTGTAGGGAAGGGGCAGGGGTGCATGCCGAAGTGCATGTGTGGAAGTCAGTTCTCTCCTTCCACCATGTGGGTCTCGGGCCATCGGATGCGGTGGCACATGCCTTTAACCGATGAGCCATCTCGCCAGCCCCCAGTGTTTTCTATTTTCGATAGGTGTGCAGTGTGTCATTGTTTTAATCTGCAGTTCCCTGGCAACACATGATGCTGCACATCATCCCACATGCTCGCTTGACTTCTGTTTATCTTCCTTGCACGGGTGTATCTTTAGACCTCTTGCCTGTTTTAAATGTGACTGTTTGTTTTCTTACTATTTAAGAGTTCTTGCCGGGATGCCTCACCTAGCCTTGATGTGGGAGGAGGAGCTTGGTCCTGCCTCAACTTAATGCTTTGTTGACTCCCCTGGGAGGCCTGCCCTTTCAGAATGGAGGAGGAGTGGATGGGACTTGAAGGCAGGGGTGGGGGGGTGAGGGGTAGGGGGTGGGGGGGAATGCCGGGGTGTGTGTAGACCGGAGGTGGGGGGAGGGAACAGAAGGAGAGGAGGGAGGGGAAAATGTGGTTGGTATGTAAAATAAATGAAATTTTTTAATGAAAAAATTAAGAGTTCTTCCTCGAACTGATTTGTGAGCATTTCACCACCCACATTTGTCTTTTTTTCTCTTTGCAGTGTCTTTTGAAGAAATTCTTCATTTTGATGGAATCCAGTTTATCAGGTTTTTCCTCTTGTAGATCATGACTTTGGTGTTGCATCCAGGAATCACAGCCAAATTTTAGGTTATCTTATTGTCTCCCAAGCTACCTTAGAGGTTTGGTTTTTTTGTTTGTTTGTTTTTGTTTTTCGAGACAGGGGGTTTCTCTGTGTAGTTTTGGTGCCTGTTCTGGATCTTGCTCTGTAGACCAGGCTGGCCTTGAACTCACAGAGATCCGCCTAGCTCTGCCTTGGGAGTGCTGGGATTAAAGGTGTGTGCTTCCACCACTCAGCCTGAGTTTTATTTATTTATTTATTTATTTATTTATTTATTTATTTATTTAATGCTGAATGCTGTTTATTGAAGGAGGGAAGAGGTCTTAAATACAGGCTTACAGCACAGTGGGAGAACCCCAGGGGGCAGAAGTTCGCTACTGATGTTTTACAATATGCAGGATACACAGACAAGGAACTTCCCTTAAGCATTCAGGAGGGTGGAAACCGGCAGGGAATTAGCATAGGGAAGATATCAAGGTCAAGGTCAGCAAGCAAGGCCACAGTTACTCAAAATGGGGGCCAGGACCCTACAGGTCCCCCTTTTACTAAAAAAATGAGCTTCTGACTTAGGTTGCATGGGACTTCAGCAGGTCACCTTACCTGTCATGGAGACGCCTGCCCAGACCGCACAGGCGCTCTGTCTTAGCTTGGTGAGTGCCCCCCATCGGCCTGAGTTTTTATTTGTATTTTTTTGTTTAGGTCTGTAATCCATTTTGAGTGGATTTTTTTTTTTTTTTTTTTTTTTTTTTTTTGGTTTTTCGAGACAGGGTTTCTCTGTGTAGCTTTGCGCTTTTCCTGGGACTCACTTGGTAGTCCAGGCTGGCCTCGAACTCACAGAGATCCGCCTGGCTCTGCCTCCCGAGTGCTGGGATTAAAGGCGTGCGCCACCACCGCCCGGCTTGAGTGGAATTTTATGAAAATTATGAAGCATGAATCCAGATGTTTCTTTTTTTTTTGGTTTTGAATGTGGCTGTTCATTTATTCCAGTGCCATTTGTTGAAAAGACTGATTGGATTTTCAAAACTAAAAATGTCACCAAAAAGTAAATTTGTATATCTTCATACTTCAAATTACTATCTGTTAATTTGTTCTGTCTCTCTGTCTCTCTCATCTGACGTAGTCCATGCTGACCTCAACCTTACCATACAGTCAAGAATGACCTTGAAATCCTGATCTCCTGCCTCCATACCCCCTCGCCCCAGGGCTGGAATTTCAGGCATTCACCTGCATGCTCAGCTTTGTTTACAGTTCTCTTGTTAAATGATGGTCTTGTTTGAACCTATTAAATATTTAAGCCCTTTCTGGCTAGATTCTTGATTCTGCCAACCACTGTAGGCTGAGACCTGCTTCCTGGTTACTACTGGGTTGCCAATGAGAAATCCAAACTCAAAATGGTGCAGCAAACAAAGGGATATGTATTGACCTGCACGATGAAAGACCCAGAAATAAATTTAGTCAAGTCACAGAGTTCTAAATAAAATCATGAGCCAGACTTAGTGGTGCTTGATCCCAGGTTAGCCACACTTCTTAAAACTCACACCCTTTGGGTGGTGGTGGTGCCTGCCTTTAATCCCAGCACTCCCAAGGCAGAGGCAGGCAGATTTCTGTGAGTTCGAAGCCAGCCTGGTCTACAGAGTGAGTTCTAGGACAGGCTCCAAAGATACACAGAGAAGCCCTGTCTTGAAAAACCAAAAAGAAAAAGAGAATTAAAAAAAACAAAACAAAACAAAAAAAAAACCCTCGCGCCCACCCATGCTATCACTACTGCTGCTGTTTCCCTGATGAGGGCTGATCATCAAAGATGACATCTTTTACCCAAGGTCAAGGTCTAGAAGCAGCTCACCCTCTAACTAGGAGCGTAAGGCAGAGGACAGGCATCATTTAAAGCCCTGCACAGGCTCCAGGGACTTAGTCGAAGAGAATGGGGAGACTCGCTCCGGCTGCACACCACCAGGCTGAAATGAGCCAGACAGCAGTGTGCCTCCCTAACAGGCCAGTTTAAAGCAGAACAATAAAGATGCTCTTGGTGTCCTACTCCTTGCACAAAAGAAACAACATGAAGTACCCGGATATTAGCTAATCAGTTCTTTTCCTGTCCCATCTCCCATCCCTGCTCTGCATTACAAGCAGGGTAACTTTGAAACAGCCAATGTCTTTTTTGTTTCTGCTTCCTTTCAGCTCTTTCTGTTCATTGAACCAGTCTGTTCATCTCATTGGAACACTATTCTGTTTTACAGAATGAATGTTATTTGATTCCAGACTTCAAAGCAAAACCACAGATTCAAATGTCATCAAAATCCAGTTTTTCTCTCAGATCACTTCCCAGCTTTGCCTTAGGTATTTGACCCTCTCTCAATCATATTTATTCAGCACCTGCTTTGTTCCAGGCACTGCTTAAAATGCTGAGGGGGCGGGCAGTGTAAACAGGCAAATTGTGTGTGTGTGTGTGTATGTGTGTGTGTGTGTGTGTGTGTGTGTGTGTGTGTGACCTCACTCGCTCAAATACATACATGTTTGTGTGGATATATGTGCATGTGGAAGTTGAAGTTCGATGTAGGATGCTGTCCCTCAGTTGCAGTCCAACTTGTTTTTTGAGACAGGTCTCTCACTGACATGAACCTTCCTAATTAGACTAGACTGGCTGATGAGTGAGCCCCAAGGATTCACCTGCTTCTACCTTCCTAGCACTGAGATTATGATAATACTGAGACCACTTGTCCTAGCCTTTTTATGTGAGCTTTTGGGAGCCCTCATGCTTACATGGCGTTAAGAGTTATCTCCCTAGCTCCAAGTCTTTATTTTTGATAAACTTATTTCCTGGTAGAAGAAAGCGGTGGAAGGGAGGGGGAGGAGAAGGAGGAGAAGGAGGAGGAGGAGAAGGAGGAGGAGGAGGAGGAGGAGGAGGAGGAGGAGGAGGAGGAGGAAGAGGACATGGATCTGCATCTAGATCACTTGGACTGAGGATGTGCAGGGCTTGAAACCCAATGAACAGATGGGATGTTGTTGAGAAAAGGCATACTGGACATTGGGAGACAGAGGGTCCCTTTCATTAATATATTTGGGATTACTCAGAAGCACTTCCAGGAGCCTCCTCCCTTACAATGAAACAAGCTGGACATGCCTGATTGTCCGTTCTGATTTCTTCCTTTCCACTGCCTGAGTGGCATGGTTGTGTCGCCTCAGCTGTGGTGGCCTTGGTATCAGCACTCCCTCTGGGACATTTGTCATGAAGATGGGAGTTTGTGCTGAGCAAGCCAAGCATAAAATAAAGTAATATGTACAAAGCCTGTTCACCTTTTTTTATTGGGTAACAAACGCTTGAATTAGTCAATGTATTGAAGTTTCTGAATGCTTACTAATTTAATACTTGAAACAGATGAACCTATAATCAGTATGGGAACTAATTAGATATGAATTTATGTAAATATTGGATTATCACAGTGCTAATTTTTATATAGTAAATGTAGGTGTTTTTAACAGACACTACAGAATTATCTATAAAACTATAACAAGTTTCTAAGAGTTGTTCAGGTTCACACTGTAATGTCCTAAAATCGTTTCATAACCCTATTATTTCCTGAGTTCCAGATGTTACATGCAACATAATGAGTTCAGGGTTCCATTATGGTAGCTTAGTGCCCTAAGTCTCTGAAAGACACATTAATTCAAGGGTAAAGACTCCTTTGGCATCATCCCAGGAAACAAAAGTGGAATTCTACAGGGCTAGACAGTCCCAGGGAGGGGCCTCTGAGAAAGCGGACTAGGCAATGTGACGAGATTCCCTTTCAAAATGTTTTTTTCTTTCATGTTTCAATACAAACTTTTGAATATATCTGCTGTGGGATGTTCTGTATGGCAAATGTGTTGCTCATTGGTCAATAAATAAAACACTGATTGGCCATTGGCTAGGCAGGAAATATAGGCGGGACAAGGAGGAGAATAAAGCTGGGAAGTGGAAGGCTGAGTCAGAGAGACACTGCCAGCCGCCATGATGACAAACAGCATGGGAAGATACCGGTAAGCCACGAGCCATGTGGCAAGGTATAGATTAATGGAAATGGATTAATTTAAGCTGTAAGAACAGTTAGCAAGAAGCCTGCCACGGCCATACAGTTTGTAACCAATATAAGTCTCTGTGTTTACTTGGTTGGGTCTGAGTGGCTGTGGGACTGGCAGGTGAGAGAGATTTGTCCTGACTGTGGGCCAGGCAGGAAAACTCGAGCTACAAATGGCGCCCAACGTGGGGCAAGAGTTTCCACCTAAAAACTGAGAAAAAAGATTCTAAAACAGAACTAAAAACAGTTCCTAATTGTCTCTCTCAAATGAGCAGCAGCTGCCGGTTTGAGCTACTTGTGGGTTCCTAGTGTACGCGCTCAACCTGCAGTATGGTGGGAATGAGGCCTCTGCAAGTGGCACATTAAGTTGCATGGTGGATTTAGACTTTGCTAGTACAAAACTGTAGCTTAAATTTTCCTGCCTGGCCCACAGGACAAATCTCTCTCACCTGCCAGTTCCACAGCCTCTCAGACCCGACCAAGTAAACACAGAAACTTATATTGGTTACAAACTGTATGGCCGTGGCAGGCTTCTTGCTAACTGTGTTTATATCTTAAATTAATCCATTTCTATAAATCTATACCTTGCCACATGGCTCGTGGCTTACCAGCATCTTCACATGCTGTTTCTCATCGTGGCCGCTGGCAGTGTCTCTCTGACTCAGCCTTCCACTTCCCAGCTTTATTCTCCTCCTTGCCCCGCCTATACTTCCTGCCTAGCCAACGGCCAATCAGTCTTTTATTGATTAATCAGCAACACATTTGCCATACATCCCACAGCACAAAACAAAAAAAGAGGTTTCTGGGCTACATGCTGCTTGGATAAAAGCATAGACCCACGATAGCTCCCAGAGCTGGTGGTAAAATACCACAGCCATGTGGGGAAGCTGAGGTGGGTGGAGCCAGCAGCCACAGCTGCTGCAGTTTAAGGCAATAGATTCACAATAAGATAGATTCAGATGTAATAGTTTACAATGTGTGTAAAAGATACGTAGGCTTGAAAGAGACAAAAAAGGTGATATATAGAGTTATAGAAACAAGTCTCTGTGTTTACTTGGTCGGGTCTGAGTGGCTGTGGGACTGGCAGGTGAGAGAGATTTGTCCAGATTGTGGCCAGGCAGGAAAACTCGAGCTACATATATCATCCCAGCTTTGGATGTCTTTGTACACTATTTGAATTGCTCTTATTTTTATTCTAGAGTCATATGCCACAGATGTGAAGTACTTAAAAAGTTGAAATTGTCCTTGTAAGTCTAATGTCATTATTATTCAGCCAGGTTCCTTTTTTTCCTTTTTTTTCTGGTCCTAGGCAATCTCAAAAAAGGGCATAATTTTTGAAACAGAACAAGTAAAAATATGATTTTTACACATTCAAAGTATGCACATATCTGAGTCTACGTGATCATTGTTTACAGTCAACTGTCTATTACTATGACAGCATTAACTCCTAAATGTACTCATCGTGCATGATGTACACAGAATCACTTCAGTGTTTCTCCATTTCTTAATACTTGATTAACAGAGGCAACATAAACTCAGGCACCTCTGCTGGTCAAGGAGCTTGTAGGAAGGCAAAAGGGTGTATGGGTATGTATGCATGTGTGTGTGTGTGCACATGTGTGCATGCACATTTATATGTATTACATGTTAATGTATATGTGGTTGCCTGTGTGTATCATACATTTATGTTGCATGTTTGTATGGTTGTGTGTCTATGTGTGCATGTGTGTGTAGCTGAGTGTATATAATTTTATGTGGTTGTGCTGTGTGTCATGTGTTTCTGTTTGTGAATTATGCAGGTGAATGTGAGCACATATGTCCACATGCATGTACATGGGGTGAGAGGAGGGCTCTGACTAGCTTGATGACATCTTCTCTACCTTCAAATGTCCTTTAGAAATCGTAAATATCATGCAGTCCAAACAGACACAGCGGGCTCACATCCTATGGTCTGGTATGCACAGGCTGTTCAGGTTGTCCTTTGTTGCTAATAATAGGGACTTAAAAAGTGCCTTAAGAGTTCATTTGCTTTAAGGTTTTAATGTCAGATCTGGACTGAGATTTTGAAACTTCAGTGTTATATTGCATCCTTTGTTTGTCTGCTTAAAAAAACAAAAACATGAGACTATTAGCCTGGCCAGAGTTTTAAAATGTCTGAAAATATTTAGTCCATTGCTAAAAATTGTTTTCTATACATCTGGGTTACTGGAAACCAAAGTCACCACAGAAATTTTTAGTACATATTTGACAACAAACTCAATCTGGTGGTTTAAGGATGATTAAACACAAAATATTTGCTCAATGTGATACCATGTAGTTACTTTAAGATGGAATATAACAGCTGATGAGAGGCTCAGCAGTTAAGAACACGGTCTGCTCCTCCAGAGACCCCACATGGTGGTTCACAACCATCTGTAACTCCAGTTCCAAGGAATTTGATGCCCTCTTCTGGCCTCCTGGGCCACCAGACACACACACAGTACACAGAAATACACGCAGGCAAAACATCTGTACACACAAATTAATTTTTTTAAAAAGAGAAAGCCTTCAAAATTGTGAATTAAAAAATAAGATAATAAAATAAAAATGGGACATATAAAATATATGTAGCAACAAAACATTATTCTAATATATTATGCTAAAAAGTCCTGCAATAAAAGTTTGTTTACCATGGCTGTAACTATATAAAATACATGTATAAATTGGCCATAAACAAATAAGAATAACCATGGACTACAGGATTCTCTGATTATTTTTAAATAATCTTTAAAAATGTTTTACTGACCTTCTAATTGAAAAGTGAATGCATTACAATTTAGGAAAAACACACCGTGGAACTGTATATGTGTGTCTAGCTTAACCTTTGGCACACTCTCTGAGGATGAGGCCAACCTGACCTGGCTTGAGTGCCCAGGGCAGAACTTGTCTGACCCCTTTACTTTGAAAACCTGGGTCTCCAGGACTCTTGAGATACAGGACCTTCTGTATGACTTTTCACTCTTTTTGTTGAAAAGTATTAAGATATATACGTATGTCTTTTTTCTGAATCTAAAACTCCATTAAAAACATTCAATTATTTTACATCCTTTCCCAGATTACTGTATTTTCTCCATGCTGAGGTCCAGATAAATATGAGATCTGGAGAGATGGTTGAAGATAAAATGCACGCTGTATAAGCTCGAAGACCTAAATTTGGATCTCCAGTACCCATGTAAAAAGCTAGATGTGTGTTATTAATAGTTAAATATGAAACCAGGCCATCTCTCTAGCCAATTAGTGGCTGGTTAATTGCTAATTAATGGTCAAATTTCTTAACTTATTCAGCAAATGCTTTGAGTACCTACTTGGCTCTGGCTTGTGGAGCATGCATGAACAAACGAGTTGAGCATCTCCACACCTTTGTGGGAGTTAGCTTGGAGCAGGAGACAGAAAATAAACACTAGGCATGACCAGAAGTTATTTCATACATTCAAAGGGAATAGCGCTGCTAAGAGAGAAAGCAGAGCAAGTGAGAGCTCTTGGCTACAGAGAAGTCAAGAGCCTCATGGTTGTCAATAGGCAGAAGAGGTCCTGATGGGGCATGAGCAAGGGTACCTGGTGGGGACTCCGGGACACTGCTGGAGGCTGAAGGGACAGACATGCAGCCTCACTGCTGTGGCTGGTGACAAGACTCACTGTAGTTCCCCATTGCCAGCACATCTGGCTTACTGGGGTGTCAGGGTACTCAGCATCCCAACAGGCACAGGGCAGTATAGCTAGGAAAGGCTGCAGTTGAAGAAAGGGAATCACAAGTTCCACCTAGATATCAATCACTTCTACCCCAACAAAACATGTCAGACTCGATGGTTTTCATGCGGCTTCATGTCTATCTGTGGACAGCTATCATATTGGATTTCGATGTAGGTTGGGTCTTAGCTCACCTTGCTAATTCCTAATACCCAGACCCTTTTGACTCTGATTACCCTGCCTGATCTTTGAAAGTAAGGCCCTTTTCCTGCCCTAAATATATGGTTCCCATGCCCTTCCACAGGTTTTCTCTGCATCCTTTAGCTATGAGAAGTGAGAGACTGCCGTTCACAACACAAGCAGGATTCTTCAACACAAGCAGGACATTGGATAGTTTTCCCAACTTATTGAGAAACATCCCCATGTTTCCTAATACCTCTCAGGAAATAAGAATGTTCTGTTCCTAGGTCTCTGGGCTGTCCAGCCTCTGCTTACTGGCCCTCCAGGAAGTGTCAAGCATAGGCTCCCCTCATGGCATGGGTCTCACGTTTGACCACTTGGTTGGCCACTGCCACAAGTTCTGTGCCACCTTTACCCCAGCACATCTTTCAGGCAGGACCCATAGGCCATGGCTGCCCTTAGACACATGGTAGGAAGTCAGATTGTAATCGCCTTTTCAAAACAAGTGTAGCCATGCTTCTTTGGGCCTCTGTAGGTCAAACGTCCCAAGGCTAAGGATGAGACAGTTACAGGCTTTTGCTCAAAGTCTTTTGCATTCCCTTGTTGCATCCCCACTAAAGCATCCTTCCAGGCCCATCAGGACAAGTGCTAACGTGTACTCTCAGAACCCTTCCCCTGTATGCCCAGCAGCTCTGGATGTGCTTCAGCCTTCTCTGAAGCCCTCCCCGGGTGCAACCTCAGAAAAGGGACTCCCAATCTCTGTGTGGAAATGCACCTCCCATGTCTACCCGGGCTATGGCTTTTCCTCTGCTCAAATCTTTCTACTCCTAAGGAGATGTACACCAATAATTTTTAATGTACAATTTCTAGCAGCCCATGTCCCCCTGATGTTTTGTCCAAGAAGCCCATAGCTCTTTTTCAAGTAATCACCCTGTCTACAACTTTGAGATATGAAAAACTGCAGACACACAGGGTCCATGTTGAACCAGTAGACATCTCTGAAATGCTCTCTTTTTTAAAAAAAGAAACACTGAAAATGGTATTTATCTAGATTTTAGGAAATTAAATAACACAACTCAGAATAAAGCAAAACAAAATCCATAATGTCGTATGACTCATGTCCAAGCACAGAACCATTTGTTAATGAACATAAAAAAATAAAATTTACCATTCGTATTTGCTCTTTTCCAAACGTTTATTACATGGATATTTCTAGAAGCTTGAGCTAAAGGGGGAAAAAAAAAAGAATCCTAGAGCTACCCCAGCGCCTACCATGTGACTGAGATTAGCATCCTATAGAAAAACACTTTTCTATTCCTGGAGACCCCACATAGCTCGATCCCCTGGAACTCTAGACTGGCGCTTTCATGCGGAACACAGGCACTGCTGGTCTGGCACTTGTCAGGTTTTCCACGCTCTCCACAGGACAACAGTTCTAAGCCGTCAGCATTCCTGACAGCCCAGTCTACAGCCACTGCCATCGTCCTCGGGAGCAGCCTCCCAATTGCACCAAAACTGGGGTTAACAGAACTGGAGGTCAAACTTTGACCTGCACCCCTGGGAGCTGGAGGGCAGTCGGTATGGGAAGATCAGGAGTAGTGGCTGCTACCTCTCCTCAGTGAACACCTTCAAGGAGTAACCAAGTGCTGACCGTACTTACCCACCAATATACAACAAGCCTAGAGCAAAGGAGCAGGCCGCACCAGACCAAGCCCCTCAAAACACAGGCAGATTTAGTGAGCCGAGGCCCCGGCCCGTGCTAATAACCCCAGTTCATCTAGGCCCTTTCCGGAAACACCTTATTATCTCGTGCTTCAAGAAGCACCTCTGGTCCGGGCAGAGAACAGAAGGAAGCAGGACTTCCAGCTAGGACAGTGCCACATGGAGCATCCCGAACATCTAGAGCTGCAGTGCTCGCCTGCTGGACCACACTCCTCGAGCCTCTTAGTGCAGCTTAATGGCGGTTGCTGGGCATCGTGGGGGAAGGACCCTTCCTCCCTGGGGAAGAGAGCTGCCTTTAGGATGATCCTGGGCATCGTGGGGGAAGGACCCTTCCTCCCTGGGGAAGAGAGCTGCCTTTAGGATGATCCTGGGCATCGTGGGGGAAGGACCCTTCCTCCCTGGGGAACAGAGCTGCCTTTAGGATGATCCTGGGCATCGTGGGGGAAGGACCCTTCCTCCCTGGGGAAGAGAGCTGCCTTTAGGATGATCCTGGGCATCGTGGGGGAAGGACCCTTCCTCCCTGGGGAACAGAGCTACCTTTAGGATGATCGATCAGATCGGACCAAGTACTGATCCCAATCATGCCTTATGTGAATGAGCGCAAATGAGCGCAGGCAGGGAGTGCTGAACCTGGAGGTAACACCTGCGGAACAGCTGCAAGAGGTGAGCAAGTGGAAACTCATCTGACTCTCCAAAGAACTTGTACTCAGTTTCTCGTTTCTGAAGTAAAAGTTTCTCTTTCTCTTTTCTCGGTTTCTTTTCTAATTCTCTTGTCCTCTCTTCCTCCTGTTCTCCTAGCATAACTCTGAAGGCTCTCTCCTCAGCCTCATACAGTTCAGAGCTCTTTTTAAAAAAGATTTATTATGTATACAGGGTTCTGCCTGCAGGCCAGAAGAGGGCACCAGATCTCATTACAGATGGTTGTGAGACACCACGTGGTTGCTGGGAATTGAACTCAGGACCTCTGGAAGATAGCATCTCCCTCAGTGCGCTTTTAAATGAGTTTCCTCTTTTTTTTTTTTTTTGGTTTTTCGAGACAGGGTTTCTCTGTGTAGCTTTGCGCCTTTCCTGGATCTCACTTGGTAGCCCAGGCTGGCCTCGAATTCACAGAGATCCGCCTGGCTCTGCCTCCCGAGTGCCTCTGAAGATGGTGCTCGAAAGTTTCACCTGCTGAGGCGGGGGTGGGGGTGGGGGGGGGGTGGGGGGGGTGGGGGGGGTGGGGGGGTGGGAGAGACCGCTTTCCTTGCTGCAGCTTCTTCCCTCAGTTTCCTCGGTTTCTCCAAAGCTCGCAGAATGTCCACTATTCTTTCAGTGTCCAATTGTTTTTTCCTTACTTCAGATAAGACCCCATCAGCAGCCACTGTGAGCCCCTGTTCTGGCTTCTTTTCCTCCCCTTCCGGCACGCACTTCACCCTCCAGGGGTCAATCTCCTGCTCCGGTTCTGTGGCCTGCACGGCCTCAGCCTCCCTCTCAGCCTCGCCTTCCCTAACCCTCTCGCGGAGTCACAACAGGCGGGGTACCGCCCTCTCCACCTCCGTTGCATCTCGTCCTCGTAGGCGGCCTGGACCAGCGGCTGCATCCGCTCAGCTCGCTCCACTGTAGGGAGGCCCAGGCTGCTCTGTGGCGGTCGGCCTCGCGGAGGCACTGCGCAGGCGCAAAGTGGCTGGTCCCGCATGGGGTGTATGTGTGTGTTGGGGTTGTGGGGAGGTGGGGGTGTGGGGTCGCCCGGCCGCCTGGGTTACGATCTCCGCCTCTAGCCGACGCCGGGCGCGCAGGCGCTGTTGGCCATGTCGGGCAGCAGAGGCGTGCGTGGCGGTCCAGGGCCGGGAGCGGTGGCCGCGGATGCTCGCTGGTATCCGGCCCGGGGAGGGCGGGGACTGCGGAGTCGGCGGCGGCGTCGGGCGGCACCTGGAAGAAGCCGCCACTGCCGCCGCTGTCGCGGGAGGCCTCGGCCTGGGCGCCGGGCTGCCCTGCAGGCAGAGGCTGGAGGAGGGGCCGGTTGTCCCCGGGAAAGGGGCCGGCCCCTGGGGAAGAGGAGGCCGGAAAGCCGTGGGAGGTGGTGGCTGCCAGGGCTGTGGTCCCTGGAGACCCTGGGCGAAGAAGGGTGTCAAGGTCAGTCTGTAGTGCAGCGGCTGCGACAGTAATCTGTGTCCTGAAATGCTCTTTTGCAGTAGGATTCACTGTTACTATTAAAGGTTGTTCCTCTGAAACTGTAAAATTTTGCCATCCATCATTCTCCAAGGGAGTAGGAATCCCGAATTCTCTGTGACAGCTGGATTTAACTTAGTGGAGGGGGATACACTTCTAGGTAAATTCTGCTCTGTCACCCACAAAGGGGAGTAAGTCATGTCTTTAGAGGACATGCTTGAATTAAAGGCATGGGCCACAACTGCCTGGCTAAGAATCACAATTAATTAATTTACACAATTTAAAGCAGCTTTGTGTATAAACCACAGTGCATGTGACTAGGTCCTCTCCTCTGGGGAAGGACTCTTGAGTCTGCTGCTGACACCACTTGAGACTCAGCCATTGGCAATACGTGGGTAGGAAATGATAGAGGGACCCTGAGGCCTGGTGTCAATACTTAACTATGTATATAAATAGAAAAAAAAAAAAAAACCAAACTACCTTTAAAACAGCTTCAAAGGGAGGTTATTGATGGAACAGAAATTCCTCAGAGAAGGTTAAGCAGTAGCTCCCCAGAAGCATTCAAAGGCACTGGGCTCCTTGCTAGGGAAGGGAGGCCTTGAAGGTCCTGGGCAGCTTGGGGTCTCCACATGCATGAATGCCCTTCTCAGGAAAGTAGGATGTGCTCAAGGAGCCTGGGATCCCTTCAGAGACATGCAGCAGAGCCTGGACAGGCACATCTGCTCCCCAGTACCCAGGCCTGGGACCAAAAAAAGGCTCAGGAAACATGGAGAAAAATGCTCTCTGGAGCATTGTTTTGCACAGCGATGTGGCTCTGCAGAGGGCAGCTAAGGGGGCCATTGGTTGGTCGTGAGCCCGCAGGGCAGTCTCACCCATTGAAAGAAGCCAGTCCATGCCACCAGTCCATCTCCAAACCCTTGAGCCCCTTCCAGCTCTCATCCTCCACGTGCAGGACACACACTGCTCACAATGCCAGCTCCAGAGTTTCTTCAGGTTCCTGCAGGGTCAGGGCCTCAGAGAAAGGACTTGTGGGCTCTGGAGGCCAGGGCTATGGTGACTGAAGGCCACCCACAGCCCAGCATGCATGACACCTCATCCTCCTAACCCCCTTTACTGGAAGCTTCTCCAAGCAGGGCTGGTGGTTCCTTCTCCCTAGAGGTGTAGGGATGGCTTCCTGCTGTCCAGAGATTACCACCTGCACTGCACCCCTCCGCATGGTGTATCTCCCTGCACACCAGGCTCTGGCAGGTGTAATTACTTCTGCAGTAACGTGGGCTTCAGCAGGAAGCCATCAATGGGCGAGCTGAATGCACCCTCAATCCCCACTTATTAGGAGCCAAGTTCTAGGCACAGAACAAACACAACCTATGACTGTCTGGGATAAGGTAGCCAACCTCTTATCCTGGATCCCAAATCAGAGAGTTTGAGAGATTGTACCCCAACCCCAAAACATAAAGAACTAGCCATGACTGAGGGGCTGATGTGCAGTGCACACAAAATCCCAGACAGACACCTCCATCAAAGGTTCTGCTGTGAGAGGACACTACAGCCTGATGATACTTAGGTCTGGGGCCAGCATGGTATGCCTGCATAGGTAAGTCTAGGCAGTCACATGGTGTCCTCACTTGGGAGGTACACCTTAGTACTTACTGGATTTGAGCCAAGAAGGTGGACAGTGCAGAGCATCAGGGTATAAAAGTGTGGGGTATGGCCCAGTGGTAGAGTTCCTACCTAGAATCTCCCACTGAGGGGCTTTGGTAGTGTCTAAAGGGTGGAGCCTAGCATCTAGAATCTCCCAGTGGGGGCTTGGGGAGTGGCTAGGGGTTGGAGCCCCTGCCTAGAATCTTCCAGTGTGGGGCTGTAGGCTTGGGAAGTGCTAGGGGTTGGAGCCCTTGCCTGGAATCTTCTAGTGTGGGGCTGTAGGCTTGGCCTAGTGCTACAGCACTTGCCTTCCATGCCGAAGGTCCTGGTTTCCATTCTCAACACTGCAAAGTAAAAAGGAAATAAATAGTGTAGGTGGCTCTAGGAATGCACCATGGGCTGACTGGACCCCAGCCGAGGTCTAGCATGGAATACCAAGAGAACTGTGGGTGTCTAGTGGCCCAGACACTGCTGAGTGACCTCATTCCTTGATGACCAAGGGCCACAAGTCTGTGGGCAAAGCATGGGAGTGTAACATCCAGCCAGAGCTCTCAGTGTGAGCCAGCATGGAGGGCACCATGGGCCAGTGTGGAAGTTGGTTGGGCTGCTTGCTGGGATCCACACCTGCTGGGAGCCTTGGAGTATGAAGCTATTTTGGAATAGGGTCTTAACAGAAGCCAGGGAATAAGAACATATCATAGAAAGTTAGAACACGCTCTAAATATACTGTCTGCCCGTCTTAGAAGACACAAGGTTGGCATGGTTGCACAGTCATGTGTTCACGGCATGTGCGTTTCTGGGATTTTTTCAGCACTGGGAATGGAACCCAGGACCTTGTACAAACTGGGCAAATACTCTACCACTGAGCTACAACCCCAAGCCTGACCCCACACTGGAGAGGCCGAGGCAGGAGGGTCTAGAAGTTCAATCTAGGAGGAGTAATCAGGAACACCGTGTCTCAATAAGGACATAATAAAGAACACAGGAATTCAGAGGAAGACAGAGATGGAGACTGGTGGGATGTAACCTGAGCCACAGGCCACCCAAGTCTTAGATCCTGGAAGAGGCAGGAAGGAGCCTTCCCCAGAGCCTCTGAAGAAGGCAATCTACAGGATTTGGGACTTTAGGCCTCCAGATCCAGCAAATTCCATTCCTGCTCTCTTAAGCCACCTGACTTTTGACCTCTTATGACAACCTAGAACACATATATAGGTGCCCAAGATGGGACATAGGATGCTGCCAGCAAACCCTGGAGGCTGCTGTGGCCTTCTGTCTCCCCAGCTTGAACAAGGTTAAAGGCTCCTGCTGAGCCTCCCCTAACTCTACAGCACTCAGAACATGCCGTTCTTCTTTCTGAGGCCACTCTTGCCATCCTAGGTATCAGGTACCCTGGAGACAGCACCCCTCCAAGTATGACCTAGGACACCTTAATTACACTCTGCCCATCTCTCAAGGCAGCTCTCCTGCCAGGGTCAACCTGCCTGTGTCCCCAAAGCCAGGATCTTTGTCTGTCTCAGTCTCTCTTAACAATGTCTCCTGTAGGTCAGGCTGGTCTCCCACTCTCCAAGAAGCTAAGGCTAACCTTCAAGTCCTGATCTTCCTTCCTGTCTGGATGTCAAGATAATGTTTATATGGTGCTGGTATGGAGGTTAGGGCTTTGTGTGCCCTAGGAAAGCCCTCCACTAACTGAGCCTCTGCCCTGGTCTGCCTGTCTTCTTTGAGGCTGAGTTTCTGTAACCCAGGTTGGTCTGGAACACATGATCTTTCTATGTTTTTAATCCCCAAGCAGCAGGTGCCAATTAAAGTTGAAGGTATCAGCCCAACTCTCTGACGGGTCAGTCTTGGTTAGGCAAGGCCCTAAGACCACATACCCCAGAATGTCTTTTGCTCCTGCAGTGCCTTTACAGGTTTGCTGCTATGATCTTTCTCTAGTATTTTGCAATGTGTAAATGGATATGGGAGACCCCCATTGCCTGTAATGTAGTGTGTTTATCTCATGGAAACATCCTGATCTATTGGGGATTTTTATCTGTGAACTGTCATGAAGATGATCCCTCCCTAAGCTGTACTGTCTAATTGATAATAATAATGTTAGCTTATACAGAGTTTTAATGAATAAAATACAGGAAATGCTCCGCAGCCAGGGCCTATGAGTTTCACCTATGGAGCTGCATAGGCTATAGCTCAAGTTAATGATTAAGAAAAACAAAATAAATAGATAGATAGATAGATAGATAGATAGATAGATAGATAGATAGATAGATAAAAACAAGATCTCTGTATGGAGCCCAGACTGGCCTTAGGCTCCCAACCCTCCTGACTCAGAATGACTGGGGCTCCCAATCTGCTTTGAAGGGCAGTTCACTTACAACCCAAGATTGATGATCCCTTAAGGCCCTGTGTGTGGAGCCATCTAAGGCCCCAGGGGTGGTAAGATCATCAGGGATCTAGTGTCAGGCTCTGAGTCAGTTTCACTGGCCTTACAGTACAGCCTGAGTCAGCTCTGCTGCATAGGAACCCTCGCCAGGGACATCAGACCATGGGACTCTCCATCTCACACAGGCTGCTCTGTGGGTCTGGGCCTCAGGCTGGCAATGAAGTAGCCATTCAAAAAACATGGCCTCCTAGATTTCCAAAGGTCAAGAGTTCTCTGTGGGAAACACCTGGGACCACATGCATTTTAGATTTTGGTTATTTCTGGATTTTTGAATATTTACAAATACACATACAGAAGAGCTGGGCATGGGAATGCATGCCTGTGATACCAGCACTTGGAAACTGAGGCAGGAGGATGGAAGACTGCAAGTTCCAGGCTAACCTGTCTTTCCAAACAAAACCAAACACAACAAAACAAAAACAAACAAAACCAGTTGTGTTGAAGATTAGACACAGCTATAATCCAAAAATCTCCCACATTGGCCCTGCCGTTCATCAGTCAGCCCTCCTACCCTCAGAGCCCAAGGAAGACCCCTGCAACATTTGCACTGTGTCTCTGTTGGTGGCAATCCATTCCATGATGCCACATGAGGAATCTTCCATCTGTGGCATCATGTTTGGGAAAATTCAGGAGTTTGTTTGGATTTGGAGATGCTCCACTGTTGTGGCAGAACCCTTGCCCAGCATGGGAAGGTCACAGGTTTGGCCCCAAGACTGACAACAAAAACCCAAACATTAACAGTAACAAACTCCTGTCAAGTTTCCTCCAAAGTCCACAGGGACCTGGCTCCACCTTCAGGACCCAGCATGGCCTCTGTGACCTGTGAGAAGGGATCAAACCAGGGAACCCAGGTGCCACATGTCCTGCCCTTGTGTCCGCATCAAAAATATTTTGGTGACAGTCACCATCCAACCACAGGAAACCTATCCACATGGGGGTTCAGTGGCACTCATGTCACCAAGCAAAGCCCAGGGCCTAGGTAGTGTGGACAGGTAGTGTGGAAAGCATGTCTCCCATGTACAGCAGGGGCTGTCCTTGACCTGACTCTGTCCTCACACTCCAAGGCTTCCAGTGGGTGTGGATTTCAGAAGCAGCCCAACCAACCGCCAGCCACTTTGTCAAGCTGTAAGCCTTCAGTGAGCCAGGGTTAGACTGTGATGAAGTAGTGTGTAGGGCAGGTGCCCCTCATGCCTGCTCTGGCTTGTGTGTGCAATTTTCACTTGAGTGAATCTCTAAAACCTGTTATGTCACCCCACCCTGCCTGATAGCTCTTGGAAATACTGCAATGTCTTTGATGCTGGAACAACTCATGACCCCCCCTCTTTGTGAAGTCTGATTGGCCTTCCACTGATCATGTAAAGAATGCTGTTTTCCTCTACTTAGTGTTTTGTGTTATTTGAGACAGAATCCCATCCAAAAGCAGCCCTCACATTAGTCATGTTCCCACGTCTTTCTCCCACACAGAAGAGACTAGAGAATATTCAAGGTTTGTTCAGTGTGGACATTTCCTCCTAATCACAGAGCAGATGCCAGGGAGGGGAAGGGCTTTGGATGCATCCTCTGGCATGCTGTGACCTTTTAATCAATCCCTAGGTGTCTCACAAAATCAAGTGCATATTGTTGAGTTTGTCTCTACCAGTGAAAAAAGATGGGCATGGGCTTCCCCCTTCACCACGTAATGGCAGTACAGGGAGCAAGCCTGAGCGTTTGCTCCTCAGCTTGTGTGGATTCCTTTCCTTCCTATTGAGTGTGTTGAGACTCTGCCATTCCTGCATGGAGACACTGCAGGTGCCCAGCAGCCTCCATGCTCACTGAATCCATGGTGTCTGTGAGAAACATGACCTCCTCCTGGGCACAGCTACTTTTCATTCTGCACAGGCTGTTCAATGGTGCTGACCACAGTCAAAGCAGACGAGTATAAGATATACTTCTTTTCCAACCTGTAAGACAGAAAACCAAATCTGAACTGAGGTGAATGAGCAGGAATTCCTTTACTTCTCATGCCAATGAGGGATTCCTCACTGTAGCACTGAGAGTCTGACTTGGGGCTGGAACCTACCTCACAGTTCATCTGAAAAAGAAAAGAATTAACTGGTTAAGTCCATAGTGCTGACACTTTTGCCTATGAACGTAGATTCTCTTCTTTCTTTTAAAAATACATGGACGGTTATGGTAGATGTGTTGCTACATGCCTTTAATTCCAACACTTGAGATGCACAGGCAGGTGGATCTCTGTGTCCTAAGCCAGTCTAGTCTACATAGCAAGTTTCGAGACAGTCTGGGCTACCTAGTGAAATTCTGTCTCAAAAAACAAGAAAACAAAAAAGTTACCCCCAAAGGTTGGGCATGGAGGTACCCTCTTTTACTGTAGCTCCTAGAAGCAGAGTCAGTTGGATACCTGTGAGTTTGAGGACAGCACAGTTTACAGACATAATGAATTCCAGTACTGTCAGGAATACAGAGAGGGACCCAGTTTCAAAATACAACAACAAGAAGAATAAGGAAGTTACCAGAAAAGAAATAACACATGAACCCACACATGAGAATAGGTTGTGAGATTGTCAGTAAAAACATAATACTCAACACGTTTAAAACCTTCATTTTTGCAGAACACAAAAACATTTTTGCAGTACCCAAAAAAGCCAGAAGATGGCAGAATATCACTAGAATTGGAGTTAGGGAGGGTTGGGAGCTACCTTGTGGAATGGAAGTTGGGTCCTCTGCAAGAGCAATCATACAGTGAACGTTTTACTAATGTATCCAGTAATGTGTCTAGAGTTGCATCTTTTGTACTTTGAGTGAGAAATGCCAGAATATTCCAAGTTCAGTGTTCCTTGCATTGTGCATTCAGCAGATGTTATATTTCTACTGGGAGCAGTGCATTCATTAAACACCTGAGGAATTAGTATGTATACATTGTGCACATGCACACTTTCAGATATTAGTGCTTCCTATCTATGTGGAAACATCCTGATGTTCATGTAACTGTGTTGATACCAGGCTAACATTTTTATTTTAAATATTGTGATAATCCAGTTTTATATGCTTATTTTTATTTCAGTTGTTATCTGAGAAAATTCTGTTCCTGGAAAGATGTGCAAATTCAGCCAGAGGTGAGGGCGGCAAGCATCAAGGGGGAGGAATTTGCTCAGACTTAATGATAAATGTTCACAGAACACATAGACTCCTCTTTTAAATATAGAGAAGGACCAAGCAGATAATTCTGTTGGGATGTTTATAACGGATGTCAATGCAGATCTCTGAAAGCTCAGATCTGCTTTGTATTGTATTTTATTTAGAAAATAATAGTACAGGTAACATAAATGGCTGTTGTTGCTAGGGCGCATCACTCAATAAAGTTAAACAAAGACGATGTCTGCATTAGCCCATTTTCCAATAGTTTAATAAAATCTCTGGAGATATGAACTATTGAAAGGAGACTTTAAGCAAATGGAAGGCACAAGTTGGTTTTTACTAAAGAGTAGGCACTTAGAAGAGGAATCTGTTGCAGCCAAAGAGATGAGAAGTTATGTTGCAGGTACAGGATTTTTCTTTGCTAGGCAAATGTACAAGCAGAGATAACACATTTACCCAGCTCACAATCTGAAAGGCTTTAAGAGGCAGTGGACAGGGAAAGAGCATGGATCCTTCCTGTCAGCCCAGGGCTGATATCAAGCAGGATGGTTTGCTTAGTCTGGTGACCATGTTCTGGCCCTGCATGTCATCTCCAGCAACAGCAAGGCTCTGGAGTGACAGGCAGATAACCTGGGAATCTTCACATCACCTGAGTGTGAACTCTGCCAATATCCTCCGGCTTCTGAGGGCAGACTTGAGGGCTCTGAGGTGAAGCTGTATCCTGTAGGGTGAGGAGGCTGTCCCCTGGGTCACCTGAAGGTTGTGATGGAGGGAGAAGAAACCAGCTGACCAGGGAGACACTCCCCACCCTGTAGAGAGATGAAAGTTGACATCCACAGAGGGGTGAGTCTCAACTCTGAACTTTGAGACCAGGTGAGCAGAGTCTCATCTGTCAGTCCCCTTTCTAAACACAATCCAAGTGCCAAGGGTAGGCTGAGATGAAGTGTTGTGAGGGGCAGGTGCTGTCCCTTGTCGCTGGACCTCAGGGTGTTTGGAAGAACATTAAGATTCTTCAGGTATGGGGATCGGTGGGATACGTGACAGGAAGATACAAGAGGGTTTCTGTGTGTATTTGGCTGGGGTGGATAACTGTATCTCCTGGGATTGGGACTTGCTTGGTTCATGAAAGTGTGATGTCTCACGAAATACTTTAGCCCTGAACCCAGAACCCAAGAAACACACCCTGAACCTGAAACCAGAGCAAAAGAAACACAATTTGGCCTTATAACCAGACCAGTGAAAGAAATACTCCCTGCCTCTAAAATTGGAGGCACAAGGTGAAAAATGCCTAGTGAAAGAAACACAGTATGGCCCTGAAATCATAGCCAACTCTGCTCCTGACCAATTAAACCAACCAATCCCTGGGCAGGAAAACTAACCAATGCTTGAGCAGAAAATCTTCTCCCTGGAGAAACTCTGCCCCTAAGAAGCTCTATATAAGCCCCTCTGCCATTCAGTTGGGGCTGACCTTTCCCACCCTGGCAGAGGCAGCCACTCTCCTGGATACCTCCTTCCCAAATAAGTCTCTCTTTCTCTCTTTCTTTCTTCCTTTCTTCCTTCCTTTGTTTCTTTCTTTCTTTCTTTCTTTCTTTCTTTCTTTCTTTCTTTCTTTCTTTCTTTCTTTCATTTTTGGTTTTTCGAGCCAGGGTTTCTCTGTGTAGCTTTGCGCCTTTCCTAGATCTCACTCTGTAGACCAGGCTGGCCTCCAACTCACAAAGATCCACCTGCCTCTGCCCCCCAAGTGCTGGGATTAAAGGCATGTGCCACCAATAAATCTCTTTCTTAAAAGAGTTTTGGGTGAAGATCTTCTTCCGTGGATGTTCCCTTAGGGAGGCTGAGCAGAAAAAAAGTAATATTTTTTCCCTGGAGCCAGAGGAGATTGCTACATTTCTGCAGGGATTTTCCCTTTAGCAGAGTGAAGCAGAAGTAACATCTGGGGCTGGAGCAGAAGGAGAAGCATAGAGCTCTGCTAGGATATTCCCATAATGGAACTGAGCAGAGCTCAGTTGTAATAGCTCTCTTAGGAGAAGACCAGGATTGATACATACTTCAGGGAGACTATCCCCCCTGTACCCCAGGTACAGCCTGACTTCCCTATAAGTCAGGACACCATTTCCTCCAGAGCAGTAATGCTCACAATAAAGACACTTTTCATACCAGTTGAGGCATTCTCCTGAAGTGAACAAGCACCTGGGGAAGATCATTGAACTCTTACAGTTCATTGTAGCCTCCATTCCAGTGTAGCCTCAACTTGCTGGACTCTACGAGACCATATTCAGAAATAAAGTTGTCACCCCCCTTTACTGGGTTAGGGCTTCAATGTCTGAAAACATACAGATCACCAAGCAGCATTCCTCGGCCTAGGTTCCAAGGAAAATACTTTGGAGAAAAAAAACATCCAGATCTGGAGAACATGCACTCCAGTCTGATCATGTGCCAGCTCCACTTTACAGGGCCTCTCAGGATAAGTAAAAAGGTGAGGTGTGGCTTAAATAAAGCTTTGTGTTGCATGAACCCTGAGGCTCTCCTGTTGCCTGCCCCTGGCCTGTCCTTTTCATGTTCTAATAGATACTGTACCCAGAAATACCAAGGCCCCCTTTAAAATAGCATGGAAATTGTCACCAGTGGTTCAGACCAGGGAATTTGGCTTTTGTTGGATGGTTGAAACACCACAGCAGAGAACTACATCATGTTGCCCCCTTGACAACGTGGTGTGTGTGTGTGTGTGTGTGTGTGTGTGTGTGTGTGTGTGTGTGTGTTCTTTTCCTCCTGATGCCTCTACAGAGCCCAGGTTGGTCTCTTACTTACCACTATTCTTTTCCTCAGCCTCCTGGTTCTAGGTTTGGGCCTTCATCAGCTTTCTGGGAGTGTTTGCTTTGACATCGGAGGACTCACCTTGGCTCAGGTGGCTCCAGGCAAACCTTTCAACAGCTCCTCACATTGTCACTAACAGCTTTATGGCTGACATGAGCTCTGTTGAAGCTCTACAGGAAAATTTTTATCAGTACATATGTGATTTCTCTTTGGTTTGACGGCCCCCAGCTGTAAGAGTTCAATGATCTTCCCCAGGTGCTTGTTCACTTCAGGAGATGCATCTTTCCTCAACTGCATCATCCTGACCTACTTTTTCAGGCTCTTTTATTTCTCATCCCATTGAGTATGGGTCTTAAGGAGAGAAAGGGTAAATCCTGGGCAGTGTTTTGAAAGTGAACCTTCAACTCCCCACAGATAAAAAGTTTGTAATGGAGCAGAGAGTTAGATCTCTGGCTTTGGGAGGAGGAGATACTCAAGGGCTTCCCTGTGACCCCGGAGAGTCTCCTTGAAAGGGCACCTGTTGGTGTCCTGGAGACGTCCCACAAAGGACCACCATCCACATATGCAATTGGCAAGAGCGTTATTATTCTAGTATATTGGGGCCATCCGACCAGTCAAAAGGCAGAATGGCGGCAACCCTGGGGAAGGGGTGATGAGTCCTTTTAAGCCTAATTTTGGGGAGTGTCTAAGGATGTTACTTTGTCTTAGGTATAATTGGTTTATGTGGGTGGCAATTATTGTTATTAATGTCTATTGTCTAAAAGTTAGCTGGACGCCTGTCAGGGTTATAGTCTCTTTCTTTGGACAAGCCTGGATGCTTTTCAGGCTTTGTCCTTATTTGGTTATTTGTCTAAGCCTGTGTACTTGCTGTTCCCCTTGTCCCTGTTATCTGGAGCTTTAGTGATAAATGGCTTTTCGTTTTTCAGAAGCAGGAAGTGGGGTCTAGTGAGGCCTAGTTTTTGACTTATGTATCTAGGCTAGATATTTGTCTGGCCTTTTCATACCTTGTATTAAGGTCAGTTTAGGGTGATCTACTTAGCCAGGAAGCAGGGGCTATACAATATGGCATCAGCAGTCTCTTTCTGAAACATTCTATTGTATCCTGGAGAGCCTTGGCATCTCCTGTGATGTCACCAATGTTGTGACAACACCAAATGCCAGTGGGGCATTTGTTCAGTGCCCTTATATTGATCCATACATGTTTGCAAGACTGTGCAGGATGCTTTGGAGAGAGAATGGAGAGCATAAAGAGACCAAAGAGAAGTAGAAGGAAGCTGGCCTTCAGCCTCAGTGTCAGACACTGGGAAATAAGTGGTCATGGGAAAGGCACAGTGAGTTCTGGGCAGGGGATGGGTGCTTTTTGGAGGATGTGGGGCTCAAGCTGGCTCTTCCAGGAGTGGGGCTCAGGAACTGGCAGCTTCTGGTCAGCAATGGGCCTATCCTGCTTCTCTAAGTTCCTAAAGAGCAGACTCAGAGTCAAGGATTTCTGATGGTTAGTTTGTTAATGTGTCAGGGATGGTCAAGGCTGAAGCTGCTGTTCTGGGGGCCCTCTGCTTTCACACTGAGTGGGAAGGAAGTGCCGAGGGACTAATGAGGTTTCAGTATCAGCACTTCACTTAACCTCCACTGGAATCATTTACATTGTGTGTCACTAATAACAGGGAGTTAAAAGGTGGTGGCGCACGCCTTTAATCCCAGCACTCGGGAGGCAGAGCCAGGCGGATCTCTGTGAGTTCGAGGCCAGCCTGGGCTACCAAGTGAGTTCCAGGAAAGGCGCAAAGCTACACAGAGAAACCCTGTCTCGAAAAACCAAAAAAAAAAAAAAGTCCCCTGGTCAAAGCTGGAGATTCTCACACTTTACATTATTGCCATTAGCAGACCAGGAACCACCAAGTACTGCTGCATGCCAGTGACCCCTAAGGCTCCTGAGTTTTCAGCTGTGGGTGGCACAAAGATCTCCAGTGAGGCCTGAGAGCTGTAAGAGGCAGTGGACTATGACAGAGACTGTCCCCTTCCTACAAGCTCTGTGCTGTGGAATGCCGTTCTATATGCTGTGAATGTGTGTAGCTGATTGATTGATAAATACAATGCTGATTGGCCAGTAGCCAGAGAGGAAGTATAGGTGGGGCAAGCAGATGAGGAGAATTCTGGGAAGAGGAACGGTTGAGTCAGGAGTCTCCAGCCAGACACAGAGGAAGCAAGATGACAAGCCAGAACTGAGAAAAGGTACCAAGACACATGGCTGCATATAGTTAAGAGTTGTGGCTTAATTTAAGTGTAGGAGCTAGTCAAGAATAAGCCTGAGCTGATGGCCAAGCAGTTATAATTAATATAAACTTCCAGCGATTATTTTATAAAAGGCTGTGGGACTGTGGGTGAGAGATTTGTCCTGACCGCAGGCCAAGGGGGACATATGAAAACTTCCAACTACAGCTCTGGTAGTCCTGGGCTGTCAGTGAGGATGGCTTGTGAATCTGGTGACCATATTGTGCCTCTGCATGGCTTCTCTATCACAACATGAAGGTCTGAAGCCCCCATCAAGTGACTTGGGCATCTGAACACCATCTGAATGCTTGTGAACAGTACAAATATTTTCCTGGCTTCTGAAACTACATGGCCAAGTACTTTGAAGCCAAGTTGCATCCTGTGCAGCTGTAAATAAGCCAGAGGAGGCTGTTGTAACCACTCATCCCAATGGCACAGGTTGGGGTGGGTGTGGATATTACAAGACAGGAGTTCTAGAACCTCCCAAGACCCTGAGGATATGCCAGCTTGATAGACCCAGTGTAATCAAGGCAGAACTGCATACAGATGTCTTCACAGAGCGGCTGGAATCTCAAGTGAGAGTCTAATGACCATCAATCTCTCTTCTGAGGAAGTGTCAGAAGTTCACAGGTGTCTCCTCTTGGTCTCTTGCAAATGGGCACAGCTAATCTGATCATGGCAGCTGTTTTGTTTGGAGGACCATACTCCAGAACATCTGTCTTAAAATATTACCTCCCATGTTGCACCATAAGTCTTAAATCTGATTGTCTAAGGCTTAGATCATTACTTGACTCTTGGAGGTCACCTTACTAGTATCTGAGAATGACTTGGGCATGATGCTATAGCCAGTTTCTGTTGAGGACCTGGTCACTGGCTCCACCAAGATGGGTGAGGTCTTGTTGACTGAGCCTGGGCTGGCAAAACACTGGCCTGTCAACTTGGCCTTGAATGGACTACACATGATGTGGTTGGGCCCACCATATTTGACACCAGTCAGGTAGTTTCCAGGGGAAACTGGATTATACATGACTTTGTACTCTTCTGGGGTTTCTTGGCAATCCACTTTGACCTTGGTGGTTCTTCAATGGCAACAGATAATGCCCCTGGGCCTGCTTGAGTGGTTTTGATGAAGAATTCTGATTGGATACCTGTGGTACCCTACTCAAGCCCAGCACCTTAGGCCAACACTAGAGCAGGATTCCTTCCCTGTTTGGCCAGGCCCCCCAACATGCACTTTGAAAGGGATACCAACCATATGGCTCCCACTGAACTCAACATTGATTATCCGGCTCTAGTTCAGACACATGACATTCCTCCACTGCTCCTGAGGGTTTATGCACCTTTGCATCAAGCTTTCTTTTTGCACCATTCAGCCTTATAACAAAGGATGCTAGCTGATTAAATTTTTTTTTTTAATTTTTTTTTTAAATTTTTATTTTGCGCCGGGCGGTGGTGGCGCACGCCTTTAATCCCAGCACTCGGGAGGCAGAGCCAGGCGGATCTCTGTGAGTTCGAGGCCAGCCTGGGCTACCAAGTGAGTTCCAGGAAAGGCGCAAAGCTACACAGAGAAACCCTGTCTCGAAAAACCAAAAAAAAAAAAAAAAAAAAAAAAAAAAAAAATTTTATTTTGCAATACAATTAAGTTCTACATACAGGCAAAGATTCCCTTGTTCTCCCCCCTCCCGCCCCCCTCACCTTTCCCCCAGCCCGCCCCCCATTCCAATCTCCTCCAGGGCAAAGCCTTCCCCACAGACTGAGATCAACCTGGTGGACTCAGTCCAGGTAGGTCCAGTCCCCTCCTCCCAGGCCGAGCCAAGCGACCCTGCATAGGCCCCAGGTTTCAAACAGCCGACTCATGCAATGAGCACAGGACCCAGTGCCACTGCCTGGATGCCTCCCAAACAGATCAGGCCAATCAACTGTCTCACCCACTCAGAGGGCCTGATCCAGTTGGTGACCCCTCAGCCATTGGTTCATATTTCATGTGTTTCCATTTGTTTGGCTATTTGTCTCTGTGCTTTATCCGACCTTGGTCTCAACAATTCTCTCTCATATAAACCCTCCTCATTCTCGCTAATTGGACTCCCAGAGATCCACCTGGGGCTTAGTCATGGATCTCTGCATCCAGATCCCTCAGTAGTGGGATGAGGTTTCTAGCACGACAATCAGGGTGTTTGGCCATCCCATCACCAGAGTAGGTCAATTCGGACTGTCTCTCGACCATTGCCAGCAGTCTGTTGTGGGGGTATCTTTGTGGATTTCTGTGGGCCTCTCTAGCACTTTGTTTCTTCCTATTCTCATGTGGTCTTCATTTACCATGGTCTCCTATTCCTTGTTCTCCCTCTCTGTTGTTGATCCAGCTGGGATCTCCCACTCACCCAAGGTCTCTTTCCCTCCACCCTCGCCCTTCACTACCCCCACTCATGTCCAGGCTGTTCATGTAGATCTCATTCCATTTCTCTGTCATTGGGCGATCCCTGTGTCTTTCTTGGGGTCCTGGTTTCCAGGTAGCCTACCTGGTGATGTGAGTAGCAGTCCAGTCATCCTTGTTCCACATCTAGTATCCTGTTATGAGTGAGTACATACCATGTGTGTCTTTCTGAGTCTGGGATACCTCACTCAGGATGATTTTTTCTAGATCCATCCATTTGTCTGCAAAGCTCATGATGTCATTGTTTTTCTCTGCTGAGTAGTATTCCATTGTGTATATGTACCACATTTTGTTTATCCATTCTTCAGTTGAAGGGCATCTAGGTTGTTTCCATGTTCTGGCTATTACAAACAATGCTGATATGAACATAGCTGAACAAGTGCTCTTGTGGTGTGGTTGAGCATTCCTTGGGTATATGCCCAAGAGTGGTATAGCTGGATCTTGGGGGAGATGGATTCCCAATTTTCTAAGAAAGCGCCATATTGATTTCCAAAGTGGTTGTACAAGCTTGCATTCCCACCAGCAGTGGAGGAGAGATCCCCTAGCTCCACATCCTCTCTAGCATAAGGTGTCTTCAGTGTTTTTGATCTTAGCCATTCTGACAGGCGTAAGGTGGTATCTCAGAGTTGTTTTGATTTGCATTTCCCTGATGATTAAGGATGTTGAGCAATTCCTTAAATGTCTTTCAGCCATTTGAGTTTCCTCTGTTGAGAATTCTCTGTTTAGTTCTATAGCCCATTTCTTAATTGGACTGTTGGGCATTTTGATATCTAATTTCTTGAGTTCCTTATATATTCTGGATATCAGTCCTCTGTCAGATGTGGGATTGGTGAATATCTTTTCCCATTCTGTAGGCTGTCGCTTTGCTTTGTTGACCGTATCCTTTGCCCTACAAAAGCTTCTCAGTTTCAAGAGGTCCCATTGATTGATTGTTTCTCTCAGTGTCTGTGCTACTGGTGTTCTATTTAGAAAGTGGTCTCCTATGCCAATGTGTTCAAGACTACTTCCTACTTTCTCTTCTAGCAGGTTCAGAGTAGCTGGGTTTATGTTGAGGTCCTTGATCCACTTGGACTTAAGTTTTGTGCACGGTGATAGATATGGATCTATTTGTAGCCTTCTACATGTTGATATCCAGTTTTGCCAGCACCATTTGTTGAAGATGCTTTCTTTTTTCCATTGTGCACTTTTGGCTTCTTTGTCAAAAATTATTTGTTCATAGGTGTGCGGATTAATGTCAGGGTCTTCAATTCGATTCCATTGGTCCACATGTCGGTTTTTATGCCAGTACCAAGCTGTTTTTATTACTGTAGCTCTATAGTACAGCTTGAAGTCAGGGATCGTGATGCCTCCAGAGGTTGTTTTATTGTACAGGATTCTTTTGGCTATCCTGGGTTTTTTGTTTTTCCATATGAAGTTGAGTATTATTCTTTCCAGGTCTGTGAAGAATTGTGTTGGTATTTTGATGGGGATTGCATTGAATCTGTAGATTGCTTTTGGTAAGATTGCCATTTTTACTATGTTAGTTCTGCCTATCCATGAGCATGGGAGATCTTTCCATTTTCTGACATCTTCTTCAATTTCTTTTTTCAGGGACTTAAAGTTCTTGTCATATAGGTCCTTCACTTGCTTGGTTAGTGTTACCCCAAGGTATTTTATGTCATTTGTGGCTATAGTAAAGGATGATGTATCTCTGATTTCCTTCTCCGCTTTTTTGTCCATTGTATATAGGAGGGCTACTGATTTTTTTGAGTTGATCTTGTATCCTGCTATGTTGCTGAAGGTGTTTATAAGTTGTATCAGTTCCTTGGTGGAATCTTTGGGGTTGCTCAAGTATACTATCATGTCATCTGCAAATAGGGAAAGCTTGACTTCTTCCTTTCCAATTTGTATCCCCTTAATCTCCTTATGTTGTCTTATTGCTCTGGCTAGAACTTCAAGTACTATATTGAATAAGTATGGGGAGAGCGGACAGCCTTGCCTCGTTCCTGATTTTAGTGGAATTGCTTTGAGTTTCTCTCCATTTAATTTGATGTTGGCTGTTGGCTTGCTGTAAATTGCCTTTATTATGTTTAGGTATGTTCCCTGTATTCCTGATCGCTCCAAGACCTTTATCATGAAGGGGTGTTGGATTTTGTCAAATGCCTTTTCAGCATCTAGTGAGATGATCATGTGCTTTTTTTCTTTGAGTTTGTTTATATGGTGTATCACATTGACAGACTTTCGTATGTTGAACCATCCTTGCATCCCTGGAATGAATCCTACTTGATCATGGTGGATAATTGTTTTGATGTGTTCTTGGAGTCTGTTTGCCAGTATTTTATTGAGTATTTTTGCATCAATGTTCATGAGGGAGATCGGTCTGTAGTTCTCTTTCTTTGTTGTATCCTTTTTTGGTTTGGGAATCAGGGTAATTGTAGCCTCATAGAAGGAGTTTGGTAATGTTCCTTCTGTTTCTATTGTATGGAACAATTTAGAGAGTATTGGTATTAACTCTTCTTTGAAGATCTGGTAGAATTCTGCACTGAAACCATCTGGTCCTGGGCTTTTTTTGGTTGGGAGACTTTTAATGACTGTTTCTATTTCGTTAGGGGTTATTGGACTATTTAAATAGTTTATCTGGTCTTGATTTAATTTAGGTATGTGGTACCTATCCAGAAAATTATCCATTTCTTTTAGGTTTTCCAGTTTTGTGGAATAGAGGTTTTTGAAGTATGACCTGATGATTCTCTGGATTTCCTCAATGTCTGTTGTTATGTCCCCCTTTTCATTTCTGATTTTGTTGATTTGGATGCTCTCTCTCTGTCTTTTGGTTAGTTTGGATAAGGGCTTGTCTATCTTGTTGATTTTCTCAAAGAACCAACTCTTCGTTTCATTAATTTTTTGTATTGTTCTCTTTGTTTCTATTTTATTGATTTCAGCTCTCACTTTGATAATTTCCTGGCATCTATTTTTCCTGGGAGACTTTGCTTCTTCCTGTTCTAGAACTTTCAGGTGTGCTGTTAAGTCACTAGTGTGAGATTTCTCCAGCTTATTTATGTGGGCATTTAGTGCTATGAATTTCCCTCTTAGTACTGCTTTCATAGTGTCCCATAGGTTTGGATATGTGGTGTCTTCATTTTCGTTGATCTCTAGGAAGTCTTTAATTTCTTTCTTTATTTCTTCCTTAACCCATTGGTGATTCAGGTGGGTATTGTTCAGTTTCCATGAGATTGTAGGTTTTCTGTAATTTTTGTTGTTGTTGAAATCCAACTTTAGACCATGGTGGTCTGATAGAACACAGGAGGTTATTCCAATTGTTTTGTATCTGTTTAGATTTGTTTTGTGACCAAGTATGTGGTCGATTTTAGAGAAGGTTCCATGGGGTGCTGAGAAGAAGGTATATTCTTTTTTGTTAGGATGGAATGTTCTGTAGATGTCGATTAAGTCCATTTGAGTCATGACATCAATTAAGTCCTTTATTTCTCTGTTAAGTTTCGATTTGGGGGATCTGTCCAGTGGTGAAAGTGGGGTGTTGAGGTCTCCCACTATTAATGTGTGGGGTTTTATATGTGATTTAAGCTTTAATAATGTTTCTTTTACATATGTGGGTGCCCTTGTGTTTGGGGCATAAATGTTCAGAATTGAGACTTCATCTTGGTGGATCTTTCCTGTGATGAGTATGTAATGCCCTTCTTGATCTCTTTTGATTGATTTTAGTTTGAAGTCTATTTTGCTGGATATCAGGATGGCTACACCCGCTTGTTTCTTAAGACCGTTTGATTGGAAAGTCTTTTCCCAACCTTTTATTTTTAGGTAGTGTCTATCTTTGAATTTGAGATGTGTTTCTTGTATGCAGCAGAAAGATGGGTCCTGCTTTTGTATCCATTCTGTAAGCCTATGTCTTTTTATAGGTGAATTAAGTCCATTGATATTGAGGGATATTAATGTCCAGTGATTGTTCATTCCTGTTATTTTTTGGTGGTGATGTGTGTGTACTTTTCTTCGTTGGGGTTTACTGCTGTGGCTTTATCTATTGCCTGCGTTTTCGAGGGTGTATCTGACTTCCTTAGGTTGGAATTTTCCTTCTAGTGCTTTCTGTAGGGCTGGGTTTGTGGATAAATATTGTTTAAATCTGGCTTTGTCATGGAATGTCTTGTTCACTCCATCTATGATGATTGAAAGTTTTGCTGGGTATATTAGTCTAGGCTGACATCCATGGTCTCTTAGTGTCTGCATTACATCTGTCCAGGACCTTCTGGCTTTCAAAGTCTCCATTGAGAAATGGGGTGTTATTCTGATAGGTTTGCCTTTATATGTCACTTGGCCTTTTTCCTTTGCTGCTCTTAATATTCTTTCTTTATTCTGTACGTTTAATTGTTTAATTATTATGTGGCGAGGGGACTTTTTTTGGGGGTCTAGTCTGTTTGGTGTTCTATAGGCTTCCTGTATCTTCATAGGCATTTCCTTCTTTAAGTTGGGAAAGTTTTCTTCTATGATCTTGTTGAATATATTTTCTGTGCCCTTGAGTTGGTATTCTTCTCCTTCTTCTACCCCTATTATTCGTAGGTTTGGTCTTTTCATGGTGTCCCAAATTTCTTGGACATTTTGGTTCATGACTTTGTTGACTTTAGTGTTTTCTTTGACTGATGAATCTATTTCTTCTATTGTATCTTCAACGCTAGAGATTCTCTCTTCCATTTCTTGCATTCTGTTGATTATACTTGCATCTGAAGTTCCCAATCGTTTTCTCAGATTTTCTATTTCCAGCATTCCCTCTGTTTGTGTCTTCTTCATTTTTTCATATTTCCCTTTTCAGGTCTTGGACTGTTTCCTTCATTTGTTTCATTGATTTTTCTTGATTTTCTTTCAGTATTTTATTGTTCTCTTCCAGGACTTTTTTGATTTCTTCTAATTTGTTTGTCCTTTCCTCTAGTTGTTTACAGCGTTCTTCACATTTTTTTGTCTTTTCCTCTACATGAGCCTCTAGCTTCTTCATGATGACATTCATAAGGCTATTTTCTTCTGCTTCTTCCAATTTCTGATGTTCAGGTCTAGGTGTTGGAGGAGGGCTAGGGCCTGGTGATGGTGTATTGCTATTCATTTTGTTGTATGTGTTTCTGCCTTGACGTCTGCCCATCTCCTTGTGGTTCGTTCTTGGCCTTATCCACACACTTGGTTCAGACAGAGCTGACAGATTCAGGAAGTCTCTCTCTCTTGTCCAGATGGGAGCTCTCTGTGCTGTGCTGTGCTTCAGAAGGGAAGTCCGGGGCAAGATGGGAGCTGTGCTTCAGAAGGGAAGTCCAGGGCAAGATGGGAGCTGGGAGCTGGGGACCGGCCTCTAAGTCTCAGGAAGAGGCTTGGGGCTCAGGCCTAGCTGATTAAATTTTAATCCTCATTCCAATGGTTCATAACAGTGAGGCACTGAGTGTCATCTGGATATGATGATGAGCATCAGGTGATGGCCTCATGGTTAAACTTTATAGACACCTCATGGTTATCAGGCTCTTGGATAATATAAGAAATACCACATGACCCATTTTTATGGTCATCAAATGTAATCTCTGCCTTTCTAGGCCTTCAACAACAATGGAGAGGACTTTAGCATCTGCTTCTCAGGTCCTGATGCTGAACTCAGCTGGGATGCCAATTTCTCCCCTCTCTAGGCCAGGGCCCTGCCTGGATCTTGTGAGCACCTCCTTCACCAAAGGGCCCGTGTGAACTGGAAGGGGTTTCATGTTACATTCTGGCTATGGTATTTTACACTGATTGTGTGAATGCCCATTTCCTGGGACACAAATTGGACACAGTGAGAGTTCTTCCCCACAGACACCTTGGGTGACATGGACCGAGGGGCTGGTGACCTGGGCAGATATGTCACTGCTGTTTTCTGGAATCTTCAAGTTCGCATCACAGATACTGCCAACTATGGCCATAGATAGAGCCTGGCTGGTCCAAGTGATGCTCTGTTTGACTCTTCCCTCACCACTGATCTTCACAGTGAATGGACTTCTAGGCACATTCTCATCCACAAATTTGTTGGAAATGATACAGACCCCAGGCTCAGTGGGGAGGTAGGATACCTTGTGGACAATGTCCTCCAGGTAGTCTATCTGGATTTCCACATCGCTGGATCATTCTACCACCAAGAATATGCCACCATAACCTTCATCTCTTGAGTCTACAATAAAGTCAGATATCTCTAAAGTCTGGCCTTCTGACAGGTTTTGGTCACATAGACTTGGGTGCAGCACAAATTGTCAGTTTCAGACTGGATCATGATAATGGATATGGGATTCCAGTAATGTGGTTGCCATTCTTCTTGATGCTGACTAGATATTCTCCCACCTCTCAGAGGATGAAAGAAATGCCAGTGTGGTTTGGGGGCAGCTTCTTCAGCAGACAGGGCTTGTCATGTCCAGATGGGGCTCGATACTGACTGTCATGTATTAAGGTCAGTCTCACTGATGTCCAGAAGGAAGTTGGCCACTGATCCTTGTGGTGATATATTGTGTACCCTAACAAATTTGCCTGAAGATCAGAGAACAGAACAAGCCACCAGATTAAACATAGAGGCCAAACAGTGGTGGCATACACCTTTAATACTAGCACTTGGGAGGCAGAAATCTGTCTAGATCTCTGTGAGTTCAAAGTCTCCCTGGACTACATGTGATTGACTCAGTTTAGAAGAGAAAACAGAGCCAGGCAGTATTTGGATACACCTTTAATCCCAGTACTGGGAAGCACACATGCCTTTAATTCCAGGAAGTGATAGCTAGGTGGAGAAAGGTATATAAGGTATGAGGAGACAGGAAGTAGAGGCTCCTAGAGGCTTTTCAGCTGGAGGTGCTTTTGGATGAGGACAGCCCTTTCAGCTGAAGGCTTTTTGGCTAAGGAAGCTCTTTCAAGTTGAGGAGTTGGTGAGGTCAGAGGTGGTGGCTGTGGCTTGCACTGGGTCTATCAAGACGGCATATCCTCAGGGTCTTGGGAGGTTCTAGAACTCCTGTCTTGTAATATCCACACCCACCCCAAACTATGCCATTGGGATAAGTGATTAAAACAGCCTCTTCTGACTTATTCACAGCTGCACAGGATGCAACTTGGCTTCAAAGTCCTCGGCCATGTAGTTTCAGAAGACAGGAGAAAATTTGCATTGTTCACAAGCACTCAGGTAGTGTTCAGAGGCCCAAGTCACTTGATGGATGCTTCAGACCTTCATGTTGATGGACCAGATTCACAAAGCCACCCTCACTGACAGCCCAGGACATCCAGAGCCAGGAAGGGGACAATCTCTGTCATAGTCCATTGCCTCTAACAGCTCCCAGACTTCACTAGAAATCTTTGTGCCACCCACAGCTAGGAACTCAGAAGCCTTAGGTGTCAGTGGCATGCAGTGGTACTTGGTAGTTCCTAGTCTGCTAATAGCTATAATGTAAAGTGTGAGAATCTCCATCTTTGGCCAGGGATCTTTTAACTCCCTGTTATTAGTGACACACAATATAAATGATTCCAGTGGAGGTGAAGTGCAGTGCTGGTACTCAAACCTCATTAGCACTTCCTTCCCACCCTGTGAAAGCAGAGGGCCCCCAGAACAGCAGCTTCAGCCTTGACCATCCCTGACACATTAACAAACTAACCATCAGAAATCCTTGACTCTGAGTCTGCTCTTTAGGAACTTAGAGAAGCAGGATAGGCCCATTGCTGACCAGAAGCTGCCAGTTCCTGAGCCCCACTCCTGGAAGAGCCAGCTTGAGCCCCACATCCTCCAAAAAGCACCCATCCCCTGCCCAGAACTCACTGTGCCTTTCCCATGACCACTTATTTCCCAGTGTCTGACACTGAGGCTGAAGGCCAGCTTCCTTCTACTTCTCTTTGGTCTCTTTATGCTCTCCATTCTCTCTCCAAAGCATCCTGCACAGTCTTGCAAACATGTATGGATCAATATAAGGGCACTGAACAAATGCCCCACTGGCATTTGGTGTTGTCACAACATTGGTGACATCACAGGAGATGCCAAGGCTCTCCAGGATACAATAGAATGTTTCAGAAAGAGACTGCTGATGCCATATTGTATAGTCCTTGACTTCCTGCTAACTAGCTCACCTCAAACTGACTTTAATACAAGGTATGAAAAGGCCAGACAAATATCTTGCTGTGGATATCACTCTATATAAATTAACACTGATTGACAAATAGCCAGACAGGAATATAGGTGAGACTAACAGAGGGGAGAATTGAGGAAGGAAGGAGGAAAGGAGAGACCGCCTGGAGCTGCCACCAGGACAAGGAAGATGTAAAGTACCAGTAAGCCATGAGCCACGTGGCAAAGTAAAAATTAATAGAAATGGGCTAAATATAAGAGTAAGAGCTAGACAATGATAGGCCTGAGCTAATGGCCAAGCAGTTTAAATAATGTAAGAGTCTGTGTGTTTATTTTACAAGTGGGTTCCGGGACTGGTGGGACTTGGAGGGTCCTGGAAAAAAAAGCTCTCAGGCTACAAATGACCTCCAGCGTGGGGCCCGAGTTTCCACCTTAAACCTGATAATATTTAATAACCAATTCTAAACAGAGCCAAAACCAGGTTCCTCCTTTATGTCTCATACAGGCAGCTAGACTCCGCAAAACACGGGTTTGTGCTACTGGTGGGTTCCTGGCATTTGCCCTTGACCTGCAGTATGGCAGGAATGAGGCATCTGCCAGTGGCACATTACGCTGTGTGGTAGATTTATTCTTTACTTTACTTTTTTTTTTACTAGAAAAAAAAAGAGGTTTCTGGGCTACATGCTTCTTTGATAGAAGCATAGACCCACTATTTCTGAGAGTTGATAGCTCCCAGAGCTGGTGGAAAATGTACCACCGCCATGTTGGGAAGCTGAAGTGGGCGGAGCCAGCAGCCACAGCATCGTTTCAGGCTTAGAAGGCTGCAGTTTAAAGCAATAGCTTCACAATAAGACTGATTCAAATGAAATAGTTTACGATGTATTTAAAAAGGTACGTAGGCTTAAAAGAGAAAAAAAGCAATATATACAGTTATATAAACAAATAGTTTTTAAAAATAAAGTCTTTAAACAAACAGTAAAGGTAATAAGCCACATAAAGATGACTATCACACAGAGAATCTGGATTATGTTGTCTTTGATATTCGTGACTAAAGAAAAACATTTGATTGTAAAAGCTGTTGAGTTATGCCAAAATGTATATTTTAAAGGTACCTTGATTTCAAAATTTGGATATAAGGATATGTTGCTTTGGAAAAGAAGTTCTGCTTTTGTTTCCACAGAAAGCCAGAGGCTATGGATTTGTCCCAGATTAAGATACATCAGGTTTGACTAGCCAAGACCCCCTGAAAGGTCTCCAATGACACCATGGCCCAAATGATCCAACATCCAGAATGGTTTCAAGGCAACTGGCTCACACAATACAGCCTCATGGACTACCCCATAAGCCTAAAAATTTCTTTGTGTCCCCTTAAGATACAGAGCCCCCCTCGAGCAGGAAGTAGTAAGAGATGCTACGCCCAGATTCCCAAATGCAGCAAGCTGGCTTTAGAGATGGAATTGGCTCACTCCCCCTCTAAACCCAGACATATTGCTTAAAAAAAAAAAATGGTTAAGAGATTCTTGTGTCCCAAATCAGAAAAGCCCTCTGGTGTGGGACAGAGAAAAACCAATATTTTTATTTAAAGCAGGTTGATTATAAATACAATCTCTTTCTAAAATAGGGGGGGGATAGTTTAGATATGATAGGATGAAAGAGTAGATTAATGAACCTACTTTTAAAGAGTAACAACTTGTTTAAAATGTTTTACATTGCTATAGATTTTAGTTTATTGATACAAGTTTAAACTTAATTTTGTTATACTGTATATATATTTCTATTCTTGTTTGAGGTATTATGTTTATGTAACTCTTTTAAAATTGTAATGGATAATTAAGAAATAGATTAATAATTAGTAATCTTTGATAATCATGTTAGGTAAGTCTTCTAGGTATACATAGATATATTTCAGATAGATAGGTAATCTTCAAACACTTCAAAGACCTACAGAATATGGCATTTAAAATGTTTTAAAAATTTAGACTCTGAACAGTGAAACATGTCTGCTCCTGGCAGCACCGATTTACTTCAGAGGAGGATGGGCATCGAAGACACTCCATATGGAGTTTATCTTCACCTTGGCAAAAATAGCCATTTGGGCAAGAAACTGTTCTTGCCTGGACTGCTTGATCAACTGGACATGCAGGACCCATAGGAAGGTGACCACTGAACTTTGCTTGACAAAATGGTCCTTCAGGTTCCTGCTTTGTGGAGGAAACTGCCAGACATTCTACAGGACACAAAAAAAAAGTGACTGAGAGACTCTAGGCCTGTGGGCTGAACACAGATGCCCCAACTTTACAAGAAAACTTTGGATGACTGTCCAGGCTGCCAGCTGTCTCTGTCTACCCTACAAGTCTCCCGAAAGTTGCTTGCATCCTTCTCCCATTTCTCAGGTAGTACTATATCCTTCTGAGGTCTTTGATGTTGTTGAAGACTAGATACTTAGAATCTTCCTTGGTTATGATAAAAGATAAGTTAGATATAAAACCTTAAACTCACAAATATAAACTAGATATCTTCTTTAATATTGTAACTGTAATTCTTGCTTGATAATTGTTTTGTTATATATAATTTTACTATGTTAAAGTTAAAACCTTCCTTTTTAAAAAAAGAAGAAAAGGGGAAGTGCTATGGATATCACTCGATATAAATAAACACTGTTTGGCCAATAGCCAGACAGGAAGTGTAGGTGGGACTAACAGAGGGGAGAATTGAGGAAGGAGGGAAGAAAGGAAAGACCGCCTGGAGCCGCCACCAGGACAAGGAAGATGTAAAGAACCAGTAAGCCACGAGCCACGTGGCAAAGTAAAAATTAATAGAAATGGGCTAAATATAAGAGTAAGAGCTAGACAATGATAGGCCTGAGCTAATGGCCAAGCAGTTTAAATAATGTAAGAGTCTGTGTGTTTATTTTACAAGTGGGTTCTGGGACTGGCGGGACTTGGAGGGAACCGGAGAAAAAAGCTCTCCAGCTACAATATCTAGACACATAAGTCTAAAATCTAGGCCTCACTAGACCCCACATCCTGCTTCTCAAAAACAAAAAATCATTAATCACTAAAGCTCCAGATAACAGGGATAAGGGGAACAGCAAGTACACAGGCTTAGACAAATAACCAAATAAGAACAAAGCCTGAAAAACATCCAGGCTTGTCCAAAGAAAAAAGATTATAACCCTGACAAGCGTCCAGCTAACTTTTAGCCAATAGACATTAATAACAATAATGTCACTCGCACAATCCCATTATACCTAAAATGAGCTAACTTCCCTAGACACTCCCCCAAAATTAGGCTTAAAAGAACCCATCACCCCTTCCCCAGGGTCACTGACATTCTGACTTTGGGCTGGTCAGATGGCCTCAGTATACTGGAATAATAAAAATACTCTTGCCAATTGCATATGTGGATCGTGGTCCTTTGTGGGACGTCTCCAGGACCCCAACAGGTGCTCTTTCAAGGAGACTCTCCAGTGTCACAGGGAAGCCCTTGAGTATCTCCTCCTCCCAAAGCCAGAGATCTAAGTCTCTGCTCCATTACAAACTTTTTATCTGTGGGGAGTTAACGGTTCACTTTCAAAACAGTGCCCAGGATTTACACTTTCACTCCTTAAGACCCATACTCAACAGGATGAGAAATAAAAGATCCTGAGTAAATGTGTTATCTCTGCTTGTACATTTGCCTAGCAAAGAAAAATCCTATACCCACAACATAACATCTGATCTCTTTGACTGGAACAGATTCCTCTTCTAAGTGCCTACTCTTTAGTAAAAACCAACTTGTGCCTTCCATTTGCTTAAAGTCTCCTTTCAATAGTTCATATCTCCAGAGATTTTATTAAACCATTGGAAAATGGGCTAATGCAGACATCGTCTTTGTTTAACTTTATTGAGTGATGCGCCCTAGCAACAACAGCCATTTATGTTACCTGCACTTTTATTTTCTAAATAAAATACAAAACAAAGCAGATCTGAACTTTCAGAGATCTGCATTGACTTCAGTTATAAACATCCCAACAGAATTATCTGCTTGGTCCTTCTCTGGCTTTAAAAGAGGAGTCTATGTGTTCTGTGAACATTTACCATTAAGTCTGAGCAAATTCCTCCTGCTTGATGCTTGCAGCCCTCACCTCTGGCTGAACTTTGGACATCTTTCCAGGAACAAAATTTTCTCAGATAACACCTTAAATAAAAATATGCATATAAAACTGGATTATCGCAATACTTAAAATAAAAATGTTAGCCTGGTATCAACACAGTTACATGAACATCAGCATGTTTCCACATAGATAGGAACCATTAATATCTGAAAGTGTGCATGTGCACAATGTATACATACTAATTCCTCAGGTGGTTAATGAATGCACAGCTCCCAGTAGAAATGTAACATCTGCTGAATGTACAGTGCAAGGAATACTGAACTTGGAATATTCTGGCACTTCTCATTCAAAGTACAAAGGATGCAACTTTGGACACGTTACTGAATGCATTAGTAAAATGTTCATTGTATGATTGCTCTTGCAGAGGACCCAGCTTCCATTCTACAAGGCAGTGCCCAACCCTCGCTAACTCCAATTCTAGCAATATTCTGCCATCTTCTGGCTTTTTTGGGTACTGCAAAAATGTTTTTGTGTTCTGCAAAAATGAAAGTTTTAAACGTGTTGAGTATTATGTTTTTACTGACAAATAACCTCTTCTCAAGTGTGGGTTCATGTGTTATATCTTTTCTGGTAACTTCCTTCTTCTTCTTCTTGTTCTTTGAAACTGGGTCCCTCTCTGTATTCCTGACAGTACTGGAACTCATTATGTCTGTAAACCCTACTGTCCTCAAACTCACAGGTATCCAACTGACTCTGCTTCTAGGATCTACAGTAAAAGAGGGTACCTCCATGCCCCACCTTTGGGGGTAACTTTTTTGTTTTCATTTGTCTTTTGAAACAGAATCTCACTAGGTAGCCCAGACTGTCTCGAAACTTGCTATGTAGACTAGGCTGGTTTAGGACACAGAGATCCGCCTGCCTGTGCATCTCAGGTGTTGGAATTAAAGGCATGTAGCAACACATCTGCCATAACTGCCCATGTATTTTTAAAAGAAAGAAGAGAATCTACGTTCATAGGCAAAAGTTTCAGCACTATGGACTTAACCGGTTAATTCTTTTCTTTTTCAGATGGACTGTGAGGTAGGTTCCAGCCCCAAGTCAGACTCTCAGTGCTACAGTGAGGAATCCCTCATTGGCATGAGAAGTCAAGGAATTCCTGCCCATTCACCTCAGTTCAGATTTGGTTTTCTGTCTTACAGGTTGGAAAAGAAGTATATCTTATACTTGTCTGCTTTGACTGTGGTCAGCACCATTGAACAGCCTGTGCAGAATGAAAAGTAGCTGTGCCCAGGAGGAGGTCATGTTTCTCACAGACACCATGGATTCAGTGAGCATGGAGGCTGCTGGGCACCTGCAGTGTCTCCATGCAGGAATGGCAGAGTCTCAACACACTCAATAGGAAGGAAAGGAATCCACACAAGCTGAGGAGCAAACGCTCAGGCTTGCACCCTGTACTGCCATTACGTGGTGAAGGGGGAAGCCCATGCCCATCCTTTTTCACTGGTAGAGACAAACTCAACAATATGGACTTGACTTTGTGAGACACCTAGGGATTGATTAAAAGGTCACAGCATGCCAGAGGATGCATCCAAAGCCCTTCCCCTCCCTGGAATCTGCTCTGTGATTAGGAGGAAATATCCACACTGAACAAACCTTGAATATTCTCTAGTCTCTTCTGTGTGGAAGAAAGATGTGGGAACATGACTAATGTGAGGGCTGCTTTTGGATGGGATTCTGTCTCAAATAACACAAAACACTAAGTAGAGGAAAACAGCATTCTTTACATGATCAGTGGAAGGCCAATCAGACTTCACAGGGGCGGGGGTGGGTGGGTGTGGGTCAGGAGTTGTTCCAGCATCAAAGACATTGCAGTATTTCCAAGAGCTATCAGGCAGGGTGTGGTGGTATTTTACTTGTACTGAAATGTGATTTTAATTGTATGTTAATAAATAAAGTTGCCTGGGAGTCAGAGCTATTAGAGCCATAGCAAGTGCGTGGCGGCGGGGGCACACGCCTTTAAGGACCTGGAGGGCGGTACATACAGGCAGTGACGAGGCAGTCACGTGTTTGGGTTTACAACCTATGAGAAGGCAGAACAGCTAGACTATATAAAGACATACACACAGGAAGTAGGCCATTTTTCGGAGAGTTCTCTTGGCTGAAGAGGATCGCTGAAGCAGGAAGGGTGAGGCTCTTAGCTCTGACCTCTTGTCTTTCTTCTCTGAATCGGCTCTGTGTTTCTTATTTAATAAGACGGTTAGTTACATCTACAAGGGTGGGGGTGACATAACAAGTTTCAGAGACTCACTCAAGTGAAAATCTGCACAAACAAGCCAGAGCAGGCATGAGGGGCACCTGCCCTACACACTACTTCATCACAGTCTAACCCTGGCTCACTGAAGGCTTACAGCTTGACAAAGTGGCTGGTGGTTGGTTGGGCTGCTTCTGAAATCCACACCCACTGGAAGCCTTGGAGTGTGAGGACAGAGTCAGGTCAAGGACAGCCCCTGCTGTACATGGGAGACATGCTTTCCACACTACCTGTCCATGCTGGCCCTAGGCCCTGGGCTTTGCTTGGTGACATGAGTGCCACTGAACCCCCATGTGGATAGGTTTCCTGTGGTTGGATGGTGACTGTCACCAAAATACCTTTGATGCGGACACAAGGGCAGGACATGTGGCACCTGGGTTCCCTGGTTTGATCCCTTCTCACAGGTCACAGAGGCCATGCTGGGTCCTGAAGGTGGAGCCAGGTCCCTGTGGACTTTGGAGGAAACTTGGCAGGAGTTTGTTACTGTTAATGTTTGTTTTTTTGTTTTTTTTTTTTTTTTTTTGGTTTTTCAAGACAGGGTTTCTCTGTGTCGTTTTGTGCCTTTTCTGGAACTCCCTTGGTAGCCCAGGCTGCCCTTGAACTCTCAGAGATCTGCCTGCTTCTGCCTCCCGAGTGCTGGGGTTAAAGGCGTGCGCCACCACCGCCCGGCATAATGTTTGGGTTTTTTGTTGTCAGTCTTGGGGCCAAACCTGGGACCCTCACATGCTGGGCAAGGCTCTGCCACAGCAGTGGAGCATCTCCAAATCCAAACAAACTCCTGAATTTTCCCGAACATGATGCCACAGATGGAAGATTCCTCATGTGGCATCATGGAATGGATTGCCACCAACAGAGACACAGTGCAAATGTTGCAGGGGTCTTCCTTGGGCTCTGAGGGTAGGAGGGCTGACTGATGAACGGCAGGGCCATTGTGGGAGATTTTTGGATTATAGCTGTGTCTAATCTTCAACACAACTGGTTTTGTTTGTTTTTGTTTTGTTGTGTTTGGTTTTGTTTGGAAAGACAGGTTAGCCTGGAATTTGTAGTCTTCCATCCTCCTGCCTCAGTTTCCCAAGTGCTGGTATCACAGGCATGCATTCCCATGCCCAGCTCTTCTTTATGTGTATTTGTAAATATTCAAAAATCCAGAAATAACCAAAATCTAAAATGCATGTGGTCCCAGGTGTTTCCCACAGAGAACTCTTGACCTTTGGAAATCTAGGAGGCCATGTTTTTTGAATGGCTCTTCATTGCCAGCCTGAGGCCCAGACCCACAGAGCAGCCTGTGTGAGATGGAGAGTCCCATGGTCTGATGTCCCTGGCGAGGGTTCCTATGCAGCTGAGCTGACTCAGGCTGTACTGTAAGGCCAGTGAAACTGACTCAGAGCCTGACACTAGATCCCTGATGATCTTACCACCCCTGGGGCCTTAGATGGCTCCAACCACAGGGTCTTAATGGATCTTCACTCTTAGCTTGTAAGTGAACTGCCCTTCAAAGCAGATCACTCTGAGGTAGGAGGATTGGGAACATAAGGCCAATCTGGGCTCCATAGGGAGACCTTGTATTTATTTATTTATTTATTTATTTATTTATTTATTTATTTATTTATATTCATGAAGTGGTTCGGTGCTTTCCTCCCCTCTGTGGGGAGATCTGGACTGGAATAAGACTCAGTTGTCTCTCAAATTTAAGTAGCAGGCAGGATGCAGGTGCCTTCATGTGGCTCTGCTCCTGGGGCCTAGTGAAAGGTGGTCTGTGGAAATTTTAGAGAGGACCATGGAGATGTCTGTTTTGTGCATGAGACCTGCCTGCTTCCCAGGTCTCATTATCACTGCCTAGGGGGCCAGCCTCCAAGCAGCACAGGGCTCAAAAGGAATCCATGGAGTCAGCGTATACTAGACTTTTCAATCTGCCAGGGTTAAGGGAAAACACACTCACACACTCTCTTGATGGTTTCCTTCTTTATTCTCTATTTTTCTCCATTCTTTCTATGTTCTTTTCTTCTGTTCTTTCTACTGCATACTTTTTTTTCTACAGCTTCTATACCCCAACAACGTTTCTCAGGCAATATAGGAATTATAATGTGGTTACATTCTATTTTTCAAGTGAATGATAACAATGAATACAAAACAAATGGTAAAAACCAGGAGGTTTCCCATATGCCTTACATGATTAAACATTTTACATATTATGGGTGAAAAACAAATTATCCAAAGAACCCACATACACTCATACCCAAGCAACTTGTTTTAGATTGACTGTGTGGGCAAGCAAGTTATTCTTCTCAGTCAGGTCTTTTACTGGCAGGCTGCATTTTGCAGTTACAAAGAAAGGGCCAATTACTTTACTACTTATCTTGAAAGGTAATCTTATAAAGAATCTTAAAGGAATGACAAATCTAAACTTTTATATATGAAAAAGAATCAGTCAGCTCTACTTTAAATCTTTAGGGTATGTACCCACTCGTCTATAGTTTGTTTTTTTTAAATCAGAAGACTGAGGACAAAAATGGGTATAATGAATAAACCATCACCTTTGATCATCAATCAAGCAAGCAAGGAAAGTATATCAGCTAGTAACAGTTGAGCTGCTTTGTATTTTTGACCTCAGCTGTGTGTCCTTGTGAGCTTTAGATTGTTTTCTAGGGTTTTTCATCTCAAAAGTATTATCAAAACATCTGATCTAACCTGAAGTTATTTTAAAGCCTTGTTTCAGCTAATGATACACACCAAAACCTGTGACTACATCTTTCAGCATTAAGATTAAAGGAATTTAAGCCAGCCTGGCTTCTGGGACTCAACTGTTTTTCTTAATCATTAATTTAAGCTATAGCCTATGCAGCTCCAGAGGTGAAACTCTTAGGCCCTGGTTGTAGAACATTTCCTGTATTTATTTTTTATTCATCAAAACTCCACATAAGCTAACATTATTGTTATCAATTAGACAGTACAGTTTAGGCGGGGATCATCTTCATGACAATCCACAAATAAAAATCCCCAGTAGATCAGGATGTTTCCATGAGATGAACACTACATTGTAGATGTAACCAACCGTCTTATTAAATAAGAAACACAGAACCAATGCAAAGAAGAAAGCCAAGAGATCAGAGCTAAGAGCCTTACCCGCCTGCTGCAGCTAGCCTCTTAAGCCAAGAGACCTCTCCGAAAAGAGAGCTACTTCCTGTCTGTTTGTCTTTATATAGACTTTCTGTTCTGCCTTCTCATTGGTTGTAAAACCAACCACATGACTGCCTTGTCACTGTCTGTTGTACAGCCCTCCAGGTCTTCTATGGTATTGAGATTAAAGGCGTGTGTCTCCAATGCTGGCTGTATCCTTGACCACACAGAGATCTACCTAGCTCTGCCTACCAAGTGCTGGGATTAAAGGCATGCGCCACCACCACTCAACTTTTGCTATGGCTCTAATAGCTCTGACCCCCGGGCAACTTTATTTATTAACATACAATTAAAGTCACATTTCAGTACAAATAAAATACCACCACACTACATTACAGGCAGTGGGTATCTGCCCACACACATTCACACCATGCCAATACCAGAGAAAGATTACAGCAGCAAACATGTAAAGGCACTGAAGGAGCAAAAGACATTCTGGGGTGTGTGGTCTTGGGGCCTTGCCTAAGCAAGACTGATCCATCGGAGAGTTTCCTCCTGATGAGCTGACACCTTGAAATTCATTTGCCACCTGCTGCTCCTCTGACATGGCCACCAGCAGGAAATGTTCCAGAACCTGCTCACTCACAGGGTGTGTGCTCTGCCTTTCACCTGCAGCCAGAGCTTGCCTGCTTGTCATAGATCAGACCTCTGCCACTGTAAGCTCCCCCAATACCTGCAAAAACCATTGCTTAGGACCCTGCTCTCCCCAGATCTTCTATCAGTCCCCAAAATGTTCCTATCTGACACAGTGATAGTCTAAGCTCCTTCCCCACCCCTACTTTGGCTCTTCTCATCTCCACACTGGATGCCCTACTACCACAGCTGGCCTGTGCCCTCACTGTCCTCACTTGGCCCCTGTCCCCATGCTTCTTGTATGCCTGGCTCCTTTTGGATGTGTCTGGGTCTGGCTGTTTCCCTGCCTCTCTGCTTCCACATTCCAAATGCCTACCTTGACATGTGGGGTTGTGGGAATCTCAACCTAAAATGGTGCTGAGCATGCCACTTCTCTTCAGGTGCCTAGGGACTGTGGGAATGTGTCTTTGCAGTGGTTTAATATCTCCCTCACTCATTTCCCTCATGTCCACATTGCCATACTAGTGACCCAATACCAGACCCAGGGGACACTGCAGATATGTTCATTGATTGGGTAGAAGGGTGTAGGGGACACAGGCCTGCCATTCCAGAATGGGGGATTAAAAACATAGAAAGATCATGTGTTCCCAAAAAACCTTGACTACAGAAACTCTGCCTCAAAGAAGACAGGTAGACCAGGGCAGAGGCTCAGTTAGTGGACGGCTTTCCTAGGGCACACAAAGCCCTAAGCTCCATACCAGCACCATATAAACATTATCTTGACATCCAGACAGGAAGGAAGATCAGGACTTGAAGGTTAGCCTTAGCTTCTTGGAGAGTGAGAGACCTGCCTGACCTACAGGAGACAGTGTTAAGAGAGACTGAGACAGACAAAGACCCTGGCTTTGGGGACACAGGCAGGTCAACCCTGGCAGGAGAGCTGCCTTGAGAGATGGGCAGAGTGTAATTAAGGTGTCCGAGGTCATACTTGGAGGGGTGCTGTCTCCAGGGTACCTGATACCTAGGATGGCAAGAGTGGCCTCAGAAAGAAGAACGGCATGTCCTGAGTGCTGTGGAGTTAGGGGAGGCTCAGCAGGAGCCTTTAACCTTGTTCAAGCTGGGGAGACAGAAGGCCACAGCAGCCTCCAGGGTTTGCTGGCAGCACCCTATGTCCCATCTTGGGCACCTATATATGTGTTCTGGGTTTTCATAAGAGGTCAAAAGTCAGGTGGCTTAAAAGAGCAGGAATGGAATTTGCTGCTTTGGAGGCCCAAATCCCAAAGATTCTAGGCAGGGGCTCCATTCCCTGTCCACACCCCATGCCTCTCACTGGGAGATGCTAGGCAGGGGCTTCTTCAGAGGCTCTGGGGGAAGGTTCCTTTCTGCCTCTTCCAGGATCTAAGACTTGGGTGGCCTGTGGCTCAGGTTACATCCCACCAGTCTCCATCTCCGTCTTCCTCTGAATTTCTGTGTTCTTTATTATGTCCTTATTGAGACAGGGTGTTCCTGATTACCCCTCCTAGATTGAACTTCTAGACCCTCCTGCCTCGGCCTCTCCAGTGTGGGGTCAGGCTTGGGGCTGTAGCTCAGTGGTAGAGTATTTGCCCAGTTTGTACAAGGTCCTGGGTTCCATTCCCAGTGCTGAATAAATCCCAGAAACTCGAGTGCTGTGAACACATGACTGTGCAACCATGCCAACCTTGTGTCTTCTCAGACGGGCAGACAGTATCTTTGGGGCTTGTTCTATCTAACTTCCTATGACATGTCTGCCATGCCTGGCTTCTGTTAAGACCCTATTTCAAGATAGCTTTATACTCTAAGGCTCCCAGCAGGTGTGGATCCCAGCAAGCAGTTGGTTAACTTCCACACTGGCCCATGGTGCCCTCCATGTGGTCATCAAGGAATGCAGCCGCTCAGCAGTGTCTGGGCCACTAGACACCCACAGTTCTCTTGGTATTCCATGCTAGACTTCGGCTGGGGTCCAGTCAGCCCATGGTGCATTCCTAGAGCCACCTACACTATTTATTTCCTTTTTTCTTTGCAGTGTTGAGAATGGAAACCAGGACCTTCGGCATGGAAGGCAAGTGCTGTAGCACTAGGCCAAGCCTACAGCCCCACACTGGAAGATTCTAGGCAGGGGATGCACCCCCTAGCCACACTCCCAGCCACTGACTAGTAGATTCTAGGTAGGAAATGTACTTCTGGGCCACACCCCACACTTTTATACCCTGATGCTCTGTGCCGTCCACCTTCTTGGCTCAAACCCTGTACTAAGGTGTACCTCCCAAGTGAGGACACCATGTGACTGCCTAGACTTACCCATGCAGGCATACCATGCTGGCCCCAGACCTAAGTATCATCAGGCTGTAGTGTCCTCTTACAGCAGAACCTTTGCTGGAGGTGTCTGTCTGGGGTTTTGTGTGCACTGCACATCAGCCCCTCAGTCATGGCTAGTTCTTTATGTTTTGGGGTCGGGGTACAATCTCTCAAACTCTCTGATTTGGGATCCAGGATAAGAGGTTGGCTACCTTATCCCAGACAGTCATAGGTTGTGTTTGTTCTGTGCCTAGAACTTGGCTCCTAATAAGTGGGGATTGAGGGTGCATTCAGCTCGCCCATTGATGGCTTCCTGCTGAAGCCCACGTTACTGCAGAAGTAATTACACCCGCCAGAGCCTGGTGTGCAGTGAGATACACCATGCGGAGGAGTGCAGTGCAGGTGGTAATCTCTGGACAGCGGGAAGCCATCCCCACACCCCCAGGGAGCAGAAGGGGCAACCACCAGCCCTGCTTGGAGAAGCTTCCAGTAAAGGGGGTTAGGAGGATGAGGTGTCATGCATGCTGGGCTGTGGGTGGCCCTCAGTTACCATAGCCCTGCCCTCCAGAGCCCACAAGTCCTTTCTCTGAGTCCCTGACCCTGCAGGAACCTGAAGAAACTCCAGAGCTGGCATTGTGAGCAGTGTGTGTCCTGCACGTGGAGGATGAGAGCTGGAAGGGGCTCAAGGGCTTGGAGAGCACTGGTGGCATGGACTGCCCCTTCTGCCTGGGCACACACAAGGTGGTGTTTATCCTCCTCTCCAAGGATTACACGTCAGTGGCACCTTCTGTCAGGCCAAGCAGATCCACATCCATGAACATTTACCGGAGCCCTGAGTGCTTGATCCCCATACCTGTGGCCCTTTGAGCCCATGAGCCCCGCACCCTGAAACCCTGAGACTGTGAGCCCCTTACCATGAGCCCCACACGTCATCCCCAGAAGTTCACACACACACACACACACACACACACACACCCGCAAGTACAGCCTCTGCTGCTTCTGTGCCCACTACCCACACTTCGAGGGCTGGCACAGACGCTGGCTGGAGACCATGTGACTGTGGAGGTCATGGGGCTAGTGTAGGACTGGCTGATGGGTGAGGAGGACAGATGGTGCCCTGGAAGACTGAAAGGATAAAACGGCACTGGTGGTCGGCGGTGGAAGAGTCACGAGCCGTGGCTACCAGAGTTACAATGGGCTTTATTAGAAAGGAGAGGACAGGACGGAGAAGCCAGGCCTGGCAGAGAGGAAACAGAGAGAGAAGCGCAGAGAGAGAGAGAGCGTTGGGGTCCATGTGTGGCTTGTTTTGTTTTGTTTTTCGAGACAGGGTTTCTCTGCGTAGCTTTGTGCCTTTTCCTGCTTTTTAAGGCGGGACGAAGTCACCCGCTGATGATGTAATAAGGCGCCAGACAAGACCCCAAGCTGAGCATATACAGAATCCTTACAAAGACCCTCTGAGAAAGTGTGCATGTGCATGGCTGCAGGTGGCCTGCTACTGCATGCAGTACAACCTCTGCAGTGACTTGCACTGAGCATCTAGAAGAGGTCCCCCACATGAATTCCCATTTCCCCTACACATCCTATCTCCAAGAGAGTTTTTGTTACACTGAGAGCAGGGTCACACCTTGACCTCAAGCAAGCAGGACCTGTAGCCCTTGGCACTATAGTACAGACCCCAGGCAATGGCAGGGACTGTCCCCAGGGTGGCTCCTTCCTGAAGAGTCCTAAACTCATAAGCACAGGTGTTTATTCCTTCTTGGGCTTGTAGTGGTCATGACTTTCACAGCAGGAGCTCCCCTGGCTCTTTCAATGGGTGAGACTGCCCTGTGGGCTCACTCCCAACCAGTGGCCCCCTTAGCTGCCCTCTGCAGAGCCACATTGCTGTGCAAAACAATGCTCCAGAGAGCATTTTTCTCCATGTTTCCTGAGCCATTTTTTGATCCCAGGCCTGGGTACTGGGGAGCAGATGTGCCTGTCCAGGCTCTGCTGCATGCCTCTGAAGGGATTCCAGGCACCTTGAGCACATCCCACTTTCTTGAGAAGGGCATTCATGCATGTGGAGACCCCAAGCTGCCCAGGACCTTCCAGGCCTCCCTTCCCTAGCAAAGAGCCCAGTGCCTTTGAATGCTCTGAGGAATTTCTGTTCCATCAATAACCTCCCTTTGAAGCTGTTTTGAAGGTAGTTTTTTTTTTTTTTTTTCTATTTATATGCATAGTTAAGTATTGACACCAGGACTCTGGGTCCCTCTATCATTTCCTACAAGAGTCCTAGCCAGGTCTTGCCAATGGCTGAGTCTCAAGTGGTGTCAGCAGGGACTCAAGAGTCCTTCCCCAGAGAAGAGGACCTAGTCACATGCACTGTGGTTTACACAGCAACACACAAAGCTGCTTAATTAATTGAGATTCTTAGCCAGGCAGTTGTGGCCCATGCCTTTAATTCACGCATGTCCTCTAATGACATGACTTACTCTCCTTTGTGGGTGACAGAGCAGAATTTACCTAGAAGTATATCCCTCTCCATTAAGTTAAATCCAGTTGTCACAGAGAATTCGGGATTTCTACTCCCTAGTTTCAGAGGAATGAACTAAAAATAGAAACAGTGAATCCCACTGCAAAAGGGCATTTCAAGACACAGATTACTGTCACAGCTCACAGTAGCTGCACTATAGACTTGCTAAGTATGACACCCTTTTTCGCCCAGGGTCTCCAGGGACCACAGCCCTGGCAGCCACCACCTCCCACGGCTTTCCGGCCTCCTCTTCCCCAGGGGCCGGCCCCTTTCCCGGGGACAACCGCCCCCCTCCTCCAGCCTCCGCCTGCACTGCAGCCCATTGCCCAGGCCGAGGCCTCCCGCGACAGCGGTGGCAGTGGCGGCTTCTTCCAGGTGCCGCCCGACGCCGCCGCCGACTCCGCAGTCCCCGCCCTCCCCGGGCCGGATACCAGCGAGCATCCGCGGCCACCGCCTCCCGGCCCTGGACCGCACGCCTCTGCTGCCCGACATGGCCAACAGCGCCTGCGCGCCGGGCATGGGCTAGAGGCGGAGATCGTAACCCAGGCGGCCGGGCGACCCCACACCCCCACCTCCCCACAACCCCAACACACACATACACCCCATGCGGGACCAGCCACTTTGCGCCTGCGCAGTGCCTCCGCGAGGCCGACCGCCACAGAGCAGCCTGGGCCTCCCTACAGTGGAGCGAGCTGAGCTGATGCAGCCGCTGGTCCAGGACGCCTAGGAGGGCGAGGCAGAGGAAAAGCCATAGCCCAGGTAGACATGGGAGGTGCATTTCCACACAGAGATTGGGAGTCCCTTTTCTGAGGTTGCACCCGGGGAGGGCTTCAGAGAAGGCTGAAGCACATCCAGAGCTGCTGGGCATACAGGGGAAGGGTTCTGAGAGTACACGTTAGCACTTGTCCTGATGGGCCTGGAAGGATGCTTTAGTGGGGATGCAACAAGTGAATGCAAAAGACTGAGCAAAAGCCTGTAACTGTCTCATCCTTAGCCTTGGGACGTTTGACCTACAGAGGCCCAAAGAAGCATGGCTACACTTGTTTTGAAAAGGCGATTACAATCCACGACTGCCTTCCTACCATGTGTCTAAGGGCAGCCATGGCCTATGGGTCCTGCCTGAAAGATGTGCTGGGGTAAAGGTGGCGCAGAACTTGTGGCAGTGGCCAACCAAGTGGTCAAACGTGAGACCCATGCCATGAGGGGAGCCCATGCTTGACACTTCCTGGAGGGCCAGTAAGCAGAGGCTGGACAGCCCAGAGACCTAGGAATAGAATCTTATTTCCTGAGAGGTATTAGGAAACATGGGGATGTTTCTCAATAAGAATAATTTAATTATTTTAAATTGGTCAACAAGTTCAACAATGCCAAAGCTTTTTTAAAGTTGGTGGGCAGTATAATCTTGTATTATAGAAATAAAATCCTCAAAATTCTGAAGAATGGTGGGCCTTGGGTACTTTACAGAAACAGAAACAAAGGATCCTAAAGACATGGACATAATTAAACCTACGAAAGTTCAAATCAAGAAATACTTATATCAAATACATAAGTATAAAAGAGTAAAGCAATTTATTCTCACTAGTGTATCTAAACATTATATTTACCCTTACACAATCTGAGGTAGTAAATCCCTTAAATGCCATAGTCACAAAAGATGAATAAGGGATTATTATTTTTAAGAGTTAACAATAGAATTCACTGCAATTCCAAATTTATAAAGGTTGATAAAAATGCACATTGCAACATTCAAGAAAAATAGTATCACACTTTAAATTGTTTAAAGTAACTAACTCATTTTGTTTCTACATTATTGGCTAAATCCACTTTGGCTTTCTACAAAAAACATTGGTGGTGATTGGATGCAATTTGTTACTTCTGATATTCATGTAACATCATATCCCAGAGGAAAAGATTCAGGCTTTCATAAGAATTATTTTATGAAAATTTCATCTATAGATCTCACTGTCATATAAAGTTATGAGATACTAATCAGAATTTTAAAGTACCTATCATGTATCTTTCATATATAATAAGTTCCAAGGTTTTATAGCTTTCTGACGACACTTAGAAATTCTAATTCTAATTCTAATTCTTCTATAATTCTCATGCATTTGAGTATTAAACATCATGGACAAATTCAAATCATGGAACAATCTCTGCAGCTTAATGTTTGTCTTACGAAGTTTCTACTGTTTTGATAAATCACCATGACCAAAACAAGTTGGAGAATAAAAGCTTTATTTTACTTTTGAGTTGCAGTCCAGCAAGAAGAGAAGTTAAGGCAGGAACTCAAAGGCACATGAACATTTATAACACACACACACACACACACACACACACACACACGAGAGAGAGAGAGAGAGAGAGAGAGAGAGAGAGAGAGAGAGAGAGAGAGAGAGAGAGAGGAAGACATATGGAACACCATCATACCAAGTTAATGGCATAGATAAGATCTTCAACATGATAATAGAAGAAAACTCCCCACAATAAAGAAAGACCCATCCATGCAACAACAAAAAAGCACACACAACACCAAATACACAAGACCAGAAAAGAAAATCCTCGGGGCATGCTAAAACTCTAAGTATACATAACAAAGAAAGTATGTTGCAAGGAGTGAGAGAAAAATGCAAGTCACATATAAGGTAAATATATCAGAATAACAGCTGATTTCTCAGTGGAAACTGAAATTCAGAAGAGCCTGGAGCAAGGCATTCTAAGTCTTAAAGACTACAACAGCAGACTTAAAATAATATGCCCGGCAAAACTGTGATGATTCAAGGAGAATGAAAAACATTCCATGACATAAACAGTCTAACCAAATTATATGCAACAAACTAAAAGCTAGAGAAAATATAAGAAGCTTTATTTCTCCCTGAAGAGAGGATTGAGCACAGCAGAGAGTGAGACTGTGGGAATAAATACCAAGTCTTAATTTTTAAAACACAAAATAACCACAGAGAGGAAGAAAACTACCAAAAATCAACACACCATTACCACTACTGTAATACATTTCAGTAATTTTAAATATCAATGGCTTGTATGCTCCAAAGGACACAGACTGACTGAAATAACCAATAAGCAAAGTTGCAGAGAAGGAGGGTAGTGGTTCATGTTTATAAATCTCAGTGCTAGGAGGCTGAGGTAGAAGGATGGCTGTAGTCAGCCTGGGCTGCAGGGTGAAGCCATTCCTCAAAAGAGAAAAGAGAAAGAAACAAGACTGGGAGTCAGGAGATGAGAGGGGCAGGCAGGCAGGGAAGAGGGTGAAGAGGGAAAACAGAAAGTAACTTCCTACTTAAGGCAGCCTTGGTTACCTCCATCCAGGCCAAGGCTGACTGGGCTAGGGATGGAGTACAGGCAGAGAGGATCAAAGAGAAGAAAGATGCAGGGCCCAATAAAAAGGACAGTCTCAAAGACCACCCCAAAATCTCCCTGCTCAGAAGACCCCACCCTTCCTGATAGAATGCATTGTGCTTCAAGAGATTTCAGTTCTTTTCTTGCTCCCTGGGCATTCAATTCTTTGCCTCTGGGAAGAACCAGGACACCTAGGCAGCAGGAGTCAGCACTGATGCTCCTGTTACATAGAGGGTGGGCTCATTGTTGGGATTCTGCCCCTACTCCAGTTGCATGACCGCACATACACAGTTCAGGAGCTAAGCAAGGAGTCTTGAGTCTAACATCATCAGTAGGTGCTGGTGACTAGGAGCTAAGCAAGGAGTCTTGAGTCTTACATCATCAGTATGTGCTGGTGACTAGGAGCTAAGCAAGGAGTCTTGAGTCTTACATCATCATTGCGTGCTGGTGACTAGGAGCTAAGCAAGGAGTCTTGAGTCTTACATCATCAGTGTGTGCTGGTGATTATGTGCGCACAGCGTGATCACACAATCAGTGCATGCTTTGCGGAACCTGCTTGTGCATATTCACAGGAGTCCTTAAAAGGCCAGACACAGACTCCTCCCCTTCCCTTCTCTGTTCTCTCCCCCACTCCCACTATCTCTTCTCTGTTTTCCCTCTCTGCTCTCTGTACCTGCTTCTTCCACAGACCTGGTTCTTTTGTGTCCTGTCCCCCCACAACCTCTTCTCCGCTTCTCCTAATAAAGCTCTGATGCTGGGTTTTGTCATGCCTCGTGACCTTTACGCATGGTAACCAGTGCTGCTAATCATTTTTTAAAAAACGCAAAGTAAGATCTTATTCATCTTAGATGAATTTTACACTTCAGGTTTCTGAGAGATGAATTCAGAAATGGAATGAATGCATATCTCTTTGTAGGAACTTCAGTGAGACCCTGTTTTTTCTTTCTTTGGTTGGTTATCTTTAGAGGCAGGCAAGATCCAAACGTGTATGTCTGGCTATCCTGACCTCATTTCATAGACAAGGCTGGCCTCCAACTGAATGTGATGCACCTGCCTTTGCTTCCTGAGTGCTAGGAATGAAGGCATCATACAATACACAAAGCTTGCCCATCTATCTTTGTAGTTAGTATTGTTCATAGTTTCTCTGACATGTACTTAGTATGTTGACTTGTTTGCTTCCTCTTTCTATATGTGTGTTAATAGTCAGTTCTCTTGGAAAGGGAAGTTCTATTCAAAGGACCAAGAAATGACACGTGTGAATTTCCTTTTCAATTTCCTTCTAAACTGACTTGGTGATTATATTAGAAATTATCTGTCATGGAATAAGTGTGGAAAGCATGCAATGAGATGATTATATTGTCAAAGAAATATACATTTACATTGTGATCACTGTCACTCTTTCTGTTTTACACATGTATGGGATATTTTAGAATGCAGTGACCTATGATGATGTGCTTGGGAGCAGTGGGCTTTGCTGGATCCTTCCCAGAAGAGTCTCCACAAAGATGTGATGCTGGAGACCTACAAGAACCTCACTGCTATAGGTAAGACTGTGGATTTTCCTTCAACATTTAAAATAAGGGAACAATGGTTTTTTGGGTTTTGATGCTTTTCTGTAATTTGGATCAATAAAGGTGAAGAATGTGGTGATTAAGTCAGACATAGTTTTTTAAGTAAACTGGATGAAGTAAGTTAAATTTTGCATAATATCCAATAATAAATCAAACATTTTCTGCTATTATATTTTAGGCTACAAATGGGAAGACCAAAAAAATTGATCTAAAAGACATGGAAGGTAATTTTTATGTGCAAACTAATACAAATATCCCACAGAATAATTTGGGGTTTTTTTTGGGGGGGGTGTTTTGTTTTGTTTTGTTTTGTTTTTCAAGACAGGGTTTCTCTGTGTAAAAGTCCTGGTTGCCCTAGAAATTATTTTGTAGACCAGGCTGGCCTTGAATTCCATATAAAAATTTTAATTTGCCCTGGAAATTTTATGAAAAGTAACAGTGTAAATGAGCACAGCTTTCAGTGTATTGATGATTACCTAAATTCTCACATCACTGTGTACCTCAATATTAGGTAGCTGATCTCTGTTTGCAAGACATTCTTCTCAGAAAGAAGACAATGAAATAATACCTTAACAGATGTCACCATTTTCATCATAGCCTCATAAGAGCTAGACTATAGAACTGTCAATATGTTCAGTTCCATACCACTCAGGTATAGGAAAAGGCATACCTGTTGATTGGATGATAGGTATATGTCCAAAATCTTCTAATAACCAAATACTCCCTGGTGAAGCTACTGTTACTGACATACTTGTGGTGAGTTACCAAAGTTTAGTGATAGGGTCAGGGTTTTTTTTTTTTTGGGGGGGGGGTTTCAAGACATGGTTTCTCTGTGTAGTTTTGGTGCCTGTCATGGATCTCACTCTGTAGACCAGGCTGGCCTCACACTCACAGAGATCTGCCTGGCTCTGCCTCGAGAATGCTAGGATTAAAGGCATGCACCACCACCGCCCGGATGATAGGGTCATTTTATGAGAATTAAGAAAATTGTTGAGGAGAAAGCTGAATACCTATATCACATCCCTATGTGGAACAAAAATATACTTTGGGAATGCAATATGGAAACTTTTGTTATTCTTTCTTTAACGGTATATCATATATCACTCTGGAAACAGGCCAAGTGTTCATAAATGATATGGAAAGAAGCAATATATTTCTCTGGTACACAGAACAATTAGAAGATATGTAGTAGCCCCTACGTAGTTTTTCTGAATGTAATATAAGCTTACAAATAATAGCTTTTCAAACATCATTGGAAATACATCAACAACTCACATCACAGAAAAGCCCTTTACATACAAAAGGTATGTAAATTCTTCTGTTTGTTCTGGTTCACTTTGCAAATGTAATATGACTCAATATAGGAAAATGTTATGAATGTAATCAGTGTGGTAAAGCTCTGAGTTCTTCCAATTTTTTTCAATTATATGAAAAAACTCATATGAATAAGGATGAAGTACATGAAAAGTGACCCATGTCCTAAAGGCTCTGACCATCACTGGTATTTTAAACACACAAAAGAGCCCATAAAATAAAGAGGGACCCTGTGGATACAAACAACATGGTAAAGCCTTAACATCTGACTCCTCTTTGCCATTAGATAAAAGTGTAAAATTAAGTCATAGAGATGAAAACATTCATCAGAGTAATGAATTTGTTATAGCATTTACATGTGCCAATTATCTTCACAGGCATGAAAGAAGTCCTACTGTGAAAATCCTGTGAATGTAACAACAAAATACATAAAAAAAAAAACCCACACATACTGGATAGAAGCCGTATGAATGTAATGAAAGTGGTAAAGCCTTTTCACAACAGTCATCTCAGAGTTCACACAACAACTCATACTGGAGTGAAATCCTATGAATGTAATCAATGTGGGAAAGCCTTCCCACAACACAGTAGCCTCCAAATACACAAAAGAACCCAAACTGGAGAAAAACCCTATGAATGTAATCAATGTGGGAAAGCCTTGGCACAATAGAGTCATCTCCAAATTCATAAAAGAACTCATCTGGGAGAGAAATCCTATGAATGAAAGCAATGTGGTAAAAAGCCTTTGAATGCCACAATTATCTTCAAAGTCATGAAATGATTCATACTAGATAGTAACCCTTTGAATGTAATCAATGTCATAACATCTTTGCATTTCATCATAGCCTTTGAATCCATGAACAAGTTCATCTGTGAGTAAAGCCTGAAGTGTGGAATGAATTTGTTAAAGCCTTCATAAATCACAGTAGTCTTTGATGAAATGAGAGAACTCATATTGAAGTGTGATCTATGAGTATAAAGGATTTGGTAAGATCTTTAGCCAACAAGTTTACATTTAGTTACACAAGATTAGTGTTGAGAAAAATATCTGACAAGTGTCAACAACCTACTCAAGGATTATGATGTCCCTCTTTATTTTGTCTGCACCTACAAACCCATGGACAAAAGCCTTGTGAATTTAGTTAGTAAGGCAAACCTTTTAGATATCACATTTCCCATCAATTATCCAGAGTAAACTTTATGGATGTATACTAGTGTCTTCTCTTCCTGTGATAAAACACAGTGTCTCAGGCAACTTATAAAAGAGCTTAATTTGGCTTACGGTTCCAGAGTGAAACAGGATCATCATGAGAGAGGCATGGAAACAAGTGTCAGACAGAACAGCTAAAGCAGGAAGCTCAGAGCTCACAACCTCAACCTGAAGTCTGGAGCACAGAGTGGGAACTGGAAGCGGTGTGAGGATTTAAAACCCCAAAGCCCACAACCAGTGACGTCTTTCCTCTAGAGTGCAGCATTTTCTAAACTTTTCCAAATGATACCAACAACTGAGAAGTATTGGTTCTCTAACTTGGAAGCACGAATGCTTGCTTTCTGTTATATGAACCAATTCATGACTTAACAAAACTCTGTACATAAGCCTTTACATGCCTCAACATCTGGGTCCCACGAATGAATGCTTACAAAGTAAACATGGCCGTGAGTGACAATGTCTGTTTAATGCATTGTTTGAATTTTCGTTTTGTTATGACAGTGTGACTTTAGATGTCTGCATGTGCTTGGTGGTCCCCTAGAGCAGCAGACAGTGGAGAACCCTGAATTGCTAACAGGAATTACAGGGAGCTGTGAAAAACCTCACCTGGATTATGGGTACGGAACTTGTCTTAACCGCCTGGTCCTGTCTTGATCTCTATAAATATTTTAAAGTCTTTATACATCATGTTGTTTCTGGGAATAGCAGAGTGCTCATACATGAGAAAAACCCTGTTCATGTAAACAATATGGTAAAACTTTAGACATCAAGGTTGTCTTCCTTCTCAAGGAAAAACTCTTGTTGCATCTCTTTTTCACCACAGCCTTGAAGAAAGTAAACTATTTGCCAGGTTTGTTCAAGTTTGATGGTGGAGGACACAGTATCGTGGTTTGTATTTTGAACCTTTTGCAGTAGGCATTGAAGTGTTCTGTATATGTGGCAAATCCACTTACTGAAGTTTATTTAGTGGTTCACATATTCCTTCTTTGACTTCTGTTCATCTGTTTGTGCTTTCACTCGGTAATAGGTATTTTCTGCTGAAATATGCAGAATGGGATGTCCGTTATCTATGTGGTCTATTGTTTACTAAGTATCAGACAGTGTGTGATCAGAGTTAAGGTGTCTGTGAAAGGGTGGTGGGTTGTTACTACTTTTGGTTTTCATATTTTTCACAAATTCCCAACAGATGTTCTTTGTTATCTATCCCAGCTTGGATGTCAGTAATTAGTCAGGGCTACATTTGAACTCATGATTCTCATGTGTCAGACTACTGAGTACAAGTCCAAGGGTAGAAGATGTACCCTTGATGTGTGCTCTTTTGTCAACGTGTTTCAAGAATGTTAATGTTGTTGAAATGCTTAATAGAAGAAAACATATGAAACTTTAGACACTTCATGTGTCTACAGGAGCACAGGACAATTTGAATAATGAGTCCTATTTATAAATGAATATGGTATTTATACTATTATCTTTTTTTCTTTTTGGATTGTGTTAGTTTATTCTGAGGAATAAACACTTGTTCATAACACTTTCACAGAACTACAAATTAGTGCCAGAGAATATTATTAGTGGGTAAAGTTGGTTGCTGTTAAGCCTGATGACCTGAGTTGAATCTGTGAGACCACTCCTCCTCCAAGCTTTTCTCTTATTTTTACACTTGGGCTGTGGCAATGTGCACAACCAAGCGACAACCCATAGAAAAAGAATTTTTAAAACCAAATAAGGCCAGTGAGATCACTTGTAACTGAACTTGACTACCTACATTTGATTGCTAGAAGTCACATAGATGAAAGAGTAACTGTCAATTGTAATTTGTCCTGTAAGGGTTCCATGCATATCATGGCATACATGTATACAGAGTTAAAAGAGCTTAAACAGTTGAAACTAACAAAACAAAGAAAATAACCAAAATTTTGAGAACATATGGAATGATTTAACAATTAAAATTAATATACTGTAGCAGGAATCTTAGGAGGTCTTATTAATAAAATCAAAGCTGAGGGCAGTTTTTGGGGTAAATGCTGGAAGATCAGAGAAGCAGAACAGGCCACATCTATCTCACCTCGCCAGTTCCTCAGCTGATTCTGTTTCCTCAGACTGGAAGCTTCTGAGTCCTCATTCAGAATGAATCTCAGCTGAACTGCTGCTCCAAAGCCTGAAACCTTAACCAGCTAAAAGCTTCTAGTTTCTTGTCTTCACGCCTTATATATCTTTCTGTTTTTGCCATCACTCCCTGGGATTTAAGGCTCACCTCTTGGGATTAAAGGTGTGTGTCACCATGCCTGGCTGTTTCCAATGTGGCCTTGAACTCCCAGAGATCCAGAGGGATTTCTAACTCTGGAATGCTAGGATTAAAGATGTGAGTGCCACCATTTTCTAGCCTTTGTATCTAGTGGCTGTTCTGTCTCTGACCCCAGATACGTTTATTAGGGTGCACAATATTTTGGGGAACACAATACCACCACATTCCTGTTTAAAATTTGCATTACCATTTCATTCTCTGGTTCAGATAGGTCCTCTAAGCAACATATCCCAACCGGGCATAGTGATATATGATTTTAACCACAGCATTTGGGATACAGAAGCAGTAGGATCTCTCTCACGTTGAGGCCAGCATGGTCCATATAGTGAGTTCTAGGATAGCCATGGCTATCTAGAAAGATTCTATCTCAAAAATTTGCCCCTCAAAAAAAATTAAGAAGAAAAATATCATAACTAAAATTGTGGATATTTTCTTATGTAGTCTGGTAGACTACTCAACAAAGCCTTTAATTGTCTTTATCATATCAAGAGAAGTGTGTTAACCATGACAGTGTGAAGTAATGTAGAGTGTCCCTTCACAGAAAGCTAGAAATCCATTTAATTCTTCAATGACCATGAAGCAGGGCCTTTCATTACCTTCAAGTGATAGAGTGACATGAGTATTGGGACATCTTCATCTTCTGCAGTATAATGACTTATTTGTTATTTGGAGAGTTGGGTCAGTAGTAATGCTCCTGTTAGGTATCCAAGTTTGATTCCTACAACACATGTCAGATGGCCCAGAGCCACCTGTAATAACAGGTCCAGAAGAGATGATGTACTCTTTTGGCCTCCTTTGGCACCAGGCATGTAAATGGTGTCCTGATAAATAGGTGACTTCATGTTGGAAAGGAAGGTTTACTTCATATATGTGTTAGTTTTTTCATTAAAATTAATTTAGGTGTACAAGTTTTGCAAGTGTGTACACCAATTTAATTCCAGGTATCAACGGAGGCAAGAGGTTGTCAGATCCACCAATCTCACAGGATAAATGTGCACTGTTGCTCTCTAATCACAATCATAGTGAGACATCCTTAGCTTTTCATACAGTTGTAGAAACAGCTTTTCTTTTATAAATAGTTGGGGGTTTTCTTTCAGTGTGTGGAATTTATCCTGCAAATTGAATATGTCCAACATCTTAGTATTAATTCATCATGTTCATAAGGATCATCTAATGAATCCCCATTTAATTAGTTCTTTTATTGTTTTGTGAATATGTGAATGAGTTTTAGTTTATTGCATGAAACGTACTTTGGGGCTGGACAGGTGGTTCAGTGTATGCTTTTCTTGGGGTGACCTCTTTTCACATCCCAATACCCATGTTTGGAGGCTCATATGTGCCTGCAACTCCAGATCCAGGGAATCTGACAAACTAGTGTCACCTGTACACATGAAAGACATTCTTCCATCCCATACAAACACACCTAAAAATGGAATTAAAGCTATTTTTCAAAAGTGCTTATGGCTTATAAAGCAATTGGTGCAAAACAAGTTGCTTTAGGTTTATAATAAAAATCATACAAATTTTCTTTTAAAATCTGTTAACTTGCAATTGGTTTTTAAAGGTTTGTATTACTTTACCTCATTGTGACACAAAATTACAACCATTAATCATAGAACATATAAAATAGCTTCTAAGTGATCACAAAAGGTAGCATTCCCATGTTGAATTAACAGAGTTATCAAGTAAGTCTCAAATTTTGGAAGAAGAACCCCACAAACACACCATTTATATGATTACCTGGTAAAGTAGAGTACTAGAGTGCAAACAGTGAGTGCTAGGATGTGGTTTGTTCTTATTGTTTTATTAAAATCTTGTGCTTCTTTGTTTAAAGGACCATGATATATTTGTAGGTTTGTGTCTTTCTGCTGTGGGATGGTCTGTGTGTCAAAAGTGTTGCTGATTGGTCAATAAATAAATCACTGATTGGCCAGTGGCCAGGCAGGAAGTATAGGCAGGACTAACAGAGAGGAGAATTGAGAGAACAGGAAGCTGGGTGAGGGAGACTCCGCCAGCCGCCACCATGACAAGCCACATGTGAAGATCCTGGTAAGCCACAAGCCATGTGGCAAGGTATAGATTTATGGAAATGGATTAATTTAAGCTGTAAGAACAGTTAGCAAGAAGCCTGCCACGGCCATACAGTTTGTAACCAATATAAGTCTCTGTGCTTACTTGGTTGGGTCTGAGCGGCTGTGAGACTGGCGGGTGACAAAGATTTGTCCTGACTGTGGGCAAGGCAGGAATACTCTAGCTACATCTTTCTTCAGTGGTGCTGTCTATGTTATACTTTTAAAATTATACATCTAATTATTCATTGTTCTTTTTTCCAGAAAAAGATAGACTTCCATGTATTTTTATATTCTGAAAATTAGCTATAGTAACTTCTTAGTCCCTTGAAATTTGTTGGTTTGGGGGAGTTTCTGTAGAGAAATAGTTGTATTTTTCTTTTCTCAATCTCAGTGGCTTCCAGTTCCCCATTTCTTAGCATATCTGGATTTCCTAATTTTTCTATTAATTAAATTTATTCACTAATTTTACATCCTGGCTGCAGTTTCCCCTTCCTTTTCTCCTTCCATTCCTTCTCCCTACCTCCCCCCCTCCCCCATTGACTACAGTTTCTGTTACTATTCAGAAAGGAACAGGCCTCCCATGGGTGTCAACACAGCATGGCATATCAAATCGAGGTACAACAAAGCTCCTCCCCTTTTTACTGTTAGCCCTCTCATCTTTCAGTTCCTTCTGGAATGGCCCATTAAGACTGGTGTAGAGCTTACAATCGCTTTTGATATCCAAAGTCCTATATATCTTTCTGCATTCCTCAATAATACAACATTTTCAGATTATTACAACAACAGCCTCATTTTAAGGGTACCAATTTTTGTTCTAGATTGCTTCTTTGTTGCTATGATTAAATATTTTTATTAAAAGCAACTGAGGTGATAGACAGGCTTACTTAGCTGACACTGCCAGGGCAATCCAATCATTGAGGAAACTCACGAAATATATTTAGGTTAGTAACTGAAGGTAAAATCATTGCAAAACATTGCTTGGTGGTGTGTTCTCTTGCCTGCTTACAGTCTCATGCTCAGCTAGCTCTCTTATCAAGTCTGGGCCACTTGCTTAGGGACATTTCCACACTCAGTAGTTTGCTGTGGATGTTCTGTATGTCAAATGTGTTGCTCTGATTGGTCAATAAATAAAACACTGATTGGCCAGTAGCCAGGCAGGAAGTATAGGCGGGACTAACAGAGAGGAGAATTGAAAGAATTCAAATCTTAACACTTCCTCCATTCAGTAAAATATTGTTTATTCCCAGCCCCAAGCCTGAATTCTAGGAATCTGATGGCCTGGGACAGTGACTCTTCTCTCCTGGGAGCAGTGTGCCTTCCTCCTTCCTCTGCAATGGACCAACTGTTTTCATACTCCCGTAATGAATAAGACTGTGAAGTCTGACTCTAGATAGTGGGAAAAAGACACAGACACCACTTTCCTTAGGATAAAATCAAGTGCAGTTCCTGTCTAGGTAAGATCCCCTTTCACCAACACACCCTCATGAACAAGAGAAAACTTTGCCTTGTCCAGACACTTATTTGTAACAATTCACAGGTGACTCTAAGAACATATAGCTCACCCAAGGAACCACCTCAGATGGCCTCACAGGATAAATGCTTCCCAGCAGCTTCTGTAGTGGCCCTGTGCCTCTGGAACTCTGCAGTTCAGCAAAAGAACCCCAGGGATGGAAGTGTCTGGACATCACAGTGACAGTGGTACCAGGAAGTTACCAGGGAACACATGACCAATCTGTATGCAGAGCAAAGATGAGAAATGCTTTGGGAAAGAAACTAGTATCCCTTTGCTGGTCACATCATCTTGAGGGTTGAAACATGTGTTTGACATGAAATTTGAGTGCATGAAATCTCAATAAATGGACACTAAGAACAATGTAAACCAAAACAATCTATGTAGAAAGAGCTCTAAAGAAAGAGACAGAAAGAGATAAAGAAACTGAAGAAAGAAAATATTTCCCTTAAGGAGAGGAGGGACCAAGTACTCTGGCTACAGACTTTGTTAATATCACCTACCCTACCCTGACAAAGGAGATTGAACAATGGGAGGCCTCAAACTTGGGTTTAAGTCCCTATATTTCCTCTGCATACATGTCATTGTTCACTGTATCCCTCCCCAAGAAGTCACTGAGACAGTCTGGGAAACCTTGGATGAGGTCTAGTGGAAGTAAAAAAGCTAGTCTCTTTGGTGGAGTTACGTCTGACTATCTTAGATGATGCCATGAGATAATGCTTTACTGAGTAAAAGTGCCACAAAAAGCTACCAAGGTTTTATTAGGATGAACTCTTTCAACAAATTTTCTTTCCAGAAGTTTTAAATTATAACCCATATGGAGGGTGACAAAGCCATCTGATCTCAGCTGACAGCATGCTTACATGGGATAATTGGGGCAAGAAACATCTTGTGTTTGGGGACTAAGTTAAAACTTCTGGATGACAATACTTGGCTTCCACAGTTACAATTACTATGTAAGACATATGGACTCAACTGTCTCTGACCAAGACCATGGACTCCTTTTCCTATATTCCTTTGCTATTTAGAGCCTACTTGTCTAGTCCAACATCTCCTCCTAAATACATCCTAAACTAACTAAAGTGCCTTTTCGAAGAAAATGGTGTAACAGTGCACATTTAACCTGAGAGATGTGTGTATCCTGCAGGGACTTGTGCCTGATGGGGAATGGGTTCACCTTCCCATAGGACTGAGACAATCTTGAGCAGAAAGGAACCATGTGGTTTGCCCCCATATTTGCTAGTGAACTATTCAAAATGGAATCAGCCATGTCAGTCACAACTTGGCCATCTTCTTCACTAATGGTTTTATAAAATGTAAATGACATGTGACTTCTGGATTACTATGGCATAAAACAAAATGGAGGTATCCATAAACACACACAGAATATAGAATAGAAAAAGGTAAAATCCACAGTCAAAAGGTAGATGGGATAATTTAAGTTAGGAAAAGCTGGCTAGAAATAAGTCAAGTGAAGGCTGGGTATTCATAAGTAAGAATACTTCTCTATTATTATTATTTGGGAGCTGAGTGGTGGGCCACATAAGAGTTAAAAAATAAAAAAGCTATACACTTCCTTGCTCCATATTTGTTGTCCACACTTGCCCCATCATGCCCCGGAACATCATGCAGTGAACAATGCTTTTGTTTTCACTTTCTAGTCCCCTCATGTCAAGAGAACAGCATCTAAGACAAAGATCAAAACTCAACCTCTGGCCTCCACACAGATGTGTACAAATGATATGCCCCACACATGCGGACATGCATAAACCATGCAGGCACATCACAGACAAATGAACAAAGAGAAAGAAGACGACATCAATGAGACCTTGGGTGGTCAGGAGCTTTTGCTCTTTCTCACTAGTGAACTTCTACCCTCCAGAGGACCTTTCACTTTCTCAATAAATTAGCAATACTTCAATTACTAACCATTTGTCTCAATTCATATTTGGTCAGTTGGACAATAGCTAGCCAGCAAGTATGCATGAAATGTTTACTGTTCAAGAAACATGTCCAAAATCAAATTAGTAACAACACTGTTAAATCACGTACTACTCACAAAAAAGGGAGATTGTGCCAAATGGTAGTAGCACACAGCGTTTATCCCAGCACTTGGGAGACAGAGGCAGGTGGATCTCTGAATTCGAGGCCAGCCTGGTCAACACACTGAGTTCCAGGACAGCTAGGGCTTTTACACAGAGAAACCCTATCTCGAAAAACCCAAAAAAAGGGGAGGATTGTTTCCCAAAAAAAACCTCGAGAATTTTATAATTGTGTATTTGTCATGACTAAATTGAACCTATATCAGAATATAAAATTAACATTTCGCTTATGATAGAAAATAAAGCAACCCTGCACCATTCTAAACGGGAAATAAGACAAGGTATTGCCAATGCAAATGTTAATTTGCAAACACGAACAGTGCCTCATGCCTGTAACTGCAGCCACTTAAGAAGCTGAGACTAGTACATCACCTGTGGAGCAGGGGTGAATTCTAGACTATGTACTGCAAAAGAAGAAGCTTGCTTCTTTGTAAAGTGAATCTCCTACCCAATGCCAGAGTCAATGAAAACACATCATAGAGAAAACCAAAAGAGTAAATTATGAAATAGACAGATTTCAGATTCTGAGGAAATATAAACCACCAATTTATCATGTTTGTCCATAATTAAACATCTACGGTGGAATTCGATGAATACCTATTTTATCATCTGTATTTGGCTATTTGAAATGAGCTATAATTGGCAAATATCATAACCTCTCAGTTATTTGTTCACTTATCAACTGAAGGAAGCTTTAATTTTGTTGATGACAATGTTCCTCTAGTCAGGCATGGTGGTCGTGTCTATAAAATCCTGCCAGTCCAGAGGCTGAGATGGGAGAATCCCAGAAACTTTCACACCAGTCTGAACTTAGATTGAAAACCGAGTAGCCTCTACTCCCTCAACCTCATCTTGACTGGCAACCTCATCTTAATCACCATATGAATAAGGAAAAAAAGGACACCCCACGAAGCTGTCTTCCAGTCTCCACATATGTGTCACGGCCCAAAAAACCATAATATAACACACATGCACAGACACACACACAACAGAAATTCTTTTGAAATAAATCTCATTACCATTACATTATCTGGCATCTCTGGATAATTACCTTAGAATGCAGTACTTTAAGATAAAGTGTCAAATGGATAACTAATGGGGACGTGCAGACACATGGAACTTCAAATACTATATACATATCCATAGCACATCAAGCAATGTTGTGAAATACACAGTTGATTGCTGATTTTCCTACATTACTACATCTCTACCAGATATATGATGGATGCACATCAGGTATTTAATGTTTGGATGCACATGAGGTATTTAATGTTTCTTATATTCTCTCCTATTAAGCATTTTAACATTAATATATGTTTAAACATGCTACTAAAACAGCATACATGGGGGGTACATCATCTACCCTTGGACTTGTTGTACTCAGGAGGGTGACACCTAAGGATAATGAGTTCAAATATATCCCTAATTACTGATGTTGAAGACAGACTGGATAATAAACAACATCTCAAGGGAATTGGTTAAAATACGAAAAACAAAACCAGGAAAAACAACTCATCACACTTTCACAGACACCCTTACTTCAACAATCACACACTGCCTGATATTTAAATAAACAATGGACCACTTAGATGATGGGCATCCCATTCTATACAATGCAGCAGAAAAATACCTATTACTAAGTGAAAGCGCAACAGAAGATGAACAGAAATCAAAGGAAAAAAAAATAAGAACTACAAAATAAACTTCATTAAATGGATTGGCCACACATATACCACATTTTAGTATCTATTTCAAATGTGGCAAAATAGAAACCCATGATGCAATGATCTCCCCCATCTGTGTTGAGTCAACATGGTAAATAAATTACTTCCTTCAAGGGTATGATGAAAAAGACATAAAACAAGATTTTTTGTGAGTCTGAAGATAATTGTGATGTCTAAAGTCTTAACCAAATCGTTTACCAGAATAGGATATTTCTCTTGTATGAATTTCCTGACATCAAGATTATATATGACAGCTTTGAAACATTTACAGGGTGATAGACATAGCCAAACAGTTAAGAGAAGTTCCCAGGATGAAGCCAGGTTTTTAACAACTCCCTTTAATTCCTGCTAAAAGAAGATCCAATGGCCTAAACTTCTTGGGAACCAGAATGCACATACGCACAAAAAGAAACAATGATATCATATAGTGAAAATTAAAACAAATCTTTAAACAATCAGATTTACACTCAAGAATGTTTTTCTCTTGTAAGCATTTATTCCCGTAACCCAGGTGTGGAAGCATCAAAAGGCTTACTTACAGAGTTTTTCTTCATCATGAACTGGTTCATAAAACAGAAAGCAGGCATGTAGGCTTGAAGTCAGAGAAAGCAATCTTTCTCAGTTGGTAGTATCATTTGGGAAGATATGGGTAACGCTTGCCCTGCTGGAAGAAGGATGCCCCTGGGGTTGAGCATGAGTTCACATCCACATACTATTTCCAGTTCCCATTTTCACCTTCATATCGCAGGTGGAAGATGTGAATTCTTAGCTTCCTGCTTTAGCTGCCATGTTTGACACTTGTTGCCATGCCACTTTGATGGTGATCCTGTATCCCTCGAGAACCAAGGGCTCACTCATGAGTTGACATGGACATAAAGTTTTATCACAGCAACAGAAAAGGCATTAATACACATCCATTAAATTTTACAACTGGATTGTTATTTCATGTAATTTAAGAGAACTGTGGAATTTAAAAGGGTTATCTCATTTAAAGTCATAGTTATTTTCATCATATGAGTTTGCAGGTGCAAATAAAATAAAGAGAGACATCATAATGCTTGAACAGACTGGTGACACTTGTCAGATTTCTTATCCAGAATAAACTTGTGTAGCTGAATTTAAGTCAGTTGGGTAAAGATCTTACCAAACTCTTTATGGCCAGATTTCCTTGAGTATTAAGTTTTTTCAGATCCTCAAGGACTACTGTAAAATGAAAAGACTTTAAAATACCAATTACACACTGAAATTTTACTCTTGTAATAAAAACTAACATGAAGTGCAAAACTTTGCCACACTTACTACCTTTCTAGGTTTCTCTGTAGTGTGATTATTTTTTCTGATGATTTCAAAGACTGCTGATCCATGCAAAGGCCTATTACATTCATAGGGTTTCTCTCCAGAATGTGTTCTCTCATGCATTTGACGATTACTATGTCATGAAAAGGCTTTATCACATTGATTACATTTGTATGGTTACTTTCCAGATTGTGTTCTTTTATGTATTTAGAGACTACTGTCACATGCAAAGGCTTAAACCACACTGATTACACTTGTAGGGTTTCTGTCCAGTATGTGTTGTGGAAAGTCTTTAAAACATTGATTGCATTTATAGGGTTATGCTCCAGCATGTGATCTTTCATGTACTCTGAGATTACTGGCATATGCAAAGGCTTTACCACACTGATTACATTCATAGGGTTTCTCTCCAGTATGTATTCTTTTATGTCTTTGGAGACTACTGGCACTTGCAAAGGCTTTACCACATTGATTGCATTCATATGGTTTCTCTCCAGAATGTATTCTTTCGTGCCTTTGAAGATTAATATGTTGTGAAAAGGCTTTATCACATTCATTACATTTGTAGAGTTTCTCTCCAGTATGTGTTCTTTTATGTATTTGGAGAGCATTGTGTTCTGAAAAGGCTTTATCACATTGACTACATTTGTAGGGTTTCTCTCCAGTATGTGTTCTTTCATGTATTTGTAGATAACTATGTCGTGAAAAGTCTTTATCGCATTGATTACATTTGTAGAGTTTCTCTCCAGAATGTCTTCTTTTATGTATTTGGAAAGCATTGTGTTGTGAAAAGCCTTTATCACATTGATTACATTTGTAGGGTTTCTCTCCAGCACGTATACTTTCATGTCTTCAGAGATCAGTGGTACAAACAAAGGCTTGACCACATTGTTTACATTTATAGGGTTTCTCTCCAGAATGTGTTCTTTTATGAATCTGAAGATTACTGTGTCCAGAAAAGGCTTTATCACATTGATTACATTTGTAGGGTTTCTCTCCAGTATGTGTTCTTTTATGTATTTGGAGATGACAGTGTTGTAAAAAGCCTTTATTACATTGATTACATCTGTAGGGGTTCTCTCCAGTATGTGTTCTTTCATGTCTTCAGAAACTATTGGTACATACAAAGGCTTTAGCATATTGATTACATTCATAGGTTTTCTATCCAGTATGTGTTCTTTCATGAATTTAAAGGTTACTGTGTTGTGAAAAGCCTTTATCACATTGATTACATTTGTAGGATGTCTCTCCAGAATGTGTTCTTTCATGTCTTTGGAGATAACCGTGTCGTGAAAAGGCTTTATCACATTGATTACATTTGTAGGGTTTCTCTCCAGTATGTGTTCTTTCATGTCTTTGGAGATGACTGTGTTGTGAAAAGGCTTTATCACATTGATTACATTTGTAGGGTTTCACTCCAGAATGTGTTCTTTCATGTTTTCGGACACCACTGGAACATGCAAAGGCTTGATCACATTGATTACATTTGTATGGTTTCTCTCCAGAATGTATTCTTTCATGTATTTGAAGATGACTGTGTCGTAAAAAGGCTTTATCACATTCATTACATTTGTAGGGTTTCTCTCCAGTATGTGTTCTTTCATGCATTTGGAGAGTACTGGAACATGCAAAAGCTTTATCACATTGATTACATTTGTAGGGTTTCTCTCCAGAATGCATTCTTTTATGTATTTGGAGAAGACTGTGTCGTGAAAAGTCTTTATCACATTGATTACACTTGTAGGGTTTCTCTCCAGTATGTGTTCTTCCATGTGTTTGGAGATGACAATGTTGTGAAAAGGCTTTATCACATCGATTACATTTGTAGGGTTTCTCTCCAGTATGTGTTCTTTCATGTGTTCGGAGACTACTGGCACTTGTAAAGGCTTTACGACATTGATTGCATTTATAGGGTTTCTCTCCAGAATGTGTTCTTTCATGAATTTGAAGATTACCATATTGTGAAAAACCTTTATCACATTGATTACATTTGTAGGGTTTCTCTCCAGTATGTGTTCTTTCATGTATTTGGAGTTGACTGTGACTTAAACAGGCTATATCACATTGATTACATTTGTGGGCTTTCTCTCCAGAATGTGTTCTTTTATGTATTTGGAGGTCACTGTGTTGTGAAAAGTCTTTATCACATTGATTACATTTGTAGGGTTTCTCTCCAGTATGTGTTCTTTCATGTAGTTGGAGACTAGTGGCATATGCAAAGTCTTTATCACAATGATTACATTTGTAGGGTTTCTCCCTAGGAAATGTTCTTTCATGCATTTGAAGATGACTATGTTGTGAAAAAGCTTTTGCACATTGAATATATTCACAGGGTTTCTCTCCAGTATGACATTTTTTGAACCTGTAAAGATACTTAGCACATGTAAAAGCTTTATCACATTCAGTACAATGATGAATATTTATATCTATATGAGTTAATTTTACAATTTGGTCTAATTTTTAAGACAAATAAGATCTTAAAGTATACACTCATACTGTTTCCCTTCATTTAGGGATGTTTTGTGTCTTTGAAGGTATCTGTAATGATAAGAGCCTTTATCACAGGGTCCACATTTGTAGCATCATTATTCTATATGAGATTCTTCACATATTTAAAGAGAACTGGAAGAACTCAGAGCTTTAACATACTTAATGCATTCATAAATTTTCTAATAGTGAGAGTCATTACTACATTTGCAAAGTGAACCAGGATAAACAGACATTTTTATACATTCCAATACTCATAGGGCTTTTCTGCAGTGTAATTTTGTTTATGTATTCCCAATGAAGTTGGAAAACCAATTAATTTTAAACTTGTATCACATTCAAAAATTCTACTCAATTCTACTACATATCTTCTAATTGTTTTGTTTTAAGAGAGAGTTATATTGCTTCCTTCCATATCTATCCCTCTGCTCACATGGCTTGTATTCAGAGTGAAATATGATGTGCTGATAAAGGAAAACTAACAAACAAAATGTTTCCACACTGCATCCACACAGCTTGATTTTCTCTTTCTCATAGACATGTGGTATAGGGATTAAGGATTCTCCACAACAACTTTCTTGACTCTCATAAACTGACCCTCTCCCTAAACTTAGAAAAATCACAAGTACATGAGTAACACTCGTTTACTCTCAACTATTTGATTATTAGAATGTTTTCAATATATACTTATCACCTATTCAACACATATTCCTTTTGCAATATCTGATTGGCATGAAATTAAACAGATTGGCTGTTCTATAACATAAGTATCATGGAGCTATAATTCAAATGGGGATATCAGATAAGGCATTGTTTCCCTGTGTTCTTTCTTAGAGCAATGCCTTGCAAACACAAATCAGCTCCCTGACATTGAGGTATTTGGTTTTGTGAGACTTTAACAATCATCAGTACACTTTAAACTGTGCTTATTTACACTATTGCTTTTGTTTAAAATCTGGGACACATTACAATTTCTCCATAGGCTCATTTGTTCACCTAACACATGAAAATTACCTTCTATTTCTTCCAGAACTTTGACAATGTTCTTCAATATTATGGTCTTCCCAACTGTAGCCTAAAATAAAGTATCAGAAAATGTATGATATATTATGGGAAACTGTGCAAAATTTAAGTTACTATCTTCAGTGAATTTTAGAACCCTGCCAGATTTATTCACCTCATTCTTCTTCTTTCTCAATCAGAATTACAGAAGAGTATTAATAATCAAGGAATAATTGTCCCCTTATTTTAAAATGTGATGAAAAATTCAGTCTTACCTATAGCAGTGAGGTTCCTGTAGATCTCCAACATCACATCTTTATAGAGATTCTTCTGGGAAGAATCCAACAAAGTCCACTCCTCCCAAGTGAAGTCGATATGCACATCATCATAGGTCACTGCAATCTAAAATATCCCATACAACAGAAAGTGTGATACTGACAGCATGCTGATGTATATTTCTTTGACAATATATTTGTATAATTATGGGGCTCCCCACACTTATTCCATGACAAAGACATTCTAATCATCAATTCATTTTAGAAAAAAAAATAACTGAACAATGAGGTTCACCTCTGTCATTTCTTCACACTTTGTCTAGGATATAGCCTTGCAGGAGAAGTGCCTATTAACAGATATAAAAAGAGAGGCAAGCAAACAGATCAAAGTGTACATCAGAGAAATTGAATGAACACTTACTAAACTGTAAACAAGATGGGCAAGCTGGGTTCATTGGCTCATGCTTATAATCCCAGCATTCATGAGGCAAAAGACAGGTGAAATTAGTTGAATTGGATGCCATTCTGCCCTATGCAGTTAATTTCAGGATAGCCAGTTACATATTAGTAAGACCCTGTCTCCCCCATAAAAATAAATTGTACAAAAATGGTAGAAAGAACTCCCAGGTTTTTATGGAAGTTCCTACAATGAATTATGCATATACTCCAGCTCTGTTTTCATCTTCCAGAAACCAGTTTAAACTATAACAATAATAAGATCTTGCTAAAAGGGAATGCATGTTTATAGTTACAAATGAGCAAATGCGAACATTAGCAATATAAATGCTGATCATAAATAACATAGGACAGTAGAGATGACTCAGCATTTAAGAGCTCTTGCTGCTCTTGCAGACAGGTAGGCTCAATTGCCAATACTTACATGGGGGCTTACAACTATCCATTACTACAAGTTCAGGGGTTGTGAAACCATCTTCTGATTGCTGTGAGGACCAGGCACACATGTAGTGCAAATCCATGCATACTGGCAAAAGATGAATATTCATTCAAAAGAACTGAAAACCAACACAATAGGTAGGAAGAATGTCACACACTTGCAACTGAATAACTCAGAAGACTCACGCAGATTTAATGTCATGAGTACTGCCATCCTGGGAAAGAGAATAGTACACTCTGCCAGATTTGAAATTTCAAGCAAAACAGCATATGCTTGACATGTACAAAAACATACATTCCAGGCCCATCACATAATAATATTAAAAAAAAAAAAAGCCCAGGCATGATGGCACACATTTAATCACAGGACATAGGAGCCAAAACCTTCAGATATCTGAATTTAGGCCAGCCTGGTCTACAGAGCTACTTTTAGGATAGCCAGGGCTACACAGAGAAACCTTCTCTTCAAAAACAAAAATAAAAACAACAAAATGGACAAAAACTCAGGTTACAAAATGGCTTAGCACTGAATAGCAATTGCTTCAACAGTATCATATGGGATTTAGTGATACCACCTACAATCATGGTGAAGTCATGACAGCCAGACACAAAGAACATGAGCTAAAGACAAGGGCTGTGGAATGCTCAGGTGATTGGGCTGTACTAGTGCCTGTGCTTGAGCCCATCTGGGCTGGCTGGGAAGATGTCTGTGTGACTGTGCTGTGGTGTGGGTCTGGTGACTTGTTCATTGTGGACGTTGCTGCTGGGGTCAGGGATACAGTTGCTGTGTCCTTTTCCTGAATCTCAGATGGGGCTATACAATGAACAGTTCTCCTTAGAGCGGCTGTGGTTGGTGAAGAGGGATTTGTACTTGCCATACTCATCATGGGTAAAAGTTTGTTTGTGTCAGTGACTTTGTCCAGTGTTAATGCGAGTGGAGTTAAAGCTGACTTCTCAGGAAGAGTGGGTGTCCCAGTTCCAGATGATGGGATGGCATCCTTTGGTATGCTTAATGCTGTTGAAGGTGTTGTCATGGTCCTATTTGTTTCTCTGAGGCCTGGAGACACTGATGATCCTATTCCAGTGTTGGTGGACTTTGGTGGTGATGGAGCTGTACCTAGAGGCCTGCTAACACCAGAAACTGTGCTGTCTGGTAAGGTGTCTGTGCTGTGCTGTGTTGCTTGCTTATTGTGGGGGTTGTTGCTGGGGTTAGAGATACAGCTGCATAGAAAATGGATTGAGGCTATAGACACTCAAATCCCTTCTCCAATGAGGAATTTCATCCAGAAAGACTCCTCCTACTAAGGGTTCTATAAGCACACTAAAGAAAGATACCAAGGAGAGACAAGTATTCAAATACATCATCCTATCTGGGATGGCTTTCATTCAATCGAATACATTCTGACCTAGGTCACTATACGCTTATGGTCACCTCATGATCAAAATGCATTTAGTCTATCTTCAATGATCCTCATCATCTTCAACAGCACCTATCCTTTCAAGTATTCAAGGTCTCTTTGGACACCTTGGACACAAGGTGATCACTTGACTCTGACATCTTGTAAAATCAGAAAACATGTTATATCTTTCCAACATACACTGGCACAGAATACCCATTCCCATTCCCAAATAGGGCCTGGAACACAGTGAGGGACGACTGGACCAAGGCAAGACTGAAACCCAGCAGGACAAACACCAAATCCTGTACTTCTGTCTCAGACACATGGAGCTTCAGTTTCAAAGGGCTTAGGTGTCTCATTTTCCCTAAAATTTCTCATGTATCTCTTTGTGGCTACTTCTACTCCCTATATGCAGCTCTCCATGGCAAGTATCTCATAGCTTATGTATCTCAGTGTCTTGTGGTCTCAAAATGCAACCCGGGCTTCAGGCTCAAAGCTTCATGCAATGGATTCTCACAGGCTCCTCACTGCCAAACATAGATGACTGCAAGAGTGCTGAACTGAAACCACAGATCAGGAATCCATGACCTGAGATTTTGATTCTTTCTTGTTTCCAGAACCACCACAAGTTTGGCTTCCTATTCAGATGAACCTTGCCAAGCTTGGACCACAGTTGCAGCAGGTTTTGTATGAAGCTACTTCTGGGTGATAGGAATCACTTTGCCTAATCCTTCCATTAATTGAAGGCAGAACAGGATGCCCTTAGGGTACCTAGATAGGCTTCCACTGTAGAAAAAGGGCCTTCTCTTTAATGGTGATCTCCTTGAACATTCCTGCCTCTGTTTCAGCACATGACTGCCATCTGAAACTACCTTTTGTTGTCATTTATTTCTGCCCAACTTGTTGATTTTTTTCACTGTAGACCTGAATGAGTCGTCAGTTATAAGCATCCAACAGATTCAATATTCCATCTAAGAAATCAGCCCATTTTTAATTTGGCCTTATTCAATTTCTCAGAGCAAGGACAGAATAAGAAAGATTTTAGGCCAAAATAAGAACAACTTACTTAGAACAAATGGTTTTTTTCCTAACAGGTGCTTCAAACTGTGATGCAAGTAACCCAGCTATGCAATACTCCCCCGCCCCCACGCGCACCCTGCCAGAAAATGGCAACATAGAAAAAGAAAAGCAATTATATTTAGTGATTCTTAGGCTCTTTTACCTAATCACCTGTAAGATTGTAGTTTGAGCACATTTATGATAAACTCATAACGTTTCACCTAACCACTTAGAAGAATATATTTTGAGCTGATTCCCCAGGGGAGTCTTTGCCCTGGAGGAGATGGGAATGGGGGTGGGCTGGGGGGAAGTAGGGAGGGGGGAGGACAGGGGAATCCATGGCTGATATGTAAAATTAAATTAAATTATAAAATAAAAAAATGAAAAAAAAAGAATATATTTTGAACACATAAATTCCCTTTCTGACTCAGTCCAGGCCTTATTTGATCCAACTCCTTTATTCACTCCCCTTTGGGGATGCAAAGGAAGCTATCACTGCTCTTGTGGGGACCTTGAAAGCTTTTCACTGTACTATAAAAGAGTTACTGCTTTTAAGGTTGTGGACCAGTTCCCCAAGAGAACTGGCAAATTTTGTCTCAGAAAAATAAAGTGGATGGACAAAAGAGCTCAGTGTACTTAGATTCCTTTCCCTCAGATTATTCTGGCATAGTGTCTCTTCTAGAAACTCTGGGAAGAAGACGAATAGAGGAGGCTGGACCCCAAGAGTCCTCATTACACAGTAAGTTTAATACCTAGAGAGAAATGGAACAAGTGCTTTATGAGTACTACTGTTATCTACAACATCTTCCTCTGGGCAGGTGAAAACAAAACAGTCTTAGTAAGGTTCTCTGCTTATACAGACTGATAGAATAAATCTCCATAGGTTCTGAGACTCTAACGACATTCCGGGCTCTCAGAGACTGAGGAAGCTCCATGTTTCAGGCTCTGCCATCCCTAGCACACACAGCCGTCCTACCACCCCAGTTCTACACCACAACTGCAGCTCTCCTTGGTCATCCTACAGTCCAAGAACCTACCACCCCTTCAGCTGTCCACTGTACTCACTGACCTCTCAGGGCCTCTCCGCAGGTGTTTCAAATCTGTTCCAGTGTCATCAGCTCTTCATGAGCCCTTCAGTCTTGGATTGGCAGCCAAGATACCAAGGCAGAAGAATCCCAGCAAATTACCAAACAGTCTGGGCTCCGCCCAGATAGCAAGCAAGAGTAGTTTCTATTCCTTCGGTCTACTGTATGTGGATTCTACTTTTACCTGACAACTTACTGCATTTGAGGGGATACAAAGGGGTAAAGAATAACACAGCAGACAGGAGGAGACATGAAGGAGATGGGAAAGGATAGGAGGGGACAGGAAAGGACCTGAGCATCCCCAGGGCACTGGAGGTGCTTCAGTTCTCTGAGTCCCAGTATCAGCTCCCTGGAGTCTCTCCTGTCTGGGCCATCTAGTCCTGACCTGGAGATGGTGCACTGAAGGAGCCTGGGAAGTGCTCCTATTCCCAGCATCAGGGGTGAGATTACCAAGAGGCCCACAGGCTTGTTCTGGTCTGTAGGGGACAACAAGGGACAGTTTCCTGAGCCCACCATAGACTTGTCTGTTCCTGGGGGCCTGCCTCCATACCCCACTGTATACTCAGTCCTTGTCTGTTCCTGGGGGCCTGCCTCCATACCCCACTGTACACTCAGTCCTTGTCTGTTCCTGGGGGCCTGCCTCCATACCCCAATGTACACTCAGTCCTTGTCTGTTCCTGGGGGCCGGAATCCATACCCCACTGTACACTCAGTCCTTGTCTGTTCCTGGGGGCCTGCCTCCATACCCCACTGTACACTCAGTCCTTGTCTGTTCCTGGGGGCCGGCCTCCATACCCCACTGTACACTCAGTCCTTGTCTGTTCCTGGGGGCCTGCCTCCATACCCCACTGTACACTCAGTCCTTGTCTGTTCCTGGGGGCCTGCCTCCATACCCCACTGTACACTCAGTCCTTGTCTGTTCCTGGGGGCCTGCCTCCATACCCCACTGTACACTCACCCCTTGGATGTTGTTGGAACCCTCAAACTCCAGCCTCTGCCTCCTAAGTTTTGGGATCACAGGGTTGGGACACCATGTCTGGCTTTGGTGACTTCTTATTCCACTTTACTGGGTGTCATGGAGTGAACATATGGACACTCAAAATGTAAAATTTTAAAAGTCAATAAAAAGAAGGTTTATAAGAAGTAACCATGGTGCCAAGTAATGGTGATTGATCACACTGTATCCATAGTCAGGAAGCAGATGGTGATGAATGTTGGTCATTATTACATAATTTAGTACCAAATCCATGGAATGGAATGGTGCTATCATTTCTAGAAGGCAGAAGAGTCTTCTCAACTCAATGAACTTAATATATAAGATAATCTCTCATAAGCACACCTCAGAGAATAACATGATCTAGATAAGCCCTCAGAGGTGTGACTGGAGGAGTGTCCCTTGACTGACTCTTATCAAGTTGAAAATCAGTATTAGCCATCACAAAATTAATAAAATTTGCTGTATAGACTGCCTGTGTAGACAGTGACACTATTCCTTTTTTTAATGATATTCCAAATACCAATGAGCCATGTTTGAAGACAAAGTACATAAAACATAGGAGTATGGACTTACTCCTTTCCCAGATGTAAGCAACAATTTGCTGAGAATCTCCAGGACAGGATTATGAACTCCATGTAGAGCAAGGCACAGTACAGAACCCTTCTGACCCATGTTTTTACTTTATTAAATCAGAATCCTACCCAAGCCACCTCAGGAACTGACCGATGATCATTTTTACCAAAGAGAAGGAAAGAGGGAGACAGAGAGACAGAAAGACAGGTAGAAGGAGAGAGAGAGAGAGAGAGAGAGAGAGAGAGAGAGAGAGAGAGAGAGAGAGACTCTCCCTAAGGACCCATTGAAATGGAACTTACAAAGTCAACAGAACTGTAAATATGGCTTTGTGTCAATTCTTAAGTGTGGCTGTCCTTCACAAGACCACACTATCCAAAAGATCACTCCAAAAACTCTTCTTAGTAAACATCAGGACTAAGAAAGTGGGTTAACAGATAAAGTACTCATCTTGCAACTATCCTTTTACTTCTGCATTATAAAGTCAGTTGCAACAGTGCATGCCTATACTCCAATGCTTTTAAGGCAAGATAAAAGGCAGGCAGCTACCTAAGACTCTATGTGTATAGAAATTAAATAAACACAGATTTCACAACTTTCAACTCAAAGTGACCCTTAAACTGTTGTTTCTGACCCTCTAGCTACTGATATTTCTCTAAGAGAGGCTTCACGTTCTAGAGTTCTCTCTGCAAAGGGAGGTGATCTCCTGCAGTTCCTGCTATAGCTCTGCAGCCTTCATGCTCCCTTGTGTTTTCAGGCAAACCCAGCCCCAATGATGCCCACACAGAAAACACTGTAGAAGAGTAATTTAATGTCTGATTCCTCCCACATAATGTCACAAGACGTGGCATCTGACCTATCCACCTGCCCAAAACCATGCAAACTGAGATACCTCTGCAGCTCAGAACTTCCTTTTGTCCCCTGGAACTGACCTTCACTGAATCACATCACAGTGGCTGGCAGTAGGAGAAAGCTAAAAGCATTCTAATCATGTACTGCTGAAGGATGATCCCCATCACCCCCTTTCTACCATTTTCTAAACTGTCTGTAACATTTATAAGACAGAGCTGAAAGGGAAAAGTAACATCCAGAACTTGCAGAAACCAGACCTTCAGTTTTCCAATGTGTCCTCCCAGATTCCCACTGTCACAGAAGCAAAGCCTGTGTGTGCACACTGGACAGTGATACTGCAAGCATCATAGCCTCCCATGCCAGGGTGGCAGAGCCTTCTCATCCCCAGGGAATCCACACTCACTAAGGATCAGGGGCCAAGGGACACTGCCCAGGTTACTACAGGAACCAACAGAAACACAGTCTGGCTCATGGTCTATCCCAGTCCCAGCAGTTCAGACTCTGACAGCTCAGCCAACCTGCTCTTCCTGGACAGTGGCCCCCACACTCACCATGGCATTCCTTAGAATGTCACCTGTGGTATTCCTTAGAGCTCCCTATAGCAGAAGCAGAGGAGAATCCCAAAGACAACTTGGAGTCACCTCCCACTGGTGTACTGATGGCTAAGCCTTCCCAAAGCTCCTCATTAGTTAGGACCACCCAGTTGGACCTAAGGACATTAGCAGTTACCCTACTGGGTGAGCAGAGATCCAATGACTCAAACAGCACAAGCCTTCCCTGCTCTGCCCTTCCACACTAGGGTTGGACAGGTATCGAGTCTGAGAAACTTGTAGTTTAGAGAATATTCCATTCTCTAGAGCACTTCCTATTCCTCTTTTAAGGCACAGGGTCCTTTGCATGCACATTCCATTACACACTCAATGCCCAGTGAAGCCAACCCTTTGCTTCAGAGCTGGGAGGTCCTACAGCCAAATACAGGTCACATTCAAACAGTAACTGTTGTTGAAGCAGAAAGAGGTCATGGATTAGAACACAATGAAGGATCTATGGGAGGGCTTGGAGCCAGGAAAGAGATAGTGAAAATTAGGTAATTATAATTCCAAAAATTATGTTGGAAAGTTGAAACAGGCTTTATGGCCATGTGCTCCAGAGACTAAGGATGTGTACTAGAGCACACTAAGTACTTCTCAAGCCATTTCTCCCAGGCAGTACATCATAAACCTGGAAAAGAGTCACATTAGGCAGGGCCACACCATTTTATCCAGTTCTTCTACTTAGGTTGAACTGGTGTAACTACTGTAATTTTGTCTCAAACAAATTCAGTTCTTTATCCAAATTCTTGATTGTCTGGTCTGTGAAAAAGGGAAATGGCCAATCAGGACATTTATGGAATGTCTAAAATCGATGACCTCACTACTCTTTGCTACTGTCAACTCCTGTCACAGCAGGAAAGATTTCACCCTCTTCTTGCCAACCCTTTCTGTGCTGTGACTACACTTGCTTTACTGTGGGTCAGTGAACTCAACTCTTACACAGGTCCCACTTCATCTGTAATTTCACAATGAAATCTAGAGAGGTTGAGGGTACTCATTCACTGGTCTATTTTTCCTTCTCACTGACCAGTCAAAGCCCAGTGTGGAAAGATTTGCAGGACTGTCTTCCCAGCACTGGGCAGGATTTGGTGTTCAAAGCAATTCTCAGTTTTGTAGTGTGAGGCAAGCCTGAGCTACAGGAGACATTGATCTAAACCAGTGGTTCTCAACCTTCCTAATGCTGTCACGCTTTAATACAGGCTCTTATGAGGTGGTGACCCCCCAACTATAAAATTATTTTCACTGCTACTTCATAACTAAAACTTGGCTACTGTTATGAATTGTAATAAAAATATCTGTGTATTCCAATGGTTTTAGGCCACTCCTGTTAAAGGGAGCCTTATCCCTCAGGTTGAGAACCACTGCTCTATAAACCAATATAAATAAATAATTAGCACCTAAGGAAATAATGGAATAAAATTCTTAATGGCTGGAAAACATTGGAAAATAGAATAGAGATTCGAGCTGTAATGCATTTAAAGAAAGTGAAATTTAAAAAATGGTACCACTAATTGGCTTTTTAAAATGATAGAAATGATTGGAAGAACACTTAGCAGTTCTGACTTTGCAACAGAATAGGCACTTCCCTGTTAGAGAGAATGCCATTCATAAGACACTGGATGACTTTTCCATGTAAAGTGTCAGCTGCTGGGTGCTATAAGCTGACACATGGAGTTAAAGACAACGGCCTGTGTCTCAAACCTCTGAGCTGACTTAACTGTGTCAACCAGGATTGCACATATCTGTACAGGAGAGTTCCCTAACTGGAAACTGAAGACTCAGTACCTCAAGTTACCCTCCCTAAATTGTACACCCACCAATTCTGCCTATCTTCATTTTCATGGTAGGAATAATACCAGGAGTTAAATTACACAGAAAGTCACTCCCCCTGCCCAGCGGGTCCTTTTTTATGATGAAGACCTCTGCAGCTCACTGCCTTAAACTCCAGTCCATGATGTAGCTATTGCCTAGTCTGTTTCCCCGTGCAGTGTACACAGGACACTGTTCCTCCTCTTCTGGCCTGAAGGGAGATGCCATGATCCACACAAATCCTTTTCTGTTACTGCAATGGACAGTCCACTATGTGACTCAAAGTGGTTACTTTAGAACTCTGTGGTGCTACAGATCTGCAATCCAAGAATTCCTAGTGCTTAGTAGGGACAATAGCAAGGGGAATGCCCTGTGGTGATACAGACAGAGTTCAAGTCCACCTCAATCTACATCAGAGACCTTGACTCAAAACCACTTTTCAAAGAGACTGGAGATGCAGCTGTTCTAGACTTAAAATATCCTTGAAGACACACCAGGACTTAATGTTGGTTGTGACCCTGTAATATCCCCTTGAATAGCACGTTAGAAGCCTGTTCTTTGACAGGGGGCAGAGAATGGGGAAACCCTTTTGGCTTGTTGTAAATTAGTGTTTTCTCCTTTGTTATGGGAATGTTGCTTAATAGCTGGTTAATGCTGGGGAACAAGTATTTACGTCTTATACTAATCTCTAACAGGCTCGGTTAGCATACTACTTATCTTAGGGATATCTGGGAGACAGCCCTCTCTTATCTTAATTCTACTTTGTGACTTAATGTCTCCAAAGAATGGGTAAATCACTATACCATCAATTCTATTACCATCAATTCTACTCTTCAACATCACAGTTTAGCAGTGGAGTGCTATTCTACATGGGAGATGCCCTTTACAAGCTTCACAAAATCAACTACAGACAAATCCTAAACCTAAATTGTTATACCCAGATTGGGACCCCAAAGATAACCACCACAGACCTTAGGTTCAGCATGCAACAGCATGGTTTATTTCTGTTTGTTTACAAGCCGTGGACAGGGAAGCTCGATCCAAAGCACTCACTCGTAGTCGTGAGGCGAGGAGGAACTTGCTTTTTCTTTGTGTGGCTAGCTTTTTAAAGGCAAAATCCACAAGCCCTTCAGGGGGGTTGGGGGAGTTTTGCACAGGTGCAACTCGCATTGGTTTATTTTTATCTCTGTTCTCTTTTAATTGGGTAAGGGTATGTAACCTTTGAATTTACTGGTTGGTGGTTACAATTTATTACTTTGGGAGTAGTCCAGCACAAGTCCCAGGCTTTGTCCTTGAGCCACCATGGGGGCTGGCTGGCCAAGCACGTACTGCACATAACTCTAAGTTGGTGAGGGGCCCCAGAAAGTAAACATCTGGCTGAACTTTGAGCAGTCAGAGTACGTGCAGAAAGGAAGCTACTGCAAGTACTGTCTTTTGTTCATGGCCCTCCCAGAAACTGCTTGCTCAAGTCTCAGGAAACTGAAATTGAGGCCTGATCTCTGAGAGAAGACTGAGCAGCCTGTTATGGCATCTGCTTGGTCCTTTCATAAATGTTAAGTGTTTAAAGTGCAGAACTCCTGAAAGATACTAGAGAGACCAGGGCTCTCTGTGTTTGGCAAATCTGCCTTCCAAGGTGACAATACAAACACTACAGGAGCCAGCATTTCACAGTGACATCAACAACATGGATATTTCTAAGTCTTGTTCCCAATGCTCTGCACAAACACAGCCCACGGAGTTAAGTAATTCAGAGTCTTCTGCCCCAGCCCACGGGGTTGCAAGGACCATGTAGAACACACAGGATCAGGAAGAAACAGGCGCGACACGCAGGACCAAGAAGGAACACGTGGGACTCCCAGGACACACAGGACCAGGCAGGACCACACCAAACTCTGCTTCTGGCTGTTGGCTCCCACTCAGACCCGGGAGGACTCAACACCAGGTTCCCACGGCTCAGCCGGCCACTCCTCCCAGTCTGCAGAAAGCATCCCCTCGCTCACCATGGCCGGCTACTCCTCCCGCTCTGGGAACAGAAGCCCTTGATCACCGTGTCCCGGGTGCAGAGAGCTCTAGCCTCAGCAGAGCCCAAGGAACAACACATGAGCCCACTTCCGATTTCCTCAGCAGAAGAGCTGAGCGGGAACCCTAGCGTCCGGAGGATGAACCCTCCCATCTTACTGGCGGATCTGCTCGAAGCCCTGATTGGCTAGTGAGGGCTGAGTGACAGGATCGGGTGAGCTGAGGGGAGGCATTTCAGTGGATTCCTGCCCTAGCGTCCACCTTAAGCACAAACCTATCCATAAATGCTGGAGATTTGCACCAAATTCCACAGCAACTCTCTAGTTTATGTAACCGATGGGTTCAGTTTTAAAAGAAAGTATACAATTTCATAAGGAGGCTAATCTGACAATATTGCACAAGAGGAACATGGTATCTCTAGAACATTATAAACAAAGTCCACAGGGGCTGGGACTGATTACCACAGTCCCAGGTGCGGAAAGAGATGGTCCGTATAAATACCTAGTTTGCAGCAACACAGCATGAGACTGTGTCTCTGGGTCTTTCATCCTTTCACAGAACTGCTACTTTTGTCTGACCATTCTCAAGTCTCTCTAAATAATTTTAGGAGAGCCCACTTGAGCCATAAATGGGAGTACAGAGGTAGGAAGACCACTGGCAGTTTGAGGAAAACTTGTGCTATATAGACACACACACACCACAGGCACACACATGGGCACACACACACACACACACACACACACATGCACACGCACACGCACACACACAAGCACGAGTGAAATAAGAACAAAACTAAGTTGTGAAGAGTTCAGGACGATATCTCTTTAAATCATTTCAGGTGTCACCACTGGACCCTGTCAAATTATTCTCAGAAATGAATGTAGCCAAGAACAGTAGGTAGCAGACCCAGGCAGATTTCCTTGAATTCAAATCAGCTTGGTCTACATAGGGAGTATGATAGTAAGACATGTCTTATAACACACACACACACACACACACACACACACACACACACACACAAATACAGTTGAATATAATTTTGCTTTTTGTTTGTTACAGGATCTCATTAAAAAGTTCCAGCTGGCTTAGAACACTATCTACAAACAGCTTAATAAATAATATATTGAATATTTTTAAAACAAATTCCAGCAAACATTTCTATACCATTGGCTCATTATTCAAAGCATGGCAATTTTCTATACAATATGGAGCTTCCAAGGAATTTTCTTTATATTTACTTATATTTCAAGAGAACTGGAAGTGGGAGAAATTTTACAGCTTACATTCCTAGGTTGTTTTCCTCCATCCAATCATTCTATAAAATCAATATCAATCTTTCTTGAACTTTTTCTAATTTAGAAACATTTTAACTAGTTTGTTTGTAAATTGAGCTGTTCACACATTTTGTTTTATGCTAAGATTCCAACTGTGGAGGCTGAAAGAATGCCTATTAGAGTAAATATTCCAGCTGCCAGTAACATAATGAATTTTTAAGAAATTTTTTAAAATAGTTACAAATTTTCCAAGTATTGTATTGAAATTTTTGTAGTACCACTCTTTTTTACATTTTTCTGTGATCGAAAACTAAAAGGATGTTGATGATTCACAATTATGGCATTATTTGTTGTGCTATCAACACGTTGAGTTAAACAGCTGTTTTTGTATGTTACATGAAATAAAGAATGACTATACTGGATTACTACATTTTCTATTAATAACACATGAGGAACAACAACACAACCTTATGTGAAATATGTTTATATCAAAAGTAAAATTAGCTGAGATTTAAAAATACAAAAAGAAAATGTAGACGTTATGAATTTAATTTGTTATAACAATTAGAAGAAAAATGTTAATGAGTTGATGCTAAAATGGATTTACTTCAAGTCCTAAGTGCTAATATTAACATATGCAGTTGATGTGGTTTTGGACATTGAACACAGGGCTTTGTGCATTTTATGCAACTCCTATACTAACTAAAATACAGGACTCAATCCATAATTACTTGGCAATGCTCGTGTCTTATTATGATCTTTACATTAGTTATTGTATTCAGTGAAGAAAAAATCAACCTATATGTTAATTTTAAAATAAATAATAATTTTTAAAATGCACATGTCAAAGCTATAAGTGGAGGAATAGGATATGTAAATGAGACTGCTGTACTGTACCTGTGCCATGCAATGTTGAAATATAAAATAATTATGTGATCTTCCATACTTAAAAGAAACAAGTAAAATTAGCAGTGTTCCCATAATATTTTCTCCCTAAAAGGTTAATAAATGAATCCCGTACTGCCTTAGGTAGGGTTTCTACTGCTGTGAAGAGACACCACAACCATGGCAACTCTTATAAAGGAAAACATTTAATTTGAATGACTTACATTCTAAGAGATTTAGTCCATTATCATCATGGTGCAGTGTGGTGGTGTGCAGGCAGACATGGTGCTGGAGAAGGAGCTGGGCATTGTACAACTTGACCCACAGGAAAAGGAGGTGGTCTGGGACACTGGGTGTGGCTTGAGCATATATGACACCTCAAAACCCACTCCCACGGTGACAACCTTCCTCCAACAAGGCCATACCTACTGCAACAAAGCCACACTTCCTAATAGTGCCACCTCTCTGAGCTTATGGAAGCCAATTACATTCAAACTACCACAGGTACTAAGTATTAATACAAGGAAGTATGATATGTTCTCCTGTGTGAGGAAACAATGCACCCATACTATTGAGAAAGAATATTTATTTCCACACCATAACTTATAAGACCATGAAATTTTCTGTGGGGTCACCCAAGGCCCCATGGTAGATTATATGAAGTATTCAGCTTACATGTAACCCAATGTAGGAATAATGACGAGGTTGCTCCTTGTCCTCCAACAGGACACAGAGGAAATGAGGCACTTCTTTAACACTGGTTATGTTTTCTGAGATGCCGGTTTTAATAACTCTGCTTCCAATACCTTGTACAGGGTAAACTGTTATTTTTCCCATTTTTTCATTTGCCCAAGAAAAAGCCATAATTGTTAATTCCAAGGCATCCTAGTGTTTTATTTGTTATTCATGGACAAATATATATGAATCATAAGCCTTATTATAATGAGCATAGTAAAAACATATATGTCTTTTAGACATGTAAAAATAGCACAGTCAGGAACTCCACTATACCCAAGGCTGCACCTGTTAACCAGAATTCAATGACATCACTCACTCACGATAACCAGACACAGTCCTAAAACCCCATCATGCCCACTGGACAGTATATCAGCAGAGATCAGCTCTCCACATCTGGAGATACGCCACCTTGATCTGCACTGTGGCTGGGGAGTCTCCCCCAGGATCCTGACCCTCTAATCAGAGATTTCTGTCAGAGACTGGACGTGACTTTCCAGCTAAGATACACTGCACACAGCCCTGGAGAAATGGGCTTAGGACCATAGTTAGGAATTCACAGAACCTTGTGTGATGGCCATCAGCATAATAAAGTATAACATTTCTTAGAGTAACTATGCACATCTACCTTCTTGTTCACGACGTTTCTCTTTTCCCCACTTCCTCTCCAGCATTTGTTGTCAGATGATTAGTGGGTCTTTGCCATTCTGACTGCAATTACCACAATTCTTACCAAGAGACCAAAACCTGTTCCTATTTCTATTAGAAACAGGAACAATTTATAATATCAACAACCTCCATCATTCTGATTATGACCAAAATAAATAGTTTTTAAAATACAAAACAGCAAATGCCTCAAAACAACCGTTATGAGTTTGTCTGTCTCATAAAATTTCCACTTTTACCAAGGAGCTCACCTATGAGGATTAGCCAGGCTGCCCCAGGAACTCTCAGAACTTTAGCAACTTCTTATATTTTTGGTCATGAGCCTAGCCTTTAATGATAGAGCCATCTCTCAGGCTTGACTCTAGCAATTTCTAAAGGCTCACAAGGCAGTAGAGGCCCCATGGAAAGTTTTGTAAAGCAGCGGGGCACAAAGAAGTATTTGGAAGGCACTTGGGCTCAAAGAAGGTTCTAAAGAGTAGCTTACAGGCTAAGCAATCAGAAGGCAACCTTGTGGTGAGAAAGTCCTTAAAAAGTGCAGAGAGATACTTGCCTCACTTTCCCTGCATCAAGAGGTTTACCTGTATGGCCATGGTGAGCTGTTCCTGGGCTGTTCCCAGCATCCCACCACTCCTGACTGCTACAGCAGAAGCAGTATGACCTCCACATCTCTGGATTTCACCATCAGACTTGGTTGACTCCTTGCTCAGCAAGACTCGGGTCCTGGAAATCTCCAGGGACTAGTTCCAGGGATGCAAAGGATCAGTCAGGGTTATGTTCCTGGAATATCACCTTCAGCTCCACTGATATTCACATATAGGCAAGACAAGAGCTGGGTTGGTGAGCAGGGCCTATTGAGCTTGTGCAGCCCCACCTTCCTGCCTTGCTGAGCCAAGTGTGCCAATCACCTACTAAATGCACCCTCTCCCTGAGGCAAACCCAGCAAAAACTCCTCCACTCATCTCCTGAAGCACAGTAACCTTCAGGTACATCCCCAGGTAAGTCTCTCACAGAAACATCCACACAACATGCTCACAGAAATATCACCCCCCTCCCAGGAAAGGCCCTTCCAGACATTCTTTTAGCCTGAATTAGAGGACCTGAGAATCCTGTAGTGACCTTGGCTCTTAGGAAATATGCAGAATGGGGAGAGCTTGTCTGCTGAACTGGAGAGCTGCACTAAGATCAAAGTCAGTGGAGACAGCAGGGCAGCCATCAACTGCAACCACAGCACCCTGGAAGAGGAGACCTGGTCTTATGATATACTGTACTCAGAAGGCCCTGGTGGCTACAGCCAAGGTGCCCAGTGGTGTGAGTGAGAGACAGAGACGCCATGCAGACAGAGCTCACTGAAGAGTTTTATTTAGTGGGGGGGGAGAAAGAAGAAAAGAGAAGAGGGGTGGGGAGAGGGGTGCACGCACCTTGTGGGAGGAAACAGGAAGAGAGGGAGAAAGGGGTGTAGTTTCCCCTCAAGAAGAAGCTTCTATGTCAGGATACAGAGTGGGGCCAAGGGGTTGGTCAGAATATTAACATTTCTCCCTTTTGAGTATTATAAAAAGAGATGAGTTATGGAAGCAAGTAAGGGAACAAGGACACTGGATTCTCAAGGCTACTTCAAGCTAGCGAGGGGTGAAGTGGGGAGGAGGAAAACCAGGAGTCACGCATGGTGGGAGGTGGGAGTGTGAAGTATCTAGTTAGCTGTCATCATGGAGATCTCAGGCATCTGTACCTTGAGTGAGCTGTGTCATCATGAAAATCTCAGGCATCTGTTCCTTTGAATGTGCTGAGAGGAAAAGTTACTAGGAGGAAGAAAAAAATAGATTTGTTATCATTGGCCTCATGAGCAGGGGTAGTCATGGGAAGATTGACAACTGCCAGAAAGAATGGAACAGGGAAGTGCTCTGGTTGTACAGAAAAGGCAAAGGGTGAATGGGTGAGACATGAGAGAGAACATGCCCTTTACTGGGACATCTTGGATAACTAGGTACCAGTTGCTGGACAGGTGCGCGCCTGAGCCTGGAGAGGTGGTACCAGCAGTGACCTGAGGAATGGTATGTTCTTCAGGATGGTAGGAGTCATCACATCTGTCATTTCTCTGGAGGGGGGCATGCATCCATCTCAGTTGGCATCCATATTTGGGGGTTGGGATCCTTGGAGCTGGTGCCAGCTAGTGCAGGGGGTGATGTATCTGGAGAGTCCCTTGGCCCAGGCAGGAGGAGGAAAACTGCAAGATATGCTCGAAAATGGGTGAGGTAAAAATGGGCTCTGGAGACTGTTAATTTTTGTCAGATAATGTTTTTTTTTGTTTTTTGTTTTTTTGTTTTTTTGTTTTGTTTTGTTTTTGCATTAGAACTTTCCCCAAGGACTTGTAGGTATCTGTAAGAGAGCTGGAATAGATTCATATCATAGCAAAAGGGTTCAAAATCCATTTAAGGACTCTTAAGAACTCTTTGTAGTCAATGTTCTATCAGTTTATCAAAGCTGCATTTATCAGTATTAAAATTTTGAACCTCTGGAGTTATATCTAAAACTGGTCTATCCTGTACCATGAAGCCTGTGAATGAGGCATAGCTGTCTGTAATTTTAATGGGAAACTTATTAATGAACTGTCAGTAATCTTGGGATTGGGTCTGTCAAACTGATATACCCTACTCATCAAACGTTGTCAGATCCGAGAAGGATAAATTTAAGAACTGAGACAGCTTTCCAGCTACCTGGGCAGCAATCCCAGGTCTCTCAGTGGTCATTGGGGGCTTGGACAGAAGCTCGAAAGGAAACATTTTTTCAGCTGATAAGCCCAGAAGATCTGACAGATTCTTTGTGAAATAGAAATTTGGGGAGGTCATCTTACCTGTCTTGGCGGAGAGGACAACAGATTTCTGTTGTTCCTCTTTATCATGGTCTGGACAGGATCTCAGCATTTTGCTGCATGGCTGGCCTTGCCATTAGCTTCCAGGTGAAGGTTCTGTGGATATCCATCTTCTTAGGAGAAGATACAGGATGCTACCAGGAGCTGACATGTCTCTTTACCACAAAAAGCTTTTGTATTAAATGCCATATTCTCAGATCTCTACAGGTGTTTGAAGACTGAGGGATCAAAATCTGTAGGATATACTTATAACTTTGAGAGCATATACATGACTTAAATCTGAATATACAGGTTTCCCAGTTAGTTACAGCTTAATGAAGTTAGCAAGGATGGGGGGAGGTGATCTTTGAGTACAACCAGATTATAAGCCTGGATGAATTATATAGAAATAATTATTCCTCATACAATATCTCCCTGGTTCTGCATAAAGAAGGTCAAGTGTTTTATCTTATTGCAGGGCCATTTTAATCAATAAATATCAATGAGCATTAGATAGTCAATCGGTCCTCTGTGCCAGGGGGTTTCCTTTTGACCCAGAATTTCAGCCTATTCTGGACAGAGAACGTGGCTCAACGTATTCTCTTCTGGAATTGCTTTGAGCTGGCATTGGGGCCTCCCAAAAGGATGAAATGCTTAGTCAAAGGCTAGGTAATGGGGCACTTGTCAGTGTCTGACCTGGCTGTAGAGGAAGGGAACAATTATGTTTGGCTGTGGTCCATAACCACTGCTTCGATGTTTCTGCCTGCTTGCTGGAATATAGACTAGAGACAGGAGTTAAAATTTATGAATTTATTTGAAATCTTCAGGCCTGTAGTTTTGGTAATTGGAGATCAGGAAAGAGAAAAATATATAAAAGAACATAAAAGTTTTAGCTAAATTACCATTATCAATCAGTATTGAAATCTAAATCATAGAAAAACAGGTCATAGATAACCAAGAAAAATTTAAAGTCCTGAGCTTATGACACAAAGTATATCGGAATTGTATTGTTAGACTCTGAAATTTAAAATCTTAAGCAATAGTGCTGCTATCCTCTCCCAGCACAGAAGCATGCTGTCCTCACCCATATGGCTACAGAGGCATGAACTCCAGGCTGCAACTGAACTTCCCTCTTCCCAGATGGCTGGAGGCAAGAGCCTGAGAGCACTGGGCACCCCACCCACTCTGCCCTTAGTAAAGGTGGCAGTGAGGCCTTATGACCCACCTGTTTTTACCTTAGCCAAGATGGCTGCTAGACCACATGGTTGCCCTTATTTAAATATAAATGCAATAATATTAACAAACAAACAAAAAAACCAAGAAACAACCAATTTGAGATGGAGTAAGTGGGGAGCATGAAGTGACTGGAAAAAGGAAGAAGACAATTATTATGTCTTTATAATTTAAATATTAATCATGAGATATAGCGCTAAATAGTGAATTCTCAGAAAACAAAATAGAAATGGCTGACAATTAAAAGTGTTTAACTTACTTAGCTATTGAGGAAATGCAAATTACAACTTCTCTCTAATTTCATCTCACCCCAGTCAGAATGCCTAAGGTGAAAAAAAAAATGACACATGCTGTCATTGAGGAAAAAGAACTCCATTTCAAGTCTTGAGAGAATGCAAACTGGTACAACAAATTTAAGAATCAGCATGGAGGTTACTCAAAAAGGTCACTCTAGATATGCCATATGACCCAGGAGTACCACTTCCATATATATACAAAAGGGAGTCCATATCCTATTCTAGAGACATTTGTTAGTCCATGTTCATTGTGATTATATTTACAATAGCTGGGAAATGGAAGCACACTAGATGTGCATCAACTGATGAATGAATAATGAAAATTGTTAGAGTCATACGGGGTAATGTTATTCAGATATTGAGAAAAATTAAACTGAAACTATGGAATTCACAACTAAACAGATGGAGTTGGAAACAGTTATTTTGAGAAACCCATACCAAGGAAGATAAACATCACACATTTTCTGTCCTGTGAAAGTTGGTATTAAATCTTCAGATATGTGTTTCAATCACAAGACTCATAATGTTCATGAAATTAATAAAGTGCCATGGGAACGGCTATGAGTAGAGCAGAGATAGAATGCACAGATAAAAAAGGAAAAATGGACCAAGTGGAATTAAACTGGGCTGGGGGAGTGGAGGTGTGCCACCAGAGGGAGAAGGGAAAGAGATAAATAAAACCAAAGAACTTTTGAAAAAGACATCAAAATTTACTATACTTTAATATCACTAATGTACACTCATACACAGAGAGTTACAAACACATACACAGAAAAGAAAATAGGGAGAGCAGAGAGAGAGAGAGAGAGAGAGAGAGAGAGAGAGAGAGAGAGAGAGAGAGAGAGAGGGAATTAAAATGGGGTTACTCTTAACCAGAGGAACAATGCCCCTACTAGACAACATAGGATAACATATAAAAAACTCTGTGCCATGTATAAGTTACTTCTTTTGGAGTCCTTGCCAATTAGGTCCCAAAGACCACTGAAACATTACATTGTATTGCAATTGCTCTTGGCTATTCTCAGGAACTTGATGATAAGACCCTACTGCTAAAGACTCCATATGCTTGAGTCATATGGCACTGCAAAATCAAAGCGGTAAAGAAGCAGATTTATCCCTATGGACTTGCTTTCATAGTTGCTGTAAGGTGCTATGCAAGTTTCTTGAGGAGACGAGTAATCATCAGTCATGCTCAACTACAACATTTCTACCTACAGTAATAACAGACCTGGTGCTATACTAGTACAAATATCATGGGAGTAAGCAACAACTACCTGACTGTATCTAAGTTCCTCTCCACAGGATGAAGCACATGCCTGGCACCATTATCAGACTAAGAACCTAATGAAAGACAGATCATGGGCCTTAAGGAAGAATGTATTACTAGTATGCTGCTAAATGGACATAGAATGAAAATGACTTAAAATAACTTACCATCAGATCCATAGATCAATGGATCTCCCATCTCTCAGTTTAGATGCTTCCAATTGAAGCCTATTGTGATTAACATGGTTGTTCATAACTGGCAAAGTTGCAGTGACTGGGGACTGCTCAGGCTTTAATCAACACATAGAGCTCAATCCCCTCCAATGTCTCAAGGATCATTGAGCAAGATACAGCAGGAAGAGCATAAAAGTCAGAGGTGAGCTGTTTCCCTGGGACAGAAACCAGAGAGACATTCATCCAGCTGCCTTTAGCTTCACACTGGGGAACTTTCAGTAGTTATTTTCTGGGTGAGCTTTTCAGCCTGTCATTGCTAATTGTTTATCCTAGAATCAAAATGTAATAAAAAGTGACGGTTTCATAGATGGAAGGTCTTAGGTTTGAAGCACAGTTAGTATATACTTTCATTTTGTCACATAAAAAAGATTGAAGGCATGTTTTCAACTTGGACAGTAAGCTCTGATTTGTAAGTTTCATAAAAGCTATATAAAACTAGATAAACAAAAAAATCACTTTCCTTCTAACAATATTTTGAATTAAACATTTTCCCATATTGCCTTAGAAGAGAACTAAGATGGAAATTTTTATTATGGATTGGGAAGTCAGCATAGAAACTTTAATGTTCTAGACAGTCTTCAGAGCCCATTGAACTTTCATTAAACATTTGGAAAAACCCACAGGTCCTCCTTAATGTCTTCACAAATCTCTAGGAATCAGGGAGCTCATGTTTCAGGGTCAATGGTTCATGTACTGAGACCTCAATAACCACACAGAGATTAAAGACACGTTATCGATGCTCAGTGCACTAATGCAAACACTCTTAAGAGAATCAGAGGTAGAGAGAGCTGTTCAATAATCCTTAAATTACTATAGGTACAATTAGGGAAGAAGTTGATGCTACAAAAATCATGTCATCCTTTTGTTTTTGTTTTTTGAGACAGGGTTTCTTTGTGTTTCCGTAGCTGTCCTGGACTCATTCTGTAGACCAGGTTGGCCTTGAACTCAGAGATTTGTCTGCTTCTGGAGTGCTGGGATTAAAGGAATATGTCACCTTTCAAAAACATTTGGGATTCATTCTTTTTTCCCATGCTCATATTTTTACCTTCCTTCTTTTCCTTCTTCCAGTGTTGGCAACAGAACCAGGGACTTTGTACATGCTACAAAGGGCTGTTCCTGTGAACAACGTTTGCATTCCAGATGTATTACTAAGACATTCTTCTGCATCTTGAATTGGGAGAGGATTGCATTCTTCACAATCTCAATGGTTAGGACAAAGATAAAAGAGAATTTTCAAGAAAATTCATCAGCACGGGAGAAAAATCGCACCTCTCCAGGGTGTAAGAAACAGATGAGCTGGGTGGTGTTGGCACACGCCTTTAATCCCAGCACTTGGGAGGCAGAGGCAGGTGGATCTTCTTGAGTTCGAGGTTAGCCTGGTCTACAAATAGAGTTCCAGGAAAGGCGCAAAGCTACACAGAGAAACCCTGTCTCGGAAAAAAAAAAAAATAGATGAGAAGAGAGCATGTGGGTCAGCAAAGAAGTCACTGGCATCTGAATGTGCAAATAAGAAGTGCTGGAAAAAGAGAAACCCAGGAAGAATTTAGGAAATGCTTCTTGGTGGCATATTTTCTAATTATCTCATTCCCAACTGTAACGAGAAACACTTAGTTGTTGAATAGTTTGTTTCCTAAAGAACTTGTGGGATTTCTGTGGGAGGGGAGTCGGTGACAATGGCTTATGGAATGCACTATAAGATACAAAAGCTAAGCAGGGTGTCTGTCCATTGGCAGTCAACCAGATAAGTGCTACCCACTGCGTAAGGAAGTCATAGGTGGCAGAATTCCATTTCCCCCGCATAAATGAATCACCGTTAACATCCTATATCAATTACCTAAGAAGCAAAACAAACCAGATTACAATTAAGGGCTTCAACAAGTTTAACAAATCTCTTATAGGCCTGTTGGCTGTGTTGGACTGTCCTGAGGGGATATGACTTACATCCTATCTAGTATTTACACTTGAATGTGCTTTGATGTAGTATTCTGTAATTTCTTAAAACGTCCTCTCAATTTATATGACTTCACTGCGTTATGCATGTGTTCATAATCATCCAGATGTGGTTATGCTGTTAATTAAAAGCAACTGCAACATTAATGTCCAGGATGATGACCTCTAAACACTCTTGAATAAGGTAGCTATTTGCCAGCAGTTTGGGTATGAGATTGATTAGCTCTTTCTAAATGAAAAAAAGGGTAAGGATAGCAGTCATTAATCATAATCAACTGTCGAAGAATGAATTCAAAGTTGTTTGTGCCATGTTTTGGCCCATGCCTTTAGTCCCAGAACTCAGGAGTTAAAATGCAGGCATATCTCTGTGAGTTCAAGTTGGGCTACATAGTGAGATCCTGTATCTGAAATTTGTTGTTTGTAAATATCTAATATAAGATATAGGGACTCAAAATTAAAGGATTTAGAACACTTGCTAAATGTTTATAATATGAATAGTAGGATAATGATCACTTTTAAGCATATGTCACAGTGAAAGGATATCTTCCAAAAAGCCTGAAGAGAGAAATGAAAAGAATGTCAGGTTTAATGAAGATTAAGATTTTCATGGTGAATTACTCTAGCTGTTCCTACCTACCTAAATAAAATAAATAAAAGTAAAAATTTTAGTAGTCTAAAATGAATTTAAAAAATCAAGTATAAATACAGTTATTTTGTTTTAAAATTTGTTTCTTAATGTTTTGGAAAGTCAGAATTAAAATATTTCAAAGCAATTTCAACTATGAAAATGTATTGTCAAAAATGTTGCTTATTGGGGCTGGAGAGATGGCTCAGAGTTTAAGAGCACCGACTGCTCTTCTAGAGGTCCTGAGTTCAATTCCCAGCACCCACATGGTGGCTCACAACCATCTGTAATGAGATCTGGCACCTTCTTCTGTATACATAATAAATAAATCTTTTAAAAAAAAATGTTGCTTATTGAGAGCAGCTCCTGTTGTGGCTTGGAAGCAGCAAGTTTAAGCCCCCTTCCCATTTGCCTCTGTTCCCCTCTGTGGGTCCTTGGGGCTTTTAATATCGTCCCCTGCAACTCATTGTCTCATCACACTCTCTGCCTCCAGGATGTTGGTGACTGAGAAGGACCTGGTGAAAGATGAGCCAAGATTCAGCAGAACATGTTCATTCACTGGTACAATGAGCACCTCATGTGTGAACAAATGCATCCGGAACCTGCAGACTGACCTGACTGACAAGTCGTGGCTCATTGAGCTGCTCAAGGTGCTCAGCCAGAAGCACAGGCACCACAAGTCCCACCAGCAGTCCACCTTCCAACAGATGAAGCTGGAGAAGGTGTTGGTGGTGCTGGAGTTTCTGGGCCATGAAAGCATCAAGTTTGTGTCCACAGATAGTGAAGTCATTGTGGATGGGAACCTGAAGTTCATCTTGGGCTTGCTGTGGACTTTGATCCTTCTCTACTCCATTTCCATGTGTTCTACCCGTGTCACAAAACCTCAAGAGACCACTAAGGAGCCGGTTTCTGATGCAAGCACACAAGGGTCCTTTTATTGTCAAGTTCAAACCTGGGCTGCCACCCAGCTGATGGAGGGAAATGTGGTAGCAGCAGCAGGCCCAGGGGTAGGAGAGTTTTTAAAGGGAAAAAACACAAGCTGGGAATTACATGCCTTGGTGCCTTGAGATTGGGTAAAAGGGATACAGGGCAAGGAGATTTTTTGAAACTATTGTCTAGGCTTTTGGCATGAAACCACATTTGAAACTATTGGGTTAGATTTTTCGGTGCAGAACCACAACCTGCTGACAGGATTATCTGGATATCTTCAAGGGCCATAAACTGCTGACAGGATGTCTGCAGGAGCATCTGGATCTTGTTAGATTTTGCTGCCCTGTTTCTTAATTAGTTGCTTCTAGGGTATCTGTTCGAGTTGTCATGGCACATTCCTGAGGTTCTTCCTGGAACTGAGTACAGCCCCTAGTCACCAGATGGTCTAAGATGGTAGCCCTTCCCTAAGAAGGAATCTGTAAAGTCAAGTATAGGCCTTCATATTGCCTTCACATTCCCCCCTTCATATGTACCAATGACAAGATGCAATAATGAGTACTTCCTGTCCAGAGGTTCAAGGGTATTGGGACCTAAGAACAATTAGCTAACAGATTTTTCTAGGGCAGTGACATCTGTATCTAGTCATTCCTAAGTCCCTGTAGTTCTGATTTCCAGTACGACCAGGTTGTGATCTTAGATAATACCTCTTTGGTTCTGCAAAAAGAAGGTCAAGTGTCTTATCTTATTGTAAAACCATTTCAGTTAATAAATTTATCTATTGACAACTCTGAACCTATTTTCCTGTTATGTCAATGGGCATCATAATTGGCCATCTTGCTCCTATGCCAGGAAGTTTCCTCTTGACCCAGCATTTCAGTCTGTTCTGGGTAAGGAACATGGGACGGCATATTCTCTTCTGGAACTGCTTCTAGTTGACATTGGGGCACCATTGTCAGGACCCCCAAAAGCCTGAAAGGCTAGTCAAAGGTTGAAAGGCTAGTCAAAGGCTGGGCAATGGGGCATCTGTCAGAAGCAGGTGGCTATCTGACCCAGCTGTAGAGTCAGAGAACAATCACATTGGCTGGGCTGGTCATGTCAGCTTTTAGCACATCCAGAGCAGTGTAGTCAGCAGTTGAAGCTTGGAAGTGTCTGCCAGCCAAGTGGAAACCTGTTGAGACAAACTTAAACTAGGAACTGCAGTTAAAATTTATGAACTGATTTGGAATTTTTAGGCCCATATTCTTAGTAATTGTGAAGAGCAGGAGTCCCGAGACCAGGAGAGAGAAAAAAAATACCATTCTTAGGAATAGACAAGTGGGGAAAATTTAAGCTATACTCATCTGGGGTCTTTCCAACCTCTGTTAAGTAGATCCAAGTTATGACTCTTTTAATTCTCTGAGGCCTATATGAATTATCTTACAAAATGACATAAAAGTTTTAGATACATTAGTATTACCAATCTGTACTGACATCTACATCATAGACAAAGCAGGTGATGGGCATCTGCGAGACAGCAGAAGTGGACTCATACCTTTGAGTCCCAACAAGGACTACAGATTTGGGTTAAAAGCTTGTGCATTTTCCTTCTGTCCAGAAAGCCAGGTAAAAATTAGACAGAGATCTTTGGCCTGATGAGAGGCACTTTTAAGTGTATATTTAGATATATTTAGATGACAACTAAAATAAATGTAAAATGTTGAGCTTGTGACTGAATAGTAAGTATTCATTGCTCTACCAGCTTATCAGAACTCTATTATCTCTGAACTGTTATATCATAGGAGAGAGCAATCTGAAGCATTTCTCATTACAACTTGTATTTATATCTTAAATCATTTTCTGAGATCCTCAAAGCTTATAAGCTTTCATATCCTCAGACGTTTTAGACCCATATTTACCCTTTATGACTTATTTAAACTTTTATATCTTAGAACATTTTCTTAAAAATTAGCTAACAAGCTAGCTATAGCCTTGCAAAAGGATCTGGTTGTCTGATGCTGCCAAGTTGACAAAGTTATAGCTAGCCTACTGTCAATACTATCAGAGATCCAAGAAGGATAAATTATGTCTGAGTGCAGGGCAAGCAGCTTCCAATTCTATAAATGACAGAGACCAGTCCATACCCAGGTCTCTATAGTGTTGGAGGCCCAAGTATCAGAACAGCATCAATCTTCTTTGGCTATCAGGCCCATAAGGCAGAGTTTTTCCTGTGGAAGAGGGACACACATGGGAAGACTGATCTTACTTTATCTAGGCAAAAGGGGTGCAATCAATTCTCCAGTGTCCTGCTGCTTGTCCACAGTCAGGGCTCGATACTGGTGGCAGGCATTGCATTGGGGGCATCTTGCCTTGTGGTCAGTGTTGCCATAATCCAGGCAGAGACATTGTGGTGCCTCGTATGTAATCTTCTTTGAAGATCTTGGGTCAGCTAGGATCTGGACGTCTGTCTGACATAATAAGCTTTTAGATCAACATTTTAAATGCCATATTCTGCATATCTCTGAAGTATGAAGTCTGTCCAGGTATATCTGAATAGACAAACTTTGTTTCTAGTTACTTGTTTTAAGCTCAACCCTGAACACATATGTAAGGGACTGAGTAAAGATTATCCCTGTAATTAATTACATCAGTACTTAGCATGACTATAATTAAAGAACTTGATTATTTATAAGATGACTATTTACTTATGTTCTCTAATGGTCTACAATAAGTAGTCTTAAAAACAATGATTTTAAATTGAAGCTCTTCTAGTATCAAATACAGGTTCAGTAAAGAAACCAAAACAAAATGTCAATATTAAACATTTATATGACTCAGTTTAACCAAGTAGTTTAAACTTAAGACATTTAGCAAAGATAAGGAGGCTAAACATACATTCTTAAGCCTGACTAGACCTTGAATAAGGAGAAACATAATCCATGTCACTGGTTCTCAACTTTCTCAATGCTATTTCATAACTGTAGTTTTGCCGTTGTTGAATCTCAATGCAAACATCTGACATACAGGTCATTCTAGGCTAACCCTGTAAAAAAGTTTTTTCATCCCCCAAAGGGTGGAGACTCATGGAGTCAGAAGCTGTTCCAAGCCCTTTGCCTAGGTCATTGTCTTGCTGCATCACAAGAAATGTACATCTCAATTCCTGGTGACTATCACCTGGGTGGATCTTAAATTACAAAGTTTAGCTGCCAGAGCAAGGTATATTCTTGTGTATAAAAGCATTGAGGTGCAGCTTTAATATTTATCAAATACCTTATTTATTAAACGCGTGTAGCCATCTATTTAAAAATCTCTAGAAGCTTACTGCTGAACACTTGGCAAAGACATAAGGACTTAGGTATAAATCTCTAAGTTAGCTTTTGTAAACCTGAATACATCTTTATAACCTTAGTAAAAGATGGTTGCCAGCCATGTGGCTGCCTACATCATGAGGAGTTCACCAGCCAAGACGGAGGAAAGACATGTTTGCTGTGTAAAACACGTTTTTCTAGACAATAATTATTGTCACACATATGCACAATTGGATCCAAGTTTCAAACACATACATACAGTTAAAACTAGCTTACATTTGCAAATAGAGTTAAATCTAAGTCACATACTTGTCGATATACACACACATATATATCTCCATTTTTAACATAAACAGTTTGCAGTAAAGAATCATCAGCTAATTTTAAAATGAAATCCAACCAGAATTAACTTTCAAATTCAGTATTTGTAGGTATAAGAAACCACAACATAGTTCACTTCCCCTCTGACCTTCTACAGCCTTCTATGTACCCTCAGTCCATTCCTTTGATTCCTCAGACATTTACTTCAAATTTCTCTTTTCCTTTCCTTCTCTTATTTTTTTTAGTCTCCTGCTTTCTCTCTTATTTTTTAAATACAGAAACTCTTACCAAGGTCTTTCTTGTGATTCCCCTCAGTAGTCTAGGATATATTGTAAAGCTACACTCTTTTAAACAAGAACAGAAATACATGCCTATACCATAACAAGAATAACTCTAAATTTGCATCAACAGTGTACGAACCTGAAGAACTTATTGATCTGAATGATCAAGGCAGCCCTGGCTACAGCATTATAACATAGCCTCCGTAGCTTAGCAACCATAGGCAGTAACATTCTGTTCCACCCTTGGAGCCAAACCTTGGTCAGGTTTAGCAGGCAGCCCCAGGGCATGTCTTGGGCATCCCATCCATCAGCATGGGAAATGGAGAACAGCATGGGGACAAAAGATCACCACCAACCCCAGATTCTCAAGTACACAAGATCGGCAGACTAGAAGGGAACCCCATGCCCTGGTCACAGCCCCAGAGGGGCAGCTCTCCATTAGCCCTGAGTCCGACAGCACACCTGGGTGAGGCATGCTCCAAGCTACATGAGACCTCACCTGCTCCATGCTGCTCCACCCTGCGGTTCCCTGTGTGGCAGCCCAGCCACAAACCTGTCATGTCCAGGCCTCGGTGCTCATGCCCCGCCCTAGCTCCCAGCCGATTGGTGGCACCCTAGGTCCCCACAGTAGCCCCTGGGCTGCCCTGGCTGTGCCACAACAGTGAGCTTCCTGGCCCACCGCTGTCTGCACTCCTACCAGAGAGCAAGCCCAGCCCAATCAAAGGGACCCTGCATCCCTTCCACTGGCCATCTGGCCCCAAAGGCTGTTCATGCACAGCTTCTATCAGGAGTCACAATGCACACACAAGCCCAGGCATAAAACACAAATACCTGTGGCCACATTTCTCACACATTTACACATTCATATAGGCAGGACATTCCAACAGAAAGGCAAACAATTTTCCCAGGGAAACAGTATCAGCTGACCAGAAACAGATGTTGGGGTCTCTGCCCCACTACAGATCTGAGGGCCTCTGTTCTCAATTAAACAGATGTGGTGGTATCTGTCCCACTACCGGGGTCTGGAATGTCTTTTAGGCCCTTGTGATCATTGTCCTTGGGCACACCCACCCCTTAACCATTCTTGATCACAGTCACCGATTTCACCGACTTAGGCATGCAACAGAAATAAAACTGAACACAGACAGACAGGACAGACAGACACTTAGACACACATTTACCAGCTGGTCAGGGACCCTCCACTCTGGAGTCTGTGGGGTGGTGGGGTTTCCCGGCCAATGCATCAAATGTTGTATGTACCCATGTTGCAAAACCCCCGGAGACCACCAAGGAGCCAGTTTCTGATGCAAGCACACAAGGGTCTTTTTATTGTCAAGTTTGAACCATGGCTGTCACCCAGCTGATAGACAGAAGTGCAGCGGCAGCAGCAGGCCTTAGGTTGGGAGAGTTTTTAGGGAAAAACCACAAGCTGGGAATTACATGCCTTGGTGCCTTGAGATTGGGTAAAAAGGGTATGGGGCAAGGTATCTAGGCTTTCATATTGCCTTCACACATGTGTATATGGAAAGATGAAGGGGATCATGATGCTAAGAAGCAGACACCAAAGCAGAGGCTGCTAGGATGGATTCAGAACAAGATCCATACTTGCCCATCACCAATTTCAACCAGAACTGGCAAGATGGTCAATCCCTAGGATCCCTGGTAGACAGCTGTGCTCCAGGTCTGCGCCCAGACGGCGAATCTTGAGGCCCACAAAGCCAGTGGATAATGCCTGTGAAGTCATGCAGTAGACTGATGACTGGCTGAGCATCACACAGGTCATCACTCATGAGGAGATTTTTACCTAAAAATAGAGGCGCACTCCGTGACGACATGTCTCAGTTCCCCAAAGACACGCTCAAGCTAGGTGCTCCTCTTAAATCCAAACTCAATCCAATGAAATCCAGGGCCTGTGAGAGAGAATCAAACCCACTGGAAACATGGTAAGACAGCCAGACAAGTTCACTGTAGATATCATCAGCTCTGAGCAAGGAGATGTGATGGTGTTTGCTGAGGACCCAGAAGGAAACAAACAAGACGCACATGTGACCCTGACACTGAAAAGAACAAGGCATACTCTGTGGAGTATCTGCCCCAGGTCACCCTGCTCCACAAAGTCATATCCTCTTTGCAGGACAGCACATCTTTAAGAGCCCATTTGAAGTGAATGTTGACAAAGCCCAAGAAGATGCCAGCAAGGTCACTGCAAAAGGCCCAGGGTTGGAAACTAGGGGGAACACTGCCAATAAGCCCACCTGCTTTGACAGCTACACAGCTGGAACTGGCAGGAGTGACAATGACATTGAGGTGGAGGATCCCTAGGGCAAGAACACTGTGGAGCTGCTGGTGGAAGACAGAGGAAACCAGTGAAACACATCCCCCATGTGGTCGAGGTCTCCTTTGCTCAAGATGCCATTCCTGGGAGTCCCTTTGGCATGCAAGTTGGGGAAGCCTGCAGTCCAAATGCCTCCTGGGCCAGTGGCTGAGGCCTGCAGCCCAAAGCACTCCAGATCTGGGAGACTGTAAACTTTAAGGTGGACACCAAAGCTGCTGGAGTAGGGGAGCTTGATGTAACTGTGAATGGCCCTAACGGTCTGGAGGAGCTCATATGCAGAAGGACTTTCTGGATGGGATCTACTCATTTAGCACTACCCCAGCACACCAAGGAAATACAGTATTTCAGTTACTTGGGTTGGGCAGGGAGGGCGTTTCATTCTAAAGAGCTCCTTTGAAGTTCAAGGTGGCCCTGAAGCAGGCATACAGAAATCTGTGCATGGGTCCCTGGTCTCCATGGTGGCATTTTTGGTCAGTCAAAAGACTTTGTGGTGGAGTCCACTGGTTCTGAGGTTGGGACTCTGGGTTTCACAATTGAAGGCTGTTCCCAAGCAAAACCAGAATATGATTATCAGAATATTAGATCATTGGATGTCAAATACTGGCCCTAGGAGCCTGGAGAATATGCTGTTCACATCAGATGTGATGATGAAGACATAAAGAACAGCCCAATACATGACTTTCATCCACCTTGCTGCCAGAGACTACAACCTAGATCTAGTCCAAGCATATGGGCTGGGTTTAGAGAAATCTGGTTGCATTGTCAACAACCCAACTGAGTTCATTATGAATCCTAAGGATGCTGGAAAAGCTCCCTTGTAGATACTGGGTCAAGACAGAGAAGGTCAACTCACTGACATCCAGATGAAGAGTCACATGGATGGCACATATGCCTGCTCATATACCCCGGTTAAATCCATCAAGCACACCACAGCTAGGGTCTAGACAAGTGTGACTATTCCACCCAGTCCCTACAGGGTCAACATCTGGCAAGGTGGCCATTCACAGAAGGTCAAAGTGTTTGGACCGGGTGTGGAAAGAAGTAGTCTGAAGGCAAATGAGCCTACTCACTTCACAGTGGATTGTACAGAGGCCAGGGAAGCTGATGTCCGTGTTGGCATTAAGTGCGATGCCCAAGTGTTAAGTGAGGATGAGGAAGATGTGGATTTTGACATTATTTACAATGTCAGTTGTTGTACCTGTTTCTCGAAACCCCCAGAGACCACCAAGGAGCCGGTTTCCGATGCAAGCACATAAGGGTCCTTTTATTCAGGTTCAACCTGGGCCACTGCAAGGCAGACGGAAGGAAGTGTGGCAATGGCCGCGAGCCCAGGTGTAGAGGGTTTTTATAGGGAAAAACCACAAGCCGGGAATTGGCAACTTGGAATTGGGTAGAGGGGGCAAGGTGATTTCTTGAAACTATTGGTCTAGACTTTTGGCGGGGAGCCACAACCCATTGAACAGGATTATCTGGACTGCTCAGCAGGGTTATCTGGATATTTCCAAGGGCCATAAACCACAGACAGGATCCTGTTCGTTTGAGTTATTATGGCATATTCCTGAGCCTGTAAAGTTAAGTCTAGGCCTTCACATCAGTGACACATTTACACTTAAATATCTGATTCCTGTTGCTGGGTGATACACTATCAAGATTCTCTTTGCATCTCAGAAAATCTTTGCCAGCCCTTTCAGAGTCAAGTCCCACAATGCCAACAAGTGAAGACAGAAGGCCTGGGTGTGAGTAAAGCAAGTGTGGAAAATGGGAAGCCAACCCACTTCACAGTTTACACCAAGGGAGCCAGAAAAGCCCCACTCAATGTACAGTTCAGCAGCCTCCTTCCTGATGACACAGTGAAGGACTTGGATATCATCAAAAATCACAACTACTCACATGCTGTTAAAGACACCCCAACTGAGCAGGGCAAGATGCAGGGTCTAGTGACACACAGTGGTGATCCCATTCCTAAGTGCTTTCACTGAGGGCGTTGCTGCTCCAATAGAGCTGAGCAAGATAAAAATCCACATTTGGCTTCCTCTGCTCTGCCTAATTATAAATCACTCCACACAACCCCCTGAGAACGTAAATAAAAATTGGTGGGGTTTGTTTGCTACAAGCAGAGCTCTCAGTGAAATGATTCACTGGAAACAAAAGGGTTAACTTGCAAACTGCTGGTACTGGGGAGCTTGGAGCTGGGACAGCTCTTCATTTAAATAACAAAATCAGCTTCCCTGATAGGCTGACAGCCGTGGCTGTGCTGGCCAAGACAGTGATGCTGGTTTGGAAACTCAAGAGAAGATTCCCCAGCTCTCACTCCCAGCACCGTAAACTTATTTCTCCAGCTGTTTTCTCCTATTTCTTCTCTCTCTGTGTCTGTCTCTTTGTCTGTCTCTGTCTCTCTCCCTCTCTCCCTCCCCCCTTTCTCTTTTTGGGTTAACTGTTACTGTGAAGCTTCTGTTTGTTTACAAAAATCAAGGTTGTGTCCAGTAACTTCTGGTTAACTCATTCTAACCAAGTCACTGGGGAGGGGACGCTTTCCTTATGATTTGGAAAATTCTGAAGGTCTTTCAGTTTGATTGGAGATGTCCTCAGAACTGAAAAACCTTGCTGCATAGACACTTACTCTCTTTGCATCTCCACCTGTCTGCATCTCCAACATTCCCCTCCGCCCCTCCCCCCACCCCCTCGGGTCCCAGGTGGCTGGCTGGCCTAAACAGGCACCCTGCTGCTGCCTGCCTCTTAAGTTAAACTCTGCAGTTCTCATCAGCTCTAAAAATCTTTCCTCTTAACAATTTAAAAATGAACTTTTTCCCCTCATCACTCATGAAACAGCTATTTTTGTTTCTTTACTGATTCATGATTAAGAGCCTTTGTTTCCATACTAAAAGAATTTCAATTCAAGCTTATTATTTTTAAGGCTAAATCTAGCAGGATGAAACAAAGCTCTAAATTTATAGAGACAACTAACTTATAAGTTGTTAAAAATAGGTTCACTAAAATTGTAAACTATTAAGGATAACTAAACAATACCACTTAATGATTAATCATTTAGCTACTAACTTATAAACTGTTAAGAATAAGTTTACTTAAATTACAAACTATTAAAAATAACTAAAAATACAACTTAATGACTAGTCATCCACCCAGTAACTTAAATTATAAACTGTTAAGGATAAGTTTTATTTAAATTATAAGCTAATTAAATAATACAATTTGTTGCTTGATCACATTAGAAATGATCATAATCTCTATTATACTCAAAACTGTATCTATAAATACTCTAAATATTAATATGATCAATTCCTTACTTAGTCCCCTAAAATTTAAATTTAAATTTAAAAATGTTTAAGCTTTTCTCTATAGATAAAACTATGCCACGCCTTAATTGCTGCCAGGGCTCTATTTTAAGTATGTATACTTTAGAATCAATCGCCTTCCTTTGTCTGATAAAAAGGCAGAGTCTATTCTTCAAGTTACCTCTTTACAGAAAAATTTCAGACTAAATTGAACAGCCAAGTGAAGGAGTGCAGCCGGTATTCGGGGCTGGCCACGGCTATTGCGGCAGCCGAGCTTTGCTCGCGCTGAATACCGCGGGTATATGGCATATAGATTCAGTACAGACCACAAATAATAATAATGAACATATCTAAACTTTTCATCTCTTTAAGAAGGTTCTTTTAAGCTTCAGGAGATCTAAATACACCAATGCTCACAGGTCAAGACAGACATGAGGAAAGTACTACCCCATCTCAGGAGGGGCCCTACATTGTTTCCATCAACTACACTGCTCATGATGAGATCCTTCAAAGTCCCTTTAAGGTCAAGGTCCTTCACGCATAGGATGCCAGCAAAGTGACTGCATCATGGCCAGGCCTCAGTTCCTATGGGGTGCCTGACAGCTTACCTGTGGAGTTTGCAATTGATGCCAGAGATGCTGGTGAAGGCTTACTGGCTGTCCAGATCACAGACCAAGAGGGAAAGCCTCAGAGAGCCGCAACAATAAAGATGCCACATATGCCATTACCTATATCTCTGATAAGACCAGATACTATGTAATTTGGGTCGGCTATAGTGGAGACAACATTCTCCTTACCTTATCTGGGCCATGCAGACAGGTGGATCCAGCAAGTGCCTGGCCACAGGTCCTGGGATTGCCCCTACTGTGAAAACTGGAGAGAAAATGGGCTTCATACTGGATGCTAAAACTGCTGGGAAGGGAAAAGTGGCCTGCATGATTCTGAATGTCACAGAGGCTGAGGCTGATGTCATCGGAAATGAAGATGGCACCTATGACATTTTCTACACTGCTGCCAAGCCAGGCACCTATGGGATTCACGTGCTCTTCTGTGGTGTTGATATTCCCAACAGCCTCTTCACAGTCATGGCCACTGATAGAGAAGTCATAGCCATGGAGCAGGCCCAAGTAAATGTATGTCCTTTAGGTACTAGGTGACTGAAGAGGCCTATGTTCCAGTCAGTGAATGGCCTAGGCTTGGTGATTTCATTTGCTGTCAGGAAAGGAGAAATCACAGGAGAGGTGTATATGCCTCTGGGAAGAAAGCTACACCTGAGATCATGGACAACAAAGATGGCACGGTCACTGTCAGATATGTCCACACTGAAGTCAGGCTTCACAAGATGCACATCAAATACATGGGCAGCCACATCCCTGAAAGCCCTCTCCTGTTCTATGTGAACTACACAACCGTGGGAGCCTTTCTGCATATGGTCCAGGCCTTGTGTATGGAATAGCCAACAAAAATGCCTCATTTACCATTGTCACAGAAGATGCAGGAGAAGGTGGTCTGGATTTTGCTACTGAGGGACTGACCCTCAAAAGCAGACATCAGCTGCATTGACAACAAAGATGGGACATATACAGTGACCTACTTGGCCACCCTGCCCGGTGACTACAGCATCCTGGTCAAGTATAATAAGAAGCACATCCCTGGCAGCCCCTTCACTGTCAAGATCACAGATGATAGCAGACACTACTCACAAGTGAAGCGAGGATCAGCTGCCAACTTCCTTCTGGACATCAGTGAGACTGACCTCAACACATGACAGCCAGGATCAAGCCCCATCTAGACATGACGAGCCCTGTCTACTGAAGAGGCTGCCCAACAGCCACATTGGCATTTCTTTCATCCTCTGAGAGGTGAGTGAATCTCTAGTCAGCATCAAGAATGGCAACCATGTGGCCAGTGCCCCATATCCATTATGGTGATCCAGTTTGAAACTGACCATTTGTGCTGCACCGAAGTCTATGGCTGAAGCCTGTCAGAAGGCCAGATTTTTGAGATATCTTACATCGTTGTGGACACAAGATATGCAGGTTATGGTGGCATGTCCTTGGTAGTAGAAGGACCCAGCAATGTGGACATCCAGATAGACGACCTGGAGTACATTGCCTGCAAGGTATCCTACCTCCCCACTGTGCCTGGGGTCTATATCATCTCCACCAAATTTGCTGATGAGCATGTTGCCTAGAAGTCCATTCACTGTGAAGATCATGGGTAAGGGAAGAGTCAGGGTGCATCAGTTAGACCAGCCAGGCTCTATCTGTGACCACGGTATCTGTGACCTGAACCTGCAGATCCCGGAAGTCAACAGCAGTGACATATCTGCCCATGTCCCCAGCCCCTCTGGCCATGTTGCCCAAGGTGGAGATTGTATCTGTGGGGAAGAACTCTCACTGTGTCCAATTTGTGTCAGGAGATGGGCATTCACACAATCAGTGTACAATAATACCACAGACAGCATGTAACAGGAAACCCCTTCCAGTTCCCATGATGCCCCTTGGTGAAAGGAGTGCTCACAAGGTCCAGGCAGGAGGCCCTGGCCTGGAGAGGAGAGAAGCAGGCATCCAGCTGAGTTCAACATCATGACTTGGAAGGCAGGGTCTGGAGGCCTCTCCATTGCAGTGAAGGGCCTAGAAAGGCAGAGATTACATTTGTTGACCATAAAAATGTGTAATGTGGTATTTCTTATATTGCCCAAGAGCCTGGTAACAACGAGGTGTCATGAAGTTTAACCATAAGCACATCCCTGATAGACCCTACCTGATGCTCATCATCACATCCAGATGACACTCACTGCCTCACTGTTATGAGCCATTGGGAATGAGGATTAAAAGTTAACCAGCCAGCATCCTTTTCTATAAGGCTGAATGGTGCAGAAGGCAAGCTTGATGGAAAGGTGCATAACCCCTCAGGAGCAGTGGAGGGATGCCATGTGTCTGAACTAGAGCCAGATAATCAATGTTGAGTTCAATGGGAGCCATGTGGTTGGGATCCCTTTCAAAGCGCATGTTGTGGGGCCTGGCCAAGCAGGGAATCATGTTCCAGTGTCAGCCTAAGGTTCTGGGCTTGAGGAGAGTCCCACAGGTATCCAATCAAAACCACTCAAGCAGGCCCAGGGACATTATCTGTTGCCACTGAAGGACCACCAAGGTCAAAATGGATCGCCAGCAAAACCTGAAAGTGTACAAAGTCACGTACACTCCTGTGACCCCTAGAAACCACCTGATTGGTGTCAAATATGGTAGGCCCAACCACATTGTGTGTAGTTCATTCAATGTCAAATTGACAGGCCAGTGTCTTGTCAGCCCAGGCTCAGTCAACAAGACCTCACTCATCTTGGTGGAGCCAGTGACCAGGTCCTCAACAGAAACCAACTATAGCATCATCCCCAAGTCATTATCAGACTTGCCAGGGAGGTAACTCCAAGAGGGCAGGACTCTCAACGGTCTTCATGGACCAGAAGTGTTCTTTCCTGGTGGACTGCAGCAAAGCCAGATCCAACATGCTGTGAGTCAAGTAATAATCTAAGCCTTAGATCATCAGATTTAAGACTTATGGTGCAACATGGGCAGTGATATTTCAAGAGAGAGGTGCTGGAGTATGGTCCTCCAAACAAAACAGCTGCGGTGATCAGATTATCTGTGCCCACTTGCAAGAGACCAACAGGAGAAGCCCGTGGACTGCTCACATTTCCTCAGAAGAGGGATTGGGGAGGTCATTAGACTCTCACTTGATATTCCAGCCGCTCTGTGAAGACATCTGTATGCAGTTCTGCCTTGATTGCACTGGGTCTATCAAGATGGCATATCCTCAGGGTCTTGGGAGGTTCTAGAACTCCTGTCTTGTAATATCCACACCCACCCAAAACTGTGCCATTGGGATGAGTGGTTACAACAGCCTCCTCTGGCTTATTTACAGCTGCACAGGATGCAACTTGGCTTCAAAGTCCTCGGCCATGTTGTTTCAGAAGACAGGAGAAAATTTGCATTGTTCACAAGCACTCAGGTAGTGTTCAGAGGCCCAAGTCACTTGATGGATGCTTCAGACCTTCATGTTGATGGACCAGATTCACAAAGCCACCCTCACTGACAGCCCAGGACATCCAGAGCCAGGAAGGGGACAATCTCTGACATAGTCCATTGCCTCTAACAGCTCCCAGACTTCACTAGAAATCTTTGTGCCACCCACAGCTAGGAACTCAGAAGCCTTAGGTGTCAGTGGCATGCAGTGGTACTTGGTAGTTCCTAGTCTGCTAATAGCTATAATGTAAAGTGTGAGAATCTCCATCTTTGGCCAGGGATCTTTTAACTCCCTGTTATTAGTGACACACAATATAAATGATTCCAGTGGAGGTGAAGTGAAGTGCTGGTACTCAAACCTCATTAGTCCCTCGGCGCTTCCTTCCCACTCAGTGTGAAAGCAAAGGGTCCCCAGAACTGCAGCTTCAGCCTTGACCATCCCTGACACATTAACAAACTAACCATCAGAAATCCTTGACTCTGGGTCTGCTCTTTAGGAACCTAGAGAAGCAGGATAGGCCCATTGCTGACCAGAAGCTGCCAGTTCCTGAGCCCCACTCCTGGAAGAGCCAGCTTGAGCCCCACATCTTCCAAGAGCACCCATCCCCTGCCCAGAACTCACTGTGCCTTCTCCATGACCACTTATTTCCCAGTGTCTGACACTGAGGCTGAAGGCCAGCTTCCTTCTGCCTCTCTCTGGTCTCCTTATGCTCTCCATTCTCTCTCCAAAGCATCCTGCACAGTCTTGCAAGCATGTCTATAGATTAATGGTAAAGGCACTGAACAAATGCCCCACTGGCATTTGGTGTTGTCACAACACTGGTGACATCACAGGAGATGCCAGGGCTCTCCAGGATACAATAGAACGTTTCAGAAAGAGACTGCTGATGTCATATTGTATAGTCCTTGACTCCCTGCTAACTAGCTCACCTCAAACTGACTTTAATACAAGGTATGAAAAGGCCAGACGAATATCTAGCCTAGATACATAAGTCTAAAAACTAGGCCTCACTAGACCCCACTTCCTGCTTCTCAAAAACAAAAAGCCATTTATCACTAAAGCTCCAGATAACAGGGACAAGGGGAACAGCAAGTACACAGGCTTAGACAAATAACCAAATAAGGACAAAGCCTTAAAAACATCCAGGCTTGTCCAAAGAAAAAGATTATAACCCTGACCAGCGTCCAGCTAACTTTTAGCCAATAGACATTAATAACAATAATTGCCACCCGCATAAACCAATTATACCTAAGACAAAGTAACATCCTTAGACACTCCCCAAAATTAGGCTTAAAAGGACCCATCACCCCTTCCCCAGGGTCACTGACATTCTGCCTTTGAGCTGGTCAGATGGCCTCAGTATACTGGAATAATAAAAATACTCTTGCCAATTGCATATGTGGATGGTGGTCCTTTGTGGGACTTCTCCAGGACCCCAACAGATGCTCTTTCAAGGAGACTCTCCAGTGTCACAGGGAAGCCCTTGAGTATCTCCTCCTCCCAAAGCCAGAGATCTAAGTCTCTGCTCCATTACAAACTTTTTATCTGTAGGGAGTTAACAGTTCACTTTCAAAACAGTGCCCAGGATTTACCCTTTCTCTCCTTAAGACCCATACTCTATAGGATGAGAAATAAAAGATCCTGAAAAAGTAGGTCAGGATGATGCAGTTGAGGAAAGATGCATCTCCTGAAGTGAACAAGCACCTGGGGAAGATCATTGAACTCTTACAGCTGGGGGCCGTCAAACCAAAGAGAAATCACATATGTAATGATAAAAATTTTCCTGTAGAGCTTCAAGAGAGCTCATGCCAGCCATAAAGCTGTTAGTGACAATGTGAGGAGCTGTTGACAGGTTTGCCTGGAGCCACCTGAGCCAAGGTGAGTGTTAGGATTCTGCCACTCCTCCAGCTATATGACCGCACATGCGGTTCAGTAGCTAAGCAAGGGGTCTTACGTCTTATGTCATCAGTGTGCTGCATGATTATGCAATCTGTGCATGCGTGGCATAGCTCCATAAGCCCACATGCACATGTGCATGCGAATCCTTAAAAAGCCCATCACAGACTCCTCCCCTCTCTTCTGCTCTCTCCTCCTCCCTTCCTCTCTTCCTGCAGGTGCCATTCACAGGCCTGGTCACTCTCTTCTGTACCCCCCTCTCCTAATAAAGCTCTGATACTGGGTTCTGTCATGCCTCGTGACCTTTCCTCACAGAGTAAAAGCGCTGTATAAAAGTGCCATATTTAAAACCAACAGTGAGTCCTCAGATGTCAAAAGCAAACACTCCCAGAAAGCTTATGAAGGCCCAAACCTGGAACCAGGAGGCTGGGGAAAAGAGTAATGGTAAGTAAGAGATCAACCTTGACTGTGTAGAGGTATCAGGAGGAAAAGAACACACACACACACACACACACACACACACACGCACACACACACCACGCTGTCAAGGGGGCAACATGATGTAGTTCTCTGCTGTGGTGTTTCAACCATCCAACAAAAGCCAAATTCCCTGGTCTCAACCACTGGTGACAATTTCCATGCTATTTTAAAGGAGGTCTTGCTATTTCTGGGTACAGTATCTATTAGAACATGAAAAGGACAGGACAGGGGCAGGCAACAGGAGAGGCTCAGTGTTCATGCAACACAAAGCTTTATTTAAGCCACACCTCACCTTTTTACTTATCCTGACAGACACTGTAAAGAGGAGCTGGCCCATGATCAGCCTGGAGTGTATGTTCTCCAGATCTCTGGATTTTTTTTTTCCTTTTCTCCAAAGTGTTTTCCTTGGAACCTAGGCCTGAAGAATGCTGCCTGGTGATCTGAGTGTTTTCAGATATTGAAGCCCTAACCCAGTAAAGGGGGATGACAACTTTATTTCTGAATATGGTCTCGTAGAGTCCAGCAAGTTGAGGCTACAATGGAATTGAGGAGCAAAGCATTTTCCTCAACTGGTGTGAAAAGTGTCTTTATTGTGAGTGTTACAGCTCTGGAGGGAAAGGTATCCTGAGTTGGTGGAAGTCAGGGTGTACCTGGGGTACAGGGGGGATGGTCTCCCTGAAGTGTGTATCAATCCTGGTCCTCTCCTGGAGAGAGCCATTACAACTGAGCTCTGCTCAGTTCCTTTATGGAAACATCCTAGCAGAGCTGTGCTTCTTCTTCTGCTCAGGCCGAAGAGGTTACTTCTGCTTCACTCTGCTAAAGAGGAAAATCCCTGCAGAAATGTAGCAGTCTCCTCTGGCATGGCGGACATGTCATAGGAAGTTAGATAGAACAAGCCCCAAATATACTGTCTGCCCGTCTTAGAAGACACAAGGTTGGCATGGTTGTACAGTCATGTGTCCACAGCACTCGAGTTTCTGGGATTTATTCAGCACTGGGAATGGAACCCAGGACCTTGTACAAATGGGCAAATACTCTACTACTGAGCTACAGCCCCAAGCCTGACCCCACACTGGAGAGGCCGAGGCAGGAGGGTCTAGAAGTTCAATCTAGGAGGGGTAATCAGGAACACCCTGTCTCAATAAGGACATAATAAAGAACACAGGAATTCAGAGGAAGACAGAGATGGAGACTGGTGGGATGTAACCTGAGCCACAGGCCACCCAAGTCTTAGATCCTGGAAGAGGCAGAAAGGAACCTTCCCCCAGAGCCTCTGAAGAAGCCCCTGCCTAGCATCTCCCAGTGAGAGGCATGGGGTGTGGATAGGGGGTGGAGCCCCTACCTAGAATCTTTGGGACTTGGGACTTTGGGTCTCCGGAACCAGCAAATTCCATTCCTGCTGTTTTAAGACCCCTGGCTTGTGACCATTTATGACAACCCAGAACCCACATATAAGTGTGCAAGAGGGAAGAGGAGGTGCTGCCAGCAAGCCCTGGAGGCTGCTGTGACCTGTCTCCCCAGCTTGAACAATGTGAGAAGGCTGCTGCTGAGCCTCCCCTAACTCCACAGCAGCACTCAGAACATGTCATTCTTCATTTCTGAGGCCAGAGCCTTTGAAGAAGCCACTGCCTGGCATCTCCCAGTGAGAGGCATGGGGTTTGGACAGAGAATGGAGCCCCTGCCTAGAATCTTTGGGATTTGGGCCTCCAAACCAGCAAATTCCATTCCTGCTCTTTTAAGCCACCTGACTTTTGACCTCTTATGAAAACCCAGAACACATATATAGGTGCCCAAGATGGGACATAGGGTGCTGCCAGCAAACCCTGGAGGCTGCTGTGGCCTTCTGTCTCCCCAGCTTGAACAAGGTTAAAGGCTCCTGCTGAGCCTCCCCTAACTACACAGCACTCAGGACATGCCGTTCTTCTTTCTGAGGCCACTCTTGCCATCCTAGCTATCAAGTACCCTGGAGACAGCACCCCTCCAAGTATGACCTAGGACACCTTAATTACACTCTGCCCATCTCTCAAGGCAGCTCTCCTGCCAGGGTTGACCTGCCTGTGTCCCCAAAGCCAGGGTCTTTGTCTGTCTCAGTCTCTCTTAACAATGTCTCCTGTAGGTCAGGCTGGTCTCCCACTCTCCAAGAAGCAAAGGCTAACCTTCAAGTCCTGATCTTCCTTCCTGTCTGGATGTCAAGATAATGTTTATATGGTGCTGGTATGGAGCTTAGGGCTTTGTGTGTCCTAGGAAAGCCCTCCACTAACTGAGCCTCTGCCCTGGTCTGCCTGTCTTCTTTGAGGCAGAGTTTCTGTAGTCAAGGTTTTTTGGGAACACATGATCTTTCTATGTTTTTAATCCCCCATTCTGGAATGGCAGGCCTGTGTCCCCTACACCCTTCTACCCAATCATATCTGCAGTGTCCCCTGGGTCTGGTATTGGGTCACTAGTATGGCAATATGGACATGAGGGAAATGAGTGAGGGAGATAGTAAACCACCACAAAGACACATTCCCACAATCCCTGGGCACCTGAAGAGAAGTGGCATGCTCAGCACCATTTTAGGTTGGGATTCCCACAACCCCACATGTCAAAGTAGGCATTTGGAATGTGGAAGCAGAGAGGCAGGGAAACAGCCAGACCCAGACACATCCAAAAGGAGGCAGGCATACAAGAAGCGTGGGGACAGGGGCCAAGTGAGGACAGTGAGGGCACAGGCCAGCTGTGGTAGTAGGGCATCCAGTGTGGAGATGAGAAGAGCCAAAGTAGGGGTGGGGAAGGAGCTTAGACTATCACTGTGTCAGATAGGAACATTTTGGGGACTGATAGAAGATCTGGGGAGAGCAGGGTCCTAAGCAATGGTCTTTGCAGGTATTGGGGGAGCTTACAGTGGCAGAGGTCTGATCTATGACAAGCAGGCAAGCTCTGGCTGCAGGTGAAAGGCAGAGCACACACCCTGTGAGTGAGCAGGTTCTGGAACATTTCCTGCTGGTGGCCATGTCAGAGGAGCAGCAGGTGGCAAATGAATTTCAAGGTGTCAGCTCATCAGGAGGAAACTCTCCGATGGATCAGTCTTGCTTAGGCAAGGCCCCAAGACCACACACCCCAGAATGTCTTTTGCTCCTTCAGTGCCTTTACATGTTTGCTGCTGTAATCTTTCTCTGGTATTGGCATGGTGTGAATGTGTGTGGGCAGATCCCCACTGCCTGTAATGTAGTGTGGTGGTATTTTATTTGTACTGAAATGTGACTTTAATTGTATGTTAATAAATAAAGTTGCCCGGGGGTCAGAGCTATTAGAGCCATAGCAAAAGTTGAGTGGTGGTGGTGCATGCCTTTAATCCCAGCACTTGGTAGGCAGAGCTAGGTAGATCTCTGTGTGGTCAAGGATACAGCCAGCATTGGAGACACACACCTTTAATCTCAATACTATAGAAGACCTGGTGGGCTGTACAACAGACAGTGACAAGGCAGTCATGTGGTTGGTTTTACAACCAATGAGAAGGCAGAACAGAAAGTCTATATAAAGACAAACAGACAGGAAGTAGCTCTCTTTTCGGAGAGGTCTCTTGGCTTAAGAGGCTAGCTGCAGCAGGTGGGTAAGGCTCTTAGCTCTGATCTCTTGGCTTTCTTCTTTGCATTGGTTCTGTGTTTCTTATTTAATAAGACGGTTGGTTATATCTACAATGTAGTGTTCATCTCATGGAAACATCCTGATCTACTGGGGATTTTTATTTGTGGATTGTCATGAAGATGATCCCCGCCTAAACTGTACTGTCTAATTGATAACAATAATGTTAGCTTATGTAGAGTTTTGATGAATAAAAAATAAATACAGGAAATGTTCTACAACCAGGGCCTAAGAGTTTCACCTCTGGAGCTGCATAGGCTATAGCTTAAGTTAATGATTAAGAAAAACAGTTGAGTCCCAGAAGCCAGGCTGGCTTAAATTCCTTTAATCTTAATGCTGAAAGATGTAGTCACAGGTTTTGGTGTGTATCATTAGCTGAAACAAGGCTTTAAAATAACTTCAGGTTAGATCAGATGTTTTGATAATATTTTGAGATGAAAAACCCTAGAAAACAATCTAAAGCTCACAAGGACACATAGCTGAGGTAAAAAATACAAAGCAGCCCAACTGTTACTAGCTGATATACTTTCCTTGCTTGCTTGATTGATGATCAAAGGTGATGGTTTATTCATTATACCCATTTTTGTCCTCAGTCTTCTGATTTAAAAAAAACAAACTATAGACAAGTGGGTACATACCCTAAAGATTTAAAGTAGAGCTGACTGATTCTTTTTTATATATAAAAGTTTAGATTTGTGATTCCTTTAAGATTCTTTATAAGATTACCTTTCAAGATAAGTAGTAAAGTAATTGGCATAAGTAACTGCAAAATGCAGCCTGCCAGTAAAAGACCTGACTGAGAAGAATACCTTGCTTGCCCACACAGTCAATCTAAAACAAGTTGCTTGGGTATGAGTGTTTGTGGGTTCTTTGGATAATTTGTTTTTCACCCATAATATGTAAAATGTTTAATCATGTAAGGCATATGGGAAACCTGCTGGTTTTTACCATTTGTTTTGTATTCATTGTTATCATTCACTTGAAAAATAGAATGTAACCACATTATAATTCCTATATTGCCTGAGAAACATTGTTGGGGTATAGAAGCTGTAGAAAAAAAAGTATGCAGTAGAAAGAACAGAAGAAAAGAACATAGAAAGAATGGAGAAAAATAGAGAATAAAGAAGGAAACCATCAAGAGAGTATGTGAGTGTGTTTTCCCTTAACCCCGGCAGATTGAAGAGTCTAGTATAAGCTGACTCCATGGATTCCTTTTGAGCCATGTGCTGCTTGGAGGCTGCCCCCTAGGCAGTGATAATGAGACCTGGGAAGCAGGCAGGTCTCATGCACAAAACAGACATCTCCATGGTCCTCTCTAAAATTTCCACAGACCACCTTTCACTAGGCCCCAGGAGCAGAGCCACATGGAAGGCACCTGCATCCTGCCTGCTACTTAAATTTGAGAGACAATTGAGTCTTATTCCAGTCCAGATCTCCCCACAGAGGGCAGGAAAGCACCGGAACACTTCATAAATAAAAATAAATAAATAAATAAATAAATAAATAAATAAATAAATAAAAACAAGGTCTCCCTATGGAGCCCAGATTGGCCTTATGTTCCCAATCCTCCTACCTCAGAGTGATCTGCTTTGAAGGGCAGTTCACTTACAAGCTAAGAGTGAAGATCCATTAAGACCCTGTGGTTGGAGCCATCTAAGGCCCCAGGGGTGGTAAGATCATCAGGGATCTAGTGTCAGGCTCTGAGTCAGTTTCACTGGCCTTACAGTACAGCCTGAGTCAGCTCTGCTGCATAGGAACCCTCACCAGGGACATCAGACCATGGGACTCTCCATCTCACACAGGCTGCTCTGTGGGTCTGGGCCTCAGGCTGGCAATGAAGTAGCCATTCAAAAAACATGGCCTCCTAGATTTCCAAAGGTCAAGAGTTCTCTGTGGGAAACACCTGGGACCACATGCATTTTAGATTTTGGTTATATCTGGATTTTTGAATATTTATAAATACACATACAGAAGAGCTGGGCATGGGAATGCATGCCTGTGATACCAGCACTTGGGAAACTGAGGCAGGAGGATGGAAGACTGCAAGTTCCAGGCTAACCTGTCTTTCCAAACAGAACAAAACACAACAAAACAAAAACAAACAAAAACCAGTTGTGTTGAAGATTAGACACAGCTATAATCCAAAAATCTCCCACATTGGCCCTGCCGTTCATCAGTCAGCCCTCCTACCCTCAGAGCCCAAGGAAGACCCCTGCAACATTTGCACTGTGTCTCTGTTGGTGGCAATCCACCATGATGCCACATGAGGAATCTTCCATCTGTGGCATCATGTTCGGGAAAATTCAGGAGTTTGTTTGGATTTGGAGATGCTCCACTGCTGTGGCAGAGCCTTGCCCAGCATGTGAGGGTCCCAGGTTTGGCCCCAAGACTGACAACAAAAAACCCAAACATTATGACGGGCAGTGATGGCGCACGCCTTTAACCCCAGCACTCGGGAGGCAGAAGCAGGCAGATCTCTGAGAGTTCAAGGGCAGCCTGGGCTACCAAGGGAGTTCCAGAAAAGGCACAAAACGACACAGAGAAACCCTGTCTTGAAAAACCAAAACCAGGGAACCCAGGTGCCATATGTCCTGCCCTTGTGTCCGCATCAAAGGTATTTTGGTGACAGTCACCATCCAACCACAGGAAACCTATCCACATGGGGGTTCAGTGGCACTCATGTCACCAAGCAAAGCCCAGGGCCGAGGGTCAGCATGGACAGGTAGTGTGGAAAGCATGTCTCCCATGTACAGCAGGGGCTGTCCTTGGCCTGACTCTGTCCTCACACTCCAAGGCTTCCAGTGGGTGTGGATTTCAGAAGCAGCCCAACCGCCAGCCACTTTGTCAAGCTGTAAGCCTTCAGTGAGCCAGGGTTAGACTGTGATGAAGTAGTGTGTAGGGCCCTCATGCCTGCTCTGGATTGTGTGTGCAGATTTTCACTTGAGTGAATCTCTGAAACCTGTTATGTCACCCCCACCCTTGTAGATGTAACCAACCATCTTATTAAATAAGAAACACAGAGCCGATTCAGAGAAGAAAGACAAGAGGTCAGAGCTAAGAGCCTCACCCTTTCTGCTTCAGCGATCCTCTTCAGCCAAGAGAGCTCTCCGAAAAAGGGCCTACTTCCTGTGTGTATGTCTTTATATAGTCTAGCTGTTCTGCCTTCTCATAGGTTGTAAACCCAAACACGTGACTGCCTCGTCACTGCCTGTATGTACTGCCCTCCAGGTCCTTAAAGGCGTGTGCCCCCGCCGCCACGCACTTGCTATGGCTCTAATAGCTCTGACCCCCAGGCAACTTTATTTATTAACATACAATTAAAATCACATTTCAGTACAAGTGAAATACCACCACACACCCTGCCTGATAGCTCTTGGAAATACTGCAATGTCTTTGATGCTGGAACAACTCCTGACCACCCACCCCCCCGCCCCTGTGAAGTCTGATTGGCCTTCCACTGATCATGTAAAGAATGCTGTTTTCCTCTACTTAGTGTTTTGTGTTATTTGAGACAGAATCCCATCCAAAAGCAGCCCTCACATTAGTCATGTTCCCACGTCTTTCTCCCACACAGAAGAGACTAGAGAATATTCAAGGTTTGTTCAGTGTGGACATTTCCTCCTAATCACAGAGCAGACGCCAGGGAGGGGAAGGGCTTTGGATGCATCCTCTGGCATGCTGTGACCTTTTAATCAATCCCTAGGTGTCTCACAAAGTCAAGTCCATATTGTTGAGTTTGTCTCTACCAGTCAAAAAGGATGGGCATGGGCTTCCCCCTTCACCACGTAATGGCAGTACAGGGAGCAAGCCTGAGCATTTGCTCCTCAGCTTGTGTGGATTCCTTTCCTTCCTATTGAGTGTGTTGAGACTCTGCCATTCTTGCATGGAGACACTGCAGGCCAGCAGCCTCCATGCTCTCTGAATCAATGGTGTCTGTGAGAAACATGACCTCCTCCTGGGCACAGCTACTTCTCATTCTGCACAGGCTGTTCAATGGTGCTGACCACAGTCAAAGCAGACAAGTATAAGATATACTTCTTTTCCAACCTGGAAGACAGAAAACCAAATCTGAACTGAGGTGAATGAGCAGGAATTCCCTGACTCCTCATGCCAATGAGGGATTCGTCACTGAGGTCTTGTTGACTGAGCCTGGGCTGACAAGACACTGGCCTGTCAATTTGACATTGAATGAACTACACACAATGTGGTTGGGCCTACCATATTTGACACCAATCAGGTGGTTTCTAGGGGTCACAGGAGTGTACGTGACTTTGTACACTTTCAGGTTTTGCTGGCGATCCATTTTGACCTTGGTGGTCCTTCAGTGGCAACAGATAATGTCCCTGGGCCTGCTTGAGTGGTTTTGATTGGATACCTGTGGGACTCTCCTCAAGCCCAGAACCTTAGGCTGACACTGGAACATGATTCCCTGCTTGGCCAGGCCCCACAACATGCGCTTTGAAAGGGATCCCAACCACATGGCTCCCATTGAACTCAACATTGATTATCTGGCTCTAGTTCAGACACATGGCATCCCTCCACTGCTCCTGAGGGGTTATGCACCTTTCCATCAAGCTTGCCTTCTGCACCATTCAGCCTTATAGAAAAGGATGCTGGCTGGTTAACTTTTAATCCTCATTCCCAATGGCTCATAACAGTGAGGCAGTGAGTGTCATCTGGATGTGATGATGAGCATCAGGTAGGGTCTATCAGGGATGTGCTTATGGTTAAACTTCATGACACCTCGTTGTTACCAGGCTCTTGGGCAATATAAGAAATACCACATTACACATTTTTATGGTCAACAAATGTAATCTCTGCCTTTCTAGGCCCTTCACTGCAATGGAGAGGCCTCCAGACCCTGCCTTCCAAGTCATGATGTTGAACTCAGCTGGATGCCTGCTTCTCTCCTCTCCAGGCCAGGGCCTCCTGCCTGGACCTTGTGAGCACTCCTTTCACCAAGGGGCATCATGGGAACTGGAAGGGGTTTCCTGTTACATGCTGTCTGTGGTATTATTGTACACTGATTGTGTGAATGCCCATCTCCTGACACAAATTGGACACAGTGAGAGTTCTTCCCCACAGATACAATCTCCACCTTGGGCAACATGGCCAGAGGGGCTGGGGACATGGGCAGATATGTCACTGCTGTTGACTTCCGGGATCTGCAGGTTCAGGTCACAGATACCGTGGTCACAGATAGAGCCTGGCTGGTCTAACTGATGCACCCTGACTCTTCCCTTACCCATGATCTTCACAGTGAATGGACTTCTAGGCAACATGCTCATCAGCAAATTTGGTGGAGATGATATAGACCCCAGGCACAGTGGGGAGGTAGGATACCTTGCAGGCAATGTACTCCAGGTCGTCTATCTGGATGTCCACATTGCTGGGTCCTTCTACTACCAAGGACATGCCACCATAACCTGCATATCTTGTGTCCACAACGATGTAAGATATCTCAAAAATCTGGCCTTCTGACAGGCTTCAGCCATAGACTTCGGTGCAGCACAAATGGTCAGTTTCAAACTGGATCACCATAATGGATATGGGGCACTGGCCACATGGTTGCCATTCTTGATGCTGACTAGAGATTCACTCACCTCTCAGAGGATGAAAGAAATGCCAATGTGGCTGTTGGGCAGCCTCTTCAGCAGACAGGGCTCGTCATGTCTAGATGGGGCTTGATCCTGGCTGTCATGTGTTGAGGTCAGTCTCACTGATGTCCAGAAGGAAGTTGGCAGCTGATCCTCGCTTCACTTGTGAGTAGTGTCTGCTATCATCTGTGATCTTGACAGTGAAGGGGCTGCCAGGGATGTGCTTCTTATTATACTTGACCAGGATGCTGTAGTCACCGGGCAGGGTGGCCAAGTAGGTCACTGTATATGTCCCATCTTTGTTGTCAATGCAGCTGATGTCTGCTTTTGAGGGTCAGTCCCTCAGTAGCAAAATCCAGACCACCTTCTCCTGCATCTTCTGTGACAATGGTAAATGAGGCATTTTTGTTGGCTATTCCATACACAAGGCCTGGACCATATGCAGAAAGGCTCCCACGGTTGTGTAGTTCACATAGAACAGGAGAGGGCTTTCAGGGATGTGGCTGCCCATGTATTTGATGTGCATCTTGTGAAGCCTGACTTCAGTGTGGACATATCTGACAGTGACCGTGCCATCTTTGTTGTCCATGATCTCAGGTGTAGCTTTCTTCCCAGAGGCATATACACCTCTCCTGTGATTTCTCCTTTCCTGACAGCAAATGAAATCACCAAGCCTAGGCCATTCACTGACTGGCACATAGGCCTCTTCAGTCACCTAGTACCTAAAGGACATACATTTACTTGGGCCTGCTCCATGGCTATGACTTCTCTATCAGTGGCCATGACTGTGAAGAGGCTGTTGGGAATATCAACACCACAGAAGAGCACGTGAATCCCATAGGTGCCTGGCTTGGCAGCAGTGTAGAAAATGTCATAGGTGCCATCTTCATTTCCGATGACATCAGCCTCAGCCTCTGTGACATTCAGAATCATGCAGGCCACTTTTCCCTTCCCAGCAGTTTTAGCATCCAGTATGAAGCCCATTTTCTCTCCAGTTTTCACAGTAGGGGCAATCCCAGGACCTGTGGCCAGGCACTTGCTGGATCCACCTGTCTGCATGGCCCAGATAAGGTAAGGAGAATGTTGTCTCCACTATAGCCGACCCAAATTACATAGTATCTGGTCTTATCAGAGATATAGGTAATGGCATATGTGGCATCTTTATTGTTGCGGCTCTCTGAGGCTTTCCCTCTTGGTCTGTGATCTGGACAGCCAGTAAGCCTTCACCAGCATCTCTGGCATCAATTGCAAACTCCACAGGTAAGCTGTCAGGCACCCCATAGGAACTGAGGCCTGGCCATGATGCAGTCACTTTGCTGGCATCCTATGCGTGAAGGACCTTGACCTTAAAGAGACTTTGAAGGATCTCATCATGAGCAGTGTAGTTGATGGAAACAATGTAGGGCCCCTCCTGAGATGGGGTAGTACTTTCCTCATGTCTGTCTTGACCTGTGAGCATTGGTGTATTTAGATCTCCTGAAGCTTAAAAGAACCTTCTTAAAGAGATGAAAAGTTTAGATATGTTCATTATTATTATTTGTGGTCTGTACTGAATCTATATGCCATATACCCGCGGTATTCAGCGCGAGCAAAGCTCGGCTGCCGCAATAGCCGTGGCCAGCCCCGAATGCCGGCTGCACTCCTTCACTTGGCTGTTCAATTTAGTCTGAAATTTTTCTGTAAAGAGGTAACTTGAAGAATAGACTCTGCCTTTTTATCAGACAAAGGAAGGCGATTGATTCTAAAGTATACATAATTAAAATAGAGCCCTGGCAGCAATTAAGGCGTGGCATAGTTTTATCTATAGAGAAAAGCTTAAACATTTTTAAATTTAAATTTAAATTTTAGGGGACTAAGTAAGGAATTGATCATATTAATATTTAGAGTATTTATAGATACAGTTTTGAGTATAATAGAGATTATGATCATTTCTAATGTGATCAAGCAACAAATTGTATTATTTAATTAGCTTATAATTTAAATAAAACTTATCCTTAACAGTTTATAATTTAAGTTACTGGGTGGATGACTAGTCATTAAGTTGTATTTTTAGTTATTTTTAATAGTTTGTAATTTAAGTAAACTTATTCTTAACAGTTTATAAGTTAGTAGCTAAATGATTAATCATTAAGTGGTATTGTTTAGTTATCCTTAATAGTTTACAATTTTAGTGAACCTATTTTTAACAACTTATAAGTTAGTTGTCTCTATAAATTTAGAGCTTTGTTTCATCCTGCTAGATTTAGCCTTAAAAATAATAAGCTTGAATTGAAATTCTTTTAGTATGGAAACAAAGGCTCTTAATCATGAATCAGTAAAGAAACAAAAATAGCTGTTTCATGAGTGATGAGGGGAAAAAGTTCATTTTTAAATTGTTAAGAGGAAAGATTTTTAGAGCTGATGAGAACTGCAGAGTTTAACTTAAGAGGCAGGCAGCAGCAGGGTGCCTGTTTAGGCCAGCCAGCCACCTGGGACCCGAGGGGGTGGGGGGAGGGGCGGAGGGGAATGTTGGAGATGCAGACAGGTGGAGATGCAAAGAGAGTAAGTGTCTATGCAGCAAGGTTTTTCAGTTCTGAGGACATCTCCAATCAAACTGAAAGACCTTCAGAATTTTCCAAATCATAAGGAAAGCGTCCCCTCCCCAGTGACTTGGTTAGAATGAGTTAACCAGAAGTTACTGGACACAACCTTGATTTTTGTAAACAAACAGAAGCTTCACAGTAACAGTTAACCCAAAAAGAGAAAGGGGGGAGGGAGAGAGGGAGAGAGACAGAGACAGACAAAGAGACAGACACAGAGAGAGAAGAAATAGGAGAAAACAGCTGGAGAAATAAGTTTACGGTGCTGGGAGTGAGAGCTGGGGAATCTTCTCTTGAGTTTCCAAACCAGCATCACTGTCTTGGCCAGCACAGCCACGGCTGTCAGCCTATCAGGGAAGCTGATTTTGTTATTTAAATGAAGAGCTGTCCCAGCTCCAAGCTCCCCAGTACCAGCAGTTTGCAAGTTAACCCTTTTGTTTCCAGTGAATCATTTCACTGAGAGCTCTGCTTGTAGCAAACAAACCCCACCAATTTTTATTTACGTTCTCAGGGGGTTGTGTGGAGTGATTTATAATTAGGCAGAGCAGAGGAAGCCAAATGTGGATTTTTATCTTGCTCAGCTCTATTGGAGCAGCAACGCCCTCAGTGAAAGCACTTAGGAATGGGATCACCACTGTGTGTCACTAGACCCTGCATCTTGCCCTGCTCAGTTGGGGTGTCTTTAACAGCATGTGAGTAGTTGTGATTTTTGATGATATCCAAGTCCTTCACTGTGTCATCAGGAAGGAGGCTGCTGAACTGTACATTGAGTGGGGCTTTTCTGGCTCCCTTGGTGTAAACTGTGAAGTGGGTTGGCTTCCCATTTTCCACACTTGCTTTACTCACACCCAGGCCTTCTGTCTTCACTTGTTGGCATTGTGGGACTTGACTCTGAAAGGGCTGGCAAAGATTTTCTGAGATGCAAAGAGAATCTTGATAGTGTATCACCCAGCAACAGGAATCAGATATTTAAGTGTAAATGTGTCACTGATGTGAAGGCCTAGACTTAACTTTACAGGCTCAGGAATATGCCATAATAACTCAAACGAACAGGATCCTGTCTGTGGTTTATGGCCCTTGGAAATATCCAGATAACCCTGCTGAGCAGTCCAGATAATCCTGTTCAATGGGTTGTGGCTCCCCGCCAAAAGTCTAGACCAATAGTTTCAAGAAATCACCTTGCCCCCTCTACCCAATTCCAAGTTGCCAATTCCCGGCTTGTGGTTTTTCCCTATAAAAACCCTCTACACCTGGGCTCGCGGCCATTGCCACACTTCCTTCCGTCTGCCTTGCAGTGGCCCAGGTTGAACCTGAATAAAAGGACCCTTATGTGCTTGCATCGGAAACCGGCTCCTTGGTGGTCTCTGGGGGTTTCGAGAAACAGGTACAACAACTGACATTGTAAATAATGTCAAAATCCACATCTTCCTCATCCTCACTTAACACTTGGGCATCGCACTTAATGCCAACACGGACATCAGCTTCCCTGGCCTCTGTACAATCCACTGTGAAGTGAGTAGGCTCATTTGCCTTCAGACTACTTCTTTCCACACCCGGTCCAAACACTTTGACCTTCTGTGAATGGCCACCTTGCCAGATGTTGACCCTGTAGGGACTGGGTGGAATAGTCACACTTGTCTAGACCCTAGCTGTGGTGTGCTTGATGGATTTAACCGGGGTATATGAGCAGGCATATGTGCCATCCATGTGACTCTTCATCTGGATGTCAGTGAGTTGACCTTCTCTGTCTTGACCCAGTATCTACAAGGGAGCTTTTCCAGCATCCTTAGGATTCATAATGAACTCAGTTGGGTTGTTGACAATGCAACCAGATTTCTCTAAACCCAGCCCATATGCTTGGACTAGATCTAGGTTGTAGTCTCTGGCAGCAAGGTGGATGAAAGTCATGTATTGGGCTGTTCTTTATGTCTTCATCATCACATCTGATGTGAACAGCATATTCTCCAGGCTCCTAGGGCCAGTATTTGACATCCAATGATCTAATATTCTGATAATCATATTCTGGTTTTGCTTGGGAACAGCCTTCAATTGTGAAACCCAGAGTCCCAACCTCAGAACCAGTGGACTCCACCACAAAGTCTTTTGACTGACCAAAAATGCCACCATGGAGACCAGGGACCCATGCACAGATTTCTGTATGCCTGCTTCAGGGCCACCTTGAACTTCAAAGGAGCTCTTTAGAATGAAACGCCCTCCCTGCCCAACCCAAGTAACTGAAATACTGTATTTCCTTGGTGTGCTGGGGTAGTGCTAAATGAGTAGATCCCATCCAGAAAGTCCTTCTGCATATGAGCTCCTCCAGACCGTTAGGGCCATTCACAGTTACATCAAGCTCCCCTACTCCAGCAGCTTTGGTGTCCACCTTAAAGTTTACAGTCTCCCAGATCTGGAGTGCTTTGGGCTGCAGGCCTCAGCCACTGGCCCAGGAGGCATTTGGACTGCAGGCTTCCCCAACTTGCATGCCAAAGGGACTCCCAGGAATGGCATCTTGAGCAAAGGAGACCTCGACCACATGGGGGATGTGTTTCACTGGTTTCCTCTGTCTTCCACCAGCAGCTCCACAGTGTTCTTGCCCTAGGGATCCTCCACCTCAATGTCATTGTCACTCCTGCCAGTTCCAGCTGTGTAGCTGTCAAAGCAGGTGGGCTTATTGGCAGTGTTCCCCCTAGTTTCCAACCCTGGGCCTTTTGCAGTGACCTTGCTGGCATCTTCTTGGGCTTTGTCAACATTCACTTCAAATGGGCTCTTAAAGATGTGCTGTCCTGCAAAGAGGATATGACTTTGTGGAGCAGGGTGACCTGGGGCAGATACTCCACAGAGTATGCCTTGTTCTTTTCAGTGTCAGGGTCACATGTGCGTCTTGTTTGTTTCCTTCTGGGTCCTCAGCAAACACCATCACATCTCCTTGCTCAGAGCTGATGATATCTACAGTGAACTTGTCTGGCTGTCTTACCATGTTTCCAGTGGGTTTGATTCTCTCTCACAGGCCCTGGATTTCATTGGATTGAGTTTGGATTTAAGAGGAGCACCTAGCTTGAGCGTGTCTTTGGGGAACTGAGACATGTCGTCACGGAGTGCGCCTCTATTTTTAGGTAAAAATCTCCTCATGAGTGATGACCTGTGTGATGCTCAGCCAGTCATCAGTCTACTGCATGACTTCACAGGCATTATCCACTGGCTTTGTGGGCCTCAAGATTCGCCGTCTGGGCGCAGACCTGGAGCACAGCTGTCTACCAGGGATCCTAGGGATTGACCATCTTGCCAGTTCTGGTTGAAATTGGTGATGGGCAAGTATGGATCTTGTTCTGAATCCATCCTAGCAGCCTCTGCTTTGGTGTCTGCTTCTTAGCATCATGATCCCCTTCATCTTTCCATATACACATGTGTGAAGGCAATATGAAAGCCTAGATACCTTGCCCCATACCCTTTTTACCCAATCTCAAGGCACCAAGGCATGTAATTCCCAGCTTGTGGTTTTTCCCTAAAAACTCTCCCAACCTAAGGCCTGCTGCTGCCGCTGCACTTCTGTCTATCAGCTGGGTGACAGCCATGGTTCAAACTTGACAATAAAAAGACCCTTGTGTGCTTGCATCAGAAACTGGCTCCTTGGTGGTCTCCGGGGGTTTTGCAACATGGGTACATACAACATTTGATGCATTGGCCGGGAAACCCCACCACCCCACAGACTCCAGAGTGGAGGGTCCCTGACCAGCTGGTAAATGTGTGTCTAAGTGTCTGTCTGTCCTGTCTGTCTGTGTTCAGTTTTATTTCTGTTGCATGCCTAAGTCGGTGAAATCGGTGACTGTGATCAAGAATGGTTAAGAGGTGGGTGTGCCCAAGGACAATGATCACAAGGGCCTAAAAGACATTCCAGACCCCGGTAGTGGGACAGATACCACCACATCTGTTTAATTGAGAACAGAGGCCCTCAGATCTGTAGTGGGGCAGAGACCCCAACATCTGTTTCTGGTCAGCTGATACTGTTTCCCTGGGAAAATTGTTTGCCTTTCTGTTGGAATGTCCTGCCTATATGAATGTGTAAATGTGTGAGAAATGTGGCCACAGGTATTTGTGTTTTATGCCTGGGCTTGTGTGTGCATTGTGACTCCTGATAGAAGCTGTGCATGAACAGCCTTTGGGGCCAGATGGCCAGTGGAAGGGATGCAGGGTCCCTTTGATTGGGCTGGGCTTGCTCTCTGGTAGGAGTGCAGACAGCGGTGGGCCAGGAAGCTCACTGTTGTGGCACAGCCAGGGCAGCCCAGGGGCTACTGTGGGGACCTAGGGTGCCACCAATCGGCTGGGAGCTAGGGCGGGGCATGAGCACCGAGGCCTGGACATGACAGGTTTGTGGCTGGGCTGCCACACAGGGAACCGCAGGGTGGAGCAGCATGGAGCAGGTGAGGTCTCATGTAGCTTGGAGCATGCCTCACCCAGGTGTGCTGTCGGACTCAGGGCTAATGGAGAGCTGCCCCTCTGGGGCTGTGACCAGGGCATGGGGTTCCCTTCTAGTCTGCCGATCTTGTGTACTTGAGAATCTGGGGTTGGTGGTGATCTTTTGTCCCCATGCTGTTCTCCATTTCCCATGCTGATGGATGGGATGCCCAAGACATGCCCTGGGGCTGCCTGCTAAACCTGACCAAGGTTTGGCTCCAAGGGTGGAACAGAATGTTACTGCCTATGGTTGCTAAGCTACGGAGGCTATGTTATAATGCTGTAGCCAGGGCTGCCTTGATCATTCAGATCAATAAGTTCTTCAGGTTCGTACACTGTTGATGCAAATTTAGAGTTATTCTTGTTATGGTATAGGCATGTATTTCTGTTCTTGTTTAAAAGAGTGTAGCTTTACAATATATCCTAGACTACTGAGGGGAATCACAAGAAAGACCTTGGTAAGAGTTTCTGTATTTAAAAAATAAGAGAGAAAGCAGGAGACTAAAAAAAATAAGAGAAGGAAAGGAAAAGAGAAATTTGAAGTAAATGTCTGAGGAATCAAAGGAATGGACTGAGGGTACATAGAAGGCTGTAGAAGGTCAGAGGGGAAGTGAACTATGTTGTGGTTTCTTATACCTACAAATACTGAATTTGAAAGTTAATTCTGGTTGGATTTCATTTTAAAATTAGCTGATGATTCTTTACTGCAAACTGTTTATGTTAAAAATGGAGATATATATGTGTGTGTATATCGACAAGTATGTGACTTAGATTTAACTCTATTTGCAAATGTAAGCTAGTTTTAACTGTATGTATGTGTTTGAAACTTGGATCCAATTGTGCATATGTGTGACAATAATTATTGTCTAGAAAAACGTGTTTTACACAGCAAACATGTCTTTCCTCCGTCTTGGCTGGTGAACTCCTCATGATGTAGGCAGCCACATGGCTGGCAACCATCTTTTACTAAGGTTATAAAGATGTATTCAGGTTTACAAAAGCTAACTTAGAGATTTATACCTAAGTCCTTATGTCTTTGCCAAGTGTTCAGCAGTAAGCTTCTAGAGATTTTTAAATAGATGGCTACACGCGTTTAATAAATAAGGTATTTGATAAATATTAAAGCTGCACCTCAATGCTTTTATACACAAGAATATACCTTGCTCTGGCAGCTAAACTTTGTAATTTAAGATCCACCCAGGTGATAGTCACCAGGAATTGAGATGTACATTTCTTGTGATGCAGCAAGACAATGACCTAGGCAAAGGGCTTGGAACAGCTTCTGACTCCATGAGTCTCCACCCTTTGGGGGATGAAAAAACTTTTTTACAGGGTTAGCCTAGAATGACCTGTATGTCAGATGTTTGCATTGAGATTCAACAACGGCAAAACTACAGTTATGAAATAGCATTGAGAAAGTTGAGAACCAGTGACATGGATTATGTTTCTCCTTATTCAAGGTCTAGTCAGGCTTAAGAATGTATGTTTAGCCTCCTTATCTTTGCTAAATGTCTTAAGTTTAAACTACTTGGTTAAACTGAGTCATATAAATGTTTAATATTGACATTTTGTTTTGGTTTCTTTACTGAACCTGTATTTGATACTAGAAGAGCTTCAATTTAAAATCATTGTTTTTAAGACTACTTATTGTAGACCATTAGAGAACATAAGTAAATAGTCATCTTATAAATAATCAAGTTCTTTAATTATAGTCATGCTAAGTACTGATGTAATTAATTACAGGGATAATCTTTACTCAGTCCCTTACATATGTGTTCAGGGTTGAGCTTAAAACAAGTAACTAGAAACAAAGTTTGTCTATTCAGATATACCTGGACAGACTTCATACTTCAGAGATATGCAGAATATGGCATTTAAAATGTTGATCTAAAAGCTTATTATGTCAGACAGACGTCCAGATCCTAGCTGACCCAAGATCTTCAAAGAAGATTACATACGAGGCACCACAATGTCTCTGCCTGGATTATGGCAACACTGACCACAAGGCAAGATGCCCCCAATGCAATGCCTGCCACCAGTATCGAGCCCTGACTGTGGACAAGCAGCAGGACACTGGAGAATTGATTGCACCCCTTTTGCCTAGATAAAGTAAGATCAGTCTTCCCATGTGTGTCCCTCTTCCACAGGAAAAACTCTGCCTTATGGGCCTGATAGCCAAAGAAGATTGATGCTGTTCTGATACTTGGGCCTCCAACACTATAGAGACCTGGGTATGGACTGGTCTCTGTCATTTATAGAATTGGAAGCTGCTTGCCCTGCACTCAGACATAATTTATCCTTCTTGGATCTCTGATAGTATTGACAGTAGGCTAGCTATAACTTTGTCAACTTGGCAGCATCAGACAACCAGATCCTTTTGCAAGGCTATAGCTAGCTTGTTAGCTAATTTTTAAGAAAATGTTCTAAGATATAAAAGTTTAAATAAGTCATAAAGGGTAAATATGGGTCTAAAACGTCTGAGGATATGAAAGCTTATAAGCTTTGAGGATCTCAGAAAATGATTTAAGATATAAATACAAGTTGTAATGAGAAATGCTTCAGATTGCTCTCTCCTATGATATAACAGTTCAGAGATAATAGAGTTCTGATAAGCTGGTAGAGCAATGAATACTTACTATTCAGTCACAAGCTCAACATTTTACATTTATTTTAGTTGTCATCTAAATATATCTAAATATACACTTAAAAGTGCCTCTCATCAGGCCAAAGATCTCTGTCTAATTTTTACCTGGCTTTCTGGACAGAAGGAAAATGCACAAGCTTTTAACCCAAATCTGTAGTCCTTGTTGGGACTCAAAGGTATGAGTCCACTTCTGCTGTCTCGCAGATGCCCATCACCTGCTTTGTCTATGATGTAGATGTCAGTACAGATTGGTAATACTAATGTATCTAAAACTTTTATGTCATTTTGTAAGATAATTCATATAGGCCTCAGAGAATTAAAAGAGTCATAACTTGGATCTACTTAACAGAGGTTGGAAAGACCCCAGATGAGTATAGCTTAAATTTTCCCCACTTGTCTATTCCTAAGAATGGTATTTTTTTTCTCTCTCCTGGTCTCGGGACTCCTGCTCTTCACAATTACTAAGAATATGGGCCTAAAAATTCCAAATCAGTTCATAAATTTTAACTGCAGTTCCTAGTTTAAGTTTGTCTCAACAGGTTTCCACTTGGCTGGCAGACACTTCCAAGCTTCAACTGCTGACTACACTGCTCTGGATGTGCTAAAAGCTGACATGACCAGCCCAGCCAATGTGATTGTTCTCTGACTCTACAGCTGGGTCAGATAGCCACCTGCTTCTGACAGATGCCCCATTGCCCAGCCTTTGACTAGCCTTTCAACCTTTGACTAGCCTTTCAGGCTTTTGGGGGTCCTGACAATGGTGCCCCAATGTCAACTAGAAGCAGTTCCAGAAGAGAATATGCCGTCCCATGTTCCTTACCCAGAACAGACTGAAATGCTGGGTCAAGAGGAAACTTCCTGGCATAGGAGCAAGATGGCCAATTATGATGCCCATTGACATAACAGGAAAATAGGTTCAGAGTTGTCAATAGATAAATTTATTAACTGAAATGGTTTTACAATAAGATAAGACACTTGACCTTCTTTTTGCAGAACCAAAGAGGTATTATCTAAGATCACAACCTGGTCGTACTGGAAATCAGAACTACAGGGACTTAGGAATGACTAGATACAGATGTCACTGCCCTAGAAAAATCTGTTAGCTAATTGTTCTTAGGTCCCAATACCCTTGAACCTCTGGACAGGAAGTACTCATTATTGCATCTTGTCATTGGTACATATGAAGGGGGGAATGTGAAGGCAATATGAAGGCCTATACTTGACTTTACAGATTCCTTCTTAGGGAAGGGCTACCATCTTAGACCATCTGGTGACTAGGGTCTGTACTCAGTTCCAGGAAGAACCTCAGGAATGTGCCATCACAATTCAAACAGATACCCTAGAAGCAACTAATTAAGAAACAGGGCAGCAAAGTTTAACAAGATCCAGATGCTCCTGCAGACATCCTGTCAGCAGTTTATGGCCCTTGAAGATATCCAGATAATCCTGTCAGCAGGTTGTGGTTCTGCGCCGAAAAATCTAACCCAATAGTTTCAAATGTGGTTTCATGCCAAAAGCCTAGACAATAGTTTCAAAAAATCTCCTTGCCCTGTATCCCTTTTACCCAATCTCAAGGCACCAAGGCATGTAATTCCCAGCTTGTGTTTTTTCCCTTTAAAAACTCTCCTACCCCTGGGCCTGCTGCTGCTACCACATTTCCCTCCATCAGCTGGGTGGCAGCCTAGGTTTGAACTTGACAATAAAAGGACCCTTGTGTCCTTACATCAGAAATCGGCTCCTTAGTGGTCTCTTGAGGTTTTGTGACACGGGTAGAACACATGGAAATGGAGTAGAGAAGGATCAAAGCCCACAGCAAGCCCAAGATGAACTTCAGGTTCCCATCCACAATGACTTCACTATCTGTGGACACAAACTTGATGCTTTCATGGCCCAGAAACTCCAGCACCACCAACACCTTCTCCAGCTTCATCTGTTGGAAGGTGGACTGCTGGTGGGACTTGTGGTGCCTGTGCTTCTGGCTGAGCACCTTGAGCAGCTCAATGAGCCACGACTTGTCAGTCAGGTCAGTCTGCAGGTTCCGGATGCATTTGTTCACACATGAGGTGCTCATTGTACCAGTGAATGAACATGTTCTGCTGAATCTTGGCTCATCTTTCACCAGGTCCTTCTCAGTCACCAACATCCTGGAGGCAGAGAGTGTGATGAGACAATGAGTTGCAGGGGATGATATAAAAAGCCCCAAGGACCCACAGAGGGGAACAGAGGCAAATGGGAAGGGGGCTTAAACTTGCTTCTTCCAAGCCACAACAGGAGCTGCTCTCAATAAGCAACTTTTTTTTTAAAAGATTTATTTATTATGTATACAGAAGAAGGTGCCAGATCTCATTACAGATGGTTGTGAGCCACCATGTGGGTGCTGGGAATTGAACTCAGGACCTCTAGAAGAGCAGTCGGTGCTCTTAAACTCTGAGCCATCTCTCCAGCCCCAATAAGCAACATTTTTGACAATACATTTTCATAGTTGAAATTGCTTTGAAATATTTTAATTCTGACTTTCCAAAACATTAAGAAACAAATTTTAAAACAAAATAACTGTATTTATACTTGATTTTTTAAATTCATTTTAGACTACTAAAATTTTTACTTTTATTTATTTTATTTAGGTAGGTAGGAACAGTTAGAGTAATTCACTATGAAAATCTTAATCTCCATTAAACCTGACATTCTTTTCATTTCTCTCTTCAGGCTTTTTGGAAGATATCCTTTCACTGTGACATATGCTTAAAAGTGATCATTATCCTACTATTCATATTATAAACATTTAGCAAGTGTTCTAAATCCTTTAATTTTGAGTCCCTATATCTTATATTAGATATTTACAAACAACAACTTTCAGATACAGGATCTCACTATGTAGCCCAACTTGAACTCACAGAGATATGCCTGCATTTTAACTCCTGAGTTCTGGGACTAAAGGCATGGGCCAAAACATGGCACAAACAACTTTGAATTCATTCTTCGACAGTTGATTATGATTAATGACTGCTGTCCTTACCCTTTTTTTCATTTAGAAAGAGCTAATCAATCTCATACCCAAACTGCTGGCAAATAGCTACCTTATTCAAGAGTGTTTAGAGGTCGGTCATCATCCTGGACATTAATGTTGCAGTTGCTTTTAATTAACAGCATAACCACATCTGGATGATTATGAACACATGCATAACGCAGTGAAGTCATACAAATTGAGAGGACGTTTTAAGAAATTACAGAATACTACATCAAAGCACATTCAAGTGTAAATACTAGATAGGATGTAAGTCATATCCCCTCAGGACAGTCCAACACAGCCAACAGGCCTATAAGAGATTTGTTAAACTTGTTGAAGCCCTTAATTGTAATCTGGTTTGTTTTGCTTCTTAGGTAATTGATATAGGATGTTAACGGTGATTCATTTATGCGGGGGAAATGGAATTCTGCCACCTATGACTTCCTTACGCAGTGGGTAGCACTTATCTGGTTGACTGCCAATGGACAGACACCCTGCTTAGCTTTTGTATCTTACAGTGCATTCCATAAGCCATTGTCACCGACTCCCCTCCCACAGAAATCCCACAAGTTCTTTAGGAAACAAACTATTCAACAACTAAGTGTTTCTCGTTACAGTTGGGAATGAGATAATTAGAAAATATGCCACCAAGAAGCATTTCCTAAATTCTTTCTGGGTTTCTCTTTTTCCAGCACTTCTTATTTGCACATTCAGATGCCAGTGACTTCTTTGCTGACCCACATGCTCTCATCTATTTTTTTTTTTCCGAGACAGGGTTTCTCTGTGTAGCTTTGCACCTTTCCTGGAACTCTATTTGTAGACCAGGCTAACCTCGAACTCAAGAAGATCCACCTGCCTCTGCCTCCCAAGTGCTGGGATTAAAGGCGTGTGCCAACACCACCCGGCTCATCTGTTTCTTACACCCTGGAGAGGTGTGATTTTCTCCCGTGCTGATGAATTTTCTTGAAAATTCTCTTTTATCTTTGTCCTAACCATTGAGATTGTGAAGAATGCAATCCTCTCCCAATTCAAGATGCAGAAGAATGTCTTAGTAATACATCTGGAATGCAAACGTTGTTCACAGGAACAGCCCTTTGTAGCATGTACAAAGTCCCTGGTTCTGTTGCCAACACTGGAAGAAGGAAAAGAAGGAAGGTAAAAATATGAGCATGGGAAAAAAGAATGAATCCCAAATGTTTTTAAAAGGTGACATATTCCTTTAATCCCAGCACTCCAGAAGCAGACAAATCTCTGAGTTCAAGGCCAACCTGGTCTACAGAATGAGTCCAGGACAGCTACGGAAACACAAAGAAACCCTGTCTCAAAAAACAAAAACAAAAGGATGACATGATTTTTGTAGCATCAACTTCTTCCCTAATTGTACCTATAGTAATTTAAGGATTATTGGACAGCTCTCTCTACCTCTGATTCTCTTAAGAGTGTTTGCATTAGTACACTGAGCATCGATAACGTGTCTTTAATCTCTGTGTGGTTATTGAGGTCTCAGTACATGAACCATTGACCCTGAAACATGAGCTCCCTGATTCCTAGAGATTTGTGAAGACATTAAGGTGGACCTGTGGGTTTTCCCAAATATTTAATGAAAGTTCAATGGGCTCTGAAGACTGTCTAGAACATTAAAGTTTCTATGCTGACTTCCCAATCCATAATAAAAATTTCCATCTTAGTTCTCTTCTAAGGCAATATGGGAAAATGTTTAATTCAAAATATTGTTAGAAGGAAAGTGATTTTTTTGTTTATCTAGTTTTATATAGCTTTTATGAAACTTACAAATCAGAGCTTACTGTCCAAGTTGAAAACATGCCTTCAATCTTTTTTATGTGACAAAATGAAAGTATATACTAACTGTGCTTCAAACCTAAGACCTTCCATCTATGAAACCGTCACTTTTTATTACATTTTGATTCTAGGATAAACAATTAGCAATGACAGGCTGAAAAGCTCACCCAGGAAATAACTCTACTGAAAGTTCCCCAGTGTGAAGCTAAAGGCAGCTTGGATGAATGTCTCTCTGGTTTCTGTCCCAGGGAAACAGCTCACCTCTGACTTTTATGCTCTTCCTGCTGTATCTTGCTCAATGATCCTTGAGACATTGGAGGGGATTGAGCTCTATGTGTTGATTAAAGCCTGAGCAGTCCCCAGTCACTGCAACTTTGCCAGTTATGAACAACCATGTTAATCACAATAGGCTTCAATTGGAAGCATCTAAACTGAGAGATGGGAGATCCATTGATCTATGGATCTGATGGTAAGTTATTTTAAGTCACTTTCATTCTATGTCCATTTAGCAGCATACTAGTAATACATTCTTCCTTAAGGCCCATGATCTGTCTTTCATTAGGTTCTTAGTCTGATAACGGTGCCAGGCATGTGCTTCATCCTGTGGAGAGGAACTTAGATACAGTCAGGTAGTTGTTGCTTACTCCCATGATATTTGTACTAGTATAGCACCAGGTCTGTTATTACTGTAGGTAGAAATGTTGTAGTTGAGCATGACTGATGATTACTCGTCTCCTCAAGAAACTTGCATAGCACCTTACAGCAACTATGAAAGCAAGTCCATAGGGATAAATCTGCTTCTTTACCGCTTTGATTTTGCAGTGCCATATGACTCAAGCATATGGAGTCTTTAGCAGTAGGGTCTTATCATCAAGTTCCTGAGATAGCCAAGAGCAATTGCAATACAATGTAATGTTTCAGTGGTCTTTGGGACCTAATTGGCAAGGACTCCAAAAGAAGTAACTTATACATGGCACAGAGTTTTTTATATGTTATCCTATGTTGTCTAGTAGGGGCATTGTTCCTCTGGTTAAGAGTAACTCCATTTTAATTCTCTCTCTCTCTCTCTCTCTCTCTCTCTCTCTCTCTCTCTCTCTGTCTCTCTCTCTCTCTGTCTCTCTCTCTCTCTCCTCTCCCTATTTTCTTTTCTGTGTATGTGTTTGTAACTCTCTGTGTATGAGTGTACATTAGTGATATTAAAGTATAGTAAATTTTGATGTCTTTTTCAAAAGTTCTTTGGTTTTATTTATCTCTTTCCCTTCTCCCTCTGGTAGCCCACCTCCACTCCCCCAGCCCAGTTTAATTCCACTTGGTCCATTTTTTTCTTTTTTATCTGTGCATTCTATCTCTGCTCTACTCATAGCCGTTCCCATGGCACTTTATTAATTTCATGAACATTATGAGTCTTGTGATTGAAACACATATCTGAAGATTTAATACCAACTTTCACAGGACAGAAAATGTGTGATGTTTATCTTCCTTGGTCTGGGTTTCTCAAAATAACTGTTTCCAACTCCATCTGTTTAGTTGTGAATTCCATAGTTTCAGTTTCATTTTTCTCAATATCTGAATAACATTACCCCGTATGACTCTAACAATTTTCATTATTCATTCATCAGTTGATGCACATCTAGTGTGCTTCCATTTCCCGGCTATTGTAAATATAATCACAATGAACATGGACTAGCAAATGTCTCTAGAATAGCATATGGACTCCCTTTTGTATATATATGGAAGTGGTACTCCTGGGTCATATGGCATATCTAGAGTGACCTTTTTGAGTAACCTCCATGCTGATTCTTAAATTTGTTGTACCAGTTTGCATTCTCTCAAGACTTGAAATGGAGTTCTTTTTCCTCAATGACAGCACGTGTCATTTTTTTTTTTCACCTTAGGCATTCTGACTGGGGTGAGATAAAATTAGAGAGAAGTTGTAATTTGCATTTCCTCAATAGCTAAGTAAGTTAAACACTTTTAATTGTCAGCCATTTCTATTTTGTTTTCTGAGAATTCACTATTTAGCGCTATATCTCATGATTAATATTTAAATTATAAAGACATAATAATTGTCTTCTTCCTTTTTCCAGTCACTTCATGCTCCCCACTTACTCCATCTCAAATTGGTTGTTTCTTGGTTTTTTTGTTTGTTTGTTAATATTATTGTATTTATATTTAAATAAGGGCAACCATGTGGTCTAGCAGCCATCTTGGCTAAGGTAAAAACAGGCGGGTCATAAGGCCTCACTGCCACCTTTACTAAGGGCAGAGTGGGTGGGGTGCCCAGTGCTCTCAGGCTCTTGCCTCCAGCTATCTGGGAAGAGGGAAGTTCAGTTGCAGCCTGGAGTTCATGCCTCTGTAGCCACATGGGTGAGGACAGCATGCTTCTGTGCTGGGAGAGGATAGCAGCACTAATGCTTAAGATTTTAAATTTCAGAGTCTAACAATACAATTCCGATATACTTTGTGTCATAAGCTCAGGATTTTAAATTTTTCTTGGTTATCTATGACCTGTTTTTCTATGATTTGGATTTCAATACTGATTGATAATGGTAATTTAGCTAAAACTTTTATGTTCTTTTATATATTTTTCTCTTTCCTGATCTCCAATTACCAAAACTACAGGCCTGAAGATTTCAAATAAATTCATAAATTTTAACTTCTGTCTCTAGTCTATATTCCAGCAAGCAGGCAGAAACATCGAAGCAGTGGTTATGGACCACAGCCAAACATAATTGTTCCCTGCCTCTACAGCCAGGTCAGACACTGACAAGTGCCCCATTACCTAGCCTTTGACTAAGCATTTCATCCTTTTGGGAGGCCCCAATGCCAGCTCAAAGCAATTCCAGAAGAGAATACGTTGAGCCACGTTCTCTGTCCAGAATAGGCTGAAATTCTGGGTCAAAAGGAAACCCCCTGGCACAGAGGACCGATTGACTATCTAATGCTCATTGATATTTATTGATTAAAATGGCCCTGCAATAAGATAAAACACTTGACCTTCTTTATGCAGAACCAGGGAGATATTGTATGAGGAATAATTATTTCTATATAATTCATCCAGGCTTATAATCTGGTTGTACTCAAAGATCACCTCCCCCCATCCTTGCTAACTTCATTAAGCTGTAACTAACTGGGAAACCTGTATATTCAGATTTAAGTCATGTATATGCTCTCAAAGTTATAAGTATATCCTACAGATTTTGATCCCTCAGTCTTCAAACACCTGTAGAGATCTGAGAATATGGCATTTAATACAAAAGCTTTTTGTGGTAAAGAGACATGTCAGCTCCTGGTAGCATCCTGTATCTTCTCCTAAGAAGATGGATATCCACAGAACCTTCACCTGGAAGCTAATGGCAAGGCCAGCCATGCAGCAAAATGCTGAGATCCTGTCCAGACCATGATAAAGAGGAACAACAGAAATCCGTTGTCCTCTCCGCCAAGACAGGTAAGATGACCTCCCCAAATTTCTATTTCACAAAGAATCTGTCAGATCTTCTGGGCTTATCAGCTGAAAAAATGTTTCCTTTGGAGCTTCTGTCCAAGCCCCCAATGACCACTGAGAGACCTGGGATTGCTGCCCAGGTAGCTGGAAAGCTGTCTCAGTTCTTAAATTTATCCTTCTCGGATCTGACAATGTTTGATGAGTAGGGTATATCAGTTTGACAGATGCTGTGGGATGGTCTGTATGTCAAATGTGTTGCTGATTGGTCAGTAAATAAATCACTGATTGGCCATTGGCTAGGCAGGAAGTATAGGCGGGAAACATTAGGTGATTGTCCAGGCTGCCAGCTGTCTCGGTCTACTCTCGCAAGATTCCCGAAAGTTGCTTGCATCCATCTACCATTTCTCAGGTACCATTATATTCCTTCTGAGGTCTTTGATGTGGTTAAAGACTAGATGCTTACAATTTTCCTTAGTTATAATAAAAGATAAGTTAGATATAAAACCTTAAACTTACAAATATAAGATAGATAGGATCTCTTCTTTAATATTGTAACTGTAATTCTTGCTTGATAATTGTTTTGTTATATGTAATTTTACTGTGTTAAAGTTAAAACCTTCCTTTTTAAGAAAAGAAAAGGGGAAGTGCTGTGGGATGGTCTGTATGTCAAATGTGTTGCTGATTGGTCAGTAAATAAATCACTGATTGGCCATTGGCTAGGCAGGAAGTATAGGCGGGACAAAGAAAAGAATTTGGGGAAGTGGAAGGCTGAGGGGAGACACTGCCAGCCGCCATGAGGACAAGGAAGATGTAAAGTACCGATAAGCCACGAGCCACGTGGCAAAGTAAAGATTAATAGAAATGGGCTAAATATAAGAGTAAGAGCTAGACAATAACAGGCCTGAGCTAATGGCCAAGCAGTTTAAATAATGTAAGAGTCTGTGTGTTTATTTTATAAATGGGCTCTGAGACTGGTGGGACTTGGTGGTGGGAGCTGGAGAAAAGTTCTCCAGCTACAGACAGACCCAATCCCAAGATTACTGACAGTTCATTAATAAGTTTCCCATTAAAATTACAGACAGCTATGCCTCATTCACAGGCTTCATGGTACAGGATAGACCAGTTTTAGATATAACTCCAGAGGTTCAAAATTTTAATACTGATAAGTGCAGCTTTGATAAACTGATAGAACATTGACTACAAAGAGTTCTTAAGAGTCCTTAAATGGATTTTGAACCCTTTTGCTATGATATGAATCTATTCCAGCTCTCTTACAGATACCTACAAGTCCTTGGGGAAAGTTCTAATGCAAAAACAAAACAAAACAAAAAACCAAAAAAACAAAAAACAAAAAAAAAACATTATCTGACAAAAATTAACAGTCTCCAGAGCCCATTTTTACCTCACCCATTTTCGAGCATATCTTGCAGTTTTCCTCCTCCTGCCTGGGCCAAGGGACTCTCCAGATACACCACCCCCTGCACTAGCTGGCACCAGCTCCAAGGATCCCAACCCCCAAATATGGATGCCAACTGAGATGGATGCATGCCCCCCTCCAGAGAAATGACAGATGTGATGACTCCTACCATCCTGAAGAACATACCATTCCTCAGGTCACTGCTGGTACCACCTCTCCAGGCTCAGGCGCGCACCTGTCCAGCAACTGGTACCTAGTTATCCAAGATGTCCCAGTAAAGGGCATGTTCTCTCTCATGTCTCACCCATTCACCCTTTGCCTTTTCTGTACAACCAGAGCACTTCCCTGTTCCATTCTTTCTGGCAGTTGTCAATCTTCCCATGACTACCCCTGCTCATGAGGCCAATGATAACAAATCTATTTTTTTCTTTCCTCCTAGTAACTTTTCCTCTCAGCACATTCAAAGGAACAGATGCCTGAGATTTTCATGATGACACAGCTCACTCAAGGTACAGATGCCTGAGATCTCCATGATGACAGCTAACTAGATACTTCACACTCCCACCTCCCACCATGCGTGACTCCTGGTTTTCCTCCTCCCCACTTCACCCCTCGCTAGCTTGAAGTAGCCTTGAGAATCCAGTGTCCTTGTTCCCTTACTTGCTTCCATAACTCATCTCTTTTTATAATACTCAAAAGGGAGAAATGTTAATATTCTGACCAACCCCTTGGCCCCACTCTGTATCCTGACATAGAAGCTTCTTCTTGAGGGGAAACTACACCCCTTTCTCCCTCTGTTCCTGTTTCCTCCCACAAGGTGTGTGCACCCCTCTCCCCACCGCCTCTTCTCTTTTCTTCTTTCTCCCCCCCCCCCCCCCCCCACTAAATAAAACTCTTCAGTGAGCTCTGTCTGCATGGCGTCTCTGTCTCTCACTCACACCACTGGGCACCTTGGCTGTAGCCACCAGGGCCTTCTGAGTACAGTATATCATAAGACCAGGTCTCCTCTTCCAGGGTGCTGTGGTTGCAGTTGATGGCTGCCCTGCTGTCTCCACTGACTTTGATCTTAGTGCAGCTCTCCAGTTCAGCAGACAAGCTCTCCCCATTCTGTATATTTCCTAAGAGCCAAGGTCACTACAGGATTCTCAGGTCCTCTAATTCAGGCTAAAAGAATGTCTGGAAGGGCTTTTCCTGGGAGGGAGGTGATATTTCTGTGAGCATGTTGTGTGGATGTTTCTATGAGAGACTTACCTGGGCATGTACCTGAAGGTTACTGTGCTTCAGGAGATGAGTGGAGGAGTTTTTGCTGGGTTTGCCTCAGGGAGAGGGTGCATTTAGTAGGTGATTGGCACACTTGGCTCAGCAAGGCAGGAAGGTGGGGCTGCACAAGCTCGTAGGCCCTGCTCACCAACCCAGCTCTTGTCTTGCCTATATGTGAATATCAGTGGAGCTGAAGGTGATATTCCAGGAACATAACCCTGACTGATCCTTTGCATCCCTGGAACTAGTCCCTGGAGATTTCCAGGACCCGAGTCTTGCTGAGCAAGGAGTCAACCAAGTCTGATGGTGAAATCCAGAGATGTGGAGGTCATACTGCTTCTGCTGTAGCAGTCAGGAGTGGTGGGATGCTGGGAACAGCCCAGGAACAGCTCACCATAGCCATACAGGTAAACCTCTTGATGCAGGGAAAGTGAGGCAAGTATCTCTCTGCACTTTTTAAGGACCTTCTCACCACAAGGTTGCCTTCTGATTGCTTAGCCTGTAAGCTACTCTTTAGAACCTTCTTTGAGCCCAAGTGCCTTCCAAATACTTCTTTGTGCCCTGCTGCTTTACAAAACTTTCCATGGGGCCTCTACTGCCTTGTGAGCCTTTAGAAATTGCTAGAGTCAAGCCTGAGAGATGGCTCTATCATTAAAGGCTAGGCTCATGACCAAAAATATAAGAAGTTGCTAAAGTTTTGAGAGTTCCTGGGGCAGCCTGGCTAATCCTCATAGGTGAGCTCCTTGGTAAAAGTGGAAATTTTATGAGACAGACAAACTCATAACTGTTGTTTTGAGGCATTTGCTGTTTTGTATTTTAAAAACTATTTATTTTGGTCATAATCAGAATGATGGAGGTTGTTGATATTATAAATTGTTCCTGTTTCTAATAGAAATAGGAACAGGTTTTGGTCTCTTGGTAAGAATTGTGGTAATTGCAGTCAGAATGGCAAAGACCCACTAATCATCTGACAACAAATGCTAGAGAGGAAGTGGGGAAAAGAGAAACGTCGTGAACAAGAAGGTAGATGTGCATAGTTACTCTAAGAAATGTTATACTTTATTATGCTGATGGCCATCACACAAGGTTCTGTGAATTCCTAACTATGGTCCTAAGCCCATTTCTCCAGGGCTGTGTGCAGTGTATCTTAGCTGGAAAGTCACGTCCAGTCTCTGACAGAAATCTCTGATTAGAGGGTCAGGATCCTGGGGGAGACTCCCCAGCCACAGTGCAGATCAAGGTGGCATATCTCCAGATGTGGAGAGCAGATCATTACTCTTGATCTCTGCTGATATACTGTCCAGTGGGCATGATGGGGTTTTAGGACTGTGTCTGGTTATCGTGAGTGAGTGATGTCATTGAATTCTGGTTATCAGGTGCAGCCTTGGGTATAGTGGAGTTCCTGACTGTGCTATTTTTACATGTCTAAAAGACATATATGTTTTTACTATGCTCATTATAATAAGGCTTATGATTCATATATATTTGTCCATGAATAACAAATAAAACACTAGGATGCCTTGGAATTAACAATTATGGCTTTTTCTTGGGCAAATGAAAAAATGGGAAAAATAACAGTTTACCCTGTACAAGGTATTGGAAGCAGAGTTATTAAAACCGGCATCTCAGAAAACATAACCAGTGTTAAAGAAGTGCCTCATTTCCTCTGTGTCCTGTTGGAGGACAAGGAGCAACCTCGTCATTATTCCTACATTGGGTTACATGTAAGCTGAATACTTCATATAATCTACCATGGGGCCTTGGGTGACCCCACAGAAAATTTCATGGTCTTATAAGTTATGGTGTGGAAATAAATATTCTTTCTCAATAGTATGGGTGCATTGTTTCCTCACACAGGAGAACATATCATACTTCCTTGTGAGTATTAATACTTAGTACCTGTGGTAGTTTGAATGTAATTGGCTTCCATAAGCTCAGAGAGGTGACACTATTAGGAAGTGTGGCTTTGTTGCAGTAGGTATGGCCTTGTTGGAGGAAGGTTGTCACCGTGGGAGTGGGTTTTGAGGTCTCATATATGCTCAAGCCACACCCAGTGTCCCAGACCACCTCCTTTTCCTGTGGGTCAAGTTGTACAATGCCCAGCTCCTTCTCCAGCACCATGTCTGCCTGCACACCACCACACTGCACCATGATGATAATGGACTAAATCTCTTAGAATGTAAGTCATTCAAATTAAATGTTTTCCTTTATAAGAGTTGCCATGGTCGTGGTGTCTCTTCACAGCAGTAGAAACCCTACCTAAGGCAGTACGGGATTCATTTATTAACCTTTTAGGGAGAAAATATTATGAGAACACTGCTAATTTTACTTGTTTCTTTTAAGTATGGAAGATCACATAATTATTTTATATTTCAACATTGCATGGCACAGGTACAGTACAGCAGTCTCATTTACATATCCTATTCCTCCACTTATAGCTTTGACATGTGCATTTTAAAAATTATTATTTATTTTAAAATTAACATATAGGTTGATTTTTTCTTCACTGAATACAATAACTAATGTAAAGATCATAATAAGACACGAGCATTGCAAAGTAATTATGGATTGAGTCCTGTATTTCAGTTAGTATAGGAGTTGCATAAAATGCACAAAGCCCTGTGTTCAATGTCCAAAACCACATCAACTGCATATGTTAATATTAGCACTTAGGACTTGAAGTAAATCCATTTTAGCATCAACTCATTAACATTTTTCTTCTAATTGTTATAACAAATTAAATTCATAACATCTACATTTTCTTTTTGTATTTTTAAATCTCAGCTAATTTTACTTTTGATATAAACATATTACACGTAAGGTTGTGTTGTTGCTCCTCATGTGTCATTAATAGAAAATGTAGTAATCCAGTATAGTCATTCTTTATTTCATGTAACATACAAAAACAGCTGTTTAACTCAACGTGTTGATAGCACAACAAATAATGCCATAATTGTGAATCATCAACATCCTTTTAGTTTTCGATCACAGAAAAATGTAAAAAAGAGTGGTACTACAAAAATTTCAATACAATACTTGGAAAATTTGTAACTATTTTAAAAAATTTCTTAAAAATTCATTATGTTACTGGCAGCTGGAATATTTACTCTAATAGGCATTCTTTCAGCCTCCACAGTTGGAATCTTAGCATAAAACAAAATGTGTGAACAGCTCAATTTACAAACAAACTAGTTAAAATGTTTCTAAATTAGAAAAAGTTCAAGAAAGATTGATATTGATTTTATAGAATGATTGGATGGAGGAAAACAACCTAGGAATGTAAGCTGTAAAATTTCTCCCACTTCCAGTTCTCTTGAAATATAAGTAAATATAAAGAAAATTCCTTGGAAGCTCCATATTGTATAGAAAATTGCCATGCTTTGAATAATGAGCCAATGGTATAGAAATGTTTGCTGGAATTTGTTTTAAAAATATTCAATATATTATTTATTAAGCTGTTTGTAGATAGTGTTCTAAGCCAGCTGGAACTTTTTAATGAGATCCTGTAACAAACAAAAAGCAAAATTATATTCAACTGTATTTGTGTGTGTGTGTGTGTGTGTGTGTGTGTGTGTGTTATAAGACATGTCTTACTATCATACTCCCTATGTAGACCAAGCTGATTTGAATTCAAGGAAATCTGCCTGGGTCTGCTACCTACTGTTCTTGGCTACATTCATTTCTGAGAATAATTTGACAGGGTCCAGTGGTGACACCTGAAATGACTTAAAGAGATATCGTCCTGAATCTGCTGTGCTCTTCACAACTTAGTTTTGTTCTTATTTCACTCGTGTTTGTGCGTGTGCGTGTGCGTGTGTGTGTGTGTGTGCCCATGTGTGTGCCTGTGGTGTGTGTGTGTCTATATAGCACAAGTTTTCCTCAAACTGCCAGTGGTCTTCCTACCTCTGTACTCCCATTTATGGCTCAAGTGGGCTCTCCTAAAATTATTTAGTGAGACTTGAGAATGGTCAGACAAAAGTAGCAGTTCTGTGAAAGGATGAAAGACCCAGAGACACAGTCTCATGCTGTGTTGCTGCAAACTAGGTATTTATACGGACCATCTCTTTCCACACCTGGGACTGTGGTAATCAGTCCCAGCCCCTGTGGACTTTGTTTATAATGTTCTAGAGATACCATGTTCCTCTTGTGCAATATTGTCAGATTAGCCTCCTTCTGAAATTGTAATCTTTCTTTTAAAACTGAACCCATCGGTTACATAAACTAGAGACTTGCTGTGGAATTTGGTGCAAATCTCCAGCATTTATGGATAGGTTTGTGCTTAAGGTGGACGCTAGGGCAGGAATCCACTGAAATGCCTCCCCTCAGCTCACCCGATCCTGTCACTCAGCCCTCACTAGCCAATCAGGGCTTCGAGCAGATCCGCCAGTAAGATGGGAGGGTTCATCCTCCCGAAGCTAGGGTTCCCGCTCAGCTCTTCTGCTGAGGAAATCGGAAGTGGGCTCATGTGTTGTTCCTTGGGCTCTGCTGAGGCTAGAGCTCTCTGCACCCGCGACAAGGTGATCAAGGGCTTCTGTTCCCAGAGCGGGAGGAGTAGCCGGCCATGGTGAGCGAGGGGATGCTTTCTGCAGACTGGGAGGAGTGGCCGGCTGAGCCGTGGGAACCTGGTGTTGGGTCCTCCCGGGTCTGAGTGGGAGCCAACAGCCAGAAGCAGAGTTTGGTGTGGTCCTGCCTGGTCCTGTGTGTCCTGGGAGTCCCACGTGTTCCTTCTCGGTCCTGCGTGTCGCGCCTGTTTCTTCCTGATCCTGTGTGTTCTACATGGTCCTTGCAACCCCGTGGGCTGGAGCAGAAGACTCTGAATAACTTAACTCCGTGGGCTGTGTTTGTGCAGAGCATTGGGAACAAGACTTAGAAATATCCTTGTTGATGTCACTGTGAAATGCTGGCTCCTGTAGTGCTTGTATTGTCACCTTGGAAGGCAGATTTGCCAAACACAGAGAGCCCTGCTCTCTCTAGTATCTTTCAGGAGTTCTGCACTTTAAACATTTAACATTTAGGTTTAAGATTTGTCTGTAGTTGATTTTGTGAAGCTTGTAAAGGGCATCTCCCATGTAGAATAGCACTCCACTGCTAAACTGTGATGTTGAAGAGTAGAATTGATGGTAATAGAATTGATGGTATAGTGATTTACCCATTCTTTGGAGACATTAAGTCACAAAGTAGAATTAAGATAAGAGAGGGCTGTCTCCCAGATATTCCTAAGATATGTAGTATGCTAACCGTGCCTGTTAGAGATTAGTATAAGATGTAAATATTTGTTCCCCAGCATTAATCAGCTATTAAGCAATATTCCCATAACAAAGGAGAAAACACTAATTTACAACCAGCCAAAAGGGTTTCCCCATTCTCTGCCCCCTGTCAAAGAACAGGCTTCTAACGTGCTATTCAAGGGGATATTACAGGGTCACAACCAACATTAAGTCCTGGTGGGTCTTCAAGGATATTTTAAGTCTAGAACAGCTGCATCTCCAAGTCTCTTTGAAAAGTGGTTTTGAGTCAAGGTCTCTGATGTAGATTGAGGTGGACTTGAACTCTGTCTGTATCACCACAGGGCATTCCCCTTGCTATTGTCCCTACTAAGCACCAGGAATTCTTGGATTGCAGATCTGTAGCCCCACAGAGTTCTAAAGTAACCACTTTGAGTCACATAGTGGACTGTCCATTGCAGTAACAGAAAAGGATTTGTGTGTGGATCATGGCATCTCCCTTCAGGCCAGAAGAGGAGGAACAGTGTCCTGTGTACACTGTACGGGGAAACAGAGCAGGCAATAGCTAGATCATGGACTGCAGTGAGCTGCAGAGGTCTCCATCATAAAAAAGGACACTCTGGGGGAGGGTGAGTGACTTTCTGTGTAATTTAACTCCTGGTATTATTCCTACCATGTGAATGAAGATAGGCAGAATTGGTGGGTGTACAATTTAGGGAGGGTAACTTGAGGTACTGAGTCTTCAGTTTCCAGTTAGGGAACTCTCCTGTACAGATATGTGCATTCCTGGTTGACACAGTTAAGTCAGCTCAGAGGTTTGAGACACAGGCCATTGTTTTTAACTCCATGTGTCAGCTTATAGCACCCAGCAGCTGACACTTTACATGGGAAAGTCCTGCAGTGTCTTATGAATGGCAATCTCTCTAACAGGGAAGTGCCTACTCTGTTGCAAAGTCAGAACTGCTAAGTGTTCTTCCAATCATTTCTATCATTTTAAAAAGTCAATTAGTGGTACCATTTTTTAAATTTCACTTTCTTTAAATGCATTACAGCTCGAATCTCTATTCTATTTTCCAATGTTTCCCAGCCATTAAGAATTTTATTCCGGGCTGGAGAGATGGCTCAGAGGTTAAGAGCACTGACTGTTCTTCCAGAGATCCTGAGTTCAATTCCCAGCAACCACATGATGGCTCACAACCATCTATAATAAGATCTGGTGCCCTCTTCTGGCCTGCAAGCATGCATACACTATATACATAATAAATAAATCTTAAAAAAAAAAAAAAAGAATTTTATTCCATTATTTCCTTAGGTGCTAATTATTTATTTATATTGGTTTATAGAGCAGTGGTTCTCAACCTGAGGGATAAGGCTCCCTTTAACAGGAGTGGCCTAAAACCATTGGAATACACAGATATTTTTATTACAATTCATAACAGTAGCCAAGTTTTAGTTATGAAGTAGCAGTGAAAATAATTTTATAGTTGGGGGGTCACCACCTCATAAGAGCCTGTATTAAAGCGTGACAGCATTAGGAAGGTTGAGAACCATTGGTTTAGATCAATGTCTCCTGTAGCTCAGGCTTGCCTCACACTACAAAACTGAGAATTGCTTTGAACACCAAATCTTGCCTCTGCTGCCCAGTGCTGGGAAGACAGTCCTGCAAATCATTCCACACTGGGCTTTGACTGGTCAGTGAGAAGGAAAAATAGACCAGTGAATGAGTACCCTCAACCTCTCTAGATTTCATTGTGAAATTACAGATGAAGTGGGACCTGTGTAAGAGTTGAGTTCACTGACCCACAGTAAAGCAAGTGTAGTCACAGCACAGAAAGGGTTGGCAAGAAGAGGGTGAAATCTTTCCTGCTGTGACAGGAGTTGACAGTAGCAAAGAGTTCAGTGAGGTCATCGATTTTAGACATTCCATAAATGTCCTGATTGGCCATTTCCCTTTTTCACAGACCAGACAATCAAGAATCTGGATAAAGAACTGAATTTTTGTGAGACAAAATTACAGTAGTTACACCAGTTCAACCTAAGTAGAAGAACTGGATAAAATGGTGTGGCCCTGCCTAATGTGACTCTTTTCCAGGTTTATGATGTACTGCCTGGGAGAAATGGCTTGAGAAGTACTTAGCGTGCTCTAGTACACATCCCTAGTCTCTGGAGCACATGGCCATAAAGCCTGTTTCAACTTTCCAACATAATTTTTGGAATTATAATTACCTAATTTTCACTATCTCTTTCCTGGCTCCAAGCCATCCCATAGACCCTTCATTGTGTTCTAATCCATGACCTCTTTCTGCTTCAACAACAGTTACTGTTTGAATGTGACCTGTATTTGGCTGTAGGACCTCCCAGCCCTGAAGCAAAGGGTTGGCTTCACTGGGCATTGAGTGTGTAATGGAATGTGCATGCAAAGGACCCTGTGCCTTAAAAGAGGAATAGGAAGTGCTCTAGAGAATGGAATATTCTCTAAACTACAAGTTTCTCAGACTCGATACCTGTCCAACCCTAGTGTGGAAGGGCAGAGCTGGGAAGGCTTGTGCTGTTTGAGTCATTGGATCTCTGCTCACCCAGTAGGGTAACTGCTAATGTCCTGAGGTCCAATTGGGTGGTCCTAACTAATGAGGAGCTTTGGGAAATCTTAGCCATCAGTAGCACCAGTGGGAGGTGACTCCAAGTTGTCTTTGAGATTCTCCTCTGCTTCTGCTATAGGGAGCTCTAAGGAATACCACAGGTGACATTCTAAGGAATGCCATGGTGAGTGTGGGGGCCACTGTCCAGGAAGAGCAGGTTGGCTGAGCTGTCAGAGTCTGAACTGCTGGGACTGGGATAGACCATGAGCCACACTGTGTTTCTGTTGGTCCCTGTAGTAACCTGGGCAGTGTCCCTTGGCCCCTGATCCTTAGTGAGTGTGGATTCCCTGGGGATGAGAAGGCTCTGCCACCCTGGCATGGGAGGTTATGATGCTTGTAGTATCACTGTCCAGTGTGCACACACAGGCTTTGCTTCTGTGACAGTGGGAATCTGGGAAGACAGATTGGAAAACTGAAGGTCTGGTTTCCATAAGTTCTAGACGTTACATCTCCCTTTTGTGTTTGTCTTATAAATGTTACGGACAGTTTAGAAAATGGTAGAAAGGGGGTGATGGGGATCATCCTTCAGCAATACGTGATTAGAATGCTTTTAGCTTTCTGTTACTGCCAGCCACTATGGTGTGATTCAGTGAAGGTCAGTTCCAGGGAACAAAAGGAAGTTCTGAGCTGCAGAGGTATCTCAGTTTGCATGGTTTTGGAGAGGTGGATAGGTCAGATGCCACGTCTTGTGACATTATGTGGGAGGAATCAGACATTAAATTACTCTTCTACAGTGTTTTCTGTGTGGGCATTGGGGCTGGGTTTGCCTGAAAACACAAGGGAGCATGAAGGCTGCAGAGCTATAGGAGGAACTGCAGGAGATCACCTCCCTTTGCAGAGAGAACTCTAGAATGTGAAGCCTCTCTTAGAGAAATATCAGTAGCAAGAGGGTCAAAAACAAGTTTAAGGGTCACTTTGAGTTGAAAGTTATGAAATCTGTGTTTATTTAATTTCTATACACATAGAGTTATAGGTAGCTGCCTGCCTTTTGTCTTGCCTTAAAAGCATTGGAGTATAGGCATGCACTGTTGCAACTGACTTTATAATGCAGAAGTAAAGGGATAGTTGCAAGATGATTACTGTGTGTTAACCCACTTTCTTAGTCCTGATGTTTATTAAGAAGAGTTTTTGGAGTGATCTTTTGGATAGTGTGGTCTTGTGAAGGACAGCCACACTTAAGAATTGACACAAAGCCATATTTACAGTTCTGTTGACTTTGTAAGTTCCATTTCAATGGGTCCTTAGGGAGTCTCTCTCTCTCTTCTCTCTCTCTCTCTCTCTCTCTCTCTCTCTCTCTCTCTCTCTCTCTCTCTCTCTCTCTCTCCTTCTACCTGTCTTTCTGTCTCTCTGTCTCCCTCTTTCCTTCTCTTTGGTAAAAAAGATCATCTGTCAGTTCCTGATGTGGCATGGGTAGGATTCTGATTTAATAAAGTGAAAACATGGGTCAAAAGGGTTCTGCACCATGCCTTGCTCTACATGGAGTTCATAATCCTGTCCTGGAGATTCTCAGCAAATTGCTGCTTACATCTGGGAAAGGAGTAAGTCCATACTCCTATGTTTTATGTACTTTGTCTTCAAACATGGCTCATTGGTATTTGGGATATCATTAAAAAAAGGAATAGTGTCACTGTCTATACAGGCAGTCTACACGGCAAATTTTATTAATTTTGTGTGATGGCTAATATTGATTTTCAACTTGATAAGATCTAGAATCAGTCAAGGGACACTCCTCCAGTCACACCTCTGAGGGCTTATCTAGATCATGTTATTCTCTGAGGTGTGCTTCTGAGAGATTATCTTATATATTAAGTTCACTGAGATGAGAAGACTCTTCTGCCTTCTAGAAATGATAGCACCATTCCATTCCATGGATTTGGTACTAAATTATGTAATAATGACCAACATTCATCACCATCTGCTTCCTGACTATGGATACAGTGTGATCAATCACCATTACTTGGCACCATGGTTACTTCTTATAAACCTTCTTTTTATTGACTTTTAAAATTTTACATTTTGAGTGTCCACATGTTTATACCATGACATTCAGTAAAGTGGAATAAGAAGTCACCAAAGCCAGATATGGTGTCCCAACCCTGTGATCACAAAACTTAGGAGGCAGAGGCTGGAGTTTGAGGGTTCCAACATCATCCAAGGGCTGAGTGTACAGTGGGGTATGGAGGCAGGCCCCCAGGAACAGACAAGGACTGAGTGTACAGTGGGGTATGGAGGCAGGCCCCCAGGAACAGACAAGGACTGAGTGTACAGTGGGGTATGGAGGCAGGCCCCCAGGAACAGACAAGGACTGAGTGTACAGTGGGGTATGGAGGCAGGCCCCAGGAACAGACAAGGACTGAGTGTACAGTGGGGTATGGAGGCAGGCCCCCAGGAACAGACAAGGACTGAGTGTACAGTGGGGTATGGAGGCAGGCCCCCAGGAACAGACAAGTCTATGGTGGGCTCAGGAAACTGTCCCTTGTCCCCTACAGACCAGAACAAGCCTGTGGGCCTCTTGGTAATCTCACCCCTGATGCTGGGAATAGGAGCACTTCCCAGGATCCTTCAGTGCACCATCTCCAGGTCAGGACTAGATGGCCCAGACAGGAGAGACTCCAGGGAGCTGATACTGGGACTCAGAGAACTGAAGCACCTCCAGTGCCCTGGGGATGCTCAGGTCCTTTCCTGTCCCCTCCTATCCTTTCCCATCTCCTTCATGTCTCCTCCTGTCTGCTGTGTTATTCTTTACCCCTTTGTGTCCCCTCAAATGCAGTAAGCTGTCAGGTAAAAGTAGAATCCACATACAGTAGACCGAAGGAATAGAAACTACTCTTGCTTGCTATCTGGGCGGAGCCCAGACTGTTTGGTAATTTGCTGGGATTCTTCTGCCTCGGTATCTTGGCTGCCAATCCAAGACTGAAGGGCTCATGAAGAGCTGATGACACTGGAACAGATTTGAAACACCTGCGGAGAGGCCCTGAGAGGTCAGTGAGTAGAGTGGACAGCTGAAGGGGTGGTAGGTTCTTGGACTGTAGGATGACCAAGGAGAGCTGCAGTTGTGGTGTAGAACTGGGGTGGTAGGACGGCTGTGTGTGCTAGGGATGGCAGAGCCTGAAACATGGAGCTTCCTCAGTCTCTGAGAGCCCGGAATGTCGTTAGAGTCTCAGAACCTATGGAGATTTATTCTATCAGTCTGTATAAGCAGAGAACCTTACTAAGACTGTTTTGTTTTCACCTGCCCAGAGGAAGATGTTGTAGATAACAGTAGTACTCATAAAGCACTTGTTCCATTTCTCTCTAGGTATTAAACTTACTGTGTAATGAGGACTCTTGGGGTCCAGCCTCCTCTATTCGTCTTCTTCCCAGAGTTTCTAGAAGAGACACTATGCCAGAATAATCTGAGGGAAAGGAATCTAAGTACACTGAGCTCTTTTGTCCATCCACTTTATTTTTCTGAGACAAAATTTGCCAGTTCTCTTGGGGAACTGGTCCACAACCTTAAAAGCAGTAACTCTTTTATAGTACAGTGAAAAGCTTTCAAGGTCCCCACAAGAGCAGTGATAGCTTCCTTTGCATCCCCAAAGGGGAGTGAATAAAGGAGTTGGATCAAATAAGGCCTGGAATGAGTCAGAAAGGGAATTTATGTGTTCAAAATATATTTTTTTTTCATTTTTTATTTTATAATTTAATTTAATTTTACATATCAGCCATGGATCCCCCTGTCCTCCCCCCTCCTCCCTTCCCCCCTTCCCCCCAGCCCATCCCCATTCCCATCTCCTCCAGGGCAAAGACTCCCCTGGGGATTCAGCTCAAAATATATTCTTCTAAGTGGTTAGGTGAAACGTTACGAGTTTATAATAAATGTGCTCAAACTACAATCTTACAGGTGATTAGGTAAAAGAGCCTAAGAATCACTAAAATATAATTGCTTTTCTTTTTCTATGTTGCCATTTTCCAGCAGGGTGCGCGAGGGGGTGGGGGAGTATTCCATAGCTGGGTTACTTGCATCACAGTTTGAAGCACCTGTTAGGAAAAAAACCATTTGTTCTAAGTAAGTTGTTCTAGGGTGCCATTTGGGCCTTGAAAGAAAGGAAGTTCTGAGCTTAATTTGCACAAGAAGCAGAGCTACTTACCTAACATCCTGGCCTAGGCAGTATCTCCATATGGGTGTTTACCTTAATTCAGGAGCCTAGCAGGTGCTTTGTCTGGAGCTGGCCCTGGATCTGGATGCTCCCTGAAGGAGGTAATTGCAGAAGGCAGACATCTAATCCTAATGCTAAAAAGGAGCAGAAAGCCTGGAGGCAGTAAACGTTGCCTGCCTGACTATATCCAAATACCTTGATTGTACATGCCTAAGAAGTGATCAATCCATGCTGTTTAGAAGTTCTTGGGGAAGCTATGAGAGTGCACATGAAATTCATAGCAGAAAACAGCAGATATATTAAAAACCAAGTAACACCAAATAGTCCTTCAGACTTGAGTTCCTCTGGAAAAATTCCTTGATTCTTCTAGGTAATAGTTTTACCATAGTCAGCTGATTTCTTGATTCATATTCCTGGGACTCGTAGCAACTGTGAAGAATAAACTTCATATTGTTGTTAAATTGTCAAGAGATTGAAATGAATTTCAGGAATAAAACTCTAAAGCAATGAAACCATCATCCAGCCTTCTGATGGAAGAAAGATCTATCTTGTCTATGATCCTGCTTTTCTCTCATGATCATCCAAAGTCCCTGAGACAACCAGGTAAAAATTACCTGAGTTCATCAGACCTCAGTGTGAAGCCATAAAACAAACATCTTATTTGTGCCCTAAAATCTCTCTTTAATTGTCAATATTCTGGGCATCCTTCAACCTGGTGGAGAGGGGAATCACTCCACTCCACATTGTGTAATGGGCTGTGCAAACTAGCCACATGGTGTCCAGGAGGAAGAAGGGGAAGTGCCTGTGGAGTGCAGGAATATAGCAGGGTCAGCTATTTGAGCCAGGGGCAAAGTGCTGTTGTAATGGAAGTCTCTGCAGATCTAGAAAAGGTCTGGGTCTTGGGTGGAAGGCAGGGCCAGGAACCACTGTGCAGTGTCTTTAAGCACTCTGTTACCCTAAGGGAGGTGCTCTTGTCACTCAGGCCTCACTAGCCAATCAGGCCCTCCAGTCTGACCTGCCAGTCAGAGGACTGTGGTGGGGTGGGCTTTCCAGGGCACAAGTCTACTTGCCAATTGGAGCTATGTAGTTATCAGTCTCAAGGCCACTGTGTGCTTAGCCAGTAATGTTTCTGAGGTACTCCTTATGCAGCAGTGTGTGAATAGCCTCCTCTTGAGTTTGCCCCATCGTATGATAGTTTCTGTTGACTTCATAGAAGTCTCCCATTTTCTTCCTTTTCCCCAATGGAAGCAGTATACAAGATGCTATTTTTCTTAAGAAGTTTACTTGTCATGAGGCATAGCTTGTGCAAGACCTCCCCACCCCAGCTTTTATTTTTTCTGCCTTCTACTTTTCCTACCCTTCTCATCCCCTGATACCTTCACTTCAGGACCCTGTCACTCAAGAATGACCTGCTGTTTCAGGTTAGTGGTGTACTTAAGGAATAAATCTGGAATTATCTTTGCTGTGTGAGTTTCCCATCTGCCTAAGTGGCTAGATTTGCAATCTCCTGATCCTATTTAAATTGTTCAAAGTGTAACTGGAGCCCGAACCTAAAAGAAACTTAAGGATGACAGAACATGTGGAATGCAAAATCTGTTCCAGGCTGGCTCCTCCTTGAGCATAAGCTAGAGATGGATGCATGCTATCATTAAAAAAATTTTCTTTATTAATCCCGTGTGTGGAGTGATTTCTCCTTTGGAAGGAGTATTCATTCTTGAACAGCTGCACCTCCAACTATTTAGAAAAATGTTTCTGAGACAAACTCCCCTATGTTGATTCAAGGGGCCTTGATCCCAGTATATTGGTCCCCAGGGCAATGACTTTGGTGTCTATGATTAAACATTATAAATTCTTAAATTAAAGGACTCTATCACCTCAGAGTTTTAAAATTACCCATTTGTGTTGTGTAGTTGACTATCCAGTGAAGTCACAGGAAAAGGATTTGCATGTGGAGCATGACTTCTGCCTTCAGACCAGAATAGGAGGAATAGTTTATTGTGTGCCCTTCAGAGAGAAACAGAGTAGGCAACCAGCTGGTGGAGTCGCCATGATGAAGAAGGATTTGATTGTAGTTTCCCAGCATGTTTTAATCCCTGTCATGTGAATGAACACAGACCAGATTGGTGGGTGTACACTTTGAGACAGTTAGTTTGGGCCAATGAATATTGAATTTCTAATTAGACAACTCTCTTTTGCAGATATGTTCAGTCTTGCTTGACAGAGTTAAGTCAGCTCAGATGATTGAGAAACAGACCATTGGCTGTAACTCTGTGTGTCAGGTTACAGATCTCAGCAGCCAGCATGTGCATGTGGGCAAGAGCAATCAGTATTTTATTAATTGCATTTCCTCAACTAGGGAAGGTCCTACTCTTTCCTAATGTAGTTAAGTTTTTTTTTTAATCTTCAAAATAAATTACTTTTGTCATGCTAAAAAGAATTATTGTTATTATTTTTTAAATTTCATTTTCTTTAAATAAATTTCGTTCAAGTGTGACACCTCGGGCAGCCTTGGTGCAGGGGGGCAGGGCTTTGGACCTGCCCCAACTGAATGTACCAAGCTCTGCTGACTCTCCATGGGAGATCTTGACATGGAGGAGGTGGGAATGGGGGGCTGGTTGGGGGGGAATACTGGGGGGTGAGAGGAGGGAGGAGGGGTATCTGTGGTTGTTATGTAAAATGAATAAAAAATTTCTTAACAAAAATAAAAAATGCATTTCTTCTGTAATCCCCATTTGTTTCTGTTTTCCAGTGTTTCTTGGTCATTTATAGTTTCATTCCTTTTCTCTCAAGTGCTGTTGATTTTTTATTTCTGTTTAGAGCAATGTTTCTGTAGGCTTGCCTCATGCTATATAAGCATTGTTGAACATTGTTTTGAAAACCTAATCCTTCCTCTGTTGCCTGGTGCTGGGAAGAGTTCTTCAGTTCCTTCTAGTTGGGTCTTGACTGGTCAGTGAGAAGGAAACATAGACCAATGAATGAGTGTCCTCCAATCTCTCTGGCTTTTACTGGGGACATAGACATGAAGAGGGACCTGGGCAAGAATGGAGTCACTGAGCAACTTTGAAGCTGGTATAATGACAGTGCAGAAAGGGAGGGGCAGGAAGGAGGGTGAAACACTTCCTGCTTTGGCAGTAGTTGAGATTAGCAATGTGGTAGGTAATCAATTTCAGATGCTCCATATATGTCCTGACTGGTCATTTCTTAGAATCCACAGACCAGGGCAATCAAGAATCTAGATAAAGGACTGACCTTATTATGAAATCAAATTATTATAGTTACACTAGTTCAACCAATATAGGAGGTCTGGGTAAAATAATGTGGCCCTGCCTATTGGGACTATTATTTTCCTGGTTTGAGATGTTCAGCCTGAGGGAGAAGGCGTGAGTATCATTGGTGTGCTCTCATACAAATCTGTAGTTTCTGCAGCACGTGGCCCTAAATCCTGCTTCAACTTTTCTAAATAGTTCTTTGAGAGTATAACTACATCATGTCCATAGTCTCTTTCCTGCCTTCAAGCCCTACCACTGCCCCTCATTGTTTTCTAATTTCTGGCCTGTTTTTGCTTTAAAAATAGTTAAATAATAGCAACAGTTGCTTTTTGAATGTGACCTGTGTTTGGCTGTAGGAGTTCCCAGGTAAGAAGCAAAGGGTTGGCTGCATTGTACATTGAGTGTGTAATGGCTGGTTCACACAAAACACTCCATGCCTTGGAAGAGGAACAGGAAGTTGTCTGGGAGACTGGAAGAATTTCTACTAAAATACTAGGGACCTGTCTCCTGGGGTGGAATTGCAGAGCAGGGAAGGCCTGTGCTGTCTGAGTCACTTGACCTCTGATCACCCAGTAGAGCGGGTGCTAATGTCCTGAGGCCCAGCTGGGTGGCCTAGACTAATGTGGGACCCTGGGAAGGTTTAGTAATTTGGAGTACCAATAGAAGGCAGCTATAGAGAGCTGCGAGGGAGACCAGAAGCCATGCCATGGTGAGTGTGAGGTCACTGTCTTCACTGTCACAGAGCAGCAGCAGTTCTTCCGAGGTGCAGAGGTTTCTGAGTTGTGTGTGGTTTTGGGTGGGTGGATATAGGGCAGATTCCACATCTTGTGACATAATCCATGTGGCAGGAAATTGACATTTAATTATTCTCTTACAATGTTTTCTGTGTGGGCATCCGGCCCCTCAAACAGACACAGCTTCACAACTGTCTCCCATATGCAGAGGGTATAGTCCAGTCCCAGGCAGGTTCCACAGCTGTCTGTCTAAAGTTCGTGGGTTCTTTTGAGCTTGGTTCAGTTGTCTTTGTAGATTTCCCCATCGTGATCTTGACCCCCTTGTTCATGTAATCCCTCTTCCCTCTTTTCGACTAGACTTTTCGACATGGAGCTTGGCCTGGTGCATAGTTATGGGTCTCTGCATCTGCTTCCATCAGTTACTGGATGAAGGCTCTATGGTGACAGTTACGGTATTCACCAATCTAATTACCAGGGTAGGACAGTTCAGGCACCCTCTCCACTGTTGCTAGTAGTCTAATCTGGGGTTGTCCTATGGATTCCTGGGCATTTCCCTAGCACCAGGTTTCTCCCTTAACCCATACTGTCTCCCTCTATCAAGATATTTCTTTCATTGCTCTCCTACTCCATCCATCCCCTAGCTCGACCATCCCGTTCTCTCATGTTCTCATCCCCCATCTCCTCTCCTCTATTTCCCTCCCCTCATCCTCAGTTTACTCATGGAGATCTCTGTTTATCCTTCCCATGGTAATCTGTTCATCCATCTTAGGGTCCTCCTTGTTTCCTAGCTTCTCTGCAGCTGTGGGTTGTGGTCTGTTTATTGTTTGCTTTACATCTAGTATCCACCTATGAGTGAGTACATGTCATGGTTGTCTTCCTGAGTCTGGGTTACCTCACTGAGGATATTTTCTAGTTCCATCCATTTGCCTACAGATTTCATGATGTCATTGTTTTTACAGCTGAGTAATACTCTGGCTGGTGTTGCCTGCACATGAACATGGGCTATCTGCCTGATTTGAGTGCTGGAACATGGCCTCATTCCTCTCTTTCTGAATGAAAATATATCCTGTGCCACTGTATGTTGCAAAGGTTTAACTTGTTTCTTGATTTTAGAATATTTTACATTCAAGTGATAATCGTGAGTATCAGAAGAGACTTTGGACATTTGAACAGTGTTGGAGCTGTTACAGACTATGAGAATCATTGAAGTTAGACTAAATACACTTTCCTATCCTTTTTGTTGTTTTTTTGTTTATTCTTGTTTTATTTATTCTTTTGTCATACAATACATTCTGACTTCAGTCTCCAATTCCTCCACTCCTCCCAGTCCCCATCTCCTTCCCACTTTCCCAGATCCACTGCTCCTGTTGGTGTATCAACCAAACACATCATTACAAGATGCAATTAAACTAGCCACAAACCTTCATATCAAGGCTGGATTAGGCAACCCAGGAGGAGGAAAAGGGTCCAAGAGTAGACAAAATGGTCAGAGATACCCTTACTCCCACAAACACATCAAGGTAAAAAACCACAGCATGTGTGCAGAGGACCTGGCACAGACCCATGCAGGACCCATGATTGCTGCTTCTGTCTCTTTGAGCCCCTTTGGTCCCTGCCTAGTTGATTCTGTGGACATGTTCTCCCAGTGTCCTTGACCCCTCTGGGTCCTACAGTCCCCCCATATGCATGGTTCCCAGAACTCCAGCTAATGTTTGGATGAGGATCACTGCATCTGTTCCCATCAGCTTCAGGAGGAGGCCTCTCTGATGACAATTGGACTGGGTACTAATCTATGATAATAGAATATTGTCAGATATCAATTCATTGACTTTTTTTTTCTTTTTGGTCAGTTGTATTTGGTTCTACCCTAGCTCTCCTAGCCATCCAACTTCTGGTTCCTGTTCATCCAGGCAGTGTTGGGCATGGGCTCCCTCTTTGGTCTTGGGCCTCAAGTTAGTCCAGTAGTTGGTTGGTTACTACACAAACTCCGAGACACCATTGCCCCAGAATATCTTGCAGACAGGACAAGTATGGGTTGAATATTTTTGTGGCTGGGTTGGTGTCCCATTCCCACCACTGAGAGCCTTACATTGTTATACAAGATGGCCAGTTCAGGCTCCATATTCTCAAATACTTGGAGTCCTCATTAGGGTCACCCTCATAGCTTCCAGAAAGTTTCTACCATACTAGGTTTCCACATCACCCCCCAAAGCTCTCCTATTGCACTCACCTTTTCCTATATTCTCTCCCTCTGTCCCTCCATTACTTACCTGATCTTTTCTGTTCCTGCCGCCAGTCCACCCACAAAATCCATTTATCTCCTCTTCCCAGGGAGATCCATTCATTCCCCTGCCTCTACAGCCATCCTTGTTACTTAGCCTCTCTGAGTCTGTGGATTGTACTGTGGTTATTTTTATTTTACAGCTAATATCCACTTATAAGTGAGTGCATATCATGTGTGTCTATGTGGTTCTGGGTTACCTTGCTCAAGATAATAAAAACTCAAGAAACATCCACAAGCCAAATAATCCAATTATAAATATGGTACATATCTAAATAGAATTCTCAATAGAGGAATCTAAAATGACTGAGAAACACTTAAGGAAATGTTCAACATCCCTAGCCATCAAGGAAATGTAAATCAGAATTACTTTGGTATTTCACTTTGCACCTGTTAGAATGGCTAAGATCAATAACACAAGTGACGGCTCATGCTGGCCAGGATACAGAACAAAGGGAACACTCCTCCACTGCTGGTAGGAGTGAAAACTTGTACAGCCATTATGGAAATCAATATGCCAGTTCCACTGATAATTGGGAATCTATCTACCTCGAAACCCAACTTATGACTCTTGTGCATACCCCCCCCCCAAATTCTCCTCTATCCTGTTATGAAGACATTTGCTTAACTATGTTCAAAGCTGGTTTGTTCATAATAGTCAGGACTTGCTATGTCTGTAAGAGATTGTGTTGATGATTGATGTGGGAAGGCTCTTCCAGTGAGTTGGCAGTATCTCTAAGCAAGTAGACCTGGGATGGATAGGAGAGCTGGCTGAGCACAAGACAGTGACAAAGCAAGTGAGAAGGCCAGGAAACAGTGTTTGCCTATTGTTTTAATCTTCATTTTCTATACCACAGTGATGGATTGTGACCTGGCAGAATCAGCTAAATAAACTTACCTGAGATGATTTTGCAGCAGAGAAGCAACTTAGAACAAAAAGTGGAATACCAAAGTGATTGTATTGTTGGGAAGAGCCTGGGAATGTTGTCTTGTAGAGGAATGTAGAAGATATTAGGACTTAAATAGCAGAAGTCATAGAAAGCTCACACAGAGCTCAATAGGCTGTTCTTGTAGGACAAGGCTGATGGGACTTTTGAGAGTAATGCACGCAGAGGAGGTCAGGTCATACATTTTAGTGAGAAATAGACTCCATGAAAGATTAAGCTAGAGGTCATCTGTGTCTTATTTTGGCCTAAAATCTTTCTTATTCTGTCCTTGCTCTGAGAAATTGAATAAGGCCAAATTAAAAATGGGCTGATTTCTTAGATGGAATATTGAATCTGTTGGATGCTTATAACTGACGACTCATTCAGGTCTACAGTGAAAAAAATCAACAAGTTGGGCAGAAATAAATGACAACAAAAGGTAGTTTCAGATGGCAGTCATGTGCTGAAACAGAGGCAGGAATGTTCAAGGAGATCACCATTAAAGAGAAGGCCCTTTTTCTACAGTGGAAGCCTGTCTAGGTACCCTAAGGGCATCCTGTTCTGCCTTCAATTAATGGAAGGATTAGGCAAAGTGATTCCTATCACCCAAAAGCAGCTTCATATAAAACCTGCTGCAACTGTGGTCCAAGCTTGGCAAGGTCCATCTGAATAGGAAGCCAAACTTGTGCTGGTTCTGGAAACAAGAAAGAATCAAAATCTCAGGTCTTGGATTCCTGATCTGTGGTTTCAGTTCAGCACTCTTGCAGTCATCTATGTTTGGCAGAGTCAGAACCCCAGTGAGGAGCCTGTGAGAATCCATTGCATGAAGCTTTGAGCATGAAGCCTGGGTTGCATTTTAGACCACAAGACACTGAGATACATAAGCTATGAGATACCTGCCATAGAGAGCTGCATATAGGGAGTAGAAGTAGCCACAAAGAGATACATGAGAAATTTTAGGGAAAATGAGACACCTAAGCCCTTTGAAACTGAAGCTCCATGTGTCTGAGACAGAAGTACAGGATTTGGTGTTTGTCCTGCTGGGTTTCAGTCTTGCCTTGGTCCAGTCGTCCCTCACTGTGTTCCAGGCCCTATTTGGGAATGGGAATGGGTATTCTGTGCCAGTGTATGTTGGAAAGATATAACATGTTTTCTGATTTTACAAGATGTCAGATTCAAGTGATCACCTTGTGTCCAAGGTGTCCAAAGAGACCTTGAATACTTGAAAGGATAGGTGCTGTTGAAGATGATGAGGATCATTGAAGATAGACTAAATGCATTTTGATCATGAGGTGACCATAAGCCTATAGTGACCTAGGTCAGAATGTACTCGATTGAATGAAAGCCATCCCAGATAGGATGATGTATTTGGTATCTTTCTTTAGTGTGCTTATAGAACCCTTAGTAGGAGGAGTCTTTCTGGATGAAATTCCTCATTGGAGAAGGGATTTGAGTGTCTATAGCCTCAATCCATTTTCTATGCAGCTGTATCTCTAACCCCAGCAACAAACCCCACAATAAGCAAGCAACACAGCACAGCACAGACACCTTACCAGACAGCACAGTTTCTGGTGTTAGCAGGCCTCTAGGTACAGCTCCATCACCACCAAAGTCCACCAAAACTGGAATAGGATCATCCGTGTCTCCAGGCCTCAGAGAAACAAATAGGACCATGACAACACCTTCAACAGCATTAAACATACCAAAGGATGCCATCCCATCATCTGGAACTGGGACACCCACTCTTCCTGAGAAGTCAGCTTTAACTCCACTCGCATTAACACTGGCCAAAGTCACTGACACAAACAAACTTTTACCCATGATGAGTATGGCAAGTACAAATCCCTCTTCACCAACCACAGCCGCTCTAAGGAGAACTGTTCATAGTATAGCCCCATCTGAGATTCAGGAAAAGGACACAGCAACTGTATCCCTAACCCCAGCAGCAACGTCCACAATGAACAAGTCACCAGACCCACACCACAGCACAGTCACACAGACATCTTCCCAGCCAGCCCAGATGGGCTCAAGCACAGGCACTAGTACAGCCCAATCACCTGAGCATTCCACAACCCTTGTCCTTAGCTCATGTTCTTTGTGTCTGTCTGTCATGACTTCACCATGATTGTAGGTGGTATCACTAAATCCCATATGATACTGTTGAAGCAATTGCTATTCAGTGCTAAGCCATTTTGTAACCTGAGTTTTTGTCCATTTTTGTTGTTTTTATTTTTGTTTTTGAAGAGAAGGTTTCTCTGTGTAGCCCTGGCTATCCTAAAAGTAGCTCTGTAGACCAGGCTGGCCTAAATTCAGATATCTGAAGGTTTTGGCTCCTATGTCCTGTGATTAAATGTGTGCCATCATGCCTGGGCTTTTTTTTTTTTTTAATATTATTATGTGATGGGCCTGGAATGTATGTTTTTGTACATGTCAAGCATATGCTGTTTTGCTTGAAATTTCAAATCTGGCAGAGTGTACTATTCTCTTTCCCAGGATGGCAGTACTCAAGACATTAAATCTGCGTGAGTCTTCTGAGTCATTCAGTTGCAAGTGTGTGACATTCTTCCTACCTATTGTGTTGGTTTTCAGTTCTTTTGAATGAATATTCATCTTTTGCCAGTATGCATGGATTTGCACTACATGTGTGCCTGGTCCTCACAGCAATCAGAAGATGGTTTCACAACCCCTGAACTTGTAGTAATGGATAGTTGTAAGCCCCCATGTAAGTATTGGCAATTGAGCCTACCTGTCTGCAAGAGCAGCAAGAGCTCTTAAATGCTGAGTCATCTCTACTGTCCTATGTTATTTATGATCAGCATTTACATTGCTAATGTTTGCATTTGCTCATTTGTAACTATAAACATGCATTGCCTTTTAGCAAGATCTTACTATTGTTATAGTTTAAACTGGTTTCTGGAAGATGAAAACAGAGCTGGAGTATATGCGTAATTCTTTGTAGGAACTTCCATAAAAACCTGGGAGTTCTTTCTACCATTTTTGTACAATTTATTTTTATGGGGGAGACAGGGTCTTACTAATATGTAACTGGCTATCCTGAAATTAACTGCATAGGGCAGAATGGCATCCAATTCAACTAATTTCACCTGTCTTTTGCCTCATGAATGCTGGGATTATAGGCATGAGCCAATGAACCCAGCTTGCCCATCTTGTTTACAGTTTAGTAAGTGTTCATTCAATTTCTCTGATGTATACTTTGATCTGTTTGCTTGCCTCTCTTTTTATATCTATTAATAGGCACTTCTCCTGCAAGGCTATATCCTAGACAAAGTGTGAAGAAATGACAGAGGTGAACCTCATTGTTCAGTTATTTTTTTTTCTAAAATGAATTGATGATTAGAATGTCTGTGCCATGGAATAAGTGTGGGGAGCACCAGAATTATTCGAATATATTGTCAAACAAATATACATTAGCATGCTGTCAGTATCACACTTTCTGTTGTATGGGATATTTTAGATTGCAGTGACCTATAATGATGTGCATATCGACTTCACTTGGGAGGAGTGGACTTTGCTGGATTCTTCCCAGAAGAATCTCTATAAAGATGTGATGTTGGAGATCTACAGGAACCTCACTGCTATAGGTAAGACTGAATTTTTCATCACATTTTAAAATAAGGGGACAATTATTCCTTGATTATTAATACTCTTCTGTAATTCTGATTGAGAAAGAAGAAAATGAGGTGAATAAATCTGGCAGGGTTCTAAAATTCACTGAAGATAGTAACTTAAATTTTGCACAGTTTCCCATAATATATCATACATTTTCTGATACTGTATTTTAGGCTACAGTTGGGAAGACCATAATATTGAAGAAAATTGTCAAAGTTCTGGAAGAAATAGAAGGTAATTTTCATGTGTTAGGTGAACAAATGAGCCTATGGAGAAATTGTAATGTGTCCCAGAAGTTTTAAACAAAAGCAACAATGTAAATAAGCACAGTTTTAAGTGTACTGATGATTGTTAAATTCTCACAAAACTAAATACCTCAATGTCCAGGGAGCTGATATGTGTTTGCAAGGCATTGCTCTGAGAAAGAACACAGGGAAACAATGCCTTATCTGATATCCCCATTTGAATTATAGCTCCATGATACCTATGCTATAGAACAGCCAATCTGTTTAATTTCATGCCAATCAGATATTGCAAAAGGAATATGTGTTGAATAGGTGATAAGAATATATTGAAAACATTCTAATAAGCAAATAGTTCAGAGTAAACGAGTGTTACTCATATACTTGTGATTTTTCTAAGTTTAGGGAGAGGGTCAGTTTATGAGAGTCAAGAAAGTTGTTGTGGAGAATCCTTAATCCCTATACCACATGTCTATGAGGAAGAGAAAATCAAGCTGTGTGGATGCAGTGTGGAAATATTTTGTTTGTTAGTTTTCCTTTATCAGCATATCATATTTCACTCTGAATACAAGCCATGTGAGCAGAGGGATAGATATGGAAGGAAGCAATATAACTCTCTCTTAAAACAAAACAATTAGAAGATATATAGTAGTCTCCACTTTGAGTAGAATTTTTGAATGTGATACAAGTTTAAAATTAATTGGTTTTCCAACTTCATTGGGAATACATAAACAAAATTACACTGCAGAAAAGCCCTATGAGTATTGGAGTGTATAAAAATGTCTGTTTATCCTGGTTCACTTTGCAAATGTAGTAATGACACTCACTATTAGAAAATTTATGAATGCAATAAGTATGTTAAAGCTCTGGGTTCTTCCAGTTCTCTTTAAATATGTGAAGAATCTCATATAGAATAATGATGCTACAAATGTGGACCCTGTGATAAAGGCTCTTATCATTACAGATACCTTCAAAGACACAAAACATCCCTAAATGAAGGGAAACAGTATGAGTGTATACTTTAAGATCTTATTTGTCTTAAAAATTAGACCAAATTGTAAAATTAACTCATATAGATATAAATATTCATCATTGTACTGAATGTGATAAAGCTTTTACATGTGCTAAGTATCTTTACAGGTTCAAAAAATGTCATACTGGAGAGAAACCCTGTGAATATATTCAATGTGCAAAAGCTTTTTCACAACATAGTCATCTTCAAATGCATGAAAGAACATTTCCTGGGGAGAAACCCTACAAATGTAATCATTGTGATAAAGACTTTGCATATGCCACTAGTCTCCAACTACATGAAAGAACACATACTGGAGAGAAACCCTACAAATGTAATCAATGTGATAAAGACTTTTCACAACACAGTGACCTCCAAATACATAAAAGAACACATTCTGGAGAGAAAGCCCACAAATGTAATCAATGTGATATAGCCTTTTTAAGTCACAGTCATCTCCAAATACATGAAAGAACACATACTGGAGAGAAACCCTACAAATGTAATCAATGTGATAAAGGTTTTTCACAATATGGTAATCTTCAAATTCATGAAAGAACACATTCTGGAGAGAAACCCTATGAATGCAATCAATGTGGTAAAGCCTTTACAAGTGCCAGTAGTCTCCGAACACATGAAAGAACACATACTGGAGAGAAACCCTACAAATGTAATCGATGTGATAAAGCCTTTTCACAACATTGTCATCTCCAAACACATGGAAGAACACATACTGGAGAGAAACCCTACAAATGTAATCAATGTGATAAAGACTTTTCACGACGCAGTCAACTCCAAATACATGAAAGAACACATACTGGAGAGAAACCCTACAAATGTAATCATTGTAATAAAGACTTTGCATATGCCACTAGTCTCCAACTACATGAAAGAACACATACTGGAGAGAAACCCTACAAATGTAATCAATGTGATAAAGACTTTTCACGACACAGTGATCTCCAAATACATAAAAGAACACATAGTGGAGAGAAACCCTACAAATGTAATCAATGTGATAAAGCCTTTTCTGGACACAGTAATCTTCAGATTCATAAAAGAACACATTCTGGAGAGAAACCCTATAAATGTAATCAATGTGGTAAAGCCTTTGTATGTACCACTGATCTCCGAAGACATGAAAGTATACATGCTGGAGAGAAACCCTACAAATGTAATCAATGTGATAAAGGCTTTTCACAACACAATGCTTTCCAAATACATAAAAGAAGACATTCTGGAGAGAAACTCTACAAATGTAATCAATGCGATAAAGACTTTTCACGACATAGTTATCTACAAATACATGAAAGAACGCATACTGGAGAGAAACCCTACAAATGTAGTCAATGTGATAAAGCCTTTTCAGAACACAATGCTCTCCAAATACATAAAAGAACACATACTGGAGAGAAACCCTACAAATGTAATCAATGTGATAAAGCCTTTGCATGGACCACTAGTCTCCAAATACATAAAAGAGCACATACTGGAGAGAAACCCTACAAATGTAATCAATGTGATAAAGCCTTTTCACAACATATTAATCTTCAAAGGCACGGAAGAATACATTCTGGAGAGAAACCATATGAATGCAATCAATGTGGTAAAGCCTTTGCAAGTGCCAGTAGTCTCCAAAGACATAAAAGAATACATACTGGAGAGAAACCCTATGAATGTAATCAGTGTGGTAAAGCCTTTGCATATGCCAGTAATCTCAGAGTACATGAAAGATCACATGCTGGAGCATAACCCTATAAATGCAATCAATGTTTTAAAGACTTTCCACGACACATACTGGACAGAAACCCTACAAGTGTAATCAGTGTGGTTTAAGCCTTTGCATGTGACAGTAGTCTCTAAATACATAAAAGAACACAATCTGGAAAGTAACCATACAAATGTAATCAATGTGATAAAGCCTTTTCATGACACAGTAATCGTCAAATGCATGAGAGAACACATTCTGGAGAGAAACCCTATGAATGTAATCAGTGTGGTAAAGCCTTTGCATGGATCAGCAGTCTTTGAAATCATCAGAAAAAATAATCACACTACAGAGAAACCTAGAAAGGTAGTAAGTGTGGCAAAGTTTTGCACTTCATGTTAGTTTTTATTACAAGAGTAAAATTTCAGTGTGTAATTGGTATTTTAAAGTCTTTTCATTTTACAGTAGTCCTTGAGGATCTGAAAAAACTTAATACTCAAGGAAATCTGGCCATAAAGAGTTTGGTAAGATCTTTACCCAACTGACTTAAATTCAGCTACACAAGTTTATTCTGGATAAGAAATCTGACAAGTGTCACCAGTCTGTTCAAGCATTATGATGTCTCTCTTTATTTTATTTGCACCTGCAAACTCATATGATGAAAATAACTATGACTTTAAATGAGATAACCCTTTTAAATTCCACAGTTCTCTTAAATTACATGAAATAACAATCCAGTTGTAAAATTTAATGGATGTGTATTAATGCCTTTTCTGTTGCTGTGATAAAACTTTATGTCTAAGTCAACTCATGAGTGAGCCCTTGGTTCTCGAGGGATACAGGATCACCATCAAAGTGGCATGGCAACAAGTGTCAAACATGGCAGCTAAAGCAGGAAGCTAAGAATTCACATCTTCCACCTGCGATATGAAGGTGAAAATGGGAACTGGAAATAGTATGTGGATGTGAACTCATGCTCAACCCCAGGGGCATCCTTCTTCCAGCAGGGCAAGCGTTACCCATATCTTCCCAAATGATACTACCAACTGAGAAAGATTGCTTTCTCTGACTTCAAGCCTACATGCCTGCTTTCTGTTTTATGAACCAGTTCATGATGAAGAAAAACTCTGTAAGTAAGCCTTTTGATGCTTCCACACCTGGGTTACGGGAATAAATGCTTACAAGAGAAAAACATTCTTGAGTGTAAATCTGATTGTTTAAAGATTTGTTTTAATTTTCACTATATGATATCATTGTTTCTTTTTGTGCATATGTGCATTCTGGTTCCCAAGAAGTTTAGGCCATCCTTCTTTTAGCAGGAATTAAAGGGAGTTGTTAAAAACCTGGCTTCATCCTGGGAACTTCTCTTAACTGTTTGGCTATGTCTATCACCCTGTAAATGTTTCAAAGCTGTCATATATAATCTTGATGTCAGGAAATAGGAAATAATTCATACAAGAGAAATATCCTATTCTGGTAAACGATTTGGTTAAGACTTTAGACATCACAATTATCTTCAGACTCACAAAAAATCTTGTTTTATGTCTTTTTCATCATACCCTTGAAGGAAGTAATTTATTTACCATGTTGACTCAAGACAGATGGGGGAGATCATTGCATCATGGGTTTCTATTTTGCCACATTTGAAATAGATACTAAAATGTGGTATATGTGTGGCCAATCCATTTAATGAAGTTTATTTTGTAGTTCTTATTTTTTTTTCCTTTGATTTCTGTTCATCTTCTGTTGCGCTTTCACTTAGTAATAGGTATTTTTCTGCTGCATTGTATGGAATGGGATGCCCATCATCTAAGTGGTCCATTGTTTATTTAAATATCAGGCAGTGTGTGATTGTTGAAGTAAGGGTGTCTGTGAAAGTGTGATGAGTTGTTTTTCCTGGTTTTGTTTTTCGTATTTTAACAAATTCCCTTGAGATGTTGTTTATTATCCAGTCTGTCTTCAACATCAGTAATTAGGGATATATTTGAACTCATTATCCTTAGGTGTCACCCTCCTGAGTACAAGTCCAAGGGTAGATGATGTACTCCCCATGTATGCTGTTTTAGTAGCATGTTTAAACATATATTAATGTTAAAATGCTTAATAGGAGAGAATATAAGAAACATTAAATACCTCATGTGCATCCAAACATTAAATACCTGATGTGCATCCATCATATATCTGGTAGAGATGTAATAAGGTAGGAAAATCAGCAATCAACTGTGTATTTCACAACATTGCTTGATGTGCTATGGATATGTATATAGTATTTGAAGTTCCATGTGTCTGCATGTCCCCATTAGTTATCCATTTGACACTTTATCTTAAAGTACTGCATTCTAAGGTAATTATCCAGAGATGCCAGATAATGTAATGGTAATGAGATTTATTTCAAAAGAATTTCTGTTGTGTGTGTGTCTGTGCATGTGTGTTATATTATGGTTTTTTGGGCCGTGACACATATGTGGAGACTGGAAGACAGCTTCGTGGGGTGTCCTTTTTTTCCTTATTCATATGGTGATTAAGATGAGGTTGCCAGTCAAGATGAGGTTGAGGGAGTAGAGGCTACTCGGTTTTCAATCTAAGTTCAGATTGGTGTGAAAGTTTCTGGGATTCTCCCATCTCAGCCTCTGGACTGGCAGGATTTTATAGACATGGACCACCATGCCTGACTAGAGGAACATTGTCATCAACAAAATTAAAGCTTCCTTCAGTTGATAAGTGAACAAATAACTGAGAGGTTATGATATTTGCCAATTATAGCTCATTTCAAATAGCCAAATATAGATGATAAAATAGGTATTCATCGAATTCCACTGTAGTTGTTTAATTATGGACAAACATGATAAATTGGTGGTTTATATTTCCTCAGAATCTGAAATCTGTCTATTTCATAATTTACTCTTTTGGTTTTCTCTATGATGTGTTTTCATTGACTCTGGCATTGGGTAGGAGATTCACTTTACAAAGATGCAAGCTTCTTCTTTTGCAGTACATAGTCTAGAATTCACCCCTGCTCCACAGGTGATGTACTAGTCTCAGCTTCTTAAGTGGCTGCAGTTACAGGCATGAGGCACTGTTCGTGTTTGCAAATTAACATTTGCATTGGCAATACCTTGTCTTATTTCCCGTTTAGAATGGTGCAGGGTTGCTTTATTTTCTATCATAAGCGAAATGTTAATTTTATATTCTGATATAGGTTCAATTTAGTCATGACAAATACACAATTATAAAATTCTCGAGGTTTTTTTTGGGAAACAATCCTCCCCTTTTTTTGGGTTTTTCGAGATAGGGTTTCTCTGTGTAAAAGCCCTAGCTGTCCTGGAACTCAGTGTGTTGACCAGGCTGGCCTCGAATTCAGAGATCCACCTGCCTCTGTCTCCCAAGTGCTGGGATAAACGCTGTGTGCTACTACCATTTGGCACAATCTCCCTTTTTTGTGAGTAGTACGTGATTTAACAGTGTTGTTACTAATTTGATTTTGGACATGTTTCTTGAACAGTAAACATTTCATGCATACTTGCTGGCTAGCTATTGTCCAACTGACCAAATATGAATTGAGACAAATGGTTAGTAATTGAAGTATTGCTAATTTATTGAGAAAGTGAAAGGTCCTCTGGAGGGTAGAAGTTCACTAGTGAGAAAGAACGCACAAAAGCTCCTGACCACCCAAGGTCTCATTGATGTCGTCTTCTTTCTCTTTGTTCATTTGTCTGTGATGTGCATGCATGGTTTATGCATGTCCGCATGTGTGGGGCATATCATTTGTACACAAAAGTGTGGAGGCCAGAGGTTGAGTTTTGGTCTTTGTCTTAGATGCTGTTCTCTTGACATGAGGGGACTAGAAAGTGAAAACAAAAGCATTGTTCACTGCATGATGTTCCGGGGCATGATGGGGCAAGTGTGGACAACAAATATGGAGCAAGGAAGTGTATAGCTTTTTTATTTTTTAACTCTTATGTGGCCCACCACTCAGCTCCCAAATAATAATAATAGAGAAGTATTCTTACTTATGAATACCCAGCCTTCACTTGACTTATTTCTAGCCAGCTTTTCCTAACTTAAATTATCCCATCTACCTTTTGACTATGGATTTTACCTTTTTCTATTCTATATTCTGTGTGTGTTTATGGATTTTGTTTTATGCCATAGTAATCCAGAAGTCACATGTCATTTACATTTTATAAAACCATTAGTGAAGAAGATGGCCAAGTTGTGACTGACATGGCTGATTCCATTTTGAATAGTTCACTAGCAAATATGGGGGCAAACCACATGGTTCCTTTCTGTTCAAGATTGTCTCAGTCCTATGGGAAGGTGAACCCATTCCCCATCAGGCACAAGTCCCTGCAGGATACACACATCTCTCAGGTTAAATGTGCACTGTTACACCATTTTCTTCGAAAAGGCACTTTAGTTAGTTTAGGATGTATTTAGGAGGAGATGTTGGACTAGACAAGTAGGCTCTAAATAGCAAAGGAATATAGGAAAAGGAGTCCATGGTCTTGGTCAGAGACAGTTGAGTCCATATGTCTTACATAGTAATTGTAACTGTGGAAGCCAAGTATTGTCATCCAGAAGTTTTAACTTAGTCCCCAAACACAAGATGTTTCTTGCCCCAATTATCCCATGTAAGCATGCTGTCAGCTGAGATCAGATGGCTTTGTCACCCTCCATATGGGTTATAATTTAAAACTTCTGGAAAGAAAATTTGTTGAAAGAGTTCATCCTAATAAAACCTTGGTAGCTTTTTGTGGCACTTTTACTCAGTAAAGCATTATCTCATGGCATCATCTAAGATAGTCAGACGTAACTCCACCAAAGAGACTAGCTTTTTTACTTCCACTAGACCTCATCCAAGGTTTCCCAGACTGTCTCAGTGACTTCTTGGGGAGGGATACAGTGAACAATGACATGTATGCAGAGGAAATATAGGGACTTAAACCCAAGTTTGAGGCCTCCCATTGTTCAATCTCCTTTGTCAGGGTAGGGTAGGTGATATTAACGAAGTCTGTAGCCAGAGTACTTGGTCCCTCCTCTCCTTAAGGGAAATATTTTCTTTCTTCAGTTTCTTTATCTCTTTCTGTCTCTTTCTTTAGAGCTCTTTCTACATAGATTGTTTTGGTTTACATTGTTCTTAGTGTCCATTTATTGAGATTTCATGCACTCAAATTTCATGTCAAACACATGTTTCAACCCTCAGGATGATGTGACCAGCAAAGGGATACTATTTTCTTTCCCAAAGCATTTCTCATCTTTGCTCTGCATACAGATTGGTCATGTGTTCCCTGGTAACTTCCTGGTACCACTGTCACTGTGATGTCCAGACACTTCCATCCCTGGGGTTCTTTTGCTGAACTGCAGAGTTCCAGAGGCACAGGGCCACTACAGAAGCTGCTGGGAAGCATTTATCCTGTGAGGCCATCTGAGGTGGTTCCTTGGGTGAGCTATATGTTCTTAGAGTCACCTGTGAATTGTTACAAATAAGTGTCTGGACAAGGCAAAGTTTTCTCTTGTTCATGAGGGTGTGTTGGTGAAAGGGGATCTTACCTAGACAGGAACTGCACTTGATTTTATCCTAAGGAAAGTGGTGTCTGTGTCTTTTTCCCACTATCTAGAGTCAGACTTCACAGTCTTATTCATTACGGGAGTATGAAAACAGTTGGTCCATTGGAGAGGAAGGAGGAAGGCACACTGCTCCCAGGAAAGAAGAGTCACTGTCCCAGGCCATCAGATTCCTAGAATTCAGGCTTGGGGCTGGGAATAAACAATATTTTACTGAATGGAGGAAGTGTTAAGATTTGAATTCTTTCAATTCTCCTCTCTGTTAGTCCCGCCTATACTTCCTGCCTGGCTACTGGCCAATCAGTGTTTTATTTATTGACCAATCAGAGCAACACATTTGACATACAGAACATCCACAGCAAACTACTGAGTGTGGAAATGTCCCTAAGCAAGTGGCCCAGACTTGATAAGAGAGCTAGCTGAGCATGAGACTGTAAGCAGGCAAGAGAACACACCACCAAGCAATGTTTTGCAATGATTTTACCTTCAGTTACTAACCTAAATATATTTCGTGAGTTTCCTCAATGATTGGATTGCCCTGGCAGTGTCAGCTAAGTAAGCCTGTCTATCACCTCAGTTGCTTTTAATAAAAATATTTAATCATAGCAACAAAGAAGCAATCTAGAACAAAAATTGGTACCTTTAAAATGAGGCTGTTGTTGTAATAATCTGAAAATGTTGTATTATTGAGGAATGCAGAAAGATATATAGGACTTTGGATATCAAAAGCGATTGTAAGCTCTACACCAGTCTTAATGGGCCATTCCAGAAGGAACTGGAAGATGAGAGGGCTAACAGTAAAAAGGGGAGGAGCTTTGTTGTACCTCGATTTGATATGCCATGCTGTGTTGACACCCATGGGAGGCCTGTTCCTTTCTGAATAGTAACAGAAACTGTAGTCAATGGGGGAGGGGGGGAGGTAGGGAGAAGGAATGGAAGGAGAAAAGGGAGGGGAAACTGCAGCCAGGATGTAAAATTAGTGAATAAATTTAATTAATAGAAAAATTAGGAAATCCAGATATGCTAAGAAATGGGGAACTGGAAGCCACTGAGATTGAGAAAAGAAAAATACAACTATTTCTCTACAGAAACTCCCCCAAACCAACAAATTTCAAGGGACTAAGAAGTTACTATAGCTAATTTTCAGAATATAAAAATACACGCAAGTCTATCTTTTTCTGGAAAAAGAACAATGAATAATTAGATGTATAATTTTAAAAGTATAACATAGACAGCACCACTGAAGAAAGATGTAGCTAGAGTTTTCCTGCCTTGCCCACAGTCAGGACAAATCTTTGTCACCCGCCAGTCCCACAGCCGCTCAGACCCAACCAAGTAAGCACAGAGACTTATATTGGTTACAAACTGTATGGCCGTGGCAGGCTTCTTGCTAACTGTTCTTACAGCTTAAATTAATCCATTTCCATAAATCTATACCTTGCCACATGGCTTGTGGCTTACCGGGATCTTCACATGTGGCTTGTCATGGTGGCGGCTGGCGGAGTCTCCCTCACCCAGCTTCCTGTTCTCTCAATTCTCCTCTCTTTTAGTCCTGCCTATACTTCCTGCCTGGCCACTGGCCAATCAGTGATTTATTTATTGACCAATCAGCAACACTTTTGACACACAGACCATCCCACAGCAGAAAGACACAAACCTACAAATATATCATGGTCCTTTAAACAAAGAAGCACAAGATTTTAATAAAACAATAAGAACAAACCACCTCCTAGCACTCACTGTTTGCACTCTAGTACTCTACTTTACCAGGTAATCATATAAATGGTGTGTTTGTGGGGTTCTTCTTCCAAAATTTGAGACTTACTTGATAACTCTGTTAATTCAACATGGGAATGCTACCTTTTGTGATCACTTAGAAGCTATTTTATATGTTCTATGATTAATGGTTGTAATTTTGTGTCACAATGAGGTAAAGTAATACAAACCTTTAAAAACCAATTGCAAGTTAACAGATTTTAAAATAAAATTTGTATGATTTTTATTATAAACCTAAAGCAACTTGTTTTGCACCAATTGCTTTATAAGCCATAAGCACTTTTGAAAAATAGCTTTAATTCCATTTTTAGGTGTGTTTGTATGGGATGGAAGAATGTCTTTCATGTGTACAGGTGACACTAGTTTGTCAGATTCCCTGGATCTGGAGTTGCAGGCACATATGAGCCTCCAAACATGGGTATTGGGATGTGAAAAGAGGTCACCCCAAGAAAAGCATACACTGAACCACCTGTCCAGCCCCAAAGTACGTTTCATGTAATAAACTAAAACTCATTCACATATTCACAAAACAATAAAAGAACTAATTAAATGGGGATTCATTAGATGATCCTTATGAACATGATGAATTAATACTAAGATGTTGGACGTATTCAATTTGCAGGATAAATTCCACACACTGAAAGAAAACCCCCAACTATTTATAAAAGAAAAGCTGTTTCTACAACTGTATGAAAAGCTAAGGATGTCTCACTATGATTGTGATTAGAGAGCAACAGTGCACATTTATCCTGTGAGATTGGTGGATCTGACAACCTCTTGCCTCCATTGATACCTGGCATTAAATTGGTGTACACACTTGCAAAACTTGTACACCTAAATTAATTTTAATGAAAAAACTAACACATATATGAAGTAAACCTTCCTTTCCAACATGAAGTCACCTATTTATCAGGACACCTTTTACATGCCTGGTGCCAAAGGAGGCCAAAAGAGTACATCATCTCTTCTGGACCTGGAATTACAGGTGGCTCTGGGCCATCTGACATGTGTTGTAGGAATCAAACTTGGATACCTAACGAGCATTACTACTGACCCAACTCTCCAAATAACAAATAAGTCATTATACTGCAGAAGATGAAGATGTCCCAATACTCCTGTCACTCTATCACTTGAAGGTAATGAAAGGCCCTGCTTCATGGTCATTGAAGAATTAAATGGATTTCTAGCTTTCTGTGAAGGGACACTCTACATTACTTCTCACTGTCATGGTTAACACACTTCTCTTGATATGATAAAGACAATTAAAGGCTTTGTTGAGTAGTCTACCAGACTATATAAGAAAATTTCCACAATTTTAGATATGATATTTTTCTTCTTAATTTTTTTTGAGGGGCAAATTTTTGAGATAGAGTCTTTCTTGATAGCCATGGCTATCCTAGAACTCACTATATGGACCATGCTGGCCTCAACGTGAGAGAGATCCTACTGCTTCTGTATCCCAAATGCTGTGGTTAAAATCATATATCACTATGCCCGATTGGGAGATGTTGCTTAGAGGACCTATCTGAACCAGAGAATGAAATGATAATGCAAATTTTAAACAGGAATGTGGTGGTATTGTGTTCCCCAAAATATTGTGCACCCTAATAAACTTATCTGGGGTCAGAGACAGAACAGCCACTAGATACAAAGGCTAGAAAATGGTGGCACTCACATCTTTAATCCTAGCATTCCAGAGTTAGAAATCCCTCTGGATCTCTGGGAGATCAAGGCCACATTGGAAACAGCCAGGCCACATTGGAAACAGCCAGGCATGGTGACACACACCTTTAATCCCAAGAGGTGAGCCTTAAATCCCAGGGAGTGATGGCAAAAACAGAAAGATATATAAGGCGTGAAGTCCAGAAACTAGAAGCTTTTAGCTGGTTAAGGTTTTAGGCTTTGGAGCAGCAGTTCAGCTAAGATTCATTCTGGATGAGGACTCAGAAGCTTCCAGTCTGAGGAAACAGAATCAGCTGAGGAACTGGCGAGGTGAGGTAGATGTGGCCTGTTCTGCTTCTCTGATCTTCCAGCATTTACCCCAAAAACTGCCCTCAGCTTTGATTTTATTAATAAGACCTCCTAAGATTCCTGCTACAGTATATTAATTTTAATTGTTAAATCATTCCATATGTTCTCAAAATTTTGGTTATTTTCTTTGTTTTGTTAGTTTCAACTGTTTAAGCTCTTTTAACTCTGTATACATGTATGCCATGATATGCATGGAACCCTTACAGGACAAATTACAATTGACAGTTACTCTTTCATCTATGTGACTTCTAGCAATCAAATGTAGGTAGTCAAGTTCAGTTACAAGTGATCTCACTGGCCTTATTTGGTTTTAAAAATTCTTTTTCTATGGGTTGTCGCTTGGTTGTGCACATTGCCACAGCCCAAGTGTAAAAATAAGAGAAAAGCTTGGAGGAGGAGTGGTCTCACAGATTCAACTCAGGTCATCAGGCTTAACAGCAACCAACTTTACCCACTAATAATATTCTCTGGCACTAATTTGTAGTTCTGTGAAAGTGTTATGAACAAGTGTTTATTCCTCAGAATAAACTAACACAATCCAAAAAGAAAAAAAGATAATAGTATAAATACCATATTCATTTATAAATAGGACTCATTATTCAAATTGTCCTGTGCTCCTGTAGACACATGAAGTGTCTAAAGTTTCATATGTTTTCTTCTATTAAGCATTTCAACAACATTAACATTCTTGAAACACGTTGACAAAAGAGCACACATCAAGGGTACATCTTCTACCCTTGGACTTGTACTCAGTAGTCTGACACATGAGAATCATGAGTTCAAATGTAGCCCTGACTAATTACTGACATCCAAGCTGGGATAGATAACAAAGAACATCTGTTGGGAATTTGTGAAAAATATGAAAACCAAAAGTAGTAACAACCCACCACCCTTTCACAGACACCTTAACTCTGATCACACACTGTCTGATACTTAGTAAACAATAGACCACATAGATAACGGACATCCCATTCTGCATATTTCAGCAGAAAATACCTATTACCGAGTGAAAGCACAAACAGATGAACAGAAGTCAAAGAAGGAATATGTGAACCACTAAATAAACTTCAGTAAGTGGATTTGCCACATATACAGAACACTTCAATGCCTACTGCAAAAGGTTCAAAATACAAACCACGATACTGTGTCCTCCACCATCAAACTTGAACAAACCTGGCAAATAGTTTACTTTCTTCAAGGCTGTGGTGAAAAAGAGATGCAACAAGAGTTTTTCCTTGAGAAGGAAGACAACCTTGATGTCTAAAGTTTTACCATATTGTTTACATGAACAGGGTTTTTCTCATGTATGAGCACTCTGCTATTCCCAGAAACAACATGATGTATAAAGACTTTAAAATATTTATAGAGATCAAGACAGGACCAGGCGGTTAAGACAAGTTCCGTACCCATAATCCAGGTGAGGTTTTTCACAGCTCCCTGTAATTCCTGTTAGCAATTCAGGGTTCTCCACTGTCTGCTGCTCTAGGGGACCACCAAGCACATGCAGACATCTAAAGTCACACTGTCATAACAAAACGAAAATTCAAACAATGCATTAAACAGACATTGTCACTCACGGCCATGTTTACTTTGTAAGCATTCATTCGTGGGACCCAGATGTTGAGGCATGTAAAGGCTTATGTACAGAGTTTTGTTAAGTCATGAATTGGTTCATATAACAGAAAGCAAGCATTCGTGCTTCCAAGTTAGAGAACCAATACTTCTCAGTTGTTGGTATCATTTGGAAAAGTTTAGAAAATGCTGCACTCTAGAGGAAAGACGTCACTGGTTGTGGGCTTTGGGGTTTTAAATCCTCACACCGCTTCCAGTTCCCACTCTGTGCTCCAGACTTCAGGTTGAGGTTGTGAGCTCTGAGCTTCCTGCTTTAGCTGTTCTGTCTGACACTTGTTTCCATGCCTCTCTCATGATGATCCTGTTTCACTCTGGAACCGTAAGCCAAATTAAGCTCTTTTATAAGTTGCCTGAGACACTGTGTTTTATCACAGGAAGAGAAGACACTAGTATACATCCATAAAGTTTACTCTGGATAATTGATGGGAAATGTGATATCTAAAAGGTTTGCCTTACTAACTAAATTCACAAGGCTTTTGTCCATGGGTTTGTAGGTGCAGACAAAATAAAGAGGGACATCATAATCCTTGAGTAGGTTGTTGACACTTGTCAGATATTTTTCTCAACACTAATCTTGTGTAACTAAATGTAAACTTGTTGGCTAAAGATCTTACCAAATCCTTTATACTCATAGATCACACTTCAATATGAGTTCTCTCATTTCATCAAAGACTACTGTGATTTATGAAGGCTTTAACAAATTCATTCCACACTTCAGGCTTTACTCACAGATGAACTTGTTCATGGATTCAAAGGCTATGATGAAATGCAAAGATGTTATGACATTGATTACATTCAAAGGGTTACTATCTAGTATGAATCATTTCATGACTTTGAAGATAATTGTGGCATTCAAAGGCTTTTTACCACATTGCTTTCATTCATAGGATTTCTCTCCCAGATGAGTTCTTTTATGAATTTGGAGATGACTCTATTGTGCCAAGGCTTTCCCACATTGATTACATTCATAGGGTTTTTCTCCAGTTTGGGTTCTTTTGTGTATTTGGAGGCTACTGTGTTGTGGGAAGGCTTTCCCACATTGATTACATTCATAGGATTTCACTCCAGTATGAGTTGTTGTGTGAACTCTGAGATGACTGTTGTGAAAAGGCTTTACCACTTTCATTACATTCATACGGCTTCTATCCAGTATGTGTGGGTTTTTTTTTTTTTTATGTATTTTGTTGTTACATTCACAGGATTTTCACAGTAGGACTTCTTTCATGCCTGTGAAGATAATTGGCACATGTAAATGCTATAACAAATTCATTACTCTGATGAATGTTTTCATCTCTATGACTTAATTTTACACTTTTATCTAATGGCAAAGAGGAGTCAGATGTTAAGGCTTTACCATGTTGTTTGTATCCACAGGGTCCCTCTTTATTTTATGGGCTCTTTTGTGTGTTTAAAATACCAGTGATGGTCAGAGCCTTTAGGACATGGGTCACTTTTCATGTACTTCATCCTTATTCATATGAGTTTTTTCATATAATTGAAAAAAATTGGAAGAACTCAGAGCTTTACCACACTGATTACATTCATAACATTTTCCTATATTGAGTCATATTACATTTGCAAAGTGAACCAGAACAAACAGAAGAATTTACATACCTTTTGTATGTAAAGGGCTTTTCTGTGATGTGAGTTGTTGATGTATTTCCAATGATGTTTGAAAAGCTATTATTTGTAAGCTTATATTACATTCAGAAAAACTACGTAGGGGCTACTACATATCTTCTAATTGTTCTGTGTACCAGAGAAATATATTGCTTCTTTCCATATCATTTATGAACACTTGGCCTGTTTCCAGAGTGATATATGATATACCGTTAAAGAAAGAATAACAAAAGTTTCCATATTGCATTCCCAAAGTATATTTTTGTTCCACATAGGGATGTGATATAGGTATTCAGCTTTCTCCTCAACAATTTTCTTAATTCTCATAAAATGACCCTATCATCCGGGCGGTGGTGGTGCATGCCTTTAATCCTAGCATTCTCGAGGCAGAGCCAGGCAGATCTCTGTGAGTGTGAGGCCAGCCTGGTCTACAGAGTGAGATCCATGACAGGCACCAAAACTACACAGAGAAACCATGTCTTGAAACCCCCCCCCCCCCCAAAAAAAAACCCTGACCCTATCACTAAACTTTGGTAACTCACCACAAGTATGTCAGTAACAGTAGCTTCACCAGGGAGTATTTGGTTATTAGAAGATTTTGGACATATACCTATCATCCAATCAACAGGTATGCCTTTTCCTATACCTGAGTGGTATGGAACTGAACATATTGACAGTTCTATAGTCTAGCTCTTATGAGGCTATGATGAAAATGGTGACATCTGTTAAGGTATTATTTCATTGTCTTCTTTCTGAGAGGAATGTCTTGCAAACGGAGATCAGCTACCTAACATTGAGGTACACAGTGATGTGAGAATTTAGGTAATCATCAATACACTGAAAGCTGTGCTCATTTACACTGTTACTTTTCATAAAATTTCCAGGGCAAATTAAAATTTTTATATGGAATTCAAGGCCAGCCTGGTCTACAAAATAATTTCCAGGGCAACCAGGACTTTTACACAGAGAAACCCTGTCTTGAAAAACAAAACAAAACAAAACAAAACAACCCCCCCCCCCAAAAAAACCCCAAATTATTCTGTGGGATATTTGTATTAGTTTGCACATAAAAATTACCTTCCATGTCTTTTAGATCAATTTTTTTGGTCTTCCCATTTGTAGCCTAAAATATAATAGCAGAAAATGTTTGATTTATTATTGGATATTATGCAAAATTTAACTTACTTCATCCAGTTTACTTAAAAAACTATGTCTGACTTAATCACCACATTCTTCACCTTTATTGATCCAAATTACAGAAAAGCATCAAAACCCAAAAAACCACTGTTCCCTTATTTTAAATGTTGAAGGAAAATCCACAGTCTTACCTATAGCAGTGAGGTTCTTGTAGGTCTCCAGCATCACATCTTTGTGGAGACTCTTCTGGGAAGGATCCAGCAAAGCCCACTGCTCCCAAGCACATCATCATAGGTCACTGCATTCTAAAATATCCCATACATGTGTAAAACAGAAAGAGTGACAGTGATCACAATGTAAATGTATATTTCTTTGACAATATAATCATCTCATTGCATGCTTTCCACACTTATTCCATGACAGATAATTTCTAATATAATCACCAAGTCAGTTTAGAAGGAAATTGTAAAGGAAATTCACACGTGTCATTTCTTGGTCCTTTGAATAGAACTTCCCTTTCCAAGAGAACTGACTATTAACACACATATAGAAAGAGGAAGCAAACAAGTCAACATACTAAGTACATGTCAGAGAAACTATGAACAATACTAACTACAAAGAAAGATGGGCAAGCTTTGTGTATTGTATGATGCCTTCATTCCTAGCACTCAGGAAGCAAAGGCAGGTGCATCACATTCAGTTGGAGGCCAGCCTTGTCTATGAAATGAGGTCAGGATAGCCAGACATACACGTTTGGATCTTGTCTGCCTCTAAAGATAACCAACCAAAGAAAGAAAAAACAGGGTCTCACTGAAGTTCCTACAAAGAGATATGCATTCATTCCATTTCTGAATTCATCTCTCAGAAACCTGAAGTGTAAAATTCATCTAAGATGAATAAGATCTTACTTTGTGTTTTTTAAAAAATGATTAGCAGCACTGGTTACCATGCGGAAAGGTCACGATGCACGACAAAGGACAGGACACAAAAGAACCAGGTCTGTGGAAGAAGCAGGTAGAGAGCAGAGAGGGAAAACAGAGAAGAGATAGTGGGAGTGGGGGAGAGAACAGAGAAGGGAAGGGGAGGAGTCTGTGTCTGGCCTTTTAAGGACTCCTGTGAATATGCACAGGCAGGTTCCGCAAAGCATGCACTGATTGTGTGATCACGCTGTGCGCACATAATCACCAGCACACACTGATGATGTAAGACTCAAGACTCCTTGCTTAGCTCCTAGTCACCAGCACGCAATGATGATGTAAGACTCAAGACTCCTTGCTTAGCTCCTAGTCACCAGCACACACTGATGATGTAAGACTCAAGACTCCTTGCTTAGCTCCTAGTCACCAGCACCTACTGATGATGTAAGACTCAAGACTCCTTGCTTAGCTCCTGAACTGTGTATGTGCGGTCATGCAGCTGGAGTAGGGGCAGAATCCCAACAATGAGCCCACCCTCTATGTAACAGGAGCATCAGTGCTGACTCCTGCTGCCTAGGTGTCCTGGTTCTTCCCAGAGGCAAAGAATTGAATGCCCAGGGAGCAAGAAAAGAAGGACTGAAATCTCTTGAAGCACAATGCATTCTATCAGGAAGGGTGGGGTCTTCTGAGCAGGGAGGTTTTGGGGTGGTCTTTGAGACTGTCCTTTTTATTGGGCCCTGCATCTTTCTTCTCTTTGATCCTCTCTGCCTGTACTCCATCCCTAGCCCAGTCAGCCTTGGCCTGGATGGAGGTAACCAAGGCTGCCTTAAGTAGGAAGTTACTTTCTGTTTTCCCTCTTCACCCTCTTCCCTGCCTGCCTGCCCCTCTCATCTCCTGACTCCCAGTCTTGTTTCTTTCTGTTTTCTCTTTTGAGGCATGGCTTCACCCTGCAGCCCAGGCTGACTACAGCCATCCTTCTACCTCAGCCTCCTAGCACTGAGATTTATAAACATGAACCACTACCCTCCTTCTCTGCAACTTTGCTTATTGGTTATTTCAGTCAGTCTGTGTCCTTTGGAGCATACAAGCCATTGATATTTAAAATTACTGAAATGTATTACAGTAGTGGTAATGGTGTTGTTGATTTTTGGTAGTTTTCTTCCTCTCTGTGGTTATTTTGTGTTTTAAAAATTAAGACTTGGTATTTATTCCCACAGTCTCACTCTCTGCTGTGCTCAATCCTCTCTTCAGGGAGAAATAAAGCTTCTTATATTTTCTCTAGCTTTTAGTTTGTTGCATATAATTTGGTTAGACTGTTTATGTCATGGAATGTTTTTCATTCTCCTTGAATCATCACAGTTTTGCCGGGCATATTATTTTAAGTCTGCTGTTGTAGTCTTTAAGACTTAGAATGCCTTGCTCCAGGCTCTTCTGAATTTCAGTTTCCACTGAGAAATCAGCTGTTATTCTGATATATTTACCTTATATGTGACTTGCATTTTTCTCTCACTCCTTGCAACATACTTTCTTTGTTATGTATACTTAGAGTTTTAGCATGCCCTGAGGATTTTCTTTTCTGGTCTTGTGTATTTGGTGTTGTGTGTGCTTTTTTGTTGTTGCATGGATGGGTCTTTCTTTATTGTGGGGAGTTTTCTTCTATTATCATGTTGAAGATCTTATCTATGCCATTAACTTGGTATGATGGTGTTCCATATGTCGTCTTCTTCTTCTTCTTCTTCTTCTTCTTCTTCTTCTTCTTCTTCTTCTTCTTCTCTCTCTCTCTCTCTCTCTCTCTCTCTCTCTCTCTCTCTCGTGTGTGTGTGTGTGTGTGTGTGTGTGTGTGTGTGTTATAAATGTTCATGTGCCTTTGAGTTCCTGCCTTAACTTCTCTTCTTGCTGGACTGCAACTCAAAAGTAAAATAAAGCTTTTATTCTCCAACTTGTTTTGGTCATGGTGATTTATCAAAACAGTAGAAACTTCGTAAGACAAACATTAAGCTGCAGAGATTGTTCCATGATTTGAATTTGTCCATGATGTTTAATACTCAAATGCATGAGTATTATAAAAGAATTAGAATTTCTAAGTGTCGTCAGAAAGCTATAAAAACTTGGAACTTATTCTCTTACAGATTATATATGAAAGATACATGATAGGTACTTTAAAATTCTGATTAGTATCTCATAACTTTATATGACAGTGAGATCTATAGATGAAATTTTCATAAAATAATTCTTATGAAAGCCTGAATCTTTTCCTCTGGGATATGATGTTACATGAATATCAGAAGTAACAAATTACATCCAATCACCACCAATGTTTTTTTGTAGAAAGCCAAAGTGGATTTAGCCAATAATGTGGAAACAAAATGAGTTACTTTAAACAATTTAAAAGTGTGATACTATTTTTCTTGAATGTTGCAATGTGCATTTTTATCAACCTTTATAAATTTGGAATTGCAGTGAATTCTATTGTTAACTCTTAAAAATAATAATCCCTTATTCATCTTTTGTGACTATGGCATTTAAGGGATTTACTACCTCAGATTGTGTAAGGGTAAATATAATGTTTAGATACACTAGTGAGAATAAATTGCTTTACTCTTTTATACTTATGTATTTGTAATAAGTATTTCTTGATTTGAACTTTCGTAGGTTTAATTATGTCCATGTCTTTAGGATCCTTTGTTTCTGTTTCTGTAAAGTACCCAAGGCCCACCATTCTTCAGAATTTTGAGGATTTTATTTCTATAATACAAGATTATACTGCCCACCAACTTTAAAAAAGCTTTGGCATTGTTGGACTTGTTGACCAATTTAAAATAATTAAATTATTCTTATTGAGAAACATCCCCATGTTTCCTAATACCTCTCAGGAAATAAGAATGTTCTGTTTCTAGGTCTCTGGGCTGTCCAGCCTCTGCTTACTGGCCCTCCAGGAAGTGTCAAGCATGGGCTCCCCTCATGGCATGGGTCTCACGTTTGACCACTTGGTTGGCCACTGCCACAAGTTCTGTGCCACCTTTACCCCAGCACATCTTTCAGGCAGGACCCATAGGCCATGGCTGCCCTTAGACACATGGTAGGAAGGCAGTCGTGGATTGTAATCGCCTTTTCAAAACAAGTGTAGCCATGCTTCTTTGGGCCTCTGTAGGTCAAACGTCCCAAGGCTAAGGATGAGACAGTTACAGGCTTTTGCTCAGTCTTTTGCATTCCCTTGTTGCATCCCCACTAAAGCATCCTTCCAGGCCCATCAGGACAAGTGCTAACGTGTACTCTCAGAACCCTTCCCCTGTATGCCCAGCAGCTCTGGATGTGCTTCAGCCTTCTCTGAAGCCCTCCCCGGGTGCAACCTCAGAAAAGGGACTCCCAATCTCTGTGTGGAAATGCACCTCCCATGTCTACCTGGGCTATGGCTTTTCCTCTGCCTCGCCCTCGTAGGCGGCCTGGACCAGCGGCTGCATCCGCTCAGCTCGCTCCACTGTAGGGAGGCCCAGGCTGCTCTGTGGCGGTCGGCCTCGCGGAGGCACTGCGCAGGCGCGAAGTGGCTGGTCCCGCATGGGGTGTATGTGTGTGTTGGGGTTGTGGGGAGGTGGGGGTGTGGGGTCGCCCGGCCGCCTGGGTTAAGATCTCCGCCTCTAGCCGACGCCGGGCGCTCAGGCGCTGTTGGCCATGTCGGGCAGCAGAGGCGTGCGTGGCGGTCCAGGGCCGGGAGGCGGTGGCCGCGGATGCTCGCTGGTATCCGGCCCGGGGAGGGCGGGGACTGCGGAGTCGGCGGCGGCGTCGGGCGGCACCTGGAAGAAGCCGCCACTGCCGCCGCTGTCGCGGGAGGCCTCGGCCTGGGCGCCGGGCTGCCCTGCAGGCGGAGGCTGGAGGAGGGGGGCGGTTGTCCCCGGGAAAGGGGCCGGCCCCTGGGGAAGAGGAGGCCGGAAAGCCGTGGGAGGTGGTGGCTGCCAGGGCTGTGGTCCCTGGAGACCCTGGGCGAAAAAGGGTGTCATACATAGCAAGTCTATAGTGCAGCTACTGTGAGCTGTGACAGTAATCTGTGTCCTGAAATGCCCTTTTGCAGTGGGATTCACTGTTACTATTTTTAGTTCATTCCTCTGAAACTAGGGAGTAGGAATCCCGAATTCTCTGTGACAACTGGATTTAACTTAATGGAGAGGGATATACTTCTAGGTAAATTCTGCTCTGTCACCCACAAAGGAGAGTAAGTCATGTCATTAGAGGACATGCGTGAATTAAAGGCACGGGCCACAACTGCCTAAGAATCTCAATTAATTAAGCAGCTTTGTGTGTTGCTGTGTAAACCACAGTGCATGTGACTAGGTCCTCCTCTGGGGAAGGACTCTTGAGTCCCTGCTGACACCACTTGAGACTCAGCCATTGGCAAGACCTGGCTAGGACTCTTGTAGGAAATGATAGAGGGACCCAGAGTCCTGGTGTCAATACTTAACTATGCATATAAATAGAAAAAAAAAACAAACTACTTTCAAAACAGCTTCAAAGGGAGGTTATTGATGGAACAGAAATTCCTCAGAGCATTCAAAGGCACTGGGCTCTTTGCTAGGGAAGGGAGGCCTGGAAGGTCCTGGGCAGCTTGGGGTCTCCACATGCATGAATGCCCTTCTCAAGAAAGTGGGATGTGCTCAAGGAGCCTGGGATCCCTTCAGAGGCATGCAGCAGAGCCTGGACAGGCACATCTGCTCCCCAGTACCCAGGCCTGGGATCAAAAGAAGGCTCAGGAAACATGGAGAAAAATGCTCTCTGGAGCATTGTTTTGCACAGCGATGTGGCTCTGCAGAGGGCAGCTAAGGGGGCCACTGGTTGGTCGTGAGCCCGCATGGCAGTCTCACCCATTGAAAGAGCCAGGGTGTGAAAGTCATGACCACTACAAGCCCAAGAAGGAATAAACACCTGTGTTTATGAGTTTAGGACTCTTCAGGAAGGAGCCACCCTGGGGACAGTCCCTGCCATTGCCTGGGGTCTGTACTATAGTGCCAAGGGCTACAGGTCCTGCTTGCTTGAGGTCAAGGTGTGACCCTGCTCTCAGTGTAACAAAAACTCTCTTGGAGATAGGATGTGTAGGGGAAATGGGAATTCATGTGGGGGACCTCTTCTAGATGCTCAGTGCAAGTCACTGCAGAGGTTGTACTGCATGCAGTAGCAGGCCACCTGCAGCCATGCACATGCACACTTTCTCAGAGGGTCTTTGTAAGGATTCTGTATATGCTCAGCTTGGGGTCTTGTCTGGCGCCTTATTACATCATCAGCGGGTGACTTCATAAATAAAAATAAATAAATAAAAACAAGGTCTCCCTATGGAGCCCAGATTGGCCTTATGTTCCCAATCCTCCTACCTCAGAGTGATCTGCTTTGAAGGGCAGTTCACTTACAAGCTAAGAGTGAAGATCCATTAAGACCCTGTGGTTGGAGCCATCTAAGGCCCCAGGGGTGGTAAGATCATCAGGGATCTAGTGTCAGGCTCTGAGTCAGTTTCACTGGCCTTACAGTACAGCCTGAGTCAGCTCTGCTGCATAGGAACCCTCACCAGGGACATCAGACCATGGGACTCTCCATCTCACACAGGCTGCTCTGTGGGTCTGGGCCTCAGGCTGGCAATGAAGTAGCCATTCAAAAAACATGGCCTCCTAGATTTCCAAAGGTCAAGAGTTCTCTGTGGGAAACACCTGGGACCACATGCATTTTAGATTTTGGTTATTTCTGGATTTTTGAATATTTATAAATACACATACAGAAGAGCTGGGCATGGGAATGCATGCCTGTGATACCAGCACTTGGGAAACTGAGGCAGGAGGATGGAAGACTGCAAGTTCCAGGCTAACCTGTCTTCCCAAACAGAACAAAATACAACAAAACAAAAACAAACAAAACCAGTTATGTTGAAGATTAGACACAGCTATAATCCAAAAATCTCCCACATTGGCCCTGCCATTCATCAGTCAGCCCTCCTACGCTCAGAGCCCAAGGAAGACCCCCTGCAACATTTGCACTGTGTCTCTGTTGGTGGCAATCCACCATGATGCCACATGAGGAATCTTCCATCTGTGGCATCATGTTCGGGAAAATTCAGGAGTTTGTTTGGATTTGGAGATGCTCCACTGCTGTGGCAGAGCCTTGCCCAGCATGTGAGGGTCCCAGGTTTGGCCCCAAGACTGACAACAAAAAACCCAAACATTATGCCGGGCGGTGGTGGCGCACGCCTTTAACCCCAGCACTCGGGAGGCAGAAGCAGGCAGATCTCTGAGAGTTCAAGGCCAGCCTGGACTACCAAGGGAGTTCCAGAAAAGGCGCAAAATGACACAGAGAAACCCAGTCTTGAAAAACCAAAAAAACCCAAAAAAACCAAAAAAACAAAAACCAAACATTAACAGTAACAAACTCCTGTCAAGTTTCCTCCAAAGTCCACAGGGACCTGGCTCCACCTTCAGGACCCAGCATGGCCTCTGTGACCTGTGAAAAGGGATCAAACCAGGGAACCCAGGTGCCACATGTCCTGCCCTTGTGTCCGCATCAAAGGTATTTTGGTGACAGTCACCATCCAACCACAGGAAACTTATCCACATGGGGGTTCAGTGGCACTCATGTCACCAAGCAAAGCCCAGGGCCTAGGGCCAGCATGGACAGGTAGTGTGGAAAGCATGTCTCCCATGTACAGCAGGGGCTGTCCTTGGCCTGACTCTGTCCTCACACTCCAAGGCTTCCAGTGGGTGTGGATTCCAGGAAGCAGCCCAACCAACTGCCAGCCACTTTGTCAAGCTGTAAGCCTTCAGTGAGCCAGGGTTAGACTGTGATGAAGTAGTGTGTAGGGCAGGTGCCCCTCATGCCTGCTCTGGCTTGTGTGTGCAGATTTTCACTTGAGTGAATCTCTGAAACCTGTTATGTCACCCCTACCCTTGTAGATGTAACCAACCGTCTTATTAAATAAGAAACACAGAGCCGATTCAGAGAAGAAAGACAAGAGGTCAGAGCTAAGAGCCTCACCCTTCTTGCTTCAGCGATCCTCTTCAGCCAAGAGAGCTCTCCGAAAAAGGGCCTACTTCCTGTGTGTATGTCTTTATATAGTCTAGCTGTTCTGCCTTCTCATAGGTTGTAAACCCAAACACGTGACTGCCTCGTCACTGCCTGTATGTACTGCCCTCCAGGTCCTTAAAGGCGTGTGCCCCCGCCGCCACGCACTTGCTATGGCTCTAATAGCTCTGACCCCCAGGCAACTTTATTTATTAACATACAATTAAAATCACATTTCAGTACAAGTAAAATACCACCACACACCCTGCCTGATAGCTCTTGGAAATACTGCAATGTCTTTGATGCTGGAACAAGTCCTGCCCCCCCCCCCCCCCCCGCGCGCCTGTGAAGTCTGATTGGCCTTCCACTGATCATGTAAAGAATGCTGTTTTCCTCTACTTAGTGTTTTGTGTTATTTGAGACAGAATCCCATCCAAAAGCAGCCCTCACATTAGTCATGTTCCCACGTCTTTCTTCCACACAGAAGAGACTAGAGAATATTCAAGGTTTGTTCAGTGTGGACATTTCCTCCTAATCACAGAGCAGATGCCAGGGAGGGGAAGGGCTTTGGATGCATCCTCTGGCATGCTGTGACCTTTTAATCAATCCCTAGGTGTCTCACAAAGTCAAATCCATATTGTTGAGTTTGTCTCTACCAGTGAAAAAGGATGGGCATGGGCTTCCCTGTAGCTGGAGAACTTTTCTCCAGCTCCCGCCACCAAGTCCCGCCAGTCCCAGAGCCCACTTATAAAATAAACACACGAACTCTTACATTATATAAACTGCTTGGCCATTAGCTCAGGCCTGTTATTGTCTAGCTCTTACTCTTATATTTAGCCCATTTCTATTAATCTTTACTTTGCCACATGGCTTGTGGCTTACCGGTACTTTACATCTTCCTTGTCCTGATGGCGGCTGGCAGTGTCTCTCTCTCCGCCTTCCACTTCCCAGAATTCTTTTCCTTGTCCCGCCTATACTTCTTGCCTAGCCAATGGCCAATCAGTGATTTATTTACTGACCAATCAGCAACACACTTGACATACAGACCATCCCACAGCACTTCCCCTTTTCTTTTCTTAAAAAGGAAGGTTTTAACTTTAACATAGTAAAATTACACATAACAAAACAATTATCAAGCAAGAATTACAGTTACAATATTAAAGAAGAGATCCTATCTATCTTATATTTGTAAGTTTAAGGTTTTATATCTAACTTATCTTTTATTATAACTAAGGAAAATTGTAAGTATCTAGTCTTTAACCACATCAAAGACCTCAGAAGGATATACTACTACCTGAGAAATGGAGAAGGATATAAGCAACTTTTAGGAGTTTTGTTGGGTAGACAGAGACAGCTGACAGCCTGGACAGTCATTCAAAGTTCTCTTGTAAGGTTGGGGCATCTGTCTTCAGCCCACAGGCCTAGAGTCTCTTATTCACTTTTCTCTGTGTCCTGTAGAATGTCTGGCAGTTTTCTCTGCAAAGCAGGAACCTGAAGGACCATTTTGTCAAGCAAAGTTCAGTGGTCACCTTTGTATGGGTCCTGCATGTCCAGTTGATCAGGCAGTCCAGGCAAGAACAGTTTTTTGCCCAAATGGCTATTTTTGTCAAGGTGAAGATAAACTCCGTATGGAGTGTCTTCGATGCCCATCCTCCTCTCTGAAGTAAATCGGTGCTGTCAGGAGCAGACATGTCTCACTGTCCAAAAAGTCTAAATTTTTAAAACATTTTAAATGCCATATTCTGTAGGTCTTTGAAGTGTTTGAAGACTACCTATCTATCTGAAATATAACTATGTATACCTAGAAGACTTAACTAACATGGCTACAAATATGATTATCATAGATGACTAATTATTAATCTATTTTTTAATTATCCATTATAATTTTAAATGAGTTACATAAACATAATACCTCAAACAAGAATAGAAATATATATACAGTAAAACAAAATTAAGTTTAAATTTGTATCAATAAACTAAAATCTGTAGCAATGTAAAACATTTTAAACAAGTTGTTACTCTTTAAAAGTAGGTTCATTAATCTACCCTTTCATCCTATCATATCTAAACTATCCCCTTTTTTTCTTTAGAAAGAGATTGTATTTATAATCAACCTGATTTAAATAAAAATATTGTTTTTTCTCTGTCCCACACCAGAGGGCTCTTCTGATTTGGGACACAAGAATCTCTTAACCATTTTTTTTTCTTTGAGCAATATGTCTGGGTTTAGAGGGGGAGTGAGCCAATTCCATCTCTAAAGCCAGCTTGGTATATTTGGGAATTTGGGCGTAGCTTCTCTTACTACTTCCTGCTGGAGGGGGGCGCTGTATCTTCTGGAGACAGAAAGAAAATTTTAGGATCATGGAGTAGTCCGTGAGGCTGTATATCTGAGCCAGTTGACTTGAAACCATTCTGGATGTTGAATCATCTGGGCCATGGTGTCATTGGAGACCTTTCAGGGGGTCTTGGCTGGTCAAACCTGATGTATCTTAATCTGGAACAAATCCATAGTCTCTGGCTTTCTGTGGAAACAAGAGCAGAGACTCTTTTCCAAAGCAACATATCCTTATATCCAAATTTTGAAGTCAAGGTACCTTTAAAATATACATTTTGGCATAACTCAACAGCTTTTACAATCAAATGTTTTTCTGCAGTTACGAATATCAAAGAGAACATAATCCAGATTCTCTGTGTGGTAGCCATCTTTACGTGGCTTATTTTTTTATATTAGCTTGAGCCTATTGCTTTAAATTGCAGCCTTCTAAGCCTGAAACGGCACAGTGGCTGCTGGCTCCGCCCATTTCAGCTTCCCAACATGGCGGTGGGCCGCTTTCCGCCAGCTCTGGGAGCCATAACTCTCAGAAATAGTGGGTCTACACTTTTACCAAAGTAGCGTGTAGCCCAGAAACCTCTTTTTTTGTTTTGTACTAGCAAAGGCTAAATTCACCACACAGTTTAATGTGCTACTTGCAGAGGCCTCATTCCCACCATACTGCAGGTCGAGAGCGCACGCTAGGAACCTGCCAGTAGCTCAAATCGGCAGCTGCCGCTTATTTGAGAGAGACAATTAGGAAGCTGTTTTAGGTCCGTTTTAGAATCTTTTTTCTAAGTTTTTAGGTGGAAACTCTTGCCACCACGTTGGACGCCATTTGTAGCTGGAGAACTTTTCTCCAGCTCCCGCCACCAAGTCCCGCCAGTCCCAGAGCCCACTTATAAAATAAACACACGAACTCTTACATTATATAAACTGCTTGGCCATTAGCTCAGGCCTGTTATTGTCTAGCTCTTACTCTTATATTTAGCCCATTTCTATTAATCTTTACTTTGCCACATGGCTTGTGGCTTACCGGTACTTTACATCTTCCTTGTCCTGATGGCGGCTGGCAGTGTCTCTCTCTCCGCCTTCCACTTCCCAGAATTCTTTTCCTTGTCCCGCCTATACTTCTTGCCTAGCCAATGGCCAATCAGTGATTTATTTACTGACCAATCAGCAACACACTTGACATACAGACCATCCCACAGCACTTCCCCCTTCACCACGTAATGGCAGTACAGGGAGCAAGCCTGAGCGTTTGCTCCTCAGCTTGTGTGGATTTCTTTCCTTCCTATTGAGTGTGTTGAGACTCTGCCATTCTTGCATGGAGACACTGCAGGTGCCCAGCAGCCTCCATGCTCACTGAATCCATGGTGTCTGTGAGAAACATGACCTCCTCCTGGGCACAGCTACTTTTCCTTCTGCACAGGCTGTTCAATGGTGCTGACCACAGTCAAAGCAGACAAGTATAAGATATACTTATTTTCCAACCTGTAAGACAGAAAACCAAATCTGAACTGAGGTGAATGAACAGGAATTCCTTGACTTCTCATGCCAATGAGGGATTCGTCACTGTAGCACTGAGAGTCTGACTTGGGGCTGGAACCTACCTCACAGTCCATCTGAAAAAGAAAAGAATTAACTGGTTAAGTCCATAGTGCTGAAACTTTTGCCTATGAACGTAGATTCTCTTCTTTCTTTTAAAAATACATGGGCAGTTATGGCAGATGTGTTGCTACATGCCTTTAATTCCAACACCTGAGATGCACAGGCAGGTGGATCTCTGTGTCCTAAGCCAGCCTAGTCTACATAGCAAGTTTCGAGACAGTCTGGGCTACCTAGTGAGATTCTGTTTCAAAAGACAAATGAAAACAAAAAAGTTACCCCCAAAGGTGGGGCATGGAGGTACCCTCTTTTACTGTAGATCCTAGAAGCAGAGTCAGTTGGATACCTGTGAGTTTGAGGACAGTAGGGTTTACAGACATAATGAGTTCCAGTACTGTCAGGAATACAGAGAGGGACCCAGTTTCAAAGAACAACAAGAAGAAGAAGGAAGTTACCAGAAAAGATATAACACATGAACCCACACTTGAGAAGAGGTTATTTGTCAGTAAAAACATAATACTCAACACGTTTAAAACTTTCATTTTTGCAGAACACAAAAACATTTTTGCAGTACCCAAAAAAGCCAGAAGATGGCAGAATATCACTAGAATTGGAGTTAGGGAGGGTTGGGCGCTGCCTTGTAGAATGGAAGCTGGGTCCTCTGCAAGAGCAATCATACAGTGAACATTTTACTAATGCATTCAGTAACATGTCCAAAGTTGCATCTTTCGTACTTTGAATGAGAAGTGCCAGAATATTCCAAGTTCAGTATTCCTTGCACTGTACATTCAGCAGATGTTACATTTCTACTGAGAGCTGTGCATTCATTAACCACCTGAGGAATTAGTATGTATACATTGTGCACATGCACACTTTCAGATATTAATGGTTCCTATCTATGTGGAAACATGCTGATGTTCATGTAACTGTGTTGATACCAGGCTAACATTTTTATTTTAAGTATTGTGATAATCCAGTTTTATATGCATATTTTTATTTAAGGTGTTATCTGAGAAAATTTTGTTCCTGGAAAGATGTCCAAAGTTCAGCCAGAGGTGAGGGCTGCAAGCATCAAGCAGGAGGAATTTGCTCAGACTTAATGGTAAATGTTCACAGAACACATAGACTCCTCTTTTAAAGCCAGAGAAGGACCAAGCAGATAATTCTGTTGGGATGTTTATAACTGATGTCAATGCAGATCTCTGAAAGCTCAGATCTGCTTTGTTTTGTATTTTATTTAGAAAATAAAAGTGCAGGTAACATAAATGGCTGTTGTTGCTAGGGCGCATCACTCAATAAAGTTAAACAAAGACGATGTCTGCATTAGCCATTTTCCAATGGTTTAATAAAATCTCTGGAGGTATGAACTATTGAAAGGAGACTTTAAGCAAATGGAAGGCACAAGTTGGTTTTTACTAAAGAGTAGGCACTTAGAAGAGGAATCTGTTCCAGTCAAAGAGATCAGATGTTATGTTGTGGGTATAGGATTTTTCTTTGCTAGGCAAATGTACAAGCAGAGATAACACATTTACTCAGGATCTTTTATTTCTCATCCTGTTGAGTATGGGTCTTAAGGAGTGAAAGTGTAAATCCTGGGCACTGTTTTGAAAGTGAACCGTTAACTCCCCACAGATAAAAAGTTTGTAATGGAGCAGAGACTTAGATCTCTGGCTTTGGGAGGAGGAGATACTCAAGGGCTTCCCCTGTGACACTGGAGAGTCTCCTTGAAAGAGCATCTGTTGGGGTCCTGGAGAAGTCCCACAAAGGACCACCATCCACATATGCAATTGGCAAGAGTATTTTTATTATTCCAGTATACTGAGGCCATCTGACCAGCCCAAAGTCAGAATGTCAGTGACCCTGGGGAAGGGGTGATGGGTTCTTTTAAGCCTAATTTTGGGGGAGTGTCTAGGGAAGTTAGCTCATTTTAGGTATGATGGGATTGTGCGAGTGACATATTGTTATTAATGTCTATTGGCTAAAAGTTAGCTGGACGCTTGTCAGGGTTATAATCTTTTTTCTTTGGACAAGCCTGGATGTTTTTCAGGCTTTGTTTTTTATTTGGTTATTTGTCTAAGCCTGTGTACTTGCTGTTCCCCTTATCCCTGTTATCTGGAGCTTTAGTGATTAATGACTTTTTGTTTTTGAGAAGCAGGATGTGGGGTCTAGTGAGGCCTAGATTTTAGACTTATGTGTCTAGATATTGTAGCTGGAGAGCTTTTTTCTCCGGTTCCCTCCAAGTCCCGCCAGTCCCGGAACCCACTTGTAAAATAAACACACAGACTCTTACATTATTTAAACTGCTTGGCCATTAGCTCAGGCCTATCATTGTCTAGCTCTTACTCTTATATTTAGCCCATTTCTATTAATTTTTACTTTGCCACATGGCTCGTGGCTTACTGGTTCTTTACATCTTCCTTGTCCTGGCGGCGGCTCCAGGCGGTCTTTCCTTTCTTCCCTCCTTCCTCAATTCTCCCCTCTGTTAGTCCCACCTACACTTCCTGTCTGGCTATTTGTCAATCAGTGTTAATTTATATAGAGTGATATCCACAGCAAGATATTTGTCTGGCCTTTTCATACCTTGTATTAAAGTCAGTTTGAGGTGAGCTAGTTAGCAGGAAGTCAAAGACTATACAATATGACATCAGCAGTCTCTTTCTGAAACATTCTATTGTATCCTGGAGAGCCTTGGCATCTCCTGTGATGTCACCAATGTTGTGACAACACCAAATGCCAGTGGGGCATTTGTTCAGTGCCCTTATATTGATCCATACATGTTTGCAAGACTGTGCAGGATGCTTTGGAGAGAGAATGGAGAGCATAAAGAGACCAAAGAGAAGTAGAAGGAAACTGGCCTTCAGCCTCAGTGTCAGACACTGGGAAATAAGTGGTCATGGGAAAGGCACAGTGAGTTCTGGGCGGGGGATGGGTGCTTTTTGGAGGATGTGGGGCTCAAGCTGGCTCTTCCAGGACTGGGGCTCAGGAACTGGCAGCTTCTGGTCAGCAATGGGCCTATCCTGCTTCTCTAAGTTCCTAAAGAGCAGACCCAGAGTCAAGGATTTCTGATGGTTAGTTTGTTAATGTGTCAGGGATGGTCAAGGCTGAAGCTGCTGTTCTGGGGGCCCTCTGCTTTCACAGGGTGGGAAGGAAGTGCTAATGAGGTTTGAGTACCAGCACTTCACTTCACCTCCACTGGAATCATTTATATTGTGTGTCACTAATAACAGGGAGTTAAAAGATCCCTGGCCAAAGCTGGAGATTCTCACACTTTACATTATAGCTATTAGCAGACTAGGAACTACCAAGTACCACTGCATGCCACTGACACCTAAGGCTTCTGAGTTCCTAGCTGTGGGTGGCACAAAGATTTCTAGTGAAGTCTGGGAGCTGTTAGAGGCAATGGACTATGTCAGAGACTGTCCCCTTCCTGGCTCTGGATGTCCTGGGCTGTCAGTGAGGGTGGCTTTGTGAATCTGGTCCATCAACATGAAGGTCTGAAGCATCCATCAAGTGACTTGGGCCTCTGAACACTACCTGAGTCCTTGTGAACAATGCAGATTTTCTCCTGTCTTCTGAAACTACATGGCCAAGGACTTTGAAGCCAAGTTGCATCCTGTGCAGCTGTGAATAAGTCAGAAGAGGCTGTTTTAACCACTTATCCCAATGGCATAGTTTGGGGTGGGTGTGGATATTACAAGACAGGAGTTCTAGAACCTCCCTAGACCCTGAGGATATGCCGTCTTGATAGACCCAGTGCAAGCCACAGCCACCACCTCTGACCTCATCAACTCCTCAACTTGAAAGAGCTTCCTTAGCCAAAAAGCCTTCAGCTGAAAGGGTGTCCTCATCCAAAAGCACCTCCAGCTGAAAAGCCTCTAAGAGCCTCTACTTCCTGTCTCCTCATACCTTATATACCTTTCTCCACCTAGCTATCACTTCCTGGGATTAAAGGCATGAGTAGGGTACCACAGGTATCCAATCAGAATTCTTCATCAAAACCACTCAAGCAGGCCCAGGGGCATTATCTGTTGCCATTGAAGAACCACCAAGGTCAAAGTGGATTGCCAAGAAACCCCAGAAGAGTACAAAGTCATGTACACTCCCGTTTCCCCTGGAAACTACCTGACTGGTGTCAAATATGGTGGGCCCAACCACATCATGTGTAGTCCATTCAAGGCCAAGTTGACAGGCCAGTGTTTTGCCAGCCCAGGCTCAGTCAACAAGACCTCATCCATCTTGGTGGAGCCAGTGACCAGGTCCTCAACAGAAACTGGCTATAGCATCATGCCCAAGTCATTCTCAGATACTAGTAAGGTGACCTCCAAGAGTCAAGTAATGATCTAAGCCTTAGAAAATCAGATTTAAGACTTATGGTGCAACATGGGAGGTAATATTTCAAGACAGATGTTCTGGAGTATGGTCCTCCAAACAAAACAGCTGCCATGATCAGATTATCTGTGCCCATTTGCAAGAAACCAAGAGGAGACACCTGTGAACTTCTGACACTTCCTCAGAACAGGGATTGATGGTCATTAGACTCTCACTTGAGATTCCAGCCGCTCTGTGAAGACATCTGTATGCAGTTCTGCCTTGATTGCACTGGGTCTATCAAGATGGCATATCCTCAGGGTCTTGGGAGGTTCTAGAACTCCTGTCTTGTAATATCCACACCCACCCAAAACTGTGCCATTGGGATGAGTGGTTACAACAGCCTCCTCTGGCTTATTTACAGCTGCACAGGATGCAACTTGGCTTCAAAGTACTTGGCCATGTAGTTTCAGAAGCCAGGAAAATATTTGTACTGTTCACAAGCATTCAGATGGTGTTCAGATGCCCAAGTCACTTGATGGGGGCTTCAGACCTTCATGTTGTGATAGAGAAGCCATGCAGAGGCACAATATGGTCACCAGATTCACAAGCCATCCTCACTGACAGCCCAGGACTACCAGAGCTGTAGTTGGAAGTTTTCATATGTCCCCCTTGGCCTGCGGTCAGGACAAATCTCTCACTCACAGTCCCACAGCCTTTTATAAAATAATCGCTGGAAGTTTATATTAATTATAACTGCTTGGCCATCAGCTCAGGCTTATTCTTGACTAGCTCCTACACTTAAATTAAGCCACAATTCTTAACTACATGCAGCCATGTGTCCTGGTACCTTTTCTCAGTTCTGGCTTGTCATCTTGCTTCCTCTGTGTCTGGCTGGAGACTCCTGACTCAACCGTTCCTCTTCCCAGAATTCTCCTCATCTGCTTGCCCCACCTATACTTCCTCTCTGGCTACTGGCCAATCAGCATTGTATTTATCAATCAATCAGCTACACACATTCACAGCATATAGAACGGCATTCCACAGCACAGAGCTTGTAGGAAGGGGACAGTCTCTGTCATAGTCCACTGCCTCTAACAGCTCTCAGGCCTCACTGGAGATCTTTGTGACACCCACAGCTGAAAACTCAGGAGCCTTAGGGGTCACTGGCATGCAGCAGTACTTGGTGGTTCCTGGTCTGCTAATGGCAATAATGTAAAGTGTGAGAATCTCCAGCTTTGACCAGGGGACTTTTAACTCCCTGTTATTAGTGACACACAATGTAAATGATTCCAGTAGAGGTGAGGTGAAGTGCTGGTACTCAAACCTCATTAGTCCCTCGGCGCTTCCTTCCCACTCAGTGTGAAAGCGAGGGCCCCCAGAACAGCAGCTTCAGCCTTGACCATCCCTGACACATTAACAAACTAACCATCAGAAATCCTTGACTCTGAGTCTGCTCTTTAGGAACTTAGAGAAGCAGGATAGGCCCATTGCTGACCAGAAGCTGCCAGTTCCTGAGCCCCAGTCCTGGAAGAGCCAGCTTGAGCCCCACATCCTCCAAAAAGCACCCATCCCCTGCCCAGAACTCACTGTGCCTTTCCCATGACCACTTATTTCCCAGTGTCTGACACTGAGGCTGAAGGCCGGCTTCCTTTTACTTCTCTTTGGTCTCTTTATGCTCTCCATTCTCTCTCCAAAGCATCCTGCACAGTCTTGCAAACATGTATGGATCAATATAAGGGCACTGAACAAATGCCCCACTGGCATTTGGTGTTGTCACAACATTGGTGACATCACAGGAGATGCCAAGGCTCTCCAGGATACAATAGAATGTTTCAGAAAGAGACTGCTGATGCCATATTGTATAGCCCCTGCTTCCTGGCTAAGTAGATCACCCTAAACTGACCTTAATACAAGGTATGAAAAGGCCAGACAAATATCTAGCCTAGATACATAAGTCAAAAACTAGGCCTCATAGACCCCACTTCCTGCTTCTGAAAAACAAAAAGCCATTTATCACTAAAGCTCCAGATAACAGGGACAAGGGGAATAGCAAGTACATAGGCTTAGACAAATAACCAAATAAGGACAAAGCCTGAAAAGCATCCAGGCTTGTCCAAAGAAAAAGACTATAACCCTGACCAGCGTCCAGCTAACTTTTAGAAATAGACATTAATAACAATAATTGCCACCCGCATAAACCAATTATACCTAAGACAAAGTAACATCCTTAGACACTCCCCAAAATTAGGCTTAAAAGGACTCATCACCCCTTCCCCAGGGTTGCCGCCATTCTGCCTTTTGACTGGTCGGATGGCCCCAATATACTAGAATAATAACGCTCTTGCCAATTGCATATGTGTATGGTGGTCCTTTGTGGGACGTCTCCAGGACACCAAGAGGTGCCCTTTCAAGGAGACTCTCCAGTGTCACAGGGAAGCCCTTGAGTATCTCCTCCTCCCAAAGCCAGAGATCTAAGTCTCTGCTCCATTACAAACTTTTTATCTGTAGGGAGTTGAAGGTTCACTTTCAAAATAGTGCCCAGGATTTACCCTTTCTCTCCTTAAGACCCATACTCAATGGGATAAGAAATAAAAGATCCTGAAAAAGTAGGTCAGGATGATGCAGTTGAGGAAAGATGCATCTCCTGAGGTGAACAAGCACCTGGGGAAGATCATTGAATGCTTACAGCTGGGGGCCGTCAAACCAAAGAGAAATCACATATGTACTGATAAAAATTTTCCTGTAGAACTTCAACAGAGCTCATGTCAGCCATAAAGCTGTTAGTGACAATGTGAGGAGCTGTTGACAGGTTTGCCTGGAGCCACCTGAGCCAAGGTGAGTCCTCAGAAGTCAAAGCAAACACTCCCAGAAAGCTGATGAAGGCCCATACCTAGAACCAGGAGGCTGAGGAAAAGAATAGTGGTAAGTAAGAGACCAACCTGGGCTCTGTAGAGGCATCAGGAGGAAAAGAACACACACACACACACACACACACACACACACACACACACACACACACACACACCAACCAGCACTCTGTCAAGGGGAGAACATGATGTAGTTCTCTGCTGTGGTGTTTCAATCATCAACAAAAGCCAAATTCCCTGGTCTGAACCACTGGTGACAATTTCCATGCTATTTTAAAGGGGGCCTTGCTATTTCTGGGTACAGTATCTATTAGAACATGAAAAGGACAGGCCAGGGGCAGGCAACAGGAGAGGCTCAGGGCTCATGCAACACAAAGCTTTATTTAAGCCACACCTCACCTTTTTACTTATCCTGAGAGGCCCTGTAAAGTGGAGCTGGCACATAATCAACCTGGAGTGCATGTTCTCCAGATCTCTGGATTTTTTTTTTCTCCAAAGTATTTTCCTTGGAACCTAGGCCTGAGGAATGCTGCTTGGTGATCTGTGTGTTTTCAGACATTGAAGCCCTAACCCAGTAAAGGGGGTGGCAACTTTATTTCTGAATATGGTCTCGTAGAGTCCAGCAAGTTGAGGCTACACTGGAATGGAGGAGCAAAGCATTTTCCTCAACTGGTATGAAAAGTGTCTTTATTGTGAGCATTACTGCTCTGGAGGAAATGGTATCCTGACTTATAGGGAAGTCAGGCTGTACCTGGGGTACAGGGGGGATGGTCTCCCTGAAGTGTGTATCAATCCTGGTCTTCTCCTGGAGAGAGCCATTACAACTGAGCTCTGCTCAGTTCCATTATGGGAATATCCTAGCGGAGCTCTATGCTTCTCCTTCTGCTCCAGCCCCAGATGTTACTTCTGCTTCACTCTGCTAAAGGGAAAATCCCTGCAGAAATGTAGCAATCTCCTCTGGCTCCAGGGAAAAAATATTACTTTTTTTCTGCTCAGCCTCCCTAAGGGAACATCCACGGAAGAAGATCTTCACCCAAAACTCTTTTAAGAAAGAGATGTATTGGTGGCACATGCCTTTAATCCCAGCACTTGGGGGGCAGAGGCAGGCAGATCTTTGTGAGTTGGAGGCCAGCCTTGTCTACAGAGTGAGATCTAGGAAAGGCGCAAAGCTACATGGAGAAACCCTGGCTCGAAAAACCAAATATGAAAGAAAGAAAGAAAGAAAGAAAGAAAGAAAGAAAGAAAGAAAGAAAGAAAGAAAGAAAGAAAGAAAGAAAGAGAGACTTATTTGGGAAGGAGGTATCCAGGAGAGTGGCTGCCTCTGCCAGTGTGGGAAAGGTCAGCCCCAACTGAACAGGCAGAGGGGCTTATATAGAGCTTCTTAGGGGCAGAGTTTCTCCAGGGAGAAAATTTTCTGCTCAAGCATTGGTTAGTTTTCCTGCCCAGGGATTGGTTGGTTTAGTTGGTCAGGAGCAGAGTTGGCTATGATTTCAGGGCCATACTGTGTTTCTTTCACTAGGCATTTTTCACCTTGTGCCTCCAATTTTAGAGGCAGGGAGTATTTCTTTCACTGGTCTGGTTATAAGGCCAAATTGTGTTTCTTTTGCTCTGTTTTCAGGTTCAGGGTGTGTTTCTTGGGTTCTGGGTTCAGGGCTAAAGTATTTCGTGAGACATCACACTTTCATGAACCACGCAAGTCCCAATCCCAGGAGATATACACTTATCTACCCCAGCCAAATACACACAGAAACCCTCTTGTATCTTCCTGTCACGTATCCCACCGATCCCCATACCTGAAGAATCTTAATGTTCTTCCAAACACCCTGAGGTCCAGCTGACAAGAGACAGCACCTGCCCCTCACAACACTTCATCTCAGCCCACCCTTGGCACTTGGCTTGTGTTTAGAAAGGGGACTGACAGATGAGACTCTGCTCAGCTGGTCTCAAAGTTCAGAGTTGAGACTCACCCCTCTGTGGATGTCAACTTTCATCTCTCTACAGGGTGGGGAGTGTCTCCCTGGCCAGCTGGTTTCTTCTCCCTCCATCACAACCTTCAGGTGACCCAGGGGACAGCCTCCTCACCCTACAGGATACAGCTTCACTTCAGAGCCCTCAAGTCTGCCCTCAGAAGCCGGGGGATATTGGCAGAGTTCACACTCAGGTGATGTGAAGATTCCCAGGTTATCTGCCTGTCACTCTAGAGCCTTGCTGTTGCTGGAGATGACATGCAGGGCCAGAACATGGTCACCAGACTAAGCAAACCATCCTGCTTGATATCAGCCCTGGGCTGACAGGAAGGACCCATGCTCTTTCCCTGTCCACTGCCTCTTAAAGCCTTTCAGAATGTGAGCTGGGTAAATGTGTTATCTCTGCTTGTACATTTGCCTAGCAAAGAAAAATCCTGTACCTGCAACATAACTTCTCATCTCTTTGGCTGGAACAGATTCCTCTTTTAAGTGCCTACTCTTTAGTAAAAACCAACTTGTGCCTTCCATTTGCTTAAAGTCTCCTTTCAATAGTTCATATCTCCAGAGATTTTATTAAACCATTGGAAAATGGGCTAATGCAGACATCATCTTTGTTTAACTTTATTGAGTGATGCGCCCTAGCAACAACAGCCATTTATGTTACCTGCACTTTTATTTTCTAAATAAAATACAAAACAAAGCAGATCTGAGCTTTCAGAGATCTGCATTGACATCAGTTATAAACATCCCAACAGAATTATCTGCTTGGTCCTTCTCTGGCTTTAAAAGAGGAGTCTATGTGTTCTGTGAACATTTACCATTAAGTCTGAGCAAATTCCTCCTGCTTGATGCTTGCAGCCCTCACCTCTGGCTGAACTTTGGACATCTTTCCAGGAACAAAATTTTCTCAGATAACACCTTAAATAAAAATATGCATATAAAACTGGATTATCACAATACTTAAAATAAAAATGTTAGCCTGGTATCAACACAGTTACATGAACATCAGCATGTTTCCACATAGATAGGAACCATTAATATCTGAAAGTGTGCATGTGCACAATGTATACATACTAATTCCTCAGGTGGTTAATGAATGCACTGCTCTCAGTAGAAATGTAACATCTGCTGAATATACAGTGCAAGGAATACTGAACTTGGAATATTCTGGCACTTCTCATTCAAAGCACGAAAGATGCAACTTTGGACATGTTACTGAATGCATTAGTAAAATGTTCACTGTATGATTGCTCTTGCAGAGGACCTAGCTTCTATTCCACAAGGCAGCGCCCAACCCTCCCTAACTCCATTTCTAGCGATATTCTGCCATCTTCTGGCTTTTTTGGGTACTGCAAAAATGTTTTTGTGTTCTGCAAAAATAAAGATTTCAAACGTGTTGAGTATTATATTTTTACTGACAAATAACCTCTTCTCAAGTGTGGGTTCATGTGTTATATCTTTTCTGGTAACTTCCTTCTTCTTCTTGTTCTTTGAAACTGGGTCCCTCTCTGTATTCCTGACAGTACTGGAACTTATTATGTCTGTAAACCCTACTGTCCTCAAACTCACAGGTATCCAACTGACTCTGCTTCTAGGAGCTGCAGTAAAAGAGGGTACCTCCATGCCCCACCTTTGGGGGTAACTTTTTTGTTTTCATTTGTCTTTTGAAACAGAATCTCACTAGGTAGCCCAGACTGTCTCGAAACTTGCTATGTAGACTAGGCTGGCTTAGGACACAGAGATCCACCTGCCTGTGCATCTCAGGTGTTGGAATTAAAGGCATGTAGCAACACATCTACCATAACAGTCCATGTATTTTTAATAGAAAGAAGAGAAGCTTCTTGTGTTCATAGGTAAAAGTTTCAGCACTATGGACTTAACCAGTTAATTCTTTTCTTTTTCAGATGGACTGTGAGGTAGGTTCCAGCCCCAAGTCAGACTCTCAGTGCTACAGTGACGAATCCCTCATTGGCATGAGGAGTCAAGGAATTCCTGCGCATTCACCTCAGTTCAGATTTGGTCTTCTGTCTTACGGGTTGGAAAAGAAGTATATCTTATACTCGTCTGCTTTGACTGTGGTCAGCACCATTGGGCAGCCTGTGCAGAATGAGAAGTAGCTGTGCCCAGGAGGAGGTCATGTTTCTCACAGACACCATGGATTCAGTGAGCATGGCTGCTGCTGGGCACCTGCAGTGTCTCCATGCAGGAATGGCAGAGTCTCAACACACTCAATAGGAAGGGCAGGAACCCACACAAGCTGGGGAGCAAAAGCCCAGGCTTGTTCACTGTGCTGTGAACACATGACTGTGCAACCATGCCAACCTTGTGTCTTTAAAGACTTCCAGAAAGTATATTTAGAGCTTCTTCTAATTTCCTATCATATGTTCTTATTCCCTGGCTTCTGTTAAAACCTTCTTCCAAAATAGCTTCATACTCCAAGGCTCCCAGCAGGTGTGGATCCCATCAAGCAGCCCAACCAACTTCCACACTGGCCCATGGTGCCCTCCACGCTGGCTCACTCTGAGAGCTCTGGCTGGATGTTACACTCCCATGCTTTGCCCACAGACTTGTGGCCCTTGGTCATCAAGGAATGTGGCCGCTCAGCAGTGTGTGGGCCACTAGACACCCACAGTTTTCCTGGTATTCCATGCTAGACCTCGGCTGGGGTCCAGTCAGCCCATGGTGCATTCCTAGAGCCACCTACACTATTTATTTCCTTTTTTCTTTGCAGTGTTGGGATTGGAAACCAGGACTTTGTGCATGGTAGACAAGCCTACAGCTCCACCCTGGAAGATTCCAGGCAAGGGCTCCACCCATTGGCCACTCTACAAGCCCCTTACTGGGAGATTCTAGGTAGAAGCTCTACCCCTGGGTCACACCCCACACTTTTTATTGACTCAAACCCAGTACTAAGGTGTACCTCCCAAGTGAGGACACCATGTGACTGCCTAGACTTACCCATGCAGGCATACCATGCTGGCCCCAGACCTAAGTATCATTAGGCTGTGGTGTCCTCTCACAGCAGAACCTTTGCTGGAGGTGTCAGTCTGGGGCTTGTGTACACTGCACATGAACTCCATGGTCATGGCTGGTTCCTAATGTTTGGGGGTTGGGGTACAAACTCTCATAAGCTTCTTCTTTTGGGATCCAGGACAAGAGGTTGGCTACCTTATCCCAGACAGTCATAGGTTGTGTTTCTTCTGTGCCTAGAACTTGGCTCCTAATAAGTGGGGATTGAGGGTGCATTCAGCTCGCCCATTGATGGCTTCCTGCTGAAGCCCACGTTACTGCAGAAGTAATTACACCTGCCAGAGCCTGGTGTGCAGTGAGATACGGCATGGGGAGGAGTGCAGTGCAGGTGGTAATCTTTGGACAGCGGGAAGCCATCCCCACACCCCTAGGGAGCAGATGGGGCAACCACCAGCCCTGCTTGGAGAAGCTTCCAGTAAAGGGGGTTAGGAGGATGAGGTGTCATGCATGCTGGGCTGTGGGTGGCCCTCAGTCACCATAGCCCTGGCCTCCAGAGCCCACAAGTCCTTTCTCTGAGTCCCTGACCCTGCAGGAACCTGAAGAAACTCCAGAGCTGGCATTGTGAGCAGTGTGTGTCCTGCACGTGGAGGATGAGAGCTGGAAGGGGCTCAAGGGCTTGGAGAGCACTGGTGGCATGGACTGCCCCTTCTGCCTGGGCACACACAAGGTGGTGTTTATCCTCCTCTCCAAGGATTACACGTCAGTGGCACCTTCTGTCAGGCCAAGCAGATCCACGTCCATGAACATTTACCAGAGCCCTGAGTGCTTGATCCCCATACCTGTGACCCTCAAGCCCAGCACTTTGAGCCCATGAGCCCTGTATCCTGAAACCCTGAGCCTGTGAGTCCCTTATCATGAGCCCCACACTCTATCCCCAGAACTTCACACCTACAAAGCCCTAAAGAAGCATAGCTACACTTTATATTTTTGAAAAGGCTATTACAATCCATAACTACCTTCCTATCATGTGTCCAAGGGCAGCCATGGCCTATGGGTGAGTGCCACTAAGTCTGCCGCAAGAGAATACTCCTCAGCTTAATTTTCTGTTTGGGTTTTTTGGTGTGTGCTTTTTGGTTTGAGGTTTTGTTATTTATTTTAAAATTTATTTTGTTCTTGTCAATGTTGTGATATTTGCTAAGGTGGTATATACTGACTGACCTTTTATATTCCCTATTAAGTTAAATGACTGTATTTTTATGAATGAAAAAGCATTTATCTGTACACTTAAGACCATCTTTTTTTTTATTCATATATTGTGTCATACCTTTGTAACCCCAAAATGCACAAACAGAAGTATTTATGTAAGTTCCAGGGGGGTTTGGGCTTCCTTGTGACTTCCCCATCAGCCAAGGCTACATAGTACAATAGTGTCTTGGGATATGGCATTGCTTATTCCATGGATACCCACCTTATGATAGAATCTATATCCATACTGTATCCCTAACTTCATATACTTAGCTAATCCTAAAATACAGTATATTACACACATGTATATGACAAGATCAAGCAGACCAGCTAATCGAGAACATACCTATATTTTCTAATACCTCTCAGGAAATAAGAATATTCTATTCCTAGATCTCTGGGCTGTCCAGCCTCTGGTTACTGGCCCTCCAGGAAGTGTCAAGCATGGGCTCCCCTCATGGCATGGGTCTCACGTTTGACCACTTGGTTGGCCACTGCCACGAGTTCTGTGGCACCTTTTCCCCAGCACATCTTTCAGGCAGGACAAATGGTAGGTCAAAAGTTTTGTGGCTGGGCTGGTGTGGTGACTAGGTCAGGCTCTATATTCTCCCATTCCTAGGAGTCTTCTCTGGATAGAACCAAATACAACTGGCAAAAAAAAAAATCAATGAAATGATTCCATGATATTCTGCTCTACTTGCTACACACGTAGACCTATCATAATCGTCATCAGAGAGGCTTCATCCAGCAAATAATAGGAGCACATGCAGAGACCACGGAGTCCTGCAGAAGATGGGGAGGAAGGATTGTAGGAGACAGAGGGGTCAAGGACACCCCAAGAACACAGTCCCCAGAATCAACTAACCAGGGCTTATAAGGCCTCACAGAGACTGGACTGAAAATCAGGGAGCTTGTACAGGTCTGACCTAGGTCCTCTGAATATATGTTATGGATGTGTAACTTGGTGTTCTTGTGGGACTCCTAACAGTGGGAGTGGGGGTGTCTCTGACTCTTTTATCTGCTTCTGGGATCCTTTTCCTTCTACTGGGCTGCCACATTTTTTAGCCTTGATATGGAGTTTGTGCCTAGTCTTATTGTAACTTGTTATGCCATGTTTGGTTGATATCAGTGGAGGTCTGCTCTTTTCTGAAGGAAAAAAGAGGAGTGTAGTGGATCTGGGGGAGATGGGGCCAGGGGACTAGAGAAGGGAGGGAGTGAAACCTGGGTCTGTGCATGATGGTATACAGACTCCACTCTGATGATTTCTGAATGGATAGAGACCTTAAAAGAGCAGCAGTGACACTGTTATGACAACAGAGGGGAGACAATGTCTCTCCCCTCTCCCCTCCTGCTTGCTGAGGCACAGTCCACGACCACCTAGCACTAGACCCATTCAGCTTGAATTGTTGTCAGCCGTGAACAAGTCTGTCTTCCTCTGCCCTTAATTTGTCCATTCAGCTGACAATTACAGAATGTCTCCAAAGTCTCCACAGGCAAGGAGGGATATCACTTAAGAGAAAATTCAAAAAGGAGAAGACACTAAGCATGGTCGTGTGGTGACATACCTCTGATCCCAGCAACAGGGAAGTTGTGGCAGAAGGATCAGCAGTCTGAGGCCAGCCTGAGCTACATGAGACCATATCTAAAACCATAATAAAAATGAACCTGTCTTCATAATGGTGGGAGGGTTGCCAGAGCAATCTGTGGAAACATGGCCTGGCTTGGCCCTGTGTGCTCTCAGGACATGGCTTTCAGAAGATGTAGGAGTTGGGAAGCTGAAAGCTTTTTCTGTTTAATAGACCAGCCTAGATTTCCTACAGGAGGCAGACCCCTCCCTCACCACCCAGCACAGCCAAGGCCATGGAGACATTTGCTGGGCCTGGGGACATAAAGGCCTTAGGTATAAGGTGGTAGAAACTCTTCTAGCTTGAATACAAGCAGTCAGTCAGAAGATTATTTGACTCTTTCTAGTGGGAACTTCATGGTACCCTGGCTCACTTGAATCTTACTGATAAGCTGACTAGTGTGCTGAAGCAGGCTTATTATCCCAGAGAGCCTGGCCAGAGAATCTGGGCCAAGGCCCAGGTATCTGAATGTCAACAAGACTGAGTGTCACGTACATAGTCTGGGGATACATCACTTTTGTGCTGAAGTAAGGTATATCTCATTGTCTGGGAAGCCCTACTTGCTTGTAAGAACCAAATGGATGCAGACTAGATAAGAACCCCTCATTCCTTTGAAATGTAAATGAATTTTTCTACTTGGGAGCACCCCAGAGATTCAGTTTATAAATTCTCTTGGAAAAATCCTAGGAAGGTACCTTGAGGAGGGAAAAAGCTGGACTTAGGGTTTGGAGATTTGTGGCTTGAACAGGTGAGTCTTTACTTTCTGTCTTTATTTCTGTCTCTGTCTCTGTTGCCCCCCACCTCTGTGTATGCATGTGTTTTGGTTTAGTTTGGATTTTTTTTTTTCAGTTTTGAACACTGTACCAAGAGCCTTGAATATGATAGACAAGTGTTCTACTACAGAGCTGAATTATCATCCTGCTTCTCCTTCACCACATTAATTGGCCTTGGCATGACTCAGTTTCCCCACGGTTCAGCAGACAAGCTGATAAAAAACATGTCAGAGAACTGAGAGTCATTGCCGGAAAGCTGTTGAGACTGGACTAGCACTGAGATTTGAGGTCCCCTGTGCTCCTCTCTGCTGGATGACAGTCTGAGTGAAATTCTTCCTGGAGGGAGAAGCTTCCTTCAAGAATAAAGGAGGCTCAGAGAGGCAGGGTACAGATCTCAATCCCTGAATCCAGAGATAATAAATGACATGGGAGGACAGAGCATTGTCCCCAAGCCCCTTCATGGCTAGGGAGGGAAGAGGAATGCAGCTGCTGCCTTGCACCCCAGTGGTGGCTGCTAATTATTGTTGCTGTCCCAAACCCCCAACCTGCCACCACATTCTGGGTCATCAGAGAATGTTTGCGAACTTTACTAGGGTCGCTTCTGACTAACAAGGACAAGCAGGTCATACTTTAGTGACAGGATCATGATGGGGAGGTGCCAGGGCATTAAAAGGATGGAGAAGATAGAAGACAGAAAAGATAAAATCTTCTTTGTTAGGTCTTCCACAAACGTTGTCTTATGCCGAGCAGGTTTATTAAGAACTACAGCATCATATAGACTATTGAAGAGGGGGAAATGGCTAAGGTCTGCAGCGAGCTAAGTCAGATAATGTCAGCAAAGAGAACTTGGGCTACCTCAGACACAGCTGCCTAAGAACTGATAACCACAGTCCAGGGGGAAGAGTTAGTTTCCCATAAACCACAACCTTGAGTCCTTTGAGACACTGGCTCCAACCCTACACCAGCCTTGCTATGTCCACTCCTGGTAAAGACAGAAATAAAGTTCTATTTGTCCTTTCCTCAGGGCCTCTGGGTAGGTCTGGCTCCCACATCTAATGCTCCATTTTGTAGTGGCTTCCTTTCCTATAATCCTTCTAGGGTTTTTAGTTACTAGTTACTTTTATTGTCATTGTTGCTTCTTCGTGGTGCTAGGGATCAAACTTAAGGCCTCTTACACACCAAGTCCATACTTCACCACTAAGCTGCTTGCCTTGTCCCACAAAAGATGGCCTCAATGGTAAACAATTTTGTTCTTTCATATGTTTTATTCATATGTTTCATATGTTTTGTTCTTTCATTTGTTTTATTCACATGTTCCTTGAGTAATTTCAAAAATCCATTGGTACATAACATGTACCGCACATCCCACAAACCCATTCCCTTATTCCTTTGCATCATTCCTTGTGACCAGTTCATATTTTGTTTTGTTTTGTTTTAACACACTTAAAGGGACAATGGGAGGGGGATAGAGCAGAGAATAAGATAGACAGTCCCACCCCAACACTTACTATCTGAACACAAGCTAAATGGAAAGATTTCAGTTCTGAGGCTGTAACTATTCCCACAAGACCTGAAATCATCTGTGCAAACCTTCCTACACACCGCCTGACTCTAGGCCGTCTTTGTCTCAGGGAGACCAGCAGAGAACCTGTCTCAGACTGACCACCAGTCTGATACCACTGTCATCGTCGCCTCTGTTTCACACACAGAAATCTGAGTCATGGAATCTGGATTAGACAGCATTACCCAGTGCACAGCCACATCTGATGGGAATGGCAAAAGTCAGAAAGCCAGCACAACTGCTTGTCCAAGACCCAGCAACCTGAGCTGCACGATGGCTGCCATGCCAGTTCTGGTGGTGATCTCCACCTGTTGCATACTTGGGGCACTTTTAATATTTGTACAATTTGGGGATATTGGATTGATGGAAATTTTCTTTTGAATCATTTGTAGCCAAACCTTAAAAGGTCTTCTTAATAAAAACAAACCCGGAGCCAGGTATTGAGGTGAATGCTGAAAGATCAGAGAAACAGAACAAGCCACAGCTAACCTCACCTTGCCAATTCCTCATCTAATCTTGTCTCCTCAAACTGGATGCCTCTTTGTCCTCATCCAAATGGATCTCAGCTGAACTGTTGCTAAAAGTCTAAAAGATTAACAAGGCTCTAGTTCCTGGTCCTCATGCCTTATATATCTTTTTGCTCCCTGTCATCACTTCCTGGGATTAAAGGCATGTGTCACCATGCCTGGCTATTTCCAGTGTGGCTCACAGAGATCCAGACAGATCTCTGCCTCTGGAATGCTAGGATTAAAGGCATGTGCTACCACTGCCTAAACCTATGTTTAATGTAGTGGCTACTCTGTTCTCTGACCCCCAGATGAGTTTATTGGGGTGCACAATATATCAACCACAATCATTTATGCCTTATCCCAAGATTACTGCTTCTAAGCTTCCCTAGGAAAGTCTTGAACATATTACCCCTCCCACTTTTAGGGAGATATCCTTATCTACTTGAAGGTCTTTCTTACACCTTGGAGGTTGTGACATGTAAAGAAGCCAGAAGTCTCTTTATGAGGCTATGAGATATTTTTGAAATATCTGTCCCTGTACTTAATCAGGAACAAGATAATCAAAACAAAGTAAACTTTAAGAGGTCAACAAGATTCAGTGGGCTAGAGGAGTTGGCCATAGATCAGATTACAAGCCTCTTCCTACTATACATTCAGGCAATTAAGTGGCATATACAGCAACAAAGTTATATTAGCTGAAGTTACCTCTGCCCGACACAGAGACTTATTTATGGGCAAATAATGATGTAGAAAGACGATAAAAGAATGAGATGTCAGGACCTTCCTTTCTTACAAAAGTTAGCTCATACAGAGCCACTGTGGTGTCATGTGACCAAAGAATAAAAGAATTCCAGGATTAGACATAGAAACAAAATTTATAAAGACATAAAATATAAGCATTGTATTATGCAAGAATTTGAATAATAACTGCAGCAGCTTTGGTCTGAGGATTTTTCTCGGGCACTCTGGCCACTAAGAGTTAATAATAGAATGTAGCAATCTGCCTGGGATGATTTGGAGATTTTGTATTGGTCTAGCATCCTTGAAGACACAAAACTTACTAGCCTGAGAACAGGCTGTCATATGCCTCCAGATTCTTAAAAAATGGGTTATGGAGCTGAGTAAAAATGGTTATAAAGGATAACTGTTTATTAATAACTAGACTTGAGGGGAAATAATTGTAAAAAATGACTCTGTTCTGTCATGGTTTATCAATGATGATTAAAAGATTTGCAAGAGGAAGTGAAACACGTCCAAACAAAGTTGATGTGATCTATGTTTTGGAACAACGTGAATCTATCCCTGCTTACTGAATTCTGTATAAATAAAGAAACACTCTGGCTGTTAGTCAGTCATGCTACAAGATTCTCCAGGCCACAGTGCCTAACTCACTTCTTCCCTTGCTGACACCTTGCACCTTGCCTGAAGTTGTCACCTGCTGAAACTGGCCCCTGGCAGCCCAGTTGGTGTATTGCAAAGCCAGCCTTTCAGTCAAGCACTCTAAGCATCAGAAGTTGCCTGTACAGTGCTGTGTTAGTGAGTTTCGGTGCCTGCAAGATGCTGGGTATGGTCAAGGGCTTCGGAGAAGTCCTATTACTTAATTTTTCTAAGGACTCTACTGAAGAGTGATGTGTACCCCCATGGTGGGTGGTACATGGTGGTACAACTGGATGCTCAGGAAAGGTGAGTAAGCAGCTGAGGGACAGAGGCAGCGCATGTCTAGTCTGGCTCCCAAACACTTTCTCTGAAGGAGAGAAACTGCATGGGGAGATAGGCATAGGACTAGAGCCAGCTCTGGAGATGGAACAGCCACTGCAGTGTCGTGTGTTAAGAAGAAAGACAGGAAGATGGTGTGAGGCAGAACAAGGGGATGCTGGAAGAGGGACCATGGAAGGACCTCTGAGGTGGTTTCAGGTTAATGTGAAAGAGTAGTGTTTTTCATTCTTATGACGTTGCCTGTGGAAAGCAAAGAAGGGTGTCACATATCCTGATGCTGACTTACAGGTAGCCATGGGCAGTCTGATGTAGGCACTAGGAACCAAACTTAGTTCCTCTGCAAAAGCAGCTTCCACACTTAATGGCTGAGTCATTTTGCCAGCACAGAGAATAATTTTCTGTGGTGGTCCATTGTCAGAAGCTAGGTTGTAAAATGCCAGCCATGGAATGCTGTTGACAGGTCCCAAGATGAATCAATGATTTGTTCCCATGAGAAGACAAGAAAGGACAAAGGAGGACCTCTGGGAATGTGAACCCCAATCCTGAGTGGATGTAAGGAGGGAAGGCTGGCAGAGCATACGTGGACAGAATGTGTGTGCCCCTGTGTGTGTGGATGGAGGATTCTAAATTGGAGTGGCTTCTCTCATGGAAGAGAGACCCTCATCTATCCTTTAAGAATAGAAGGGAAGAACAGTGGGTAAATTAAGAGAGAGAGATTCTTAGGCAGTTGAAATGTGGGGGTGGAGTGGTTTAGAAAAGGAGATACCATCTTTTCCTTCATACTTCTCATTGTGATCGGCAGGTGTGCTTTTCCTAGAGCTTTCATAACATCTGAAGACAAGCTGGGATGTACAACAATGAAATCTTCCTGGGTCACAGTTCTTAAGAACAGAAGTCCCAAACAAAGGGGTTGCAAAGTGGGTTCCTTTTGGAGCCCATGAGGGAAAATCTTCTGGTTTGTACATGCATTACTCCAGCCTCTGCTTACTCCTCATATGCTGTCTGCTCTATGGGGTTTGAGTCCAAATATCCTTTTAAAAATATTTACTTTGTGTATATGTTCACACATTCATGTGTGAGTTTGTAGGTGTACTGTGGAGTATGTGCGTGTGGTGATCAGAGGGCAACAGCCACCTTCCATCATATTTGAGGCAGGATTTTCCACATTGTTGGTTTATGTGCTTTGTACCCTGGGTTAGCTGACTTCTGGAGAGTCTCTTGTCCTACCTCTAGTCTAGCCATAGGAATAGTGCTGAGATTATAGATGTGCTGTTGGGTCTGGCATTTATATGGGTTCTTGGAAATCTGACCTCAAGTTGAAAGACTTGTGCACCTAGCCCCTTCTGAACCATCTCCCCTAGACGAAACTTCCTTCCATTAGGATATATTTATTATGTGTATGAGGAGAGGGTTGTATGTTTATTTCCACAGTGTACATTTGGATGTAATATGACTAGCTGCTTGAGTTCTTGCTTTTACTTTCTCAAAATTATGGAATGTGATCTGGAATTCAAAGTCAAATAAACCCTTTTCTTTCCTCAATTGATTTGGTTGGGATGTTTCATCACAGCAACAGGCATGTAGCCAGTACAATGGGGTGTCACATCAGCAGAACAATGGTGTAGGAACAGACCGAGAAGTTTTGGAAGATAACAAGGATTTCAGTTTAATAAAGTGTAAGTTGTAAACCAAGTGGATCTGAAGTATTAGGAAAAAGTGGATAGTACTTTGTCAGACAAAAGGTGTGTCAGGGCAAGAAGTAAGAAGCCACAGTACCCTAGCCTGTGGAAACACTAGATGAGAGCTATTGAACAGTCTCTATGTGATATGTGGGCACATGTGTTTAATATATTTCAAAGGTGTTCTTACTGTGCAGGCCTGTAATCCAAACTACTTGGGACACTGAGGTGAAGAATCAAAGGATCAAGGCTTTGGGGACTGGAAAGATGGCTCAGTAGTTAAGAATATTTGTTGCTCTTCTAAAAGACTGGAGTTTGGTCATGAGCACCCATGTTGGGCAGCTCACAATTTCCTGTAACTCCAGCTGCATGGAATCCAATACCCTCTTCTGACCTCCTCAGGTAACTATGCACGTGCGATGCACACACACACACACTTAAATAATAAAAAGATGATTTTTTTAACCCAAGGCCTACCTGGGCTACAAAGGGAGGCCATGTCTCAAAATAAAAACTTCTTATGAAAGCCACCACAGGAGTTGGAGCTGGGTCTGTAGCTCCACTGGTAACTGCTTACCAAGGATGACTGAAGCCCTGGGTTCAATCACTAGCACCACATAAACTGAGTTTGATGGTGCTTACCTGCAATTTCAGCATTTTTGATGGGGAGGACCAACCATTCAAGCTCATCCTTAGCTAAATCGAAATTCAAGGCTAGCCTGAGTTTCTTAAAACCCTATCTCATAAAGTGCTTGAGATATAGCTCAGGGATTAAATGCCCTCACAGGTATGCCTTATGGTGATATATTGTATATCCTAATAAAATTTCCTGAGGATCAGAGGACAGAACCAGCCACTAGATTAGACATAGAGGTTAGGCAGTGGTGGCATACATCTTTAACCATAGTACTTGAGATCTCATGCCTTTGCTTGGGAAGTACACCTGACTTTAATCCCAGGAAGTAATACAGCAGGGCAGAGAAAGGTATATAAGGTGTGAGGAAACAGGAACTCACACTCTTTAGGCTGAGGATTTCATAGAGGTAAGAACTAGTGTCTGGTTATTCTGTTTCTCTGGGCTTTCAGCTTTCACCCTGATATCTGGCTCAGGATTTTCAATTAGTAATACTTTTAAAAATTCAAACAACAGTGCCTCACAGAGATTCAATATCACAGAAACATATTACCATTTCTGCAGGCAGAAGTTTCTGTCCTGCCACAACCCCCAAAATACCCAGCAGCCACTTTCCAAAACATTGACTCAGAGGCTTAATATTATTTATTAATGCTCAGCCAATAGGTAAGACTTATTACTAACTAGCTATTCCATTTAAATTAAGCCATAATTCTTGTCTATGTTTAGCCACCTTTTCTCAGTACAACATTCTTATCTTGCTTTCTCTGCATCTGGCTGGCAACTGTGTCTCTTCCCAGAATTCTCCTCGTCTGGTTGCCCTGCCTATACTTCCTGCCTGGCTACTGGCCAATCGGTGTTTTATTAAACCATTCCAAGTGACAAATCTTTACAGTGTACAAGAGCATTATTCCACAGCATTTTTCCCCTTTTATCTAATCAAAACATAAGATTTTAAATTTAACATAGTAAAATTACATATAACAAGACAATTATCAAGCAAGAATTACCATAACAATATCCAATCCATTTTCATTTGACAAAATTAGAGAAAATAGTTAATTATCTATCTTATCTTGGTGAGTCTAAAGTTTTGTATTGTAACTAAAGAAAACTATAATTATAACTATCTAGTCTTCAACCATCAGACCTCAGAAGGATATACTATTACCTGAGTAAGCAGGAAGTACATTGCAAGCAACTTCCAAAACTCTAGAAATTACAGAGACATCTGGCTGCCTGGGCAGTCACAGAAAGTTCTTTGGTAACTTTGGGGCATCCAACTTCAGCCTATAGGTCTTGAATATCAGGCAGACTTTTTGGTGAAGCAGGAAATTTGAAGGACTGTCTCACCTATGTTGGCAAAGGTTGTCAGTCACTTTCTTTTGTGTCCTGAAGAATAGCTGACAGACTCTTCTGTGAAGCAGAAATTTTGAAGGACTGTCTTGCCTTGTCTTGGCAAAGTTCAACACTCTTTTTTCCTATGTGTCCTGCATGTCCAGTCTGCACAGTGTATTGTCAGCAGTCAAAGGCAAGAATAGTTTCTTTTCCCAGTGGCTAAACTTGCCACAATGAAAGCAAACTCTATAAGGGGTATCTTCAATGTCTATCCTCTTCTCTAAAGTAAATTGGTGCTGTCAGGAACAGATGTGTCTCATTTTCACGAAAAACTTTAAGTTAACAAAACATTTTAAATGCCATATTTATAGTTCTTTGAAGTATTTGAAGACCATCTAAATATAAATATATATAAAATATATCTACTTAACCTAGAAAACATACTTAACATATGTACAAATTTGATTGTTATAAATGACTAACTATTGACCTATGTTTCTTGATTGTCCTATATATAATAACAGCTTTCAAAATCTAGAACTTTACCTTACACTTTCAATGAACTGCATAGGGACAATACCTTAAACAAGAGTAGAAATATACATACAGTACAACAAAATTAACTTTAAAATTCTATCAATAAACCAAAATCCATACTAATACAAAATATGTAAGATTGATAGTTGTTTTTTGAATTAAAGTAGATTCAATAATCTACCCTTTTATGCTATTATTTCTATATCCCCTTTTCTTTTCAGAACAAGATTCCTGAATCTAATCTTCTTTGTTTAGCTTTTTTCCTGACCATTATCTATAACAACTCATAACAACCCCCCCTAAACAATGACAAATACCCATAATTTATTTTTGGGAATGTGGGCTTAGTTCTCTAGACTACGTCCTGCTGATTGGGGGTGCTGGTAATCTTTGGGGGACCCTGAGAAAATTTAGGATAATGGTTAACTCTTGGCTGGAGTAGTCTCTGAGACTGGATCATCTCAGGCAGCAGTTCTGAAGCTGTTCTGGATTTGAGTGACAAATCTCTACACTGTACAAGAACATTATCCCACAGCACATCTCCATCTTTCACATGACACTGAGGGAAGAGTCAAGGATGTCAGTGCTTTGCTGTTTTAGTTTAAGCGTTGCCTCTCTATCTGGGAAGAAGCAGACAGTAGTAGGCAAGGGGAGTTCATGAATGAGAGCTGAGTTATGGTGAGATCATTTCTGTTGAGGAAAAAATGAGGGAGAAAATAAACAACTCCAGCTTCAGCTTAGATAGTAGAATTGTGAGCTATAACTACAGTTTTACAACTTCTTGTAAATAGTTCATTTAATTTGTATACAGATAGTCATTACGTTTTCAGAGCCCTTCAAGTTATAGAAACTGTTAACTTGCATTAGGACTAATATGGTCAGGTTAGGATGCTGTTTCAGCAAATTTAAGATGCCATTCATCAAAGAAAGTTGCCATAATTTGTGGGTCATATTAGAGTTCATTCCAGTCTTCCCAGCCCTCTACCTAATGGTAATACATCAGCTGATAAACTGACACTGATGGTCACCTTATCTCAGATTTGTCTCAACAGTCACATGCCCTTCATCATCAGAATAGCAGAAGTTTAAGAAAACAATTTGGCCTTAACAAGGAAGTTGCTTGTAAGATTGTTAAGCAATGTGATGTGTGCCCACAGTATTTTCCCATGCCTTCACTTAGGGATAAATCCTTGAGGCCTTCCTCCTAATCATTTATGGCAAATGGATGTTTGCTATGGGATGTTCTGTATGGCAAATGTGTTGCTCTGATTGGTTAATAAATAAAACACTGATTGGCCAGTGGCTAGGCAGGAAGTATAGATGGGAAAAGGAGGAGAATAAAGCTGGGAAGTGGAAGGCTGAGTCAGAGAGACACTGCCAGCTGCCATGATGACAAACAGCATGTGAAGATGCCGGTAAGCCACGAGCCACATGGCAAGGTATAGATTTATAGAAATGGATTAATTTAACCTGTAAGAACAGTTAGCAAGAAGCCTGCCATGGCCATACAGTTTGTAACCAATATAAGTCTCTGTGTTTACTTGGTTGGGTCTGAGCGCCTGTGGGACTGGCAGGTGAGAGGAATTTGTCCTGACTGTGGGTTAGGCAGGAAAACTCAAGCTACAAATGGCGTCCAACGTGTTGGCAAGAGTTTCCACCTAAAACCTGAGAAAAGATTCTAAAACAGAGCTAAAAACAGCTTCCTAATTGTCTCTCTCAAATGAGCGGCAGCTGCCGGTTTGAGCTACTGGTGGGTTCCTACCATGCGTGCTCGACCTGCAGTATGGCGGGAATGAGGCCTCTGCAAGTGGCACATTAAGCTGCATGGTGGATTTAGCCTTTGCTAGTACAAAACAAAAAAAGAGGTTTCTGGGCTACACGCTGCTTGGATAAAAGCATAGACCCATGATAGCTCCCAGAGCTGGCGGTAAATGTACCACCACCATGTTGGGAAGCTGAGATGGGTGGAGCCAGCAGCCATAGCGCCGTTTCAGTCTTACAAATACTGCAATTTAAAGCAATAGATTCACAATAAGACAGATTCAGATGTAATAGTTTACAATGTGTGTAAAATATACATAGGCTTGAAAGAGACAAAAAAGGTGATATATATATATATATAACTATATATATAGTTATATATATATAGTTATATAAACAAATACATAGTTTTAAAAAATAAAGTCTTTAAAGAGACAGTAAAATTAATATAAAAAATAAGCCATGTAAGATGAATATTACACAGAGAATCTGGATTGTGTTGTCTTTGGGAATTTTAACTGCAGAAAAACATTTGATTGTAAAAGATGTTGAGTTAAACCAATATGTATATTTTAAAGATACCTTGACTTCAAAATTTGGATGTAAGGATGTGTTGCTTTGGAAAGGAGACTCTGCTTTTGTTCCCACAGAAAGCCAAAGGCTATGGATTTGTTCCAGATTAAGATACATCAGGTTTGACCAGCCAAGACCCCCTGAAAGGTCTCCAATGACACCATGGCCCAGATGATCCAACATCCAGAATGGTTTGAAGGCAACTGGCTCAGACAATGCAGCCTCATGGACTATTCCATAATCCTAAAATTTTCTTTGTGTCCCCATAAGATACAGTGCCCCCCTCCAGCAGGAAGTAGTAAGAGAAGCTACGCCCAAATTCCCAAAATATATGTAATTTTACTTTGTTAAGGTTAAAAACTTCCTTTTTGAAAAAAAAAAAGAAAGAAAAGGGGAAGTGCTGTGGGATGTTCTGTATGGCAAATGTGTTGCTCTGATTGGTTGGTAAATAAAACACTGATTGGCCAGTAGTCAGGCAGAAGGAAGTACAGGCAGGACAAGGAGGAGAATAAAGCCTATTCATTGAAGCACACCTCTATCTGTTATGGAATTTCAACTTCCCACTCAAGTTCCAGTTGCCATCTACTACTCCAGTAGCATTCTATTTCGAGAGAACAGTCCACTGGTGGGTCATGTATTGCACTTATCTGTTATGTGAGATTCAGCAATCTGGAGGTCTTTGTTTATATGAGACCACTAGGAGTTATTGAATCGAAAGGAATCGTTACTATAAAGGGATTTGCATGTGCTTGATGTTCATATATAAATGCATTGAACTGGGGTGTTAAATTTTAAAAGTGTGGTATAGTAACTAATATATTCATGATGAAAAAAATATTTTAAGCATTCTATGCTTAGTTCTGTACAAACTTTCTATATTAGACAACATCACAGTGAAAGAGACAAATGGAAGAATTAAAGTGTATCTTGTCCAATAGCAAGGAGAATGCTCTCACCTGATTTTGGTACCAGAGTGCCAGGGAGGCAGAGGTGAGCAGACCTTCCTGAAAGAAAGTTCTTTCCTTTCTACTTGATTTCAATTGTGGCAAATGCTTAACATTTGTGCATGTGTACAGAAAATCACCTTGATATCTTAGGAAGTCAATTTTATTTAGATACCATTGCACCAGTGGCTGTGTCTTGGAGGGCTAGTCATTACTGTGGATCACAGGGTCCACAGCTTGATTAGAGTGAAGATTGCTATTGTCTTCCAGTAGCATGTATCCCAAACTCGAGTACTATTAGAGTTAGACAATAGGCATGAATTTCCAAATCAATACCAAATTTATTACCTCTTTGTTATATTACTCAAGTATGTAGTATCTTCAGCCATAGGTATTTGCCATTCATTTCTAAATAATAATCAAGAGCAATGACAATAGCCAAGTATTTTGGGGGACTATGGGACCCCACTGTCCAACAACTCCAGTAGAAGTCATCCATTCTTTGGCCTAGTAGTTTCATCTTTTAGTCTGTGGTGTGCAGTATGTTCAATGTCACAAAATTAATGTAAGATTACTTGATTCTGAAAGGATTTCCCTTTAGCACTGTTTGCTGTTTTTAGAAAGGGTCATTTCTGCTGTGTTTCTTCTCTAAGTGCTGTTTTCCAGAGGACACATCTGCAAACGCAGATGCATCGGCTATAAAAAACCTGTAAACATAGTTAACTGTCTTGTTGACTGACTTCTGTGTATAATAGTAATGTTCTGGAAATATGTTCCTTTTTCTGTGGACAGTTTCTAACTGTAACATGCAGTATATGTCTCCTATTATAGAGACTTTAGTCATTGTCTTGTTTAGGGATGGAACTTTAATGACCAAAATCTTCATTCATCAATAGATTTCAGTGGCAACCAAATTAACCATGAAGTCAAGTACAGAGACATCCTCACTGCATAGTGTTGTTTTAAATTCTGTAGCAGTTTATATGAGTTTGTGAGAACTGAATACATGGTGTGTAATGAAATAAACCAATTTATAAACACATTGTGTTAAAACAAGAAAATGCTTCCCCATCTCTTCAGATTACATCCCTCCCATTGTGAAAGCATACACATAGCTGAGAATCAGAGCCTGTGTCTCTTTTGAAAATATAATCTCATTTTTCAATCTTTATGTCTATGCATGTCAGTGTGTGTGTGTGTGTGTGTGTGTGTGTGTGTGTGTGTGTGTGTGTGTGTGTGGTGTCATGTATAATCCAGAATACAGCCATAATTGCTTCTCTCATTCTATCACGAATATTCTGGGGTTCTATTTAGTGTCATAGGGCTTGGCGGAAAAGCACTTTTGTTTTATCATCCCTTATAATCCAGTTCATCTGTGCCCATCCTATTATATTTTCACTGATCCAAATCCTTAAAGAGATACATATTAGACTAAAATCCCTATTATTTCCCTCAGGTTATGCAAAGGAAAGGAAAATCATACTCACGATTTGAGCCTTATATGTGTTTTTCTTTGCCTTTACCTGAATTGATCTTTGGTTAAATGATGTGTATTATGTTGGGAGAAATAGCTATCAAATCAAGTATTTCATGAACATTATTAATTAGTAACATTTTTCCTCTGTGTTTTCTACAGTTGCTCACTGTAACAGCAGCACAATTGGACACAGTGAATGACATCATCAAGAAGTTAGGACCATTGCTGAAATACCTGCAAGAGACTTGAAAACTCTTTTTATTTATTCAATGTCTTTTTGTGATCTATTAATATTTAAATAAATGAATAAACATCATAGAGAAATACCTGATTACCCTATGTATGAAAAATTTCTATCTCCTTCCACTTTCAGAAGTCATCTGACAGATTACATTTGTCTATATATAGCCACTGCTCTTGTATTTTCCAATGAAATTCCATCTAAGTGAGAATGTGTGAAGTGCATTTTTACCACTAGAGCAAAATAAACTCTTTGTATGTGACATGAAAATGCATACATACATAAATTGTATGAATTGTTTGTAAATATATGTATATACCCAATGAACATGATATAACATTGTCAATACAAATCATTAGATATCTTCAATGCTGTCTTTTCTATATCTTCTTTGTCATATAGACATTTTTGATACTGATTTATTTCTTACGTACAAGGTTTCAAATTAATTACTACAGAATAACAGGTTTGATATACAAATTTAACTAAAATATATCACTTGAGCTGTATCCTCTGAATACTTGTCCCAAGAAGCTAATAGATGATGCCTGAAATAACTGGCAAAGAGGGAAACATGTTTGGAAAATGACCTTGAATATAGACCATTCATTAACTCATTTTAATTTTAGTGTGTTTATACATATATGTGTAAGAGCACAGTCACTTATTATCACAATATCATAAATGGAACCTCACTCTGCAAGGAAAATTAATTATTTTCTATCAGGAATCAAAAATAAACAAGTTATTACTAAGCCATAACTCTACTTAATGCATTTTTGGTATCTCATGTGGGGCTCTAACATAATTCAATAGATGATACATAATTTACATTTGGTTGTTTTAAACGGATCCCAGGATTGTAGGCTATAAATGAGTTTTTGTTCTTGGTTTTTTCTTCTGGGTTATTATGAAGGTTAGATACTTGTCCTTTCTCTCTGTAGGATGGAGATTCTTAGAATGATGGTCAAATGCTGATTTCATATTCTAGTCTCCTCCAGGTCTCTCTAGCTTTTTGTCTCCTATATTCAGGTTGATGAGGTTCCCAGGCTTCTAAATTTAGGTTTGCTCAATCATAGACACGGTGGACATGTGGCACCAGGATAATAAGTTGTCTGGACAGGAACATGTTATAGCAAAACTCAATATCCTCCAAAGTCTGTAGGGATGTGGGTGACAAGAACAGTTTCTTGTTGGAGACAGGCCATGGAGTGATTTCTTATTCCCAGTGTCACAAAAATGTCGCGGAAAGAGCAGAGTTTGCATTGACAAATCTATTTTTATCAGAAATGAAAAGGCAGGAACCTGTTCTCTGCAGATTCTCAGGGAGAGCAGGGACCACTGAACTAACCACTGTTAATTTTCAATGTCAGCCTCCTCTTACATACAACAGAATTCTTGCCTGCCTCAATACATTCCAGTTTCAGAGATGCAGAAGAGGAAAGAAAATATTGTGTGTACTGGGAAAGGTACAGAATGACTTTTGGTTCTTCTGTTTATCAGAATGCTGAGGGAAATTATCAACTGTGGTTCTCTTCTAGCCAGAAAGAAGTGTGATTCCCATTCCAGGGTAAGCATCTGAGAAACCTAAGGAGGCATTGATTGAGATAAAAAAAAAAAACAGACAAACAAACAAACAAACAAAAAACTGTAACGCAGAATTGTTAAAATTCTCATTGTTTTTCTTAAGCTTAAATACACTTAATAGTAATCATATGAAATGTTCTTTCATACATTTTAACAATACATATACTACTTAGTGAATCTTAATCCTCATCCAAGTATATGATAAAACCTTTTTGAATTTACATCCATTTGAGAATTTCATACATGAATATTGTATTTACATAATTTCCATCCCTCCATCTGGTCTCTTCATCTCTTCATACATCCTTCTCACCCCTCTTCAATTTCATGACCTCTTAAAATAAACCTTGTTTTTGTGTTTGGTTGATTTTTTGTGTGTGTGTGTTTGTGTGTTTGAAGGTCAGGGAGAAAGAGTACATTTAATGTTGCTCATATAAGTGTGTGTTTAGAGATGAACAATTGGGACAGGAAAAACCATTAATTATCTTATCCCTGGGGGAGACTAATTCTCCCTCTGGGTAGCCATTGACTGTCTTTAGCTCTTCATCTAAGTGTGGAGTTTTGTGAGATTTACCCATCCACAGTGGTAGTTCAATTGGTGCTGCCACTTTTTAAGTCTCATTGGGGCAATTATATTGTTGCAATTTCAGGTGCAGCCTTCCTCTCATATACTGAAGACAGGACCTCCTAGAAAAGGTCCTGGTTCTCTGGATCTTACAAGCTTTCTTCCCACTCTCTCAGGAAGGTACCTAACTTTAGATATAGAAATTGCATTGTAGACATACCAATCGGAGTTGTAGACACTGCAAACACTTATTTTCTGTCTGGCTGTGGGTTGCTTCATACCATAAGATCTCTGCATGCAACAATATCTGGTCAGACTAAAAATAAAAGTAGTACCCAAGATATACACAGGGAGAGAGCAGACAGAAACTGGAACTACATTTATTTTATTTTAATATGTGTATTAACTTTATAAAATGTTATCTTGACATCAAGACTCATAACAGATTTGTGCACCATGTCTGACTTGATGTTTCCTTATAATCTGTTGATCATGGTGGCTCTGTTTCAGTTAGGTACTATATGGCTGTGATAAAAACACCATGACCAAAATCTGCTTGGAGAAGAACATGTTTCTTTAATTTTCCTCTAAGAGTTTACTCTGAGAAAATCAGAGCAAGAACTCAAACAATTGGGGACCTGGAGAGAGAATTAAAGTAAAGTAAAAAAGAATAAGCCACATAGAGATGGGAAATATATAGGGAGTCTGGATCCTATTGTTGATTTTGAATTGTTTGAATACTGATAAGCAAATAATAGCTGCTAAAAAACATGGGATTGTAAACTGGAGTGTAAAATTGAACCAATCAGGATACTTTAGAAATGCCTTAACTTTAAAAAAGAAGTAAGAAAATGTATTTATCAAACGGAAATAAAAAATGCTTTGATGTTTTGTTCCCACAGGAGATGAGAGACTATAAATTCCTTCAGTGTTAATATGGATCAGGTTTGATCAGATGAGAACTCCTGAAACTTGACAGGTGATATATATCAGGAAAGATTACTGCTGGTCTTCACAGAATGTGTCAATTATCTCAAATTTTCTCTCTAGGACATAAAGCTACTTTGTCCACAGACAGCAGGAGGAAGTTTGGAGAAAACTACACCCACATTCCCAAGAGTTAGGGGGTGTTGATGATTTTGGTTATTTGGTGGGTTATGGATGTTTGTTATAATTTAGGGGAATATAGGAATTAGGATGAAAAGACAACTATTAAACTCAGATATTTTATAATGGCATGGACTTTGATATATTGCTATAAATATAAAGTTAATTTTGTTATATTGTATATATGTTTTTGTTCTTGTTTGGGGATTTTTTTGTATTTTGATAAAATTTTAAGGTTATTTTTGTTACAACATATTGTATGTATATTTCTACCGTTGTTTGGGGTATTGTGTTTATGCAGTTCATTTAAAAATGCAAGGTATAAATAAGAAATGAGGTTAGTAGTCAATGCATAATAATTAAACTTGTAGTCACATTAGATATGTTTTCCAGGTTAAATAGGTATATTTTAGATATATAGATGGCCTTCAAACTTTTAGGCCTAACAAATATGGCATTTAAAATGTTTTATTAACTTATGGGTTTTCATGACAATGAGACACATCTGCTCCTGTCAGTACCGATTTACTTCAGAGATGATTGGCATTGAAGAAACTCCTTATGGAGTTTGCTTTCATTGTGGTAAGGTTAGCCACTGGGCAAAGAAACTGTTCTTGCCTTTGACTGCTGACAGTGTGCTGTGCAGACTGGATATGCACGACCCCCACAGGAAATTGACCACTGAACTTTGCCAACACAAGGCAGGATGGTCCTTCAGGGTTCCTGCTTCACAGAAGAAACTGCCAGATATCATACAGGACACACAGGAAAGAGACTGTTGAACTTTGATAAAACAAGTCAGGACAGTCCTTCAGGGTTCCTGCTTCACAGAAGAGTTTGTCAGATATTCTAGGCCTGTAGACAGTAGAAGGATTCCCCAACATTGCAGAGGAGCTTTGAGTGACTATCCAGTCAGACATCTCTGTCATTTCTAGAGTGTTTGGAAGTTGTTTGCAATGCACTTTTTGTTTACTCAAATAATATTATCCTTCTGGGGTCTTTGATGGAGTTGAAGGCTAGATAGTTATAGTTGTAGTTTTCCTTTGTTATGATAGGAAGTAAATTATGTATAAAATTTTGTAGTCACAAAGATGGATGGTACAGTGCTTTCTCTGAATTTGTTAAATGTAAATGGATTGAATATTGTAAATTAATTCTTACTTGATAACTGTTTTTGTTATGTGTAGTTTTACTATGTAAAAGTTAAAGCCAGGCAGTGGTGGCGCATGCCTTTAATCCCAGCACTCAGGAGGCAGAGGCAGGCAGATCTCTGTGAGTTTGAGGCCAGCCTGTCTATAAAGCGAGTTCCAGGAAAGGCACAAAGCTACACAGAGAAACCTTGTCTTGAAAAAAACAAACAAACAAAAAAATAAATAAAAAAGTTAAACCCTTTTATTTTTATTTAGACAAAAATGGGGGAATGTAGTAGAATATTATTTAAGGTATTTTACTTTTGATTATGTTGCATTTGTTTAACTCTGTAAAGCTGTATTACTGTGCCTTTGTAAAACATCTGATGGTCTAATAAAGAGCTGAACAGGCAATAGCAAGACAGAAGAATAGATAGGCAGGCTGACAGGCAGGGAGTATATACACAAGGAGAAATCTGAGGGAAAAAAGAAGTAGCCAGAGAAGGAGGAGGACTCCAGGGGCCAGCCACCCAGCTACACAATCAGCCACAGAATAAGAAACAAAGTAAGATAAACAGGAATAGAAAAGGAAAAGGCCAGAGGCAAAAGGTAGCAGGATAATTTAAGTTAAGGAAAGATGTCAAGAAACAAGCCAGGATAAGGCTGGGTATTTATAATTAAGAATAAGCCTCTGTGTATGATTTATTTGGGAACTGGGTGGTGGGCCCTCATAAAAGAGTAAAAAGTAAGAAACAACAGTTTAGCATGAGATTTTGTGAGTGTGTGCTTCTTATGGGAATCTCTTTGTCACTTTGAAGACTATAAGTGCAGGCATCTGGCTAGAAAGGAAGGACTAGGATCTGTTTTGTCTGGAAACCTCCAACCTAACACAGGGAGCACTCAAACAGATAAAGAAGTTGGCAGCTGCACCCATGGAAAAATGCTGCTTATTGGCTTGTTCTTGCATGACTTGCTCAGCCTACTTCTTACAGCACCCAGGACCTCCATTCCAGGATGCCACCACCCACAGTGAGCTGAGATGTTGGACATCAGTTGTAAGAAAAATCATAAGAAAAGAGACCACAGTATTTCCCACAGGCTAATCTGGTAGTGTCATTTTCTCAACTGAAAGTCTCTCTATTCAAATGATCCTTGCTTATGTCAAGTTGACACAAAACTAGCTAAGCAGAGGCTTCCTCTTACAGTATTTCCATTATACTTAAGGAGTAGAATCTATCTGGATGGTATTTGAAATAATAAAATGAGCTTGAGAATAGAGATGCCAGGTTGCACAGAAAACTTGAAAATGTTTATCTCCATGTTTAGTTATCTAAGATTTATACCTATTGACTTGTAGAAACATCCCCCTGCATGTAAGGATGTGTGTGCTTTCTCCTTTCTCTCCTTTATAATTGAGGTAATGGGACTGCGTGGCTTCAGGACCTTATATCCGTTAGTGGTTGTTCATCCAAATGCAGTATAGCTAAGGAGGCACTTTTGGTTAAAATGCCAAATGTTACCTCAGTAAAGGTTAACATTTTATGAACATGTCTTTGATCATGCCTGGAGCTGTGCAGTGCCTAATTTCACTCATGGCTAGATAGTCTCATTCATAATAAAACCGATAAAACATAAGATCAGAGAGATTTTATTAATTCTTTGGCACTTTCATATATTGTATATTTATAATATTTAATGCCAACTCCTCAACTTCTCCCACATTCATGCCTTTTCCCAAACTCATCTACTTTATGTCCTCTTTATTTTTCCCTAAAACAATTTTAAACCTTCAATTTTATATTGTCTCTATACTCTTGGGTGGCCATCCAATGGAGCATGGTCCACCACCTAGAGACCACATCCTTAAAGCAAACTGAATTTCAATATTGGGTAGATAAGAATTGTCCATATCTCCTCATTAGTGGGTGAGACTTTCTGCCCAACTCCATTTCCCATGCTGGGATTATTTCTAGAATTTTGTGCTTGCACATGTACTGTGCATGTCACAAGTATTGATGGTTTATATTTGCAACTGCTGTTTTGTCTGTAGAAAACATTTTTTCCATTGTATTCAGCTACTTCCTTTGACTCTTATAGTCTTTCTGCTCTCTTCTCTGCAATTATGTTGGAGCCATAGGAGAAAGGACTACGATTTATTGATATAACATTTAGGACTCTGCACTCCACAGCCTTTTATTTTCCTCATGATGACCAGCTATGGATCTGTGTGTTAAATCACTATTTACTACCAAAGAAGCAACTCTAATGGGGACTGAGATTGCACTAATCTATTACATAAGTCATTAGGAGTTTACTACTACACACACATACTACTAAAAAATAGTGATAGTTTTTTGCTTAAGGCCTCAACCTATCTAGCTAGAGGCTATTGGCCCTGATAATGGTACCAGACAAGTGTTCCATCTTGGGGATTGGACCTTAATTCATTCAGAATGTAGTTGGTAACCACATGGACTTTGTGCTGCTGTTGCACCACTGGGCAAATCTTGGCAGGACATTTATTTCTGTAGCTGACAGGGTTACAGTGAGGTAAGGCTGATGATTACCTTTATTTTCCAGTAGTGTACATAGCACAATTGGAAAAAAACTTTTAGGTCTTTACCAGGTTGACTTCTCCATTTCTGTAAGTCAAGCATATGTTATCTCCAATAATGGGAGCTGAGTGTCAAGTTCTGGAGTGTAACCAAGATCAATGTCAATATCCTGTTAGGAATCTATGGCATCCACTGGCCAAGAGATCACAGATTATCCCATTTCTAGCACTATACTTGTATTTGTTAGACTATGGAGTCTAGTGTGAATATCATCACCTGTTAGTGGATAATTCCAATTATACTCCTTTTAAATATGTACATGTATATATTTAGGCAGCTTCTACAGGAGTTGGCTTTCAAATGGCTTTTAAATAATTAATATTAGTTATCCTCCTAGTAGACTCCTCTATGCTGCCTCTCACTCTCACATCACTTAAGCTCTTTTTCCATGATTCCTCTTTCCCCCTTATATCATTGTTTTCTATTTCTCCTGACTTGAAATTTTGCCCATTTTCCCTTACTCATTTTCTGATTTCTAAGTCTATTCCAAGGGAAACACTCTTATCTAGAGCTTTGAGTATCTGATTTAGTATTGGTTCCAAGAGTTAGGATCCTATCTAGTACTTTGACCAGTGAGCTGAGTTTATTAAAGAAGTAAATGCAAGAAAAGAGAGCTGACCAGGTAGAATAAGACAGAGTAGAAGATGAAAGATTTATTCAAAGGACATGCCATTAATAAAACATCATTAAGTACACATAGTTGCTAATCAAGTGATAGAAGGATCAGGACATACCACTTTTGACTAGATTTGGAAACTTTTTCATTCAAAGCTGTAAATGGAATCTATGTATATGCATGTTCAACACATCCAGTTGAAATCTGTATGTGGTGCTTACTATACTCAAGTTCATGTCCTATCTTTTTACTCCATACTGGTCCATGGAACTACACAAGATGGCAGAGTTCTTTGAAATAAAAGAAAGAAATAGGATATTTGAGAAAAAAATTGCTTGATCAAAACATCCAACATTCTTCAGAAGAAATCTCTGTGCACTATTTACTGTGTTGTTACTGTCAGAATTATCCTGTCACTCTACTTGCTTCATCTCACATACTGATAAAATATAAAAAAAGCCTTACTAAATGTTTTCAGTAATATATCTTACACAATGAATTTCTTAAATAGTAAGTTGAGTAAAGAAAAGTTCTTTGAAATCAGTAGTTAGCATCATACAAACTCGGGGATTTACAGTTAACTACCAGTTCATAATTTATTGTCTAGAATGGAGATTAGATTCAAATTTGAAGTCATATATCTTTAGTCCTTTCATCTTTATATTTTGACACTTTTTCTTGATATTATTTGCTTAATTCTTTTCAAAGAATCTATTTCAATAGAGACTGAGGTAAGTCTAGTGTCTGAGTGGATATTTGTACTAAGATATTTTTCATTCAGCAGTGACTATGGAACAATCTTTTGACCCAAGACCATTAAATGCCACAGTATTCTGCATAAGGGCCAGCTGTGGCACGGTGTCTGAGGCCTCATCTGGATCAACACATTTAGCTATCTGTCCATATTTTTTTTCATTAATTTAGAGACTAAAATCCGTATAACCACATCTTAACTCCTTCTTCATTTATTGTTACAGTATTCTTCTGAGAGTTTTTTCCAAATTGTGGAAGGATTTATTAGAATTTGGTTTAAACGCTGACTGTACAGAAATCTGTTAAAATACCAAGTTGGGCAATTGTGATACATGCCTTTAATCCCAGCAGTCAGGAAGCAGAGGCATGTGCATCTCTGAATTCAAGGCCCTCCTGGTCTACAGAGTGAGTTCCAGGACAGCTGGGGCTACACAGAGAAGCTCTGTCTCAAAAAAAAGCAAAACAAACAAACAAATAAATAAAGGAATCAAAACACCAAGCATAAACTAAGAGAAGCATCTGAGTTGATGATCCCTTCCATCTATTCACAATTGAGAAAAATCTACTTCAAAAATATCTCCTCTGTTTTTCTATTTTATAGTATTTGAATTCTACTCAGTATATTGTATGAATTACATATGTTTATGTTACATTAAGCATATTCTTTACTGTAATAATAAATATTCCATAATTTGATGTACAGACAGTCATGTTTTGGTCATAACTCACATAGTTCTTTGTTGGATGCTCAGCTGGGCATTTTATCTGGTCTTAGTTGTGTAACTCATGAATGTAAAGTCATCTAGCCACTCAATTGGGGTTCACTAACATGTCTGCCATTTGAAATTGCTAGTGACTTTTTTCTTAGGCTGCTGCAAGTTAGTTCATCCTTCTTCACATGACAGAAGAGTTTTCAGAAACTAGAGAGGTCAATGTTTACTAATATCCCATTTGTCAAAGATTACTATGCCACGGTCCAATGTAAAGTTAATTTAGGAGGTACCTATGAGATGCAATGTATGATCAACTACAAAAGATGTGAAAAAAAGACCTTTATGGGTAGGGAAGTGGTGGTGCATGCCTTTAATCCCATCACATGAGAGGCAGAAGCAGGTGGATCTCTGAGTTCAAGGGCAGCCTGAGCTACAGAGTAAGTTCCAGGACAGCCAGGGCTACACAGAGAAATCCTGTCTCAAACCCCTCCTCCCCAAAAGAAAAAAATAAAACGAAAAGACCTTTATTTTTAGGGAGGACTCTTAGGGGTTATGGGTAATACTCTTAACCAAAACTGAACAAAAGTTCACTAATAAAACACATAATAATCTTCAAATTAAGGTACTCTTTAAGTGCATTGCAAACTTAGTCCTAAAAAATTAAACAAAAAACAATCTTCAAAGAATAATTATTTTAAATGGGTCAACAAATCCAGCAATGCCAAAGCTTATTAAATGTTGGTGTGCTGATCCCTGACATCAAGCTCTACTATAGAGCTATATTAATAAAAACATCTTGGTATTGGCATAGAAACCAACATATGGATCAATGGAATTGAATTGAAGACCCTGACATTAACCCACACACTTATGACCAACATATTTTTGACAAAGAAGCCAAAACTGTACAATGAAAAAAAGAAAGCATCTTCAACAAATGGTGCTGGCATAACTGGATGTCAACATGTAGAAGACTGCAGAGATCCATATCTATCACCATACACAAACTCAATTCCAAGTGGATCAAAGACCTCAATATAAAACCAGTTACACTGAACCTGATAGAAGAGAAAGTAGGAAATAATCTTGAACACATTGGCACAGGAGACCATTTCCTAAATATGACACCAGTAGCACAGACACTGAGAGCAACAATTAATAAATGGGACCTCCTGAAACTGAGAAGCTTCTGTAAGGTGTAAATAAGTAAATAAGTAAATAAGACACAATGACAGCCTACAGAATGGGAAAAGATTTTCACCAATCCATCTGACAGAGGGCTGATCTCCAAAACATATAAAGAACTCAAGAAACTAGACATCAAAATACCAAACTATATGATGTAAAAATAGGCTATAGACCTAAACAGAGAATTCTCAAAGGAAGAATTTCAAATGGCTGAAAGACACTTAAGGAATTGTTCAACATCCTTAGTCATCAGGGAGATGCAAATCAAAATGACTCTGAGATACCATCTTACACCTGTCAGAACAGCTAAGAGCAAAAGCACTGCAGACAGCCTATGTTGGAGAGGATGTAGATGAAGGGGAAGACTCCTCCACTGTTGGAAGTGCAAATTGGTACAGCCACTTTGGAAATCAGTATGGCAGTTTCTCAGAAACTGGGAATCAATCTTCCTCAAGACCCAGCTATACCACTCTTGGGCATATACCCAAGGAATGTTCAATCATACCAGAAGGACACATGCTCAACTATGTTCATAGCAGCATTATTCAATATATATAGAAGCTGGAAACAACCTAGATGACCTTCAACTGAAGAATGGATTAATAAAACATGGTACATATACATAATGGAGTACTACTCAGCAGAGAAAAACAATGACATCATGAAATTTACTGGCAAATGGATAGAACTAGAAAATATCATCCTGAGTGAGGTAACCCAGACTCAGAAGGACAAACATGGTATGTACCCACTCATAAGTGGATACTAAATATAAAGCAAAGGATAATCAGGCAACAACCTACAACTCCAGAGAAGCTAATTAACAGGGAAGACCCAAAGATGGATGCATGGACCACCCTAGGAAGGGGAAATAGATGAGAGCTCCATGAGTAAACTGGGGATGAGGGGTAGGCAATGGAGTGTAGGGGATAAGGGATGAGAACATAAAGGAATGGGATGGTGAGCTGGAACAGGAAGGGAGGGGGAAAGCAATGAAAGAGATACCATGATAGAGAGAGATATCATGGGGATAAAGAGAAACCCAATGCTAGGGAAGTTGCCAGGAGTCACCAAGGATGACCCCAGCTTGGACTACTAGCAATAGTGGAGAGGATGCCTGAACTGAACCGGCTTGCCCCAGAGATCAGACCAGTGAATACCCTAACTGTCACCACAGAGCTTTTCTCCAATGACTGATGGAAGCAGATGCAGAGATCCACAGCCAATCACCAGGTAGAGCTCTAGGAGTCTAGTCAAAGAGAGAGAAGAGGGATTCTATGAGCAATTGCATCAGGATCATGATGGGGAAACATGCAGGGACAACCAAACAAAACTAGAGGGAACTCATGAAATGTATCAATGGCTGTGGAGCCTACATGGGACTGGACTAGGCCTTCTGCATTTTGAGACAATTATGTAGCTTGATCTGCTTGGGAGGCCCTCTTGCAGTAGGATCAGAATCCATCTGGTGCATGAGCCCACTACCTATGATGGGACACCTGTGCAGCCTTGAGGCTGGGGGAAGGGCCTGGGCTTGCCTCTACTTGATGTACTTCCTCATTGGAGGCCTTGCCTTCTTGTGGGTGGGAGTGGGTAGTGGGTTGGGAGGAGGAGCCTGAGGGGTGGAAGGAGGGAAGAGGGGGATATTTGATTTGTGTATAAAATGAATGAAAAAATGTTTTCAATAAAAAAGCAGGGAAGGCCAGGTGGTGATGGTACACGCCTTTAATCCCAGCACTCAGGAGGCAGAGCCAGGCAGATCTCTGTGAGTTCCAGGCCAGCCTGGGCTACCAAGTGAGTTCCAGGAGAGGCGCAAAGCTACACAGAGAAACCCTGTCTTGAAAAACAAAACAAAACAAAACAAAAAAAGCGGGGGAAAAGTTGGTGTGCTGTACACTCTTGCAGTATAGAAATAAAATCCTCAAAATACTAAAGAATTTTGGGCCTTGCGTACTTTAGAGAAATAGAAACAGAGGATCCAGTAGACATGAGCATATTTAAATCCACAAAAGCTCAAATCAAGAAATATTTGTTATAAGTACATATATAAAATGTAAAAGAGTGAAGCAAATTATTCTCACTAATTCATCTAAACATCATATTTACTCTTACACCATCTTAAGTAGTAAATCACTTAAATGCAATATCCCAAATGATGAATAAGGGATTATTATTCTTAGGAAATAACAATAGAATCCACTAAAAATTCCAAATTTATAAAGTCTGATAAAAACACATATTGCAACATTCAAGAAAAATAATATAACACTTTTAAATTGTTGTTTAAAGAAACTCATTTTGTTTCCACATTATTAGCTCAATTCACTTTGGCCTTCTACATAAAACAATGGTGATGATTAGATATAATTTGTTACTTTGGATATTCATGTAACATCAAATCCCAGAGGAAAGGATTCAGGGTTCCCTAAGAATTATTTTATGAGAATTTCATCTATGTATCTCACTGTCATATAAAGTTATGAAATTCTTATCAGAATTTTAAAGTACCTATCAGTATCTTTCATACATAATCTGTAAGAGAATAAGTTTCAAGTCTTTACAGCTTTCTGATGACACTTAGAAATTCTATTTTCTTTTATAATTCTCATGCATTTGAGTACTAAACATCATGAACAAATTCAAATCATGGAATAATCTATGTAGCTTCTTGTTTGTCTTACTAGGTTTCTAATGTTTTGATATATCACCATGACCAAAAACAACTTTATTTTACTTTAGGGTTGCAGTCCAGCAAGAAGAGAAGTTAAGGAAGGAACTCAAAGGCACATGAACACTTATGACACACACACACACACATAGAGAGAGAGAGAGAGAGAGAGAGAGAGAGAGAGAGAGAGAGAGAGAGAGAGAGAAGACATATGGAACACCACCTAAAAACAAGCCTTTGATTATTGGCAAAGATGGAGATTCATATCAAGTTAATGGCATAGATAAGATCTTCAACATGATCATAGAAGAAAACTCTTTATATTAAGGAAAGACATATTCATGAAAAAAAAAAAAACCACAGAACACCAAATAGACAAGACCAGAAAAGAAAATCCTCAGGGCATGCTAAAACATTAAGCATATTTGCCAAAGAAAGAATATTTTATGATGTAAGAGAAAAAATACAAGTCACATATAAAGGAAAATGAATCAGAATAACAGCTGATTTCTCAGTGGAAACTGAAATCCAGAAGAGCCTAGAGCAACGCATTCTAAGTCATAAGACTACAACAGCAAACCTAAAATAATATGCCCAGGAAAACTGTGACAAATGAAGGAGAATGAAAAACTTCACATTACAAAAACAGCCTAACCAAGTTATATGCAACAAACTAAAACCTAAGGAAAATATAAAAAACCATTATTTCTCCCTGAAGAGAGAATTGAGCACAGCAGAGAGTGAGACACTTATTTTGCTAAAGTAAAAAGCGGGGAGCTAGGGGCTCATCTTTCCTCTCCACCTTCTATTCTATCCCTTGTTTTATATATTTTAAATTTTTTATCAGTGGATTCTGCTGGAATATCCACTGCAGATAAGCACTGGAGGGCTCCTGTTGCAAATCATCCTCTGGTGTGATGGAAGGACTGGCACTTGGAGGGGACCCGATCCGGTGTTATGTGGGCCTGGGGTTCTGTTTGTGTCTTTCTACAGGACAATGAGGTTCCTCTTTGGGTTCCTGAGCACTGTATGCGCCCTGTGGTTGCTGCCGAATCCCAACATGGCAGAGACCTATTGGGCCTTTGTGAAAAACTCTCCCCTTCTGATGCCAGTGGGGATTGAGAGCCCAATACTGCCAGCCTTGGCAAGCATTAATGTAAGCCTAGGAACTGTAGCCATGCAGTTGGATTCTCCAGAAGGTAATGTATGGTAACTGCTTTTTCAAGAATGTTTGAGAACATGTCACCCAGGCACCTTGGGGATTAAAGGGTTACCCTGACATTTGGTAGTATGGTCACTGACCTCCATTTGTTAACAGTAGCATGCCAAATAAGCCTTTTCATTTTCACAATCCTCTTCAAGCTGGTGTAGTACCTACCTTTTCAGGAATGGCTCTGTGCAACATTTATAGCCTCCTGAAATTCATATACCCTTTTGAAGAGACCTTAAAATTTGTGAGCCTAGAATGTAGCCATTATATGACCATTAGTTCTGCTCCTTGTGTGCTGTCTCTGTTTTTCTTTGTGGCTCTTAGTTGTTCTTTTTCAGAGCTGCCAGCTTAAGTCATACTGGAATCAAGAAATATGGGCCTTGGTGGTTCATGTTCCTGGAGTTGTGTTCATGCCAGTGGACCATGGCAGTAAGACACAGATTGTACTCACATGCTCCAGAAGAGAATTTGACTTCACTGTGGCTGTTGTTGCTACTACAGTGATAGCAGCCACCATTGCTACTGTTCCTGGGGTTGCTATTTCATAGTTGGTTACTACAGCTTGGGCAGTGGAGACCCTGGCAGCAAAAGTAGCTACTACAGTTAATTATGATAAATTTAATTCAGCAGTAATATACATTTCAATTGGCTTTGAAAGTTATAAAATTTATAAAACTCAAGTTCCACTTACTTTTGGGATACCATCTTACAAGGACTCCAATTTGCTTTAAGGCTCATTAAGGAAGGGAATGGCTCAATTGCCCTTAGCCTACTGGCTATGGGTGGGTTAGGACTTCTGTTGGTCTTTTCTGTGTCAAACGCACAGATTGCAAGCCCAGCACCACTTTGAGATCTTTAGCAGCAGTTAACCTTACAGCTCACACATGGTTGAGCCTGTATGATAATCAGTATTCAGTGACGGGTAATATCTGGGGGGCACACACCGACCTAAGACAGAGTGCCTGTGTGGCCTGGGCAGGTGTCTCCATGATGGGTAAGGTGATGTGTTGACGTCCCATGTAACCTAAGACAGAAGCCCTACCCCCCCCACCCCATTCCTTTCATAGCTGTTGCCTTGCTTACTGACCTTGATCAGGTGTTCTCCCTATGCTGATTCCCTGCTGGTTTCTTTCCTCCTAAAACAGCTTACCTGAGGTTCTTTGTTAGTGTATCCTGCATTTGGTGTAAACAGCTAGGATGCAAGAATGTAAAACATCTGTAGTGAACTTCTGCCCTCCGGGGTTCTCCCACTGTGCTGTAAGCCTGTATTTAAGGCCTCCTCCCTCCTTTAATAAATGGCATTTGGCATTCTGCTGAGACGAATGACCCGGTGTCTTGTTTCTGTTTTTAATCCTCAGCCCCTCTCTCAGAAATGGTGAATGGGTGGTAGCATGGGCGCTACAGGAGATAGTAGTTTTAACCAATAAAAAGTGTTTCATTCTCTTATGGTAAAGGAAATGATGTCTATTATGATAAGTTAGAAATATTTTATGTTTGCTATGATTGATGATTGAATGTACATCTGGAGCATAGTGAAGAACAATAATGCACACATTTTGAAACCAAAAGCAAAAGAGCAAATTTTTAAAGAAAAGTTGTATGTTTTCTGTTAAATACATAAAGCAATGTGTTTTGCTCTAATTCCTTTATAAGTCATAAATGCTTTAGGGAAAATAAAATATTCCCCTTTTTTATGTGTGTGTGTGTGTGTGTGTGTGTGTGTGTGTGTGTGTGTGTTTGAGAGAGAATATCTTCCATATATATGTAAGTGACACACTAAAGAAGAGTGTGTCAGACCCCCTGAATCTGGAGTTGCAGATAGTTATGAGCCCCCCAACTTTGGCACTGGTATTCAATCACAAGTCATCCCCAAGAAGAGTATTGCTGGGCCACTTGTGTATCCCCAAAGTAATTTTTATCCAATAAAATAAATCTTTCACACAGTATCAACACATAAAAGAACTAAATAAATGGTGAGATATTCAATGATCATTGTGAACAAGATGAATCAATATTATACTGTCAGATGTGTTTAATTTGCAGCATAAATTCAATACACTCAACAAAAACTCTTTATGATTTATGAAAGAAAAGCTGATTCTAAATCTATATGGAAAGCAGAAAAATAAGATTGATCAATAGAATTGTGAAGAAATAATACTCACTGTGACATAATTTGAGCTCTACACAAAGCATAAAACTACAACAATTAAGAATGGGTGATATATTTGTCAAAAAAAACTGATGGAGAGAAAAAGTCATGAAAAAAAGCACAAAACTATAGTGAAGTTTTAAACAAAGGACAGAGGAAACTCAGCCAGGAAAAATGCTATCTGGAGAGATGTTATCCAACTGCCTATGACTCTATATGTATAGAGATTAAGTACACAAAGACTTCTCAACTCCTACAAAACTGACTTAAATTGGACTCTAAACTGTTAGGTTACTGGCCCTCCAGCTGGAGATCTTCCTGCCAACATACAGGCCCCACTCTCTAGAGCTTTCTCTGGACATAGAGGAGATCAGGAAGTCTGCTGTGCCTCTGCAGCCTCCCTATTTTCTCTTTGGATTCAACAAATGCAGCCACACTGATGCTTGTAAGAAATATTAAATATGAATCTTTACTATCAAAGACTATCAAAATTGAGTTTAAAATATGGAAGTCAAATTGAAATACTTCCTCCATTCAGTAAAATACTGTTTATTGCCAGCCCTAAGTCTAACTTCTAGGAATTTGATGGCTTGGAATAGTGACTCTTCTTTTCTGAGAGCAGTATGCCTTCTTCCTTCCTATTCTATGGACCAATTGTTTATATACTCCCATAATGAATACGATTGTGAAGTCTACCCCAGATATTGGGAAAAAGACACAGACACCACTTTCCTTAGAATAAAATCATGTGCAGTTTCTGTCTAGGTAAGTTCCCCTTTCACTATCACACCCTCCTGAGCAAGAGAAAAGTTTGCCTTAGACAGACAGTTATTTGTAGCAATTCACAAGTTAGTCTAAGAACATAGCTCATCTGCGGAACCACCTCAGATGGCCTCATAGGATAAATGCTTCCCAACAGCTTCTGAAGTGGCCCTGTGCCTCTGGAACTCTGCAGTTCAGCAAAAGAACCCCAGGGATGGAAGTGTCTGGACATCATAGTTACAGTGGTACCAGGAAGTTACCAGGGAACACATGACCAATCTGTATACAGACTAAAGGTAGAAAAATGCTATGGGGAAGAGAATAAAATTCCTTTGGTGGTCAGGTCATCCTGGGGGTGGAAACGTGTTTGGCATGAAATTTGTGTGCAAGAAATCTACATAAAGGGACACTAAGAACAATGTAAACCAAGATGGGAAGACAATCTATGTAGAAAGAGCTCTAAAGAGATAAAGAAACTGAAGAAAAAATATTTCCCTTAAGCAGACATGGGTCAAGTTCTCAGGCTGACCTACAGGCTTCCTTAATATAACCTGCCCTACCCTGACAAAGGAGATTGAAAAATGGGAGGCCTCAAACTTGGGTTTAAGTCCCAATCTTTCCTCTGCATGCATGGCATTATCCACTGTATCCCCCACCAGCCAGTTCACTCAGAGAATCTGAGAAACCTCAGATCAGGTCTGGTGGAAGGAACAAAGCTAGTCTCTTGGTGTAGTTAAGTCTGTCTTACAGGATGCCAGGAGGTAATGCTTTTCTGAGTAAAAGTGCCACAAAAAGCTACCAAGATTTTATTAGGATGAACTCTTTCAAAAACTTTGTTTCCAAAAGTTTTAAATTCTATCCTATATGGAGGGTGACAGATCCATCTGATCTCAGCTGACAGCATACTTACCTGGGATAATTGGGGCAATAAATATCTTGTGTTTTAGGACTGCAAAGTTAAAACCCTTGGATGACAATGCTTGGCTTCCATAGTTACAATTACTATGTAAGACATATGGGCTCAACTGACTCTGATTAAGACCATGGAATCCTTTTCCTTTATTCATTTGCTATTTAGGGCCTACCTGTCTATGCCATAGGCAACATCTCCTCCTAAATTCATGCTAAACTAACTAAAGTGGCTTTTTAAAGGAAATGGTGTAACAGTGCACATTTAACCCTTGAGATGGGTATATCCTACAGGGACTTGTGCCTGATGGAGAATGGGCTCACTTTTCCATGGGGTTAAGCTTATCTTAAGCAGAAAAGAACTACATCATTTGCCCCCATCTTTGCTGGTGACATCATCACAATGGAAGCAGCCATGTCAGTCACAACTTGGCCGTCTTCTTCACTAATGGTTTTATAAAATGTAAATGACATGTGGCTTATGGATTACTATGGCATGAAACAAAATAGAGGTATCCATAAACACACAATGAATATAGAATAGGAAAAGGTAAAAGCCCAGAGGCAAAAGGTAGATGGGATAATTTAAGTAAAGAAAAGCTGGCTAGACATAAGCCAAGCTAAGGGTGGGCATTCCTAAGTAAGAATAGTTCTCCCTATGATTATTTGGGAGCTGGGTGGTGGCCCTATAAGAATAAAAAAGCAACAACTATAGACTTCCTTGCTCAACATTTGTTGTCTACAGTTACCCCATCATGCACCAGAACATCATGTACTGAACAATGCTTTTATTTTCACTTTCTAGTCTCCTTATGTCAGGAGAACAGCATCTAAGACAAAGATCAAAACTCAACCTCCACACAGATGTGTACAAATGATATGCCCCCACACATGTGGACATGCATAAAGCCATGCATGCACATCACAGACAAAGGAACAAAAAGAGAGAAGAGGACATCAATGAGACCTTGGGTGGTCAGGAGCTTTTGTGCTTTTTTTCTCGCTAGTGAACTTCTACCCCCCAAAGGACCCTTCATTTTCTCAATAAATTAGCAATACTTCAATTACTAACCATTTGTCTCAATTCATATTTGGTCAGTTGGACAATAGCTAGTCAGCAAGTATGCATGAAATGTTTACTGTTCAAGAAACATTTCCAAAATTACATTGGTAGTGACTCTGTTAAATCTTATACTACTCACAAATAAGGAGGTTGTTCTGGGCAGTGGTGATAGACGCCTCTAATTCCAGCACTTAAGAGGCAGAGATGGAGGATCTCTGTGAGTTTGATGCCAGCCTGATGTACAGAGTGAGATCCAGGACAGCTAGGGCTATTACACAGAGAAACCCTGTCTCACAAAAAAGGGGGGGTTGTTTTTCCAAAAACTCCTCTGGAATTGTGTATTTGTCATGACTAAATTGAACCTATATCAGAATATAAAATTAACATTTAGCTTATGGTAGAAAATAAAGCAACCCTGCACCATTCTAAATGGGAATGATAAGAAGGTGTTTCTGATGCAAAAGTTAATTTGCAATCAGGAACAGTGGTCCATGCCTGCAACTGCAGTCTCTTAGGGAGCTGAGCCTAGTACCGCACTTGTGGAGCAGGGGTGAATTCTAGACTGTGTACTGCAAAGAAGCTTGCCTCTTTGTTTGTAAGGTGACTCTCCTACCCAATGCCAGAGTCAATGAAAACACATCATAGAGGAAACCAAAGGAGTAAATTATGAAACAGACAGACTTCAGATTCTGATGAAATATAAACCAAAAATTACACCAGATTCAATGATAAGGAAAGACAGTACTGCTCATAATTGGAAGACAATGGACTGTAAGACAGGAGGGCTGATGAGACACTTCTTTTACAGGAGTTAGGATTGGAGCCTGTGTCCTACCTACACTTAATCAGCCAGGCTCAGTTACTCATCCTCAATAAGTTAATTTAAAGAGTCAAATTAGTTAATTGTGATTAAATGTGTCCAACTATAATACAGGTCCTCTGCAGACAAGGTGGGTAAATCTCTCCGATGTTTTGGAAAAGCCTAATCTATTTAGTGAGTTCCAGGCCAGCAAGGGAGTTATAGTGAGACTGTTCTTTAAAATAAGTTTTAAAAAGAGGACAATAGAAAATAAAAAAAAATTATTGTAAAAATCAGAAACATGATATGTATTCAATGGGACTAAATTGGAACATTGATGAAGATAGAAGTTAACTATTCTTGGCATCCTGTTTAGGTATAAAGCAAGAGCTGCACACAAGTAAGTAAGCTACCCAAGCCATATAATGAATTTCTACCCATCCCTTAAGCCCTCTCCCATTCTTTGCTCCTCTGTCTCCCGCAAGATATCTGTTTAGGTAGGGTGCAAGTAATTCTTCAGCAGAAACATTCTCCTTGGCCAGACTCTGTTTTTTCCCAGAATGTGATTGCAAGGGAAATTTGAATTTCTTTCAGTCTACTGTTTACCTAATAGTTAGCCAAAGGGAGAGACATAAACGTCTCTTTAGACTATTCTTTCTAATGTCAGGCAGTCAGGTGAGATGGATGATGACAAGGAGGGGACCACTGCACGGGAGGATGTAGGGTGCTATCAGTGGCAGCTACACTGTAGTTGCCAAGAATAAGGCAAGAATGGAAGAACTGGAGGTGGCTAACCCACCACAGCTGGTTAGATACAGAGAGCACAGGAGGAGCCAGCTTGTCCTTGGGTACACCCTGATCATTGCCCTCTGGTCATTTGATCCTCTGGCTCTCACATCCAGAACTCCATTCCTAATAGTCCATCCATACCCCACATCTCTTTGTAAATGCCTGATTGCCCCAGCCTTACAGTGACTTCTGTTTAAGTCTCAGGATCTCCTAATAATCTGGATTTCAACTGGAGTCACCATCACTCAGGGACACTAACTGAAGCTTTTGAAGGCATTAAGGAAGCAGAATATGATGCCATTCAGACAAGTTGATCTTCATGCCCCCAAGTTCCTTTTCTCTCCTTACAGGAGGCATAAACTCCAGCAGGGTACAGCTGACCTATGTCCTTGTGGGCTCCCATGGCTGCCTATTTACCACATTTCAGATGAACTCAAGTCTTGTTGCTTTGGTCAAGCAGTCAGTCACTTTTTAATAACTTGTCTTGACAGTGTCTATCCTGATAATTTTTTGCACTCTTCCTGCATTATGTGTAGATTTGTGTTGTAATATTATTTTTTTACTCTTTTTTTGGGGGCCTACCACCCAGCTCCCAAGTAAATCACATATAGAGGCTTATTCTTAATGATGAATGCCTGGCCTTAACTTGGATTAGTTTTTAGCCACATTTGCTTCACTTTAGATTATCCCATTTACGTTTTGCCTCTGGGCTTTTCCCATTTTCTTACTTTTGTAAATCTTAATCTTACTCCATGGCTTGCTGTGTAGCTGGGTGGCTGGTCTCTGGAGTCCTCCTCCTTCTTTGACTCCTTGAACTCTTCTCCCAGATTTCTCCCTCTATATATTCCTCCCTCTATCTCCCTCTGCCTGCCAGCCCCACCTATCCTTTTTCCTGCCTTGCTAATTAGCCATTCAGTTCTTCATTAGACCATCAGGTATTTTAGACAGGCACAGTAACACAGCTTGACAGAATTAAACAAATGCAACATAAATAAAAATATCACAACTTAAAATAATATTCTACTACGGATTTGTGTTCAGAAACATTTTAAACACCAAAGTCTGTTAACTTCTGATGCTATCAACCTTATATTTCTTCTGAATCATCATCAGGGCTGAGGTAAAGATGAACTTAGGATCAGCCATTCTCACTTTACTACTATTAATGTCATGTTCATGGGGCTGTGTAGGTGGATCAACAACTAAAAGCAATGGTTGCTCATCCAAAGGGCCTGCCTGTGATTCCCAGCAGCCAAAGGACAGCTCACAACTCTCTGTACCTTTAGTTTTGGAAGATCTGACACCATCTTCTGGTCTCCACTGTACCTGACATGCATTTGGTATACACAGAGGCAAGAATTATACACCTAAATTACTTTTATTTTTTTTCTAGTAACATATGCATGAAGAAAACCTTTTTAACAACCTGGGATCCCAAATATATCTGTCTTTTCACCTTTTGCATATCTGGTGCCCATGAGGCAGATGAGGCATCAGATCTCCTGAAACTGGAATTACAGGCACTTCTGAACTACCTCATGTGGGTGCTAGGAACCAAACCTGGGTGCCCAACAGGAGCAATACTACTGAGCAAACTCTTCAGCTCTCAAATATGTCATTATAATGCAGAAGATGAAAATGCTCCATTACTCCTACTGTCTCCTATCACTTGAATATGATGAAAGTCCCTGCTAGATGGTTGTCAAAGGATTCCAGTCAGAGGATATTGGAAAATTTTTCCATAATTTTAGATATGCTTTTTCTTTTTGGACTCTTCGACAGCCATGGCTATCCTGGAACTCATTATATGGACCAACATGACCTCAAACTTAATGAAATTGGCCTACCACTGTCTCCCAAGTGTTGAGGTTATAGGCATATATTTTTAAGCCCTGCTGAGATATATTTTTAAAGGCCTATCTTTGAATCAGAGAATTAAAGGATAAAATAAGAGTTTAGAAGGAACCAGGAATGTTTTGGTGAACAGTAATACTTCTTGAAATTGTATATAATAATTTAAACTGGCAAATCATTTGATATGATCTCAATAATTGGGTTATTTTCTTTGCTTTTCTAATTTCATTCATTTAAAAATGCTTAACTAGATAAGGCCACCCTTCACCAGCTGGGAACAGGTAAGACCCCCATCTCCAGACTGGGCAGACCAGGTCCCTAGCCCCTAGGCCCAGGGGGCACCTTCTGTGCCCCTCCCCTAGCCATCAGAGTCCCAGGGACCAGGCAGCTGCCTCTTCCCCAACCCCCTCACCAAGAAAACATCCCCTTGTGACACCAGCAACCACTGCAGTCATAAGCCCATCCTGCACCAACTGGGAACAGGTAAGACCCCATCTCCAGACTGGGCAGACCAGGTCCCTAGCCCCTAGGCTCTGGGGGCATATTCTGTGCCCCTCCCCCAAACCACTGGAGCCCCAGGGACCAGGCAGCTGCCTCTTCCCTCTCCCCCTCACCAAGCAAACAGGTCCTACCATGCACCAATTGGAAATAGCTGCTCCCTGAGACAGAGCCCACTGGTGTCCATTGAACCAAGAGCTGCTGCCTTAGACACAGAATCCATCAGCACTGATTGGACCAAGAGCTCACATTAGACCAAGAATATCAATCGGACCAAGAGAGGCTCCCTCAGACATAGACAAAACTTGCATGGAGTGGAGGAAGAGATGGGTAGACACCAGTGCAAATATACAGTCAACAACATAAAGACCAATAGGGCACCATCAGAACCTAGTGGTTCTATATCAGGAAGACCTGAACATTCCAACACAGAAGACACAGAAGAAACTGACCTTAAAAATGACTTCAAGAAGATGATAGAGGCCTTTAAAGAGGAAATGAAAATTTCCCTTAAAGAAATGGAAGAAAAGACAAACAAACATTTGGAAGAAATCAATAAAACCCTTCAATGAAGCCAAAAAAAAAAAAAGCAATTAAACAGGTGAAGGAAACAGTCCAAGATTTGAAAACTGAAATAGAGGCAGTACAGAAGTTAAAAACTGAGGGAATGCTGGAAATGGAAAATCTGACTAAATGAACAGGAACTACAGATGCAAGCATAAACAACAGAATAAAAGAGATGGAAGGGAGAAGCTCTGGCATTGAAGATATAATAAAGGAAATAGATTCATCAGTCAAAGAAAACAATAAGCCAAAAAAAAAGTCATGAAACAAAATGTTCAGGAAATTTGCGATACCAAGAAAAGACCAAACCTAATAATAATTGGGATAGCAGAAGAAGAATACCAACTCAAAGGCACAGAAAATATATTCAATAAAATCATAGAAGAAAACTTTCCCAACCTAAAGAAAGAAATGCCTATGAATGTACAAGAAGCTTACAGAACACCAAATAGACTGGATCAAAAAAAAAAAAAGTTCCCTCGCCACATAATAATGAAACCACTGAACATACAGAATAAAGAAATAATATTAAGAGCTCCAAAGGAAAAAGGTCAAGGCACATATAAAGGCAGACCCATAAGAATAATACCTGACTTCTCAATGGAGACTCTGAAAGCCAGAAAGTCCTGGACAGGTATTATGTAGACACTAAGAGACCATGGATGCCAACCCAGACTATTATATCCAGCAAAAGTCTCAATTGCCATAGACGGAGTAAACAAAATTTTCCATGATAAAACCAGATTTAAATAATACACAAATCAAGCCCTACAGAAAGTACTAGAAGGAAAAATCTAACCTAAAGAAGTTAGATAAACCCATGAAAACACAGGCAACAGACAATCCCACACTGACAAATACCAACGAAGAGAAACACACAACACTACCAACAAAAAAACAAAACAAAACAGGAATTAACAAACAGTGGTCATTAATATCTATTAATATCAATGGTCTCAATTTGCCTATAAACAGACCCAGGCTGAGAGAATGGATCCATCCTTCTGCTGCATACAATAAACACACCTCAACTTTAAAGACAGACACTACCTCAGAGTAAAAGGCTGGGAAAACGTGCAAAGTAAGTTATGATGTAACATCAGCAAGAGATATGCTGCCGTTAGCATGTTCTCAGGATGAACAAAAAAAATGGGTAACTCATCTACTAAAGAAGATTCCTAAGAACCCACCATCTGGCTTTGTCCGTGCCTCTCCTCGAACCATGTCAACAAGATCCACTGCAAATCAGTCTTTTCAGAAAGTGGTCAAAAATACATCTGGAAAAACTAGTTAACCATGTGACCTACTGCTGTGTTGGAATCATGTGGGATGCTACCTGCTAAACCAGGCTGTTTAACCATGCTGAGCAGACAGGCTGTTTACTTGACACAAATACCATAGGCTTTTTAGGGTTAAGATTGCTGTTATTCTGTCCTTGCTTTGGCACAAAAAGCACACTGAGGATTGTTTTTGTTTTTTTTTTTCTTGCAAGTTTGCCTACAGGTAGATTAGATTATTACTATGTAATGCAAGTACTGTTGGGGAAAGCTTAGCTAGGTCTATTTTTTTTAAGGTGCTGCCTTTTTGAATTGATAAGAAAAAGCCTGTCAGTCATGTTAGAACAGTTTTCCCTGTGTGAGCACGAGGAAGGAACTTTCAGTTTCAATGGAATGGCCATCACTGTCAAGATCAGCTTGTGGAAGGAGTAAAGAAAATATCTCAAAATGAGGCAAGTTTTTTTTTTTTGTTTTTTAAGTGACTTAAATTTTTGTGCTCTTGCAAGACTATACAGAACTATTTTAAGAACACAGTGATGCCACTTGAAAGCTCAGTGCCCTCACTGTAGAATTAAAAGCCTTACTGTTGATGGCCCACAGTAGGTTTATGGAGAAATTAAATATCTTACTTATGCTTTACAAAATACTGTATATGTTTCAGCAAGTTTGTAGATTGGGGACTGGGAGAAGACAAAAGAATTACATTTAATCTATGCATTTTTGCCAAGCCATATTGAGTTACTTTACTACTAGAGACATTAAGAACTAACTGTACAAGAGAACCAAGTTTAAAAGCATTTTGTGGGGTACATCATTTCTGTAATTATATAATGTATTTCTTTGTGGTTTTGAGTGAAAAGACATTAAGTTAACAAACATATAAAAATGTATGCACTGTTTGAAATGTAAATTATTCTTAGAACACTTTCAGTGGGAGTTGCATTATCCTATTAGTGCCTTAATTTGAGAATTTTTTTACTGCCATAAGTATAGACTTTTCAGAAAACAGATTTTACAAAAAATTATGTGTGTCAGTGGGTTTTTTCATTGGTAATTGGTTTAATTTAAAATATATAGAGGTTTGTTGGACTTTTATAAATTGTACACTCTTTGCACCAAACTACCTGCATCAATAATGAAAGACTATAAAACTATCTGCAAAAAAAATTATACAAAGTTGTACCAGTAGTAAAGAATTATGAAGTATATCCATGATGTTTTCCAGTTAACATAGAAATTACCATATGAATACTGTTCAGCTCTCCTCTAGTAACAAGAGTTGATTTGTATGGGCAGTGTGATTTATTATTTTTTTAACCAAATACCTCCTCAGTAATTTATAATGGCTTTGCAGTAATGTGTATCAAATAAGCACTGGAAAACCAATCTTCTCTAGGGGATCTGCATGTTTCAAGTGGTATTGAAAGCCGCACTGATGGATATGTAATAATAAACATATCTGTTATTAATTAAAAAAAAGGCTGGGAAAAGACTTTTCAATCAAATGGACTTAAGAAGTAAGCTGGTGTAGCTATCCTAATATCTAATAAAATAGACTTCAAACTAAAATCAATTGAAAGAGATTGAGAAGGACATTACATATTTATGACAGGAGAAATCCGTCAAAATGAAGTCTCAATTCTGAACATTTATGCCTCAAATACAAGGGCACCCTCATTTATAAAAGAAACATTACTAAAGTTTAAATCTCACATCAAACCCCACACACTAGTAGTGGGAGATTTTAACACCTCACTCTCACCACTGGATAGATCTGCCAGACTGAAACTTAACAAAGAAATGGGGACCTAGTAGAAGTTATGACTCAAATGGACTTAATAGATATCTACAGAAAATTCCATCCTAATACAAAAGAATATACCTTCTTCTCAGCAGCCCATGGAACCTTCTCTAAAACTGACCACATGTTTGGCCACAAAGCAAATCTCAACAGATATAAAAAATTGGAAGAACCTCCTATATTTTATCAGACTACCATAGATTAAAGTTAGATTTCAACAACAACAAAAATTACAGAAAGCCTACAATCTCATGGAAATTGAATAATGCCCAAATGAATCACCAATGGGTCAAGAAAGAAATAAAGAAAGAAATGAAAGATTTCCTAGAAATCAATGAAAAGGAAAGTACAACATACTGAAACTTATGGGACACTATGAAAGCAATGCTAAGAGGAATATTCAAAGCACTAAATGACCACATAAAGAAGATAGAGAAATCCCATACTAGTGACTTAAGAGCACACCTGAAATCTCTAGAACAAAAAGAAGCAAACTCATCCAGGAGGAATAGATGCCAGGAAATAATCAAATTGAGGGCTGAAATCAATGAAATACAAACAATGAGAACAATACAAAGAATCAATGAGACAAAGAGTTGGTTCTTTGAAAAAATCAACAAGGTAGATAAATCCTTATCCAAATTAAGCAAAAGGCAGAGAGAGAGAGAGAGAGAGAGAGCATCCAAATTAACAAAATCAGAAATCAAAAGGAAGACATAACAACAGACAACAAGGAAATCCAGAGAATCATCAGGCCATACTTCAAAAACTATACTCCACAAAATTGGAAAATCTGAAAGAAATGGACAATTTTCTGGATAGGTACCACATACCAAAGCTAAATCAAGAACAGATAAACTATTTAAATAGACCATAACCTCTAAGGAAATAGAAACAGTCATTAAAAGACTCCCAACCTTTTTTGGTTGGGACCAGATAGTTTCAATGCAGAATTCTACCAGATTTTCAAAGAAGAGCTAATTCCAATAACTCTTCAAATTCTTGCACACAATAGAAACAGAAGGAACATTACCAAACTCTTTTTATGAGGCTACAGTTACCCTGATACTCAAACCACACAAAGATGCAACAAAGAAAGAGAATTACAGACCAGTCTCTCTCATGAAAACTGATGCAAAAATACTCAACAAAATATTGGCAAACCGACTCCAAGAACACTTCAAAAAAAATTATTCACCATGACTAAGTAGGCTTCATCCCAGGGATGCAAGGATGGTTCAACATATAAAAATCTGTTATTGTGATACACCATACAAACAAACTGAAAAAAAACCCCACATGATCATTTCATTAGATGCTAAAAAAGCCTTTGACAAAATCCAACACTCCTTCATGAAAAAGGTCCTAGAGAGATCAGGAACATACCTAAACATAATAAAAGCAATTTACAGCAAGCCAACAGCCAACATCAAATTAAATGGAGAAAAACTCAAAGTAATTCCACTAAAATCAGGAACAAGACAAGGCTGTCTACTCTACCCATATTTATTCAATATAGTACTTGAAGTTTTAACTAGAACAATAAGACAACAAAAGGAGATCAAAGGGATAGAAATTGGAAAGGAAGAATTCAGACTTTCACTATTTGCAGACAATATGATAGTGTATATAAGTGACTCCAAAATTTCTACCAGGGAACTCCTACAGCTGATAAACACCTTGTGTTCAGTAATGTGGCAGGATACAAGATTAACTCAAAAAATCAGTAGTCCTCCTGTATACAAATGATAAAAGGGCTAAGAAAGAAATCAGAGAAACATCACCCTTTACAATAGCCACAAATAATATAAAATACCTTGGGGTAACTCTAACTAAGCAAGTGAAGGTCATTTATGATAAGAATGTTAAGTCTCTGAAGAAAGAAATTGAAGAAGATATCAGAAAAATGGAAAGATCTCCCATGCTCATGGATAGGTAGGATTAACATAGTAAAAATGGAAATCTTACCAAAAGCAATCTACAGATTCAGTGCAATTCCCATCAAAATCCCAACATAATTCTTCAGTCTTGGAAAGAATAATACTCAGCTTCATATGGAAAAAAAAAAACCTAGTATAGCAAAAAGAATCCTGTACAATAAAGCAACCTCTGGAGGCATTAAGACCCCTGACTTCAAGCTCTACTAAAGAGCTAAAGTAAAAAAAACAGCTTGGTACTGGCATAGACACTGACATGTGGAACAATGGCATTGAATTGAAGACCCTGACATAATCCGCACATGTATGAACACTTGATTTTTGACAAAGAAGCCCAAACTGTACAATGGAAAAAAAGAAAGCATGTTCAACAAATGGTGCTGGCATAACTGGATGTGAACATGTAGAAGACTGCAAATAGATCCATATATGTCACCATGCACAAACAAAACTCAATTCCAAGTGGATCAAAGACCTCAACATAAATCCAATTACACTGAACCTGATAGAAGAGAAAGTAGGAAGTATTCTTGAACACATTGCCACAGCAATAACTTCCTAAATATAACGCCAGTAGTACAGACACTGAGAGCAACAATTAATAAATGGGACCTCTTGAAACTGTGAAGCTTTTGTAGGGCAAAGGACATGGTAAATAAGACAAAATGACAGCCTACAGATTGGGAAAAGATCACCAACTCCACATCTGACAGAGGGTTGATCTGCAGAATATAAAGAACTCAAGAAACTAGACATCAAACTACCTAACAATCCAATTAAAAAATGGGCTACAGATCTAAACAGATAATTCTCAACAAAAGAATTTCAAATGGCTGAAAGACTTTTAAGGAATTGCTCAACATCCTTAGTCATCAGGGAGATGTAAATCAAAATGACTCTGAGATGTAGTGGTAGCCATTCCAGCTTTGATCTGGAAGTTCCAACCCCCATTGAGGCTTTGGTAACTGTCATACCTACAAGGTGGGGCCAAGAGAGGACCCTGAAGACCTGAGATCTGGATGCACTGGCTCTCTTGGTTCCTGGACCCTGGACGCTGGAGGTAGACCAAGCAGAGTTCTCCAGAGAACACTGCTGGACTGTGCTATACCTTTGCCAGACCCTGTTACCTATCCCTTCACTTGTAAGTTACCCCACAAAATAAACCTCCCTTTTAAATATGTGGAGTGGCCTTAATAATTTCACCAATAACAGGCGCCCAATGTGGGGCAAATTCTAAAGGCCTAGGTGGCTCCCACCCTCAGCCACCTCCCTGACTGGAGGGCACTTGAAGCTGCAGGGTACCACCTGCAGAACTCCATAAAACCAGGAAAAACCTACAGGGTTCCATTCCTGAAAAGGAGCTAATCCAGTCTCAGTTCCATGGTAAGTTTCGCCCCCAGAACAGCAAAACCACTGTGAGTGAGGCTTTCCCCCTCCTCCATAAGTGCCAGCTCCCCGCCCTAGCCCAAGGCTTCCACAGTTTCACCTAGTTAAAATAGATATAGCACTGTCCCCGGTGGCACCCTACTTAAGCACAGAGAGGGCTTGGAAACATGCCTGCTGGTAGATCTCTTGTCTGTATAGGCAGAGAGGGGCTTAGAGTGGCCTGGAACTCTCCACACCCTGAAGCTTGAGGGAGTCACCAGAAGAACTGCCTACTGCCTGTGCTCACCCTGCCGCCAGACATTCAACAGGATCTGCTTTGGAGCTATACCAATGCCTCCTGCTGGCTGAAAAGTGCTCCTACACCCCCCAAAACCATGGAAAGGTAAGACAGGCAAACCAGCATCTTATTTCAAGTAAAAGTACCTGATAATTTTACACCTTAAAACTGACTAACAAAATATGAGTAATTCTTGTAATATGGCAGACAACATTTCCTCACAAGAATTTAAAAACCTTTTTGCCTGTATAATGAATGACATTTTCCTGGAAATATATGACCTTCCTAAGGCCTATCTGGCCTGTACCATTTTGGCATTCATTGTAATAATTCACACAGTGTTCAAACACTGGTTTACTAATAAGAACAAAAATGAGTCATTATTGGGACTGATACAGGCTTTAAAAAATAGCAATGAGATCCTGCTCCGGACTTCCCTTCTGGAGCACAGGTGAGTGCCCTTGCTCTGCCTGGACCCCATCTCTGGGCACTCCAGGGAAGACCTGCCCAACTTGGCCCCAGGTTCTGGCCACCGGGCAGGTTCCCTTCTAGTCCCACCGGGAAGGATCCCCCTCTCCAAGACCCCCGGCAGACCCTGCAATCTCCACGCCCTGCCCCCACGCCCATCTGCCCAAGACCCCAGCCACTTTCTGAGACTTAGAGGCCGGCCCCCAGCTCCCATCCTGCCCTGGACTTCCCTTCTGGGCCAGGGAGAGAGAGAGAGAGAGAGAGAGAGAGAGAGAGAGAGAGAGAGCTCCCATCCTGCCCTGGACTTCCCTTCTGGACAAGAGCACCCAATCTGCCCTGGACTTCCTCTCTGGACAAGAGCTCCCATCCTGCACCGGACTTCCCTTCTGGACAAGAGCTCCCATTCTGCACCGGACTTCCCATTTGGACAAGAGAGCTCCCATCTGGACAAGAGAGAGAGACCTCCTGAATCTGTCAGTTCTGTCTGAACCAAGTGTGCTGATAAGACCAAGAACGAACCACAAGGAGATGGGCAGATGTCAAGGAAGAAATACATACAACAAAATGAATAGCAATACAACATCACCAGAACCTAGCCCTCCTCCAACACCTAGACCTGAACATCAAAAATTGGAAGAAGCAGAAGAAAACAGCCTTACGAATGACATCATGAAGAAGGTAGAGGCTTGTGTAAAGGAAAAGACAAAAAAATGGGAAGAACGCTGTAAACAACTAGAGGAAAGGGCAAACAAATTAGAAGAAATCAATAAAGTCCTGGAAGAAAACAATAAAGTACTGAAAGAAAATCAAGAAAAAGCAATGAAACAAATGAAGGAAACAGTCCAAGACCTGAAAAGGGAAACAGAAAAAATGAAGAATACGCAAACAGAGGGAATGCTGGAAATAGAAAATCCGAGTAAATGATCGGGAACTTCAGATGCAAGTATAACCAACAGAATGCAAGAGATGGAAGAGAGGATCTCTGGCATTGAAGATATGGTAGAAAAAATAGATTCATCAGTCAAAGAAAACACTAAAGCCAACAAAGTCATGAACCAAAATGTCCAAGAAATTTGGGACACCATGAAAAGACCAAACCTACCAATAATAGGGGTAGAAGAAGGAGAAGAATACCAACTCAAGGGCACAGAAAATATATTCAACAAGATCATAGAAGAAAACTTTCCCAACTTAAAGAAGGAAATGCCTTATGAAGATACAAGAAGCCTATAGAACACCAAACAGACTAGACCCCCCAAAAAAAGTCCCCTCACCACATAATAATTAAACAACTAAATGTACAGAATAAAGAAAGAATATTAAGAGCAGCAAAGGAAAAAGGCCAAGTGACTTATAAAGGCAAACCCATCAGAATAACACCCCATTTCTCAATGGAGACTTTGAAAGCCAGAAGGACCTGGACAGATGTAATGCAGACACTAAGAGACCATGGATGCCAGCCTAGACTAATATACCCAGCAAAACTTTCAATCATCATAGATGGAGCGAACAAGACATTCCAAGACAAAGCCAGATTTAAACAATACTTATCCACAAACCCAGCCCTACAGAAAGCACTAGAAGGAAAATTCCAACCTAAGGAAGTCAGATACACCCTTGAAAACACAGGCAATAGATAAAGCCACAGCAGTAAACCCCAACGAAGAGAAGTACACACACATCATCACCAAAAAATAACAGGAATGAACAATCACTGGTCATTAATATCCCTCAATATCAATGGACTTAATTCACCTATAAAAAGACATAGGCTTACAGAATGGATACAAAAGCAGGACCCATCTTTCTGCTGCATACAAGAAACACATCTCAAATTCAAAGATAGACACTACCTAAAAATAAAAGGCTGGGAAAAGACTTTCCAATCAAATGGTCTTAAGAAACAAGCGGGTGTAGCCATCCTGATATTTAGCAAAATAGACTTCAAACTAAAATCAATCAAAAGCGATCAAGAAGGGCATTACATACTCATCACAGGAAGGATCCACTAAGATGAAGTCTCAGTTCTGAACATTTATGCCCCAAACTCAAGGGCACCCACATATGTAAAAGAAACATTACTAAAGCTTAAATCACATATAAAACCCCACACATTAATAGTGGGAGACCTCAACACCCCACTTTTACCACTGGACAGATCTCCCAAATCGAAACTTAACAGAGAAATAAAGGACTTAACTGATGTCATGACTCAAATGGACTTAATTGATATCTACAGAACATTCCATCCTAACAAAAAAGAATATACCTTCTTCTCAGCACCCCATGGAACCTTCTCTAAAATTGACCACATATTTGGCCACAAAACAAATCTCAACAGATACAAAACAATTGGAATAACCTCCTGTGTTCTATCAGACCACCATGGTCTAAAGTTGGATTTCAACAACAACAAAAACTACAGAAATCCTACAATCTCATGGAAACTGAATAATACTCAACTTTACCACCAATGAGTTAAGGAAGAAATAAAGAAAGAAATTAAAGACTTCCTAGAGATCAATGAAAATGAAGACACCACATATCCAAACCTATGGGACACTATGAAAGCAGTACTAAGAGGGAAATTCATAGCACTAAATGCCCACATAAATAAGTTGGAGAAATCTCACACTAGTGATTTAACAGCACACCTGAAAGCTCTAGAATAAGAAGAAGCAAAGTCTCCCAGGAAAAATAGATGCCAGGAAATTATCAAAGTGAGAGCTGAAATCAATAAAATAGAAACAAAAAGAACAATACAAAAAATTAATGAAACAAAGAGTTGGTTCTTTGAGAAAATCAACAAGATAGACAAGCCCTTGTCCAAACTAACCAAAAGACGAGAGAGAGAGAGAGAGAGAGAGAGAGAGAGAGAGAGAGAGAGAGAGAATCCAAATCAACAAAATCAGAAATGAAAAGGGGGACATAACAACAGACATTGAGGAAATCCAGAGAATCATCAGGTCATACTTCAAAAACCTCTATTCCACAAAACTGGAAAACCTAAAAGAAATGGATAACTTTCTGGATAGGTACCACATACCTAAGTTAAATCAAGACCACATAAACTATTTAAATAGTCCAATAACCCCTAATGAAATAGAAACAGTCATTAAAAGTCTTCCAACCAAAAAAAGCCCAGGACCAGATGGTTTCAGCACAGAATTCTACCAGATCTTCAAAGAAGAGTTAATACCAATACTCTCTAAATTGTTCCACACAATACAAACAGAAAGAACATTACCAAACTCCTTCTATGAGGCTACAATTACCCTGATTCCTAAACCAAACAAGGATACAACAAAGAAAGAGAACTACAGACCGATCTCCCTCATGAACATTGATACAAAAATACTCAATAAAATACTGGCAAACAGACTCCAAGAACACATCAAAACAATTATCCACCATGGTCAAGTAGGCTTCATTCCAGGGATGCAAGGGTGGTTCAACATATGAAAGTCCATCAATGTAATACACCATATAAACAAACTCAAAGAAAAAACCACATGATCATCTCACTAGATGCAGAAAAGGCATTTGACAAAATTCAACACCCCTTCATGATAAAGGTCTTGGAGCGAGCAGGAATACAGGGAACATACCTAAACATAATAAAGGCAATTTACAGCAAGCCAACAGCCAACATCAAATTAAATGGAGAGAAACTCAAAGCAATTCCACTAAAATCAGGAACGAGGCAAGGCTGTCCACTCTCCCCATACTTATTCAATATAGTACTTGAAGTTCTAGCCAGAGCAATAAGACAACATAAGGAGATTAAGGGGATACAAATTGGAAAGGAAGAAGTCAAGCTTTCCCTATTTGCAGGTGACATGATAGTATACTTGAGCGACCCCAAAGATTCCACCAAGGAACTGATACAGCTTATAAACACCTTCAGCAACATAGCAGGATACAAGATCAACTCAAAAAAATCAGTAGCCCTCCTATACACAATGGACTAAGAAGCTGAGAAGGAAATCAGAGATACATCACCCTTTACAATAGCCACAAATGACATAAAATACCTTGGGGTAATACTAACCAAGCAAGTGAAGGACCTACATGACAAGAACTTTAAGTCCCTGAAAAAAGAAATTGAAGAAGATGTCAGAAAATGGAAAGATCTCCCATGCTCATGGATAGACAGGACTAACATAGTAAAAATGGCAATCTTACCAAAAGCAATCTACAGATTTAATGCAATCCCCATCAAAATACCAACACAATTCTTCACAGACCTGGAAAGAATAATACTCAACTTCATATGGAAAAACAAAAATCCCAGGATAGCCAAAAGAATCCTGTACAATAACACAACCTCTGGAGGCATCACGATCCCTGACTTCAAGCTCTACTATAGAGCTACAGTAATAAAAACAGCTTGGTACTGGCATAAAAACCGACATGTGGACCAATGGAATCAAATTGATGACCCTGGCATTAATCCGCACACCTATGAACATATAATTTTTGACAAAGAAGCCAAAAGTGCACAATGGAAAAAGAAAGCATCTTCAACAAATGGTGCTGGCATAATTGGATATCAACATGTAGAAGGCTACAAATAGATCCATATCTATCACCGTGCACAAAACTTAAGTCCAAGTGGATCAAGGACCTCAACATAAATCCAGCTACTCTGAACCTGCTAGAAGAGAAGTAGGAAGTAGTCTTGAATGCATTGGCATAGAAGATCACTTCCTAAACATAACACCAGTAGCACAGACACTGAGAGAAACAATCAATCAATGGGACCTCTTGAAACTGAGAAGCTTTTGGTAGAGCAAAGGATATAGTCAACAAGGCAAAGCAACAGCCTACAGAATGGGAAAAAAATCTTCACTAACCCCACATCTGGCAGAGGACTGATATCCAGAATATATAAGGAACTCAAGAAATTAGACATCAAAATGCCCAACAGTCCAATTAAGAAATGGGCTATAGAACTAAACAGAGAATTCTCAACAGAGGAAACTCAAATGGCTGAAAGACATTTAAGGAATTGCTCAACATCCCTAATCATCAGGGAAATGCAAATCAAAACAACTCTGAGATACCACCTTACGCCTGTCAGAATGGCTAAGACCAAAAACACTGAAGACACCTTATGCTGGAGAGGATGTGGAGCTAGGGGAACTCTCCTCCACTGCTGGTGGGAATGCAAGCTTGAACAACAACTTTGGAAATCAATATGGTGCTTTCTTAGAAAATTGGGAATCCATCTCCCCCAAGATCCAGCTATACCACTCTTGGGCATATACCCAAGGAATGCTCAACCACACCACAAGAGCACTTGTTCAGCTATGTTCATATCAGTATTGTTTGTAATAGCCAGAACATGGAAACAACCTAGATGCTCTTCAACTGAAGAATGGATAAACAAAATGTGGTACATATACACAATGGAATACTACTCAGCAGAGAAAAACAATGACATCATGAGGTTTGCAGACAAATGGATGGATCTAGAAAAAATCATCCTGAGTGAGGTAACTCAGACTCAGAAAGACAAACATGGTATGTACTCACTCATAGGAGGATACTAGATGTGGAACAAGGATGACTGGACTGCTACTCACATCACCAGGGAGGCTACCTGGAAAACAGGACCCCAAGAAAGACACAGGGATAGCCCAATTAATGGAGAAATGGATGAGATCTACATGAACAGCTTGGACATGAGTGGGGGTAATGAAGGGCGAGGGTCGAGGGAAAGAGAGCTTGGGTGAGCGGGAGATCCCAGCTAGATCAACAACAGAGAGGGAGAACAAGGAATAGGAGACCATGGTAAATGAAGACCACATGAGAATAGGAAGAAGCAAAGTGCTAGAGAGGCCCATAGAAATCCACAAGGATACCCCCACAATAGACTGCTGGCAATGGTCGAGATACAGCCTGAACTGACCTACTCTGGTGATGGGATGGCCAAACACCCTAATTGTCGTGCTAGAAACCCCATCCAACTACTGAGGGATCTGGATGCAGAGATCCATGGCTAGGCCCCGGGTGGATCTCTGGGAGTCCAATTAGTGAGAATGAGGAGGGTTTATATGAGCAAGAATTGTTGAGACCAAGGTTGGATAAAGCACAGACAAATAGCCAAATGAATGGAAACACATGAACTATGAACCAATGGCTGAGGGGTCTCCAACTGGATCAGGCCCTCTGAATGGGTGAGACAGTTGATTGGCTTGATTTGTTTGGGAGGCATCCAGGCAGTGGGACCTGGTCCTGTGCTCATTGCATGAGTCGGCTGTTTGAAACCTGGGGCCTATGCAGGATCGCTTGGCTTGGCCTGGGAGGAGGGGACTGGACCTACCTGGACTGAGTCTACCAGGTTGATCTCACTCCGCAGGGGAGGCTTTGCCCTGGAGGAGGTGGGAATGGGGGGCGGGCTAGGGGGAAGGTGAGGGAGGCCGGAGTGGGGAGAACAAGAGAATCCATGGCTGATATGTAGAACTGAATTGTATTGCAAAATAAAAATAAAAATAAAAAAAATAGCAATGAAGGTTTACATAAAAAGATTGTCTTTCTGGAATCTGCTAACCAAGATTTACAGGCTTTAAAAGATAGCAATGAAAACTTACATAAAAAGATTCTTTCTCATGGATCTGCTAATCAGATTTACAAAACAGGCTTGTACCCAAAATTGATTTTATTGATAATAAATGAATATTATGAATATAATATTGAATATAAATATGAATGAATATAAATATGAATATTTAATGGATAGAACACTAACTCTCCAGAGTGAAGTTGTGGCTACTCAGACACTATATAAGGAAGAAAGATTATCATTAATTTACAAGATAAGGTCCATGGAATCATGTGTTTCTGAAGAACATAAAAACTTCCATGATTCCATGAGAAATCTGGAATCCCTTGCAAGAGAGGAGGTTCACTCCCTAGAACAGACCCTAGGTACTCACCTGCAAGTCTTGGAAGAAACTCTCAGTAAACATGACAAGGGACCTAATAAGCAGAAGGGCAAGACCATACAGGTTGTAACATCTACAAATGGCTCTCATACAATGGCTTATCCTGTCATTATCCATGAAAAGCCAGCAGATGATACACACTCTGGGCCATATATGACATATACATTACAACCAATTTCGACAAGGGACTTTAAAAATATAAAGGAAGCAGTAGTTACATATGGGGTACACTCCACATATGTAAGACAGATGTTAAATTTGTGGTCTACCTCACATAGAATCATTCCAGATGACTGGCATCAGTTAATTTCAGCTGATCTAGAATATAGCCAGCAGTTACAGTGGAAAAGCTGGTTGAGAGAAGAGGCAAGAAATTTAGAACAACAAGGTAAACTCAGAGGTTTTGTGATCTCCCAAGATCAAATACTTGGTGAGGAATGTTTCGCTGACAGGAATGTACAAGTCAATTATGATGAGCATACAATATCCCTATGCTGTACAGCAGCTCTAAATGCTTGGGAAAAAATTCTAGAACCTGAAAAACCAACTGAGGTATACACAAAGATATTTTAGGGACTGCACAAACCCTTCACTGATTTTTTTACAAAGGCTGAACACAGCTATAACAAAAGCTGTGTCAGATAAAGAGTTAAGAAACATATTAATTGAGTCCTTGGCATTTGACAATGCTAATGCAGAGTGCAAAAGAATACTTACACCATTAAAGGTCAGATAAGCTCCTTTGGAAGAATGGATTCAGTATACTAATGGTGTTGAGTCTCTTAACTACAATAATGAGGCTTGGATAAATCCCAGAGGTGAAAGAAAGCCCCATGGTACCAAATGTTTTAAATGTGGTACACCAGGTCATATAAGTAAAAACTGTACAGGGAGTGCTCCTAGAGGTAATACTACTTCTAGAAATAGCCCAAACAAGAGACCCCAACCTCCTGGATTATGTAGAAGATGTGGCAAAGGCCAACATTGGACCAGTGAGTGCAGATCAAAAATAGATATACGAGGCAACCCTTGACTGGTGGGAAACGCCTCAGGGGGTCTCTTGCAGGCCCCCAAATCAAACATGATACAAACATTTCCAGCAACTGTGGAAGAAATTCTTCTCCAGGACAACTGAATAAACCAATGCCTAATGTAAAAACCAATACTGCAATGGATGATAAAACAGCTCTGATAGATGAATCACAATATCCAAAGAATACAATAAAACAAATATTTTGGCAGACTTCCATAATTGAACAAATACCAAAGCTTAGAATTCGAATTAATGGCCTGGTTCTGGAGGACCTGGTAGACACAGGTGCAGATGTGACTATACTTACACCAAAATCATGGCATCTGAATTAGCCTCTTCAAGAGGTAGATGTCCAACTTTTAGGGATTGGAACCCTATCTCAGATAAAACAGAGTTCGAGATGGGTTGAATGCATAGGGCCAGAAGAACAGAGAGGAAGGCTGAAGCCATATGGAGCAAATGTAGCAGTAAATCTTTGGGGCCGAGATCTGTTACAACCAGATTAAAATTCCTACACTCTCAGAAAAGGAATACAGATCAATGCATGTTTCTAGGAATAATATCATAACATGCTATAAAAAACAGTCACCAACCATTCAGGCTGTACACAAACAGAGCACAACTGCTGTTGAACTTTCAGAAGTACCAACTGCCTTACCTTTAAAAAGGCTAACTAATAAACCTGTCTGGGTTGGACAATGGCCTTTGACAAAAGAGAAGGTACAAGCTTTAGAACAGCTGGTTCAAGAGCAGTTAAATGCTCAACACATTGAAGAATCTACCAGCCCTTGGAATTCTCCTGTATTTGTTATTTAAAAAAAAAGTCTGGTAATTGGAGAATGCTGATGGATCTGAGAGCTATTAATAAAGTAATTCAGCTGATGGGCTCCCTACAGACTGGGATGCCTTTGCCCTCTTTGCTACCCAAAGAATGGCCAAAATAGTTATTGACTTAAGGGCTGGAGAGATGGCTCAGTGGTTAAGAGCACCAAATGCTCTTCCAGAGGTCCTAAGTACAATTCCCAGCAACCACATGATGGCTCACAACCACTTGTAATGAGATCTGCTGCCCTCTTTTGGCCTGCAGGGACACATATACTGTATACATAATAAATAAATAAATCTTTTAAAAAAGCAATATTAAGAGGAACCTCACCTGCTGGGTGGTGGTGACACACATCTCTAATCCCAGTACTTGGGAGGCAGAGCCAGGCAGATCTCTGTGAGTTCGAGGCCAACCTGGGCTACAGAGTGAGTTCCAAGAAAGGCACAAAGCTACCCAGAGAAACCCTGTCTCGAAAAAAAAAAGTTATTGACTTAAAAGACTGTTTCTTCACCATACACTTACAAGAAAATGATAGAGAAAAATTTGCTCACTCCTTCTCTAAACCCAAGCATATTGCTAAAAGAAAAGGTTGAGAGATTCTTCAGCCCCATATCAGAAGAACCCTCTGGTGTGGGACAGAAGGAAACCAATAAAAGGGACCATTGTCTTCAAGATTCTAATTCTCTCCATGCTTACTCTTGATTTCTCAGAATCCTTTCTTACATGTCATGTCATCTTTAAATCCAAACTGCCAATTTTGATAAAAATAAAATGAGTTTTTCCAATAGCAGTCTGAAGTCTTCAGAAGGAAGATGGGGCCCCAACAACAACAACTCTACCCAATCCAGAATGATGTCATGGTAATCATAACACACTTCTTGCCAGAATTTCAGGCAATCTTACCCATTACTCTGAGACTTGCCGTGGAATCTACAGTTAGTCTAACTGAGATTTAACTAATGTGAGCTTTCTTACAGTACCCAACAGAGATACCATCACCCCCTAAACAGCAGGAAGCAATTCTAAGAAAATGATGCCCCTTCTCCCTAAGGTTTCAGATTTCTCAGGGTTATGGGTGATGGTTATACGGTTGGGGGTGGAAGAAAATATTAAACTCAGTATTCTCCTTAAAAAAAGAAAAAGTGTCTCAAAAAGGGGAGAGGGGAGAAGAAATGGAATGGATAGATATAAGATATTATGGTAGATGATTGTATATACTAGTAAACAAATTTAGTAAAATAGCAGCCTTAGATAATTTGCACTTTAATTTGCACTGTTATGGGTTCTTATATATTGATACAAATGTAAACTACTTTTATATTCCCGTTTAAGATAATTTGTATATTGTTAGAAATACAGAACTGTATTTGTTATAATGTACATATATTTCTACTCTTCTTTGAAATATTTGTATATTGATACAAATGTAAATTTATATCTGTCATACTATATGTTTGTTCTACTTCTGTTTCGGATATTCTGTATATTGATATATATTTAAAATTATTGTCATATTGCATATTGCACTATATATTCCTACCTCTGTTACAAATATCTTGTGTATTGTCACAATTTTGAAGTCATTGTCCTTTACCATACATTTGCTTACAGACTGTTTACCTTGTTTACATGAAGCTTTAGTCCTTAGGTTATTTAGGTAGATAAGACTTATAGATTTATAGTCACCTATGCTTGTCATTTCTATTGTTACATTAGTTAGGTTATCCAGATTTACAGATACATAGGTTGGATGGACAGGTAATCTTCAAACACTTCATAGACCTAGAGAATATGGCATTTAATAACTTAGAATTCTGTTGACGTGAGACACAATTGCTCCTGGCAGCACCAATTTGATCCTGAGAGAACGTTGGGTTTCTAAGACATTTCCATTTGGAAGTTTGTTTTCTTGGCACAAAATGGCCTGTTGGGCAAAAAACTGTCCTTGCCTCAACTGCTGACAATATGAGTGCTGTCCTTCTGGACAAGCAGGACACATGGAAAAGTGACTTCTGAACTCTGCCAAGACAGGGTAAGATGGTCTTTCAGAATTCCTGCTTCTGAAAATGGTCTGTTATGTACTCTAGGCCTATAGCCAATTTGAATGCACCAACAATGCTGAGAAACATTAGGTGACTGTCCAGGCTGCCAGCTGTCTCGGTCTACTCTTGCAAGATTCCTGAAAGTTGCTTGCATCCATCTTCCATTTCTCAGGTACCATTATATTCCTTCTCAGGTCTTTGATGGGATTGAAGACTAGCAGTTATAGTTACAACTTAGTATATATATAATATCTTAGCTAGAACATATTAAGTATTATATTCAGGTTCTTTAGGATAGGACAACTTTTGGAATGATCTTTGTAACATGCCATTTACCTATGCTCTGGACTTCTCTGGATTTTAGTATGTGTTTCTTGCTTGATATTGTTCGCATTGGTTGTAGTTCCATCTTATCTAGGTTATCATCTCTCACTACTCCTGGACAATATTTGATAACCATTCCTTTGTATATAGTCTTGTATTAAGTTAGAACCTTCTTCTTTAGACAAAAGGGGGAGATGTAGTGGGTAGCCATTGCAGCTTTGATCTGGAAGTTCCAACCCCCAGTGAGGCTTTGGTAAATGTCATACCTACAAGGTGGGGCCAAGAGAGGACCCTGAAGACCTGAGGTCCAGATGTGCCAGCTCTCTTGGTTCCTGGACCCTGGATGCTGGAAGTAGACCAAGCAGAGTTCTTCAGAGAACACTGCTGGACTGTACTACACCTTTCCCAGACCCTATTACCTATTCTTTCACTTAAAAGTTACCCCACAAAATAAACCTCCCTTTTAACTACGTAGAGTCGCTTTAATAATTTCACCAATACCGAGATACCATCTTACACCTGTCAGAATGGCTAAGATAAAAAACACTGAAGACAGCTTATGTTGGAGAGGATGTAGAGCAAGGGGAACACTCCTCCACTGTTGGTGGGAATACAAACTTGTACAGCCACTTTGGAAATCAGTATGGCACTTTCTCAGAAAACTGGGAATCAATCTTCCTCAAGACCCAGCTATACCACTCTTGGGTATATACCCAAGGAATGGTCAATCATACCAGAAAGACACAAGCTCAACTATGTTTATAGCAGGATTATTCATAATATCCAGAAGCTGGAAACAACCTAGATGCCCTTCAACTGAAGAATGGATTAAGAAAATGTGGTACATATACACAATGGAGTACTACTTAGCAGAGAAAAATAATGGCATCATGAAATTTACAGACAAATGGATAGAACTAGAAAATATCATCCTGAGTGAGGTAACACAGACTCAGAAGGACAAACATGGGATGTACTCACTCGTAAGTGGATATTAGATGTATAAAACAAAGTATAACCAGACTGGAATCCACAGCTCCAGGGAGGCTAACTAGCAGGGAGAACCCTAGGAAGGACACATGGATGGCCCAGCAAAGAAGAAATGGATGAAGACTACATAGGCAAACTGGAGGTCAGGGGGGTAATGGCGGGGAAGGAATGAGGGATGAGAACATAAGGAAATGGGAGGCTTGAGCTGGAACAGGGACAGAGTGGGAGAGCAAGGAAAGAGATACCATGATAAATGAAGACATCATGGGAATGGGGAGAAACAGAGTGTTAGGGAAGTTCCCAAGAATCCACAAGGATGACCCCACCTTAGACTACTGGCAATAGTGGAGACGGTGCCTGAACTGTCCTACTCTGGTGATCAGATGGCTGAATACTCTGTCATCACAGAGCTCTCATCCAGTGACTGATGGAATCAGATGCAGCGATCCATGGCCAGGTGCCAGGCCAAGCTCCGGGAATCCAGTTGATGAGAGAGAGGAGGGATTCTATGAGCAAGAGATATTGAGACCATGATTGGAAAAAGTACAGAGATGACCAGCCAAACTAGTGGAAATGCATGAACTATGGACCAATAACTGAGGAGTCCCCATGAGCCTTCATCCAGTGACTGAAGCAGATACAGAGATCCACGGCTGGGCACCAGGCTGAACTCCAGGAGTTCAATTGATGAGAGAGAGGAGGGATTCTATGAGCAAGAGACAATGAGATCATGATGGAAAAGTGTACAGAGATGGCCAGCCAAACTAGTACAAATGCATGAACTGTGGACCAACAGCTGTAGAGCTCCCATGCTACTGGACTAGGCCCTCTGGATGAGTGAGACAGTTCTTTAGCTTAAACTATCTGTGGGGCCCCCAGGTAGTGGGATCAGGATCCATCCCTGATGCATGAGCTGGCTTTTTGGAGCCCAGTGCCTATGTTGGGACACCTTTTGGAGCCTTGGTGCAGGAAGGAGGGGCTTAGACCTGTCTCAACTGAATGTATCAGGCTCTGCTGACTCCCCATGGGAAATCTTGCCTTGGAGGAGGTGGGAAGCTGAGATGGGTTGTGGGGGAAAGCTTCAGGTGGGAAGAGAGAGGAGGGGGAATCTTTGGTTGGTATATAAAATGAATAAAAAATTTCTTCATAATAATAAAAAATCCAACAAAATATGCTTAACTATGTTTGTGTTTTTACCTGTGCCATGTTGTGTATGTTGCAATGTGAGGACAACTTAAAGATGTCTATTATCTACTTCTCCTATGTGAGTTTTAGGGATGAAATCCATAGTGTTTTTTGGCTGCAAGTAAATTCAATGTCACTTATTTGGGTTTAAATATTATTCATGTATGTGCTGGGGTGGGAGTGTGCATTTGCCACAGTCCAAGTGAAGAAATGAGAGAAAAATTTCTAGGAGTATTCTGGGTTTCTTCGAGATTAAATTCAGGTCATCAGGCTAAGCAGCAAGTCAGTTTACCAACTGAGAAAAATCTCTGGCATTCATTTGTGGTTCTGAAAAAGTGTTATAAAAAAGTTTAGTCCTCAGAATAAACTAACACATTCCAAAAGAAAGTGAAAGCAGTACATTATTTTCATTTGCAAATAATATTTATTATTCCAACTGTCCTATTTTCTGCTATTCTTGGATAAAAGTATGTTTATCATCTGAAAATAAGACAATATTTTAGTTATATAATGTTTCAACTAATCTTATTTGAAAATCAGTGATATGTCTCAGTGGGAAAAGTCTGTGGTATGTGAGACTGGCAATCTCTTCCTGGTCATCATATGAATAAGGAAAAAATGGAGACCCTGCAAAGTTGTCTTCAGGCTACACATATGTGTCATGGATCAAAAAACCATAATCATATCACACTCTCTCTCACACACACACATACACACACGTGTGAATGCACACACACAGAACAGAACTTCTTTTTAAACAAATCTCATTGACATTATGTTATCTGGCATCTCTGGATAATTAACGTAGAATGCAGTACTTCAAGATGAAGTGTCAAATGGATAACTAATGGGGATATGAACACACATAGAACTTCAAATTATATATATATATATATATATATATATATATATATATATATATATATATATCATCAAGCTAGGTTGTGAAGTATACAGTTGATTGCTGATTATCCTACATTATTTCATCTCTACCAGATATATGAAAATGCAGCTTTGGAAACATATGAGACATTTAACATTTTTTATATTTTCTTCTATTAATCATTTTAACATTAACATTATTAAAACATGCTAATAAAATAGCATATGTCAGAGATACATTATCTATACTTGGACTTGTACTCAGGAGGATGACACATAAAGATCATGAGTTCAAATGTATCCCTGACTAATTACTGACATTGAAGCCAGGCTGGAAAAATAAACATCTCAAGGGAATTTGTGAAAATATGAAAAAACAGAACCAGGAAGAACAACTCACCACCCTTTCACAGATACCCTTCCTTGAAAAGTATGATCACACACTACCTGATATTTAAATAAACAATGGACCACATAGATGATGGGCATCCCTTTCTATACATTGTAGCAGAAAAATACCTATTACTAAGTGAAAGCACAACAGAAGATGAACAGAAGTAAAAAAAAAAGAATATAAGAACCACAAAATGAATTTGCCACACATATAGTACCTAACATTTTAGTATCTAACTCAAATGTTGCAAAATAGAAACTATAATGCAGTGATATCCACCATCTGTCTTACATGGTAAATAAATTACTTCCTTCAAGACTATGATGAAAAGGAGATGAAGCCAGAATTTTTTTTCTTGAAACTGAAGACAACTGTGATGTCTAAAGTCTTTATCAAATCATTTACCTGAATAGGGTTTTTCTCTTGTATGAATGATTTCCTATTTCCTGACATCAAGATGATATATGAAGGCTTTAAAATACTTACAGAGTGAGAGACATAGCCAAGAAGTTAAGAGAAGTTCATTCCCAGGATGAAGGTTATATTTTTGAAAACTTCTAGTAATTTCTGCTAAAAGGAGATCCAAGAGTCTAAAGAGGCTAAACTTCTTGGAAACCAGCATGCACCTACCCACAAAAAGATACACTGACATCACATAATTAAAATTAAAACAAATTTTTAAATAATCAGATTTTCACTCAAGAATGTTTTTCTCTTAAAGCATTTATTTCTGTAACCCTGGTGTTGAAGCATCAAGGCTTACTTAGTTTTTCTTCATCATGAACTGGTTCATGTAACAGAAAGCAGGCATATAGGCTTACAGTCAGAGAAATCATTCTTTCTCAGTTGGTGGTATCATTTGGTGTGGGATCCCATTTTCAGGCTTCCTAGTGGCTTTACTCAGCAGGTCTGTATACAGAGAATGATTGGACCAGGGGCCTGAGTGCAGGTGTCTGAGATGGTCTGCACTGGACTGTGCTTGGGGGGGGGGAGGCCTTTTGCTCCACCCTTTGGCATTTCTATAAATACTCTAGGGCAGAGACAGTCAGGGCTCGTTGGAATAGGTTCCAGGCCCTCTCAAGACTATCCTGTATTTTCTATCTGTTTCTCCCCACTCTGAATCCTTCTATCTAATATTTCCTGCTGCTCCTACTCAAGAGCACTCTGGGGAAATGCAGGGGTGGTGGGTAGCCCTCCTACAGAATGACACCATGAACAGGGACTGAAGACAAAGGAAAAATAATAATAATAATAGTAGATAGATAGATAGATAGATAGATAGATAGATAGATAGATAGATAGATAGATTAATGTTAGAGTTCTTGGTGAAAGTCAGGAGTTAGGTCCTGCCAGTTGAAGAGTGACAGTCTAGTGTTGAAGTAAAAGAGAAAAATTAAATAGGGCAAGGGGTTTTATCCTCAAGAGAAAAGAGAAACAGACTGGAAGAATGTCTGATGCTGCAGCCCAAAATCCCTTTATCAATATTTCTATTTTTCTATCTCTTTCTCAATTTCTATCTATGAAAATTAAGGAAGGTAGAGTATACTAATATAATGCAGGAAAAACTTAGATGTGTAAAGTAGTATAGAAAAAATTTACTTAAGATAAGTTAGGCAACTAGACAGAGAAACTAAGTCTTCAATCTTCTAACTTTGGGGGCCATGAATGCAAACTGGGAAAAAAAATCTACCTTCTTTGAGCTTTACCAGCAGAGAAAAGCTCTTCTTTGAGTTTATTGGGCAGAAAAAAAGAATCCTACAGAAGCTTTTGGCCTGGGGACAGCTAAAATACTAAGTCCAAGTAACAGGAGAAAGTAATTCTCCCTGAAGCAAAATACAGGGGAATAAGCAAAAGTTTGAAGTTTTGGGAATGAACTTGATGGTCTTTCTATCTCTTGGGAAAAATCTTCATAAAATCTCTCTTAAAAGCCTTAATCTTTCTCTCTGAAACTAAAAGCTCTCTTAATCTCTCTCTCTAAAAAGCCTTTCAGAACTTTCTGAGTTTTCTTTCAGAAAAGGGCAAAAAATAAAATCACCTGGAGATATTAGTAATTCACCTGTGATTAGCTCTAAGAAAAAACAAAGACCTCTTGAGAAAAACAGGGCATGAAAATACTAAGCAAATCTTTGAAAAATCACTTGTAGAAAGACTGAAAAATAAAGGGGTTAAGGTGGAACTACAAGTACAGAGGTTCTTAAGTTTGTAGAGGAATTGTGTCCTTGGCTTTCTGATTATGGGAAACTGATATATATATATATATATATATATATATATATATATATATATATATATATATATATATATATGAAGATTCCTGGGAGTGAATTGGAATTGAAATGCAAAAATATTATGGAGAACATGGGCCAAAAAAGATTCCCATGAAAGCCTTTGGCCTGTGGGCATTAATTTGGGATAATTTAGATCCAAACCCTGAAAAATAGGAGGAATCTTTTCCTAAGGCTCTGAGGCAGAGACAAAACCCTCTGCTCTGCCAGCAGAACCCAAAAACACCATTTAAACAGGGTCTGGTTTCTCTTGGCCATAAAGCTAAGTTTAAGGAACAGAAGTCTTGGTAGAAGACAAAGGAGGAACTGAAAAGCTTGAAAAGCCTAGTAAGTTCTCTCACTCAAAAAAATAGAAACTCTCCAAGTCTCTCCTCTTCCCTCTGTAGGGGTGGAATTAGACTCACCTGGGGAGGCATCTTTTAGAATGGAAAAGGGACCTGTAATTCTTGTAGTGCAGAGATCCTCTGAAGCAATTCAAACCCTCTCTGTCAACATCTCCTCTTCAAGCTAGCCTCCAGGAAGCTGCTAGTAAGGAGGAAGGAATTCAAGGCTTTCAAATGTTCCCTGCCTTGGAAGAACAGGATAGCCAGGGTAATATTATAAGAAGGCATGTTCCAATTCCTTTCAAATAGTTTAAGAAGTTAAAAACAGCATGTAGTCAATATGGCCCGACTGCTCGTTTCACAACAGCACTGTTAGAAAGCCTTGCTTAAGAAGTTTTGTCCCCAGGTGATTGAAAACAAATGGCTCAAGCATGTCTATCTGGCAGTGATTATCTGCTGTGGAAAAGTGAGTTTGTAGAATAGTGTCAGGCTATAGCTGAAATAAATTGGCCATCACCTTTGATATGCTTGCTGGGGAAGGCCCTTATCAAGAGATGGGTCAACAGTTAAATTTTGATATAGTGATGTATGCTCAGGTTAATCTTGCTGCCAAAAGAGTTTGGAATACACATCCATCATCAGGAACACAACCTGAGGGCCTGATGAGTTATTTCAAGATTTTGTTTCCAGATTAATGCAAATGGGAAGCAGGTTAATTACCAGTTAATCAGAAGCTGGGCTTTTACTTGTAAAACAACTTGCTTATGAAAACATCAATGTAGCATGCCAGGCCATAATCCGTATGCCCTCTTAGAAAGAAGGGAAACATTTCTGACTATATCCAACTTTGTTCTGTAATAGGGCCATCCTACAATCAAGGGATAGTCATAGCTGCAGCATTACAAGGAAAAATGATTAGAGAAGTTCTGTACCAGCGAAGACATCCTAATTCCAGACAAGGGAAAGATACTGGACCTCCTGGAAGTTGTTTTGGGTGTGGACAGATAGGACATTATATTAGAAGGTTCCCTGGCAAGAGTAGGGGCTTGGGATCAAATAGAGAGCCTGAGTTATGCCCAAGATGTAAAGGAGGGAAACATTGGACTAGTGAATGTATGTCAAGGGCAGATACCCAGAAGAGTCCATTTCAGAGAAATGAACAGAGGGGCCCACCCCAGGCCCCAACAAGATACTTTGGGGTAATTCAGCAGTCAATCCTCTGGCAAAGAAATATACTCAAGACCTCTATAGAACAACACCAGGTAGTACTGGATTAGATCTCAGTTCTTCCATCTATACAGTTTTGACCCCTGAAATGGGAATGCAAGCCCTTCCTACAGGTGTCTATGGACCTTTGCCACAGGGCTCTTTAGGGTTATTGTTGGGTAGAAGTTGTACTACCATGCAAGGAATTCTAGTCGCCCCTGGAGTGATTGATGCTGATTATATGGGAGAAATTAAGGTGATGACTCATTCACCCACAAGAATTTCAGTAATAAAGATTGGCCAGGGACTTGCACAGTTAATCTTACTTCCTCAAATACAAACAAAAAATCCAATCAAAAGAGATAAGAGAGGAGAGGCTGGATTCGGTTTCGTCGGATGCCTATTGGCTACAAGCCATAGAACCGCAATGTGCAGAACTTATGTTAGTCATAAATGGTAAAAGTTTCTCGGGTCTTTTAGATACAGGCACAGATTTCTCTGTTATATCTGCTAGTCAATGGCCTGCTCTGTAGCAAAAAATGGAGACTGTTACACAGCTGCAAGAGATTGGCCAAACTCAGTGTCCCGAGCAGAGCAGTAATGAGCTCTCCTGGACAGATGAAGAGACTCATGAAGGGAATTTTCTGCCATACATTGTCCCCCACTCACCTGTAAATTTGTGGGGTTGAAATGCTTGGAGCCATATGGGAGTATATTTATATCGTCCTGATACAACTCTCTATGAACAAGGAGTTCCTGACCAAAAGTTAGCAGAAATGTCATCTTTAACCCCTAAAGAAAAAATGAGTAAGGAAGGTATGGAGCATTTTTAAGAAGGGTCACTGAGCAGCCTGTACTCCATGCAGATCCTATAACTTGGAAATCTAATCAGCCTGTGTGGATAGATCATTGGCCTCTAACAGAAGAAAAAATACAGGCTGTCCAGCAGTTAGTACAGGAACAGCTGAGTGGTGGTTGTATTGAACCTTCTAATTCTCTCTGGAATTCTATTTTCCTGATCAAAAAGAAGTTAGGGGAATAGAGATTATTATAGGATTTGAGGAAGATTAATGAGACCATACAACCAATGGGAGCTTTGCAGTCTGGGTTGCCTAACACTACTGCCATACCAGAAAATACGGATAAAATTATTTGGGGTTGAAAGGATTGTTTTTATACTATTCCTTTAGTTCTCCAGGACTGTCAAAGATTTGCATTTAGTGTTCCCTCAGTCAACTTTAAAGAACCCATGAAAAGATTCCATTGGAAGGTTCTGCCCCGGGGAATGGTTAATAGTCCAATGCTGTGTCAGAAATTTGTAGCTCAAGCCATCCAAAAAGTTAGAGAGCAAGTTCAGCTGGCTTATATTATTCATTACACGGATGATATTTTGCTTGTGCATAAAGACAAAGAAATTTTGCTTGACGCCTTAGGACAGCTTCTGCACTGTCTTACTCATGCAGGGTTAGTGATCAGTCCAGAGAAAGTGCAAAGACAGTCACCTTTTCAATATCTAGGACATGTATTATACCCTAAGGAAATAAAGCTTTAAAAATTGGAAATAAGAAAGGATGAGTTAAAAACTTTAAATGATTTTCAGAAATTATTGGGGGATACTCAATGGTTACATCCTTATTTAAAACTATTTGCTGGTGATTTGAAACCTTTAAAGATGTTTTAAAAGGAGATAATGATCCTAATTCACCCAGAGAGTTAACTGAAGCAGGTAGACAAGCTTTCTTGCAAGTTGAAAAGGCTATTCAAAACCAGCAAGTACATTACATTAATTACGCCCTACCTTGGTATACATATATTTTACCCACTAGACATGCTCCTGCAGAAGTATTATGGCAAAACAATCCTCTCTTATGGTTACATCTTCCTGTTCCACCAATCAAAGCATTGAATCCCTACTATGAGTCTGTAGCTTGTTTGGTACAAAAAAGCAGAATTGAATTTAGATGTTAGTTTGGTAAAGAACCTATGGTAATTAGTGTTCCTTTTACAAAGCAGCAAGTTGATTGGCTTTTTCAAAATAGTGATTCTTGGACAATTGCTTTTTCTGTTTTCAGGCCAAATTGATAATCAGTTCCCATCTGATCCATTGTTGCAATTTATTCAAATGCATTCCTTTGTATTTCCTAAAATCACTATGAAAGACCCTGTAGAAGATGCTATGCTAGTTTTTACTGATGGGTCTTCTAATGGAAAGGCTGCTTATGTTATTAATGGAAAAAGTTATGTAGTACAAACAACTCCAGCTTCTGCACAGATAGCATAATTACAGGCAGTGAACATGACTTTTCAGGTTCTTGTAGACAGGTCATTTAACTTATATATAGGCAGTCAATATATTTATAGAGCTCTTCAAATCATAGAAACTGTTCCCTATATTGGGACTAACAACAATCAAGTTAAAATGTCATTTCAACAAATTCAAGATGCTTTTCATAAAAGAAAGCTGCCATGCTTTGTGGGCCATATTAGAGCTCACTCCAATCTTCTTGGTCCTTTAGCTGAGGGTAATGCAATGGCTGATAAGTTAACAAGGATAGTAGCATTATCCCAAGTGGAATTGGCTCAACAGTCACATGCTCTTCATCATCAAAATAGCAAAACCTTAAGAAAACAACTCGATCTTACCAAGGAAGCAGCTCGAAAAATAGTTAAATAATGTGGGGTATGTCCAAAATATTTTCTTGTCCCTCACTTAGGGCTAAACCATCGAGGTCTTCTTCCTAATCATCTATGGCAAATGGATGTCACTCATATTGCAGAATTTGGCAAATTAAAATATGTATATGTGACCATTGACACTTATTTAGGATTTTTAATGACTAGTGCACAATCTGGGGAAGCTACAAAGCATGTAATTACACACTGCTTGAAGTGTTTTTTGTATATGGGTATAACAAAAATTATTAAAACTGATAATGGCTCTGGATATAGTAGTAAGGCATTTCAACACTTTTGTATTCAATGGGAACTTGAACATAAAACAGATATTCCTTATAATCCTCAGGGACAAGGTATTGTAGAAAAGGCTCATAGCAGTCTTAAAATACAGCTTCAAAAACTAAAAGTAAAAAAGGAAGAAATTTACCCTCAATCACCACGTAATGCATTAAATCATGCTCTTTTCATTCTGAATTTTTTGAATATGGATGTCTGTGAGCAGTCTGCCATGGATAGATTTTGGCACAGTGGTACCCAAGTGACTTTTGCTCAAGTGAAATGGAAAGATCCCTGCTCAGGATTATGAAAGGTTCCCGATCCTGTGTTAATATAGGGTCGAGGACATGTTTGTGTTTTTTCACAAGAGGAGAATGAAGCTTGGTGGCTACTAGAGCATTTGGTAAGGAGCATGGAATTAAGGAAGGTCAGCTCCAATGACATTCCCATAGAGGAACTAGAATGAAAGTGGCTGAATTAGTGTTTCAGAGGTTTTGTCACTGGTTAATGCAAAATGTAAAAAAATGGAGTTTGGAGCTATGCCACTTTTTGGCTTTATGGCTTCTTTGGGGAAATACTTTATATTGACTAATAGCTGTGTAAGATTTTTGCTAAGAGATTTACAGCTGTTCAATAAGGTAATTTCACCCTCAGCCTGAAGCAAAGCTTTACAGTAGAGCAAACCAAAAGTACTGCTGTAACAAACATTTGTCTAAATTGAAGCACTTAGGGGAGCTATTATGAATTCGGGCAAAGGGACAGCCTCTAGTTAAAAACCATTTACCACTGAGAGTGCATCTCTGCTGGTTCCAGAATGGCTGAAAGAACTCAGCAACTCTGGGCTTTGGCTTCATCCAAGAATGTTACAGTCCCCTAGCAACAAGTGTTACAACTCCATAATAACAACACTCACTAAATCCCAGTGTTGTATATCAAAGCTGACTATAAACTCTGAACTTTAGAAATGATTTGTGTACTTCCTGTTGTGTTAGGAGAGTCTTTCTAATAGTTCTATAGTATAAGTTTGGTAGAAATCTTTCAGGTGTTTGCTAAGTTAGATATATGCTAATAGATGTATAGAATGTCTTTAAGACATGTAGTAATAAGTAATAAAAAGTAAAGACATGTAGTATATTTGCTAAGGTAGTCCTATAATAAGCTTGTAAAAAGTAAAGATGCTAGTTGCAAATGTAAGTTTAAATAAGAATATAAGGAGTAAATATATAAGTAAATGTAAGTTTAAATAAGAATGTAAGAAGTAACTATATAAGTATATTTGCTAAGGAGTTTCTTTAAGAATATTAGCTTGTAAGAAGCATAAATGAGTATATGTTGATATGTTATACGTGAGTTTGTAAAAAAAGTGTAAATGTTTGAATGTGAGTCTATGCTTAATATATCAAGCTGGCAGTCTGAGCATTTTCAAAAGCTCCAGAAGCTAAGATGCTAAGAATTGCAGACAACAGAACCTGTATGACAATCACAGACAGGCATCTGCAACTGAGACCCATTGGAAAGTCAATGCAGCAAAGAAAAACCTGAGCTAGCAGCAAAAATGGCGCAGTTTAAAATGCTACTGTAACTAAAGATGTCTTTGGCTGGAGATGCTTGTTTGAACTAAAATTGTTAGCTGCAAAAAGTTTTTGCTTGCAAAGCATTTCTTTATATTTGGAAGGCTGGTACCATAATTTACTATTTAAATTTAGGTACTTAAGAAATGAACAAAAGTGATTTCATTGCAATGGGATAATTTTGAATTTACTTATGGCGATGACCTAGGAACTATTTTCTGGAATTATTTGTGTTTAAAAAAAGTGAACTATTTAAATGAAGAAATTTATTGTTTCTACCTAGGCTCAAGATGCAGTTTTGCATACACATATATGCTTTATTAACTGTGGTGATTCATGAAATGTTTTGTGTTAAAAATGGAACTTTTAATGGAAATGTTTATGTAAAAATGGACTTACTTATGGAACTGGTGTTGTGTTTAAATGGAAAAGTTTGGATTTTCTTCTAACTAGGTTCAAGATTTTGTTTTAAAAAATTATAAAGAAAAGAGGGAGTTATGAGTGAATTAAGGTTGAATGTATTGATAGTAATCCACCCTGGTTTGAAGTTAATGAAATATTTAAGTTTGATGTGAATACATCAGAAGTTTTTCCTACGTTCTCTTAGCAAGAAATTCAAATGGTTCTGTTAAGAGTTTGATTTGAGATGGAAGATTGACAGAATTGTAACTATGTATAGCAAAATTTGTTAACCTGTTGATGTTAATGATGAAACTAAGGGATTCTTTAAGTTTGCAAATACATTAAGAGTTTTTGGTTTAGAAAAGGCTGGATGCAGCTAAGACTGCTGTAGTCACCTTGGACCCAATCCAAAAAAGAAATGCCATCTTTATTATTCTCAATTCCCATACTGGAAGAAGTGACAGCTATGGAGATTGATATGAACTATTAATGAGGAGTTGTTTTTTATATATTAAGAAAGGGGGACCTGTGGGAGCCCATTTTCAGGTTTCCTAGTGGCTTTACCCAGCAGGTCTGCATAGAGAGGATGATTGGACCATGGGTCTGAGTGCAGGTATCTGAGATGGTCTGCACTGGGCTGTGCTGGGGGGAGGTCTTTTGCTCCAACCCTTGGCATTTCTGTAAATACCCTAGGGTAGAAACAGTCAGGGCCTGTTGGAATAGGTTCCAGGCCCTCTTGAGGTTATCCTGTATTTTCTGTTTCTCCCCACTCAAAATCCTTCTATCTAATATGTCCTGCTGCTCCTACTCAAGAGCACTCTGGGGAAATGTGTGGGTGGTGGGTAGCCCTCCCACAATTTGGGGAGATTTAGGTAATGCTTGCCCTGCTGGAAGAAGTATGTCCCTGGGGGTGAGCATGAGAGTTCACATCCACACACCATTTCCAGTTCCCACTTTCACCTTCATGCCACAGGTGAAAGATGTGAATTCTTAGCTTCCTGCTTTAGCTGCCATGTTTGACACTTGTTGCCATGCCACTTTCATAGTGATACTGTATCTTTCTGGACCCAAGGGCCAACTACTCCACAAGTTGACATAGACATAATGTTTTATCACAGCAACAGAAAAGGCACTAATACACCTCAAGTTTTATACCTGGATGCCTTAATTTCATGTAATTGAAGAGAACTGTGGAATAGAAAGGGTCTAGCTCATCATTTAAATTCATAGATTTTTGTCCATATGAGTTTGAAGGTGCAAATAAAAAAAGAGGGACATCATAATGCTTGAACAGATTGGTGACACTTGTCAAATATTTTCTCCAGAGTAATCTTGTGTAACTGAATGTAACTCTGTTGGGTAAAGATCTTACCAAATTCTTTATGGCCAGATTTCCCTCAGTATTAGTTTACTTTTAGGCCCTCAAAGACTACTATAAAATGAAAAGGCCTTAACAGACAAATTACACATTAAGTTTTACTCTTGTATAAAGACTAATATAAACTGCAAAACTTTACCACATTCACTACATTTATAGGGTTTCTCTGAGTGTGATTTTTTTCTCATGATTTCAAAGACTGTTGATTCATGCAAAGGCTTTACCATATCACAGGATCTCTCTCCAGTATGTGTTTCTTTATGCCTTCAGAGACTGCCTACACATTCAAAGGCTTTATCACATTGATTACATTCATAGGTTTTCTCTCCAGTATGTGTTCTTTCATGCACTTGAAGACTGGTCTGTTGTGAAAAGGCTTCACCACATGGATTACATTCACAGGATTTCACTCCAATATGTGTTCTTTTACATATTTGGAGACTATTGGCACATGTAAAGACTTAACCACATTAATTTCATTCACTAGGTTTCTCTTTAGAATGTATTCTTTCATGTATTTACAGAAGACTGTGGCATGAAAAGGCTTTATCACACTGATTATATTTGAAGGGCTTCTCACTAGTATGAGTTCCTTTATGTATTTAGAGACTACTGGCACATCCAGGTTTTACCTCATTGATAACATTCATAGGGTTTCTCTCTTGTATGTGCTGTTTTATGGATTTGAAGGTGATTGTGTTTTGAAAAGGCTTTATCTCATTGATTAGATTCATAGGGTTTCTCTCCAGTATATGTTCTTTTATGTATTTAAAGATGACCTTGAATTGCAAAGGCTTTACCACACTGATTACAGTCTTAGAGTTTCTCTCCAGTATGTATTCCTTTATGTATTCCGAGATTGTTGAGACATACAAAGGTTTTGCCACATTCATTAAATTCAGTTTCTGTCCAGAATGCATTCCTTTTGTATTTGGACATGACTGTGTCATATAAAGGCTTTATTACATTGATTGCATTTGTAAAGTTCCTCTCGAGTATGAGTTCCTTTATGTATGCAGAGATTTTTCTTGATTTTCTTTCAGTATTTTATTGTTCTCTTCCAGGACTTTTTTGATTTCTTCTAATTTGTTTGCCCTTTCCTCTAGTTGTTTACAGCGTTCTTCACATTTTTTTGTCTTTTCCTCTACACGAGCCTCTAGCTTCTTCATGATGACATTCATAAGGCTATTTTCTTCTGCTTCTTCCAATTTCTGATGTTCAGGTCTAGGTGTTGGAGGAGGGCTAGGGCCTGGTGATGGTGTATTGCTATTCATTTTGTTGTATGTGTTTCTGCCTTGACGTCTGCCCATCTCCTTGTGGTTCGTTCTTGGCCTTATCCGCACACTTGGTTCAGACAGAGCTGACAGATTCAGGAAGTCTCTCTCTCTTGTCCAGATGGGAGCTCTCTTGTCCAAATTGGAAGTCCGGGGCAGGATGGGAGCTCTTGTTCAGAAGGGAAGTCCGGGGGAGGATGGGTGCTCCCCCCCCTCTCTCTCTCTCCTCCAGATGGGAAATCCGGGGCAAGATGGGAGCTGGGGGCCAGCCTCTAAGTCTCAAGAAGAGGCTTGGGGCTCGGGCAGATGGGCGTGGGGTCAGGGCTTGGAGACTGCAGGGTCTGCCAGGGGTCTTAGAGAAGGGGATCCTTCCCGGTGGGGCTAGAAGGGAACTTGCCCGGTGACCAGAACCTGGGGCCAAGTTGGACAGGTCTTCCCGAGTGGCTGGTGCCCAGGGATGGGGTTGGGGGCAAGTTAGGGAACTCACCTGTGCTTCAGAAGGGAAGTCCGGGGCAAGATGGGAGCTGGGAGCTGGGGGCCAGCCTCTAAGTCTTAGGAAGAGGCTTGGGGCTCAGGCGGATGGGGGTGGGGGCAGGGCGTGGAGACTGCAGGGTCTGCCAGGGGTCTTGGAGAAGGGGATCCTTCCCGGTGGGGCTAGAAGGGAACCTGCCCTGTGACCAGAACCTGGGACCAAGTTGGGCAGGTCTTCCCCAGAGTGGCTGGTGCCCAGGGATGGGGTTGGGGGCAAGTTGGGGGACTCACCTGTGCTTCAGAAGGGAAGTCCGGGGCAAGATGGGAGCTGGGGGCTGGCCTCTAAGTCTCAGGAAGAGGCTTGGGGCTCAGGCGGATGGGGGTGGGGGCAGGGCGTGGAGACTGCAGGGTCTGCCAGGGGTCTTGGAGAAGGGGATCTTTCCTGGTGGGGCTAGAAGGGAACCTGCCCTGTGACCAGAACCTGGGGCCAAGTTGGGCAGGTCTTCCCCGGAGTGGCTGGTGCCCAGGGATGGGGTCGGGGGCAAGCTAGGGCACTCACCTGTGCTTCAGAAGGGAAGTCCTGGGCAAGATGGGAGCTGGGGGTCGGCCTCTAAGTTTCAGGAAGAGGCTTGGGGCTCAGGCCTATGTATGCAGAGATTACCAGCACATGCAAAGGCTTTATCACATTGACTACATTCATAGGGTTTCTCTCTAGATTGTGTTCTTTTATGTATTTGGAGATGACAGTGTTGTAAAAAGCCTTTATTACATTGATTACATCTGTAGGGTTTCTCTCCAGTATGTGTTCTTTCATGTCTTCAGAAACTATTGATTACATTCATAGGGTTTCTATCCAGTATGTGTTCTTTCATGAATTTAAAGGTTACTGTGTTGTGAAAAGCCTTTATCACATTGATTATATTTGTAGGATGTCTCTCCAGTAATGTGTTCTTTCATGTCTTTGGAGATAACTGTGTCGTGAAAAGGCTTTATCACATTGATTACATTTGTAGGGTTTCTCTCCAGTATGTGTTCTTTCATGTCTTCGGAGACTACTGGAACATGCAAAGCCTTTACCACACTGATTACATTCATGGGGTTTCTCTCCAGAATGTGTTCTTTCATGTATTTGGAGATGACAGTGTTGTAAAAAGGCTTTATCACATTGATTACATTTGTAGGGTTTCTCTCCAGTATGTTTTCTTTCATGTACTTGGAAACTACCAACACATGCAAAGCCCTTATCACATTGATTACATTTGTAGGGTTTCTCTCCAGAATGTGTTCTTTCATGCATTTGGAGAAGACTGTGTCGTGAAAAGTTTTTATGACATTGACTACATTTGTAGGGTTTCTCTCCGGAATGTGTTCTTTCATGTCTTTGGAGATGACTGTGTTGTGAAAAGGCTTTATCACATTGATTACATTTATAGGGTTTCACTCCAGAATGTGTTCTTTCATGTTTTCGGAGACTACTGGAACATGCAAAGGCTTGATCACATTGATTACATTTGTAGGGTTTCTCTCCAGAATGTATTCTTTCATGTATCTGGAGATGACTGTGTCGTAAAAAGGCTTTATCACATTGATTACATTTGTAGGGTTTCTCTCCAGTATGTGTTCTTTCATGCATTTGGAGAGTACTGGCACATGCAAAAGCTTTATCACATTGATTACATTTGTAGGGTTTCTCTCCAGAATGCATTCTTTCATGTATTTGGAGAAGACTGTGTCGTGAAAAGTCTTTATCACATTGATTACATTTGTAGGGTTTCTCTCCAGAATGTGTACTTTCATGTATTTGGAGATAACTGTGTTGTGAAAAGGCTTTATCACATTGATGACACTTGTAGGGTTTCTCTCCAGTATGTGTTCTTTTATGTATTTGGAGAAGACTGTGTCGTAAAAAGGCTTTATCACATTGATTACATTTGTAGGGTTTCTCTACAGAATGTGTTCTTTCATGTATTTGGAGACTAGTGGCACATGCAAAGGCTTTATCACATTGATTACATTTGTAGGGTTTATCTCTAGAATGTATATTTTCATGTCTTTGGAGACTATTGGCACATGCAAAGGCTTTATCACATTGATTACATTTGTAGGGTTTCTCTCCAGAATGTGTTCTTTTATGCATGTGAAGATTACTGTGTCCTGAAAAGGCTTTATCACATTGATTGCATTTGTAGGGTTTCTCTCCAGAATGTGTTCTTTTATGTATTTGGAGAGTATTGTGTTGTGAAAAGGCTTTATCACATTGATTACATTTGTAGGGTTTCTCTCCAGTATGTGTTCTTTCATGTCTTTGGAGACTACTGGTACATGCAAAGGCTTTACCACATTGATTACATTCATAGGGTTTCTCTCCAGTATGTGTTCTTTCATGTCTTCGGAGTCTACTGGTACATGCAAAGGCTTTACCACATTGATTACATTCATAGGTTTTCTCTCCAGCATGTGTTCTTTTATGTATTTGAAAATGATCATGACTTGTGAAGGCTTTACCACACTGATTACTCTCAATGATTTTCTCTCCAGTATGTGTTTCTTTATGTATTTGGAGACTACTGTTGTGTGAAAAGGCTTCATCATATTGAATACAACTATAGAGTTTCTCTCCAGTATGAATACTTTCATTATTTTGAAGATGACCATAATATAAAAATGCTTTTGCATATTGAGTATATTCAGAGGGTTTCTCCCCAATATGATGTTCTTTGTACCTGTAAAGATAATTGGCACATGTAAAAGCTTTATCACATAAGTACACTGATGAATATTTATATCTGTATGAATTAATTTTACAATTTTGTCTAATTTTTAAAACAAATAAGATCTTAAAGTTTATACTCGTAGTGTTTCTCTTCATTTAGGGCTGTTTTGTGTCTTTGAAGGTATCTGTAATGGTAAGAGCCTTTATTATAGGGTCCACATTTATAGAATCTTTTGTCTACATGAGATTCTTCACATATTTGAAGAGAACTGGAAGAACTCACAGCTTTAACATACTTATTGCACTCCTAAGTTTTCCAATAGTGAGAGTCATACTCCACTTGCAAAGTGAATCAGGACAATAGACATATTTATACATTCCAATACTCATAGAGCTTTTCTCCAGTCTGGGTGTCTTGATGTATTCCCAATAAAGTTGGAAAATCAATTAAATTTAAACTTGTATCACATTCAAAAATTCTACTCAAAGTGGGGACTATTACTTATCTTCTAATTATTCTGTGTGTGTGAGAGAGAGTTATGTTGCATCCTTCCTATGCTCACATGGCTTGTATCCAGAGTAGTGTATGATATACTGATAAAGGAAAACAAACAAATAAAATGTTTCCACACTGCATTCACACAACCTGACTTTCTGCTCCTCATAGATATATACTTGGATATATACTTATCACCTATTCAACACATATTCCTTTTACAATATCTGAGTGGCATGAAATTAAACAGATCGGTTGTTCAACAGCAGAGCTATCATGGAGCTGTAATTCAAATGGGAATATCAGTGAAGGCATTGTTTCACTGTGTTCTTTCTTAGAGGAATGCCTTGAAAACACATATCAGCTACCTGACATTGAGGTATTTGGTTTTGTGAGAATTTAACAATCATCAGTACACTTTAAACTGTGCTTATTTACATTGTCGCTTTTATTTAAAACTTCTGGGACACATTAAAATTTCTCCATAGGCACATTTGTATCGGCCAGCACATGAAAAGTACCTTCTAAGTCTTCCAGAACTTTGACAATGCTCTTCAATATCGCGGTCTTCCCAACTGTAGCCTAAAATAGAGTACCAAAAAATATATGATATATTATGGGAAATTGTGCAAAAGTTATCTTTAGTGAACCTTAGAACAATGCCAGATTTATTCATCTCATTCTTCTTCTTTCTCAATTGAAATTACAAAAGTGTATCAATAACTAAGGAAGAGTTGTCCCCTTATTTTAAAATGTGATAAAAAAAAATTCAGTCTTACCTACAGCAGTAAGGTTTCTGTAGGTCTCCCACATTACATCTTTGTAGAGATTCTTCTGGGAAGGATCCATCAAAATCCACTCCTCCCAAGTGAAGTCGATATGCACATCATCATAGGTCACTGCAGTCTAAAATATCCCATACATGTGTACAACAGAAAGTGTGATACTGACAGCATGGTGATGTATACTTCTTTGGCAGTATATTCATATAATTCTGGGGCTCCCCACAGTTATTCCATGACACAAAAGTTCTAATCATCAACTCATTTTTAGAAAACAAAACTGAACAATGAGGTTCACATCTGTCATTTCTAAACATTTTGTCTAGGATATAGCCTTGCAGGAGAAATGCCTATTAAGAGATATAAAGAGGGGCTGGAGAGATAGCTCAGTGGTTAAGAGCACTGGCTGTTCTTCCAGAGGTCCTGAGTTCAATTCCCAGCAACCACATGGCTCACAACCATCTGTAATCAGATCTGGTACCCTCTTCTGGCCTGCAGGCAGACATGCAGACAGCACACTGTATACATAATAAATAAATAAATAAATAAATAAATAAATAAATAAATAAATAAACGAATGAATGAATGAATTTTTTTTGTTTTTCGAGACAGGGTTTCTTTGTGTAGCTTTGCGCCTTTCCTGAATCTTGCTCTGTAGACCAGGCTGGCCTCGAACTCACAAAGATCCTCCTGGCTCTGGCTCCCGAGTGCTAGGATTAAAGGCATGCTCCACCAACACCCGGCTAGCCTCACAACCAAAAATCTTTTTTTAAAACAAGAGAGATATAAAGAGAGAAGCAAGCAAACAGATCAAAGTACACATTAGAGAAATTGAATGAACAATTACTAACTACAAAAAAGTGGGCAAGTTGGGTGTACTGGCTCAAGTCTTTAATCCCAGCACTCACAAGGCAAAGGCAGGAGAATTGAGAGTTTGCTGCCAGCCTGCCTATGCAATGAATTTCAGGTTAGCTAGTTACATATTATTAAGACCCTTTCTCCCCCATAAAAATAAATTGTACAAGAAAGGTAGAAAGAACTCACAGGTTTCTATGGAAGTTTCTACAAAGAATTATGCATACACTCCAGTTCTATTTTGATCTTCCAGAAACCAGTTTAAATTATAACAATAATAAAGATCTTACTAAAAGGGAATGCATGTTTAAAGTTACAAGTGAACAGATGAAAACATTAGCAATATAAATGTTGACCATAAAAAATAACATAGGACAGTAGAAATGGCTCAATATTTAAGAGCTCTTGCTGGTCTTACAGACAGTTGGGCTCATCATAAATGGGGGCTTACAACTATCCATTACTACAAGTTCAGGGGTTGTGAAACTATCTTCTGATTGCTGTGAGGACCAGGCACACATGTGGTACATATCCATGCATACAAGCAAAAGATGCACATTCCTCAAAAGAATTGAAAACCAACATAATAGGTAGGAAGAATGTCACACAGCTGCAATTGAATGACTCACAAGGCTCATGCAGTTTTAATGTCATGAGTATGCCATCCTGGGAAAGAGAATTATACATTCTGCCATAATACAAAATTCAAGATGTGGGTGAAGCTCAGCAAAACAGCATATGCTTGACATGTAGAAATACCTATACAACAAGCCCATCACCCAATAATATAAAAACAAAAAAGCCCAGGCATGATGGCCAACATTTAATCACAGGATAATTTGGATCTCTGAGTTTAGGTCAGCCTGGTATACAGAGGTACTTTCAGGACAGCCAGGGCTACACAGAGAAAACTTCTCTTCAAAAACAAAAATAAAAACAACAAAATGGACAAAAACTCAGGTTACAAAATGGCTTAGCACTGAATATCAATTGCTTCAACTATATCTTATGGGATTTAGTGATACCATGTATAGCAGTGGTATAAGACATGATAGCCAGACACAAAGAACATGAGCTAAGGACAAGGGCTGTGGAATGCTCAGGTGACTGGGCTGTACCAGTGCCTGTGCTTGAGCCCATCTGGGCTGGCTGGGAAGATGTCTGTGTGACTGTGCTGTGGTATGGGTCTGGTGGCTTGCTCATTGTGGACATTGTTGCTAGGGTTGGGGAAACAGTTGCAGTGTCATTTTCCTGAGTCTCAGACAGGACTTTGCTGTGAACAGTTTTCCTCAGGGTGGCTGTGGTTGGTGAAGAGGTGTTTGTAACTGCCAAACTTGTCATGGGTAAAGGTTTGTTTGTGTCAGTGACTTTGTCCAGTGTTAATGAGAGTGGAATTAAAGCTGACTTCTCAGGAAGTGTGGGTGTCCCAGTTACAGATGATAGGATGGTATCCTCTGGTGTGCTTAATGCTGTTGAAGGTATTGTCATGGTCCTATTTGTTTTTCTGAGGCCTAGAGACACTGATGATCCTATTCCAGTGTTGGCGGACTTTGGTGATAATAGAATTGTACCTAGAGGCATGATAACATTAGAAATTGTCTGTGCTGACTGGGAAGGTGTCTGTGTGATTATGCTGTGGTGTGTGTCTGGTGACTTGCTCATTGTAGAGGTTGTTGCTGTGGTTGGGGGTACAGCTTCATAGGAAATGGACTGAGGCTAAAGACACTCAAATTCCTTCTCCAATGAGGAATTTCATCCAGAAGGACTCTTCCTACTAAAGGTTCCCCAAGCACCCAAAAGAAAGCTATCAAGGAGAGAGAAGTATTCAAATACATTATCCTATCTGGGAGAGTTTTCATTCAATTGAAAACATTCTGAACATAGGCTTATGGTCACCCCGTGATCAAAACGCATTTAGTCTATCTTCAATGATCCTCATAGTCTTCAATAGCACCAACAATTTCAAATGTTCAAGGTCTCTTTGGACACTCAGGTGATTCCTTGACTCTGACATCTTGTAAAATCAGAAGAGAAGTTACATCTTTCCAACATACACTGGCACAGAATACCCATTACCATTCCCAAAGAGGAAGTGGAACACAGTGAGTGAAGACTGGACCAAGGCAAGACTGAAACCCAGCAGGGTAAACACCAAATCCAGCAGCTCTGTCTCAGACATATGAGGCTTCAGTTTCAAAGCTTAGGTGTCTCATTTTCCTGAGATTTCTCATATATCTCTTTGGCTACTTCCATTCCCTATATGCAGCTCTCCATGGCAGACGTCTCACAGCTTTGGTATCTCAACATTTTGTAGTCTCAAAATGCAACCCGGGCTTCATGCTCAAAGCTTCTCAAGCAATGAACTTTCACAGGATCCTCACTGGGGATCTGACTCTGCCAAACATAGATGACTGCAAAAGTCCTAAACTGAAACCACAGATCAGGAATCCATGACCAGAAATTTTGATTCTTTCTTATTTCCAGAACCAGCACAAGTTTGGCTTCTTAATTGAGATGGACCTTGCAGAGTTTGGACAACACTTGCAGCAGGTTTTGTATGAAGCTGCTTCCTGGGCATAGGAATCACTTTGCCTAATCCTCTCATTAATTGAAGGCTTAACATGAAGCCCTTAGGGTACCTAGATAGGCTTTCTTCTCTTTAATGGTGATCTCCTTGAAAATTCCTATCTGTTTCAGTACATGACTGCCATCTGAAACTACCTTTTCATTGTCACTGGTTTCTAAAAAAATTATTGCTTTTTTCACTGTAGACCTGAATGAGTCATCAGTAATAAGCAAGCAGCAGATTCAATATTCCATCTAAGAAATCAGCCCATTACTTTTTAATTTGGCCTTACTCAATTTCTCAGGGCAAGGGCAGAATAAGGAAGATTCTAGGCCAAATAAGACACAAATGACCTCTAGCTTAATGTTTCATAGAGTCCACTTCTCACTAAAATCTATGACCTTGACCTCCTCTTTGTGCATTACTCTCAAGAGTCTCATCTTCCTCATCCTACAAGAACAGCCTATTGAGTTCTGTGTATAGTTTTCTATGACTTTTGTCATTTAAGTCCTGATATCTTCTACATTCCTCTAAAGGTCAACATTCCCAGATTCTTCCCAGGAACATAATCACTTTTGGTGTTCCATTTTTTGTTCTAACTTGCTTTTCTGCTGCTGTGATTAAATCCTCTAATCAAAATCATCTCAGGTAAGTTTATTTAGCTGATTCTGCCAGGTCACAATCCATCATTGTGGTATAGAAAATGAAGATTAAAACAATAGGCAAACACTGTTTCCTGGCCTTCTCACTTGCTTTGTCACTGTCTTGTGCTCAGCCAGCTCTCCTATCCATCCCAGGTCCACTTGCTTAGAGATACTGCCAACTCACTAGAAGAGCCTTCCCACATCAATCATCAACACAATCTCTTACAGACATAGCAAGTCCTGTCAATTATGAATAAACCAGCTTTGAAAATAGTTAAGCAAGTGTATTTGTGTCAGGATGGAGAAACATTTGGGGGATATATGTCCAAGAGTGGTAATAGCTGGGTTTTGAGGTAGATAGATTCCCAATTATCTGAGGAACTGGTATATTGATTTCCATAATGGCTGAACAAGTTTTAACTCCCACCAGCAATGGAGGAGTGTTCCCCTTGTTCCACATCCTGGCCAGCATGATCTGTCATTTGTGTCATTCATCTTTGTAAGATGAAATACCAAAGTAATTTTGATTTACATTTCATTGATTGCCAAGGATGTTCAACATTTCCTTAAGTGTTTTTCAGCCATTTTAGATACCTCTATTAAGAATTCTGTTTAGCTATGTACCATATTTTTTAACTGAACCATTTTATTTGTTGATGTCTAGTTTCTTGAGTTGTTTATTATTCTGAGTGAGGCAACCCAGAACCACACAGACAAATGTGATATGTTATTCACTTATAATTAGACATTAGCTGTCAAGTAAACAATACCAACAATATAATCCACAGACCCAGAGAGGATAAGCAACCAGGATGGTTGTGGAGGCAGGAGAATGCATGGATCTCCCTGGAAAGAGGAGATAGAATTGATTTTATGGGTGGACTGGGGGCAAGAACAGAAAATATCAAGTAAGAGAGGGACAGAGGGAGAGAATATAGGAAAAAGTGAGTGCAATAGGGTAGCTATTAGGGGGTGATGTGGAAACCTAGTATGGTAGAAACTTTGTGGAAGCTATCAGGGTGACTCTAATGAGGACTCCAAATATTTGAGAATATGGAGCCTGAACTAGCCATATAATGCTCCCAGTGGTGGGAATGGGACACCAGCCTAGCCACAAAAATGTTCAACCCATACTTACCTTGTCTGCAAGATATTCTGGGGTAATGGTGTCTTGGAATTTGTGTAGTAATCAACCAATTACTAAACTAACTTGAGGCCCAAGATCAAAGAGGGAACCCATGCCCAACACTGCTTGGATGAACAGGAACCAGGGATGGCTCAGAGAACTAGGGTAGAACCAAATACAACTGACCAAAAAGAAAAAAGTCAATGAATTGACATCTAACAATGTTCTATTATCATAGATTAGTACCCAGTCCAATTGTCATCAGAGAGGACTCCTCCTGAAGCTGATGGGAGCAGATGCAGTGATCCTCATCCAAATATTAGCTAGAACTCTGGGAACCCTGCATAAGGGTGGACTGTAGGACCCAGAGAGGTCAAGGACACCAGGAGAACATGTCCACAGAATCAACTAGGCAGGGACCAAAGGGGCTCAAAGAGACAGACGCAGCAATCATGGGTCCTGCATGGGTCTGTGCCAGGTCCTCTGCACACATGCTGTGTTTTTTTTACCTTGATGTGTTTGTGGGAGTAAGAGTATCTCTGACTATTTTCCCTACTCTTAGATCCTTTTCCTCCTCCTGGGTTGCCTAATGCAGCCTTGATATGAGAATTTGTGCCTAATCATACTATAACTTGTTGTGTTATGTTTTGTTAATATGCCTGGGATATCTGCCCTCTAGTGAACAGAAATGAAGGAGGAGGGGATTTAGGGGGGAGAGAGGTACAGAGAAGGTGTAGAAGGAGGGGAAACTGTATTTTGGGGTGTATTGTGTGAGAAAATAAATTTTAATAAAGAAAGGAAGTAGCGGAATATGGACACAGTGAGGCAAGATTGGACCAAGGCAAGACTAAAACTCAGCAGGGCAAACACCAAATACTGTTGCCCTGTCTCAGATACATGGGGCTTCATTCTCAAAGGACTTAGATAGCTTTAACACTGCAACTTTTCATACATGTCTCTCCTTTGCTACTTCCACTCCATGTATGTAGCTTTCCATGGCAGATGTCCCATAGCTTGGGTATTTCAACATCTGATGGTCTCAAAATGCAACCCAGCTTCATCTTCACAACTTTATGCAATGAACACTCATAGCCTCCACACAGTTTCTGACTCTGCCAAAAGCAAAAGTGTACAACAGTGCTAAAGTGATGCCATGGAAGAAATCATGACCATTAAATTGTGCATCTTTCCTGTTTTCAGAACCAGTACAACATGGGTGATTCCTCCAAATTTGGCTTCTAAGTTGTGATGGACCTTGCCATGCTTCAAACTGCTTTGCAGCAGACTCTGTATAAAGTTGCAACCTGGCACTAGAAATCACTTTACTCAATCCATCTATAAATTAAAGGTTTAGCTGATGGGGTCTTACACATAGGGCTGATAGGCATCTACTGTAAAGCAAGGGAGTTCTCTTTAATAGTAACAGTCTTCTTGAAAGTTCCTGCTGGCTACACCAGTGGACTGTCATCTAAAACTACATAGTGCTATTTTTCAAATTTTTATTAAGAAATTTTCTATTCATTTTATATACCAACCATAGATACCCCCTCCTCCCTCCTGCCATCTCTCAGCATTCCCCCCCAACCCCCCATTCCCACCTTCTCCAAGTCAGGGTTTCCAATGGGGAGTCAGCAGAGCCTGGTACATTCAGTTGAGGCAAGTCTAAAGCCCTCCCTTCTGCAAAAGGCTGCCCAAGGTGTCACACCTAAGGCACTGGGCTCCAAAAAGCCTGCTCATGCACCAGGGATGGATACCAATCACCCTGCCTAGGGGCCCACCAAACAGTTCAAGCTAAATAACTGTCTTCCATATCCAGAGGGCCCAGTCTAGTCCCATGGGGGCTCCTCAGCTATTGGTTCACAGTTCATGTGTGTCCACTAGTTTGGCAGGCATCTCTGCATGTTTTCTCATCATGATCTCAATGTCCCTTTCTTTTAGAATCGCTTCTCTCTCTCATCAATTGGACTCCTGGAGCTCAGCCTGGGACCTGGCCATGGATCTGTGCATCTGATTCCATCAGTAACTGGATGAAGGCTCTATAATGACAGTTAGGGTATTCACTAATCTAGTTACTGGAATAGACCAGTTCAGGTACCCTCTCAACTATTGCTAGTATTCCAAGGTGAGGTCATCCTTGTGGATTCCTGGGAACTTCCCTAGCACCCTGTTTCTCCCTATTCCCATGATGTCTTCATTTATCATGGTATCTCTTTCCTTGCTCTCCCACTCTGTCCCTGTTCTAGCTCAAACCTCCCTTTTCCTTATGTTCTCATACCCCATTCCTTGCCCTCCATTAACCCCCCAACACCCCCAGGTTGCTCATGTAGATCTCATTTATTTCTCCATCTCTGTGCTACCTATGTGTCCCCCTTGGGGGCCTCTTTGTTAGCTAGCTTCTCTGGAGCTGTGAGTTGTAGTCTGACTATCCTTTGCTTTATACATCTAGTATTCACTTATGAGTGAGTACACACCATGTTTATTCTTCTGGGTCTGGGCTACCTCACTCAGGATGATATTTTTCTAGTTCCATCCACTTGCCTGCATACTTTATGCTATCATTTTTTTTAACTGCTGTGTAGTACTCCATTGTGTACATGTGCCACATTTTCTTTATCCATTGTTTGGATGAGTGGCATCTAAGTTGTATCCAGGTTCTGGTTATTATGAATAATGTTGCTATGAACATAGCTGAGCATGTGTCCTTGTGGTATGATTGAACAATCCTTGAGTATATGCCCAAGAGTGTATAGATGGGTCTTGAGGTAGACTGATTCCCAATTTTCTGAGAAACCAAAATACTGATTTCCAAAGTGGCTGAACAAGTTTGCATTCCCACCAACAGTGGAGGAGTGTTCCCCTTGCTCCACATCCTTTCCAACATAAGCTGTCTTCAATATTTTTGATCATAGCCATTCTGTCAGGTGTAATAAGTTATCTCAGAGTCATTTTGATTTGCATTTCCCTGATGACTAAGGATGTTGAGTAATTCTTTAAAAGTTTCAACCACTTGAGATTCTTCTATTGAGAATTCTCTGTTTAGCTCTGTAGCCCATTTTTAATTGTATTGTTCGATATTTTGAGGTCTAGTTTTTTGAATTCTTTATATATTTTGGAGATCAGCTCTCTACAATTAATAAATGGGACTTCCTGAAATCTTTTGTAGGGCAAAGGACACAGTCAATAAGACAAAACAACAGCCTACAGAATGGGAAAAGATCTTCATCAATGTCACATCTGACAGAAGAAATGCATTTAAAGAAAATGAAATTAAAAAATAATAACAATTGTCTTTTAGCATGATAAAATTAATTTATTTTTAAGATAAAAAACTTAGCTATATTAGCTATATTGACTTTCAAAAAGAGTAGAATCTTCCCTAGTTGAGGAAATGCAATTAATAAGAGACTGACTGATCTTGCCCATGTGCACATGTTGGCTACTGAGATCTGTAACTTGACACACAGAGTTACAGGCAATGGTCTATTTCTCAATCTTCTAAGCTGACATAATTCTGTCAAGCAGGACTGAACATATCTGCAAATGAGAGTTGTCTAATTGGAAATTCAATATTCATTGGCTCAAACTAACTTTCTCAAATTGTACACCCACCAATCTGGTCTGTGTTCATGATATGAATTAAAATATGCTGGAAAAATACAAAATCACTCAACCTGAAACAATAAGGTCCTCTTTCATAATGGTGACTCCAGCAGCTGATTGCCAATCCTGTTTCCCCCTAAAGTACACACAATAAACTATTCCTCCTATTCTCGTCTGAAGGCATAAGCCATACTCCACATGCAAATCTTTTTCCTGTGACTGCAATGGATAGTCAACTACATGACACAAATGGGTAATTTTAAAACTCTGAGGTGGTAGAGTCATTTAATTTAAGAATTTATAATGTTTGATCATGGAAACCAAGGTCATCACTGTGGAGACCAAGGAGTACTGGAATTAAGGCCACTTGAATCAATATCGAAGAGTTTCTCTCAGAAAAAATTTTCTAAATAGCTGGAGGTGCAGCTCTTCAAGAATTAATATGCCTTCCAAAGGAGAAATCACTCCATACACTTGAGATTAAAAAAGAAAAATTTTATTAATGACAGCATGCATCTATTTCTGACTAATGCTCAATGAGGAGCCAGCCTGGAACAGATTTTACATTCCACATTTTCTGTCATTCTTAAGTTTCTTTTAGGTTCGGGCTCCAGTTACACTTTGAACAATTTAAATAGGATTAGGAGATTGCAAGTCTAGCCACTTAGGCAGATGGGAAACTCACCCAGCAAAGATAGTCCCAGTATTATTCCTTAAGTACACCACTAACCTGAAACAGCAGGTCATTCTTCAGTGACAGGGTCCTGAGGTGGAAGTGCCGGGAGATGAGAAGGCACCTCCTCATCCAGGGGATGAGAAGGGTAGGAAAAGTAGAAGTCAGAAAAAAAAAGGCTGGTATGGGGAAGTCTTGTACAAGTTATGCCTCATGCCAAGTAAACTTCTTAAGAAGAATAGCATCTTCCAGTGGGAAATGGAAGAAAATGAGAGACTTCTATGAAGTCAACAGAAGCTACCATACAAAGGGGCAAACTCAGGAGGAGGCAATTCACACAATGCTGCACAAGGAGAACATAGAGTATCTCAGAAACATTACTGGCTAAGCACACAGTGGCCTTGGGATTGATAACCATAGTGCCATGTGGTAATAAGAGTTGTATTCCCAGGATCTGAAGCAACCCCTCCACAAAGGTCCTGGCCCCAGATCATTACCAGCTCTCCCTAGCATATTCCTGGTTTTAAAGAAGGAACTCTAATTTATTCTCAATATATCAGGTCCTTAGAGAAAACTCCCAAGTCCTAGACTCCAGGTCTTTTCTGGCTCTCTGAAGCACCTTCCTTCTCTCTGTGTGAGGGCCTAGAGGAAAAGTCTTGTTGATCAGGCCATCATTCAACACAACAGTGTTTTCCTTTTCAAATAGGTATCACCTTGTCCACCTGTCAGAATCATGCTTTTCTCAAGAAAAGAATTAAGACCTTAATTGCACACCAGGCCTTAAGGATGGTTGTGACCCTGTAGTGCCCCCTAGAGCAGCTTGTTAGAGGCCTCTTCTTTGATATAAGGATGGGCCTAGTGGCTGCTTGAAAATCAGGGGTGTCTCCTTTGTCATTGTTTGGAGCCAAATGCCTGGACAATCCTGGTGAACAAATGTGTATCCTAGCATCTTAATCTCTAACAGGCCTGGTTAGCATATACTTATCTTTGTGGTATTTTAGAGGCAGCTTCCCTTAGCTAAATTCTACTCTCTATGACTTACTATCTCCTAAGCATTGGTAAATCCTTTACATCACCAATGCTACTTTTCTACATCACAGCTTAGTAGGAGAGTGCTACTCAACACAAGAGTTGCCATTTATAATCCCTATAAAATTATTTGCAAATTCATCATTAGAGAAACTAGGCCTCTACAAATTTAAGAGCTGCCTTCCATGACTGCATGAAAAGCATGTTGACCTTGACTACAAAGATGTTTCTACACATAGCTCCCTGTTCCCAATGCTCTGAGCAGAGGCAGTCCGCACAGCAATGTTATTCAGAGTCCTGCACCTGGGTCCAAGGAGTTGCAAGGACCACATGGTACCTCACAGGCCGGGAATCTGGCCACAGGTTCCCACCCAACCCCAGAGAGGACTGCCACACTGGCTTCTGAGGCTCACCATTTGCTCCTCCTGACCTAGGGACAGCGGCCTCTTGCTCACCATGCCGTGGCTTCCCAGCTCACCCATGCTCTCTCCTCTGCTCCTTCCAACAGCACAGGCAGCACAAAAACCACTGGTGTACACTCTATTACAAAGACAAGCCTGCAGCCTGGCCCTGGAAAGCCTACCCCCACCACTCTCCTCTGACTGGCAGGTAAGCCTGGAGGGCCTGATTGGCTAGTGAGGCCTGAGTGACAAGAGCACCTCCCTTAGGGTAACAGTGTGCTTAAAGACACTGCACAGTGGTTCCTGGCCCTGCCTTCCACCCAAGACCCAGACCTTTTCTAGATCTGCAGAGATTTCCATTACAGCAGCACTTGCCCCTGGCTCAAATAGCTGACCTTGCTATATTCCTGCACTCCACAGGCACTTCCTCTTCTTCCTTCTATATACCATGTGGCTAGCTTGCACAGCCCATTACACAATGTGGAGTGGAGTGATTCCACTCTCCACCAGGTTGAAAGATGCCCAGAATATTAACAATTAAAGAAAGATTTTTAGGACACAAAATGAAATGTCTGTTTTATGGCTTCACACTGAGGTCTGATGAACTCAGGTACTTTTTACCTGGTTGTCACAGGGACTTTAGACAACCAGGAGAGAAAAGCAGGAATCAGATCACAGACAAGATAGATCTTTGTTCCACCAGAAGGCTGCATGATGGTTCCACTGCTTTAGGAGTTTTATTCCTGAAATTCATTTCAATCTCTTGACAATTTAACAACAATATGAAGTGTAGTCTTCACAACAAGTTGAATACTTAAAGAGAAATGGAACAAGTTCCTTTATGAGCACTACTGTTAGGTACAACATCTTCCTCTGGGCAAGTGAAAAGAAAATAAAAGAAAACAAAACAAAACAAAAAACAGAAACAGTATTAGTAACATTCTCTGCTTGAACAGAACTAATAGAATCAATCTCCCTATGTAGGTAGAAAGTGAATTTATTAGAATGTCTCACAGTCTGTGGTCCAGCTAGTCCAACACTGGCTGTCAACTAATGAAAAGTTGAAGAATTCAGTACTTCTTCAATCCATGAGGCTGGATGTCTCAAATGGTCTTCAGTATACACCAGAATTCCTAAAAATTGGGCTCTAAAGAGAGTAAATGAATGACCTTCCTAGGCAAAGAGAAAGAGCTTCCTTCTTCAATATTCTTTGTATATATATAGGCTGCCACCAGAAGGTCTGGCCAAGATTAAAGATGGATCAAATTACCTTGAAGATCCAGATTAATGAAGGGTCTTCCCATTTCAAAATTTTAATTAAGAATAATCTCTCACGGGTATACCCAAGTGCTGTCAGCCACAAAAATATGAAGTGGGATTCAGCCATCATTGACAAGTCCAACCCATTAGAACTGGGGGTTCTGGTAGAGGAGTTAAAAGCCTAAAAGCAAGGTGTTTTGGAGTTATTGCCTTTTCAATGTATTGGCTGTTTCCTGCAGTGAATTTCTTGTGTGAAATTGTAGCTTTCTCATCTGTTACTACCATGGAATCCATTTCACAAGAGCTTCTACCAGTGTAATTGATCATTATTGGGCACAATTTCCCCTATGCATTTGGGGTGTATTGATAACTTCCCACAGTTATGTGTGAAAACAGTTACACAGGCAAAATTCTGAGACATTCTCAGACATTCAAGGACAAAGCATGAGCATATCGTTGATTTGCAACCCTTAGATAGATAGAAATGTACTCTGGCTTTACCTCACCTGCAGATAAGAAAAACTATCCTGAACTAACCTCACTAACCCTAAACTCTTAACTCCTTATACTTACTTTCACCTCAGTTTATTAACACGAGACTTTAGCTTAGAGATTTATTGCTTGTAAACACTGAGATATAGTGGAAAAGGTAATCAGCCATTTGCTAGTACGTGGAGATGAGTAAACTTTCCCAAGAACCCTTTGAGGACCTGTCCCTCCATGGCCAGAGGGGCTGGAAGGTGCCAGGTTCTGTTTCTTGTACAAATTAAGCTTAATTCTATCTTGATTCTGCATCTTTAAGCAATAGGTGTAATCTTCAGATCTAAGAAGTTCCTTTTAAGCAACTGATTATAGCTAAAGTGCTACAGCAGACCAAAAGCTGCACATCTTCCTCTACTGCTTAGGCAGGTTGCCTAGTAACCAAAGATGCTTACCCTGCCTGTTGGAAAAATGACTCATGAGAGCCCTTTGGAAGCAGAGCAGGTGGAAAAGACAGTTTTACCTTATTCATCATTTTCACCGATTAATAGATTTTTTTAACTTATATGTAGCCACATTTAGGAATGCAGTTTGAGCACAGGAATTCCTCCCTTAGATTTCTTTTGTGGATTTAATTCTTAGTTGACCTCACCAGAAAACTTTCACTAGCCACTCCCACCTTGTGTCATAAGTGAAACCTGATAGTTATTGCTCTGCGTATGAATTTCAAGCCTCTCCTTGCATTGCCAAAGAATTATTGTTTTTAAATGTATATAGGCCGGTACCCTTGCTGTAGAGATGATGCTTACTTGGAACAATAAAAAGATGGACTGAAAGAGCACAGTGTGAGTAGATTCATTCCTCTCCCCTCACATCTAGTTTTCCTCCACTGGTTGTAGAGTCTCCTTTTGACTCAGAAAGTCTTTAAAGCAAGCCCCTAAAAGCTTTTGTTATCCTTACCCAATTCTTTGTGCATTAGTTAATTCCAGAGCTAGTCTGTTTGGGTACCAAAAACAGTCCTCACAAGAGGCAAGACAGAAGATCTGAGAAAGATTTCTTACCTGAAGGAGGCAAGAGGAATGTGGGAGTCATTTCCAAAGCAATGCTTTGCCTAAGCAACAGAAGCATGGGTATTTTACGTGGGGAGTCTGTAAACATTCATGTAGAGTTCTGCTATTCTCACACTGACAATGGAGAGAGAATATAAATACAGAAAACACAAAGGAAAAGTCACCTATCAGCACTGTGGTCACTGATCTTAGTTGGATGGCTCTGCTGAGCTACTGTAACCTAAGAACAAGGCTTCTTTTGCCTCTGAGCAGGCAGGTTCAGAAGAAGGCCACAGCTGCTTCCACACTGGATCATTTTGACTAGGAGTTCATTTTAACAAGCCCTGGCTGCTGTCTGTCTCAGGACTGTGACATTGCTGTAGAGAATTCCACTATTTCCTTTTTCTAACTTTTTTAAAAATTTGGTTATATGGGTATTTTACCTGCATGTGTCTTTGCACAGAACCTACAGAGGCCAGAAGAGAGCAAGATATCCCTGGGCCTGGAGTTACAGCAAATCGTTAGCTAACATGTGGGTTCTGGGAATGGAATTTGGATCTTCTGAAACAACATCCAGTGATCTTATCTGCTGAACAATCTCTCTAGCCCCTTTTATTATTTAAATTTTATTTCTACACATTTTAATTAAAAGATACAGCATCACTTTCCCCTTGTTCTCTCTTCACTCCATCCCTTTTCCAATGTTTCCCTTCCAACTTCTTCCTTGTCAAGTATGTATGAGTAAGTATGCTGAAATACATGAAGGTAACCTGCTGAGTCTGTTTTTGTTGGTTGTATATGGTTGCAGGGCTGACGACAGTGTAATAGAGAGCAGTAAGGGAATGTACATTAGTGACACAGAAGAGGACTCAAACTTGTATGTTGAAAGTGTGTTTCAGTAACAGGCCTTGCAGATGTCCATGAATTCATATCCAGGTTCTTTTCATTTGGAGCACCAAACAGGTCAGTGGAGTAGTCTCATTTCTATTAAACTGATAAAATAACCTGACTCAAAGTAACTTTGGGGGAAAACATTCATTCAACTTATAATTTTATGGTATATTGCTATCAAACAAGATGTTTCCATCCATGGTCCCCAAAGTATCATGTTATTAATAATGTAAAACACTCTCACCTTCTTAAATCCCAAAGTGTTGAAAAATTTCAACATTTATTAAGTCTACAGACACATAAATGTATATTCTGTGAAAAAAAATGAGTAAGAGCCCCCTGTTTTCAAAAAGGGGAGAACAGGAGAATAGCAAATAATCAATCACATTTAAGGAAACCAAAACCTAGCAGCTTCCTGTATCACACTATACAAGTTCTGAGACTCTAATGATATTCTGGGCTCTCAGAGACTGTGGAAGCTCCATGTTTCAGGCTCTGCCATCCCTAGCACACACAGCCGTCCTACCATCCCAGTTCTACTCCATAACTGCAGCTCTACTTGGTAATCCTACAGTCCAAGAACCTACCACCTCTTCAGGTGTCCACTGTACTCACTGACCTCTCAGGGCCTCTCCACAGGTGTTTCAAATCTGTTCCAGTGTCATCAGCTCTTCATGAGTCCTTCAGTCTTGGATTGGCAGGCAAGATACCGAGGCAGAAGAATCCCAGCAAATTACCAAACTGTCTGGGCTTCACCCAGATATCAAGCAAAGGTAGTATCTATTCCTTCGGTCTACTGTATGTGGATTCTACTTTTTACCTGACAGCTTACTGAATTTGAGGGGACACAAAGGGGTAAAGAAAAAAACACAGCAGACAGGAGGAGACATGAAGGAGATGGGAAAGGACAGGAGGAGACAGGAAAGAACCTGAGCATCCCCAGGGCACTGGAGGTGCTTCAGTTCTCTGAGTCCCAGTATCAGCTCCCTGGAGTCTCTCCTGTCTGGTCCATCTAGTCCTGACCTCCTGGAGATGGTGCACTGAAGGAGCCTGGGAAGTGCTCCTATTCCCAGCCTTGCAGTTATTGTTTGTACCTCAAACCAACTTGGCTTGTCCTCAGTCAAGTGACAAGAACACAGAAATGTGAGCAGGGGAAGAACAGAAAGATATTAACCCTATCCAATCAGCAGCCTGGCAAAGTCTTCTCCCTATCCTCTACACTCACATCCTGAGACCCTGTCACCCTAGAAATGTTGTGAGCCTAAATTTTAAGGCAATTGGAACTTCCATCTCCCACAGCTTCGACCTTGGGGTTCACATGTCTCATGGAAAAAGACACCTTAAGCATTGGAGGTGAGATTATCCAGAGGCCCACAGTCTTGTTCTGGTCTGTAGAAGACAGCAAGGGACAGTTTCCTGAGCCCACCATAGACTCATCTGTTCCTGGGGGCCTGCCTCCATACCCCACTGTACACTCAGTCCTTGTATGTTCCTGGGGGCCGGCCTCCATACCCCACTGTACACTTAGCCCTTGTCTGTTCCTGGGGCCTGCCTCCATACCCCACTGTACACTCAGTCCTTGTCTGTTCCTGGGGGCCTGCCTCCATACCCCACTGTACACTCAGTCCTTGTCTGTTCCTGGGGGCCTGCCTCCATATCCCACTGTACACTCAGTCCTTGGATGTTGTTGGAACCCTCAGACTCCAGCCTCTGCCTCCTAAGTTTTGAGATCACAGGGTTGGGACACCATGTCTGGCTTTGGTGACTTCTTATTCCACTTTACTGGGTGTCATGGAGTGAACATGTGGACACTCAAAAGGTAAAATTTTAAAAGTCAATAAAAAGAAGGTTTATAAGAAGTAACCATGGTGCCAAGTAATGGTGATTGATTACACTGTATCCATAGTCAGGAAGCAGATGGTGATGAATGTTGGTCATTATTACATAATTCAGTACCAAATCCATGGAATGGAATGGTGCTATCATTTCTAGAAGGCAGAAGAGTCTTCTCATCTCAATGAACTTAATATATAAGATAATCTCTCATAAGCACACCTCAGAGAATAACATGATCTAGATAAGCCCTCAGAGGTGTGACTGGAGGAGTGTCCCTTGACTGATTGAAAATCAATATTAGCCATCACACAAAATTAATAAAATTTGCTGTGTAGACTGCCTGTGTAGACAGTGACACTATTCCTTTTTTTAATGATATCTCAAACACCAATGAGCCATGTTTGAAGACAAAGTACATAAAACATAGGAGTATGGACTTACTCCTTTCCCAGATGTAAACAGCAATTTGCTAAGAATCTCCAGGACAGGATTATGAACTCCATGTAGAGCAAGGCACAGTACAGAACCCTTCTGACCCATGTTTTCACTTTATTAAATCAGAATCCTACCCAAGCCACCTCAGGAACTGACCGATGATCATTTTTACCAAAGAGAAGGCAAGAAGGAGACAAAGAGACAGATAGACAGAGAGAAGGACAGAGAGAGAGAGAGAGAGAGAGAGAGAGACTCCCTAAGGACCCATTGAAATGGAACTTACAAAGTCAACAAACTGTAAACATGGCTTAGTGTCAATTCTTAAGTGTGGCTCTCCCTCACAAGACCACACTATCCAAAAGTCCTTTCTTTCTAATAATATCTGTGCTAAATCCATGATAAACATCTCTTTTTAGCCAGGTGTGGTCATATGAGACAGAGGCAGGTGGATGTCTGTGAGTTCCAGGTCTAGCCTATCTACTACATAGTGAGTTCCAGGTCAGACAGGGTTAGAACATGAGACTGTGTCTCTCCAAATGATCTTGTTATCAAAGAGGAGAGAGAGTCAGAGAGACTGAGAAACTGAGAGGAGGGGAGGGGAGGGGAGGGAAGGGGAGGGGAGGGGAGGGAGAGGGAGAGGGAGAGGGAGAGGGAGAGGGAGAGGGAGAGAGAGAGAGAGAGAGAGAGAGAGAGAGAGAGAGAGAGAGAGAGAGAGAGAGAGAGACTCCCTAAGGACCCATTGAAATGGAATTTACAAAGTCAACAGAACTGTATACATGGCTTTGTGTCAATCCTTAAGTGTGGCTCTCCCTCACAAGACTACACTATCCAATCGCCGGGCGGTGGTGGCGCACGCCTTTAATCCCAGCACTCGGGAGGCAGAGCCAGGCGGATCTCTGTGAGTTTGAGGCCAGCCTGGGCTACCAAGTGAGTTCCAGGAAAGGCACAAAGCTACACAGAGAAACCCTGTCTCGAAAAACCAAAAAAAGAAAAAAAAAGACTACACTATCCAAAAGATCACTCCAAAAACTCTTTTTTTTTTTTTTTTTTTTTTTTGTTTTGTTTTTGTTTTTCGAGACAGGGTTTCTCTGTGTAGCTTTGCGCCTTTCCTGGAACTCACTTGGTAGCCCAGGCTGGCCTAGAACTCACAGAGATCCGCCTGGCTCTGCCTCCCGAGTGCTAGGATTAAAGGCGTGTGCCACCACCGCCCGGCTCCAAAAACTCTTCTTAATAAACATCAGGACTAAGAAAGTGGGTTAACACACAGTACTCATCTTGCAACTATCCCTTTACTTCTGCATTATAAAGCCAGTTGCAACAGTGCATGCCTATACTCCAATGCTTTTAGGGCAAGATAAAAAGCAGGCAGCTACCTAAGACTCTATGTGTATAGAAATTAAATAAACACAGACTTCACAACTTTCAACTCAAAGTGATCCTTAAACTGTTGTTTCTGACCCTCTAGCTACTGATATTTCTCTAAGAGAGGCTTCACATTCTAGAGTTCTCTCTGCAAAGGGAGGTGATCTCCTGCAGTTCCTGCTATAGCTCTGCAGCCTTCATGCTCCCTTGTGTTTTCAGGCAAACCCAGCCCCAATGATGCCCACACAGAAAACACTGTAGAAGAGTAATTTAATGTCTGATTCCTCCCACATAATGTCACAAGACGTGGCATCTGCCCTATCCACCTGCCCAAAACCATGCAAACTGAGATACCTCTGCAGCTCAGAACTTCCTTTTGTCCCCTGGAACTGACCTTCACTGAATCACATCACACTGGCTGGCAGTAGCAGAAAGCTAAAAGCATTCTAATCATGTACTGCTGAAGGATGATCCCCATCACCCCCTTTCTACCATTTTCTAAACTGTCCGTAACATTTATAAGACAGAGCTGAAAGGGAAATGTACCATCCAGAACTTGTAGAAACCAGACTTCAGTTTCCAATCTGTCTTCCCAGATTCCACTGTCACAGAAGAAAAGCCTGTGTGTGCACACTGGACAGTGATATTACAAGCATCATAGCCTCCCATGCCAGGGTGGCAGAGCCTTCTCATCCCCAGGGAATCCACACTCACTAAGGATCAGAGGCCAACGGCTACTGCCCAGGTTACTACAGGAACCAACAGAAACACAGTCTGGCTCATGGTCCATCCCAGTCCCAGCAGCTCAGACTCTGACAGCTCAGCCAACCTGCTCTTCCTGGACAGTGGCCCCCCACACTCACCATGGCATTCCTTAGAATGTCACCTGTGGTATTCCTTAGAGCTCCCTATAGCAGAAGCAGAGGAGAATCCCAAAGAAAACTTGGAAGTCACCTCCCACTGGTGTACTGATGGCTAAGCCTTCCCAAAGCTCCTCATTAGTTAGGACCACCCAGTTGGACCTTAGGACATTAGCAGTTACCCTACTGGGTGAGCAGAGATCCAATGACTCAAACAGCACAAGTCTTCCCAGCTCTGCCCTTCCACACTAGGGTTGGAGGTATCTAGTCTGAGAAACTTGTAGTTTAGAGAATATTCCATTCTCTAGAGCACTTCCTATTCCTCTTTTAAGGCACAGGGTCCTTTGCATGCACATTCCATTACACACTCAATGCCCAGTGAACCCAACCCTTTGCTTCAGGGCTTGGAGGTCCTGAAGCCAAACACAGGTCACATTCAAACAGTAACTGTTGTTGAAGCAGAAAGAGGTCATGGATTAGAACACAATGAAGGGTCTATGGGATGGCTTGGAGCCAGGAAAGAGATAGTGGAAATTAAGAAATAATAAACCCATAAAATTATGTTGGAAAGTTGACACAAGATTTATGGCCATGTGCTCCAGAGACTAGGGATTTGTTCTAGAGCACACTAAGTACTACTCATGCATTTCTCCCAGGTTGTGTGGGGCGTTTTCCCACCAACCCCACAGCTCCCCAGAGTTTTCTTGAGTGCGAGCAGCAGGAAATAATAGATAGAAAGAAGGATTTATATTGCAGAGATAAACAGATAGAAAATAAAGGATAGCCTTGAGAAGGCCTGGAACCTTTCCCAACGGGCCCTGACTGTCTCTGTCCCAGGGTATTTATAGAGACGCCAAGGGGTAAAGCAAAAGACCTCGCCCAGCACAGCCAAGTGCAGACCATCTTAGACACCTGCACTCAGGCTCGTGGTCCTAATCATCCTCCTCTGTGAGGACCTGTTGGGTAAAGCCACAAGGAACCTGAAAACGGGCTCCCACAAGTTGTACATCTTAAACATGGAAAAGAGTCATGTTAGGCAGGGCCACACCATTTTATCCAGTTCTTCTATTTAAGATAAAGTGGTATAACTAATGTAATTTTGTTTCACAAAAATTCAGTTCCTTATCTAGATTCTTGATTATCTGGTCTGTGAAACAGACAAAAGGCCAGTCAGGACATTTATGGAATGTCTAAAATGGATGACCTCACTACTCATTGCTACTGTCAACTCCTGTCACAGCAGGAAAGCTTTCACCTCCTTCTTGCCAACCCTTTCTGTGCTGTGACTACACCTGCTTAACTGTGGGTCAGTGAACTCAGCTCTTACACAGGTCCCACTTCATCTGTAATTTCACAATGAAATCTAGAGAGGTTGAGGGTACTCATTCACTGGTCTATTTTCCATATCACTGACCAGTCAAGGCCCAGCGTAGAAGGATTTGCAGGACTGTCTTCCCAGCACTGGGCAGCAGAGGCAGGATTTGGTGTTCAAAGTAATTCTCAATTATGTAGTATAAGACAAACTTGAGCTACAGGAGACATTGGTCTAAACCAGTGGTTCCCAACCTTCCTAATTCTGTCATACTTTAATACAGTCTTTTATGAGGTGGTGAACCCAACTGTAAAATTATTTTCACTGCTACTTCATAACTAAAATTTTGCTACTAATTATAATAAAAATATCTGTGTATTCCAATGGTCTAAGGCCACTGCTGTTAAAGGGAGCCTCTACCCTTCATGTTGAGAACCATTGCTCTATAAAGGGATATAAATAAATAAAACCTAAGAAAAAATGGAAAGAAATTCTTAATGCCTAGGAAACATTGGAAAACAGAAACAAATGGAGATTAGAGCTATAATACATTTAAAGAAAGTGAAATTTAAAAAATACCACTAATTGACCTTTTAAAATGAAAGAAATGATAGGAAGAACACTTAACAATACTGACTTTGCAACAGAATAGGCACTTCCCTGTTAGAGAGAATGGCATTCATAAGACACTGCATGACTTTCCCATGTAAAGTGTCAGCTGCTGGGTGCTATAAGCTGACACATGGAGTTAAAGCCAATGGCCTGTGTCTCAAACCTCTGAGCTGACTTAACTGTGTCAACCAGGAATGCACATACCTGTACAGGAGAGTTCCCTGACTGGAAACTGAAGACTCAGTACCTCAAGTTACCCTCCCTAAATTGTACACCCACCAATTCTGCCTATCTTCATTCACATGGTAGGAATAATACCAGGAGTTAAATTACACAGAAAGTCACTCCCCCTGCCCAGTGGGTCATTTTTTATGATGGAGACCTCTGCAGCTCACTGCCTTAATCTCCAGTCCATGATCTAGCTATTGCCTAGTCTGTTTCCCCCTGCAGTGTACACAGGACACTGTTCCTCCTCTTCTGGCCTGAAGGGAGATGCCATGATCCACACAAATCCTTTTCTGTTACTGCAATGGGCAGTCCACTATGTGACTCAAAGTGGTTACTTTAGAACTCTGTGGTGCTACAGACCTGCAATACAAGAATTCATGGTGCTGGTTGGGCAGTGGTGGTGCATGCCTTTAATCCTAGCACTCGGGAGACAGTGGCAGGCAGATCTCTGTGAGTTCAAGGCCTGCCTGGACTACAGAGGGAGTTCTAGGAAAGGTGCAAAGCTAAACAGAGAAACTCTGTCTCGGGAAACCAAAAAAAAAAAAAAAAAATTCATGGTGCTTGGTCAGGACAATAGCAAGGGGAATGCCCTGTGGGGATACAGACAGGATTCAAGTCCTCCTCAATCTACATCAGAGAATTTGACTCAAAAACACTTTTCAAAAAGACTGGAAATGCAGCTGTTCTAGACTATGATGGCAGCATGCCAGGACTTAATGTTGGTTGTGACCCTGTGAGTATCCTGTTAGAGGTCTGTTCTTTGACAGGGGGCAGGGAATAGGGGGACCCTTTTGGCTGATTGTAAATCAGGGTTTTCTCCTTTGTTATGGGAATGTTCCTCAATGGCTAGTTAGTCCTGGGGAACAAGTATTTACATCTTATCATACTAATCTCTGTAAGGCTCTGTTAGCATACTACATATCTTAGGGATATCTGGGAGACAGCCCTCCCTTTAGCTTAATTCTACTTTGTGACTTAATGTCTCCTAAGAATGGGTAAATCCTTATACCATCAATTCTATTACCATCAATTCTACTCTTCTACATCACAGTTTAGCAGTGGAGTGCCACTCTACACGGGAGATGTCCTTTACCAGCTCCACAAACTTAACTACAGATGGATCCTAAACCTAAATGTTGAAAATGCAGAACTGCTTAAAGATTCTACAGAGACCAGGGCTTTCTGAGTTTGGCAAATCTGCCTTCCATAGTGACAATACAAGCATTACAGGCCCCAGCATTTCACAGGGACATCAACAACAAGGATATTTGTAAGTCTTGTTCCCAATGCTCTGCACAAACACAGCCCACGGAGAGAAGTTATTCAGAGGATTCAGCCCCAGCCCAAGGAGTTGCAAGGGCCACGTAGGGCACGCAGGATCAAAAAGGAATACACGCGTGACACACAGGACCAGGAAGGAACATGTGGGACTCGCAGGGCCGCACAGGACCAGGCAGGACCACGCTGAATTCTGCGTCTGGCCACTGGCTCCCACCCTTCCTCGGGAGGACCCACCACCCGGCTCCGGCTCAGCCGGCCGCTCCTCCCAGTCTGGGGAAAGCATCCCCTCGCTCACCATGGCCGGCCACTCCTCCCGGTCTGGGAACAGAAGCCCCCTGCTCACCATGGCGCAGCTGCCAAGTACTCAACCCACAGCAGAGCCCACGGGGTACAGCACAATAGGCCAACTTCCTACTTCCTCATCATAAGAGCTGAACCAGAAGCCTAGCGCCAGGAGGAAGAACACTCCCATCTGACTGGCGAGTCCGCTGGACTCCCTGATTGGCTAGTGAGGCCTGAGTGACAGGACCCGGTAAGCTGAAGGGAAACAGTACAGTGGTTCCCAGCCCTGGCTTCCACCTGAAGCACAAACCTATCCCAGATTGGCTGGAGATTTGAGCCAAATTCCACAGCAAGTCTCTAGTTAATATAAACTAATGGGTTCAGTTTTAAAAGAAAGTATACATTTTCAGAAGGAGGCTACTCAGACAATATTGCACAAGAGGAACACAAGGTTATCTCTAGAACATTATATATATAAAAAAAAAAGTCCACAGTGGCTGGGACTGATTACCACAGTCCCAGGTGTGGAAAGAGATAGTTCTTAGGATCTGAAGAAACCCTTCCCAAAGGCCCTGGTCCCAGACTTTTACCAGCTCTCCCGAACATATTCCTAGTTTTAGAGAAGGAACTCTCCCCCCTCCCCCGCCCCACCCCTATACATCAGGGCCTTAGAGAAACCTCCCAAGGCTTAGACAGGTTGCAAAACTGAGAGAGGCATAGTTTCTCAAGTATCTTCTAGAAGTTCTGCACTTTGAATTTGACATTTATGTGTAAGATCCATTTGGAGTTAATTTTGTGGAGATTACAAATGGCATTTCATGTAATGGGTAGCACTCCTCTACTGAGCTGCGATGTAGAAGAGTAGAATTGGTGATATAAAGGATTTGGCAATGCTTTGGTCGTATTAAATCATACAAAGTGGAATTAAATGGTGGTGTGTGTGTGTGTGGGGGGGGAGGTCTGCCTCTAAAACACCCAAAGACAAGTAGTATGTAAACCAGGCCTGTTACAGAATAAGATGCTAGGATGTAATTGTTTGTTCAGCTTTTAAGTATAGTGGTCACATGTCTATACATGTGCTAATGGGATGTGCATCTCTGGAGAGAGGATAGAGCGAACCCTTTGGGTAAAGATCTCTCTATACTAAACTGGAACATCATAGTTTTAAGAGGGATTTCATAGTTGTGCTGGCTGTACACATCTATTCGATGATGTTTTGTCATGTGTTTGCTGGTTCTTTGTATTTCCTACATAAACCCATTAAAAACCAAAAGCACCGGGCGGTGTCGGCGCACGCCTTTAATCCCAGAACTCAGGAGGCAGAGGCAGGCGAATCTCTGTGAGTTCGAGGCCAGCCTGGTCTACAAAGTGAGTTCCAGGAAAGGCACAAAGCTACACAGAGAAACCCTGTCTAAAACAACAACAACAACAACAACAACAACAACAACAACAAAGCAGTGATGCCATGTATTATATATGAAGACTGCCTTGTGTTTTCTCTAAGGACTAAATTATTACATTATCTTATACACAGTTTCTATTCAGCTTTCTTTTGTTTGATTCTTGTTCCTCAGCACTATCTAAGGACAAACAATTGGCACCATCCTATGATCAGCTGTGCCTGCTCACAAAGTATGACCACCACCAGATTTGCTGGCTGTTGATATTCCATCATAGAAGAAGATATTCCCTCCTTTGGAGTGTAGAACCTCTTTCCCATGCAATTCAGACCTAATGACACGTGACCTTCTGGGGTACTAGGTGGAGCCTGATGAAGTGCTCCTATTCCCAGCCTTACAAAGTACCCTCTCCACCTCAGCAACTGACCTATGATCTTCTTACCAAAGGGAAGGAGAGACAGAGAGATAGAGAGACAGAGATAGAGAGACAAAGACATAATGAGAAAGAGTGATAGAGAGAGACTCCCTAAGGACCCATTGAAATGGAACTTACAAAGTCAATAGAACTGTAAACATGGCTTTGTTTCAGTTCTTAAGTGTGGCACTCCCTCACAAGACTACACTGTCCAAAAGTTCTTTCTTTCCACTAATATCTGTGTTAAATCCAAGATAAACATCTCTTTTTAGCCAGATGTGGTCACATGAGGCAGAGACAGGTAGATGTCTGTGAGTTCCAAGCCTAGCCTATCGACTACATAATGGTTCCCAGGTCAGACAGGGTTAGAAAGTGAGACTGTGCCTCAAAACAGACCCACTCCAAAACTCTCTACTCAATAAACCTTAGGGCTGAGAAAAAGGGGTTAACAGATAAAGTACTCACCTTGCAACTATCCCTTTATAAAGTCAGTTGCAACAGTACATACCTATAGTCCAGTGGTTTAAGGCAAGATAAAAGGCAGAGAGGAGAAATCCTGCCAGCTATGAACAAAATAGGTAGCAAAATAGAGACCCTGTCTCTAGCATTTTCCACCCATCCCATGACACATATGCACACCTTTCCACACACAAATGAACCAACCCATACAAACAGTCAGAAGAAAATATATAATAAAATTACAAGTTGAATGATGGGGGCACAACTTTTAATCCAATACTTGGAGGCAGAGGCTGGTAGAATTCTGGGAGTTTGGGGATAACCTAGTCTACATTCTGAGTTCAAGGACAGCCATTAATACATAGAGAGAACCTATCTTGAAATAAAATTCACATTCTGGTTTGCATTGACTCATCCTGAAATCCTTTCCAAAGTGCACCGAGGTGCCCCAGTTTGACCTGAGCAGAGGTCCCTGTGAATACCTAGTTTGCAACAACATAGCATGAGGCTGTGTCTCTGGGTCTTTCATCCTTTCACAGAACCAGTATTTTTGTCTGACCATTCTCAAGTCTCTCTAAATAATTTTAGGAGAGCCTACTTGAGCCATAAATGGGAGTATAGAGGCAGGAAGACCACTGGCAGTTTGAAGAAAACTTGTGCTATATAGACACACACACACACACACACACACACACACACACACACACACACACACACAGAGGCATGCATGCACACACATACAATGCAAAAGAAAAACAAAACTAAATAACGAAGAGCACAGCAGATTCAGAACAATATCTCTTGAAGTCATTTCAGGTGTCACCACTGGTTCCTGTCAAATTATTCTCAGAAATGAATGTAGCCAACATGGTAACAGAGCCTTTGAGACAGATTGGTCTACATAGTGAGTATGATAGTAAGACATGTCTTAACACACACATACACACACACTCACAAATATAGTTGAATATAATTTTGCTTTTTGTTTGTTACAGGATCTGATTAGAAAGTTCCAGTTGACCTAGAATTCACTATCTGTAAACAGCTTAATAAATAATATATATTGAATATTTTAAATCAAATTCCAGCAAGCATTTCATTATATACCATTGGCTCATTATTCAAAGTACAGCAATTTTCTATACAAGAGGGAGCTTCCAAGGAATTGTCTGTATATTTACTTATATTTCAAGAGAACTGGAAGTGGGAGAAATTTTACACTGTTTACATTCCTAGGTTGTTTTCCTCCATCCAATTATTCTATAAAATCAATATCAATTTTTCTTGAACTTTTTCTAATTTAGAAACATTTTCATAATTTGTTTGTAAATTAAGTTGTTTTCTGCTCACATTTTGTTTTATGCTAAGACTCTAACTGTGGAGGCTGAAATAATACCTATTAAAGTAAATATTCCAGCTGCCAGTAACCCAATAAATTTTTAAGAATGTTTTTTCTAAAAAAGTTAGAAATTTTCCAAGTATTGTATTGAAATTTTTGTAATACCACTCTTTGTTTTAACTTACTGCTATAAAAAACTAAAAGGATGTTGATGATTCACAATTATAGCATTATTTGTTGTGCTATCAACACATTGAGTTAAATAGCTGTTATTCTATGTTACATTAAATAAAGAATGACTATACTGGATTACTACATTTTCTATTAGTAACACATGAGAATCAACAACACAACCTTATATGTAATATGTTTATATCAAAAGTAAAATTAGCTGAGATTTTAAAAATATAAGAAGGAAACATAAATGCCATAAATTTAATTTTCTATAATAATTAGAAGAAAAATGATAATGGATTGATGCTAAAATGGATTTACTTCAAGTCCTAAGTGCTAATATTAAGTGTAAGCACTAACATATGCAGTGGTGTGGTTGATGTGGTTTTGGACACTGAACACAGGACTTTGTGCATTTTATGCAACTCCTATACTAACTGAAATACAGGACTCAATCAATAATTACTTTACAATGCTCGTGTCTTTTTATGATCTTTATGAAAAACATAACAGTTACTATATGCAATGAAAAAATCAACCTGTATGTTAATTTTAAAGTAAATAATAATTTTAAAATTGCACATGTCAAAGCTATAAGTGGAGGAACAGGATATGTAGACGAGACTGCTGTACTGTACCTGTGCCATGCTTGCAAAGCTGAAATATAAAATAAAAATGTGATCTTCTGTAGCTGGAGAGCTTCTCTCCAGGGCCCGCCGAGCCCCGACAGTCTGACAGCCCACTTATAAAATAAACACACAGATGCTTATATTATTTACAAACTGCATGGCCTTGGCAGGCTTTTTGCTAACTGTTTTTATATCTTAAATTAACCCATTTTTATTAATCTATACCTTGCCACGTGGTTCGTGGCTTACCGGCATCTTTACATGTTGCTTGTCATGGCGGCGGCTGGTGGTGTCTTTTCTTTTTGTTTTTTCTTTTTTTTTTTTAGTCCCGCCTATACTTCCTGCCTGGCCAGTGGCCAATCAGTGTTTATTTATATGGAGCGATATCCACAGCAATCTTCCATACTTAAAAGAAACAAGTAAAATTAGCAGTGTTCTCATAATATTTTCTCCCTAATGGGTAATGATTGAATCATGTACTGCCTTAGTTAGGGTTTCTACTGCTGTTAAGAGACACCATGACCATGGCTGCTACGGGCCACAAGGATATATCCTAAGAACTCAGCTGCTTATGGCAAAGTCATTACCTGAAGGGATCAAGGAATTCCTTCAGAGGAAGCCAAATTCCAAGGAGCTTTTGGTGTTACTTGGCTTGTTATATATCAGATAACCCTCTGCGCTGACAACTATGCTCAGTTCAAGCCTCCCTGTAATTATCGTCATTGGCAGCATCTGACCAGAACCATCCCCAGAGGGAGGAAAATATCTTATCGGAGATACCTCTGTACTCTCTAAGAACAGACTTAAGCATCCAGACTACCCATTTGAGAAGGCCTGGCAGATGTGCCAATTAAGCTTAACTACCTCCTTTCCCAAATCTTTCCTCTAGTTCCAGATCTCCCTTTAAATATCACCAGAAACAGCTAGCTGTAGACGTTGCCTAGCAACTGAGCACACTTTCCCTTATCCTGCAGAAAAATGGCAGATAGCCTGAACAGATAGGAGCCACAGGAAAAAAGAAGGCAGTTTTATTTTCTCCCATTGACTTAGCAATTTATAGATTCTTAACATTTTCTACCAATCACATTTAAGATTATAGTTGAGTACATAAAATCCCTCTTCTTAGATATTACCCTAATTTAGCCTTTAGTTAATTCATTAATCACTTCCCCTTTGGGTTGAAAATGATAATTAACAATTACTGCCCCTCTATGTGACTCTTATCACCCCTCAGTTTGACCCTGGAAGCCTGACAATCACTGCCTGAGGAAACGCTTACCTGCCTTTATGACCACACAGGAATTCAGGCCTGGTGACCTGGCTGGAAGGGAGGAATGTGATTGTTTGGGTATATAACTGTAAAGCTGGAGACTGAAGGATAAATTAAAGAGCTCAGTGTGCTGAGATTCTATTTTCCTGAAAATAGTCCTCACCATTCATAATTTCTCTCCTGGCCCTTGGGATGTATAATGATAAGGCTGGTCCCTCTAATATTATACAAGACATGACAACTCTTATAAAGGAAAAACATTTCATTGGAGTGACTTACATTTTTAGAGATTTAGTCCATTATCATCATTGAGCAACATAGTGGTGTGCAGGCAGACATAGTGTGGAGAAGAAGCTGGGCATTGTACAACTTGACACACAGGCAAAAGGAAGTGGTCTGGGACACTAGGTGTGGCTTGAGCATATATGAGACCTCAAAACCCACTCCTGCAGTGATACATTTCCTCCAACAAGGCCATACCTACAGCAACAAAGACACATTTCCTAATAGTGCCACCCCCTTTGAGCTTATGAGGGCCAATTACATTCAGACTACCACAGGTACTAAGTATTAATGTTCACAAGGAAGTATGATAGGTTCTCATGTGTGAGGAAACAATGAAACCATACTATTGAGAAAGACTAAAAGAATATTTGTTTCTACACCATAATTTATAAGACCATGAAATTTTCAGTGGGGTCACCCAAGGCCCCTTGATAAATTATATGAAGTATTTGGCTTACATGCAACCCAATGTAGGAATAATGATGAGGTTGCTCCTTGTCCTCCAACTGGACATGGAGGAAATGAGGCACTTCTTTAGTACTGGTTATGATTTTTGAGATGCCTGTTTTAATACCTCTGCTTCCAATAACTTGTACAGGGTAAACTGTTATTGTTCCCATTTACTCATTGCCCAAGAAAAAGCCATACCATTATTAATTCCAAGGCATCCTGGTGTATTATTTGTTATTCATGGCCAAACATTTGTGAATCAGAAGCCTTATTGTAATGAGCATAGTAAAAACATACATGTCTTTTAGACATGTAAAAATAGCTTAGTCAGGAACCTCACTATACTCAAGGCTGCACCTGATAACCAGAATTCAATGACATCACTCACTCAAGATAACCAGACACAGTCTTAGAAACAAATTATGACCACTGAACAGTTTATAAGCAGACACCAAGAGTAATGCTCTGCTCTCCACATCTAGAGATATGCCATCTTGATCTCCACTGTGTCTGGAAAGTCTCCCCCAGGATCCTGACCTCCAATCAGAGACTTCTGTCACTGGACCTAACCTTCAGCTAAGATACATTGCACAAGTGAGCAGCCCTTGGGAAATGACCATAGTTAGGAATTCAGACAGTGAACCTTGTGTGATGGCCATCAGCATAATAAAGTGTAACATTTGTTATACTGACTATGCATATCCACCTTCTTGTTCATGACATTTCTCTTTTCCCTACTTCCTCTCCAGCATTTGTTGTCAGTTGTTTAGTGGGTCTTTACCATTCTGACTGCAATTACAATCCTTCCAAGAGACCAAAACCTTTCTAATAGAAACAAGAACAATTTATAATATCAACAACCTCCATAATTCTAATAATAGCCAATATAACTAGCTTTTTAAATACAAAATAGATAATGCCTCAAAACAACAGTTAAGAGTTTATCTGCCTCATACAATTTCCATTTTACTGAGGAGCTCACCTATGAAGATTAGCCAGGCTGCCCAGGAACACTTAAAACTCTAGCAACTTCTTATACTTTCGGTTGTGAGCCTGGCCTTTAATGGCAGAACCATCTCCCAGGCCTGACTAGCAATTTCTAAGGGTTCAGAAGGCAATAGGGGCCCCATGGAAAGCTTTGTAAAGCATCTGGGCACCAGGAAGTATTTGGAAGGCACTTGGGCTCCAAGGACATAGAGAGTAGCTTACAGGCTAAAGAATCAGAAGGCAACCTTGTGGTGAGAAGGTCCTTAAAAAGGAAAGCCTCACTTTCTCTACATCAGAGGTTCACTTGTATGTTCTGGTGGAAGGTCCACCTCAACTCCTCTCCCCCATCTCTTTCCCCAAACCTGCCCCCTCAAAGCCTACCAAACATGGCTCCTCCCCAGATATGCTCAAGACCACTGCCATAGGCTATTTAAACTGCATCCCAGAAAACAGACACATGGTTTTACGGCTGGAGGATCACTCAGGAATGCTTTACCCATTAAACTTGGCCTTTTTCTAATTTGGTCTCATTAAGATGGCTGCATCAGTGGAGAGGCTTATCAGGTGCAAAAAACCTTTTACTGTGTCCCCAGGGTGAGCTGTTCCTGGACTCTTCCTAGCATCCCACCACTCCTGACAGCTACAGTGGAAGAAGTATGACCTCCACCTCTCTGGATTTCACCATCAGACTTGGTTGACTCCTTGCTCAGCAAGACTCAGGTCCTGGGGATCTCCAGGAACTAGTTCCAGGGATGCAAGGGATTATGGTCCTGGAAGACTTTCTTCATCTCCACAGATATTCACAGATAGGCAAGACAAGAGCTGGGTTGGTGAGCAGGGCCTGTGAGCTTATGCAGCCCCACCTTCCCACCTTGCTGAACCAAACCTGCCAATCACATACTAAACACCCCCTCTCCCTGAGGCAAATCCAGAAAAATCGTCTCCTCAAGCACAGCAATCTTCAGGTACATCCCCATGCAAGTCTCTCACAGACACACCCACACAATATGCTCACAGACACACCACCCTCTACCTAGAAAATGGCTTTCCAGACGTTCTTTTAGCCTGACTCAGAGGACCTGAGGACCTGAGAATCCTGTGGTGACATCAGCCCTTCAGAAATAGGCAGAATGAGGAGTGCCTGTCTGCTAAACTGGAGAGCTGCTCTTAGATCAAGGCCCAGGGGAGACACCAGGGCAGCCATCAACTGCAACCATAGAGCCCTGGAAAAGAAGACCTGGCCCTCCAGAGAAGGTGTCATACAGGAGCTGGGAATCCAAAGCCACAGCTGGCAGAGTAGACAGACCCTGAGACCTGCAAGATCTGCAAGATCTCAGGTGATGGAGAAAACGTGGTCAGTAGATGTACTAACGTAAGATGGAGGGAAGGAACCTAATGAGAATCTATTTCTAGACAAAGTACTACAGGAAACTATTGACTGTTGAGAGAAGAAGTATTATTCCTTCCCGGCCATGAACCTCCAAGTTGGTTATGCAAAAGAGTGGTCTGCCCTGTAATCATAAATTATGAAATACCAAGTGGACTCAGGAGCTTATATTTAAATATTTATGTGCATAGACATGTAAATATAAATGAAATAATAGTAAAAAAGAGACAACCAATTTGAGATGGAGTAAGTGAAGAACATAAAATGATTAGAAAGAAGAAAGAGGAGGGAGTTCAATGTATTTACATCTTAAATATTAATCATGGGACATAGAGCTAAATAGTGAATTCTCAGAAAATAAAATACAAATGACTGACAAACAATTCAAGTGCTTAACATACTTAGCTATTGAGGAAATGCAAATTACAACTTCTCTCTAATGTCATCTCACCCCAGTCAGAATGCCTATGATGAAAAAAGAAAAAAAAATGACACATGCTGTCATTGATATGAGGAAAAGAAACTCAATTTCAAATCTTGAGGGAATACAAACTGGTGCAATCATTTTAAAAATCAGTGTGGGGTTTACTTAGAAAGGTAACTCTACTCTCTCTGTGTTCTTTCTCTGCTCTCTGCTCTGCTCCCTCCCCTGCTTCCCTCCCCCACCAAGCCTGGCTCCTCTCTTTCTTCCTCCTGCCTTTTCCTCCTAATAAAGCTCTAAAAGTAAAAAAAAAAAAAAAGAATGGTCACTGGAGATATACCATATGACCCAGCAGTACCACTTCCATATATATACAAAAGAGAGTCCACATCCTATTCTAGAGACATCTGCTAGTTCGTGTTCATTGTGATTATATCTACAATAGCCAGACAATGGAAGCACCCTAGATTTATATCAACTGATGAATGAATAATGAAAATTGTTAGAGTCATACAGTGTAATGTTATTCAGATACTGAGAAACTATGGAATTCACAACTAAACAGATTGAGCTGGAAACAATTATTTTGAGAAACCCAGACCAAGAAAGATAAACATCACACATTTTCTGTCTCTGTGGAAGTTGGTGTTAAATCTTCAGATATGTGTTTCAGTTGTAAGACTCATAATGTTCATGAAACTAATGAAGTGCCATGGGAACTGCTATGAATAGAGCAGAGATAGAATGCACATATAAAAAAGGAAACATGGACCAAGTGGAATTAAGCTGAGATGGGGGAGTGGAGGTGGGCAACCAAAGGGAGAAGGGAAAGAGATAAATAAAACCAAAGAACTTTTAAAAAGACATGGAAATTGACTATACTTTAATATCACTAATATACACTCACACACAGACAGACACAAACACATACACAAAAGGAAATGAGAGAGGAGAGAGACAGACAGAATTAAAATGCAGTTACTCTTAAACAGAGGAACAATGCACCTACTAGACAACATTGGATAACATACAAAAACTCTGTGCCATGTAGAAGTTACTTCTTTTGGAGTTCTTGTCAATTAGGTCCCAAAGACCACTGAAATACTACATTGTATTGCTATTGTTCTTGGCTGTTCTCAGGAGCTTGATGATAAGACCCTACTGCTAAAGACTCCATATGCTTGAATTATATAGCACTGCAAAGAAGCAGATTTATCCCTCCTGACTTGCTTTCAGAGTGCTGAAAGGTGTTATGCAAGCTTCTTGAGAAGAAAAGTAATCATCAGTCATACTCAACTACAAACATTTCTACCTACAGTAAAGACAGACCAATGAGCTTCTTATACCTACTTATTCCTTCCTATGGACTAGTTGGACAAATACAAAGGGTATTGCTAAAGGTGTGGTGATATTTTCTGTATACTCTAACAAATAAAGCTTGCCTGAAGATCAGAGGGAAGAGCCAGACAGAGTTAGCCCTACAGGTCACCTTTAATCCTAGTACTCAGGAGGCAGAGGCAGATGGATCTCTGAATTCAAGTCCACCCAGGACTACAGGAGAGTAATCCAGTCTGAAGAAAGAGAAGCATCCAGGCAGTAGTCACACACGCCATTAATCCCAGCACTAGGAAGCTTGAGACAGGAAGTGACATGGCTGAGTGAAGACAGGAATATAAGGCTGGAGGAGGCAAGAGTTCAACCCCTTTTGGCTGAGGCCTCAGGGTCTTCAGTCTGAGGATTCGTGGAGACAGGATCTTCCCCTTTCGGCTGATGAGTTGTCGAGGTGAGAAGTGGCTATGGCTTGTTTCTCTCTGATCTTTCTGCATATAACCCAATATATGGCTCCAGGTTTTTATTATAAGACCAATTAGGATTCGTGCAACACAGAGGAACATACCATCTCACTTGGGGCCTACATCTTTGTGGCCACCACTCCTGTACAGTGAGCTCCAAATGTGAGAACTGGCCCCTTACGTATTTATAAACCAACTCACAGACCTTGGCAATGGAGTCTTTATTGCATGCTCCATGAAGGCCTTGAACCTCACAGTTGATATCTATAACATCACCATGGATACTTTGGACTCTGCAGAACCTGGTTGTCTGGCTATATTTAATGCTACTAGAGTTACAGTTCATTTCTCAGGACAGGTAAACATGTCCAAGATCTCCAGCCTAACACTCAAACAGAGAGAAGCATGATTTTGACTCATGAATTCTATAGAATAATGAACATAAAGATGACTTGCTAGGAAAGATTAGAAAAACCATTAATGAGATTTCCACAGTTCCTCTCTTTAACATGCCACAATTACATTCAATGGATTCTGAGATGGCTAGGGATCTTGAGAACCACAACCAACTCACTATGTAAGCTATTCTAATAAATCTTTTATCTATTTATCTATCTATCTATCTATCTATCTATCTATCTATCTATCTATCTATCTATCTATCATCTATCTATCTTTCCATCTATCTATACATACATATATATGTGTACACATATATGTACACACACATGCATATATATATATATATATATATATATATATATATATACAGAGAAAGAGAGGGAGGGGAAGAGAGAGAGAGAGAGAGACAAAGAGACAGAAAGAGACAGACAGCGAGAAAAAGATTCATTCTATACCTTCTGTTCCTCTGAGAACCCTGACCATCTGAGAAAAAAAATATTAGCACTGTTTTCAACTTAGCAAGTGACTTAGTTTGGACTATTGTTATGAAAAAACACGGAGGAAAAGCAGCTTATAGAAGAAAGAATTCACATCATGTTAAACTTCCAGTAAGCAATCAGTTACTGTGAAATGTCAAGGGCCAATTTGAAGAAGGGCAGGAACCTAGAGGCAGAAACTGAAGCAGAAGCCAGGGAAGGATGCTACTTACTGGCTTGCACCTCATATCTTTCTAAGCATGCTTTCTTATAGAACTCAGGACCAATAGCTCAGGGATGACACCATCCTATTGATCTGGTCTTTAAAATTTCAATCATTAATCAAGACAATATTCTACAGACTTCCCTATACTACAGGCCAATCTTATGGAGGCATTTTCTCAATTAAGATTCCCTCCTCTTAGATATGGATTTGCTACTCCTGGAACTAAGGTCATTTGTCTTAGTTACATTTCTACAGCTTTAGTAAAACATCACAACCAAGGCGATTTATAGAAGGAAGTGTTTTTTGGGGGCTTAGAGATACAGAAGTATTAGAGTCCTTCACAATCACAGCAGAGGAGCAGGACTGCCAGCAGGCAGGACAACTAAAACAGGAAGCTGAGACTGAGGTTCTTGTCTTGGACAGCAACCATGAAGCAGAGAGAGTGCACTGGAAATGGTTCATGGGTTTTGAAACCTTAAGCTCAAGCACAAGGCATACTTCCTCCAGAAAGGTTAAACCATATAAACCACCCAAACAGTGTCAAGAACAGGGTATCAAATATTGAGATGCCTGGAATATGAGTGGTATGCCACTGAAACTTCTACAAGGAAACACTTCTTCCTTTTCATCTCCACCAAAGGACAATGAAAACAATAATCAACACACATTCTATAATTCAATTCACTCAGAGTTCCTTTTGGCAGCTTCTCAGCTCTTTGTCACTTTTCTTTCTAATATGTCCTTAAAACTTTGCAATATAGATGCAGTTACAATCACATTCAGATAAGATTCAAAGAATCTAGATTATCTATTCCATACAGAGACTTCTGGTAACAGGAGTGGGTTTGCATTCACTAAACAAGGAGAAACTAAAACCGGTGCTTAGCTGGTTTCAGCATTAATTATTCTTTAATCAGTAGGATTATGCCTACAAATTCCACAAGTCTCTCCACATCATTAAACCTGTGTGGAAATACTCAACACAGACACACCTGGAGATTGTGGTGTTTCTGTGAGTGTGTGTGTGTGTGTGTGTGTGTGTGCGCGCGCGCGCGCGTGCACGCATGTGCCTGTTTTTCTGGACATGACTTACTATCATAATTACTATGTAATTTGCTGGCTCAAATTCATGGAGGGATCCCTGGCTCTGCTACTATGCTCAGATATATTTATTTCTAAGAATGGTTTGACAGGGACCAGTGGTTGATACCTGAAAAGGGTTTAAGAGGTATTGTCCTGAAACTCCAGTGCTCTTTATTATTCAGATTGGATCTTCTTTTGCACTTCTTGTGTGTGCGTGTGTGAGTGTGTGTGACTAGATAGCATAGGCTTTCCTTGTAGCTGGAGTTTTCTCCAGTCCTGCCTGGCACACAGTTAGGACAAATCTCTCTCATCCACCAGTCCCACAGCCACTCAGTCCCAACCAGGTAAACACACAGAGACTTATATTACTTATAACTGTATGGCCGTGGCAGGCTTCTTGCTAACTGTTCTTATATCTTAAATCAACCCATTTCTATTAATCTATAAGTTGCCACGTGGCTCCTGGCTTACTGGTATCTTAACATCTGCTTCTTATCATGGTGGCTGGCAGCATTTCTCTGCCTCAGTCTTCCGCTTCCCAGAATTCTCCTCTCTCCTTGTCCTGTCTCTACTTCTTGCCTGGTTACTGGCCAATCCCGTACTTTATTTACCAATCAATCATCCACAGCACTTCCCCTTTTCTTTTTTTTCAAAAAGGAAGATTTTAATTTTCACATAGTAAAATTACATATAACAAAATAATTATCAAGCAAGAATTACAGTTACAACATCTAGTCTATTTATGCTTCGCAAAATTAAAGAAGATATCCTGTCTACCCTACATTTGTGAGTCTAAGATTTCATATCTAACTTATCTTTTATCATAAGTAAGGAAATTTTAACTATCTAGCTTTCAACTGGATCAAAGACCTCAGAAGGATATAATATTACCTGAGAAATGAGAGACAGATGCAAGCAACTTTCATGAGTCTTGCAAGAGTAGACAGAGACAGCTGGCAGCCTGGACAGTTATCCAAAGTTCCTTTGTAAAGTTGGGGCATCTGTCTTTAGCCCACAGGTCTAGAGTCTCTCAGTCACTTTTCTCTGTGTCCTGTAGAATGTCTGGCAATTTTTTTTTGCAAAGCAGGAACCTGAAGGACGATTTCGCTAAACAAAGTTCAGTGGTCACCTTCCTATGGGTCCTGCATGTCCAGTTGATCAAGCAGTCCAAGCAAGAACAGTTTCTTGCCCAAATGGCTAATTCTGCCAAGAAGAAGATGAACTCCATATAGAGTGTCTTCAATGCCCATCCTCCTCTCGAAGTAAATTGGTGCTGCCAGGAGTAGACATGTCTCATTGTCCAGAAAGTCTAAATTTTTTAAACATTTTAAATGTGATATTCTGTAGGACTTTGAAGTATTTGAAGATTACCTATCTATCTGAAATATATCTATGTATACCTAGAAAACTTAACATGACTATAAATTTGACTATTATAGAAGACTAATTGTTCCATTACAATTTAAATGAGTTGTATAAACATAATATCTTAAACAAGAATAAAAATGCACATTCAATATAACAAAGTTAACATTAAATTTGTATCAATAAACTAAAATCCATAGTGATGTAAAATATTTCCAAACAAGTTGTTACTCTTTAAAAGTAGGTTCATTAATCTACCCCTTTATCTTATCATTATCTATATCATATTCCCTTTTCTTCTTTAGAAAGATATCACATTTATAATCAACCTGTTTTAAATAAAAATATTGGGTTTTCTCTGTCCCACACCAGAGGGCTCTTCTGATATGGGACATAAGAATCTCTTAACCTTTTCTTTTAGTAAAATGCTTGGATTTAGAGAAGGAGTGAGCCAATTCCATCTCCAAAGCCAGCTTGCTGTATTTGGGAATGTGGGCATAGCTTCTCTTACTACTTCCTGCTGGAGGGGGGCACTGTATCTTATGGGGACACAAAGAAAATTTTAGGATTGTGGAGTAGTCTGTGAGGCTATATTGTCTGAGCCAGTTGCCTTGAATCCATTCTGGATGTTGGATCGTGTCATTGGAGACCTTTCAGGGGGTCTTGGCTGGTCAAACCTGATGTATCTTAATCTGGAACAAATCTATAGCCTCGGGTTTCTCTGGAAACAAAAGCAGAGCCTCCTTTCCAAGCAACATATCCTTAGATCCAAATTTTGAAGTCAAGGTATCTTTACAATATACATATTGGCTTAACTCAACCGCTTTTACAAGCAAATGTTTTTCTGCAGTTAAGAATCCCAAAGACAACACAATCCAGATTCTCTGTGTAATATCCATCTTTATATGGCTTATTTTTATACTATCTTTACTGTTTCTTTAAAGACTTTATTTTTAACAACTATCTGTTTATATAACTGCATATATTCCTTTTTATCTCTCTTTCAAGCCTACGTACATTTTTACACACATTGTAAACAATTTAAAGTCTTGTTTCATCTGAATCTGCCTTATTGTATAGCTATTGCTTTAAACTGCAGCATTTGTAAAACTGAAACAGCTGCTGTGGCTGCTGACTCCACCTACCTCAGCTTCCCAACATGGCGGTGGTACGTTTACCACCAGCTCTGGGAGCCATCAACTCTCAGAAGCAGTAGGTCTATGCTTCTATCAAAGCAGCATGTAGCCCAGAAACCTCTTCTTTTTTTTTAACTAGCAAAAACTATATCCAACACACAGCATAGTGCGCAGCTTCAAGACACCTCTGTCATAGCTTAGGTCAAGCCCACACGCCATGAACCCGCCATAGAGTACCTCAAAGGTGCAGGCTGCTGCTAACTTGAAAGAGACTACTAGGAAGCTGTTTTTAGCTCTGTTTTAGAATCTTTTTTCTCAGGTTTTAAGTGGAAACTCTTGGCCCATGTTGGGTGCCATTTGTAGCTAGAATTTTCCTGGTCCTGCCTGACCCACAGTCAGGACAAATCTCTCTCACCCACCAGTCCCACAGCCACTCAGACCCAACCAGATTAACACACAGAGACTTATATTTCTTATAAACTGTATGGCCGTGGCAGGCTTCTTGCTAACTATTCTTATATCTTAAATCAACCCATTTCTATTCATCTAAAAGTTGCCACGTGGCTCATGGCTTACCGGTATCTTTTTTTTTTTTTTATCAGAAAATTGCATTGTTAAATGAACGATATAAGTACAATTAGAAATATACATATAGCATTTTCTAACAATATCAATTTCAATATATATATAATTTGTATACAATATAAAACAATCCAATCCAATGTAAAGTATTTAAAACTAGTAATTGTCTTTTTCTTCTTCTTTTTTTATAAGAACCTTAGATCTAATCTGCTTAGTCTTTTTCCTAACCCTTGACAACAACTTGTAACCAACCCCCCAAACAATGAAAATTATCCCAGACCCAAAACCCATAAAAAAAAGACCAAAAAACCACCCGCCCCACACCACCTCTTTGGGAATGTGGGCGTCGTATTCTTAAAATTGCTTCCTGCTGGGTATGGGCTTACCGGTATCTTAACATCTGCTTCTCATTATGGTGGCTGGCAGCATCTCTCTGCCTCAGCCTTTCACTTTCCAGAATTCTCCTCTCTCTTTGTCCTGCCTATTCTTCCTGCCTGGCTACTGGCCAATCAGTACTTTATTTATCAATCAATCATCCACAGCATTTCCTCAAACTGACAGTGGTTTCCTGCCCCTGTCTCTAGTGTGGTACTATTACTGGCTTGTCCACCTATTTCTGGCTCAAGTGGGCTCTTCTAAAGCTATTTAATGAGACTTGAGAATGATTGGACAAAAATAACAGTTCTGTAGAAAGATTAAAGAGTCAGAGACACAGCCTCATGCTGTTTTGTAACAAACTAGGTGTTCATAGGGACCTCTGCTAAAGTTAAGCTGGGACACTTTGCTGCATTTTGGAAAAGGATTTCAGAACGCATCAATACAAATTGGAGTTGGAATTTTATTTTATTTCAACAGAGGGCCTTTCTATGTTGCTCTGGCTTTCCTAGAACTTGGAATGTAGCCCAGGCTGGCCTGAAACTCCCAGAATTCTGCCTGCCTCTGTCGCCCAGGTACTGGAAAAGAAGATGTGTGCCACATCATCCAATTTGTAATTTTATTATTTATTCACTTATGGTTGCTTTATGTATGTGCTCATTTCTGTGTGGGTGTGGAAGATGTTCATGTATGCCATGGAATGGGTGGAAAAGTCAGAGGACAACCTTCACTATTGGTCCTGTCTCTTCACCATGTGTGAGACAGGGTCTCTAGTTTGCTATCAAACACACATAGGATTGTAGGGTTTCTCCTCTCTGCCTCCTATGTTGCCTTAAAAGCATTGGATTATAAGAATGCAACGTTGCAACTGGCTTTATAATGCAGAATTTAAGGTATAATAACTCAGGTTCTCAGTTGCAAGGTGAGTACTTTGTCTGCTAACCCATCTTCTCAGGCCTGACCTTCAAGTAGAGATTTTTGGAGTGAGTGTGTTTTTGGGACATAGTCTCACTTTCTAACCCTGGGTGCTAACTGCATCTGTGCTGTAGCTTTTCAATTGTTTGCCAAGTAATGCCCATCTCCATCATGAGAGTTGTCTATGTTAATATATTTTAATTTCCTTGTTCATAATGCTCTTAGTACTCTTTTAAGTGAAAAATAACCTTTATAAGATTTTTATTGTAAGGGAACATGCATTTTGCATTAATTAGATGTATGTTACTAGATCATGGTCAGGGATATTTGACTCCAGAATTAACTTTTAAAATTTGAAATGTAAAATATCCTCCACAGTTAATGAATTTGAACCCTGGATCCCAAGTTGGCAGTGGTATTTGCAGTTCTTCAATTATTAGGAAATGGAGCCTCCTTTGAGAAATGTATTGCTGTGGACATTCAAGTTTACACCTGTTGGAAATTTCTATTTGCTCTGATTCCTAATCTTGGACCCAATTCTGGAGCTAGACTCTGTAGCTGGAGAATTTTTCTCCAGCTCCTGCCACCAAGTCCCACCAGTCCCAGAGCCCACTTATAAAATAAACACACAAACTCTTACATTATTTAAACTGCTTGGCCATTAGCTCAGGCCTGTCATTGTCTAGTCTTACTCTTATATTTAGCCCATTTCTATTAATCTTTACTTTGCCACATGGCTCATGGCTTACTGGTACCTTACATCTTCCTTGTCCTGGCGGCGGCTCCAGGCAGTCACTCTCCTCCCTTCCTGTTCCCTCAATTCTCTTCTCTGTTAATCCCGCCTATACTTCCTGTCTGGCTATTGGCCAATCAGAGTTTATTTACATATAGTGATATCCACAGCACTTCCCCTTTTCTTCTTTTTTTTTAAAAAGGAAGGTTTTAACTTTAACATAGTAAAATTACATATAACAAAACAATTATCAAGCAAGAATTACAGTTACAATATTAAAGAAGAGATCCTATCTATCTTATATTTGTAAGTTTAAGGTTTTATATCTAACTTATCTTTTATTATAACTAAGGAAAATTGTAAGTATCTAGTCTTTAACCACATCAAAGACCTCAGAAGGATATACTACTACCTGAGAAATGGAGAAGGATATAAGCAACTTTTAGGAGTCTTGTAGGGTAGACAGAGACAGCTGGCAGCCTGGACAGTCATTCAAAGTTCTCTTGTAAGGTTGGGGCATCTGTCTTCAGCCCACAGGCCTAGAGTCTCTTATTCACTTTTCTCTGTGTCCTGTAGAATGTCTGGCAGTTTTCTCTGCAAAGCAGGAACCTGAAGGACCATTTTGTCAAGCAAAGTTCAGTGGTCACCTTTGTATGAGTCCTGCATGTCCAGTTGATCAGGCAGTCCAGGCAAGAACAGTTTCTTGCCCAAATGGCTATTTTTGTCAAGGTGAAGATAAACTCCGTATGGAGTGTCTTCAATGCCCATCCTCCTCTCTGAAGTAAATCGGTGCTGTCAGGAGCAGACATGTTTCACTGTCCAAAAAGTCTAAATTTTTAAAACATTTTAAATGCCATATTCTGTAGGTCTTTGAAGTGTTTGAAGACTACCTATCTATCTGAAATATATCTATGTATACCTAGAAGACTTAACTAACATGGCTACAAATATTATCATAGATGACTAACTATTAATCTATTTTTTAATTATCCATTACAATTTTAAATGAGTTACATAAACATAATACCTCAAACAAGAATAGAAATATATATACAGTATAACAAAATTAAGTTTAAATTTGTATCAATAAACTAAAATCTGTAGCAATGTAAAACATTTTAAACAAGTTGTTACTCTTTAAAAGTAGGTTCATTAATCTACCCTTTCATCCTATCATATCTAAACTATCCCCCCTTTTTGTTTTAGAAAGAGATTGTATTTATAATCAACCTGATTTAAATAAAAATATTGTTTTTTATTTAATAAAAATATTGTTTTTTCTCTGTTTCCAAGTCTTCCCCACCATAATGGAGTATTTCCCTGTGGAACTTAAGCTATAACATATCTTTCATTCCTTACAGTACGTATTGTCAGTTACTTTGTTGCTGCAAGGAAGACAGTAACTCAGACAACTCTTTCATGTTCCCTTATAGGACAGAAGTATATGTTTGTGTCACTAATTTTTGAATCAATGTCAGGACTCATAAACAAACCTCTCATTGGTATAATTCAATGAGATTATAAACCAAATCAGTGTAATGTACCAGTTTATACCCAATTATTTGGCTGTTTGGTTCCTGCAGAACTGTCTTTTCAGACAATTTTGAGCTGTCATGTGGGTGCCAGGAACGGAACCTTGTACTGTAGGAAGAGCCGCCAGTTCTCTTAACCACTGAGCAATCTTTCCAGCCCCTCTAACCTACTTTCAGTTAAGTGAAATAGCAATCCATACACAGGATATTGGAAAGATGAGGACCATGGTGGCATTGTATGAGAAAGCTGTAGGAATTTGGTGAGCTGCCCTAAAGGAGAGGTTGTGTGTGCTGCAGCTGACAGAGCTGGAGGAAAGGGAATACCTAAGCCCTTTGGAGTCCAGGCGATTTCATCATGATCTCACGATGCTTGACAAGTTACTACAATACTTGATGTTTGCTGTGCTGAATTTTGGTCTTGCTTTGGTCTGTTCATTCCTTGTTATGCTCTGATTCTTTTTATGAGAAATGGGAATGTTCATTCTGTGCCATTGTATGTTTGAAATATAACAGTCTCACTTAAGGATAGAGCAGAGTGTGGTGAGATAAAAAGTCATTCTCAGTATTTAAGAAACATGTGGCAGTTAAATGAGAATGGTACCCATAGACTCATGTAGTCGACTGCTTGTTCCCCCAGTTGGTAGAACTGTTTGGGAAGGAGTAGAGGCATGTCATTTTGAAGGAGATGTCTCATGGGGGTGGGCTTTGAGGCTCCAAAGCCTCTGACCATGCCCAGTGCGCTCTCTACCTCCTGCTTGAGGTTCACAGTGTGAACTCTCAGCTTTTCTTCTGCCATGGGTTTACCGGGTCATCGTGGACTCCAACCTTCTGGAGTTGTAAGCCCAATTTAATGTTTTCTTTTATAAATTGCTTTGGACATGGTGTGTTCCAGCAGAAGAATTGAATGATAACTATACAGAGGGTTCTGTAGAAGATCAGAACACAGAAAAATCTCCCCTTCCAACTCTAGAAAACCATGGAGGAGTTTTTTATTTATTTCTTTAGCTCTGAAGCGGGTAGCATAAATCCTATGCTTTTGAGGTGATGCATGAACCCAAGTTTGACAAGCCTAGACTTCCATGAAGAAATAACCCTGTTAAGAACATTTTCATTTATTTATAACCAGACCAATGTCAACTTACGTGGAAACTCTCTCTTCTATAGAAGACTGTAATACTGGGAATATTGGTCCAAAGGCACGGGATTAAATAAATATGTAAGAATTTATTAAAGACTCAAAGTGTATTATGTATTATAGTGTAATTAGTGAATCAAGATTAACTGGCATATCAAATGAGACCACATCTCAAACAAAGAAAGCAAATCGAATTATACATACCTTCAATTTTTTTTTTTTTTTACCTTTTTTGAGATGGGCCTTACTTTGGAAGTGACTATGTCAAGCACCATGGCCTCAAATTCGTGGGTATCAGCCTGTCTTTGCCTTCCAATGGGTGGGATTAATGAAATGTGTTTGCATACTTGGTAATATTTATTTTTGAAAATGATTCTATGGGCACCATTGGCAGACACCTGAAATGACTTTATGAGGTATTGTATTGTCCCAGTTTTTCAATGGTCCTTTCTGGTGTGTTAGTCAGTTTTGTTCTTTTCCAGTGTGTGTTGTGTGTGTGTGTGTGTGTGTGTGTGTGTGTAGATATGTTTTAAAACTCACAGTGACCTTTCTGCTTCACTGCCTGGGGTGCAGTACTGATACTAAAAGAATGTAGTACCACACAGCTTGAAAAATAATTATTATGGTCAAGTATCCTCTTCTTATGGTGGACAGGGAGGCCAGGAGATGGTGTCAGAACCCCTTATACTGGAGTTACCAATAATAGTGAGCTTCGATATGTGTGGGGAATGGAATCTGTGTGCTCTAGAAGAATCTTCAGTATTCTTAACTGCTAAAGTATTTTACACCCTAAGTTTTCTATTCTTGATTATATTTCCTGTCCTAGGAAGCCTAGTTAGGGTCAGACACCTGATACTTATTAAAAAGCAGAATTCTCCTCCAGTTGAAAAAATTAGCCTCAGGCAGGGATGAGCTCTCTAATTGTTTATCCAATACAAGGTCAGCCCTTAAACTACATGCACACAACTAACAAAAGCAGATGCAGCAGGCTGTATTCTTGTATTTCAGCATACTTATTCACACATACTTAACAAGGAAGAAGTTAGGAGGGATTTGGGAAGGGATAGAAAGAAGTGATAGAAGATGAAACTGATGTAATATCATTTAATTGACAATTTGTGGAAAGGAATTTAAATATAAAAAGAGGGGCTAAAAAGATGGCTCAGCAATGAAGAGCACTGTGTATTGTTAGAGAGAACTCAGGTTTCATTCCTAGAAAACACAGCATTTGCTGTTAATCAAGTCTGAGGCATCTCCTGACCTCTTCTGGCCTCTATAGGTACTGTGCAAGATACGTGCAGGCAAAACACCCATATAACTGAAATTTTACAATACATTAGGAAAAAGAAAATTGGAATTCTCTATAGCGATGTCACAACCCTGAGACAGACAGCAGCTAGGGGTAGTTAAAATGAACTCTTCTAGTCTTGCACGGGAGCAGCTGTGGCCTTCCTCTGCCCCAGCCTGCTCAAAGGCAAAAGCAGCTTTCTTCTGAGATTAATAGAGCTCAGCATAATCATTCATCTAAGAGCAGCGTACATGGTAATGTTAGGTGACTTCTCCTTGATGTTTTCTGTATTTGTGTTGTCTCTCTTTTGGATTTGTGAGAATTGTGGCATTGGTATATCTATCCTTTGGATTAAACATCAAGATTGACAGGTAGCATAGGCTCCAAAGCAATCAGCTTTCACAGTGTCATTTATATGATTTTTCAGCTAAGGCTTTGTGGTATAAAATGAACATGCCGGAGGCATTTATTTGTATTTCCATCATTTTTATAATTTATATATATCCCAAATGACTTTGAGGTAATATTGGCCCTAAATGTCTCTGCTTTTACATTGTGATCATGTTCAGAAGGAGATTTGTTAACTGAGCATGCTTAGGAATAGAGAGAACTCTACATGAACATGTCCAGACTCCATAAGTAAAATCCCCATGCTTCCCTTGTTTAGGAAAAGCATTGCTTTGGAAATAACTCCCATGCTCTCCTTGCCTTCTGCAGGTAATAAATATTTCTTATTTCTTTTGTCTTGGCTGTTATGATGGCTATTCTTGATAGTCAAACTGACTACCTCTGGAATTAACTAAAACCCAGAGAGTTGGGTACACCTGTGAGGGATTTTTATTAAAGGTTTTGAAATTAAAGACCCATCTTTAATCTGGATCATTTGAGGTGATAATATCCACCTTTGGCAGCCTAGTACACGTGCACACCTTTAACTCCAGCACTCAGGAGACACAGGCAGTTGGAATTTCTGAGTTTGAGGCCAGCCTGGTCTAGAGAATGAATTCCAAAGCTACACAGATAAACCCTGTCTGGAAAATACCACAAAACAATCAAACAAAGAATAAGATCCCTGCATCTGTTTTCATCAGTTACTGGATGAAGGCTCTATGATGACAGGGTGTTCACCAATCTGATTACCAGAGTAGGCCAATTCATTCACCCTCTCCACTATTGCTAGTAGTCTAAGTTGGGGTCCTGGGAACTTCCCTAGCACCCTGTTTTTCCCTATTCCTATCTATCATAGTGTCTCCTTGCTTTCCTACTCTGTCCCTGTTCCATGGCAGAGTGCCAAGCCAAGCTCCAGGGGTCCAGTCAATGAGATAGAGGAGGGATTCTATGAGCAAGGGACATTGAGATCAGCTAGGCCAAACTAGTGGGAACTCATGAACTGTGGGTCAATAGCTGTGGAGCCCCCATGAGACTGGACTAGACCCTCTGCATAGGTGATACAGTTTAGCTTGAATTGTTTAGGAGGCCCCCTGGCAGTGGGTTTGGGATCCCTCATTGGTGCATGAACAGGCTCTTTGGAGCCCAGGGCCTATGCTGAGACACATTGCACAGCCTTAGTGCAGGGGGAAGGGCTTGGACCTGCCTCAGCTGAATGTACCAGGCTCTGCTGACTACCCATGGAAGGCCTTGCCTTGGAGGAGATAGGAATGGGGTATGGGTTGTGGGGGAAGGCTGGGAGCACGAGGAGTGAGGAGGGAGGATCTGTGATTGGTATGTGAAATGAATGGAAAATTTCTTATTAATAAAAAAGAAGAAGAAAGAATTTAAGATCCACCTTTAATGTCGATAACACCTTCAGGTGGCAGCCTACATATATAAAGGATATTGAAGAAGGAAGCTCCCTCTCTTTGCCTGCTTGCCCTAGCTCTGGCTACCATGTTCATTCCTTTACTGGCATTACGGCCTACTTCCTCAGAATTCTGATGTATACTGAAGATCAGTTGAGACATACAGCCTCATGATCTGAACATCTACTGGGTTCTTCAATTTCCCCTTGGTAGACAGTCATTATTGGACTGGCTGGACCGCAGCCTCTGAGACATTCTAATAAATCCCCTTTTACAGATGTGAAGAGATTCATTCTACCATTGCAGAGTGCATCTCTGGAGATACAAGGAATAAGAGAGGAAGAGATGGGAAGGGGGAAGAGGGAGTGAAGACATGGCTTCATAGGAAGAGAATTGGTGGGAAGAGAGAAAGAGAAAACAGACAGGGGCTGAGGAGAGATGAAGAGGAAGAAGAGACTGGAGGCAGGAGGGGCCCCTTTTAAAGGAGGCTTAGTTCATGCCTGCAGAGACTTATGCAGCCACACAGTGCATGCACCTAGATTGCATAGTTACTTATGGCCGCAGGACCCAGGGCTGACTAAGCATGTGCCTGAATACTGACAATGCATGCGTGGCCATAGGACCCTGGGGATAGCTGGCCATTTGCCTGAATGTTAGCAGGCACATCTTGCCAGGACCTCAAGTGGTGGGTCAGGTATGTCTAAAAACTAATAACCACTCCTGTTCATCTAGAAAACCCTGAATAATGCAGCTGTGTTGTGCTGGCTGACAATAGTGCTCATAAAGGCATTCTTCCTAGCTCCATTTTTCTTAAAGTATTCAACATACCATGAAGACCACACTTTTTACTTCCATTCATTTGCCAATAGTTTGCCCTGAATTTCAGGAAGAAAACTTCTAAAGCAGTGGAGCCTGTTTAGGTAGAAGGCCTACCAGCAACCATATGTACACACAAAGGTTAGGATGTTGGGGATGTCCAGCTGGTGGAGGGAGGGCGAGATGGCATTCCATGGTCTAGTATCTGAAAGGGTATATGGTGCGCTGGTTTTTGACACTGGATACCATGGGGCCTTGGTTTAGTCAGCAGAAGAGTCAGGAGCATAAGAATCACGAGCCATGGTTACCAGAGTTAGAATAGGCTTTATTCGAGAGAAAAGGGGGTAGGACAGGAGAAGCCAGGCCTGGCAGAGAGGAAACAGAAAGAGAGGGGTGCAGACACACACACACACACACACACACACACAGAGAGAGAGAGAGAGAGAGAGAGAGAGAGAGAGAGAGAGAGAGAGAGGTGGGGAGAGAGAGAGACAGAGAGAGACAGAGAGAGGTGGGGAGAGACAGAGAGAGAGACAGAGAGAGGTGGGGAGAGACAGAGAGAGAGACAGAGAGAGAGAGGTGGGGAGAGAGAGAGACAGAGAGAGAGCAGAGAGAGACAGAGAGAGACAGAGAGAGACCGAGAGAGGTGGGGAGAGACAGAGAGAGAGACAGAGAGAGACAGAGAGAAAGAGAGTGAGAGAGAGAGACAGAGAGACAGAGAGAGAGACAGAGAGAGAGAGACAGAGAGACAGAGAGACAGAGAGAGAGAGACAGAGAGAGAGAGAGAGACAGAGAGAAACACAGAGAGAGAGAGACAGAGAGAGACAGAAACAGACCTAGAAAGCATGTGGGAGTGCACGTCCGGCTTTTAGGCTGGGACATAGTCGCCTGTTGATGATGTAATAAGGTGCCAGAGATATCCCCCAAGAAAACTGGATGCACAGGATGAGTGATGGCCAGTTATTTCTTGGCAGTTTGATTTTGATTAGAATCTTGTAGTTCTTGTTCAAGGGACCATGATAATATATTTGTAGTTCTGTCTTTGTGTTTTGTTTTGCCAGTGTGCAGTCTAGTTATTGACTTTGTTAATTATCACCTAAATATGTTATTTTTTGGAAAGTGATGGACCTGCACCAGTTTATGTATTCAGAAAATTTACTATATTATGTTTTGAGTTCCTTGAGTTTTTCTTGGTTTGCGAACTTTCTGTGGAGAGTTTTAGTTTCTCTCTTGATCTTAGAGGCCTGCCTCTTCTCATTTCTTGGCATATCTGTGTTGCTATCTTCATGTTTGGAATTTTGCTGCTTAAGTGATTGATATGGTTAATACATTAGCTTTTGATTTTTAAAACCTTCTCATATATTATTGTCTCTTTTTCCTAATTAGCCTCAACTGTCAACATGACATAGCATAGAGTCGTTTGAGGGAACACCAATTGAGGATGTGCCTAGATCAGACTATCCGGCTGCTGATTCTGAGAGAGATTGTCTTCATTGATGATGGATGTGGGAAGGCTCTTCCACTGAGTGGGCAATATGTCTACGCATGTGAGCCTGGGCTGGGTAAGAGAGCTAGCTGAGCTCAAGACAGTGAGAAAACAAGAAAGCCAGGAAACAGTGTTTCCACATGTTTTGCCTTTGGTTACTGCTTGAGTTTCTATCCTATGCTTCCACAATGATGAACTGTGACTTAGGGGTTTCAACCAAATAAACCTGTTCATTACCTGAGTTGTTTTTGGTTAGAAAAATTTTTTTTCAAGACTGAGTTTCTCTGAGTAGCTTTGGCACCTCTGTAGAGCAGGCTGGCCTTGAACTCACAGAGATTCACCCACCTCTGCCTCCCAAGTGCTGAGATTAAAGGTGTGCACCACCACCACCTAGCTTTGGTTAGAGAATTTAATCAGAGCAACAAACACCAAGCTCTTTAGTCCATTCACTTTATTCTTCTGAGTCAGTTCTCTCTCTTCACAGCTTCTTTTCTGCTCTCACACTTAGTTCCTTTCTTGCCTGATGCTCTCTACATTTTCTGCTGTTCTCTCTATGATCTTAGTTTTTCCATCTTATTTCTGCTCATCTTAGTTCTACCCCATCTTAGTTCTATTTTTTTTTTAAAGTCTCTGAGGTTTTCATGGATATACCCATGCAATCAGCAGTAGTCTGGCCAAACAAGGTCACACAGCTTGAATTCCTTCAGGGTCAAACAGAGAGGTGATAAGATCCACACAAAGAACAGTAATTTCCAGCTATCATTAGCAACCCAAAAGGGAAGTGACTAATGGGCAATGAATCAACTAGAGGCTAAATTTAGTTAATATATCTAAAGAGGGAATTTATGTGCTGAAACTATAGTTTTAGAAGTGGTCAGGTAAAATGTTAGGAGTCTATAAGTCACTAAGTTATGAGTGAAAATAAAACTGCCTTTTTTCCTTTGGTGCCCTACCTGTCCAAGGTTATCTTGGCTGTGCCATTTCTGGCAGGGCAGAGGGAGTGTAGTGTACTTGGTAACAAGACAACCTGCATCACAGCTTGATGTATCTGGTATGTAAAAGACCTGCTAGTTAATCGTTAAAGGGATCTTTAGAACTAGAGATAAACACTTGGAAAAAGGAGGGTTAAACTTAAATTGCACATCTGCCTGGCCTGGGTGGTTGTCTTTTTTTTTTTTTAAAGATTTATTTATATATTGTGTACACAGTATTCTGCCTATATGTGTCCCTGCAGGCCAGAAGAAGGCACCAAATCTCATTACAGGTGATTGTGAGCTACCATGTAGTTGCTGGGAATTGAACTCAGGACCTCTGGAAGAGTAGTTGATGCTCTTAACCACTGAGTCATCTCTCCAGCCCCTGGGTAGTTGTCTTAGTGTAAGTTTTTTATCTCATCTCAGGAACCAACAGATAGTCTGAATGCTTATCTGCAGTCTGTCCAAGGAAATCTGGGAAGTATTTCAAATAAAATACTTTTGCCTAGAGATGGTCCTGGCCGGATATTTGCTGATGACTATAATTACAGAAGGGCCTGAAATTATAGTTGGGGATTTTATCTAAATACTCCAATTGTAGAGGGGAAATTGTGCCCAATGAATAATCAACCACACTGTGCATTTTAATGTTTGATCATTACCTACTTAGAGCAATTACAGAACATGTACATATAATAAAAAAATAGCATTTTTTATTTTTACCTTATAGGACTTTTGAGCTATTATTTTTAGAGGTACATATTGTTACTCTGTATTTTTTGACAAAATGTAAGCAAGTTATAAAAGGTAGTGATAATGCAGTGACATTTTTATCAAAGTATATACCTTTGTACTTTTATTTATATATTTATATCAAGGTAAATACCTAGACCATCATGGTGAAAACAGACACCCAGAACTAAGAATAAAATACAATTCTGGATTTTAGTCTGACTTTGAGGCTATTTAGGGGACTTGAATGGGTAATAGCATATTTTGTCAGATATTAAAATGGCTATACTAGCATGCTTCATAGGTCCATTTGCTTGGAATATCTTTTTCCAACCCTTTTCCCTGAGATAATGTCTATCCTTGGTATTGAAATGTGTTCTTGTATGCAGCAGAAGAATGCTTGTTTTCACATCCATTCTGTTAGTCTGTTTCTTCTCATTTGGTAATTGGGACCACTTATACTGAGAAATATCAATGACCAATGATTGTTCTTTGCTGTTATATTATTATTGTTCTTATTGTTTGTGTAAGTATGAGAGAGAGAGAGAGAGAGAGAGAGAGAGAGAGAGAGAGAGAGAGAGAGAAAGAGATCCCTGCTTTTGGCTTTGCAGGTATGAGACTATCTATTTCCTGTGTTTTCATGGTTGTAGTTACCTTTTGTGGGTTGGAGTGTTCTTTCTAAGAATCACCTTCTTTAGGGCTGGATTTGTAGATAGATACTATTTAAATTTGATTTATCATGGAATACCTTATTTTCTTCATGTCTGGTAATTGAAAGTGTTGTTGGGTATAGTAGTTTGGGTTGGCATCTGTGGTCTCTAAGAGTATGTGCCCAAGCCCTTCTGGCTTTTAGAGTCTCCATTGAGAAATCAAGTGTAATTCTATTAGGTTTGCCTTTATCTGTTACTTGGTGGTTTTCCCTTGAAGCTTTTATATTCTTTTATTGTTCTGTATGTTTAGTGTTTTGATTATCCTGTGGTGAGAAGACTTCTTTTCTGGTTCAATCTATCTGTGTTCTATATGCTTCTTTTATGTTGATAGGCCTCTTCTTTAGGATAGGATAGCATATTCTCTGTGTCTTTAACCCGAGTTTCTTTTTTCTCTATTCTTTATTATTCTTATATTTAATCTTTTGTAATATCCTAGATTTCCTGGATGTTTTGTGTCAGAAATTTCCTTCAGATTCAACATTTTCTTTGACTGATGTTTCCATTTCTTCTGTCTTATCTTCAGTGTCTGAGATTCTCATTTCTATCTCTTGTCCTCTGTTGGTGAAGTTTGCATCTGTAATATCTGTTTGCATTCCTAAACTTTTCATTTCCAGAATTCCTTCAGTTTATATTTTCTTTGTTGTTTCTATTTCCATTTTCAGGTCTTGAACAGTTTTGTCTATTTCCTTTAACTGTTTGTTTCCATTTTTGTGCCTTTATTTAAAGGTTTTATTCATTTCCTCTTTAAGGTCTTCTCTCATCTTCATATAGTTAGGGTTAAGGTCTTTTTCTTGTGCTTCAGCTATGTTGGAATATTCAGGGTTTGCTCTGCTAGAATAGCTGGGTTCTGGTGGAGACATATTGCCCTGGCTGTTATTGACTATATTCTTATGCTGGCATCTAGGCATCTGGGTCTTTGATGATTATCGGTCTAGGTGTTGATTTCTGGGTTTGTCTTAGTTGGGTGGGGAGTATGTTCTTTGTTTTTTTATTCTTCTCTGGATTTATCTAAAGTGTGATGGCTGTGTATTACCTGATTTAGTGGCTTGCTCTGCTGGTGTATTCACAGGGAATGACCGCTGGTGTTGGTAACTAGGAAACAGCAGAGTGTGGGAAAAGAGGTTTAGAGACGAAGGTCTGTGGGATTAACAGGAGATATGGGCAGGGGGAAGGGAAGCTTTATGTTCTTCCTGCTACATCTTCCAAAATGATCCCTAAGACTTAGAAGGGGATTGAGCTATACATGTTATATTAGGCTGAGCATTCCCCAGTAATGCTTTATTCTCTTCACTTTGGCCAGATATATATCACCATGTAAATCACAATCTACTTTAATTGGAAACATTTAAGTTGAGGGATGAGAGGTCCATTGATCAATGGATATAATGGTAAATTATTTTTGGTCAGTTTAATTCTTTGTCCACTTAGCAGCATAATAGCAGTACATTCTTCCCTAAGGCCCTTGACTTGTCTATCCTTAGGTTCTTAGTCTGATAATGGTGCCAGGCATGTGTTTCATCATGTGAAGAGGGATTTAGATACAGTCAGGTAGTTGTTGCTTACTCTCATATTTGCGCTACTATAGCACCAGGTCTGTTATTACTGTAGGTAGAAATGTTGTAGTTGAGCATGACTGGTGATTACTTGTCTCCTCAAGAAGCTTGCATAGCACCTTCCAGGACTTTGAAAGCAAGTCAGGAGAGATAAATCTCCTGCTTCTTTACCGCTTTGATTTTGCAGTGCTATATGACTCAAGCATATGGAGTCTTTAGCAGTAGGGTTTTATCATCAAGTTCCTGAGAAGAGCCAATAGCAATTGCAATACAATGTAATGTTTCAGTGGTCTTTGGGACCTAATTGGCAAGAGCTCCAAAAGAAGTAACTTATACATGGCACAGAGTTTTTATATGTTATCCAATGTTGTCTAGTAGGGGCATTATTCCTCTGTTTAAGAGTAACTCCATTTTAATTCTGTCTCTCTCTTTCTACTCTCTCTATTTTCTTTTCTGTGCATATGTTTGTGACTCTCTGTGTATGAGTGTATGTTAGTAATATTAAAGCACATTAAATTTTGATGTCTTTTTCAAAAGGTCTTTGGTTTTATTTATCTCTTTCCCTTCTCCCTCTGGTTGCCCACCTCCACTCCCCCATCTCAGTTTAATTCCATTGGTCCATTTTTCCTATTTTATCTGTGCATTCTATCTCTGCTCTATTCAATAGCCATTCCCATGGCACTTCATTAGTTTCATGAATATTGTGAGTCTTGCAATTGAAACACATATCTGAAGATTTAACACCAAGTTCCACAGGGACAGAAAACATGTGATGTTTATCTCCCTTGGTCTGGGTTACCTTTCTCAAAATAATTGTGCCCAGCTCCATCTGTTTAGTTGTGAATTCTATAGTTTCACTTTTCTCCATATCTGAATAACATTACCCTGTATGACTCTAACAATTTTCATTATTCATTTATCAGTTGATGCAAATCTAGGGTATGGTGATATTTTACTTGTACTGAAATGTGATTTTAATTGTATGTTAATAAATAAAGTTGCCCGGGGGTCAGAGCTATTAGAGCCATAGCAAGAGCGTGGCGGTGGTGGCACATGCCTTTAATTCCAGCACTTGGTAGACAGAGTTAGGTAGATCTCTGTGTGTAAAAGGATACAGCCAGCATTGGAGACACACGCCTTTAATCTCAATACCAACCATAGAAGACCTGGAAGTCTCTACAGACAGGCAGTGACGAAGCAGTCATGTGTTTGGGTTTACAACCAATGAGAAGGCAGAACAGAAAGACTATATAAAGACATACACATAGGAAGTAGGTCCCTTTTAGAGAGCTCTCTTGGCTGAAGCAGGAAGGGTAAGGCTCTTAGTTCTGACCTCTTGACTTTCTTCTCTGAATCGGCTCTGTGTTTCTTATTTAATAAGATGGTTGGTTACATCTACATTTGGCACCCAATGTGACAAGAATCCATTAAAAACCGCTTAACGTGGCTTGGCAGCAGGTCTGGTTTCCCACCTGGGTGGCCTGCTCCCTAGCCTGGGCGGCCAGCTCCCTAGCCCGGGCCCAGGTCAGCTTAGCCTAAGGCCAGACTGACCATAGCCCCAAGTGGTTAACTTAAAGCCGGTGCTACAAACAACTCAGGCTGCCCTGCCGAACAGGGCCCCTGCCTGTAAAGCCAACGCATGTGGTTGGAGCTTAAGGAAGCCAGAGCCAAGCCTTGACTGGGCTCAAGTGGGAACATGTGGCTGGATTCAAGCTCTTAGGCAGAACTTGTGGCTGCGCTCTCTCTCTCTCTCTCTCTCTCTCTCTCTCTCTCTCTCTCTCTCTCTCTCTGTCTTTCTCTGTCTGGATTCACACCTTGGACACTAGGTGGCTGTTTTGAAATTCTCTTGGATTTCTACTGTTCTACGCAGACTTGGTAAGTCATTTAACATATCAGATATTTTAAAGGAAACTATTTAAAAGAGAAGTTTTTTCCATATTTAAAAAAAAAATGGGTTTTCTGTGTACATTGGAAGAAAATTGGGCTTTGTTTGCAATTTTAGGCAGTCTGACAATGGAACAACTATATGAGAAGATTAATGTTGATCGAATTATGCAGTTTATTACTATGCTTATCCTCATTTTACTATTTAAAAAGATAGTCAATTTAAGTGCCAGGATGACAGCTTTAGAAAAACTTGTTAAACCTGTAAAAATTCAGACAGAAGAAATTAACAATGAAGTTGCTTCAAAATTAGATCATAAGGTTACAGAAAGAAAGCCTGTTTTCACACAGTCACCCTTAATTTGTCCAGTAACCATACAGCAGTTGCCTGATCAAATAACTACACAAAATATTTGGGCTCCAATTGAAATGTTAGATTTATGAAGGTTTAAGGAGGCAATAGTATCTTATGGCATGCATTCCCTATATGTAAAGCAAATGTTAAACTCTTGGTCAATATATAATAGCATTATACCACAGGACTGGCGGGAGCTGGCACAAGCTGTTCTTGAACCCAGTCAACGGCTTCAGTGGCTAACTTGGTTCAAGGATGAAGCTAAAAACATAGAAAAACAATGGAGGGATAAAGGAATACAAGTCTGCCAGGATCAGCTTATTGGAGAAGGTCAATATGCTTCAGCACAAACACAATGTTTATATGATGTCCAAACCCTAATTTTATGTCGAACAGCAACCTTGAATGCATGGGACAGAGTTGAGGAACCAGAAAAAAAAACTGAGTCATTTACAAAGGTTATACAAGGCCCAAAAGAATCTTTCACAGATTTTTTACAAAGACTGGCTTCAGCAGTAAAGAGAATGGTCCCGGATTCAGAAGCTAGTAAGATAATAATTGAATCTTTGGCCTTTGAGAATGCGAATGCAGCATGCAAAAGAATAATCAGGCCGTTAAAGGCAAGATCTGCACCTTTGGAAGATTGGATTAGAGACACAGTCAATGTTGAAGCTCATGAGCATGATGAAATATGGGTAGGAGAAGCAATTTCAAAAGGTTTGAGAAATGTTAGATGTTTTGGATGTGGAAAGCAAGGACATTTGAAAAGGGACTATAAACAGGTCATTCCTAGAAACAATGTTTCTTCAAGGAACAATGGCAACAGAATGCCCCTTCCTTCTGGAATATGCAGAAGGTGTGGTAAGGGAAAACACTGGACCAACGAATGTAGATCAACAAGGGACAGACAGGGTAATCCTTTGCCTCAGTCTTCGGGAAACTCCCAGAGGGGCCTCATGCAGGCCCCAATAGCAAATCCAGTTCAAACCTTTCCTGCAGTCGTAGAGGAAACCCCTACTCAGAGCAATTAAATAACCAAATGTCTATTGGAATAAATCATGCTGGTCAGGATGATGAAACAGAGAGATTAGAAAATTCAGGAGAAAACATAAAGAAAATTTTTTGGCAAACTTCTATTAATGAACAAAGACCAAAATTATCGATAAAAATAAATGGTGTTTTGTTGTCTGGTCTGTTAGACACAGGTGCGGACGTTACCATAATTGCACCAGAATTTTGGCATCCAACTTGGCCTCTTCAGGAGGTAAACGTTCAACTGTTAGGAATTGGGACATTATCTCAGGTGAAACAGAGTGTAAGATGGCTTGAATGTATAGGTCCAGAAGGACAGAGAGGAAAATTAAAACCATATGTGGCTAACATAGCTATGAACCTGTGGGGTCAAGACTTGTTGCAACAATGGAATACTCAGATTAACATCCCTCCAATCTCAGAAACAAATCATAAACTAGCACATGTTTCTGAGAGAAGTATTAGAAGGCATTATTCTGAGTGGTCACCAGCCATCCATATTATACAAGAACAAGGCACAACAACTGATGATCTTTCAAAGACACCAACAGCTCTACCTTTAAAATGGTTAACAGACAAGCCTGCATGGGTCCAGCAATGGCCTTTAACAACAGAGAAACTACAAGCTTTAGAAGAGCTGGTAGAAGAACAGTTAAATGCTCAGCATATTGAAGAATCAACCAGCCCTTGGAATTCTCCTGTATTTGTTATTAAAAAGAAATCTGGTAAATGGAGAATGGTAACAGACCTTAGAGCAATTAACAAAGTAATTCAGCTAATGGGCTCTCTACAATCTGGAATTCCTTTGCTTACTCTGTTACCAAAAGGATGGCCTCTCATAGTTATTGATTTAAAAGACTGTTTCTTTTCAATACCCTTACAAGAAAAAGCCAGAGAAAGATTTGCTTTCACAGTGCCTCTTATAATAATTCTCAACCGGTTAAAAGATTTCAATGGAGGGTCCTCCCACAGGGAATGTTGAATAGCCCAACTCTGTGCCAATATTTTGTACAACAGCCATTGGAAGTGATACGTAAAAAAATTCCTAAATCTAAAATTTACCATTATATGGATGATATTTTACTAGCCGACTCAAATGCAGATACTTTAGAAAGAATGTTTGAAGAAGTAAAGAAAATTTTGCCTTGCTGGGGATTACAAATTGCTCCTGAAAAGATACAAAGAGGAGATTCTATTAACTATTTAGGATATAAAATAGAGCTACAAAAAATTTGACCCCAAAAGGTGCAAATTAGGAGAGATAGACTACAGACTCTTAATGACTTTCAAAGATTATTTGGAGATATTTCTCATCTATGAACTATTGTTGGGGTAAAAAATAATGAACTGCATAATTTGTTCAAAACCTTAGAAGGTAACAAGGACTTAAATAGTCCAAGAGAATTATCACCTGAAGCTGAGAAAGAATTGGCCTTGGTAGAAAAGAAAGTACATGAAGGGCACGTGGATCGTATTGATCCAAAGCTGGATTGCATTTTGGTTATTTTACCTTCTAGACATTCTCCTACAGGAATATTAATGCAGAGGGAAGATATTATATTTGAATAGATATTTTTACCAAATAAACCAAATAAAAAATTAAAAACTTATGTGGAAAAAAATCTCTGACTTGATTTTGAAAGGAAAATTGAGACTTCGTCAATTAGGAGGAATAGACCCAGCAGAAATTGTCGTACCTTTAACTAAAGAGGACATTGAAAAATTATGGACAGAAAGTGAACCTTGGCAAAGAGCTTGCAGTGACTATTTGGGAGAAATTAACAGCAAATATCCCAAAAGCGATAGAATTGATCTTATAAAGAGAGCTGATTGGATCTTGCCTCGAATTGCATTGGAAAAAAACATATCTGGAGTTTGTACATTTATACAGATGCCAACAAACAAGGAAAGGCAGGTTACAAATCAGAAAATATAAGTAAAGTGGTTCAAAGTCCTTATAATTCAGTTCAAAAATCAGAATTGTATGCTATTCTGTTGGTATTAATGAATTTTTCAGAACCTCTCAACATAGTAACTGACTCTCAGTATGCTGAAAGAGTAGTATTACATATTGAGGCTGCAGAATTTATCCCTGATGCTTCAGAATTAACTTCACTATTTATTCAATTACAAGATACAATCAGGAAAAGGAATCATCCTTTATATATAATTCACATCCGACCCCATACTGGTCTGCCAGGCCCTCTAGCACAAGGCAATGATGAGATTAATAAATTATTGATAGGAAATGTGCTGGAGGCCTCAGAATTTCATAAAAAATATCATGTCAATAGTAAAGGTTTAAAAAAGGATTTTTTCATAACCTGGCAACAAGCCAAAGAAATAGTAAAGAAATGTCCTACTTGTTCCTTCTACAATCAAACACCATTACCAGCAGGATGTAACCCAAAAGGTACTCAAAGGAATGAAATCTGGCAGATGGACGTGTTTCACTTTACAGAATTTGGAAAATTGAAATATGTACACCATACCATCGATACTTATTCAGGATTTCAATGGGCAACTGCTTTGAGTTCTGAAAAAGCTAATTCTGTAATCACTCATTTGCTAGAAGTTATGGCCATCATGGGTATACCTACACAAATCAAAACTGACAATGCTCCATCATATGTCTCTGTCAAAATGAAACAGTTTTTTGCTTATTACAATATAAAGCATATTACAGGCATACCACATAATCCTACAGGTCAAGCAGTTATAGAAAGATCAAACAGAACTCTAAAGGATATGCTAAATAAACAGAAAGGGGTAACAAAAAGCCCTAGAAATAGACTGCATAATGCTCTATTAACTTTGAATCTTCTTAATGCCAATGAGAAAGGAACAACAGCTACAGAGAGACATTGGATAACAGAAAAAGCTACAGAATTAAATCAGCCTATATACTTTAAGGATGTGCTGACCTCAGAATGGAAACCAGGGTATGTGTTACGTTGGGGATGAAGTTTTGCTTTTGTTTCTACAGGAGAAGATAAGCTGTGGGTACCATCAAAATTGATAAAGGTTTGATTAGAACAAGAGAAGCCGGGCGGTGGTGGCGCACGCCTTTAATCCCAGCACTCGGGAGGCAGAGGCAGGCGGATTTCTGTGAGTTCGAGGCCAGCCTGGGCTACCAAGTGAGTCCCAGGAAAGGCGCAAAGCTACACAGAGAAACCCTGTCTCGAAAAACCAAAAAAAAAAAAAAAAAAAAAAAAAGAACAAGAGAAACCTCTTAATTAGAGGAGGTGATTGTTCATCAACCAACATGAACATCCAATTTAAACTAACTTATACCAGTAACACATGCCTTTTCATTTAATCAGATAATAACTTGCCAAAAAGAAACATCCCCAAAATTAGTCTTGGGGAAAGGTTTTTGTTTTTGTCTTTTAGGAGAATGAAGGTTAAGGAATCTGAAGAACACCGGACAAATGAGACAACTGAAGAAAAGGGACAAATCATCTATCTCAGGAAACAGAGTGAAATGGCATATGGGTATATATTATCTAAAAAATTTTATGTCTCCCTAACTAAATGTTTGTTTCTGCTCTTCTCTAAAGAAATTTAACACTATTGGTCTTCTAATAGTCCCAGTTCAATTAAAATTTAAAGCTGACTTTGGAGTTGGAGAATGGCTCTCTCCTTCTTTAAACTCAAGCATGTTTTTAAAAGGAAAATGCAAACTCCCTGTATCATGCCAGAATAAAAGAGCCATCTTCTGCTATGGGACAGGAGAAAAGCCAAATTAATTAAGGGACTATTCTACTACTAATCTCAACTCTTTGATTCTATTCTGATTTTTTAAACTTTTCTTAAAGTATAAATTTTATATCAATATTTATAAGATTAATATATATATATATATATACATTTTAAACTTTGTTAAGATATGAATGGTCATATAGAGTACTAACTAATTCTAGCAAAAAGGCTTCAATTAGCTGCATATATATATCTTTATGTTCGAGTCTCTTATCAGTTTTCTGCAGGAAATTACAGCCAGGCCTAACATCAACTGAAGTCTCCAGGAAGAAGATGGGGCCCCACAACAACAACAATTCCACAATAATAATATCACTAAGCTGACAAACACCATCTACAGATCAGCTTTGAACTACAAGGTGCTCAGAGCAATTTTGAGATGACTAGCTGAGATGATCCAGTCTCAAAGACTACTTGAATAAGGACTTGAGATAAACCCTGAACTTTGGCATTATACCCAGACTGGATAATGAAGGATATAGTTACCTTTCCTAGAATTTGACAATTAACCTAAAATTTTTCTTTCAGGATAAAGATAACTTTGCCCATACTCAGCAGGAAGCAATTTTAAGAATATGACACCCACATTCCCAAAGAGGTGGTGTGGGGCGGATGGTTTTTTGGTCTTTTCAATGGGTTTTGGGTCTGGGATAATTTTCATTGTTTAGGGGGGTTGGTTACAAGTTGTTGTCACGGGTTAGGAAAAAGACTAAACAAAGGAGATTAGATTTAAGGTTCTTGTTTTAAAAAAAAGAGAATGAAAGAAAAGAAAAGAAGAAAAAGACAATTACTAGTTTTAAATATTTTACATTGGATTGGATTGTTTTATATTGTATACAAATTATATATATTGAAATTGATATTGTTAGAAAATGCTATATGTATATTTCTAATTGTACTTATACCGTTCATTTAACAATGCAATTTTCTGATCCTTGAATGTTATTATTACCAACTATTAGGATATAAAGAAATGAAAGTTAGTAGTTAGACATTATAATAGAACTTGTAGTTATATTAGATATGTTTTAAAAATCGAGCAGATATATTTTAGACAGGTCATCTTCAAACCCTTCTGAGATCTAAAGAATATGGCATTTAAAATGTTTGAATAACTTAGAAAATTTTTCTTTTTTGAGACATGTCTGCTCCTGGCAGTACCAATCTACTTCAGAGAAAATATGGGCATTAAAGAAACTGCATATGGAGTTAACTTTCATTGTGGCAAAAGTTAGCCACTGGACAACAAAGTATCCTCGAATCAACAGGACAAAATGGACAGACAGGACATGAAACAAAGGACTACTGATTCTTGCCAAAACAAGTGTGGTCATGGCTTTATCAAAAGGCATCTTCTGAGGCCAGGACAATATGGCACCATCCCTGAAGTGGCCGGAAAAGGTACAGTGCCCTTTTCTTTGAAGGCAGCTGAACAGGCAGGGGGCCAATGGCTTCTGCTGTGCAATGGAACAGCAGCTGAAACAGTTATTCTTGAAGAGTAACTAAGCCCACGCCTCTCAATAGTAGACTGGCACTTGATAGAGGCCTTGAACTCACAGAGATCCGCTTGCCTCTTCCTGAGGCGTGCTGGAATCAAAGGTGTGCGCCACCTCACACCAGCTCTGACTTTGTTTCTTAAACTGATTCCTGCTCATCACAGTTATCCTCTCTTCTGGTCTAGCAGTGTGGCTGACAGCCTCAATGACTTCTGGTGTCAAGTTGAAGTTGAGACAACATGTTGACCTTACTGATGACCACAACTCAGAGTTAAACCTATCTCTTGAAATGTTTATATGCTGTTGTTCTTGTGTGCAGGCCATTTGTTAATAGTTTTCTTCCTGTGCCTGTTCTAAGTTTAAACACTTCTGCAGGGCAGCACCATGTACTGTGTATCTGAGCTCTTGATGCTTCTGTTAAAACCGTGATTCCCTCTTTCCCTGACGGTCTTCAAAACACAGAGGCAGGGAAGGTCAAATTGATTACTTACTAGGAGAACTACTGGAACATCAAGAACAGCTCCAGAGCAAGTGGACGCCAGAGGGATGATGGACACTCGGAGGCTCAAGGGTGAGGGCTGATGGTTAAGGCTACCTAGAATATAAAATGCCACTGATGTAGACTCACTAGCATACTACAGACAGGCAGTGCAGTGGTCAGAGAACCTGAAGACGGGTTCATAGACATGTTCCCAGAGAAAGGATAAGTGATGTGGTATCATATTGCTACTGAAGAATTACACGGGTGTAGGTTAAATGGCAGAGGAGGAGGAAGGAGAAGAGGTATTTGTGGTAACAATGCCTGCAGCTTTCCAGTTTCTGACAGAAACCTAACCCTAGTCTCAGGCTGCTGGTGGCCAGGCTATGCTGTCTCCTCCTGCTGCACTAGGTCAGTTAAGAACAGAAACAGTAAACACACTGACTTCCTTCTCATAGATTCCTTCTGCCATGCTAGTCCTCTCTGTGAATTTCCACACTGTTTTAGCAGTTGCACCCCACTTTTCTCCTCTGCTTGCCTTCCTCATGGTGCTCTGCCTCTTGTCCCTTCTAGACACCTAAGGTGTTTCTCCTCCCTGCATTTGTTTTCAAGGTTTCTTCCAGCATCTTCAGGTTTTAGGAGCTGAAGATGGTACTCAGTCTTGAGTGTGTTTATCTGGCCTGGTGTCCTTGAGCGTCCTCAGCCTGCCTTGATGTTCACATGGCCCATGTCCAGTCTAAGGGATCTTCTGCAGTCTATTCTAGGTCCTCTCGGACCTCACCCTTTCTTAATACAGTGAGTCCTAAATCTATCAATGATGCATGAACATCTCAAGATTCCCCCCAAAGCACATGTGTAAGTTTCCTCAGCATCTCCACAGAGACAGCTAATAGCATTCTCAAATGTCACATCTGGTCTTTCCCATGTCATGTAATGTCAACTCACTCTTTTATGCTCCTCAGTACTGCTAGGTTTCAAACCTGGGACAAACGGCTGAGGTGCCTATACAACATATCAAAATAGACCTGGCCACCAGGTTCTCCCTGCATCCCTCAGTCCCTATCTGTTAAAGGGTCCTCCTGGCTGGCATACCCAGCCCCCTACCCTGACCTTCTCCAGCCCTGGGGCTAGGCTGCCCTTCTCCTAGCTACCCTTCCTTAATCCAAACATTTTGGTTGAGTGCTATCTGTGTACCTTTGGGCCTCCTGGCTGCTGCACCTGGTTCCCCTCTTTCCTCTCTCCCTTCCCCTCCTCCATATCCTCACATGACCCACCTCAGTCTGGTCATGTCCATTCTGGGCTCTCCCGGATGTTCTAGTCTCTGGCTATGCTCTCCCACATATCTACAATAAACCTTCTCCTCCATACATACCTAGGAGCAGTCATGTATCCTTTTCCTTTTTTTTCCATTCCAGTACATACTTCGTTCAACTTAGATGCTACTCTTTGTCTATCTCTCATTCAACAAACACTCATGCTGGGGTGTCCCTCCTACATGCATGCATTCAAGTCTATACTGACCATTAGCTCTTGTACAGTCACAATAGTTCTGGTTGATGTGATAAATACATTACAAGTGCAAATTAAGGGGGTGCAGATTAATTCCAGCTTACACTGCAAGCAGTATGGTCTGTCCTGGTAGAGAAGTCAGAGAAGCTAGCTAGTCACATGACACCTGCAGACTGGAAGCAGAGAGACAGGAATGCATGCATTCTGTTGCTTCTCTTTTAGGTCACCTGGGACCCTAGCTCATGGGTAGGTGCTGCCTACATTTAGGATGGGTCTTTCCACTTTAATTAACCTAATTTAAAACATTTCTCACAGACAGCTCAGAGGTTTGTTTTCATGGTGACTCTGAATAGTATCAAAGAGAAGAAAGCGACCACCAGGTGGCAAATGGGCACTTGGCTGCAGTGATTATGAGCACTGGGAATGGGACCTTTCTCTATTGTCCTGTGAAAAAGTGGACCTGGGGGTAGAGGTGTAGATAAATCTTGGTCTCTTATCTGGGAAGTAAAGGGCTAGGAATTTAAGGATTATTAGTATAAACAGGGAACATGAAGAGAGAAGACAGATGTCAGATTGATCTCTGCAGTTTGAGCATTCATAGAGATGTCATTCAAAAGAGGCCATGCATTCACAAGGTCACAGGGCAGGAGCCACATGCCCTGGCTGGCCCCAAAGATGATCAGTCCTACCAGGAAAGGGAGGCAAGGCAAATTTCTCCTGTCTCCTGGAGGTCCAGATTCAGCACACAGGAAGCCATCACCCCCTCACCTGAAGGCCTGCTGCTCAGAAAGAAACCAGAGAATATTGTCACCAGGGGACCCAACCAAAGAGAGGAAAAGGAAGACACCATTCCCAGTGACTTCTAGCTTCTATTAGTCATGGAAAGGAAAAAAAAATTAGCAAATGGTGGTAAAGAAGCTCCCTCTTTAAGGACAAATCTGCCACCCTGTGGCAATGGAGAAAAATACACTTAAAAAAACCCCTGTTTGGCATTTCAGCCTAACCTAGTGGAAGACCCACAGCATGAGATTTCAGGGTTATTATGCCATGTATGCTAAATATTACTTTGTATTTCTGTTGATTCATTTTGGAAGCCTTAAGTCATTTTAGAAGGAGAGAACCAAATAGTCTGGTTCAAGGAAAGATGCTTGTCTTTGTCTTAAAGAATATGTATGTATATGTTTATGAATGTCAAGAATGTGTGATAATTTAGACTCAAAAAACAGAGAAAAATATATCCTTCTCAGTTGTTAACATGGTGTTTACACAGATAGCCAAGAAAATACTCTCACTTCTCTTTCATATTTGCTGTCCATCTTCACAGAAAGCAGCCTTCTACCTAGAGAATTGCATCCTGCAGAGAATTCTCACCACAGTGGCATGTGTTGACTGTCTTATCAATAAACAGTGTACAGGGTGGTCCTTGACTTCACTATCAGGACAGAAGTCACCAGAGCACAGTGGAGAGTCACCAAGGGCACCGACTGCAGAGGCAGGCAGAACCTGCAGGTATGGGGAGTGCACAGGACTTGGGGTCTCTTTCTGAGTGGAAATAGCCTTGCCAAGAAAATGAGGTGGACATCTGGATTCCATAAATTTTAAAGGATTAAAGACGAGGGGGCTGGAGAGATGGCTCAGAGGTTAAGAGCACCGGCTGCTCTTCCAGAGGTTACGAGTTCAATTCCCAGCAACCACATGGTGGCTCACAACCATCTGTAATGAGATCTGATGCCCTCTTCTGGCCTGCAGGGACACATGCAGACAGAATACTGTATACATAATAAACAAATAAATCTTTAAAAAATAAAAAAGGATTAAATATGATGATTTAGCTTAATGATTGTCACAAATTATGAAAAGAGTGGTGGCTAGTGGGTACCGGATATCCAAAGACACTAGAGAATAATTTTTAAATTTTGTAGAGTGGAGTAATAACATACTAGATATGCAGAATAAGCAATCTTTTTTATTTTTTTAATTTTTTTTGGTTTTTCGAGACAGGGTTTCTCTGTTTAGTTTTGCACCTTTCCTGGAACTCACTTGGTAGTCCAGGCTGGCCTCAAACTCACAGAGATCCACCTGGCTCTGCCTCCCGAGTGCTGGGATTAAAGGTGTGAGCCACCACCGCCCGGCGAGAATAAGCGATCTTGATCTTTGCTAGTGGCTGATCTCTGAGTTTTAGGTCAGTCTGGTCTAGAGATCCAGTTTCAGGAGAGCCAAGCTTAGGCAGTGAAGGACAGAAAGCCAGGAAAGATTTCAATTGAACAAGTGGGTCATGTTCCAGCTCCAGTAAGCAGCAGATCTTGGCAGATTTGGCCATGTGGTTCTGGCTTTAGAGTTAAGGATAGAAGAAATGGCATGTGTCAGGATGTTTCTGAATGGAGGCCTAGGAGAGAGGCCACTGTGTGAAGCTGGGAAGTTGAAGCCTGGATTTCCTTGGAGAACCCAATGTTAGAGATGCCAGTGTCATGGGATACCTGCAGAGGAGAGCTGCTGATGGAGAATGGAACCAGCTCAAGAGAGAGAGAAATGTGTTGCACTCAACAAAGTTGAACAGAGTTGGCCATCTGAAGAACATTCTAACATCAGACATTGAAATGCAGCATTTGGAGTTTGTCTGGCTGATTTTCAGTCTTGCTTTGATCCAGTTTTCCTCACTATGCTCCCTTCACTACATTTTGGAATGTTAATGTGCATCCTGTGCTATTATATGTTGGAAGTATGTGATCTGGTTGTTTGATTTTGATTTTATAGGGGATTACATTTAAGAGACTTATGAATTTCAGAAAAGTCCTTGAACTTTGGACTTTAAAACATTGTTGAGATTGTGATAGACAATGGAGACTTTTGAAGTTGGACTGTATTCATTTTGCATTATGATATTTTTACAAGTTTATGGGTACAGGGGAGTGGAATGTGGTAGATTGAATGTAACTGACCCCCATAGTTTCATAAGGAGTGACTATTAGGAGGTATGGTTTAGTTGGAGTGGACATGATCTTTTTTGAGCAAATGTGTCACTTTGAGTGTGGGCTTTGAGGTTTCCCATGCTCAGGACACCACTGAGTGTCTTAGTCGACTTCCCACTGCCTGAAAGATATAGGATTCTCAGTTACTGCTCCAGCACCATGTCTGCCTGCATGCTGCCATGCTCTCCATCATGATAATAATGGAGTGAACTTCTGAAAGTGTAAGTGAGCTCCATCAATTAAATGTCCTTCTAAGAGTTGCTGTGGTCATGGTGTCTCTTTACAGCAGTGGAAACCCTAACTAAGGCAAGTATGCATGAGGGTGAGGTCTAAAGTGCCATGGACATGCTAGGACGCTGGAGATGCAAGGAATGTGCGATGTATGTAAGCACTCTCACATTTAAAAAGTGGAATGAGCCTGAAAGAGGCCAGATGTACTGCAGGAGTTAAGGCTGAAAAGGGCCTCTCTATGTCCTTTGGAGTTCATTTCTTGTAATCATATTCCCCACTTTCTTGTGCTGGAGCTGCAAGCTTTGGTATTTTTCTCACTTATATTTAGTCTCACTCTTTTTAAGATTTTTGTGTACCATTACCTACATTTTCCTTTTAGAATGCTGGTCTTTAATTTGTGACTTTGTATGTTTAAAGACTCAATATTCATTCTGATTTTGCAAACGATTAAAGCTTTCAGACTCAGAAGAGCCTTTGGATTTCAGACTTTTGTATATTGTTTGAATTGTGAATCATATGGGGACATTCCAAGTTGCACTAAATGCAGTTTACATTATGAGAAATTCATGAGCCTTATGTATGGAATATTCTTATTTATTTGTGAAGTGTCTTCCAGAGAGCCATCCAATAAATTCCTTCCCCAAAAATAGAGGTGCATTTTTTTTTAAAGTTGTGGGATCTTTAAAAGTTAAGGAATGCCCTGTACAGTAGATCACTAGAGCCACCCCTTTGAGGGATTATCCTCAATCTTTAGTTTCAGAAGTGCTCAGCTTATAGGTCAACCATAACCAGAACATCTGCCGCCTCACAGTTCAGCCACCTTCCACTGATTTCCTACACCATGCCTTCTTCATTCACATGGACTTAAACTCTCTAAAGTCATGTGCCAAAACCATGCTTTGCTTTGTTTCTCAAATGGTGTTTGTCACATGACTTAAAGAACTAATATAGTATCATGGAACGGACAACATTTCATAGTAAATTTCCTTTCTCCTCCTGTCCTTTTCACCAATGAAAGAATGAATTCTACTGAGCAAATATTGTTCAAAATAAATTCCCATCAGGGCTTGGTTCTGAGGCTTAAAGTATCTTAAAAACAAATATTGACATATCACATATATTTTTTTCACATATAAGACTGTTTTTGAAACAGAAAAGTCCTGCATTTATATTTATCTCAAACTATAAATAATGACATAGATAAGTGTTCCAGTGCAGCGGTTTAACTAAAGCAGTGCTTCAGTCTTGATGGACAGGGAAGAGGCTTGGCCCTGTCTCAACTTGGCATATCATGCTTTGTTGACTCCCATGGGAGGCCTTACCCTTTCTGAGGAGTGGGTTGGGGAATAGAAATGAGGTTGGGGAGGGAATAGGATGAGAGAGGAAGGGGTATGTGTGGGAACTGTGGTTGGTATGTAAAATAAACAAAAAATTTAATGAAAAAAAAAAGCAAAAAACAAAGTAACAAGAGAGGGACCAATATTTGCTGATTGCCTTGCATAGGACACTCAACAGTCAACAGAAAAGGCTTCAGTAGGTTTTATTTTACCCAGAATCACTGGAATAGCAGTAAAAAAGACATTGCAAAAGCAATCAGGATAGTTACTATACATAAAAGGAAGAAGTGCCAGAAAGGGTGTGAGAAATTGTAACCCATGTGCTTTGCTGATAGGTATGGAGAGTGATGTAGGAGCTGGGGGATACAGTATGGCGCCTCCTCACAAACTTAAATGGGGAATTACCATATGATTTTTTTCATACACATTTATATTTACTTCACATCTATATTTATTCCCCAAAGAATTTCATGTCAGGCCTCAGATACTCATGTACTTCTGAGAAAACACACCTCTGCAATGCTCATTATAATTGAAAGATGCCAAGAAGAAATCCAATCACGATTAGAAGAATAAACAATGGATAAACTAAAAAAACTAAAACAGTGCTCATTTACATAAAGAAGGTATGGATGAACCATCAATGACCATCATCAAATACTGTATAGCTGCATTAGTAACTAGAAGAGCTAAAGGGAAATATAGCAATTAAATGGACTCAAACAACTTTGAATGGGTAATTAAATTATTATTATTTAATTATTATTAATTATTATTCAATAACTTTGCACATTCAAAAATGATATCTTATAAAAATATATTACAAAGCACATAAACATATATACATATAAACATATATACATATGTACACATATACATGAACTATTTACATCAAGGGAAGGAAGGTAAATGTAAAATAAACACTGAAGAAAGCATAATATATTAACAATATAACATAATCTAATAAAACAAGATAAACATATGGAAATAAAAACTGAAGATAATATAATAGTGTAATATAGTATAACATAATAAAACAAAATAAACAGGTGAAAATAACACTGAAGATTATGTAATATAATACTATATTATTCTAAAACATAAAATAAAAATGTGCTTTTTCTTGAAGCAATTATTGGAGAAGAGACAGATTTTCTCCTGAGTTGTCTTATTGTGGATGGTCGGAGAAGTTGTCAGGCAATTGTCGTAGGCTTGTCCAAGTTCTAGGATGAGAATAATTCATTTTAAATGCACAGTGCTCTCTTCTGTTTTATAAACTTTATGGTGAAAAGAGCTAGTTAGAGCATTCATAAAATGCATTTCTAGAACATGTGTGCCAATAGAGACGTTTTTGTAAAGTTCACCTTTCATCCATCATGAACATTCCATTGAATACTTCACTTTCATGACAGATCTATATGCTCCATGACATTTGTGAACCTTAATGCTAACACCTAACTCTAACTTTAAATCTACTCTAACTATATAACAGGAAGCCTAATTGTAAAACTCAACTGAGCCTTAAACTCTAAATTGGAACCTAACTCTAGTATGTAACAACAGTGAGGAAAACCTGGAAGATGGTTAGGAATACCTTTTCTTCTTATGAATGAAACCTTTGTGTTAGAAATCGATTTATGTTCTTTTTACATTTTCAACACCATACTATTCCTTTTCTAAAGACTTTATTCTCTCCCCGACCACCAGACACACTGCCCCATTTTCCTCCTTTATGTCCAGTATTTGAAACTGTTCATATTCTTTAGCTCCCAGCTTTCTCTCTTCAGCTTTATTTCCTAATATTCCTGAACCTTTGAAATGTGACCAAAACATACATACACACACATTCTAAATATCTATCCATCTGTCATCTATCTATCTGTCTATCTATCTATCTATCTATCTATCTATCAATCTATCTGTCTATCCATCATCTATCCATCTATCCATCTGTCTGACCATCTGTCCATCCATCCATCTATCTATCTATCTATCTATCTATCTATCTATCTATCTATCTATCTATCTATCTATCTTACTATCTATATCTATATAATCTATCTAAATAACTGTATGTATATATATATATATATATATATATATATATGCGATTGATGACAATCTTGATTTAGCCAGTTGTTGACTCATGAGATAATCATTCCATTGACAGTTAACTCTTTTTATCCCCCATGCTGCACTGAAATACTTATACTCCTGAGCTGGAAAACTGAGTATATATTTTAGATAAACATTCTTTCTAATACATTTTAAAAGAAAATATAACTCTTACCATCACTTTTTTATGTTTTCTCTTCTATTTCTTGTAGTGGGAAGAAGAGCTCCGTTTTTTGGTGAAACATGCACAAAAGCATGCTCTTATAGCATCAATCTGAAAGAGATTATGTAAAATAAGGAGTTTTTAAACTGAAAATTAAAACAATGTCACCAAAGATTGAACCATCCATTCAACTAAAAAGGGCAACTATGGCTGATTGCATATTTTACATACATTCACAATTTTAGAATAAGTTACAATAGTATGAGAATTAAGTACTAGGACTCCTTCAGAAAGGGAGGGACTCTGAGTTCTAGGCTTAGGCTACCTCTGATGTTCCAGAAACTCCAGAACCAGATGAAAGATTCTGACTTCCCTTTAGGGCCACATAAGATACCCATGAACTTTGTCCTAGGGCCTGACTTGCATGATCTCCTACAACAACATAAGGCCCAGGGATTTTCCTCCAGAATCCCAGGCAGTATGACTTCTTACACCAAGTGAGGGACCCTGACTTCTAGAGGGTAGGCCCACCGATGAACTAGGCAAACTCCATGACCAGTTGAGAGGCTCTCACTGCTTTGATTCAACCTATGTATTCTGCTCAGGACCATTCCCATAGGTGGCTAGGTTTCACCTGCCAGGCACCACCTGTATTGACACATGAACCCTGTTCTAGGCTTAAACAGAGGCTGACTCCCAGAAGAAGGATATCCTTCAAATCACAAACATATTTAAAAATCTCCTTTGCATGTAATTCTAAAATCTAAAAGAAATGGATGTATTTCTAGATTCATTGTATGTAATGAAATTAAGTCAGGAGGAAGGAGATGTTATATATATATATATATATATATATATATATATATATATATATATATGCACTATTGAGATTGAAGAAGGAACAAAATACTTTTCAACTAAAAACTGACCAGGACCAGATGGATTATTTGCAGAATTTTACAGAATACCAAAGAAAAATGAATATCATTGCTACTTAGATCATTTCATGAAATAGTAAAACAAAGGATTTCTCCAAAATTTTTATGATGCCAATAATACCTTGATATCCAAAGTAGAGAAAGATTCATACAAAAAGAATTAAAACCACAGACTGATTTTCATGATGAGAACAGATACAAAACTTCTAAATGTGAGATTGACAAGCTGGGGTTTGAGAGATGCCCCAGCATTGACAAGCAATGCCTATTCTTCCAGAGGACCCACTTTCAATTCCTAGCATCCACACCATATCTCACAACTATCTGTAACTCCAGTTCCAGGGAATTGGATGCTCTTTTCTGGCCTCTGAGTATACCAAGTACACATATCGTGCACAAGAATACATGTAGACAAATAACCATATACATAAAATTAAAAATGATATTGGCAAAGAGAATTTAAGACCATAACAAAAAGTATATCCGTGATGGCCCTTTTGGTTTCATGCAAGAATGCACGGTAAGAAAAATGTATGTAAACCAATACATACAACAAATCAAATAAATGGAATAAAGAAATTCACATGATCATCCCAATATATGCATAAATGACCACTAACACAATTGAACATTTGGACCATAATGATAAAAGTCAGGAGAGGCTAGGTATGGGTAGAGAATATGTCATAATTATACAAGTAATAAACAACAAGCTTACCATCTACATGTTCTAAAATGGAGAAAAAATATTAATCTAACCATAATGATGAGAAAAAAGGCATTTATTGTTCACTGTCTCTATACTTTTTAATAAAGAGCTGAAGTTCTAGATAGACCCAATAAGGTAAGAAGAATATTAAAGCATACAAAGTGTGAGAGAACTCAGAATGCCCCTACTTAAAGATGGTAGGATTTTATCAGCTGTAAAAGGGTTGAGGCTCCACAAAAAGTCTTACAGCTGATAAACACTACAACAAATTAGCATTTCACAAATTTAACACTAAAATCAGTGGTAACAAACTGAATAAAAAATCAATGAAAGAATCCCACTCACCTGCCCTAGGATATAGAATCAACCTTGATAGCCATCAGCAGATGAATGGATAAGGAAAATGTGGTATATACACACAATGGAATATTACTCAATGTAAAGAAAAAAGAAATAATAAAAATTGCAAGTAAATTAATAGAACTAGAAGAAGTTTTACTCAATGAGGCCAGCTAGGATTAGAAAAGCAAATGTGATATGCTGTCCTCATGTGTAGATAGTAGGCTTTTGTATGTTCAATTAGGATTACACGAGGAAACCTAGAAATTAGACATGGTCTATTGTAGATGGACCCATTGAAATGGAGATAGTAAAATATATGTAAAATTAAATCAGAGAAGGAGAATACTGGATGTTGACAGTTTCAATCATGGAAGAATTGGAGGCTAAAGGACAGAAGGATGAGTGCCAAATAAAAATGAAGGTCTATGAAAATAGCCTGATAGGAACCAAGATCTTACAAATTAAGTAAAATATAATTTAAGGGAAGGTAGAACACTGGTGACAAGAAATAACACTGGAGCAATAAGTACTCTGGGCTAAGGTTTAAGTGGCAATGAAGGTAGAAGAATAAGTCAGAGCAGGGACTAAGGTGTAACTGAACATAAACTAAGGCTGTATGAAGGCTTGTGGAAGCGACTAGTTGGTCAAATAGTTTAAAAGACATACTAAAAAGAGTTTGTTCAGAGGTACCTGGAATGTGTTGACTTATCTCATAAGACATGAGATTTACATTGAAACTCTAAAACAAGGGAAAGGATACCTCCTTTTCAGTTATTGGTCAAGTAGGCCTCCATGTTACCCCAAATAACACAATCTATTTCTACACATTCTGGTTGTTTGTCATAACTAAATGGTAAGACTCTCTTGTTGAAGATACCACACAGTCTGGTTGCAGGGCATTTAGAACTCAATCCCTAGCAGATGAAGAATTTCTGCCTTTCATCATAATAAAAGTTGTAGTTCCAGTCATTTGTCATGAAATACATCAAGAGTCTATCCAGTAATGGACCTTTCCTATGACAACAGTGACCATCCAGGCAAGCTGTCCACAATGGTTGGGTGGTAGTTATGTAAATAACTAACCTTTTTAGGAATGGATGGGAGCCCTGCTCCAAGCAATGGATTAAGTATCTGATGCTGTAAACCTTGTCAAAAGCTTATGTCTGGAATAGTCATAAGCTAGTTCAGGAGAATCAACTAGTGCTATTATTATTTACATTTATACTCATAGGTTTGTTCTGCTCTCATTGTAGGTCATATGATTTTTTTCAGAGGGTAATGGTTAATGTAGGGTCTCATAACTAGTTAACATGATAAGGATAAGCCAGAGTGAAGGCTGATCTGCAGTTGAGTCATTTGCATTGACCTTCCACTACTGAAAGCTCAAGAAACAATGAGGAAGAATGGTCTGAAAACAATGTAAGAGTTTGAATCTGGAGAGAAGTACACTGAAATGTTCTTTTGGGGACATGGCATAACGGATGCACAGCTCAACTCAGAACAGCTGTGTCTTACACTAGACTTGCACAAGCTCAAGCCAGTCAAGATGCCAGCATGAATGAGGAAATATCTCTCAAGGCACTAGAAGTAGATGAGGAGCAATAGGCCATGGCTGGTTGTGAAAAGGAGGAGATTAATTTATCTGTGGGCTGTGGCTTAGAACAGATTGCTCATGTCCCAGAAAGTGTCTTCACACACATTCACAGATGGTCAGGCCTACTTGGACTCAGTGGGCTCTTAAGTGTAATTTTAAGAGCCGGGCAGTGGTGGCACAAACCTTTAATCTCAGCACTCGGGAGGCAGATATGGGCAGATCTCTGTGAGTTCGAGGCCAGCCTGGTCTACATAGTGAGTTCCAGGAAAGGTGCAAAGCTACACAGAAAAACACTGTCTCAGAAAACAAAAACAAAAACAAAAACAAAAGTAATTTTAAGAGACATTAAACAAAGAAGAAGGAGAAGGAGAGGAGGAGGAAGAAGAAGAAGAAGAAGAAGAAGAAGAAGAAGAAGAAGAAGAAGAAGAAGAAGAAGAAGAAGAAGAAGAAGAAGAAAAAGAAGAAGGATGATGAGTTCAACCAGCACAAGGTGGAGGGAGTCAGTGGTGAATGTAGTTTTCAAAGAAGAAATAAGAAGAATATTAAAAAAAAACATTTACGTTCTATGTATTAATTCTAGAAGACATACTAAATTTAACCTATTTGGCCTATGGAACATTACTCTGGAAACAGCATAAATGTGCAATGTCAACTGAAGTATTTACTTACAAATGGTCGCTTAGTTTTTCTAGCACTGTGCGGCCTCTGCTCTTCTGAGGTATGCTCTTGGTCTTCCATGATGGATGCTGTTAACAAGTGCATATATTTCACTAAGCAAAGTACAATGAACATTTAGGGGGAAAGCTGTCCATTGCTATAATGAAGACACATTAGGGATGAGAAAATATTTATTTTCATTTTCCCAAGCAATATTTTGAATTAAGTATAAACTGCAGTGGAAATATTTAACTTACCTTCTTTATTTAATAAAAAAATTCTCATAAAAACAGGTGTTTGGGTATGTTTTTTTCTCTGAACAGAGGTTTGGGAAGCAGATCCCACTGTATGGGAGTTCACTTAACTTACATATTCAGATTGATCTCATATATTTCTGAACACAAAGCAAATGAAATATGCACACCTGAGAGGTGGGAGCAAGGACTCTGTCTTTGACAAACAAAATCTTATCTGTTGCTCAGATTTGATAATGTGTGTGTGTTATTACCATTCTACTAATCCTTTTGCTTCCTATATGTGTAGTTGTCTATTACAGATAGTGTTCTGTTCTATATACAATCATTCTATAGAACAAGTATATTTTAAAATGTAGTACTTACTTCTCTCCTGATGCATTATTACAATTTTTTCTGCATCATTGTCCATATTGTCTGAGTCAGGAGCTTTTGTGGAAGATTTCTGTGGTCCATTGGGGTCAGACACATTCTATCAACAGGAGTATTGGTAACATATGTTAGAAAGGTCTTATTTGATTTCTAAGAACATATTTGAATTCCTAATTTTATGACAAGTGTACTTGAAATTCTATGTAGTATATATTGAAGACAAAGACATTTTAGTATCAAATCTATTTTACACAGTAAACTCTAAATCTATCCTTCATTTTTCATGGCAACTCATTATGTAAGAGAAACAAAGAAAAGAAGAAGCACATTCAGAGGTTTTGACCTGATGCACAATATTAGGAAAAAACAAAAGCAACTACCTTTATATAAGAACTGTTAATGCTATTTATATTCCCAAATGAATTTGGAGGATATTTATAAAATAAAGAATTGCCTACCCTATTATCAGGAAAATTTCTTTGGACAGTGTGGTACTTTGAATGCAAATGGGCCCCATAAGCTTATAGGAAGTGTCACTATCAGAAGGTTTGGCCTTGTTGGCGGTGGTGTGACCTTGCTGGGGGAAATTTGTCTCTGTGGGGGCCATTTGAGGTCTCCTGTGCTCAAGTTACACCCAGAGTAGACACAGGCTCTTTTAGTGCTTGCTGATCAGGATGAGAACTCTCAGCTCCTTATCCAGGACCATGTCTGCCTGCATGCTGCCATGTCCCACCATGATGATGGTGGACAAAACCTGTGAAACAGGAATCCATCCCAATGAAATGGTTCCCTAATAGGAGTAGCCATGGTTTTGGTATCTCTTCCCAGCAATAGAAACTATAACTAATACAAACAGTATTGATTTCTATTCTCCTATTTGTCTCCCTTTAATTTTGTTCTCCTGATGTATTGCTCCAGCTTATAGATTGAGCACAACATTGAAAAGGATTCAAGATGATAAACAAATTTGTCTCTTATGACCTCAAGGGAGTCATGTTTTCATCTATTGAAGAAGACGTTGGCTGTGAGTTTCCCATTACATAATTTTTATTGTGTTGAGATATGCTCCTTGTCTTACACTCTCTGGATTATTATCATGATGGTATATATGGTTTTTAGCAAGGGCCTTATCTACATGTATTGAGAAGATTAGGTGACTTTTTGTCTAAGTCTGTTTCTGTGCTTTGTTAAATCTGTTGACTGTGTATTTCAAACCATCTCTGCATCTCTGAGATAAAAACAACTTGGTCTTTGAACATTTGAACAACTGAACATGTGGAACTTAGTGATAAAAGTTAAGGAGAGGCTAGGTGTGGGTAGAGAATATGTCACAATTGTACAAGCAATAAACAACAAGCCTACTATCTACATGTTCTAAAATGGAGGAAAAGTATTGATCTACCATAATGATAAGAAAAAAAGGCAATCATTGTTTAATGTCTCTATACTTTTTAATAAAGAGCTGAAGTTCTAGATAGACCCAATAAGATAAGAAGTATATTAAAGCATACAAAGTGTAAGAGAATTCAGAATGCCCCTACTTAAATATGGTAGAATTTTATCAGCTGTAAAAGGGTTGAGGCTCCACAAAAAGTCTTACAGCTGATAAACCCTGCAACAAATTAGCATTTCACAAATTTAACACCAAAATCAGTGATGACAAACTGAATAAAAATCAATGAAAGAATCCCACTCACCTGCCCTATATTATAGAATCAACCTTGATAGTCATCAGCAGATAAATGGATAAGGAAAATGTGGTATATACACACAATGGAATATTACTCAATGTAAAGAAAAATGAAATAGTAAAAACTGCAAGTAAATTAATAGAACTAGAAGAAGTTTTACTCAATTAGGCCAGCTAGGATTAAAAAAGAAATGTGATATGCTGTCCTCATGTGTAGATATTAGACTTTTTTATGTTCAAATAGAATTATACGAGGAAGCCTAGAAATTAGACATGATCTATTGTAGATGGACCTATTGAAAGGGAGATAGTAAAATATATGTAAAATTAAATCAGAGCAGGAGAATACTGGATGTTGACAGTTTCAATCATGGAAGAATTGGAGGCTAAAGGACAGAAGGATGAGTGCCAAATAAAAATGAAGGTCTATGAAAAAAGCCTTATAGGAACCAAGATCTTGCAAATTAAGTGAAATATAATTTAAGGGGAGGTAGAACACAGGTGACAAGTAATAACACTGGAGCAATAAGTACTCTGGGCTAAGGTTTAAGAGGCAATGAAGGTAGAAGAATAAGTCAGAGCAGGGACTAAGGTGTAACTGAACATAAACTAAGGCTGTATGAAGGCTTGTGGAAGCGACTAGTTGGTCAAATAGTTTAAAAGATATACTAAAAAGAGTTTGTTCAGAGGTACCTGGAATGTGTTGACTTATCTCATAAGACATGAGATTTACATTGAAACTCCAAAACAATGGAAAGGATACCTCCTTTTGAGTTATTGGTCAAGAGGCCTCCATGTCACCCCAAATAACACAATCTATTTCTACACATTCTGGTTATTTGTCATAACTAAATGGTAAGACTCTCTTGTTGAAGATACCACACAGTCTGGTTGCATGGCATTTAGAACTCAATCCCTAGCAGACAAGGAATTTCTGCCTTTCATCATAATAAAAGTTGTAGTTCTAGTCACTGGTCATGAAATACATCAAGAGTCTATCAGGTCTTGGACCTTTCCTATGACAACAGTGACCATCCAGGCAAGCTGTCCACAATGGTTGTGTGGTAGTTATGTAAATAACCAACCTTGTTAGGAATGGATGGGAGACCTGCTCCAAGCAATGGATTAAATGTCTGATGCTGTAAACCTTGTCAAAAGCTTATGTCTGGAATAGTCATAAGCTAGTTCAGGAGAATCAACTAGTGCTATTATTATTTACATTTATACTCATAGGTTTGTTCTGCTCTCATTGTTGGCCAGACGATTTTTTTTCAAAGGGTAATGGTTAATGTAGAGACTCATAACTAGTTAGCATGATAAGGATAAGCCAGTGTGAAGGTTCATCTGCAGAAGGGTCATTTGCATTGGCCTTCCACTACTAAAAGCTCAAGAAACAATGAGGAAGAATGGCCTGAAAACAATGTACGAGTTTGAATCTGGAGAGAAGTACACTGAAATGTTCTTTTTGGGACATGGCATAACGGATGCACAGATCAACTCAGAACAGCTGTGTCTTACACTAGACTTGCACAAGCTCAAGCCAGTCAAGATGCCAGCATGAATGAGGAAACATCTCTCAAGGCCCCAGCACTAGATGAGGAGCAATAGGCCATGACTGGTTGTGAAAGGAGGAGATTAATTTATCTGTGGGCTGTGGCTTAGGACAGATTGCTCATGTCCCAGAAAGTGTCTTCACACACATTCACAGATGGACAGCCCTACTTGGACTCAGTGGGCTATTAATAGTAATTTAAAGAGCCCTGCAGTGGTGGCACACACCTTTAATCCCAGCACTCAGGAGGCAGAGATGGGCAGATCTCTGTGAGTTTGAGGCCAGCCTGGTCTACAGAGTGAGTTCCAGGAAAGGTGCAATCTACACAGAAAAACACTGTCTCAGAAAACAAAAACGAAAACAAAAGTAAATTTTAAGAGACATTAAGCAAAGAAGAAGAAGAGGAAGAAGAAAAAGAAAAAGAAAAAGAAGAAGAAGAAGAAGAAGAAGAAGAAGAAGAAGAAGAAGAAGAAGAAGAAGAATGATGAGTTCCACCAGCACAAGATGGAAGGAGTCAGTGGTGAATGTAGTTTTCAAAGAATAAATAGTAAGAACACTTAAAAAAAATGTTTACATTCTATGTATTAATTCTAGCAGACATACTAAATTTAACCTTATTTTAACCTTATTTGGCCTATGGAACACTACTATGGAAACAGCATAAATGTGCAATGTAAACTGAAGTATATACTTACAAATGGCCGCTTAGTTTTTCTAGCACTGTGCTGCCTCTGCTCTTCTGAGGCATGTTCTTGGTCTTCCATGACAGATGCTGTTAACAAGTACACATATTTCACTAAGCAAAGTACAATGAAATTTAGGGGAATAGCTGTCCATTGCTATAATGAAGACACATTAGGGATGAGAAAATACTTACTTTCATTTTCCCAAGCAAAAGTTTGAATTAAGTATAAACTGCAGTGGAAAAATTTAACTTATCTTCTCCATTTAATAAAGAATCTCTCTTAAAAACAGGTGTTTGAGTATGGTTTTTCTCTGAACAGAGGTTTAGGAAGCAGCCCCCACTGTATGGGAGTTTCCTTCACTTACATATTCAGATTGATCTCATATATGTCTGAAGATAAAGCAAATGAAATATGGACACCTGAGAGGTGGGAGCAAGGACTCTGTCTTTGACAAACAAAATCTTATCTGTTGCTCAGATTTGATAATGTGTGTGTGTTATTACCATTCTACTAATCCTTTTGCTTCCTATATGTGTAGTTGTCTATTACAGATAGTGTTCTGTTCTATATACAATCATTCTATAGAACAAGTATATTTTAAAATGTAGTACTTACTTCTCTCCTGATGCATTATTACAATTTTTTCTGCATCATTGTCCATATTGTCTGAGTCAGGAGCTTTTGTGGAAGATTTCTGTGGTCCATTGGGGTCAGACACATTCTATCAACAGGAGTATTGGTAACATATGTTAGAAAGGTCTTATTTGATTTCTAAGAACATATTTGAATTCCTAATTTTATGACAAGTGTACTTGAAATTCTATGTAGTATATATTGAAGACAAAGACATTTTAGTATCAAATCTATTTTACACAGTAAACTCTAAATCTATCCTTCATTTTTCATGGCAACTCATTATGTAAGAGAAACAAAGAAAAGAAGAAACACATTCAGAGGTTTTGACCTGATGCACAATATTAGGAAAAAACAAAAGCAACTACCTTTATATAAGAACTGTTAATGCTATTTATATTCCCAAATGAATTTGGAGGATATTTATAAAATAAAGAATTGCCTACCCTATTATCAGGAAAATTTCTTTGGACAGTGTGGTACTTTGAATGCAAATGGGCCCCATAAGCTTATAGGAAGTGTCACTATCAGAAGGTTTGGCCTTGTTGGCGGTGGTGTGACCTTGCTGGGGGAAGTTTGTCTCTGTGGGGGCCATTTGAGGTCTCCTGTGCTCAAGTTACACCCAGAGTAGACACAGGCTCTTTTAGTGCTTGCTGATCAGGATGAGAACTCTCAGCTCCTTATCCAGGACCATGTCTGCCTGCATGCTGCCATGTCCCACCATGATGATGGTGGACAAAACCTGTGAAACAGGAATCCATCCCAATGAAATGGTTCCCTAATAGGAGTAGCCATGGTCATGGTATCTCTTCCCAGCAATAGAAACCATAACTAATACAAACAGTATTGATTTCTATTCTCCTATTGGTCTCCCTTTAATTTTGTTCCCCTGATGTATTGCTCCAGCTAATAGATTGAGCACAACATTAAAAAGGATTCAAGATGAGAGACAAACCTGTCTCTTATGACCTCAAGGCACTCATGTTTTCTTCTATTGAAGAAGACGTTGGCTCTGAGTTTCTCCTTATATAATTGTTATTGTGTTGAGATATGCTCCTTTTCTTACACTCTCTGGATTATTATCATGATGGTATATTGGATTTTGGCAAGGGCCTTATCTACATGTATTGAGAAGATTAGGTGACTTTTTGTCTAAGTCTGTTTCTGTGCTTTGTTAAATCTGTTGACTTGTGTATTTCAAACGATCTCTGCATCTCTGAGATAAAAACAACTTGGTCATTGAACATTTGAACAATTGAACATGTGGAACTTAGTGATAAAAGTTAAGGAGAGGCACAGCTAACAGAGCCGCGTTCTGGAAGGCAGAGCCTGCCCTGAGCTCTCTGCCTCCCCCGCCCGCCCGCCAGCCGGAGCCCAGCCAGAGGCCCCAGCAGCAGCCCGCAGAGCAGCCCCAGCAGCAGTGCCATGGCCAGGTGGAATGCCTACATGGACAGCCTCATGGCGGATGGGACCTGTCAGGACGCGGCCATCCTAGGCTACAAGGACTCGCCCTCCCTCTGGGCCGCCGTCCCCAGGAAGACCTTCCTTAGCATTATGCCAGCTGAGGTTGGTGTCCTGGTAGGCAAAGACTGGTCAAGTTTTTTCGTGAATGGGCTGACACTTGGGGGCCAGAAATGTTCTGTGATCCGGGACTCACTGCTGCAGGATGGGGAATTTACAATGGATCTTCCTACCAAGAGCACCAGAGGAGCCCCAACCTTCAATGTCACTGTCACCATGACTGCCAAGACGCTAGTCCTGCTGATGGGCAAAGAAGGTGTCCATGGTGGTTTGATCAACAAGAAATGTTATGAAATGGCCTCCCACCTGCGGCGTTCCCAGTACTGACCTCATCTGTCCCCTCCCCCACCGCTCCCTTCAGCTTTTGCACCCCTTCTTTCCATACACACACACACACACCATTATTTTTTTGGGCCATTACCCCATTTCCCTTATTGCTGCCCAAACCACATGGGCCGGGGGCTGGGGCTGGACAGACAGATACCTCCCCCTACCCATACCCCCTCCTGTGTGTGTTTGGAAAAATTTTTTGGTTTTTTTTTCTTTCTTTTTTTTTTTCTGAATAAAAAAGATTCTACTAAAAAAAAAAAGTTAAGGAGAGGCTAGGTATGCGTAGAGAACATGTCACAATTATACAAGCAATAAGCAACAAGCCTACAGTCTACATCTTCTAAATTGGAGAAAAAAATATTAATCTAAAATTATGATGAGAAAAAAGGCAATCATTGTTTAATGTCTCTATACATTTTAATAAAGAGCTGAAGTTCTAGATAGATCCAATAAGGTAAGAAGAATATTAAAGTATACAAAGTGTAAGAGAATTCAGAATGCCCCTACTTAAAGATGGTAGAATTTTATCTGCTGTAAAAGGGTTGAGGCTCCACAAAAAGTCTTACAGCTGATAAACACTACAACAAATTAGCATTTCACAAATTTAACACCAAAATCAGTGATAACAAACTGAATAAAAAATCAATGAAAGAATCCCACTCACCTGCCCTTGGATATAGAATCAAACTTGATAGACATCAGCAGATGAATGGATAAGGAAAATGTGGTATATACACACAATGGAATATTACTCAATGTAAAGAAAAATGAAATAGTAAAAATTGCAAGTAAATTAATAGAACTAGAAGAAGTTTTACTCAATTAGGCCAGCTAGGATTAAAAAGCAAATGTGATATGCTGTCCTCATGTGTAGATATTAGACTTTTGTATGTTCTATTAGGATTACACGAGGAAACCTAGAAATTAGACATGGTCTATTGTAGATGGACCCATTGACAGGAAGATAGGAAAATGTATGTAAACTTAAGTCAGAGAAGGAGAATACTGGATGTTGACAGTTTCAATCATGGAATGATTGGAGGCTAAAGGACAGAAGGATGAGTGCCAAATAAAAATGAAGGTCTATGAAAAAAGCCTGATAGGAACCAAGATCTTGCAAATTAAGTAAAATATAATTTAAGGGGAGGTAGAACACAGGTGACAAGAAATAACACTGGAGCAATAAGTACTCTGGGCTAAGGTTTAAGTGGCAATGAAGGTAGAAGCATAAGTCAGAGCAGGGACTAAGGTGTAACTGAACATAAACTAAGGCTGTATGAAGGCTTGTGGAAGCGACTAGGTGGTCAAATAGTTTAAAAGACATACTAAAAAGAGTTTGTTCAGAGGTACCTGGAATGTGTTGACTTATCTCATAAGACATGAGATTTACATTGAAACTCCAAAACAATGGAAAGGATACCTACTTTTGAGTTATTGGTCAAGTAGGCCTCCATGTCACCCCAAATAACATAATCTATATCTTCTCATTCTGGTTGTTTGTCATAACTAAATGGTAAGACTCTTTTGTTGAAGATACCACACAGTCTGGTTGCATGGCATTTAGAACTCAATCCCTAGCAGACGAGGAATTTCTGCCTTTCATCATAATAAAAGTTGTAGTTCTAGTCACTGGTCATGAAATACATCAAGAGTCTATCCAGTCTTGGACCTTTCCTATGACAACAGTGACCAGCCAGGCAAGCCGTCCACAATGGTTGGGTGGTAGTTATGTAAATAACCAACCTTGTTAGGAATGGATGGGAGACCTGCTCCAAGCAATGGATTAAATGTCTGATGCTATAAACCTTGTCAAAAGCTTATGCCTGGAATAGTCATGAGCTAGTTCAGGAGAATCAACTAGTGCTATTATTATTTACATTTATACTCATAGGTTTGTTCTGCTCTCATTGTAGGTCATATGATTTTTTTTCAAAGGGTAATGGTTAATGTAGAGACTCATAACTAGTTAGCATGATAAGGATAAGCCAGAGTGAAGGCTCATCTGCAGATGGGTCATTTGCATTGACCTTCCACTACTGAAAGCTCAAGAAACAATGAGGAAGAATGGTCTGAAAACAATGTAAGAGTTTGAATCTGGAGAGAAGTACACTGAAATGTTCTTTTTGGGACATGGCATAACGGATGCACAGATCAACTCAGAACAGCTGTGTCATACACTAGACTTGCACAAGCTCAAGCCAGTCAAGATGTAAGCATGAATGAGGAAACATCTTTCAAGGCCCCAGCACTAGATGAGTAGCAATAGGCCATGGCTGGTTGTGAAAGGAAGAGATTAATTTATCTGTGGGCTGTGGCTTAGGACAGATAGCTCATGTCCCAGAAAGTGTCTTCACACACATTCACAGATGGTCAGCCCTACTTGGACTCAGTGGGCTCTTAATAGTAATATTAAGAGCCAGACAGTGGTGGCACAAACCTTTAATCTCAGAACTCAGGAGGTAGAGACAGGCAGATCTCTGTGAGTTCGAGGCCAACCTGCTCTACAGAGTGAGTTCCAGGAAAGGTGCAAAGCTATACAGAAAAACACTGTCTCAGAAAACAAAAACAAAAACAAAACCAAAAGTAATTTTAAGAGACATTAAACAAAGAAGAAGAAGAAGAAGAAGAAGAAGAAGAAGAAGAAGAAGAAGAAGAAGAAGAAGAAGAAGAAGAAGAGGAAGAGGAAGAGGAAGAGGAAGAGGAAGAAGAAGAAGGAGGAGAAGGAGGAGGAGGATCGTGAGGAGAGGGAGGAGAGGGAGGAGGAGGAGTTCAAAAAGCACAAGGTGGAGATAGTCAGTGGTGAATGTAGTTTTCAAAGAAGAAATAAGAAGAATATGTAAAAAAAAATTTACGTTCTACGTATTAATTCTAGAAGACATACTAAATTTAACCGTATTTGGCCTATGGAACATTACCGTGGAAACAGCTTAAATGTGCAATGTAAAGTGAAGTATATACTTACAAATGGCCGCTTAGTTTTTCTAGCACTGTGCGGCCTCTGCTCTTCTGAGGTATGCTCTTGGTCTTCCATGATGGATGCTGTTAACAAGTGCATATATTTCACTAAGCAAAGTACAATGGACATTTAGGGGAAAAGCTGTCCATTGCTATAATGAAGACACATTAGGGATGAGAAAATATTTATTTTCATTTTCCCAAGCAATAGTTTGAATTAAGTATAAACTGCAGTGGAAAAATTTAACTTATCTCCTCTATTTAATAAAGAATCTCCCATAAAAACAGGTGTTTGAGTATGTTTTTTCTCTGAACAGAGGTTTGGGAAGCAGACCCCACTTTATGGGGGTTCACTTCACTTACATATTCAGATTGATCTCATATATTTCTGAAGATAAAGCAAATGAAATATGGACAATGAGAGGTGGAAGCAAGGACTCCGTCTTTGACAAACAAAATCTTATCTGTTGCTCAGATTTGATAATGTGTGTGTGTTATTACCATTCTACTAATCCTTTTGCTTCCTATATGTGTAGTTGTCTGTCTATTACATATAGTGTTCTGTTCTATACACAATCATTGTATAGAACAAGTATATTTTAAAATGTAGTACTTACTTCTCTCCTGATGCATCACTACAATTTTTTCTGCATCCTTGTCTATATTGGATGAGTCAGGAGCTTTTGTGGAAGATTTCTGTGGTCCATTGGGGTCAGACACACTCTATCAACAGGAGTGTTGGTAACATATGTTAGAAAGGTCTTATTTGATTTCTAAGAACATATTTGAATTCCTAATTTTATGACAAGTGTACTTGAAATTCTATGTAGTATATATGGAAGACAAAGACATTTTAGTAGCAAATCTATTTTGCACAGTAAACTTTAAATCTATCCTTCATTTCTCATGGCAACTCATTATGTAACAGAAAAAAAAAGAAGAAACATATTCAGAGGATTTGACCTGATGCACAATATTAACAAAACAAAAGCAACTACTTTTATATAAGAACTGTTAATGCTATTTATATTCCCAAATGAAATTGGAGGATATTTATAAAATAAAGAATTGCCTACCCTATTATCAGGAAAATTTCTTTGGACAGTGTGGTACTTTGAATGCAAATGGGCCCCATAAGCTTATAGGAAGTGTCACTATCAGAAGGTTTGGCCTTGTTGGCGGTGGTGTGACCTTGCTGGGGGAAGTTTGTCTCTGTGGGGGCCATTTGAGGTCTCCTGTGCTCAAGTTACACCCAGAGTAGACACAGGCTCTTTTAGTGCTTGCTGATCAGGATGAGAACTCTCAGCTCCTTATCCAGGACCATGTCTGCCTGCATGCTGCCATGTCCCACCATGATGATGGTGGACAAAACCTGTGAAACAGGAATCCATCCCAATGAAATGGTTCCCTAATAGGAGTAGCCATGGTCATGGTATCTCTTCCCAGCAATAGAAACCATAACTAATACAAACAATATTGATTTCTATTCTCCTATTGGTCTCCCTTTAATTTTGTTCCCCTGATGTATTGCTCCAGCTAATAGATTGAGTACAACATTGAAAAGGATTCAAGATAAGAGACAAACCTGTCTCTTATGACCTCAAGGCACTCATGTTTTCTTCTATTGAAGAAGACGTTGGCTCTGAGTTTCTCCTTATATAATTGTTATTGTGTTGAGATATGCTCCTTTTCTTACACTCTCTGGATTATTATCATGATGGTATATTGGATTTTAGCAAGGGCCTTATCTACATGTATTGAGAAGATTAGGTGACTTTTTGTCTAAGTCTGTTTCTGTGCTTTGCTAAATCTGTTGACTTGTGTATTTCAAACAATCTCTGCATCTCTGAGATAAAAACAACTTGGTCATTGAACATTTGAACAACTGAACATGTGGAACTTAGTGAATAAAGTTAAGCAGAGGCTAGGTGTGGGTAGAGAATATGTCACAATTGTACAAGCAATAAACAACAAGTCTACCATCTACATGTTCTAAAATGCAGAAAAAAATATTAATCTAACCACAATGATAAGAACAAAAGGCAATCATTGTTCACTGTCTCTACTCTTTTTATTAAAGAGCTGAAGTTCTAGATAGACCCAATAAGGTAAGAATGATATTAAAGCATACAAAGTGTGAGAGAACTCAGAATGCCCCTACTTAAAGATGGTAGTATTTTATCAGCTGTAAAAGGGTTGAGGCTCCACAAAATGTCTTGAAGCTGATAAACACTACAACAAATTAGCATTTCACAAATTTAACACCAAAATAAGTGATAAAAAATGAATAAAAAATCAATGAAAGAATCCCACTCACCTGCCCTAGATTATAGAATCAACCTTGATATTCATCAGCATATGAAAGGATAAGGAAAATGTGGTATATACACACAATGGAATATTACTCAATGTAAAGAAAAATGAAATCGTAAAAATTGCAAGTAAATTAATAGAACTAGAAGAAGTTTTACTCAATGAGGCCAGCTAGGATTAAAAAAGAAATGTTATATGCTGTCCTCATGTGTAGATATTAGACTTTTTTATGTTCAAATAGAATTATACGAGGAAGCCTAAAATATTAGACATGGTCTATGGTAGATGGACCCATTGAAAGGGAGATAGGAAAATATATGTAAAATTAAATCAGAGAAGGAGAATACTGGATGTTGACAGTTTCAATCATGGAAGAATTGGAGGCTAAAGGACAGAAGGATGAGTGCCAAATAAAAATGAAGGTCTATGAAAAAAGCCTGATAGGAACCAGGATCTTGCAAATTAAGTAAAATATAATTTAAGGGGAGGTAGAACACAGGTGACAAGAAATAACACTGGAGCAATAAGTACTCTGGGCTAAGGTTTAAGTGGCAATGAAGGTAGAAGAATAAGTCAGAGCAGGGACTAATGTGTAACTGAACAAAGACTAAGGCTGTATGAAGGCTTGTGGAAGCGACTAGGTGGTCAAATAGTTTAAAAGATATACTAAAAAGAGCTTGTTCAGAGGTACCTGGAATGTGTTGACTTCCCTAATAAGGCATGAGATTTACATTGAAACTCCAAAACAAGGGAAAAGATACCTCCTTTTGAGTTATCGGTCAAGTAGGCCTCCATGTTACCCCAAATAACACAATATATTTCTACACTTTCTGGTTGTTTGTCATAACTAAATGGTAAGACTCTTTGGTTGAAGATACCACACAGTCTGGTTGCATGGCATTTAGAACTCAATCCCTAGCAGACAAGGAATTTCTGCCTTTCATCATAATAAAAGTTGTAGTTCCAGTCACTGATCATGAAATATATCAAGAGTCTACCCAGTCTTGGACCTTTCCTATGACAACAGTGACCAGCCTGGCAAGCTATCCACAATGGTTGGGTGGTAGTTATGTAAATAACCAACCTTGTTAGGAATGGATGGGAGACCTGCACCAAGCAATGGATTAAATGTCTGATGCTGTAACCTTGTCATAAGCTTATGTCTGGAATAGTCATAAGCTAGTTCAGGAGAATCAACTAGTGCTATTATTATTTACATTTATACTCATAGGTTTGTTCTACTCTCATCGTTGGCCAGATGATTTTTTTTTTCAGAGGGTAATGGTGAATGTAGAGACTCATAACTAGTTAACATGATAAGGATAAGCCAGTGTGAAGGTTTATCTGCAGAAGGGTCATTTGCATTGACCTTCCACTACTGAAAGCTCAAGAAACAATGAGGAAGAATGGTCTGAAAACAATGTAAGAGTTTGAATCTGGAGAGAAGTACACTGAAATGTTCTTTTTGGGACATGGCATAACGGATGCACAGATCAACTCAGAACAGCTGTGTCTTACACTAGACTTGCACAAGCTCAAGCCAGTCAAGATGCCAGCATGAATGAGGAAATATCTCTCAAGGCCCCAGCACTAGATGAGTAGCAATTGGCCATGGCTGGTTGTGAAAAGAGGAGATTAATTTATCTGTGGGCTTTGGCTTCGGACAGATAGCTCATGTCCCAGGAGGTGTCTTCACACACATTCACAGATGGTCAGCCCTACTTGGACTCAGTGGGCTATTAATAGAATTTTAAGAGCCCGGCAGTGGTGGCACACACCTTTAATCCCAGCACTCAGGAGGCAGAGATGGGCAGATCTCTGTGAGTTTGAGGCCAGCCTGGTCTACAGAGTGAGTTCCAGGAAAGGTGCAAAGCTACACAGAAAAACACTGTCTCAGAAAACAAAAACGAAAACAAAAGTAAATTTTTTAAGAGACATTAAGCAAAGAAGAAGAAGTGGAAGAAGTACAAGAAGAAGAAAAGGAAGAAGAAGAAGAAGAAGAAGAAGAAGAAGAAGAAGAAGAAGAAGAAGAAGAAGAAGAAGAAGAAGAAGAAGAATGATGATTTCCACCAGCACAACTTGGAAGGAGTCAGTGGTGAATGTAGTTTTCAAAGAATAAATAGTAAGAACACTTAAAAAAATGTTTACATTCTATGTATTAATTCTAGAAGACATACTAAATTTAACCTTATTTGGCCTATGGAACACTACTGTGGAAACAGCATAAATGTGCAATGTAAACTGAAGTATATACTTACAAATGGCCGCTTAGTTTTTCTTGCACTGTGCTGCCTCTGCTCTTCTGAGGCATGTTCTTGGTCTTCCATGACAGATGCTGTTAACAAGTGCACATATTTCACTAAGCAAAGTACAATGAACATTTAGGGGAATAGCTGTCCATTGCTATAATGAAGACACATTAGGGATGAGAAAATACTTACTTTCATTTTCCCAAGCAAAAGTTTGAATTAAGTATATATAAACTGCAGTGGAAAAATTTAACTTATCTTCTCTATTTAATAAAGAATCTCTCTTAAAAACAGGTGTTTGAGTATGGTTTTTCTCTGAACAGAGGTTTAGGAAGCAGCCCCCACTGTATGGGAGTTTCCTTCACTTACATATTCAGATTGATCTCATATATTTCTGAAGATAAAGCAAATGAAATATGGACACCTGAGAGGTGAGAGCAAGGACTCTGTCTTTGACAAACAAAATCTTATCTGTTGTTCAGATTTGATAATGTGTGTGTGTTATTACCAATCTACTAATCCTTTTGCTTCCTATATGTGTAGTTGTCTGTCTATTACAGATAGTGTTCTGTTCTATACACAATCACTCTATAGAACAAGTATATTTTAAAATGTAGTACTTACTTCTCTCCTGATGCATTATTACATTCTTTTCTGCATCATTGTCCATATTGGATGAGTTGGGAGCTTTTGTGGAAGATTTCTGTGGTCCATTAGGGTCAGACACACTCTATCAACAGGAGTATTGGTAACATATGTTAAAAAGGTCTTATTTGATTTCTAAGAACATACTTGAATTCTTAATTTTGTGACAAGTGTTCTTGAAATTCTATGTAGTATATATTGAAGACAAAGACATTTTAATAGCAAATCTATTGTGCACAGTAAAGTTTAAATCTATCCTTCATTTTTCATGGCACTTCACTATGTAAGAGGTACAAAGAAAAAAGGAAACACATTCAGAGGATTTGACCTGATGCACAATATTAACAAAACAAAAGCAACTACTTTTATGTAAGAACTGTTAATGCTATTTATATTCCCAAATGAATTTGGAGGATATTTATAAAATAAAGAATTGCCTACCCTATTATCAGGAAAATTTCTTTGGACAGTGTGGTACTTTGAATGCAAATGGGCCCCATAAGCTTATAGGAAGTGTCACTATCAGAAGGTTTGGCCTTACTGGCGGTGGTGTGACCTTGCTGGGGGAAGTTTGTCTCTGTGGGGGCCATTTGAGGTCTCCTGTGCTCAAGTTACACCCAGAGTAGACACAGGCTCTTTTAGTGCTTGCTGATCAGGATGAGAACTCTCAGCTCCTTATCCAGGACCATGTCTGCCTGCATGCTGCCATGTCCCACCATGATGATGGTGGACAAAACCTGTGAAACAGGAATCCATCCCAATGAAATGGTTCCCTAATAGGAGTAGCCATGGTCATGGTATCTCTTCCCAGCAATAGAAACCATAACTAATACAAACAGTATTGATTTCTATTCTCCTATTGGTCTCCCTTTAATTTTGTTCTCCTGATGTATTGCTCCAGCTAATAGATTGAGCACAACATTGAAAAGGATTCAAGATGAGAGACAAACCTGTCTCTTATGACCTCAAGGCACTCATGTTTTCTTCTATTGAAGAAGACGTTGGCTCTGAGTTTCTCCTTATATAATTGTTATTGTGTTGAGATATGCTCCTTTTCTTACACTCTCTGGATTATTATCATGATGGTATATTGGATTTTGGCAAGGGCCTTATCTACATGTATTGAGAAGATTAGGTGACTTTTTGTCTAAGTCTGTTTCTGTGCTTTGTTAAATCTGTTGACTTGTGTATTTCAAACAATCTCTGCATCTCTGAGATAAAAACAAGTTGTTCATGGTGGATCATTGTACCTACAGTTTTCCTGCCTGGCCCACACTCAGGACAAATCTTTCTCACCTGCCAGTCCCACAGCCGCTCAGACCCAACCAAGTAAACACAGAGACTTATATTGCTTACAAACTGTATGGCCGTACCAGGCTTCTTGCTACCTGTTCTTCCAGCTTAAATTAATCCATTTCTATGAATCTATACCTTGCCACGTGGATCGTGGCTTACTGGCATCTTCACATGCTGTTTGTCATCGTGGCGGCTGGCAGTGTCTCTGACTCAGCCTTCCACTTCCCAGCTTTATTCTCCTCCTTGTCCCGCCTGTACTTCCTCCTGCCTGACTACTGGCCAATCATTGTTTTATTTACCAACCAATCAGAGCAACACATTTGCCATACAGAACATCCCAGAGCAGACCATCTTTTTGGGGTGTGTCTAGTTTAGCTTTGAAAGTTATTTTATTGAGTATTTTTGAATTTCTGTTCAAAGGCTTTTGTAAATTCTGTTGGTTGCTCTCCTGATCTGTGACATCCAGGGCTTAATATCACAGCATATAGTAAATATTCACTACATGTGAATTACAACTTTTTGGTTTTATTTTAAATTTATTTGTTTATTTCACATCCCAACCACAGCTTTCCACCCCACCTCTACTTCCTGTGTCTCTCCCTACACTGTCCCCCATGCACTACTCAGTTTCTATTCATAAAAAGGCAGGCTTCCCATGAATTTCAACAAAACATGGCATCACAAGTTCCAGTAAGACTAAACACAAATGCTTGCTTTAAAGCTGGGCAAGGGACCCAAGTATGAAGAATAGATCCCTAAAGCCAGCAAAACAATTAGAGAAAACTTCTGCTTTCACTTTTAAGAGTACTACAAGAAGGAAGATCTACCCAACTGCCACATATATGCAGAGGGCCTAGGTCAGTCCGTGAAGGCACTCTGGATGTCACTTCAGTCTCAATGAGCTCCTATGAGCCCAGGTTAGTTGAATCTGTGGGTTTTCATATGATGTCCTTGACCCCTCTGACTCCTATAATCCTTCCTCCCATTCTTCAGCAGGATTCCCCCAGGCTAGGCCTACATTTTGGCTGCAGGTCTCTGTATCTGTTTCCTTCAGGTGTTGGGTGAAGCCTGTCTGATGACAATTGAGCTAGGGCACAATCAAGTTTGTATTCTGGTTCTGGGTACCTCACTCAGGATGTTTTTTTCCAGTTCCACACATTTGCCTGAAAATTTCTTTCCTTTTTCTTTTTTTGGTTTGATTTTGGTTTTTGTTTGTTTTCAATTCTTTTATTTATTTATTTATTTGTTTGTTTGTTTGTTTGTTTGTTTTACATCCTAACCACAATTTCTGCCCTCTCTTCACCTGCCTTTCAGTCCCTCACCTCCATTCACTTTCTGTTCCCACCCCCCCATCAACTCCTCCTCCCTTTTGTATAAGAAAGGGCAAATTTTCCATGAGTATCAACAAAGCATTGCATATCAACATGGCATGTCAGTTTAATGATGTCAGTTTTTTAACAGATGAGTAATACTCCATTATGTAAGTGTACCACATTTTCTATATCCTTTCTTGTGTTGTTGGACATCTAGCTTGTATTGAGGTCTGGTCTGTTATGAAAAAAGTAACTCTGATCACAGTTGTGTAAGAGTCCTTGTGGTACGATTAAGCGTGCCTTGGTATATAGCCAAGATTGTTATAGCTGTGTCTGGAGGTAGATGGATTCTCAATTTTTTGAGAAATCTCCATAGTGATGTCCAAAGTGGTTGTACAAGTTTCCACTTCCACCACCAAGAGAGAAGTGTTCCTATTGCTCCACATCCTTTCCATCATGAGCTGTCACTTTGGTTTTAGGTCTTAGCCATCTTGATAGGTGTAAGATGGACTCTATTGTAACTGTTTCTTGGCCATTTGAGATTCTTCTACGGAAAATTCTCTGATTAGATCTGTATCCTGTTTTTAATTGTGTTATTTGGTTTTTTGATGTGTAATTTCCTGACTGTTTGTTTATATATTTTGGAACTATTTTCTCTTTTAGAAGTGAGGTTGGTGAAGATCTTATCTCATTCTGTAGGCTGTCATTTTTTTCCATTGATGGTGCCCTTTGCCTTAGAAAAGTTTTTCAGTTTCTTGAGGCTCCATTTGTTAATTATTGACCTTTGTGTCTGCTCTACTGGTATTCTATTCAAAAAGTTGTCTCATGTGCCAATGGATTCAAGATTATGTCCCAATTTCTCTTTTATCAGGTTCAGTGTATCTAGATTTATGTTGAGGTCTTTGATCCACCTGGACTTGAGTTTTGTGCAGGATAATACATAGGAATCTATTTGCAGTCTTCTACATGTCAACATTCAGTTATAGCAGCACCATTTGTTGAAGACGCTTTCTTTTTTCCATTGTATTATTTTGGCTTCTTGGTTGAAATTCAATATCCATACATTTATCGATTTACTACTGAGTCTTTGATTCCATTCCAATCAAATACTGGAGCTAATAGACATTATAACTCACATGGACCCAACAGAGCTCCTGAGACCATTTCATCCAAACACAAATGAAGACATTTCTCAGCACCTCATGGAACACTCTCCAAATTGACAACATATTCAGTCACAAAGCAAGTTTCGTCAGATACAAATAAATTGAAACACACTCCCTGAATCCTATCAAACTGCATGGATTAAAGTTGAATTTCAACAACAACAGAAACAACGGAAAGTCTAAAAATTCATGGAAACAGAACAACTCTCTAGTGAATTACCACTGGGTCAAGGCAGTGATAAGAAAGAAATTAAAGACTTCCTCAAATTCAATAAAAGTGAATGCACAACATATTCACATGTATGGAACACATTGCAAGTGTTGTTAAAAGGAAAGTTCATAGCACCAACTGCCTTCATAATGAATTTTGAGAGATCTCATTTTAGAGACTTAAGAGAACACCTGAAAGCTCTGCAACAAGCACACCAAGAGGAGTAGACTGCAGGAAATAACTGAACTGAGGGCACAAACCCATAAAATAGGAAGAACTTATCTAATGAATTCAATTTAGAGGATAGCACTTTCACAACATCCATTACAGAAACAGACTCAAGGACAAATAGCACATGATTATGTCATTAGATACAGAAAGGGTCTTTGACAATATTGATCATCTCTTTATGATAAAAATCTCAGAGAGTCTAAGAATGAAAGGGACATATTTCTGCATAATAAAGCCAATAAAAAGCAAACACACAACTAACATTTTGTTAACACTCAAATCCTCCCTTCTAAAATCAGGAACCTGACAAGGATGACCACGCTTCCTCCTTCTGTTCAATATAGTACTAGAAGTCTTAACTAGAAGAGTAAGACAAGAGAAGATACAAGAAAGGAACCAAGAGGTGAAAATATTTTCATTTGTAATAATATGATTCTATAAAAAAATATATTTTGCCCAGAAAACTCCAATGGCTGATAAATACATTTAGCAAAGTAACAGGTTTTAATCTGAGCCTCCAAATCAGTAGCCTACCTAAAAATACTGCACGTACTGAGAATAAAATCAAGAAAATCATGCTATTCCAAATAACCTCAAAGTGTAATGAATTAGGATAAATGTCACCAAAAAGTGAAACTTTTACAATGAAAGCAGTAAGAAAGTGAAAATAAGAAATTGAAGATGTTACGATAACTTGCAAAGACCTTCTGTGATCATTATTGTAGGGTTAATATTGTGAAACTGGTCATCCTAGTAAAAGCGATCTGTGGACACCACATGATCCACATAAAATTTCCAGTTCAATGTTCATAGAAAATGAAAAAGAAATTTTAAATCCCAAACGGAAACACAAAAGACCAAGAATAGCTGAAACAATTTTGAACCATGAAACAAAAACAAAGCAAACTAAAAAGAACAAAAACAAAAACTATGGAAGCATCACCATTCCAGATTTCAAGTTACTATAACCAATTGAAATAATAAATAGAGTATGGCAGTGGCCCCCAAACAAACATTGATTGGTGGTAGAAAACTAAGGACCCACATATAAGCCCACAGTCCTGCAGTCTCTTAATTTTTGTAAAAGAGGCCAAAGATTCACATTGTAGAAAACAAATGGTGCCAGTCACATTGGACAGATTGGACTATAGGTGGATGAATGAAGTTAGAGCCTTATCTCTCACCCTGCATAAAACTCAGCTTCCCATGGTCCACGTATCTCAACACAAGGCCCAAATGGTACAGATTAATGATTAATTCTTTGGTACAGCTAAATACTTTCTGAGCAGGTCACTGGTACAGACACTATAAACAAGTAATTACCAAAGTAATAAATGGGACCCCATGAAACTAAAAATCTTCTGTGCAGCAAAGGACACCACAAAGTGATTGACAAGGCAGCATGGAAGAATGGCTAAAAGTCTTTCCACATTGTACACATGAGAGAGGGTATGTAGAATATAAAGAATGCATTGTTACTTCAAAAACTGATCCGTGATATTCACATTGAGTCTTGTCTTTACCCAGGTGTGTAAATACATTAAAAATAGAGCAATTACAATGATCAGAAATTTACTTACTATACATCAAAGGAAATATTTAGCAATGTCATGGGATTCTAAGAATACTTTGTAATTAAGAATAGATTAAATGCTTTCATTTTATTACTCAATTATTAATCTTTTGACTGAATAACGTGGTTTAAAATGTAGCATGTGGGTCTATGGCAAAGTCATTGAAGCAAACAATAGAAAATGAGAAATTTAAATTTAAATTTTACGTACAAATTCTTGATTTTCTGCACGCTTATCAAAACTTCTCTCATTTTCCACTTTAAATTCTGTTATTTCTTCTTCTAGTTCTTCTGAAAATATTATATCTTTTACATAAAAAATATGAACAACAGTTAGGCAAAATAATACTCTATAAAAATAGAAGTAATGTAAAGTTAGAGTTTTATTTTTTTATATGTTATTTCAATTAACCACATGCTATAGGTGTATATTTACATCCTCAAGAAAACTTGTAATTGTAGACAAATCAACACTTGGACAGGTACTACATATTGGCCAGTTTTGAGTCATACATGCTTCATAGGATTTGTTAGGAAACTCATAAATGACCTATATGCTTACATCCACATATGAAGGAACTGTGGAAAATAACACTTTCATCCTGTAAACTATCCTTGCCTTGCAAGAGTAACTTAAGTAACTCACTGTTCACTTCCCCCAAATGGTACTTGGTTTACCACACATTTTTCTGTGAACAGGATAACAGGCTTTTGCTCTGCTCCTTTTTTTTTTTTTTTTTTTGGTTTTTCGAGACAGGGATTCTTTGTGTAGCTTTGGAGCCTTTCCTGGAACTCACTCTGTAGACCAGGCTGGTGTCGAACTCACAGAGATCTGCCTGCCTCTGCCTCCCAAGTGCTGGGATTAAAGGCACCACCGCCCGACAAATTGCTCTTTTATGACTCACTTTATCACATGGAGTCATTCTGTACTGTATACCCTTTTTTTTTCCCAAGAAAAATGGGTATTGCTGTAGCTACCCTAGCTTAAGATAATGCTTAAACTCTTCTTTTCGACTTCAACTTGAACCCACTTTGTTACAGTTGTATCCGTTTTTCTCCTTGACATGTAGGAACTATATTAAAGGTTGTTCTAAGATCCGAAGATCTCATTTGCTTTCGTTTCCTGTTTTCTTTAAATTACTTTGTGTGATTCTGATAGGTTTTGACTTTTAAGTTTTGAAAGTAAATAAGCCATTGCAGACATGGTTTCTTTACTGATATAAACACAGAGAGATGAGTTTCAGACAATAGAGTACAGAGAAATGAAAAGGTGTAAAAGCAAACAAGATGTGCATATAAGTAATGAGATTTTCAATGACTGAACTGCCGTATGCGAGTGTACCCTCATTTATTGAAATAGATTATAGATATGGTTTTAAAATGCCATTCCTATTCCTTGTAAATCAATTACAATGCTTTGCAGATGGAGGAAGGCAGTGCGCTATGAGTTATAAACAACACAAAAATTGATTTTCTTTTCTGAAGATGTGGTATATTGATGTTTGTCCAGCCCAGAACAGAATCTCTGAGCTCAACATGTCTCTGCCCTGACCTTTCAGGGAGCTTTACTATAGGTGTGCGTTTTGAGACCTAGGTGTCCAGAAATGATGTTCAATCTTTGAGGAAGTCACATATGTCTCATGATTGACTTATAGAAGTCACTAATAAACAGGGAATTTGCACACTGGAAAGGTTAAGGTGAGTGAACCTGAGTATTAAACATTGAAGCTATGCTTACATTTACTAATAATTCATATTGTCTTTGTGAATGTTTTTGAAGCATGTCTGCCACCAGTGAGATGGCATTGCTTATGTCAAACACTATCATCACCATCATCAAGATATAATGGGCATCAGGAAGTCTGTGTGCATTTGAAAATTAATAAAATAAACTGATCAGAAGAATGTGACATACGAAATTTACCTGGTTGAGATTGGTGTGGTAGAGACTCAGGTTTGGAGATTGGACGTGAATAATCCCTCAGCTGAATGGATTTTCAAATGAGATACTTAATTAATATTTTGGAATTCAATAAATATTAATCATTTAATATAAATATTAAAAGTCATTTACCTCTGGGTGAGGACATTTTTCAGCCCACACTGAAAGAAAAAGGATAAATTTATTAATCTCCTACACAATGGGAACTACAAAAGTAACTCTATATAGGCTTTGGATGGCAGTGAGTTCTTATTCCCTTCTTCCTAAATAAACACCTATTAGTTTACTGGTTAGGACAACAGCTGACAGAAATGACTGAGACATTCTAAAAGCAATCTATAGATTCAATGTAATCCTCATCAAAACTACAACATAATTAGTCAGAGAAATTGAAAAAAAATAACCACACCAGCATGAAAAAGCCTTTCAGCTCCACATAGAAATAAAAATAAATGAACAAAGAAAAAACCCTGGAGAGAGGTAAAACAAACCCCAATACAAAAAGAGTGGAGAAACCACCACCCCAGATTTCATGATTTTTACAGGTCTAGAGTAATAAAAACATCATGGTTTTAGCATCACAGTATACGTGTTGATCAATGAAATCAAACTGAACACCAAACATAAGTCCACACACCTATGGACACTATTTTTGATAAAGAAACTAGAAAGACACGCTGGAAAAAAACAGCTTCAATACATGGTGCTCACCACACTTTATGGCTTCAAGAAGAATTCACAGAGAACTATATTTCTAACCATGAATAAAACTCAACTCCAAGTGGATCAAGGATCTCAAAATGAGACCAGAGACCCTGAATAAGACAGAAGACAAAGTGTGTAATAGGCTTGAACTGACTGGTACAGGAAAAAAAAAAACTTTCTGAATAGGACAGCTGTGGCACAGGCACTAAGACCTACATTTAATAAATGGGACCACATGAAGCTAAAAGCATCTTTAAGGCGAGGTATGTATACCAGTTATGGGATTTTAAATAATCACTCCACCATATGATAGTATTATTGAAATAAATTATAGATATGAATTCTAAGTACATTTCCTATTTCTTGTTACTAAACTACAGCGCAGTACAGATGAAGGTAAGATATACATTATAAGTTCTAGAACAAAACAAAACTTGATTTTCTTTCCTGAAGATGTGGTATACTGCTGGCTGACCAGTGCAGAACAGAATCTCTGAGTTCACACATGTCTTTGCTTTGCCCTTTCTGGTAACTTTGAGTACGACAGGTGTTCATTCTGAGACCCAGGTATCAAGAAATCATAGTCAGACACTGGAGAAATCTTATTAGTCTCAAGATTGACCTCTATAAGTAACTAATAAGCAGAGAGTTTGCACACTGGAAAGGATAAAGCCTTAGATCATGAGTATTAAACATTAAAGCTGAGCTTATTTTGCAAATATTTTATATTTCCAATGTAATATATTTTCCAGCATGTATGCCACTATCAGATGGCATTGCGTATGTCAAATTCTATCTTCACCATCATCAAGATATAATTGGCATCGGGAAGACTGTGTGCTTTTGAAATTTATTAAAATACCTTGATCAGCCGGGTGGTGGTGGCGCATGCCTTTAATCCCAGCACTCGGGAGGCAGAGCCAGGCGGATCTCTGTGAGTTTGAGGCCAGCCTGGGCTACCAAGTGAGTCCCAGGAAAGGCACAAAGCTACACAGAGAAACCCTGTCTCAAAAAAAACCTTGCTCAGGAGAATGTGACTTATAAAATTTACCTGCTTGAGATTGCTGTGTTTCAGACTTGGGTTTGGAAATTCGATGAGAATAATCCCTCTGCTGAATGGATTTTGAAATGAGATATTTAATCAGTATTTTGGACTTCAATCAAGATGTAATTATTCAATATTAATATTAAAAAGCATTTACCTCTGGGTGTGGACATTTTTCAGCCCAAACTGAAAGAGAAAAATGTAGAGTCAGTCTCATGCACAGTGAGATCACCAAAACTACCTTTATGTAGGCTTCAGATGGCAGTGAGATTTCATTCCCTTCTTTCATAATAAACTCCTATTATTTTACTGCTTAGGACAAAAAGTGACACAAATATACCGAAACTTAGCAAAGCAACTTAAAGATTCAGTGCAAGAGCCATCAAAATTCTAATATAATTTGTCAGAAAAATTGAAAAAAAGAAAAACCAACCACAACAGCATCTAAACACCTTTCAGGTTCATATGGAAATCCAAAAAATAAAAATAAAAAAATAACAAACCAAACAAAAGAATGGAGAGACTCCACCAGCTCAGATTGGACCAAGAGGTGAGTCCCTGTTCTCCTAGGTGCAGTTACAGGCCAGCAGGCAACACTCCTGCAGGCAGGTCTGATTCCAACCACCCCATCTGATCCTTTATTCACAAGTCCTACTCTGTCCCTCTAAGCCTACCCACCACACCAAGACTGCAGCTGCTCCCTGAGACACAGACTCTGCTAGCTCCAATTGAACCAAGAGGTGAGTCACTGTTCTTCCAGCCGGTCACCCAGCCTCTAGGCCTTAGGCCCAGGGGCACAACCCATGCCTCCATTCCCCCACCCATTGCAGCCCCAATTTCAGGCCAGTTGGAAAGTCTCCTGCAGGCAGAACTAACTACCTCCACTCCACATAAGACTCTGTTATCTACAAGTCCCACTTGCTCTCCCAAATCCACCCCTCCCCCAAGACCATAGCTGTTCCCTGAGACACAGACTTGGCTGGCTCCCACTGGACCAAGAGGTGACTTACTGTACTCCCAGACGGTCACCCTGCTTCAGAGGCACAACCCAAGCTCCCTTACCCCCACCCATTGCAGCCCCAGTTGTAGGCCAGCAGGCAAGACTCCTGTGGTGAGGTAACCCAGGCTCAGAAAGACAAACATGATATGTAATCACTCATCAGTAGATATCAGATGTAAAGAAAAAAATAATCAGACTACAACCTACAGCTCCAAAGAAGCTAGGAAACAAAGAGCCTAAGAGGGACACACGGATTGCCATGGGAAGGAGAAACAGAGGAGATCTCCATGAGTAAAGTGGGGATGGGAGGCAATAAAGGGGATGGGATGGAGGGCATGATGGGATGGCTGAGCTGGGGGAGGGACAGATTGGGAGAGCAATGAAAGAGATATCTTGATAGAGGGAGACATTATGGGGTAAGGGAGAAACCTGGTGCTAAGGAAATTTCCAGGAATCCACAAGGATGACCCGATTAGAAGACTGGCAATAGTGGATAGGGTGCCTGAACTGGCCTACCCTGGTATTCAGATTGGTGAATTCCCTAACTGTCACCCTAGAGCCTTCATCCAGTAATTGATGGAAGCAGATGCAGAGATCCACAACCAAGCACCAGGCTGAGCTCTGGGAGTCCAGTAGAAGAGAGGGAAGGGGATTATATGAGCAAGGGGGGCGGTGTCAAGATTATGTAGGGAAATCTACAGAGACAACTAAACCATGTTTGTAGGAACTCAGGAACTTTAGACCAACAGCTGTGGAACCAGCATGGGACGGGACTAGGCCCTCTGCATATGGGAGACAGTTGTGTAGCTTGGTCTGTTTGGAGGCCCCCCGGTAATGGGATCAGGATCTATACCTGGTGCATGAGCTGGCAATCTGGAGCCCATTACCTAGAGTGGAATGCCTTGCTCAGCCTTGCTGCAGTGTGGAGGTGCTTGATCCTGCCTCAACTGAATGTACCAGGATTTGCTGACTCCCCATGGGAGACCTAACACTTTTGGAGGAGGGGCTGGGGGTATACTGGAGGGGAGTTGGAAGAGGGATGAGAGGGGCGTCTGTGGTTGGTATGTAAACTAAAATTTTAAATAAAAAAGAACAAAATAATGAAAAACAACACTGAATAGAGATAAAAGGATACTTAATATGAAAAGAGAATGGAGAAACCACTATCTTAGAGTTCATGTTTTGTTACAGAGGTAGACTAATAAAAACAGCATGGTTGTAGCATCACAATAGACATGTTGATCAATGAAATCAAACTGAACACCAAATGGAGGTCCACACTCCAATGGACACATGATTTTTCATATAGAAACCAGAAAAATGCACTGGGTAAAAAAACATCTTCCACTCATGATAGTGAAATAATCTTGATTGCTGCATGGAGAAAACTGCACAGAGATCTGTATTTACTACCCTAAATAAAAACTTAATTCCAAGCTGGGCGTTGGTGGCGCACGCCTTTAATCCCAGCACTCGGGAGGCAGAGCCAGGCGAATCTCTGTGAGTTCAAGGCCAGCCTGGGCTACCAAGTGAGTTCCAGGAAAGGCGCAAAGCTACACAGAGAAACCCTGTCTCGAAAAAACAAAACAAAACAAAAAAAAAACAAACTTAATTCCAAATGAATCAAGGATCTCTAAATAAGACTAGAGACACTGAATATAACAGAAGAGAAAGTGTGTAATAGGCTTGAACTCATTGGTACAGGAAAAGACTTTTTGAATAGGACACCTGTAGCACAGGCACTAAGACCCACACTTAATAAATGGGACCACATGAAGCTGAAAGTTTCCTATGGCAAGATATCTATGTAAGCTTTGGGACTGTCAATGACTGCTCCACTATATGATAGTGTATGCTGTGTTATTGAAATAGATTGTAGACAAGAATTCTAAATGCATTTCCTATTCCTTGTAATTAAATTACAATGCACTATGAGTGAAGTGAAGCAGTGTACTATGAGTTCTAGAGCAACACAAAAACTGATTTTCTTTTCTGAAGATATTGTACATTGCTATTTGTCCAGTCCAGATCAGAATCTCTGAGCTCAAACAAGTTTCTGCCTTGTCCTTACAGATAGCTATGTGTGTGGGTGTGCATTCTGAGATCCATCAGGAAATTATGGTCACACACTGGGGCAGTCTCATTAGTCTCATGATTGACTTCTACAAGTCACTAATAAACAGAGATTGCACACTGGAAATGAGAAGGCAGTCCAACATGAATATTAAACATTGAAGCTGAGCTGATATTTCTAAATGTTTTATGTTGTCAATGTAATAATTTTGAAGCATGTATGCCACTAGTGAGTTGGCATTGCTTGTGACAAAACCTTCCAACATTATAGTCAAGATATAATTGGCATCAGGAAGACTGTGTGTATTTGAAATGTATTAGAATAAACTGATCAGGAGAAAGTGACTTACAAAATTTACCTGTTTGAGATTGCTGTGTTTCAGGCTTGGATCTGGAGACTAGATGACAAAAATCCCTCAGCTATTTTGAAAAGAGACATTTAATCAATATTTTGGATTTCAACAATATATAATTATTCAATATAAATATTAAAAGGCATTTACCTCTGGATGCGGACATTTTTCAGCCCAAACTGAAAGAAAAAGAAAGTATAGTCAATCTTATGCACAATGAGAATTCCAAACCTACCTTTATGAAGGCTTCAGAGGGCAATGAGTTCTAGTCCCTTCTTTCAAAATAAACATCTATTATTTTACTGGTTAGGAAAGCAGCTGACAAGAAATATACTGAAATATATCAAAAGAAATCTATAGATTCAATTTAATTCCCATCAAAATTCAGAGAAATTTAAAAAACAACCACAACAGCATCAAAAAGCCTTTCAGGTTCATATGGAAATACAAAAACATCTTGGATAGATTTAAGAAGATTCTCAATACTAAAATACCCTGGAGAAATCACTATCCCAGATTGCATGTTTTGTTACAGAACTAGAGTAATAAAAATATCATGGTTCTATCATCAAAATAGACATGTTGATCAATGAAATCAAATTAATGTCCAAACACCTATGAATACATGATTTTTCATAAAGAAACTAGAAGTACACCCTGAATAAAAAAATAGCCTCCATACATGGAGATTACCAAACTTCATGGATACATGAAGAAGAATATTACCCTGAACAAAACTCAACTCCAAATGGATCATGAATCTCAAAATAAGACTAGATACCCTGAATATGACAGAAGAAAAAGTTTTTAACAGGCTTGAACTCACTGGTACAGGAAAGACTTCTGAACAGAACACCTGTAACACAGCACTAAGACCCAAATTTAGTAAATGGGACCACAGGAAACTGAAAGCTTCTTTATGGCAAAGGACACCATCATCAGGCTACATAATAGGAAAAGAACTTAATCATTTAAACCTCTAACGTACAGTTAGTATCTAAAATACAGAAAGAAGAAAAATTGGACTCCCAGGAAACAACTAACCCAGTGACAATGGTGTTCAGGAATACAAAGACAATTTTTAAAAGATAAAACACAAACTGCTGACAAACTTTTAAGAAACGCTCATCATCTTTCTTTATCAGAAGAATGCAAACCAAAAGTACTTTGAGATTTCATTTTACTCCTGTCTGAAGGGCGAAGTTCAATTAAGCAAATGACAACTCATGCTTGTGAGGATATGACGAAAATGGAACACTTGCTCATTACTGATGAGAACGTAAACTTTTACAGCCATTAAGGAAATGACTCTGGCATTTTTTCAGGAAGCTGGCTACTAATCCTTCTCTAAACCCACCTATACATCTATCTGGCATATACCCAAAGGACTCTGTATCCTACTACAATAAATACCTGCTCATACATGCTCATTATTGACTATTTACAATAGCCAGATTTAGGAAACAGTTTAGATGTCCTTTAACTGGCAAATATATAATGAAACTGTGGTGAACTCACACAATGGGGTGTTTTGCTTCTATCAAAAAAAGGAAATTAGGAAATTTACATATAAATGTATGAAGCTAGAAAAAAATCATCACGAATGAGGAGACCCAGATCCAAAAGTCAAATACTGTATAATTTCCCTTATATGTGAGTGTTAGCATTTAAGTCTTCAACATGTGTGCTAAAATCCATATAACCACAGAGACTCTGCATCAAGTAAGGGACTGCTTGCAAGGATCATTCAAGTAAAGGGAAATAGAATATATAATTGTAGAGAGACAGTGGGGGGAAGGGCGATGCAAGTGAGAGGTTAGGGTAGGAATATGGGGATGGACAATTTACTAAAGTCCACATGAAAAACCATATGGAAACATACTACTGTAGAAGATTTCTAAATACATATGCATATAAAATAAATCCAAATGGAGTCTCCAAATAAAAGAGGAGATAAAGCCCCAATTAGACATCTTTTGCTAAACATGAAACCTTCAGTTATACCTAGTTGAGTCAATGGACAAAGGGGCACCTTAGGTATCTCAGGTAGAAGAGAACTCAGAGATCCTTCTGGGACTATCTCAATTTTACACATCGCTCATGCTTATTGACATATGGGGCTTATTACCACTTTTGTTGTCTTTTACTTAAGTGTAAATTTATTCAGTGATTTCTTTTGGTAGCACAACATACCGGCATTTGTCTTACATAAAGTCTCTTCATGATGACTCTTACCTTGAATTATTTCATTTTCTTCTGGACCATTTCCTACGTTGGATGACTGGGCAGCTTTCTGCAGTGGATTAGGGTAAAACACACTCTGTCACATGATATTAGTAATGTAATTCCAAAAGGTCTTATTTTCTATTTCTGAACATACCATGATACTAGACTTTAAGAAAATTGTTCATGAGAATATATGCAGTATCTATCAAAGACCATTTGAATGGAGAATCTTATATACACAGTCAAGTTTAAGTCTTTCATTTCCCAATTACATACAAGAAATATAGAATAGAGGGAAAACATCCATAGACAGAGTAATGCCTGATGTGCATGTATCAACAAAAGTAATTATTTTATATTATAATGTATAAAACTAATTTGCTCTTCTTAGTAAAGTTGGAGGATGTTAATGACACAAATGTTCACATTTTTAGTAGGGCCACTCCTCTAGGACACGATTAACATTAATCATGAGGTGTTATACAATGACATTATTTGTGCGGTTAGGCTTGATAGGAGATATGTATTATGTTAAAAGCATTCATATTGTATCATGCTGATTGTGTAGGGATCAAGGCAGAATGTGATTAATTTTGGTAAAAGTGAACAAACAAAACTGACATATTTTGTTAATTTCTTATAGAAGGCAAATCTGGATCAAAATAATAAGCAGACAAGTTTTTATTTCCTATGTTACCTTTAGACAATAACATTAGACCATTATGCAGTTTTAATATAGAAATGTTTCTCAGTGAACAGAAATCTTCCCTAAACACCATTTCACATTTTTTGCACGTTTAATAGAATAAACAAATCTTACTTTCTCATCCCTCAAGAATTTTAAAAGTTATGAGAATAAGTTGTCCACTATTCTATATGTACAGTAATGCCATCCTATTTGACAGTTCTGAGTGGACACTCCCTCATCTTCTAAAACATGTTAGGCTTCATACTTTGATCTCTGACGACAAAATACCATTCTCACTCCTACCCTGTATTAACAACAATCTTACATAACTGTCTCTCTGTACCATATGTTTTCTTTATGACAAAATACACCTATCTGAACTAAAACAATTGCTTTTTACTTGTTTTGTCTTCTATTACTATAGCATAGGCTTCCCTCTGAAATTCTCAGTTCTTGATTTCTCAACATAGAGTAGATACTGACTATACAGATTTATGTAGGTTTAAAACATTAAAAATGTCTTCACAACATACTCATACTTCAGTAAGTACCTTACATTGTATTTTGTCTCTGAACAGATTGTGTAAAAGGCAAACTATAGTGTCTTGAATCTATTTGAATTCTCTACATTAACTCAATTCCCAATATATATATATATATATATATATATATATATATATATATATATATATATTCATTAAGCACATTGGACAATAATGTGGAAATAACTAATTTTTTTCATTGAATTGAGCAAAATAGTTGAGTTTTTCCTTCACAATTAAGCCTCTTTTATGGAATCAAAAAGTCCTTCTATTGGCAGATTAGTTGATTATATGTCCATATATCTTCTCAAATGAGGACCTTGAAATAACCCAATGATCGTAAGGAAAAAATTTCTCCTTGACATAACTGAGTATAATCATCACATAACAAATTTAGTTTCTGCAGGAAGAATCAACTTTATGAAATAAATCCAACTCTGAAGTCCATAATTTTTTAGCATCCACTATTTTAAATAGAGAGCCATAAGATTCTCCAGCCATTCAAAGAGCTTAACTTAAAGCACAAGTAATAATCATATAATTATTTACTAAATTACTTATAAAAGACAATGATTAGCTGTGTGACTGGATTCTAAGAATACCCTGTGTTTTATAATAGGTAAAAGACGTTCATTTCAATGTTAAATCATCATTGATGGACTGAATATAGTAGCCTGAAGTGTAGTTTCTTTTGGCCTATGGTAAGATCATCAAACCAAACAGTATTAAGTGAGAAATTTAAATTTAAACAGTTACATACCAATTTTTGATAGTCTTCATTCTTATGACAAACATTTGCATTTTCCAGTTCTAAATCCGGTATTGTTTCTAATTCTAGTTCTTCTGACATATCCACATATTTTATTTAAAAAATAAATATAACAATTAGATACACAATTTTCTATGACAATAGATGGAATACATTCACAATTAGAATTTAGAAAAAAGTTACTCTTATCAAATATTTCAATTAAATGTACTTTATAGATGAATATTTACATGCTTAGATAAATGCCCAAGTTGTAGAAATACCTGTATATCACTTGTATAGAAACTACCTGTTGCCAGCTTCAAGACATCCAAATACTTGACTAATTCATCTAGTAGTTAACACACCTCTCATAAATGACCAAGCTCTCTAAAATCTACATTTTCAGACGTCATCGATTTTTCAGAACATTTATCATGTGCTCACACCCACAAGCACATTCAAAAATGTACAAATTAAGGAAGTTGGATAAGGATTATGAAATAATTGTTTTTTTTTTTAATTGAAACTGGCAAAATAGCTTTAGTTGTAAGGCCCCATTGCTCAAGACTCCACACTTTAGACACAGAATTTGGAGTAATTTAGCTGGACCTGACATAGAAACCTGCTCTCACACTATGAGAACATGCTATGCAAAGTGCCAAGGGAGATAAGCAATCAGTAATCTCACCAGCAGAAAATGGTACACCACCAAGATGTTGAAAAGCCTGGCAAGATAACGCTCATGGTCAGATAGCAGCACTTTTATTTTTGGGGTAACCAACAGCTGTCCTATTGGTCTGGAGACCCACTCAATGAGAAATTCATTCCTGGTACTGGAAAACTAATCAACTATCCATGGATGGAGAAATCATAAACACTAGGAGTCATCAATTACTCCCATTTTCTTATAACAGTATACTTACTGTGTTCTAAATATGGTTTTTATAGTCACGGTTATACCCACAGAAGAATGTAGCTGTCATTTCTCCTCAAAGAATTTACTTTACACAGTACATAAAAGTATTACAGTATATACAATTATTCAAACTCCAAGGAGTGACCATAATATGCCCCAACTCCACTTATAAAGTCCTAAATCTAAGGATCAGGAAAAATAGTAAGAATTAGGTAGATAGATTGTAACATCAAAGTACCAGCACTCTTGAAGCTACACAGCATCTTCTATGCATGACATAGATATTGCTACCATGAAATTTCAAAAGTATGATATCTGAAAAGACACCCGTATAAGGACAACACCCAATGAAATGCTACTGTGGGTGAAGTGAATCTCACAATGCACAACCCCTAGATGAAGATCTGTAGGCAATCAGTGGCTGATAAACAAAGACAAATCAGGTGATTTTCCAGAGATGAGCTCATCCTAGTAGGATAATAGGTTGTGCAATTCCAGTGATCAGTCCTAAACACGTGTACATATAAGCAACACATTAAACAAATACACACAAGCATGCATACACTTACACACACAGAGAGAGAGACACAAACACGCATGCACACACATATGCACACGCGTGCACACACACACACAAACATAGTGTGTCTTTACTAATAGTATAGAAGAGAAGTTACACATAGAGTTACTAAGGACCTGAGCACAGGAAAGGTTGTAGGAATAGCCAGAAACCTGAAAATGATGTAAATATAGTACACAAGCATGAAATTATCAAAAGCTAAATAAAATAAAAGGCAACTCTTTTACTGACATTCTTATTTCAAACTTTGGACGAAAGTTTTTCTTGTCTACCATTACATTTTTACTTTTGTTTGATTTAATATGTATTATGTGGGTTATTTTATTTGGCTAAGGTATTTGTTGCCATGTTTTAAGCAAACCTCTCTGCCAAGTGATCTTCCAAGTTAAGCATGTGCATTACCTTCTTGTTCTTCTACATTTTCATATTGTTTGGAAGCTATTGGTAAGTCATCCGCACCACTTTTCAGACTATTCTCAGGAATATCTTGCTAAAATAATGAAAATAATAATGAGAATATAGTTGAATTTCCTATTTTGAATTCAACGAAACTTAAAAATAGGATAGAATATTTTCATAGATAACCTTTTGCATGCTCTTGAGAGCAACCTGTCTTTTTACCCCATACAGTCACATATTCTAAAATCAAGCCTTGAAGCAGAAATAGAAAAAGATCACCTGCAGAATTCAATAAGGAACTAAACTCATAATATGAAACTTACATTCCTCACCAAAAATTAAACAGGTAAAGAATAGATTTAAGTAATAACTCTTAATGTGCTTGCCATACCAAAGTATTTGATTTAAAAATCAATTCCTTGAGAAAATCAATTTAATATTATAATAAGGCCCTTTGATTAGTATGAAAATACAAACTATGCCAGGTGGAGAAGAATTGAAATATTTTAGAATCAGTTTTGTTTATGAAAAGAAGGATGTACAAAAAATAGTTTTGTTAAAATCTTAGATATAGAGAAAATAGTTTCATAAAATTAAAAAGCAATTAGTGATTCTTCTTTGTTTATATAATGCATGTAATTATTCAATGAAATCTTAAACTCTTTCACAGTAAAAAATGGGTATCATTAGAGCATAACAAGCATTAACATGAAGGGAAGCATCAGAACATTCATTCGATGTCTGGAATGTTCCTGGTGCTTATTTATACTTGAAATAGTAGAGATGTCTTTATGTAATTACACATTCAGCATTTTTAGTCATGTAGTTGTGAGATAGGTAAGAAAATTTAAAGTTCACATAGATTCACTATTCTCTAAATGGCATAACACTAATAGTTATCACTTCATATTTAAGTCATATGAACTGGTGGTTTTAATTCAGAAAGATTCTGTGATGAAACATCAATGTCATTATGCCAGTTGAGGATTTGTAAGTCTTCAAATACTGTTGAAATATATATCAGTCTGGTCCCAACATTCATAAAACACATGAAGAAAGGAATAAAAAGCCTAATTGACTGTATGCTGAAATCCACATTTGAAGAATTTATGTATAGCTTATCACAATAAGACTTGAAGGACTGGGTGTGTGGTTGAGTGGTAACGAATTTGCCTTGCATTCATTAATTTCATAGTTGATGTAATAAATGAAAAAACAAAAAGGAAAACTACAAAACTCTAATCACAAGTAATCTAGGACACCCAGAAACAGGAAGCCTAACCTCAGAGTGATTCTGGAGATTTAAATGAGCAATGAAACCACTGTGTAGACATCCTTTAAAATTTGAAGTGTTACATATGATGCAAAGAATTTCAGGTTACTTTTAAAGATTTTGAGCGCAAAAATAAGATGAAATTGAACTTTTGCCTTTAGCATTGGTTATCAAAGACCTTATTCTAGAACTTGCTATAATTAGGGGTGAAACAAGTATACCTCAATTATATGAAGAGTTTTTTCTTCCGTTTTTGATTTAAAAATTTGCATGTACAATATATTTTGAACATATTTTCCCAACCAAAATACTCCCAGATTATTCCCCATCCACCTACCCCCCAAATTTATAATCTTTCTCTCTTAAATCTACCCCCAAATTGAAAATACAAACTTACCACCAATAAGACAAAAATGCCACAAGAGAACAATCAGCCCCCAACAATACCACAAACACAAAATTGAACACTGCTTCCTTTGTGTTGATCAACTTCCCCTGGTCATAGTGTCTGCTCTGGAGTGCCTTCGATATACCCAGTGATGCTTCAAGTAGAACACTGATTTTTTTTCCTTTTGCCAACAGCTATCAATTACAAACTGCGTCCTGGTTATAGATGGCAGCCTGTGTCTTCTTCCGCCTCTTAGTGCTGGCACCCTGTCTTGTTGGAACCTGTGCAAATCATCTGTGTATGGACATAGTCTCTGAGTTCATATGTGCATTGGTCTTGGTCCTGTTGTGTCTGGAAGACAAAGTTTCTTTGACCTTATCCATAAGCACTGGCTGTTATAATCATTCTGCTTCCTTTTCTACATAAACACTGAGCCTTGATGGAGGAGGTTTGATGAAAACATCCAATTTATGACTAGGTGGTCCAAAGTCTCTCACTCTGCATTTTGACCAGTTGTTGATCTCTGTGCTGATTTCCAACTACTGCAAGAGAAAACTTCTATAAGGAGGACTGGGAAAGGTATAATGACATGTCTCTAGGACTCATTTTCTTGCTGTATTCATTCAGAAGAAGAGCAACTTTGGGTTTGTCCGTAGGTCCGTACCCTACATTGTCAGGTTATTGGCCCCTTTGGCAGTGTCAAGTTTGTATTCCATCTTAAGCAGTCTTTAAGTCCAATGAAAAAGTCATTTGTTATTCCCATAACATTTATGCTACTATGGGACCAGCATATGTTTCAGACACGTCACTATTGTAGGTCACAGGGTTGTAGTTGGTGATATTGATGATTACCTTTCTCCTCTGTGAGCAGGAGGTGTATCTTCTAGCACCATGAACATTAGTTAGAAGTTGTAATGATTCTATTTGGGCACAAATCCATCTACTCTATGTTTGGTTATTTAATATGTGGTTTTTTCACCAATAGGGTCTTCCTATTTGGTTGTGGAGTGAGACCAATGGCCTTCACCATAGCCTGTTATGTTTGGATAATTCTACGTGCCTGTAGAATCATCAACAAATGGTTCAGGTCAAACTGGATGGCCACATGCAGAAGAACTAAGTAGAACCAAATCTATCACCCTGCATACATCTCAACTACGAATGGATCAAAGACTTCAACATAAGACCATAAACTCTGATTAAGATAGAAGAAAATGTCTAGAAAAGGCTTGAATTCATTGTTACAGTCAATGACTGACTTTCTGAACCAGATACCAATAACACAGGCATTAGGACCAAAACTAGCAAGTGTAACTTCATGAAGATGAAAAGCTTCTCCTTAGAATAGAACAGCATCATGTAAAAAATTATGGCATGGAAAATGAATAAGCCATTGCCAATTATACATCTGATAGGGGATTAGCATCTAAACCACAAAGAACTAATAAACTGAATATCAAGAAAACAAATAACATGTTCTAAAAAATGGGGTACAGAACAAAGCAGAGATACACAAATGCCTGAGAAACACTTCAGTAAATGTTCAACATCCTTAGTCATCAATGTAAATGTAAATCAATGCCCCTCTGAGATTTCATTTTACCTGAATCAAAATGGTCAAGATCAAGAAAACAAATGACAGCTCAGCTGGGGAGTATGCAAGGAAAGGGAAACACTTGTTGTTCCTTCCTGAAGGAAGTGCAAACTTACACTAGGATATGAAGAGCCTTCAAACATTCTTTTTGTACCTTATTATATACCCATTGGCAGCCTGAGACAGAACTCAGTAGGAACATTCTTGAACTCTTGGAAAGTTCAACCTGCCTCTGTCATCTGAATTTTAGGATAAAGATTGTGCCATGATGACTGGATCCAATATTTTATGAGAATGAATAATGCAAAGCTACTCTTATACTTATTTTGAGAGAAAGATTTTGTATTTCTACATTTTGTTTTGTTTTGTTTTGTTTTGTTTTTCGAGACAGGGTTTCTCTGTGCAGCTTTGCGCCTTTTCCTGGAACTCACTTGGTAGCCCAGGCTGGCCTCGAACTCACAGAGATCCACCTGGCTCTGCCTCCCGAGTGCTGGGATTAAAGGCGTGCGCCACCACCGCCCGGCGTATTTCTACATTTTAATCACTTTAAATAATACTTTTTTCTAGATAAAGTACCAAAATCCTGTGGGATGGTCGTTCTGTATGCTGTGAATATATGTTGTTGCCATGGGTTAATAAATAATGCTGCGTCAGGCTATGGCAGGGCAGGATGGAACCAGGCAAGAAAACCAAGAGAGATAGAGGAAGAAGAAGAAGGGTGGAGTCAGGGAAGATGCTGCAAGCTGTCAGGGGGAGCAAGATGTAATAAAATACAGGTAAAGCCATGATGCACATAGACTAATAGAAATGGGTTAATTTAAGATATAATAGCTAGCTAGCAATAAGCCTGAGCCATATATCAAACAGTTTATAATTAATATAAACACTGTGTTTTTATTAGGGACCAAGTGGCTGTAGGACACAGGAAAACTTCCATCTACACCAGACTTGAAAAATTGTTTTTAAAAGTTAGTGTCCTGAGTAAGAGGGGTTTTTTTTGATATTTTTATTATTAAGAAATTTTATATTCATGTTACATAATAACCACAGATTCCCCTGTCCTCCCTCCTTGCACCCCCAGCCTTCCTCCCCAACCCACCCCCCATTCCCATCTCCTCCAAGGCAAGGTCTCCCATGGGGACTCAGCAGAGCCTGGTACATTTGGTTGAGGCAGGCCCAAGCCCCTCCCTCATGCACCAAGGCTGCTCAGGGTGTCCCACCACAAGAACTGGGCTCCAAAAAACACACTCACACACCAGGCACAGATCTCAATTCCACTGCCTGGGGGTCCGCTAACCAGTTCAAGGCAAACAACTGTCTCAACTATCCAGAGGGCCTAGTCCAGTCCCATGGGGTCTCGACAGCTATTGGTGCACACTTCATGAATTTCCACTAGTTTGGCTGGCTCTCTCTGTACATTTTCCCATCGTGATCTCAATGTCCCTTGCTCATAGAATCCCTTCTCTCTCTTATCAGTTGAACTACTGGAGCTTGGTCTGGTGCTTGGCCATGGATCTCTGCATCTGCTTCCATCAGTTACTGGATGAAGGCTCTATCATGACAGTTATGGTATTCACTAATCTGATTACCAGAGTAGGCCAGATCAGGCACACTCTCAACTATTGCTAGTAGTCTAAGGTGGGGTCATCCTTGTGGATTCCTGGGAACTTCCCTAGCACTCTGTTTCTCCCTGTTCCCATGATGTCTTCATTTATCATGGTATCTCTTTCCTTGCTATCCCACTCTGTCCCTGCTCCAGCTCAAACCTCCCATCGCCTTATGTTCTCATCCCCCATTCCTTGCCCTCCATTACTCCCCCTCACCCTCAGTTTGCTCATGTTGATCTCATCTATTTCTCCTTCACTGTTTGATCTATGAGTCCCTCTTAGGGTCTTCCTTGTTAGCCAGCTTCTCTGGAGTTGTGGGTTGTAGTCTGGTTATTCTTTGCTTTACATCTAGTATCCGTTTATGAGTGAGTACATACCATATTTTTCCTCTTGAGTCTGGGTTTTCATCCATTTGCCTGAAATTTTCATAATATCATTGTTTTTTACTGCTGACTAGTACTCCATTGTGTGTATGTATCACATTTTCTTTATCCATTCTTCATCTGAGGGGCATTTAGATTGTTTCCAGTTTCTGGCTATTATGAATAATGATGCTATGAACATAGTTGAGCTTGTGTCCTTATGGTATGATTGAGCATTCCTTGGGTATATGCCCAGAGAGTGGTATAGCTGGGTATTGAAGAAGACTGACTCCCAATTTTCTGAGAAACCACCATACTGATTTCCAAAGTATCAGTTTGCACTCCCACCAACAGTGGAGGAGTGTTCCCCTTCCTCCACATTTTCTCCAACAAAGCTGTCTTCAGTGTTTTTGTTTTGTTTTGTTTTTTTGTTTTTTGTTTTTGTTTTTGTTTTTTTTGTTTTTTTTTTTTTTTGGTTTTTCGAGACAAGGTTTCTCTGTGTAGCTTTGTGCCTTTCCTGGGGACTCACTTGGTAGTCCAGGCTGGCCTCAAACTCACAGAGATCTGCCTGGCTCTGCCTCCCGAGTGCTGGGATTAAAGGCTGGGATTAAAGGCGTGTGCCACCACCGCCCAGCATCTTCAGTGTTTTTGATCATAGCCATTCTGACTGGTATAAGATGGTATCTCAGAGTCATTTTGATTTGCATTTTCCTGATGGCTAAGGAAGTTGAGCAATTCCTTAAATGTCTTTTGGCCATTTGAGATTCTTCTGTTGAGAATTCTCTGTTTAGCCCTGTAGCCCATTTAATTGGATTGTTTGGAATTTTGATGTCCAGTTTATTGAATTCTTTTATATATTTTGGAGATCAGCCCTCTGTCAGATGTCAGGTGGGTTGGTAAAGATCTTTTCCCATTCTGTAGTCTGTTGTTTTGTCCTATTGACTGTGTCCTTTGCCCTACAAAAGCTTCTCAGTTTCAGGAAGTCCCATTTATTAATCGTTTCTCTCAGTGTCTGTGCTACTGGTGTTATATTTAGGAAGCGGTATCCTGTGCCAATGCATTCTAGGCTACTTCCTACTTTCTCTTCACATGTTCAGTGTAACTGGATTTATGTTGAGGTCTTGGATCCACTTGGATTTGAGTTCAGTGCATGGCGACAGATAGGGATCTATATGCAGTCTTCTGCATGTTGACATCCAGTTAACATGTAGTTAACATCCAGTTAACAGTTTTTAAAAGTTAGATTCATGCGTGAAAGGTTTTTTAAAAGGTACTTTAAAAACTAATGCTAATTTCTGTGCCCTTCAATACATGGGTTGGATATGTAAGCTATTGATAAGATACCTTAAGTAACATAATGAATAGGTTAGTCTACATATTTAGAGAAGCCTGAAAATTATGTAAGTCATGCTATAAGAAATAAAAATAAAACTACTAATGTTTATTTGTCCAAATATTCCCAAATTTCAAAATCCCTCCACTGTGGTAAAACTATACAAACTAATTTTTCTGTGATTACTTATTTCTTACCACATTTTTGGCTTTCAGAACCATAAAATAATTATTATGTTTTGGTACTTTTCACCATCAATATAGTAATATTGTCATAATTTTATAAAAAATTCTAGCCAATTTTTCATCTAAAGTGATGACATTTTGACAACTGCTATATTATACCATTTCAAACTCCACAAAGAAGAAATTCAGCACAAGAATTTACCTCAAGAAGGCATTGATTACCTGAGTTTTCAAATTAGCTGTGTCCTCCATTCCTGTACACACGGAAATCAGTGACTCAGATTCAAAGTGATGTCTTTGAAGCAAAACACACAACAACAAATAAGTGAGTAGTGGACAAAAGCATTTGTCTTGAATGTTTAGTTATTTGAACAGCAAATGGTGTTTCTGTTGTTATAAGACATCTGTTTTATAAAATTTGTTCAGCTGTTAATTTCTGTCTCCACTTCTCCTAATCTCTGCATTTGTCAAGAAAGAGTTCCACATAGTTCCACATCAAATAGTGTCAGTCAATATATTTGTGGAACCTGAAAATCATTTGTTTTGAAAACTGTCCTGATGATTGCATGCAAATTACAATTAATTGCTCACATACCCTTTAATCATTAATTTAAATAAAGGTAATAGCCCCAAATAAAGCAAAACAATAGTGTCCTCATTCTACTCTATTAATAAAGCACAAAACTATATAACTACTAAATGGCAACCTTCATTCTCGAGCATGGAAAATACCCATTGAAAGGAAACCATCACATCCATTCATTGTAAAACAGCTAATAAAGTCATGAAAAAGATGTGAAATCCTTGAACATTAAAGTTATAAGTGAACAAACAAATGTGCACATTGAGGTTTGAAATCCTCTTATCATGGGTGTTCAAACATTAAAATGTAATAATTCAGTTATTACACTGGTGGAGGCTGATTCAAAAACTACCAAGCACTTAAAAACCTTCATATGTGCTCGGTTGATGGCAGAGACTTCTGGAAAAGCAGATCCCTGGGACTTTTGCCTCTGTTTCCCTCTATGTTCTCTAGATGTCTTCCTTATATAGGACACCACTCCTCGTTCCCTCTTTTGCAGTCTTCAGTGATGCTCTCTGGCCTTTCAATATTCATCCCAGGAAGGTGCAGATGCCTGAAAGTACAGGCTCAAAGAACCTGAAAGACAGCTAGTTCCCTGGTTCAGGCAAATAAGCTAAATGGAGGGTCAGCAACACACATCCCAAGCCTAGATATGTTACAAAATTCTATGATTATTTTCTGCAATTCCAATCTGAAAAGGACAGGAATTTGGCAAAGGTAACAGGAAAGGAAGCAGTGGCAGAGGATCACAGATATTTTTCATTTCAGCCCTTGGTTCTGAACATTCTCTAGCCCACCCTCTGTGATACCACATTCCTGTTTTCTATAAAGACTTCAGGTTGCTCAAGTAAGTTTCAACAGAAGAATCTATTTGTCATTTCTATCAATTAAGCACAAAAGGTAGTATAGTTTCCAAATTACATTCAACCCTATCCATTCCCAGATGATTTTCACCATCCTGTGTCTATGTAAATAACTTTATTGTCTTTCAAAAACTAATTACGAGGCCAAACTCTTCGTCCTATTGGCCTCCATGATTTTCCTTTCGAAATTGCCCTTCCCCTGTTAAAGTCATTCAAATCATCCACCATTAGGCTACTTTTAATGCTATTCTTGGAACACTTGACTCATTCCCATATTTTCCTACAGAAATTCTCAATCAAATACTGGTCAGTAAGGACTGGTCTTTTAGTGAAGGAATGCATGGGAATCTAAATTGGGCCATTTGTATTTCCACCTCCATAGAATACTGTGTTTTAATTTTGGCTTCTCCCTCAGAGCAACTGTTTATGTATAATGTTGGATCTAGCATTCTGTGCTCAGGATATTTTTATTAGTTTTCAAAATTCCTTAAAAACTACAAATTTTTCAGATATGAGATTTTCTAATAAAACAAGAAGCAGTACCTGGCAGTCAAAAATTCTAAACTATAGGTCAAGAAACACGAGGAAAAATAAATGTACAGTAAAAAATTTCAAAATGCTTAGTGTCATGGGGAAACAAAGACTTGATAAAACAAGAAAAAAAAAAAAAAAACCTTCCTGTACCCAGGCAGTCCAGTAGTTTGAAGAGAAAACAAAACTGAGTATAAGTTCATAATGTCCCTTATAAAGATGCTCAATTGTATCAACATAACATGGTATATGTGCACATGGACTACCATTCCAATAATGTAATTCCAAGCCTTATGTCATCTTGCTCATTTCAAACCTATGGCACTACAGACACAATTAAGAGAGGTTCCCCCTCCAATCTTGATAGCAATGTAGTGTCTAAGAACAACTTTCAAAAAGAAAAACTATGGAGTTATAGACAGGTTTCTCAGGAAAACTCTAATCCAGAGTTGACACATAAGGAAAACTGGTTTTCTACATGAGATCATCTCAATGTAGTCACAGGAACAAGAGAATGCACAGGCTGACAGTTCAGTCAAGAGCTGGCAACAAGTTACCTATGGGATCATAGAATTAATCAAACTCTCTGGATGACGTTTACTAAAGTAGTAAGACACTTAGTCACAAGGATATAAAAGCTTTAAAATGTATGATTATATTAATGCATCATGGACACTAAATAAATCAGATGGAATCAGTGAAGAACACAATATTCAATAAACATTAGTTCTTTTTCCTGCTTCTAATTATAAGTTAACATTCATATTCAAAGACCTTAAAATCTTACCCTGATGAAAAGACATCTTCAGGCTGATTTCCTATAATTGAATGAAAAGTAGACGTATTTCAGTCGATTATATTAGTCTATAAAATATCATAGGGTAAATCTTCTAGAGTAAAAAATCTTCTAGGGTAAATAATAACTATGGTACTGGAATATAACAAATGCATCAGGAAATCTTCACCTCATTTGGATTTATTGAATAAAAGAATGAAAGAAATTATCAGCATTTGATACCTCAAAGTAGGTGACCATGTATACTGACAACAATTCCAACTAGTGGCAAATAGTGTCATTGCCAGAATCAGTGCCTATCATAAATAAATAGCAAAGAGAGTAGTTTTCTGGAAGAACGGTACCAGAATCAATTTGAAGACAGCATAAATATTTTTTTGTTATAACACAACAAATATTCCCCAGATACACAGCTGCAATCCTTCAGGTAGGGATGAAACAACCTATCAGAGAGAACCTGAGGCAATGATCATTGTACTTATCAATCTCCCCTAAAATTATGGAAACCTATCTGGACAAGGTTTCTCATAAAGACTTGCAAGGTATCAGAAAAGAGAGGTAAGGTGAAATCAATGCTGCCTACCCTCCCGATCTCCTCTGTGGTTAGGTTCTGATGAGCTCTTTTAGATATGGTGTAGTTCTCATACTTACCTATGATGCAATAAGGTAGAAACTCAATTGCTCTTGTCACCTTTGGACATAACTACTGGTAAGATCCCCTCCTTAAGAATATATCTATTCTGCACATGGCTAAAATACAGAAGATTAAAAGTATGTACTAGGAAGGCTAGGTCAGAGAAAGTTGCTTTGGAGGTTTGTTTATTATAAAACTATCAATCCATATGTAGGTATCTACATATATATCACTTAATAACTCACTTAAGGTCTTTCTACTGGGATAGAAACCTAGTTCCCTATGGTGGTATTTTATTTGTGCTGAAATGCGATTTTATTTGTATGTTAATAAAGATGCCTGGAGATCAGAAGTAAAACCGAGCCATTAAGCAGAAGTCAGGTGGTGGTGGCACATACCCTTAATCCAATCCCATGGCAGGCAGAGTCTCTGTGTGGTCAAGGACACAGCCAAGGAGTGGTGACCTGAACCTTTAATCCCAGTACCAACCATAGAGACCTGGAGGTCTGTATAGACAGGCAGTGACAGGAAAGTCATGTGGTTGGGTTTAGAGCCAATGAGAAGGCAGAACAGAAAGGCAATAAAAAGACAAGTCACACAGGAAGAAGGTCTCTCTCTCTAGAGAAGAGACAGCAGCCAGGTATTAAGATAAGGCTGTCTTGGCTCTTCACTAGTGCTCTGATCTCTTGGACTTTTAACTCTGTATTTGGCTCTGTGTTTCTTATTTACTAAGACCATTTAGAATTTTGTCTACAGTTCTCCTTTTATATAAAATAAGAAAGACCACACATGGTGAGATCCTATTGACATTACCCTTGAGAAAGTATCTTCCCATGGAAAATGAAGACTAGAAATGTGCCCAAGTGGCAGAGCACCTGTCTTGCAAAAATAGGGTAAAAGTTAAAATGGGGTTGTGGATGGATAGTCAAGTATTCTCTGGTGTATGAGTGGCTTCATATTTACTGATAAACACTATAGATATTAACCACACACAATCAAAACAGAATTTAAATCTGGAATTAGTAGACTAGTTTCTTCTTTTTTTCCCCAAAGAAGAGGTTCATGATTTGCTTCATCTGTAGTATTCACATTCTAAAGGTTACTGCATATGGGAAAAAAATCATGTGAAAGACTTGACTACAGTTTGGAAAAGTATGACCTCTGGAGATTGCCTTTTGGCAGTCAAGGGTCAGTTTGGCAACACAAAGCAGGAAGACAAAAATAAACAAAAATAAAAATAAAAATAGGGTCATTGGAGTAGCAAATACATAGAGTACCTCCTTCTTAAAGTATGAAACCTTGAGTTCAACACCTCACAGATAAGAATATTAATTTCTAATTATACATTTAGGAACCAGACCGTTGCCATACAGTAGAGCCAGAAGTAATAACCATGTATATAAACATTTCAGTAACACTATATGATGTATTTGTTTAAATGAAAGAATTTGAATACAAAATTACCATTCTTTTAGGTTTTGTGCCACCTTTATTGAATAAGTCTCTTTTTTTCTGCCACCCCCCAAAAAACTGCCCTCAGTAAACTCACACCTGCTCCAGATCCAAGCTGACAACCCTCTTTGTTTGTGAGCCACCATTGTTGGGCAATTCTCTTTTTCCATTTCCCATCCTATTATCTCCTACTACTATCTCCAAACCCACATGCCTTGCTTGAGAAATGCAGCAGGCATGGCCACCATGTTTCCTAGCTACCTTTGCTAGCTAGGTGGCTATTTCATTTTCTCTGGAAGCCAACAATCCTATTCCAGACCCAAAGCTGTGAACCCTCTGTTGCAGAAATCCTAAATGTTATTTTAATTAAAAAAAAATGGAGCCAGATATTGGGGAAAATGCTGAAAGATCAGAGAAACAAAGAAACAAGTCATAGCCAAGTCTAACCTCGCCAACTCCAGGAATCCTCTGACTGAATGCCTCTGAGTCCTCAGCTGAAAGCTCTCCAGCTGAAAAGCCTCTAGACAAAAGGTGTTCCAGCCAAAAAGCCTTTAGTTCCTGTCTCCTCATGCCTTATATACCTTTCTCCACCCAGCCATCACTTCCTTCCTAGTGTTGGGATTAAAGGCATGTGACTTCCCAGTAATGGGATTAAGGATTGGTGCCACCACTGCTTGGCTCTGTTTCTCTCCTAGACTGATTAAATCTCATGTAGTCCAAGGTGGATATAACTCACAGAGATCCAGATGGATCTCTGCCTCCCGAGTGCTAGGATTAAAGACGTGTGGCACCACTGCCTGACCTCTATATTTAATCTAGTGGCTTGTTCTGTCCTCTTATCTTCAAGCAAATTTTATTAGAGTACACAATATATCACAACCTTTTCTGGGTAAGTCACTTCTTCCCTGTTCTGCCCCCACATTTTTTGTTTGTGGCTGTCACCATACACAGAAGACTAGGTCCAGATCAATGGCTGCAATAGATATAATACTGAAAATTTCAGCATCCCAATTAGAAAGTTCAGAGAAAAACCTTACCAATATAACAAATCAAACAAAAGATAGAATATGAGAATGTAAAGAAAAAGTAGAAAATCTATAATTAATTAGCAAATAATATAAAAAAAAAAGAAAAAAAGCCATGTTAGAAGACCAGACAAGAAATTTGAGATACTATCAAAGGCTCAAATCTTTGAATTCTATTGGCATACATGAGGAAACAGTATTCTCAATCAATAGCATAGACAAGATTAATAGAAAGATCACAGAGGAATTCTTCATCCAAGTAAGGAAATATATACACACACTGATACAAGAATCAAACAAAACCCAACCAGACAAGATCAGAAAAAGAAAACTCCAAAGCATATGATAGTAACACCACCAAATATACAAGACTAGGAAAAATATTGAAAGCTTAAGAAAAGAAAGTATACAAGTCATTTAGAAATGAACATGCCCAGGGCAACAGCTGAATTATTAAATAAAACTCTGAAAAGCAGAAGAGCCTGAAGTAATGAACTTCAAATACTACAAGGCCATGCATGTCAACCAGGACTCATGTGCCCAGTGAATCTGTCTGCCATAGCTGAAGAGGAAACACTTCCATGATACAAGCAGCCTGAAACAGTCATAGCAAATAATAAATTCTAAACAGACTACTAAATGTAATACTTCTAACTGAAGAGAGGAGTAAGCACGAGAGGAGACTTTTAGAAAGAAAACAAGCAAAGCTATAATTTAAGGAAATACAAAGGGCATCTAACAACACAAAACAACAGGAAAATAAAACACTGCAATCTAGGTACAACTTTCAATAACGAATCCAGATATCAATGGCCTCAACACTCCAGTCAAAAGACAAAGGTTACCTAGACAAATTAAGAAACAAAATCCAACTATCTATTGTCTATGAAAAGTCCCATCTTAGTTTAAAAGTCAAGCACCCTCTTACAATGAATGGATGCAAAATGTATTCTCAAAATGTATTCTAAGCAAACACTGTCAGGAAGCAAGCAGGTGTCGGCATACCTGAAAAATCATTTTCAAACTAAAATGAAGCAGAAGAGACAAAGATGTGCACTTCATACTAATTAAAGTGTCAACAAATACAAAATAGAATACTTACACACACACACACACACACACACACACACACACACACACATATATATATATATATATGCAGGTGCACCCAACTTCACAAGAAACCTAATGGAACAAAAGGCACAGATCAACACAGACGCAATAACATTATGTGATTGCAAACACCGATTTTTCCAATTGATTGGTCATCCAGCCCAAATACATACAATCTCAGAATTAAATGACATCTTCCTTCAATTGACCTAACCAATAATTAAATATTCCACCTCAACACCAAAGAATATATATTCCACTCAGCAGCACAAATAGGCTCCTCTTAAATAGAGCATATGCCTAGAGACAAAGGAAACTTTAAGAAATACGGAAAATTGAAATAATGCCATGTACAGTATGCAACCATTGAGTCATAAAAGTTAAAATTGACAGCAAAATAAACTCCAGTATGCATATAAACAAATAAATGACCTAATGATCCAAGTCAAGAATTTGAAGAAAAACAAACAAGAACAAACCAAACCCCCAAACAGTAGATAGTAAGAAATAATAAAAAGTAAATGAATTAAATAGAAAAAAGAAAACTGTACAAAGAACTAATGAATCTAATAGCTATTTTTCTGAGAAGATAAAGATGACCCACTGACTCCTTCATCAAGATTCTCTTGAGTCCCACACCAGAATGTAGACATGAAGCAGAGATCAGCAGAGTCTAGGGATCCCAGTCTCAGTTGATAAACCAACATTACAACTCCAGCATCTCTAGCTCAGGGAACATCACAGAGCAGGCAGAGGGAAAGACTGCAAACATCAGGAAGTCTGCTGTGAAACAGTCTCTCATGGAAATGGCTACATTAACAAGATCTGAACAGAGACAATATCAATAGACATGCTAAGGAAGAAGTAAGGAGGAATCTCCGAGGGCCATGCTCCTGGACAAGGAATTGCAGGAAACTAATGACTGCTGAGATAGGGATAGTGAGTCTCTCTCAGACAGGAACCCCTAATTGCTTGACTGATGAAATTGTAGTCAGCACTGAAACCATGTAACTACAAACAAGAAAACTGAACTCAGTAGGTTGTAGTTACACATTTGTGTCTCTGTGTGTGAATGAGTGCATTGAAGAGTAATTATAAGGGAAGAAGAGACTATCAATTTGAGACCTGCGGGGACATGGAAGAAGCGGGAGTGTGGGGAGAGTGCTGGAGGGAAGAAAGGGAAGTGGGAAAGTGATCTAATTGTACTTTAGTGAAAATCTATAGAAAAGAAAACATTCCTTTAATAACATACACAGGAAAGGAAATCATAAAAGGATTGAATATTGTGTCTTGTTTAGCCATACAAATCATGTTTTCTATGATATGTATAACAAAGTAATTGTGTTCACTTACTGCAATGCATTCATTTTTACTGTGAGAAAATAATGTGTTGTTTTTTTTTTTTTTTTATAATGTGTGTGGGTAGCTAAGAAGACAACTTAGAAGTTAACAGCATGCTTTGCTCTTCAAGAGGACCTGTGTTCTGCTCTCAGAACCTATGTGGTATTTTACAATCACCTGTAACTCCAGTTCCAAAGAATACAACACCATCTTCTCTCTCCCACAAGCACCAGACATGAACATGGTGCACATGCCTGGTGTACATGCAGGCAAAAGCACTCACACATGAAATAAAATAAACAAATAAAATGAATTACAATACAGTGTAGTGGAACTATTAATGAAGTAGACACTATGTCAACATTTTTAGAAAAAAATGTATGAAGTACACTAAAATGTGCTGTGGGCTGGGGAGAGGCTGGCATCTCATCACAGTATGGTAATTTAAAAAATATTTTTACATGCAAGTATGTAATTCTGGTGCAAAACTGAGAAACTTTTTAACCAAGCAGTTTCATACAACTAATTTCTTAAACAATTCAGCCGTCAATAGGCACTTGGTTTTTAAAACTGCCTAGGAGGAGCTGGAGAGAGGAATGTAAAGGAGGAAAGGATATTAATTCTATCATAATTTAAATGCATTTTAAAAATAAAAACTGCTCTTTGCGAGTGAAAGGGAAGGGGAACACTCATCCACTCACCCAAAGGTAAGGGCATACAAACATATAACCACTATGGAAATCTGTTTGGCCATTATTCAAGAAGCTGGTTATGGATCCACCTCAAGATCCAGCTACACTATTCTTGGGTATATACCCAGATAATATCTAATTACAGAGAATTGAAAAACTCTAAATGCAACATTTTTAATCTAAAGAAGGGCTACAGAGAAGGAAACTTTAAAAGACTTACGTGTGAAGGTATTTTGTTGTTTCCAGAGAAGTAACTCGTGCTGAATAATCACCATTTTTCTGCCAAGTATGGAAATGGTGGTAAACAACGTTATTATTTTAATATGGGTGGAAAACCATTTATCAATATATTAAATATTTAAGATATTTCAAAGACAATACAAGATTCCATCAAGTCATCTGGACATACCCTTCAAATTTATTAGTTCTAAAAGATTTTACAAAGTGTCTCATTTTAGAAGGAAAGAACAGTGTGAGATGGTGTAGATTTACTATGGTTCAAATCATCTGGATTAACTTGACAGGATGGAAAATGCCCTAATATAGGAAGGAGTCCTAAGTATTCTTGCTCTGGGAAAGTGTTTCCTTAGGCTCCAACTTAAGTTTCCAAAACTCAGGATTTCCCTACTTTAGTTTAAAAGTTTGCTATGAAAATTTCACCACCTAAAAACAGGCACAGAAATAGCAAAGCAGTATCTAACTTGCTTCTCAGTCTTGATCTGATTAGAATCCTAAATGAAAGCACTCTGTAATTCATGAATGGACCTATTATCAAATGCTACAGAATTCAGAATTTGATATTACTGAAATAAAGAGTAAGCCCATGGTGAGAACACTAATGAATTCCAAGACATAGGTTGCTCTATTGCTGGTCTTCCTTTAGCCAAGAAGGAAACAATGATCTGAGTTTTGTCATAATGATCCTGAATCGCCATGCTTACCATCAACCTACATGGAAGACAAAAATCATTTTTTATACATGTTATAAGTATACTCATGGGCTGTGATGGGGCTTAAATACTGAATACAGTTAATATAATTTAGATTCACAGAATTGTATTCCGTGTCTTCCTTCTGAGGCAGAGTTGTGAAATATCCTGAAATCTTGAGGTAAAGATTCAAGTATCTTGAAAAATGTTCCTTTTCACAGAAAAAGCACTTAGTGGGCCAATCACTTTCTGTCATCTTCCCTGGGAAAGGCGCTAGAGGTCTGTCACAAACACAGATTGTGCTACAGAGGATGATACAAAGGAACCCTTGCCTACAGATTACTATGAAAGAAAGAAAGCTCTAGCCTCTTTCTGCAAGTGCTTGGATTCATGGGATAATTTAGTATATCTGCAAACCCATTTGATGGCTGAAAAGAGAGACTCCTCCAAAGTATCGTGCCATGATGGTCTTCTAGGATACTGGAGTGCTTTGAATAAGTGATAAGGTTCAGATGCCTAGCAACAGCTTTGGAGAAATCTTAAGAGTTTTAGCTGCCAGAGAACACTGTTATATTAGGAGAAAATTTGAATTTTCAAGCACATAGTTGAATTTTCAACTACCCTTTCCTCATGGCTCCATAACTATTATGATAAAGATACAGATCAGTAGGTACAACCTGATAATCAAGTTTATTTAACACTGGACTAAAAGACAGGTGTAATCACATTAAATCCCCATGAATAAATGCTTCCTAAGTTTTCCTCATGTATGCCATATCTATCTGATATATGTAGGAATTTTTACTTTCTTGGACTGAGGGAGCATGTTAGATTGTTGAGCATTCAGGTAATAAGTTCGATGAAATATTTGGAAGATAAGTGTGAAGATTTTCTATCAAACTACAAATGTTTAGAATCAAAGAAGTAACTCAAAAACTAAAATTCTGTGCCATGCATTGCTTTATTTTTGGAACGACCAGAGCATGCTGGGATCTTGAAAGATAAAGATATTAAGGCTTCCAAAAGAGAGTTTAGCCATGAAGTTGAGTGGTAAAATAAACGCCTCATACATTCAAGCCCCTGAGTGTGATTCTCAGCATCATCATAGATCAGTCTTGAGATTAAGACTCTTGCACACCCGTTGCTATTCTGACCAATCTATCCCTTTGCTTGTCTCATGGCAAGTGGAGTTGACTAAAATGTTTCCATTCCAAAAGCATTTAAATAATGAAGTCACGCTTGGTTAAAATACAACATTGGTAAATATTTCATGTCTAAATTTAGTTTCAATTAGCGTTTTAACTTCTGGACTTACGTTTTGCGTTTCCCCATAATGGCATAATAAAGAGCACTCCATCCAAATGTGTCCTTTAACTGGTGATCAACACCTTTCTTCAGTAAAATTTCAACCATAATGTCACAATCCCATCTAACAGCATACATGAGTGTTGTTCTAGAATGACAGAGGCAATTCAATTACTTAAATGGTGAACTGTATACATTTTACCATCTAAGTATAAGGCCTTTGTGTGTAGAATGGACCATTAACTAAGTAGCCTTAAGCATCCTGAAAGCAGAGTTCAGATTCCTAAAATATGTCCAAGGCTAAAACTAGAAAACAAGCAGAAAACTTCTTAGCCCACTATGATACTTTATAGAGTAGAATTTGTATTTTAAATTGTTTATGGTGAATAACTGTTTGGAGAAAATTGACCAGAAGTACAGAAAGCTTTATATGAAAAAGAACACCATTTCCTTCCTATTCTATTAAAATACAATTCACTGTTAAATATGTAATCACAATTTGCGTAAAATGATTGTAATAATGTTATCAAATAATTTTAATGTTAAAAATGAATGTTTTCAATTCCTGATACTAATATCATGCCATATATGTAAGTTTACAACTACCATTCATGTATCATCCTTCTCTGCACACCACCAAAAGTATTTGAAGATTAAAGGGTGTTCACAAGGTTGTGTGATTGCAAACTTGAAAACACTGGAACTGACACTGTAAATGTACAATCTAATATAAATGCTATCAACTCATAGAAGATCATATGGCAGTCAAAATAAAAATCAAAATAAAAACCTCTCATTATGAAAGGGAATATGAACCTGACTATCGTTCTTTGGCATAACCATTTCATGTAATAGATATTTTTAGATATGTAACTGATGTTTTATTGACTTTTTCTAATCTAGTCCCATAACACATTTGAAATGAATGATTTTTACTATTCTAGACTATTTTCAACACAAGTAGTGTTTTAAAAATGCAAAGTGTAGTACCTTAGATATTGATCAGATGCGTGAAGATTCGCACCGTGTGTGATTAGGTGTGCTGCCATGCGGGGTTTCCTTTCTCGGAGTGCTAGCAGCAGAGGGGTCAACCCATCCTGTAATGATATCAATTAATCATTCGCAATACCGCATATTTCACAACTGAACTGAAAATCATATCTGTAGCCCTGTGATCGTAATGTTTACCATAGACTTGACCGCAGTAGTCTTTTCCTTATTAGCCTAATGCACCTGCTAACGATCCTCAAGATTGCAATGTTCTAACCATGGCTACGGTTGTCACAAAGTCCTCTAGTCCATTACAGAACTCATGTGACACCCATGGACCTGTGGTTCCTGTCACAGAAGTTGTCATGGTACTTTGAAGCCATGGCACTCTCCCCTCAGAGTTTATCTGAAGAGACACACAGCGACACACAGTGGCAAAGGTGTTAGATCCTAAGTTGCATGGATGAGCAAAATTGTCTTTTCTATGTCAGAAATTCTCCTGTATTTCAAAAGACAGTTATGTGGCAGATGTAGCATTTCCCAACAGAAAAATTCAATTAAGGACGATGACAAAACTATGGAATTGTCCAGTATTTAAAACCTGATTTCTGAAGTACTGTTTGGCAAATCTTCTGTGGGGCAAATATCAGTCAGCAACAGCAGAAGTTGTTTCACAGGCACAATTCTCAGAGTATTGTAATGATGTGGTATTTGCTGAGGACACAGAGGAAGCTCTTTGTGATTCTCCATTCAGGAAGGGCCAAGGGTAACAATGTCTGCCTCTTGCTCAGAACAGGTCACCAAAGAAATGACCTCAAAATGAGTAAGATCTCAAAGAATCTTTTTTTTTTTTTTTTGAACTCACAAAGATCCGCCTGTCTCTGCCTCCCGAGTGCTGGAATTAAAGGCGTGTGCCACCACCGCCCAACTCAAAGAATCTTTGATTGCTTACCTTGAAATGTATTCTGTCCTGTTACAAGTTGAAAACGGTCTTAGTGTTTAGAAAATCCAGTACATTTTTAAAATGTTTTTTATTTATATTATCTTTAGACAATTTCCTACACGAGATCTGTATTTACATAGTTTCTACACCCTCACTCCTCCAACTCCCCCTAACTCCCTCTGAAATTCAGGACCTGTTTTTTATTACTGTCACACACATGTGTATTATGTACAACCTACTGGTTCCATGTAATGTGAGCAGACTCTCTTTTTTATGTCTCTGCCTCTCCTTTTCTCTTTCCCTCCCCCTCTGTCTCTCTCTTCCTGTATGTGTGTTGGTTTGTGTGTGTGTGTGTGTGTGTGTGTGTGTGTGTGTGTGTGTCCATGTGCATGTGTGTAAGTGTGTGTGTTTAAGCATGGCCACTGTGGTTGGATAAACTATTGAGGAGTTTAGAGTGTCTCCCTGGAGAAAATTGAATTCTACTCTCAGCAGTTATGGATAATGGGCAACTCTTGATTTACGAGTGTAGTTTTGAAGTTTCCCCTATCAAGTGTTTGCATGTCAACTGGTGTTTTCCTTGTGCGCATCTTCTTTAGGCAACCATATTATTGAGATTTCATAGATGAATTATCCCTTTTGTATCTAGAAGACACTTTTCTGCAACAGTCATCCTGGTCACTGGAACTCAGAGTTTTTTTTTTTTGTTTGTTTGTTTGTTTTTTCAGAACTTTCTTTCTCAGTGTCACCTGAAACTTAAGTGTGGGTGTTGTATTGTAGATGTAGGATTGTGGTAGGCACCCATGGTCCTTTGGTCTTTGCATTTTCACTAGTTGTGGATCTCTGTTATACTCTGTATTTGCTGCATTTTAATCATCATTGCATCTAAGTCCAATTTACTGAGTGACTGTACTGTACTATAGCTAGTGCATACAGATCTGTGTAATGGAAGTTTTAGAGATGGGCAAGGCATTGCTTTCTTTCTGGTTTATATTTTGCTTAGAAAACAACCTAAGCAGGAATCAAAATAGAGCAATAATTTAAAAGTATTTTAAACATTAGAATTCAGAAATGAAGACACAACCGTAATCCCATCAATAGAGTGCAGGGTATTATTGCAGGAAGATCGTGACTTCTAGGAGAGTCTGGGCTACGTAGTGAAACCCTATCTAAAAAATTAATATTGGAAGTCTATGATGATTTTAGGATCATCAATATCAGTGAGATTAAAACGATGTATTGTAATTTACATGAAGTTATGCAACAAGGGGTGAAAAAGCCTTGGCCAACTGCACAGCTAACAAAATACACAGTGCCAGGCAGGTAAAAATTCCCTAGACTTTTTGGGAGTTCCAGACATTTCCCAAACAATATGAGCTACTGCCAGTGCTCTTGGTTGCCTCCAGTCACTTAAGTGTAAGATCTTGCTACAAAAGACACCAAATCCTTTGGAGAAAAGACTAGCAGGAATAAAGCTGGAACTAACCCAGTGATTCCTACCCAAGTACTAGCTTCCTGTGGTGCTCTGCAAACTGCCAAGGGAGAAAAGGAATCTTCAGACATCCTAAATTTATATCAAACACTAAGAAATAAGGCTAGTAGACTGAAACACCTGTATCGGCAAAGCAGGTGAAATGGGGGAATACAGCTCTGGTTTGTTAGCAAATAAAACACACTTGGAGGTTGGATTGTGGAAGTACCTCCTGCAGGGAACCATTCCATCATAGGGGCTCAAAAGCAAAATGATTTGATTTGTTATAGTCAGGATGAAGCATAGTTTTAAAAATTCTCCTAGAGATTGAGCGTGCACTGCATTCCTGGAGAAAACGGAGGTTATGAATGGACTGCGCTGTTCCATAGCCCTTGGGATTGTTTACTAAAATTTTAACCTCTGCTGCATGCATACTAATGGATGTGTGGAAATCAAGTGCTTGTAGTGCAATGTACCGTGCTTCAGTTGCAAATATTCCGTCTGTGATAGCAGTTTGAAGGTGAAGTGTCACCCACAGCCTGAAGTGATTTATATCCCAGCACAGCTTGTCAATATTTTGGGTAGGTGTTGAAGCTTTTGGAATTGGATATTTGACGGGTGTGATATTGGTATGTAGGCAGTTTTGGGGTACACCTATTCTGAGTTTTTCAAGAGGCCACTGATTCTGTTTCTGTGGAGATATGAGGAGGAAGGAAGGATTACAAGTTCCTGATACCACAGACAAAGCTATACCCAGCTGCCTATAGGAAGTTATCTTGATGGCTAACCAATGAAGAGAACCCAGCCCCTGGTGGGTGGCACCACAGCCTTGTTTCAGAACTTGGCTGTGTAAGACTTTACAGAGATAGCTGCAGAGTAAGCAAACAGGCATCCTGGACTCATTCATTTCTCCCTCTCTTGAGGATAGATGATATGTCAACAGCTTTCTCAAGATCCTGATTCTGTGCTTTGCCCAGTAATACACAGTAACTTGGAAATGTAAGTCAAATAATCCTTTTCGTCCATTATCTATTTTTATAAATATTTTCCATGGCTCCATAAAAGTAAGCTAAATTCTCTAATACTGATTTCAATAAATTAACATTTACTTCTCCCCCTTTGGAAATAATTTTGAGAGCTATATTCAATGCAATTTAATCGTATTCACCCCTTCCCTTTCACTACTTTCCAAATGCACCCCTCTTCTGTACCCACCCATCTTTCTAACCTTATTGATATAAACCTCCTCTCAAGTCTCTGGGGTCACTGTAGAAGATCAGGTTAAAGCTTGTAAGAGCCAGGTCCACTGGATGACCAAAAGCAAAGAGTGTCTCATGGGCACACCAGCGTAGATGTTCATATGACATCACAGTCACCGTGAAAACATTCAGAAGATGATGGTTGGAAGCTCAAGTGACACAAAATGTCATTATGCAAGCAGGAATTTAGCATGAAGGTCTGCTCTGAGCTGAGAACTTCTTGACAGTTATAGCTGCTAGGACTGGATAGTCCTTTTCATTTAAAGGTGTGGCCTGGGTGGACTGAGCATGCTCCAGCGGATGGTCACATACCCAAGAGTATGTGGGCAGCACGAGTTGGACTCAATGGGGGTAAAAAACAAACTCTAACAACATATCAATACTTAGATGGATACCGATCAAGTTATTTCAAAGTGCCAGTCAAGTAATACTTCAACTTCTAAACGTGAAAAAAATTGGACCAAGATATGACAACTGTTAAAGCATATAGTTTTCAAATACTTGGGAATTCAATTTAGAAAATCTTTACCTTTGTAGTATCTTCAATGTTTCCCCCAAATTCAAGAAGACTGCTGGCAATATCTGGCCTGTCTACATACACTGCATGGTGGATCGCTGCTTCTCCGTTGCAGTCTTTGATATTGGGATCTGCTCCATGATCAAGTAGGACAGACACGATCTCTGTCTCCCAACTCTGTACAGCCTGTGGATATCGTTACCAGGAAAACACTGTCAATTTAAAGAACACACAAGAAACTTCCCCCAGCTTTCACCATGATTTATATTTAAGTGACTTTAATTTTACTTTCATTCTAAACACTTAGATCAACTTAATTACTGAAATTGAAGTCTTTGAAATACCTTCATTAGTGGTGTGGACATTTGATTATCAAGGGCATTTATCTCACAGTCCTTAAATATCAGAAAACGAACCAGATGGATATGCCCATAGAAACAGGCAAAGTGGAGCGCAGTTCTGTGGGAATGAGAGACATTTTGAAGGAAAACTGTAAGGCACTATTATCAACATACACAATCACTCTGGCATTTATAAATATTATATAGTATGTAAGTCCATAGACACATAAAAATATTTAACTTCATTCAAAATTTATTTTTATTTGCTCTTATAATTTACTGTATTTAAAAATTTATTGCAACTATCATTTATCCCAGTGTGAATAATACACACAGCTGTTGCAGCCTAGATAAGTGCTCTATTAGTGAACTACGTAGTAAAGAGCAGCCTATTTGAACAAAAAGAACATGACTATTGGGTGAACTCATTTTCAGTTTAAATCCTACTCTAGACACTACCATCAACCAACTACATCTCAGCCTTCCTGTGTTGTGAATTCTTGTCCAGAAAATGGGTGTTAAAAGGAATACTTCTATCAAATTAGGATGACTCAATTAGATTCTTTGCAACTATTAGAAAATATTCTTCAACAACAACTTAACAATCTTTTCGGTATTTAAGTTATGAATGTTAACACTATAATAAACATATTTCAAGTCAATGTTAGTTCCATTATCTCTATTTTGTAAATATATTAAGGAGTATAAATTTTAGAGTCTAAGGACATCTCTTCAAAACTTGAGACAAGTTCTACAATAAATTTATGCTTCTGCTGCCTCAGCCTGCAAAGAGCTGGGATTGTAGATATGACACACCACTGAGCTTGAGATTTGGTTTTTCACGCATTTTAACTCAGCTAAAATTGAAATGTCATTTACCATTCATAATGTACAACAGTGACTGCCAAAACTTAAAGGCAATTCTTAATACATAAGATAGCATGTCATTTTGCCATGTATGATGTCTCTACTAAGTGAAACGTGATATATAATGTGATATACATATACATACATATACACATATCCATATATATAAAACATTTCTAGACTTTTACTGGATTTTTTAAAGAAAGTTACGAAATGTATTATTGACAAAAACTGAAATTATCAACAGCAAAATCTAAATGCACAGCAAACTTGGCTTTGATTTTTAAGGAACTTTAATTCAAAGGAAGTAAGTATGGAACTTCAAGTCAAATACATAAGAATGCCCATTTTTGATAATAGTTAAATTCATAACATACAGAGAAATTAGATGTATGCTATGCCTAACGTCAGTATCTAATATCAATTTCATGAGGGAGATTTAGTACACTGTGGGCCACCTCGAGTAAACCCAAAATTGGGAAAACAAGACAGTTTGTTGATTTGTAAATCATGAAATTCACAGCAAGTTCCATTCACCTCTATCAGAAGTAAGTAAAGATGTCAGAAGTAACTTTCAGAGAACTTGGAGCTTGTCAGCACATTGTGTTATTAAAATGGTGGCTGATCAAGGCCGCACTGAATAAACTTTCAGAAACAGATGACGTAATGAGTGAAGGAACTTAAAAGAAATTTACAGAGATGGGAGAGTGATATATCCCCTGGAAACTAGTGAGAAACAACAAGAAAATGAAGGAGCAGCAGGAAGAGGAGCACACAACCATCTATCAAGTTTAGATTATTTCTGTTATTTTCAGTGAGGAATATAAATGTTAGTACACACAGATAAAAGATCCATATTCAATGTTTTTGGGTGATTTTAGGTGGGAGGAAGACTATTGTGAGGAACACTACTCTTGATCTCTGTAGTTTCTACAGTTTACACAACATTGTGTTTATTAGGTACATTGAAATTAAATCCCATTACTTTATAGTTTGTTCAATTATTCTATTGTGTATTCGATGCTCCATAAGAAAATGCTCCATATGGGAATTACGGGGTGACAGTAAACCTGCTGAGCTTTGGTCTTATGGTTCTCCTGCTCCAGAAGAAGATCTGGACACTGGACCTGTGTGATCACGGGTACCAAGGAGACTGTAGTCCAGAAAGCACAGCTGGTCTCTCCTCACTCCTGTTGCCCTCAACAGAGCTAGGAAAAGTAGGCTTCTCCCATCACCCGATTTCCTCAAGGCCCCTCATCCTTAGCTTCCAAGTGTTCTTACCGTTTCCCTTCATCCTCATCGTTCACATGAAATTGCTTCTTCCTGAGGAGACGCACCACCACTTTGAGCTTTCCCATGCATACTGCCTCATGAAATTCATTTTCAGGGTCATAAGGCTGGCAGTACCTGTCTTCAGTTCCACAGTGAAAGCAGGACAAGTATCCCGTTGCCCTGCTTGGGCCGTCACAAAACCCCAATGGGGTTTTCGGCTCCTTCTTAAAGCAGAAGAGCTTCCTCGGGGTGGACAACATAGCTGTCACCACCTTTCTATCAACTCAACACTAAGTAATTTTAGGAAATGATGAACTTTTAACCACTGACTGTCTAACAACCAGAGCCTAAGTCTGCGACTCTCACAAGTGCGAGGCTATGGTTTGACCAGTAAAACTGAAGCATCCAGTTATAGAACAGTCGTTGCTAAGCAACACTGGTAAACAAAAGCAAGCTCCTTCTTCCTCAGGCATAACTGACAGTTTATGGAGCAAATAGTGCTCACTGTGCATGTGCAGTGTAAATGGGGAGGTCTTCTGTGCTCGTTTGCACATATCCTCCACCTCTTCCTCAGGTTTGGTGGATCCCTTTCCTCCCCGCTGTAATCTTGCTTGGTGCTTCTTTTCTTTGGGACTGCAATTATTCATTATAAAATTTCTTCTTGGGTTTGTGGTTTGTTTTTATTTACATTTTTACTAAGAGGTCATGGATGGATTGCTTTCGTAAGGACATGGAATTTCTTGAAACTTCTCTCTGGTGTTTTTGGTTCTGTGTTTTTGGAATTTTCAGTGAGGTGAAAAGCTGTAAAATAACGATTTTTAAGTGCTTGGGAGTGATGGTACACACCTTTAATCCCAGTCCTTGGCAGGAGACAGAGACAAATGTATTTCTGTGAGTTTAAGGTCAGCCTGGTCAAGTGAGCCAGAGCTGCATTGTGAGAACCTCCTCAAAAATGGCAAATTTTCTTTCTTTCTTTCTTTCTTTCTTTCTTTCTTTCTTTCTTTCTTTCTTTCTTTCTTTCTTTCTTTCTTTCTTTCATTAAGAGATTTTTCTATTCATTTTACATATCCAGCAGGGATTCCCCTGTCTATGGTGGTATTTTACTTGTACTGAAATATGATTTAAATTGTATGTTAATAAATAAAGTTGCCCGGGGGTCAGAGCTATTAGAGCATTATCAAGAGCATGGCGGTGGTGGTGCAAACCTTTAATCCCAGCACTTGGTAGACAGAGCTAGGTAGATCTCTGTGTGTAAAAGGATACAGCCAGCATTGGAGACACACGCCTTTAATCTCAATCCCAACCATAGAAGACCTGGAAGTCTTTACAGACAGGCAGTGATGAGGCATGGTTTACAACCAATGAGAAGGCAGAACAGCTAGACTGTATAGAGACATACACACAGGAAGTAGGTCCCTTTTTCGGAGAGCTCTCTTGGCTGAAGAGGATCGCTGAAGCAGGAAGAGTGAGGCTCTTAGCTCTGACCTCTTGGCTTTCTTCTCTGAATCGGCTCTGTGTTTCTTATTTAATAAGACGGTTGGTTACATCTACACCTGTCCTCCTTCCTCCCACTCCCCGAGCCTTCCCTCACAACCCACTCTCCCATTCCCACCTCCTCCAAAGCAAAGTCTCCCCTGGGGAGTCAGTAGAACCTGGTATGTTCAGACGAGGCAGGTCCAAGCTCCTCTTCCCTGCTTAATGTCTTTACAATACAATGTGGAGAAGTTATTATCCAACCATGGCTGTTGTGGTTCTAAATGTCTTCTGTAGAACTGGTTCATAAATTTCCTTAGATATGAGGAAATTTCTGCTATTGTTTCACAGAACTTGATTTTTATGCTCTGATTATCTCCACTCTATCTGCAATGCCAGATATTTATATTTAGTCTCTGAGGTGTTTTTCCACATGAATGTCCCCCACAGGTTTAGATAATTGAACACTTGGCCCCAGATGGCGGTACTAATTGGGGAGGATGTGGAATATCTGGGAGATGGAGCCTTAATAGATGACATCTGTCCCTGGAGACAGGCCTTGAATAGTCTCTGCCCTTGTGTTTGCCCTCTGCTTCCTGAGTGTGGTTGAGATGGAACCTCTAAGCTTCCTTTTCCTGCCCCCATATGGGCCATTTGTGCTAAGTCTCTCCACCATGATAGACTCCGATGCCTTTGGATCTGGAATCCCAAATACACTCTTCATTCTGTAAGATGCTTCTGGTCATGGTGTTTTATCACAGAAACAGAAAATTAACAAGTACAATATCTGAATAGCAGCATCCCAGAGATCTTGAATGATGTGTCCATTACATTCAATTTATTAATGCCTTAATATAATCATATGCCCACCTTGATTCCCAGCCCCGATGTTCTTCTGCTTGATTCTCTCTATTGCTGATGCCTTTTAAAGTTTCTATACTTGTTGTATAGAGATATCCATGTTATTGTTTTCCTTTTATCATTAAGAGACTCATTTGAAGCAGGAAACAGAGACACAGCAACATCGAAACTAATACACACTCTTTTGATGAGAAAACTGACCCGACACCCGTCTGATACAAACCCAATCAAAACTGGGCTGGACTAGGTTCACTAGCCATGGACATGGACATGGAGGGCTCAGAGTCACCATCCTGTGTAGAGATCTTCTGAAGGAATTTCCCTAGGACTCCTACTGTGAGAGAAAGAAAGGGCAAAAGGGAGTTTGTCACTGGAAAGAGATTTCATAGTCAGGCCAGTGATGACAGTCTCCTTGATCAGGATGGGTCACCTTAGCTATGCTCCTCTTCCCCTCTGTTTACACTCAGACCTCACTGAACCTCTTTGTTCCTTCCCCCAAGGTGGCTACAAGGAACAAATCCCCCTTTTTCTGCTTTTCGTTATCAACTGTGTTTTTAATGGACTCATTGAGGACAGGTGACTTGTTGGGGCCAACTCTGACGGCCTGAACACAAAGCAGGAACATGATTCAGAAAATGTTTTTAAATTTTATATTTTAATTGCATGTTTTTAAACATCTCTCTGAGAATTTGTTAAAAATAATAAAAGAATAAAATTTCTATGAGAGAATCATACTAGTCACACAAAATTTGAAAATCCAGAATGTCAGCAGCTTTTAAGACACCGGGCAGTTTGGGGAGTCCACTCATCTTTGCCCAACATTATGTTCCATTTGTCGTACAAAAGACGTATTACTGCGAATCTGGAAATGTGCTTAAAGCAGATATTGTAATTCAAAACACTGAATTTTTTCAACATTAGAAACACAAGGAATACTCCAGCCCTGCTTCATGGGGTGTTAATTTAAGATATATGAACAGTTAATAAAAAGCCTGAGCCATTAGGCTGAACAGTTTAAATAATATAAGCATCTGTGTATTTATTTTATAAGTGGGCTGTTGGACTGCCGGGCTTGGTGGGACCCGGAGAGAAAACTCTCTAGCTACAACTCATAAGTTCTGTTTATGGGTCAGCTTGACACTGTTGGGTTTTGCTTGCTTTTGCTTATGGCCTATTATTATTATTATTATTATTATTTTGAGAGCCAGTCATATTACATGGCTCAGGCTGTCCTCAGACCCACAGCAGCCCTCCTGCTTCATCCTCTGAGGTGCTGGGATTATAAATACAAGCCATGTGCCCAGATAAGTTTCTGGATGAGGTGGGGTGGGGGGTTGGGGGGGTGTGCCATCAGGAGCTCTCCTCACTGGTCTTGTAAGACATTTGCCTAAGGTATTACAGAATGATAGAGTTTCAAATCAGAAGGCAATGGAAGCCGTGTGTACCCTCATAGGAAATCAACCCCCCCTCCGCCACGTTTAAGTAATGTGCTTGAGATGACACAGGTTACAATCAATTAATTGTAGTGTCAGCATTAGAATCCAGGACAGGGTTTATCATCAGACTTTAAAGGATCCTCTCATTTCAGAAGCAAAATGTGCAACTTTACCCCTTGATTTTATTCCCAATTTTCAACTGGAATCTCTCTATCTGGTAAAGGCCAGGAAGCTATATGGATTGTTTTATGTAAAATATAAGCAATTAGTCACTTAAAATAGACAGAGTGGAATATACCTGAAATAAAGAAGTTGAATTTCATAGTCACACATCATACAAAGTTTGAGGCATTGATATGATTTTGTTAAACAAGAGCTTTCTATGACAAAGGTTAAAAAAGTCGCATTATTAGCGATTATAAATATAAAATGTATTAAAAGGTGCTCCCATTGTTTCTACCTGTAATAAAATCAAAATTATCTTCCTTGCTTTAGGAGTCACAGCAACCCACCTTGGAGTTCAGCTTCCGGCGGGCTGCCGATCCCATGGTTCCACAAGATGGCAGTGTCGTACACAAATGTGAGCCGGAGTTCCGACTTCAAGTCGAAATGCTGCCAGCCTCCCACCCCCACGGGGGAATGGAACACGTAGGAAACGTACAGAGGAACTCGAAGGGTCACGTAGGACTGCACGAGGTTTAGGACCTAAGACAATGAAATCATCCCCGTCAGTGTTAACCAAACCAGGCCAAGTCTGCAGAATTTCACAGCACTGTGTTTTCCTCACTTCACACACAATGTCACCACTGTCATCGGCACGGGGATGTTCACCATTTCCAGCAATACATAACGGCAACTTTATGAAGGCAGTCTCATGCACATAATTCACCCACTTAAGTGGATAAGTCAATAGTTTTTTGATGTATCCAAGGAACCATGCAACCACCACCACAATCAACTTTAGGAAGTGTTCATTGCATCCACAGGAATCTAGCACCCAGGAGAAGTCACCCTCCTCATGGTGTGGGTGACTGCTAATCCATGCCCTGTATTTGCCTCCTCTGAGCACATAGAAATGGATCTTGTCGGTTGCTCTTCTTTCGATGCGTTACTGCCTTTTATTAAGGGATAACAGCATAATATATAGATATATTCTTTTTTATTGACCCTCAGAGGAATGGTGTGAATTTGGAACTATTATGCAAAATGCATCTCTGAACTATTTTTTAATCATATAGAGGAAGTTAGGATGAACATAAAGATGTAAAAAATACACGTTTAGCAATGGCATGGTGCAGTTATGATATTTCAAAACAAATGAACTGTCTTTGAATTTTATATTTTCTTTCTTCTGGTATTCAACAGTGGGGTAAGGGAGGTCAAGAGAATAAATTAATACGTATCAAGAATCTACCAAATTTCAGACAATGTGTTGGTTACTAATGAAAGCTATTTAGTATTTTCATTCTCATAATTGTATGTATGCAAGGTGGTTTGATGGATGGAAGGATAATGGCTAGAAAGCAAAGAGGTAGAAAATTGAAGACTCAGAGAAATTAGGCAAGTTCACCAGAATTTTTGAAAACTTATTCTTATTTTATGTGCATGAGTGTTTTGCCTGCATGTACGTATGTATACCACATGGTACATGCCTGGTGCCCACAGATGTCAGAAGAAAGCATCAGATACCCTGGAACTTGAGCTACAGACATGTGAGCCACCATGTGGGTGTTGTGAACTAAAGCCTGCAGGAGCAGCCAGTGCTCTTAACCACTGAGCCATCTCTCCATGCCCTGCCCCCTCATCAGAAGTCTCTGAACCTGAGTGGCCTGTGGAAATTGGAATCTAGATTCTAAGCCCCTGTTCATCTCTCCCACACTTTATGAGATTCTATACAATGCGGAGCAATCCTAAGACCACCTAACTTACTGCATTTTAATTTCCAAGTGTGCTAAGGACCAGTACAGCAATCACATCTCCTCTCTGTGCAAGAGGAAATGGTAAGCTGACTCTTCTTGGAAGTTCCAAGCAGGCTTTTGGAACTGGTCTCCTACAAAGAATTGACATAGGGACTAGACATGTATTTCACTCATGAGAACTATGCAATGATATGTCACACTATCATGGGGTTAAGAGCGAAGTCTTCAAGTCACACACACGACAATCCAGATCAATAACGAAAACACATGTAACAAGAAAGACCCACCTACCAGATAAGCAACTTGTTTGGTTCTCACCTGTGGGAAGCAGATACACCCTGCTCCCTGTTAAGTCAGTACCTTGTAACTTGAATGCTTTGAGATGCATTTCCCAAGAGCAGCCATAATGACTACCACTGAACAATGAGTTCTGAAGAAGGGCAGTTAACACTCTGGCTACCTGGGAAAGTGACTTGTTCAACCAATATGGCACTGGTGATTAAGATTCATATTTCATTCTGTGACTTTAATAATCCATCAGCTAAAACGTTAGGCTTTAGGCATGGACTTTCAATTTTAAAAATGTAGCTTTATGTTTGCCAATATTGACATACACGCCATCAAATGTTATGTGAAGTGCTGTTCAGAAGGAAATATTTAGCATTTACTCTCAATAAGATAATTGGAATGTAGCATTCTGAATGGTTCTCATTTGATTTTGTTCAACTTACTATGTAGCCTACTGGCAATCCTCCTGCCTCAGCCTCCTGAGTGTTGTGATAACAGGTGTGAGTCTCCACACCTGGCTTTATTTTGTTTAATTCTCAATGTGGTGATTTTTGAACATAGGACCTACCCAAGTCTTGTACATCTTTTTTTTTCATATTTAAGGCCAGGTTTTCCTGACTATTTAGGATCTCTGCCTGGAGGGGACAGAGCTGAAACGGAACCTACTTCAATCATCCAGTCACCTGCCTGTTTCTTCAACCAAAAACTGCAATGCAACCGTAATTTCCGATGCCACTTTCCAGAGCATTCCATTTCTTTTAACCTTTACCTCAGGACCTTTAAAGGTATAAATCATCATCTGCGGCCCAATTACTGAACTGACATGCCCTTAGTGACATTTAAAGTTAATTAACAAAGGCAAACAACAATTTTAAGATTATATTTAAAGGGAGCAAATATCTTGGAGAAAGTAACACATTGTCAAATTTATATTATGCTACCGAGTGCCAAGCATATATGTGGAGAGGATATTGTTCACCTAAGGGCCTGAGACAGGGGGTTACTTTTTGTGGGAGATGGGTAGAGGCGGGGATGAATGCCATTATAGCAATATCCATACACAAAGACTTGCCACTCTGTCTCCATTTAGAAGGCTCAGTAGCCACACACAGCTGCTGGCTACCATGCTGGACAGCGCAGTTCTACATTCCCATACTCAGTAGCCACACAGCTGATGGTGATCACACCAGACAGCACAGAGATTCCCATATTCAAGGTTTTTTAATTAGGCCACATGTATTAGAAACAAAAACCATTGAAAAGTTGTTTACCTGCACATATATATGGCCCTATAATGCAGAATATGTGTTTTGTATTTACCCAAAAGATTGAACACAGAATTTGTAAAAATTCTTGTTCAGGGATATCACTGGTGGGGAATGGCCCGCATTGCAATGTTTTTCTTGTGTCTTTTATCGCCTCAAACATCAATCAAAATGGGGGTATTAGTGACTATATAAAGCATCACACATCAAAATACAAAGCTTCAAATCTCACAGTGTGCAGTTAGCTGCTCAGTTGAGAGGACTGTTTCAAATTCTTAGCCAAATTCTCTGAGTAATATTCATCTAAGAGTGCTTAGGAGCAAGGAGACCTTGGCTTCTGCCCATTTACAGCTCTTCTGTAGGTCGGTGAATCAGAGAGAAAGCCTGGGTAGGCATCAATATTGAGCCAAATTTTGTACAATGAAGGACAACTTTAAGGGAGGTTTGCTATATAGAATTATGCATAATCTAATGAACAACCATAGAAATATGGTGTATTATGATGTAATGTTCAAAAGGGAAACAACATGTAGCCATCAAGTTATAAGTCTGGCAGGTATGGTGGCTCACACCTTTAATCCTAACACTCGGCAGGCAGAGGCAGGGGATCTCTATGAATCCATGGCAAACCTTGTTTACACAGTGAGTGCCAAGTCAGCCAGGATACATTCTAAGGCTGTCTCAAAGGAAAAAAATAACTCTGAAAAACTTACCTTGTCGTGGCACATGCTCATGTTAAATTAAAAAGCAACATACAAAATAAAGTTAGAAAAATTAAGCCACCACCGTTAAACTATGTATGTAATTAAAGAGGTTAATATGTCTTTGTGTAATTATGGTGGGATAACGGATGGGATTTTATCTGACTTTCACTTGTTCTCTTGAGTTCAGAAATGATGTTATTTTGATTACAAAAATTATTGCAAAAATTAACTGCTAAGTCTGATAACATAGGCAGCAGCATATGTCATGAACATTATGTGAATTGGGTTGTTCTTGACTGATGTAGCATGGCTTACTTATAAAAGACATAAGAGAATTCTCATAAGAGAATCAGTATAGGATTATAGGAAGTGTAAAATAATAGGATGAAAAGTTGTGACTTCTGATATATATATTCCAGCCTCTGTGTTCATATTTATAAATCAAACACACCTGTAAAAAAGGAGGCAAAAATTCTTCCTCAAAGAAATCAACTGAGAACAATACTTGTTTACTTCTCCAGACCACAGAGTGTCTTTCCAGGAGCGTATTGCAATTCCATGCCGTAAGAGCAAACTGTTAATTGGGCTGCATTTCTGCAGCGTAGGCCTGGCTGCTGAACAACGTGACCAGCTGCTGTGGACCTAAGAAGTCAAGAGAGTCAAGAGTCTAACCTTGAACAAGAGCCAGTAAAACTCAGAAGAATGTCTTTTATTTTTCAAAGAACTTGTTTAAAAAAAAGAGTCACCCAAACTCCCAATTGTTTAAAAAACTAAGTTTAACTTCTGTCCCGTGTTTCTCATTGCATGCTCAACCTTAATTAGAACAAACAAACAAACAAACAAAAACAGAAAATGAGACATGCATAGAGACAGAGCAGAATTATTGATTAAATATGTGTTTTTTTGTTATCTGCCTTTGCATTTTTTTGAGGTTAATAGCTAAAGATTATTTTAGAACTGAATAAAATTCAAGAACTTTAAAATTCTTTTTCTGAACAGGCGAAATTCTTAGCCTCTTAGTGAGTGTCGGAAGTGACCTACATAAGTCTTCTTTGCTGGTGCGTATGGGGTCCTCACTGGGCCCCCGGGATGTTTCCTGGTACAGACTAGATGTCAAACGACTGTTTTGTGAATGTACAACTGAATAAGGAGGTCTTGATATCAGCTGAAGAGAGCTGTAGTCACACTACACAAAAGTCAACACACACACACACACACACACACACACACACACACACACACACACACACACACACCTCCAGCCCCAGGGCCTGGATTAGCTACATTTCACCATCCCAGCTAAGGATGTATGTTAGCACATGGTTTCCATTATGGTTGCTGTGCAGCATTCATCTATGAGGGACAGAGGGAAGCTCAGTTGGCTTTCTTATAATAGTGTCTATGACCACATCCATTTTCACAGTCAATTACGTGTTAGGATAAGCACATGATGGGTTATCCGCACGGGCACACAAGATAAGCACACAGTGAGTTACCAGCACAGACACACAAGCTACATAAATTTGGGTAAGTTATCTGAGTTTTCTTTGTTCCTCTTTTCTGATCTGTAAAGGGGAGTGGGTGGGGCAGGGCATGGTATTTATTTGTATGGAGTTTTGAGGTTAGGAAGAATAGCTATATATGTTTAGAAAAGTGTAAGGCACATATTTAACAATAAATTTACTAGTTGTTATTATTTTGACTATCACCATCATTGTTATTATTTTGGGTTGAGACAGGGTCTTATGTAGCCCAGGCTGGCCTCGAACTTCTCATCTTTCTGTCTCCAGTTCTGAGTACTGGAACTATAAGGTGTGCAGTGCTACACTTGGTCTGTGTGGTGCTGGCCAGACTTGGGGTTTCATGTACATTAGGCAAACTCCCAGCCAACTGAGCTCTCTCCCCATCCCCACTGCCGTTATCTTAATCGTTAGAACTACCATCTGACTATTTGTCTCCAGTCTTAGACGCATCAGTGAATGGAAGAACAGAAAAGGGATGTCTTGGAGGGCTAGCTTACTTTTATATTAATTAAGGTTGTTTTTTCTCCTCTACCCATGGTTCAGCAGTGTGCTCCGGGGAGAAAATAAGTCGATAGTCTGTAGAGAAATTGAAGTTTAAGCCGAGGAAGAATATAGGGGTGAGTGGGATTGTCCGTCTTTAAGCTTTCCTTTTAGAGCGTATGCAATGTGTTTCACTAGCTTGTTACCATGTAGATTACGGTGAAGGTTTTAGAATTTCATAATAAAACCCAAAACTTCAGTGACTCCCACTGAATCTGTTCTTCTCAGCGGCACTGATCATCGTGGTTCCACCATTGGACTGATTTTCAATAATACCAAAGCAGAAAAACTTCTCAGAAGGGATTCTGATACGTTGGCCATCTACTGAAAAAGCTTACATGAAATGGTTAGGAACTAGATGCTCTGCAGACCGGAGAGATGGTTCAGCAGTTAAGAGCACTGGCTGCTCTTCCAGAGGATCTGGGTTCAAATCCTATCACCCCCATGGTAGTTTACAGCCATCTGTAACTTCAACCTCAGTGGACCTGATGCCTTTTTCTGGTCTCTGTGTGTACCAGGCAAAATGTCCATACATACAAATAAACAAACAAACAAACAAATAAGTAAGTAAATATTGGCTGACTGACTATAGGATGTGCTCTCTCTCATTCCCAGTGTGTTCTACAAGCCTTTCATGCAAGACAAACCTGGCTGAAACCGGCAGCTGCCAGCTCCTGCCGGACAACAGAACCACCCACAGTTCAATTAGAGACACAGCCCTGGCTTCAATTACTTGAGGTCACTGGACACAAAACATCTCTGGACCCAAATGATTCAACAGAATGCTGAGCATAAAACAGCAATAACGGCCATGAAAAACAAAACGAAACAGAACAAAAAGCTAACAAAGTAGAATCCGTTTAAATGAACATTTAGCATTCAGCAGACAGATTTAGTCTGAAGAGTTAAACACCTCCGAGGCAAGCCTTGCCTTCAAACCACGCTTGCTGCGTTACAGTTGGCCGGCAAAGGCAGCGTCAGCTTAGCAGGGTGAAGGCAGGGATGCACTGGGACAACCAGCTGTCCAAGTGACAGATAGAGATGTATTTCCACTCTGTGGGGAGGACAAAAGATGTTCCTGTGGGTGAAAACAGACTACAGAGCGGCCCGCAGAGACACTCTGAAGCACGGAGAAGCCAGCTGGCAGAGACCCAACTGAACGACAGTGCAGTCCTGTGGCTGCGTCCTCCTTCGTTTATGCCCACTGATCCTGTGTCTGGAGCGATCAGAAAGGAGACAGTGATTTAATAACGTCGGCACAAGCTCCAGGAGGAAGAGACATTCCCTGGAGCCGGACCTACAGGTGGGAGCCACCTGACATGGGTGTTTGGAACTGAACTTGGGTCCTTTGGTACATGCTCTTAACCACTCATCAACCCAGCTACCTAAAAATATTCTTTAATCTGAGAAATTTTAAATAGAAATGTGCATGTACATTTTTAAAAGCCCGTTTAATTTAGGAATAGGAGTCTAAGTCAGAGGTGGAGTACTTGTCTACCATGTGTAAGACCCTGGGTTCCATTCTCAGCACTGCCAACAGCAAACCCACGGGGCTGGAGAGACAGCTCAGGGATCAAGAGCACTGGCTGCTCCTGTGGAGGACCTGGGTTCAACTCCCAGAACCCACATAGTGGCTCACACCATCTATAAGTCTAATCCCAGGGCATTTGATGTTCACTTTTGACCTGAGTGATACACACGGCACACATAGATACATACAAGCATACACACATGCACTTAAAATAAAAATAAATAAAACTTAAAAAAACATCCAACCCACCAAATCCAAACCAAACCACCAACAAAAAATATACATAACCATCTCTACTCAGAGGAAGATTACTTTCTATAAAGTTTCCTTTAGTTTGGGTTTCCTGTTAGTGTTGGGTCTGGCCATATTCTATTATGCACTTCCAACCATGTGTCCCAGGCTCTGGCTTTAGACCCAGCCTCCCTTTGGTGATGTGCACACGGCTCTCCGCCTACACCATCCTTCGACTGTGCCCCCAGCAGATCCCCATGCATGCACCAGCCAGCTGGGCTCTTTACCTGGTATAGTAACCCCTCCTCGTCCAGACCAAACCCTTATTTCCTCACAAGTTCCCCCATATTGGGGTTTGTTACTCCTAGAGAGTTCATATTCCTTCATGCTTCTTAGAGTCACTTCTCACAATTTCAAGATGCATCTCAGCAGCTCCTCTATGCGGGACCAGACTCAGATTACCTATGCCTCTAATTTGTCTATGGACTCCCGGAGCACGGGAGCCCTCCTTTATCATCATTACGAGTACAAGGCTCTTTACCTAGCACACCCCAGGTGTTCATGAAAGGTGTGGAATTACTGTTTTCTAATGAAGACTTTTGCAAAAATGGATGCTCGTCTGTAAGTAGAGTTCTATGGTATACAGGGTTATTTGGAGGAATTTATACACAGAAATGAGGTATTTGCAATACTGCAGCAGTGTTTCAGTGACCTTCCCAGGGAAACATCTCTCACCTTCCTCTCTGTCGATGGTGACGATGGGGCTCATCAGTTCCAGGCCTTCATTCCCATCGGCGTTCACTGCACGAGCCGCACACTGTACCCGGGAACCAGGCTGAAAGTATATGGAGTCTAACGTGATCGTTTTGGATGATGTGAAAAAGGTGTCGAAGTCCACCTCTCTCAAAGGGCTGGTCACACCATCCGGGCCAGCAGGAGCGCTGATCAGCCACCGGTATCGGGTCAAAGTGTCATTGATGTTCTCGCTGGCACAAATAGAGCCTGTTTTGTCGTAGTCTGGATATTTGGGGTTGCAAGCCTATGGGAAAGCAAATAAACAGAGCTGTGTTAGGACCACAGTAGAGAGTAATGTGGACTTGGACTTGATGCTTCTCAAGCTCCTTTAGTCCTAAGGCTTCCATTGCCCTTCATGCTGCATTTGGTCATGCAACTTCCGACTTCTTATTCCCAGCTGCCATCCTTTTATGACCTTTCAACTTCCGATAGCTCACTGGACACGACCACACTCAGAAGTGTCAATCACATCATCATCTCTGGAATCCCCAGAGTCATTCTTACTCTTTCTCTCATGCTTCTGTCCCCTCTCCCTCTGCCCTACAAAAGGTATTGGAGTCTACCTCTCTCGTGAGGTTGGTCACACCATCAGGGCCACCAGGAGTGCCAACCAGACATCCATGGAGAGCCCAATCCTTCTCTTTCCTTCTTCATGTCCAGCAGGTGGGTGACCTTGACCACTCCGCTTTGTAACACTCCTTAAGTCGATCCCTTCTTCACCATTCACACGGCTCCTTCCCATCTAACTCAAGTCCTCCCTTTCCAACTCTACACTCCTGCCCCACTAACATTCCAACGTGACCCTCTACTCACGCAGCTCTTCTGCATGAGAACGCATCCCGCTACCCAACAAATGAATTCCAAGTTGCCTAATGTGGCATTTAGAACCCTTTATAAATGAACACCAGATTATCCACACATTGTTAAGCCAATGAACACTCATTGTGTGCCTGTTGTATGTGGAGTGTTTCATTAGGGCTGCTGTGACCTAAAAATATATGTCATAGTTTTTGTTCACGGGAAACTCAAGATTCAGTTACAAGAAGGCAAGTGAAACCTGTAATGAATCCCTTCCATTCTCCTTGGCAACCACCCTTTCCAGAATGATCTCCCCTCACCTGAATCTAAAACTGTCAAAGGTCTACCTGATCCTCCATATCAGAGCTTCAGCTCTGGCTCTTACACTCTGCCTCGTATCAGAGCTACAGATCCTTATTTTTTTCCACTTGTCCTTATTTTTTAATCCCTTCTGTGCAGAGTTCATGCTTTACTGGCTTTCCTGACAGTGACGGATTCTTAAACCACACACTGTGTCCTCAGTTAATAGGCTCTTGTTTTGTTTGTTTGTGTTTTGGGAGGAGGAAAATGGGAGCTCCATTTAATGATTGTTATTTTCTGCTTTTCACAGCTCAAAGCTTAAACCTTAAATTTCCCAAGACAATACTGAAGTTTATAATTATTTTAAATCGTTATCTTCCGGGGTGAGAGGGTTAAGAGCACTTGCTGTTCTTACAGAGGACCTGAGTTTGGTCCCCAGCACCTACATGGTAGCTCACCACCATCTGTAACTCCAGTTCCAGGGGATCTGACACTCTCTTCTGCCCTTTGCACCAGGAGCTCATGTGGGGCACATACAAGCATGCAGGCAAACACTTACACACGTGAAACAAAAAATAAACAGATCTTTAAAAAAATCAGTTATCTTCAAATTTCCCCTAAACTGATCTATTTCCTCCTCACCGTAATGCAGACAACGGGATAGCCAGACACAGGCCCAGCGTTCTCCTTGGCTTTGGAAGTGTCATCATATATCAGCAAGGACACAATGTGAGGGACAGAGGGAAAGGTGACATCCGCCATGCTGTTGACTTCCTCTATATATACAATGGCCTTGGTTGCCTAAGAGGAAAGGAGAGTGATCGTTGATTATCAAATATTCAGGGTCCTGGAACTTCTCTCATTCAGAACAATGACTGGAAAAATCTCTGGAATCTCTGTGAGGAAGTCGTCCTGCCCAGACGCCATGCAGAGTGACAGCCTACACACATTCTATTTCATGTGACCCTGGTACCTTGCTCATCTTGAATGTTTACGGGGGAGGGACCTCAGCCTTGGGTGGCTCATACAAAGGCTTGCCACTAGCCCATGAGATACTTGGGTTCTAAGGTTTTCTCTTCAGTTGTGATGATGGTAGATAAATCAGTTGTGGGTTTGTGACGTTGAAGTTACATCAACAACAACAACAACAACAAAATCCATTAGTTGACAGTGGGAGAAAAAACTGACAGACACCTTGAGAGAAATGAGACTTTCAAGGTCATGGGATTGTGTGGGCTGTGGTGATGCGGAGAGGCCAAGGAGAAGCTAAGCTTTAGATGGACAAAGGCTTGGACTGCCTGGGACTAGGGGAGAGAGAAGATGAGCACGAGACAGAAGGAGACTCTGGATATTGTCTAGTCAAGGAGGAAAGTCACCTCTGTCCATGTCTCTGGCTCTTGAGCAGCTTTCCTACCTCTGATGACTGATAGAACAGTCCTCAAGCATTGCCCTGACACTTTCAATAGTGTCATATGCAACGGGCACATCCCAAGTTGAAAAGACTGTAAATCAAGAGTGTGTTTAATCTTCCTAACCCTGTGAACATCATGGACCAGCAACACAGCACTGTAGGATTGCAGCTCGTGGTTGTGGAACAGAGATAAAAGTAAATTCAAATTATGTTTTTACACATAATTTTACAGCAATGTAAAGTCAAAGAAATGTAAGTTGAATCACAGTCAAACCAAAGACGTTTCTATATTTTTAAGAGTCTCTGACACTGAAAGTGATTTTTTGGGACTCTTTGTTCCTTTACTCAAAAGAATGTCACATGCTAGTCCATAAAAACAGGGAAAGACTCACAAAAATCTCTTTCATCAAGACTTTCTACACACAGATCTTGAGTTCTAAATATGACTTAAGAAGGATAACAATGTGGCTGGAGAGATGGCCGAGAAGGTAAGGCACTTGCTGCTAAGCCCAGCATCCTTAGTTTGCTCTCCAGAATTTAGACTGTGGAAGGAGAAAACTGATTCCTAGGCTGCCTGTGACCTCCAGGTGTGTGCACACAATCCACACATGAATATAAAAAAGCATGCATATATTAGAGTTAAAAAATTCTTGAAGGACAGCAATGTCACAGAATTACCATTTTTACTGAATAATAAAAATACTTAAGAAAACATATTCTTCCATTTGATTTCTCATTAACAAAGAATGAAACAATAATAAGTGTGCAGTATAGCACACTTACACATAGTGTTGCTTAAATTGACCTTTTCCTATGAGTGGCATGTCATTTAAAATTTTTTTCCACCGTTAAAAACAAATTCTATGGAGATTACATCTATCTTGAAGAAAATATGGTAGGTGATATGATGTAGAAAACACATTTTATGACTATAAAATTTTGCCCATGAAGTTCTCAACATCAAATTCTAACCAAATTAGGAGGAACTAGTGAGGCCCTGGAGGGCCAGGAAAGTGCTTGGTGGGTAAAGATGTCTGCTTCAATTAGTGTTGAATAAATGTTCCATCTTTGTGGCAGGCAATTCCAATGTCAGTCATGACATGGGAAGGCTAAGAGAGCTGATGTGGGGTCCGGGGACTACAACTTTGAGTTTCCACCAACACGATTTTCCAAAGACAGAGAGAAATGTCCAGGTTCTGATCTAATCAGAACAGAAATTAATTTGGGCGGTTGAAAGGGACCATGTGCATCCCCTTTCATGTACAACATCATCATCATCATCATTATCATCATCATCATCATCATTATTATGGTTTTTCGAGGCAGGGTTTCTCTGAGTAGTTTTGGTGCCTTTCCTGGAATTCACTCTGTAGACCAGGCTGGACTTGAACTCACAAAGATCCACCTGGCTCTGCCTCCCGAGTGCTGGGATTAAAGGTGTGCGCCACCACTGCCCAGCCATTATTATTTTTTAAAAAGATTGATTTATTTTTATATTACATGCATGAGTGTTTGCCTCCATGTATGCATGTGTACTCTGTGTGTGTGTGTGTGTGTGTGTGTGTGTGTGTGTGTGTGTGTGTGTGTATGCAGTGCCCAGAGACCAGAAAAGGCCTGGGAGACCCTGGAACTACAGTTACAGATGGTTGTGAGACACCGTGTGTGTTGGTGCTGGGAACCACACCCAGGTCCTCCTCAAGAGCAGCAGGTGCTTTTTACTTCTGAGCCATCTCTCTAGTCCTGAGTCTTCTTCACTGTGATGTCTCACATGCATTTATTCTAAGAAAAGGTTGGCTGCAGACTTACAAACACATCGTCTCGCTTACCTGCGTCTCTGCCACCATATTTTCATCTGGTTTTAGGTGAACAGTGAAGGCCTCCCTCATCTCTCTTACCCCGTCGAAGACGACTTCAATTTCAACGATGTGCTGGGTTTCCCCTTCCTTAAACTCGACTTCTACAAATACAAAGTCACTGATTTAGTCTTTTGCCTATGAACCTGAGATCTTCTTGGACTGTGGTATATAACAAGGACATTTTACATTGCGGTCCAGTACATGGGTGTATGCTTACTTAAAGGGAATCAAACTGCTAATTTATTGGTACTATTTGTACTATACTGTAGTGTGTGTGTGTGTGTGTGTGTGTGTGTGTGTGTGGTGTACCTGTGCACATGTGGAGGCCAGGGAAGGATATAAAGTGCTTTGTTCTATCACTTTTTACCTTATTACCTTGAGACAGAGTCTCCCACTAGACCTAGACACCTTGGCTGGTGTCCAACAAGTCCCATCGGTCCTCCCACCCAGGAGGGTTCCAAGCTTGGAGAGCCAGGAGAGGTCCTGGGATTTGAACTGAGATCTCATGATTGAATAGTAAGCCCTCTCACCTGCTGAGGCATCTCCCCTGTTTCCACTCTGATATTTTCTACTATTCTGTTCTTCTCTATTCTATCCAAAGGAAAATTCCAATCGTGACTTAGTAAACTGATCTGTTGACCCACAGTTTGGAAACTGCTGAGTGATGAGACAGTGAATAGTTTTTATATTGGGCTATAAAAAACTCCCCTTTCAGCTCACAGATTTCCTAAGCCAATGAAACCCAGTGACTGTAAACAGGACCGTGGATAGGAATGACTGAATGTTAGTAGGTTTAGGAAGATGCATATGAGGCTGGATTGGAATTGTTTTAAGTGCATTACTAAATTATATTTCAAAGGCACTTATTCTTGCTGTTTCTAGAAACGTAAATGACAATGTTTTCTCCCTCACCTGTCCCACTCAGCAAGGACTGCTTTGCTATCGTGAGAAGGCAATCCAACCACGAGGGAGGGTACTTTGCTATCAGTTAATTTAAAAACTTAAAGCATTACCATGATGGGTTTTATTGAAGCCTGAGTAGCAGGCCTTACTACAGAAGGTGGAGGAGCTGATTTGTAGATGTCCTTCGGCTTCCAATGAGAAAATAGGAAGGAAGACAAACACCATCATTCCAATTAGCAGAGACAGCTCTATTTCCTGACATACTTGCAGTCACTCAGTTATCAATTCTTCACGTCAGGAAACCGCATTTCTGATGTACTTCCCACCCACTTCATACTTCAAAATTTTTATTACCAATTACAAAGAAAAATTTTTAAAAAATCAGCTACTAATCAATGCAATTAAAATTTTCATTCCAATTCTGGATATAATTCCGTTCCCCCACCATCATTTAGCCTTAGTATGCTTTTTGAGTTCAACAGTCTTGGATTTTTTGGCCCCCGTGAGAAACACAGGAAGATGAGAACAGCTAATTATTTCTAGCCTCCCAATTGGTTCTTACATTTTTAAAAGCAAATTTTGGTGTGTATATCTGCTGTATGCAATGCAATGTTATTTTATAAAATAAATTAGGTTGGTCTGTTTGGTGTGACTTTTAAAAAATTACTTTTTTAACACTAAAAAAAGTTGGGGAATTTCATAGGAAAACACGGATACTTGAGTTGTTCTGTATCTTTCTTCAAGGTAACTGTTAACTAAAGATGCCTGTGGGCTCTTCTCCACTATGGAATTTTAGGTTGGCCAACATTCCAGCTTCTCCGTTTTCCCTGGTTTCACTCGTTCCTGTCCCCAGACTTCACTCTGTAAGCATTCAAGTTTTTACAGCCACCCTCCCCCTCTGAGTTATACAAAGCAAATGTCTAAGATATTTAAAAATAATTTATTGTAAACATCTCAATGGTTGCTTCTTGCTGTGCATTTTCTTGATGAGATTTAAGTCTCTCCTCACATTTGTCCTACTCAGTCATTTCATCTCACAGAACAGGAGTTCAACTTTTATGACAATGCTTTTCCTATTTGATTGGTCTCAACCCCAATTTAGATTATAAAATGAATAATTAAAACATGTTTTAAAAAAAATCTATCAAGTTTTATTATAAACAGTAAGTCGGTGCTTAGGGATTACTCGACACGCACGTGGATTTAGCGCTGTTTAACTTTATTCAGCTCTGTTTGTTAGCTCACTACATAGTTATAATTTTGCTCTGGCCACTAAAAGAAGAACTTTATTTCTAAGATAAACAATTTCTGTTAAAAGGTCATACAGTGATATTTAAGACAGTTTTTCTTTCATGTAAAATCTGTTCATTCCAGAAAGACTGACTTGAGATTTTGTAATTTGATAGAAAACCCTGCTTTATTTTCATGGCTTTTGAATTACACATGATGTGCTTCCAAGTCTGGGAATAACATTGACTGTTCATGCGAGGGAAATTACGCTCCATTTAGAAGGTATTATGTTTCTATTACCTATGAATTTTGTTACTGATTTGATAACACCCACCAGTCACTTTTTACATTTTGTTAGTGAGTCAGAAAATCAAGGTGAATACCCAGAACGTTGTGATTAAAGAACTAATGGCCGCTGAGGGTAAGAGGTAGAAAAGCAAGAACATTCGTTGGTAATCATAACATGTTTATGATTATGCTGTTAGCAAATAATGGAGAGAGAGAGAGAGAGAGAGAGAGAGAGAGAGAGAGAGAGAGAGAGAGAGAGAGAGGAACATCTATTTATTTTACTAGCTCTTGAAAGTAAATGATGGAACGGTCCCCAAACTTGCACATGGAAGAAATACCGGGTGTCCAGAGAGGCTCCTGCACCCCACAGGGCTGCTGTGGCTGGTATTCCATTATCTTCTCAATCTTCTTCCCTGTCAGCAGAAAGTTTTCTAACGCTAATGTTTGAATGAAGATGTCCAGCAGGGTTAGCACACACTTTCCCGTTCACAGCACACAAATGCTGTAACGTCTGACCACTGGATGGAGGTAAAACTCACAGTCAGTGGACTCAAAGCACACAGAAATTCTCAAAATTTCCCTCAGAGAAAATTCTGGGGATTCTGCTCTTTGTACTTCTAAGGGTAGTTTAAAAGTTCATTTATATTCACTTTTCCCCCCTTTTCTCAAAGTCCCAGCTCCAACAGTGCAGCACAATTCAGCTGGTGACAGACCCTGGAAGACCCATACCTTCTGACATGGGGTGATAATCCTCTCCGGAGGTGGCCGAGCCATCTTTGGTGTGGACTCTCACAATGGAAACCTTTGAAGTGTCTCCTTGGCGGACCACTGGAATTTTGACGACCACGGACTCTCCTGGTTTGCTGGGCTCAGTGACACTAAATTTGGTTTCTCCAAATTTGATAACAGCTTCTAAGAGTGCGGAAAACACAGACAAATTAAGTTGCTGGCAAAGGGTGGTGGGGGTGGACAGTTTTCACCCTTTCTATTTCTTTCCCCATGGGGGACTTTTATTATTGTTATACTCTTGGCTTCTCTCTGTTGCCTCAATATTAGTGTGAGTGCAGAAAGAGAAGCTGTTAAGTGTAGCCTAGATCCTTCCTGGGAAACGGTGAGCCCACAGAAGGCATGTCCTCTGGGTTGTCTCTTTGTCCCATAGATCTTACAAGAGCAGGCCATTGAGAAGGGGCGTGGAAGGGGGAACCACTGGCCCAGGACTGGATAGACATAAAGACATAGGTAGGGGAGAGGGCAGGTATGAAGGCTTGTGCTTCAGTATGCAGGCATGAGCCATAGCCTCCCCAATGAGCTTTGTCAGTTTTAAAATTCTAGAGCGCTGGCATTGAACTCCGGGTCATGTACATGTTAGGTAAGTACGTGACCATTGAACTATATCCAAAGCTTTTTGGGTTATCAGTTTTCCTTACGTGTGCAGCATGTGCATGTTGGGGTTTGAACTTGATGCTGGCTGTCTTCCTCCATAACTGCCCACTTTATTTTCTGAGGCAGGGTCTTTCTCTGAACCTAGAGCTTGCCAATTTGGCTAGTCTAGCTAGCAAGCTTGCCCCAGTGATTCTGCCTCGGCCTCCTGAATGAAGTAGGGGATTATTAGCAGGCTTCCACCCCTGCCCAGCTCTTATGTGGGTGCTGGGGACCTACACTCATTCTCATGCTTGTCTGGCAAGTGCTGTATCTACTGAGCATCTTATCAGCCCCCTAAATTGATCAGTTTTGGGGCTCTGTTTTGTTTCTCACTCGTTTTCTTATGTCTCCGTTGTTTGCAGGACCTACTGAAAAAGAGGGGGTACTTTTCTGAGCCACCTAGGAACTCGGGGGTGGGGGTGGGGGTGGGGGGATGGAGGGGGGGAAGACTTCAGTTCCAGATTCACTGGTTCGCAAAGGCAGTAACTTCTTACTGTCAGCATCGTCCTGGATCTTTATCAGAGTTTCATTTTGCTCGCCCACTGCAGCCCCGAAGGCAGAGCTGCTCTGTGGAGTGCCAAGTACCAGCTGCAGCTCCTCCAGGGCCTCATGTATATCGTCATCCATCAGCTCGAGGACACAGGGCTTCTCGGTCTCCCCTGCAGCAAAAGACAGTGACAGGCTCTAGAAGGATGCGCCAACAACTAGAACAAAGCAGAAGAGCAGGGTGTTGCTCCCCCACAACCCTCCACCCCCCAATCCGCCCCTCTCTGCCAGTGCAAAGGCTGCTGTTTGGAATAAGCCTGGAATAAGTGTTTGCTGAATACATGACTCTTTGTACACAGGCCCATACTTTCATAAAGATGTCTGTAATTTCTCCTTTCACAGTCCAGCATGCATCTTAGAAAGCAAAGGAAATGCCAATTTTATGCGTGAGTTCTTAGAATTGTGGTTGGGAAGTGAGTCAACAGGCCACTGCTGATGGCCCTGGTTAATCTGACTCCCCTGGTTTTTTCATGTTACTAACTTTTGTCTTGTTGAACAAATCATTGACCCAAAACAACTGAATTCTTGCCTCTAATAACTGGGACCAATATTGTAGTACTGACTTTCTCCAATCTCATTAAAAATTCTTTAGAACATATTAATGTCTATATGACACACAAGCATATGGTTACTCAAATATTACCAAACAAGCCTTACTGTTGGCCACATAACTTGTTATCAATACTCCATCAATATGAGCACAACTTTCTGCTTCTTTTCAATAGAATATATTTCACAAAATTAAACTACTAGGTTAAAGTAGTGGAATATCTGAAGGCACTGATATTCATTAAAAGTGTGAGTGAGATACAGGGCTGGAGAGATGGCTCAGTGGTTAAGAGCACTGGCTGCTCTTCCAGAGGACCTGGGTTTCCAGCACCCACATGGCAGCTCACAACTGTCTGTCATTCCAGATCCAGGGGACCCAATAGCCATGGCAAAGCATCAATGCACATAAAATAAAAATAAATAAATTTTAAAACCCCATAAAAGTGTGAAGTATATTTTGCCTAATAACATTTCAACATTAACTTCAATTTCTAGCCTTGTGAAATTTGCATATTTGATAGGTTCTTGATTGCTGAGAACTAACAATAAAATACATCATTAGGAATCAAAAGGTTAATGAAGAGACCCCAAGATGTCTGTGGCAATGCATATGCCTTGTCACTTAGTACACATAAACTCATGGTGCAAGCTTGTTGGAAAATTGGGAGATTTGATTTCACTGTATTTTCCTGATTACCAATTTCTCAATCCACATGTGGTATTCTTAAATTACATATAGAAACTTCAAGGGCTTAAGGCACTGTCTCCATAACCTTGATGACCTGAGTTTAATCCTCCAGATCCACAAGGTGGGAGGGAACAAAATCCCAACTCCTAAAACTTGTCTTCTGACTTCATGTCAGCTGTGGCATGCACATGCCCCTCCCCCCACATCCCATGCACATACACACAAAATCAATAAATACAGTAAGAGATTTAAATCATTTTCAAGTTCATACATACCGGGGAGGAATGTGACAATGGAGACATCAGTATTTGGGCGTTCTTCGAAGTCCATCATCACCTGCGCGGACCCCTGCCTCGTGTAGCATCTCACAGAGGACCTGTGCTGGACGTCACCGCTCCTGTAGATCATTGCCACGACACGGGCATCGTCTTCATTGCAAGTGTACACTCTCTCTTTGAATTGCATTTTAGGCACTGGGAAAAAAAAACAGACTCGTGGGTCAAAATGAGTAGACATGTCCTTGTGGAAAAATGACGTTTCAGGTGCTACAGTATAATGTTGATAATAAGACAGAAATATGAGAAAAGTGTCTTGGTTTCTACTCAGTTCCTGGCCAACATTTTGGCTTTGAGAAAATCACTGTGAAAGTTTTCATCTCCTTGTCCTTGTAATTTTTATTGGCCTCTTTTGTGAAGTAAGCACGTGCAGTGAACGCTTAAGAAGTAGGCAAAACCAGAGACCTTCAGATATTTGTATCAAAACTGCTGTGTGGTCACACGCCTTCAGATTTTCTTGATGTGAAGAACATTAACATTGTGCACATAATTCCTGAAGGGACTCTAGCCAGCCAGGGCCTGGCAAGCATGACTCTGGCACGCCTTGCCCTTTTTCTCCACCGTTCCCTCTGCCTTGCTAAAAACACTAGATTGCATTCCTAAAGCTAGCCGGCAAGGTCTATTCCCTTATTTGGCCACTGCCTCCTACAGAGGCTGATTACCAATGTTTAGCTATCAAAGTACTGAAATCCAGTAACCCAAAACCCGCTTTGGCTCACCTAGTTAACACGTCTAATTAAAATTAAACACCTCATCCGAACACAGGGTTTCCCCTTTACCTTTATAAACTGCCATTTGCCTACAGGCCACATCTGTCCTCTCTATCCAGAGGCAGTCCTTTGACCCTCTGGGACAAATACCCCTGCTCCTCTTCCCCTTCTCCCTCATCCTCTATCTCCTGCCTTTGTCTCTTATCCCTGCCCTCTGTCCCTCTGGGGCAAATAATCTCCTTCGTGCTGAGAGCTTGGTCTTGGGGTTCTGAGAAACCAATACTTTTCCTTTCAATTACAAGTACATTTTATGCAAGAATAGTAGGGAAAGCTGATGGATGTGTGCATGTGTTAGTTTTAGGTGACACCTAAGCCAGGTCAGTCATACACAGGTCTCATTGATAGCAGGTTCCTTTCTTCCAAGAACCACTGGAATCATCATGGTAGGAAATTGAGTGATGATGGTTAGAGAGGCTTGCTGTGAAATCTTTTTTTTTTTTTTTTAAAGATTTATTTATTTTGTGTACAGTGTTCTGTCTGCATGTATATCTGCAGGCCAGAAGAGGGCGCCAGATCTCATTACAGATGGTTGGGAGCCACCATGTGGTTGCTGGGAATTGAACTCAGGATCTCTGGAAGAGCAGCCTGTGCTCTTAACCGCTGAGCCATCTCTTCAGCCCCACTGTGAAATCTTTTGTGTTGCAATTTCTTCCAAGACAAGTGTCTACCTTGGATGGAAGGGTGATGTTAGAAGGGTGATGGAACAACAGGGTATTCTGGGAAGGGGAGAAACACTCCATCCTGCAGAGAAGCTTCTTAAGTTCAGGGAGTAGACAAAGACTCCAGGAAGTCCCTGAAACTGACCAGATTCACTAGCTCCCCCTCCCCTTCTCAATCATATATAAGCAGTAGAGATGACTGAAAGACACTGTCAGATAAACTGAGCTGCCCTGAAGAGGCAGAGACTAGCCCTACTGTCTAGAAGAGATAGCCTCCAATTCGTTGAGATGCCTGCATGCTGTGCAGTGCATTCCAGGTGTCCATCATTTGTAAACTGTCACCAGTACTGGGGTGGGCTTTGGTGATGCAGCTGTCTTTGGGTCATGTCTGTTCCTTTAAGAACCCCAATAGAACTTACAGGTCCAACCAGTTGGACTCTGGTGCTATCCTTTGGTAGACTTTGGTCTTCTTAAAGAAGGAGTAGTGTCACACAATAACAGTGTACTTGACATTTGATTAGAGAAATCCGAGGCCTGGCTGGGTGACAGAAATTGTATAGTATTAAGTGGGAAAAGACCATGCATGTGGTGAGGAAATTTTTGAATCATTCAAAACACCAATGATAATATCACATTGTCCTTTAAAAAGAAGAAGACTAGTGATTTTCTTTAAAGACTGTCTAATTCCATCAAAATGAGCAGGAGGAGAAAAGATGTGGGGTATTTGTATAGGGTGAACGGTGTCTCCCATGCCAACGTCTACCATGTTGAATTCATATCCTGAGTACCTTGCTAGTAGTAGTAGACAGGTAATCAAATTAAAGGTCATTGGGACTGATGCTGGCCAAATATGCCAGGTATTCTCGTGTCAAAGAGACACCAGGCCATACAGATGTCTGAAGAGGGAAGATGATGTGGAGAGGCACAGGGACAAGATGGCCACCAACAAGTCAGTGAGAGAGGCCTGTGACATCTCTCCCTTGTGGCCTCAGATGGAACCACCCTGCTGACTTTCATTTAGGCATCTCCCTAAGAGTGCAGGGGCTGCTGTTGTTCAAGCCACCTGGTCTGTGGCCCTTGACGATGTCAGCCCTAGCAAATGCATACAGTTGTATACAGCTTATCACCCTACCTGCCATTTATATACATTCAGTCTTAGCATTGTAAAAGTGAAAGTCACTCACAGTCGGAGGCCGAGTCATTTATGGACACCATGGCCTTGCTGGGCTCGCCAAGGGCAGCGTTCACCGGCATGCGGAGTACCAGTTCAAACTTTTCAATTCCCTCCAGCACGGGTCTTCCCAGGTCATCCAGAATGACAACACGAACAGTCTGCATGTTGACGCCAGGTGCAAAATCTAAACTGCGGCTGATTCCCACATAATCTGTTCCAGCTAAAATCATAAGGAATGGATTATTTACATTGGAACGAAATAAAAAAAAAAACAAACAATGATACAGATGAAGTTATAGTTAATGTTTTATACTATACAACATACATACAAAATACTACAGAGAAATACATTTAATTAACAGATGGAAAAATTGGATCTACGTTGTCATTGACGTCGTGAATCTAAGATGGAGTTCTAAACCTTATCTCCAATAGCTGGATTTGAATTACATATTTTAGCATTTCATTTTATCTCTTTTCCCATCTTTATTAAAGTCCTTTAATAATCAATTCTACAACAATCAGCATATCAATCAAATACATGGTAATGTTGTATATACAATGGATACATCTAAATTTTGTTCATATCAATTAAATATCTATCTTATTTCTGTTTCTGGGGTGACGATTTTACTTAGGCATATGGTGGCCTCTTGGTTAGAACTCCACACATTTCAGTGTTAAGTTCCTCTGCCCCCACACTCACTCTAGGCAATGAAGCAAACTTCAACTCCAAAGACACATATGATATTTGAGTTAGTATTTTTCAGACCATGTCATACATACGTAGTGTTGATACCTCTATTTACACATAAAGTAGTTAAAAATACAGTTGTCTTTTAATCTTCAGCCACCATGTCCAAGAAGACTTGAGAGTGGGAACAGTAGTTCTGTATGCTTTTCTCTTTTCTTAATAGTCTTGCAATTCTAACTCTCATTTTGTACTATTTTATCTCTGAATGTGCAATTGTGAGTGTATCTGTCTCTGACTGATTAGAAGAAAATCTCTATCCCTTATGGTTGCAGGTGTGACTCAGTGGAAGAGTATATACTGGGTACTTGCAAAGTTGTGAATTCAGTCTTTAGCATCCAAACCCCAAACAAAAACAAATGCGCACACACACACACACACACACACACACACACACACACACACGCACACACACACACACGTTTTCTTATGTTTCCTTTGTATTTTAGTTCTCTTTATTCTTATTTTTCTTTATGTATACATTCAACTCTTATTTGAATTTCATTCTTAAAAGTGAATAATTTGCCTGTTGTAGTGGTGTACACCTTTAATCCCAGCACTAAGGAAACAGAGACGGGCAGATCTCCATGAGTTTGAGGCCAATATGGTCTAGATAGCAAGTTCCAGGACAGCCAGGGCTACATAGAAAGACTCTGCCTCTAAAAAAAAAAAAAAAAAGAATAATTTGGGGGGTAGCATATGCCTTTAATCCCAGCACTCAGGAGGCAAAGACAGGCAGATCTTTGTGAGTTCAAGGCCAGCCTGGTCCATGTAGAAAGTTCAAGATTAGCCAAGTCTAGATAGCAAGCTCCAAGCCAGCCAGGGCTGCACAGTGAAACTCTGTGTGAAAATTAAAAAATAAAAATGAAACAAAGAAAGAAAGAAAAAAGGAAAAAGAACCATTTGGCTAAACATATGTTAACAGACAGTTGCAGTCTGCAAGGTGCAGAGCTGGTTTATTGTATGGGTGACTTTGAAAATGGAGCCGCTCCTGCCTGCTGCTCTGCGGGACGACTGATGATGAGTAGCATGTATGAGGAGATCTGTGTGTATTTGTTCATGTCACACACTAGTCACATAGGATGGAGGGGTGGGTATATATGAGAAAAATGGTCTTGTCGGTCAGCTGAAAAAAGGAAAGGAGATTTTTAAGCCTCATGTTTGCCCTAAAGTTCGTCAGCAGTGTTTTAGAGCTTAGGGTAAGAAACAACGCTGTGCTGGTTAGGACAATTTATATGACGATGTGTAGAGGGATGCCCGCTAAATCTCAAGTATTTACAGGGACACTTGGTTAAAATGAGGAGGTAGCCAGGGAAGAGGCACACCTGGGAGAGACTTAAATGTCTTCAGATTCTGTGAGGATGGCTGGTATGGCTGCTCCCCAGGATGTGTCAGAACAGCTAATCGTATTAGATTTGCCAAGTAGAGAACCAAGCCGTGCAAATGCGGACATTGCAATGTAGCCTTTGAACCATACATTATGACCTAGACTCTGGTTCATCGTCTCAAAATCTCTTTCTTTACAATGGGAAAGTTTAAATTTACATACTCTATAGTAATAATTTCAGGAGAAAGTAGTCCATTAAGAATGCTTCAGTCGCCGGGCGGTGGTGGTGCACGCCTGTAATCCCAGCACTCGGGAGGTAGAGGCAGGTGGATCTCTGTGAGTTCAAGGCCAGCCTGGTCTACAGAGCTAGTCCAGGACAGGCACCAAAAACTACACAGAGAAACCCTGTCTCAAAAAACAAACAACAACAACAACAACAACAACAACAACAACAAAGAGTGTTTTAGTTAGGTGAAGTGTTTGGGAGCTGGAAGCGGCAGAAAAACACAGAAGGCTGATGCAGCGAACGCTCACCATCTGCAGAGGGTGGTTCTGTTTTCCGGGACCTCACGGTGACGCTCGAAGGCCTGGAGAGGTCCGTACCCGTCCTCCATATCTGCACCTCCACGTAGCCGGCACTCTCATCCACCGAGTACTGGACATCCCCAAAGTAGAAGACCGGCTCTGTTCACCAGGACATAGAAAACACTGCTGTTATTTCTCTCTTTACCAGCTACCCCTGAGATGACATCCAAAAGTCTGCTTCCCTCTATTGACGCCATCACGTTTCCTTTGAGTGAGCTGACATCTCATCTTAAGGCACACGACTTGGCTTACTTTTCATTTGCGTAAATACCTTTATTGTTATGTTTTGGGGTGCTGGGGATTGAACCCAGGGCCTCATGCATGCCAAGAAAGCACTGTACCACTGAGATACAACCATAAACCCATATGTAGGTGATAAATGGTTTCTAGTGCCGTTAAAAGCTTAGCTGGAAAAATACAGTCAAATGAAACCCAATATATAACACCTTTGTTTGTTTGTTTTGTTTTCTGAGACAGGGTTTCTCTGTGTAGCCTTGGTTCATCCTAGAGCTCACTCTGTAGTCCAGGCTGGCCTTGAACTCACAGAGATTCTCCTGCCTCTGCCTTCTGAGTACTCTTTGTTTTTTTTAAAGTTTTGGTTTTTTTTTTAAGTTTTTCCTGAGCATTCATTTTCTCATTCCTCACTAAACTACTGTGGGACAGAGAGACGGCATCTGCCTTATGCTGTCTTCTGGTCCATTGAATTTAGATTTAACTCACGATGTCTGAGTCTATTTTTAATTATCAGGATTAGACTCTACAAACTAGATTAGTATAAAAGTTGTGAGTCCCTATGACTTTAGAACGACCAGGCCTGGGTGCCAGTTATTTGGAGGGCTTTTGTATCCTCTATACAAACTGTGGTTTCACTAAGTAAGTCATCTCATGCTAAGAGGTTAGCGTCTGTCCTCAGGAATGTGAACGATGCTGCTTGGGTTCTATAGTTCCCCCTCCAGAGCATAGTTTTCTCCTGTGTTGGTGATGAACTACAATGGATGCAGAGGTCACCTCCTATCTGATTCTTTATGATTAACCCATGACTCTTGATATAGCCAGAGGTCTGAAGGACAGTAGATGTCTAGGGAAAACTGAAATGAATTATGGGAATACTTTTAAAAATACCTAATTTTGAAATTTTGAGATAGCCTCACAGGAAACTGCCAGTAGTTCCCCATTGAGAGTTTATCTTCTAAACAGCCATTAGCAAAGGTAAAATAATCAAGAGAGCATGTGCGAAATAATCTTATTTGTCCTTAGTTTTACAAGATTCAAAAGGAGTTTATCTAAAAACACGCAGCTCACACCAGGACTTTTAGCATCATTAAAGGGGCGCTGTTCTGTTTGATAGAACTAGATTGAACTCCCCAAATGCACAAAGTGAAGTGAATCCTCAGAAAGCCACAGGGTGTGGCTGGGTGTGAGTGTGGTGGGGTGAGCTCAGTGAGAGCACTTGCCTAGTGTGTACACAATCCTGGATCCCATCCCCAGCACATGTAATAAAACAAAGCCACAGGAAAAGCCCAAGGCAAGCCTCCTCCACTTCTCTATTTGCAAATTCATTACCTTTACTAGAAGACATAATCCACACGCTTGTTTCTTTTCTTCCTCCAACTGGTAAGCATATTTAAAAGCATTTAGCTCCCCTGGCCTCTTAGATAATATGAAATCAATCTTGGAAATGTTTGCCTGTTTTGGTTCGGAGGTGATAAATCTGCCTACGGCATAGTTTGCCTCCCTGCTATCCTTTGAACTTGGACGAGCAGGCGAGTGTACAGATGGAGTTGTTATCTTATAACCCCAGGCAAGCAGACCTGACTGACAAACCAATACACTCCTTACATTTTCCACATCTGAGGAGGGGCAAAGGTGAAAGCAGAGAAGCCAGAAAATGATTATTCTAAGCCGACAGCTGAGCCAGGTACAGCGGCTTCTCTTCAAAAGGCTTTCACGATCATCATGGAGGCTTGGTCACGTCTCCCACAAGCGCTCTCTCTAAGTCTCTCAACATTTCTGGTATCGCGAGAATTAGGTTTCTAAGCAAACGCTGTATTAATGCAGTGGTGTTACCTCTTGTCTTCCTAGTCCTCACAGATGCGTATTAGAAATGGAACTGAATAAAATCATGTGAGTGCAACCATAAAACACCACGGGCGCAGCATGCAGGGGTGGGGGAGGGGGTGGGGGAGAGGGGATAAGGATGAGTAGAACTGTGTTTGCATGTGCATTCACACCCATCCTGTTACCCACAGAGCAAGTCCTTCACTTTATAGCTTAACATGCAGTTCACGATGAAAACAGAGAAAGAGAGAAGCTGCAAAAAAGCTGCAGACAGCAGCAGCAAAAAAGCTGCAGACAGCAGCAGCATACAGCCAATGACATGGAACATCGGGCCTCCAGTCAAAAGGAGGAGGGGACTAGAGACAGGCTTCAGTTATGAGTTCTCCCATTTTAGTACAGTAGCTAGTAGGAATTTGGAAAGGTAACAGATGAATTCTCTAAAATGAAGCTTTCTGTGGTCAGCAGACTTAGGTTAGCTGTCTGAGTTCCATCTGCTGCAGGCGGCAGGAAGATGGGTCAGATAATCAGCTGTCATGATTATAGTTAAAACTTGAGGTGATTTCAACACAATAGTTTCTACAGCATGAAAACAACAGCAGTTTAAAAAAAATAGCCCCACAGTATATCTAACAAGTTGCTTGTTTAAAAAATCAAAAGAAATAGAGTAGGTTTTGGCGTCTTTGTGTCTTTTCAGATGAAAGAAAACTAAGATGATGGTAGTTATATTTACATTTCTCATTTTTTCTCATAAACTCTAAAATTTGAATGGACTTAAAAATGTTATAAACTATTGGGTCAAAATCTTATTATATAAAGAAGTTACAGATGCCACAGGAAGCTACAGACATTACACAGAACATTCTAAGATGGTCCTGGAACTTTTAAAAATTTTATGTGTAAGCATGTTTTGCCTGCAGGTACTTCTGTCTGTGAACCACTTGTGTGCCTAGTGCATTGGGAAGGCCAGAAGAGGGTACTGGGTTCCCTAGAACTGGAGTAACAGACTGTTGTGAGCTGCCATGTGGGTGCTGGGAACTGAACCCAGGTCTTCCGGAAAAGCAGCCAGTGCTCTTAACCACTGAGCATCTCTCTAGCCTTGTGCTTGGGACATTTTAAAGGATACTACAGGATCAAAAGGAGGGAATGGATGAATGGGTGAAGTCCACCAGAAGGCAGAGGAACCTATACAAAATCCAGGACAGCTGTTCTGTCTGTGCTAACAAATAGTTTTTGTAAGAAGGACTTTTGCTGAGTGTGGTGGTTTGAATAAAAATGGGCCCCACAGGCTCATCTATTTGAATGCTTGGTCATTAGGGAGTGGCACTACTTGAGAAGGATAAGGAGGTGTGGCCTTGTTGGAAGAAGCCTGTCACTGTGGGCCAGCTTTGAGGTTTCAGAAGTTCAAGCCAGGCCCAGTGTCTTTGTCTTCTTGCTGTCTGCAGATCCAGATGTAGAACTCTCAGCTCATTCTCTAGCACCATGTCTGTCAGCACCCTGCCATGCTTCTTTTAATGATGGCAACGGACCAAACCTTTGAAACTACAAGCCAGCCCAAATAAATGCTTTCTTTTATAAGAGTTGCTGTGGCCAGGGTGTCTCTTCACAGCATTTGAACACTGACTTAAGACACTGAGCCTATTTATTAAGTTTTCCTTCCTTTCTTTCTTCCTTCCTTCCCTTCCTCCCTCTCTCCCTCCCTTCCTTCCTTTCTTTTTCCTTAAGCACTTGGTTTTTTAAAAATAATACTAATTTTACTATTTAAAAATAATAAACTGAAGACCTTTGTAAATCTGTCATAGACTGATTCAGGTTACAATTTAGAGCCCAGTAGAAAAAGCTCACTCAGTTCCCAAATTCAGCTCCTAAGTATGCACTGCACCTTGAATGGCAGTTACGCTCACAATGTAGAACAGTCAGCAGCTGTGACCATTAACCAGAAGAAGGATGATAAAATAAAACCATGCTCCCTGCAGCCTCCGCCCAGGTCACACTGAAAACCTTCCTCAGCACTTCATCCTTCTCGGACGACAGTTCAGAGGACATGTTTAGCCTCTCTGCACAGGACAGGTAAGTCACATCCAAAGCGTGGGCAAACCTCACTGCCAGGGAAGGTTTCAGATGGCGCAGTGAGAATGTGTGAAATTCCCAAAGGAAGCCAGGATCTCTCTCCATTCTTGGCGGTGCCCTTTAAACTCAAGGGCAGGGGCGAAGGCGCTCACGCTAGGAGACTTATTCTAGCTCATTAAGCATGAGTCAGACCTGCGAGGCTGTGGACACTTTCCCTTCACCTCTGCTAATGTGGAAGTGAGGGGAAAGGCTCCGCACAGCCACACAGGTCACAGGCCTGCAACACAGACTAAGGTGAATAATTCAAGTTCTGTTCCCAGGGGGCAGAGAGTGAGCTCTTCATTATTTATTTATTTATTCGGTGTCTGGACTGGTGTTTACGATTTCATTGTGTCTCCTGAGATGAAAGAAGGAGGTGCCTGCAGTAATTGCTGTCTGGAGCCAAGTCTTATTGACGCATGCGTGCACATGGGGCTATCAGTGGGTAAGCTCTGTAGCGCTAACTGACGTGTTTGCTTGAAACTGAATGGGATAGAAGTCTGTAGTCTGTCTTTGGGCAAAGCATCAATGCTGTCTTTGGGTTTAGTGTTGGAAATAATACAAGGGAACTGACTCTAACCTATAAATCTGTTTGGAGGTTTCAACGCTGCCCTGGTTTGCTTTCTATGGCTATAATAAATAAGCACCACGACCAAAAGTGACATGGAGAGGAAAGGGTTTATTTGGCTTACAGGTCCTGCCTGTAGTTGACCTTTGAGGGAAGTCAGTGCAAGAACTCATGCAGGAGAAGAGGCAGGAACGATAGGTAGAGGAAGACGACTTTCTGGCTTGCTTCCCCTGGCTTGCTCAGCTACTTTTCTTATATATCCCAGACCTATCTGTCCAGATGGGACTGCTGGACCCTCCCATGTCACTCAGCAATCATGGGAAGGTCCCACAGACAAAGCCATGGGTCAGCTTGATGGAGGCAGTTCCTCAACTGAGATTTCCTCTTGCAGGATATGTCTAGGTTTGTGTAAATTTGACAAGAACTAACCAGCACTAACTAACAGGTCCTTATGGCTTACTGAGTACTCACAAACCACTTCCTGCAGGCATGTCAAGGTCATTTTTTTCTCAGGGTGGAGAGGGTTAGTTCAACCCTTGTATCCTTTACTCTTTTCTTTGTTGTGATAAAGTACTCACGAAGCAGCTTTAGGGAAGATGGATTTAATTTGGCTTGCATTTTGAGGGACACATCATGGCAGGGAAGGTGGGTGGCAGGAACGTGCAGTGGCTAGACATGTTGCCTCCACATTCATTATCAGAGAATGGACAGGAAATGGGGCCAGTCTATCAAACCTCAAGGCCCACCCCACAATTCCTCCAGTGAGCCTCCACCCACTAAAGGCTCTATACCTTTCAAAACAACGCCAACAGATGGGGACTAAGTGTTTTCACACAAGAGCTGTGGGGGACAGTCCACACTCGAACTATGACTCCCGTTCCCTGGCTTCTCTCCACTTTATTGCTAGATTTTCTCAAGAACCATTTAAAGAGGCTCTCCACAGAAACAGACAGCCCCAAAGCCAGTAACACCACACTTACTGGAGAGCTGCCAGTGTACCTCACTGACCTTGGGATTGTCTCCAAACTCCTCACTATGGTCTACAAGGCATTGAAACTGATGGTCTCCCTCTGCCTTTTCGACCACGTCTTGGTCACTTTCTGCTCAGGAACAGCATGTGGGAGATCTTGTATGTGCTGCTGCCAGCCTCTGGCTGTCTCATCCAGTCTTCCCTTAGGAAGATACTTCTTTGGGGACCATTCTGCCTTCCCTCTTGTCTCAGCCTGTAGGGGCAGAACTAAGCTTCCTTTATTCATGTATACTTTCTTGGCACTTAGCTTTATCTGTGTCTGGCAATGGGTGCACAATAAGTATTTGTTGAATGAATTAGCAACAATGTAAGGATCATTTATTGTCCATAGCAACTGAATACATGTATGTGCCTCTGTAGTGGAAGCACAAGGGTACTCGGTGCCAGGCAGTGGGCAGTGTGCACCCCAGAGGGAGTGTGTGGTTGTTTGTGCCAGAGAATGACTTTGTAGGCCCTTCTGATCTGGAATAAATACAATCCTAAATTATTTTGACCAGGTCCTACTTTTCTTTCCAGAAATACTTGAAAAGCACAAACATACATCCTGAAAATGACCTCCTTATCTAGTCTTTGAAAACAGTTTTCAAAATTCTTGTTGGGAAACTAAAGCTCGAATGTATATTTAAAAGGAAGTTTAAAGGTCTACCTCATTTTAAAAGCACATCCTGACATTTCTTTTTCTCAACAACAATAGCTTTCTCAGAAAGATCAAGACAAATCAGTATGTACTTCGGATGCCGATAACAATGGAACCTTCCTAAGGTTTTAGTTAAGCACAGGGAAAGGTGAGCCCTTCTCCAGAAAGATAATGTTACCGGTCTACTGCCAATGTAGTTTTACCCCAAAACGGACCTGACATTTCTGCAGGTCAACATACAATTTAAATGAAATTTCAGTATCACAATCATGAAAAATTTTCACTATGCATTTGCATGAATTAAGACTCTGTGTGTGTGTGTGTGTGTGTGTGTGTGTGTGTGTGTGTGTATGGTATGGTGTGTGTGTGTGGAGGTATGTGTGTGTGAGTATGTGTTGTGTTGTGTAAGTATATAGTGTGTGTGTATGTATGGTGTGGTGGTGGGGTATGTGTGTGTGTGTTGTGTTGTGTTGTGTGTGTATATGGTGTGTGTATATGTTGTATATGTGTAGTGTGGAAGGGCATGTATGTGTGTTGTGTTGTATTATGTGTGTATATGGTGTGTGTGTGTGTGTGTGTGTGTGTGTGTGTGTGGTATATTTACCATGGCATGCATTTAGAGACCCGAGAACATCTTTTAGGAGTCAGTCCTCTCTCCACTGTGGGATCCAGGATCAAACTCAGATTATTAGGCTTACATGACAAGTGCTTTTACTGGCTGAGGCATCCTGTCAACCCAACATTTAATTAATAAATTAATGAACATTTTATTCCATAGTATTTTTTTAATCTACAAAAAAAAAGAGTTGGAAAGCTTGTCGCTAGCTCACTAATTGCAAATTCAAATGAATGGGTGAAATTTAGGATTTACTACACACTTCTTATTACAGCAACATTTTCCAAAGCTGATCACAGATCTGCACTGCAGGGCTCACTCCCAACATCCCCCTTCAATCAAAACCAGCAGTACATCAAACATTTTGAAGGGTCTCAGGTGAATTATGTGCATAAGACTCAGGGTCAGGGTACAGGAACACAGCACTGAACCAGATGACAGATCCCACAGTGGAGAGGTTCTGAGAGGTTGGCCTGTTGCTCAATACAGCTCCAGGGAGCTGCCTTGTAGACTGAGTGGGATTGAACAGCAAAAAGTGGACAGACTTTTTTCAGCGAAAGGGAAGGGAAGGTGTGGGTGTGGCTGAGAGTGGAAAAGTGTAGAGGTGGTGTTACGGAATATTCCTTGTGAAGATGATTAGTTTAATAAAGAGCTGAATGGCCAGGCAGCAGTGGCGCACGCCTTTAATTCTAGCACTCAGGAGGCAGAGCCAGGTGGATTTCTGTGAGTTCGAGGCCATCCTGGTCTACAGAGCGAGATCCAGGACAGGGACCAAAAACTACACAGAGAAACCCTGCCTCAAAAAACAAAAACAAAAAAACAAACAAAAAATTTTTTTTTAAAAAAAGAGCTGAATGGCCATTAGCTAGGCAGGAAGAGGTTGGATGGGACTTCTGGGGACAGAAAGCTCTGGGAAGAAGAAGGGAGGAGTCATCAGCCAGAGGGAGAGGAAGCAGGATGGGCAGTACAGAGTAAAGGTAACCAAGCCATGTAAAAGAACATCGATTTAAAAAATATGGGTTAATTAAGTTATAAGAACTAGTTAGGAACAAGCCTATGCTAAGGCCAAGCTTTTATAATTAATAATAAGTTTCAGTTTTGTTTTTTACAAGCTCTCGGCCTAAAGAAAAATCCATTTACAAGGTAGAAATAGAAGTTTGTAACCTTGACAGGACAGGATCAGAACTCAGATGGCAAAAAAGGAAACGCTAAGAATACTGTGGAAGGGCCTAGCCTGAGAGCTGGAGACCTGTTCAGGAGCAAGAGCCTAGGAGTGGACTGGGTTAGCAAGGACTCCAGCTGGGCGGCATGCTGAAGGCATCATCTCTCAGCCAAGGCCCCCTGACTTCTCCAGTCTCCACTCTCCTTCCTTTCCTTCGCTAGCTTTCCCAAGACTCTTGCTTGATGGATTTCTTTAAGTGACTGGAGTAATACTACCTGCCTGTTAACGTGTTCTGCTCACACCTGTGGGTGCCTTGTAGACCATAGGAAAACGAGCAATTTTTCTGAATGGTTAAGAGTACAGAGGAAACATCACTGAGAGTTTTGAAGAGATAATGTAACTCAGTTTACAGTCATGAGCATAATTATTCAGGAAGAGCAGTTGAAAAGCCTCTAGTCAACATTACATCTATTTTACAAGGCAAGGATGGCAGAGAGGCAGACATCAAAAGCCAATCACAGGTGGAAATCAACCAAGTTTTTGATGTGGGTAAAGTGAGCTTCTTTCCAAATACGTTGCATCTTTCAGTTTCCAGACTGAACTGACATAATGTGTTTAATCAAAAAATCAAAGGAGGGCTGGAGACATAGCTCAGCTGTTAAGGGCTAAAGCTCACCACCCAAACTTTAAGAGTTCAGTTCTCAGTGCCTGTGTTCACAGCTTCCCTTTGCTGGGTATGATAGCATACAATCCCAGCATCCAGGAAGCAGAGTCAGGTGTATTTCTGTAGGTTTGAGGCCAGCCTGGTCTATACAGCAAGTTCCAGGACAGCCAGGGCTACATAGAGAGACTCTATTTCCAATAAAATAAAATAAAATAAATAAACAAGGTTAAGAGAGATGGCTCAGAGGTGAGGAATACTTCCTGGCAGAGGACCCAGGGTCCATTCCTAACATGCACACTGGGCAGCTCACAATAGCCTGTAACTTCAGAGTGGCTCACAACCTCAGGGAATCCAACACATTTTTTTCAACCTCTTCAGGCATGTGGTACATATGTATACATCCAGGCAGACACACATACACATATATAAAAAAAATAAAGATAAAAATCCTTTTACCAGGCCTTAATCCAGCAATGGGGAGGCAGTAACAAGCAGATGGATTTATGTAAGTTTAGGGCCAGCCTGATTTACATTGTAAGTTCTACGCCAGTAAGGGCTGTGTAAGATTCTGTCAGAGAGAGAGAGAGAGAGAGAGAGAGAGAGAGAGAGAGAGAGAGAGAGAGAGAGAGAGAGAAAGGAAAAACAGTTGGGATCATAAGCTGAGACTTCCAACTACTGGATGTAAAGGAACAGCTTTGGCTCTAAGTTCGCTCTGTGTGGGAGCGAACACACCAGTCCACACCAGGTTCCTGCCATGGCGACAGCACAGTGTGAGGCACCAGCTGCACTGGGTCATCCTCCTCTTCAGGTCACATCGAATCTCTCCTCCCTTCGTTACCTAGTCCCCAGGGCTTTACAAGGCCAGTCCCGCTCCCAAGGCAACGATCTTTACCTACTGTTGACAAAAATCAAGTTGAGCCTTGGATGGGTTAGAGAACTTGCCACATGGCGTCCAGAACGAGCAGGGTTCAAACATGACAGACCGATCCAGTAAAGTGTGAATTAATTTCCATTTAAGTAACGACTTCTCGGAAAAGGTTGAAACCAATGGAGCAATAAACATACTTAGATGTTCACATTTACCTTAAGTAAATGTATTTCGAAACCTAAAGCAGGGAAGTAAGTCAGATGTTTGCTATAAATCTTACTCTGTGTCTTAATACCTCTGTGCCCTAAAGCCAAGTAACTTCAAGGTTTCTCTTTTGTAAAATGGGCTACTTCTTATTTTATAAGAACGTTGTGAGAATTGCATGCACACACAGACACACACCACTTGATAGAGAATCCAGTTAACCACTACAGCATCAGTTCCCTCCCACATCCTCCAACCCAATTAACCTCATCCTCTTGGCAGACAAAGGGAGAGCCCTTTGCTGAGATCAAGCTGACCACCTTGCCTGGAACTGGGCCTGTGCACAGCAATCACCCACACGCTTTTGTTTGCTCCACTCCCTTCACCTTTGACCCAGTCTGCTCACTTCAGTTTGGAGTGTGGTGAGCCAGTATCACAAAGCAAAGGGACATTTCCTACCGTTGAAAAGAATGGGCAGAGACCCAGCAGACTTGTGGTGCCTGCCATTTCCCATCTGTAAATTTCTCAAAATCCTTTCCAGTAAATGATCTCTTAGGGCTCATAGCACAATGCATAATGCTAAAAGTCTCAGTCACCATGTGCCTTCTAAGTAAAATGGTTTCTTAAGAGCACGCGGTTGCTAAGTTATGAATGGGAGATGGTTTTGCCACTCTTCTATTTGCATGTGTGCTAGAATCTCAGAGGCATTGCAGAGATGAACCAGCTAGGAAATGTTTCTGCTCGATTCCCACAAGGAACGGATAGCAGCGCTGTGGGTGAAGTCCAGGGTCACCTCCAGAATGCGGAGCCCTTAGGTCAGCAGGCTTCAGCAGAACGGACTGACGACATCTCAGAGCGGCTCTTCCTGAGAGCATTTTAAGAAACAACTCTCACTTTCACTGCTTGAAATATCACTGTGGCAAAGTTGAATGCTACGGGTTCCATTGTGAATGGACCTTCCACGACCGCTATCCTAGTGGGGGGGGTGGGGTAGTCTTAACTCCCGGACCCACTTACTCCCCTCCCGCTCAGCCACAGTGCTGCAGGATCCCACCATTGTGCGGAGCCACGGGCCTTTTTCCAGCCCTCCCCGTTTGTCTTCCAGCCCTTGCCAGATGTATTTAAACAGGCTGCGCTGGGGTTGCGGCAGCTCTCTTTATCTCCCTACACATTCCTTCCTCTGCCTATTCATGCTGCTGCAGAGGGCTGGACCAACTTCCTGAAATCTTGTGGGATCTGGGGTTAACTTTGAATGGAAGGGAATAAGGCCCTGGAAATCTCCTTACAGGATCCAGACAATGGCTGTGTGAATTATTCATTCCCTCTCAGGAGACTAAAACCTTCCACTGATCCCAACGCAGTGAACAGCCTCCTTGTTCTAGATGTGGAACTCTCTGTGAGCACCCGGCCGTCCCGCTGTATCCAGTGTTTACAGCAGCTGGTGCAGAATGAATGTTCTGTCTAAATCAGTTGGATGGATCTGCTGCTCCTCGGCCATCTCTTCTTTGAAGGTGGCATTTGTCTACCCCAACTCACTGTTGGATTTTCCCAACTAATTCCAGCCTTTATTGATAGACTCCACTGGTTAATGCTCACAGCCACTCTGTCAGTTGTCATTGTGACAATACCTGAGAGAAATGAACTTGAAGGAAGGCGGAGGGGCATTTTTTGGCTGGTACTTTCAGAAATTTCCATCTGTGGTTCTGTGGCATTCTTGCCCTGGGCATTTGGTCACATAGCACACTGTGGTGGAACCATGATGTGACAGACAGAGGGAGCAGCCAGGGTCCCCAGATTCTCCTCAAAGGCACTTAACCCCTTCAACTTAAAGGCCTACCATTTCCAAGCACGAAGTGGTGACTAAGCCTTCATCACATGGAAAACAGAGAGATGCTCAATGTCCTTTCTTTAGCATACTGCTTCTGCCCTGCAAAAATTCATCTCCAAGCCAGTCCACCTCTAAGAGTACCCAGAGTCCAAACAGCTCCAGCACTGCTCAAAAGCCCAAGGGCAAAGTCTCTTCAGAGGAACAAAGAAAATCCTTAGCTCTTGGCCCCTATTAAAAAAAATAGAGCAGGTTATAAACTTACCCCACGAAACAGATTAAATGTCCCCATTCCAGAAGTGGGGAATAGAGGTGTGGACCAAAGAAAGTAAAAAACACAATGGAGAAAACACTGGTGAGCAGCGTTTCACATCTGTCACACTGAGCATAGGAAGGCCTGGTGTGAGCCCCAAAGGGCTTGGGACCTGCAGCCTTTGTGGGCTTCCTGGCTACGGTCCACATGCTCATTCCCCGGGGGTTGGCTCTACGGCTTCCTTTGGCACTGTGCCATGATCCTGGTATCTCTGAGTCCCTGGAGTCTGCAGTGAATCTTCGGCTTCACTCTCACAGGGTCACTACACATTTCCCTGTCAGAGACACTTGTAGACTTTGCCCTGTGGCACACTGGCAGCCCAGAATTTCCTTTGGAATCACAGAGGAAGCCTCTGTGACCCCCATCCCTGTGCTTATAAAGTCAGCGTTGCATGGGCTTTATGAAGGCTTGCCAGGGGAAGAGTTACATCAGAGCCCCTGGACCATGTCTACAGTAGGGTCTGCCTTCCCCAACTGCTAACCACAGGGAAGTGAATCTTGAGGAAACAATTCTGTAGGCTTCCTTTTGCATGCAAGGCACCCTGAGACTCTCTTCTCAAATGAAAATACTTAAAACGAGTTTAAATTTTTAGATCTATGAGACCTGTAATGGGTGGATTCTTGAAGATTTTTGAGATGCCTTCAAGGCCTCTTTCCTATTGTTCTAGAACAAATTATTTGGCTTCTTTTTCACGGCACTAGCCCGGAATATCACATGCCTTTCTTTTTTTTGAGTAAAATGCTGTTTCAGATCTTTCCACTTGGCTTTTTCCTCTTCCCTTTTCCTATTTGACTAAAGGCAGCTAGCATCAATGTGCATGATGGAGCCTCGATTTTGTGCTACCTTGATATTTTTTTCTACCTTGATACTCGGCCACACATGGCATGGACAATAGTCAAATTCTTTGCCAGTGTGTACCATGGAGGGACTCTAGTCCAATTTCCAACGGTCTGTACTCCCATCTGAAACCTCTTCCTGTTCTGACAGAGCCCTAACTGACCATAACCCTTACTGTTCACATTTCTATCAGCATTATCTATTCATTTTAGAAAAGCCAGTGTTAAACATTTGTATTGCAATAATAAAACTCAAAACTTATATGTGGCCCAGGGAGTGAGAAATGAAAGCGTAGTAAATTCCTCTCACCAAATCACTCCACGGGAGAGCAAAGGGTGGGAAGCGGCTTACAGGAGGGAAAGCCAGGAAGCTGAGATCAGCATGAAGTATCAACCCAGGAGATGCTGGAGCTGCAGAGGCCTGTATCACCACCTCTCAGAAAACACTCAAGGGGTTGTCTGGAGGGCTGGGCTTTTATTGGATGGCGACAAACAGGGTCTCCCACCTTAAACCTAACATGCTTAAAGCTTAGGAAATAGAACTTGGATGGTCACAGGGTCCTGAAAAATCTACTCGAAAAACTAGCAGATGGGGAAAAATGAGGCCTTCACAAAGAAGGCTTCAGAGGGCGCTGCTAGTCTAGCGACAGATGCCTGGACCATGTGACAGAGCAGCGAAGGGACGTACTTTAGAAGGCAGAGGGTCTCAGAAGGTGGGAGTGGGTGGCCGACAAAGGTTTCTTCGTCTCTCCGCTGTGCAGTTTGGGCTCCGCAGCACCGCAGTGAAGATGTCTTACTGTAGAATAGACAAAGATCTCACCTAAAAATAAACACGGTCACAGCTCACACCACATCCAATATTCTAAAGTAAAGCCTTCATGTGCGCCTTGATAAAACACTTGTCTGGAAACCTAGGTTCCAATGACTGAAACTGATTTTTCACTTCAAGACAGAGTGCGTATCTTAAGGTTTGGGACATATGCTTTAGATCGCACAAGGAAGGAGAAGAGGACATGAAAGGCTCCACAGCCAGGTGAATATCTACCCTATTCAGGGTAGACAGCTATACAAGGAACACAGTGGAACATCAGAAGAAGCTACAGATGGATTCCTGTGTGAGTCAGAAGACACCAGATCTCCCCATGGCAGAACTATGTGCAGGAAGCTAAGGGAGGAGGCCCCTTTGGTCATTCTCGATTTAGAAGCTCTACACTGAAGACCGGAGTGATATGTATCAGGGTGATCCCTGGGTGCCCAGTAGTTTCATAGGCATATTCTAGAGAGATCATCCTGTTCATCTGAGGCCACCTTTCCTTCCTAGCCTTAGATGGCCTTCTGCTTGCCTACCATGAACTAAAAGGGCCTGCTTCTATTCCAGAAGGGATCAGATTTCTGTCCATCTTCAAGTATCCCTGTGCTGTACAGCATGCAGGTCTGTGAGCCTATGGCTAGGGCAGATGGTCTTCATCTGCTCTCCTATGGCCATAGCAACAGAGGTCTCCAAGTAAGTGGCACAGACCGGGAGCAGAGGGAACTCTCAGCAGATCAGCATCACAGTTTTCTGAGATCCCTCTGGAATGCTGATGAATTATTGCCTTCAAGGCACTCTGGGTTTCCTCTTGCCTGGATCTTCAGAAGGCTTCGGGCCCATATTGTCAGCTGTAGTCACAGTACTAAGTGGGAATGGGCTCTCTGTTAGTCATGCTTCCATCACTGGGCAATAATGGAGTGGATCAACTTTAAAAGAGTCTAATTCTAATTTGGCTCAGGGCTTCTGAGATGTCAGTCAATGGTTGATCATCTATTGCTTTCAGTCCTGTGACAAAGTGATGTACTATGGTGGAGATGCCTAGTACAGCAGAGCTCACCACCTCATGGTAGGTAGGAAGAGAAACAGGAAGGGGCCAGAGTCAATGTCTCCTCCAATGTCCTTGGTGGCCTGACTTTCTCCCATTAGCCTCTAACTTAAAGGGTCTATTCCCTTCTCACAGCGCCCTCATCACAAAGGCCTTGAGGGAACACTCGAAACCCAGCTATGTGCTTGCCCACAAGTGCTGTCTGTACCTGTGGCTCTATGCAGGCAGATTAGGCCAGGGATCTGTCTCCGGGAATCTCCCGAGTCATTTGAACAGATGCTCTCAGCTGACCCTAAGGGTGGTGACAACTCTGCCAGCCCTGGAGTCTCTACCTGGAGTGAGCCACACTATGTCTAGGCTGAGCTGCCCCTTTGGCCCAGCCACACTACCCCAGGCTTGCTTCCCTGCCCACACTTTCTTGAGTCCACACAGTTTGGGGCCCCTTCCAGCCCAGCTTTCTGCTTCCTGTAAGTCTGAATATAAAACTATCTCCCTAAGTCTGTAAGTACATTTTTCTCCTTTTCAAAATGGCTTTGCTCAAAGTAATGGAAAATCAAGTCCGGCTCGTCTGTGAAATTTGCTTTACATTGTATATGGATACTCCCAGCTTACAAATGAAGCAGGCTAACCAACCACTGGTATTCAGATGTCCTGGGATTAAAATGCAAAAGATTCTAGGCCCTCGGCTGGTACAGTCATCCGTCTCAGTTGGGGACTGTATTTCACACGGGTCATGTAAGCTTAGTTTGAACTAGCTTGTAGTCTAGGTTTTTGTCCTGTTCGGAGTCACACACATGAAGACTGCCACCTGCAGGCTTCTTTTAGAAGTCGTCACAGGTTCTCACTCCAAGACTTTGACATGAAGCAAAGGAGGAAGTGAGAGAATTTGCAAACACCGTCTTCACCTGCTACATTTCTAGCTCATGTCATTCTGTGACCTTGTGGTAGAAAGCAGGAGTTTGCAAAGACAACATTTACTTGCATTTGAGAAGTACGCATTTCTTAACAAAGGGCCTAGGATTGAATGATACAGCTTTGTCTCCACCTGCAGGAATGAAAAGAATTATTTCTGGGTTGACAATACATAAAGCCTCACAGACTGTCATTAAAAAACGAGGTATAACTGGTAACTCTTATGGTTTACTCACTCATTTTCCTATAATAAAGTAATTATTGGAGTCAAAGTGGGTCAATTAAAAGAAATGTCAACCAATGTGCTTCTTTTGTAATAAAAAAAAAAGATTTATTTAAAAAATGTTTTTATTTTGTATGTATGGGTGTTTTTTCTGCATGTATGTCTATGCACATGTGTGTGTAGCACCTGGGGAGCCCAGAAAAGGGTGTTGGAGTTTCTGGAGCTGAGTGGCAAATGGTTGTTAGCAGCTTTGTGGGAGCTGGGAACTGAAACCAGGTCCCCTGCAAAAGTAATACATACTCTTAGCCACTGAGCCCTTTCTCCAGCCCTGATTTTCTAACTTTTTAACTGAATCTCTATGTTGTACATGTAGAGATGTCCGGTCATCCGTGCACAACTTCATCAATGGTGAACGACCACCAATGGATGGTTGTGTAGCTGCCGCCCACAGCCAGACTAAGACATCACCTGGGAAGCTGTCTCATGATCTGCACTTGCTTTTACATAAGAACCCAAATTCTTAGTTCTTTACCAAACCATCAGTCACAGATTGCAGGAGAAAGGACGGTGGGCGGGAGATGAGAAACGGGCTGTTGGGCATGCTTTTGTCCCTGAGCACCGTGGTCCAGGAGTGGCCCCCAAAGGACCGTCACCTGCGTCAGCTTCCATGGGGGTAAGGTGTCAGCCCCCAATCTTCTATGGCTCCCTACTGCGGCTTGGGATGCTCTCCGCTGGGCTCTTATGCCAGTCTGGATCTAGCTTCATCTTCGTTCACATGAGATTGTTCCTTAAGACTCATCCATACAGAAACTACACAAAGACTGAGGTTTTCCTCCCTAGATATATTTTAAAGGATTTCTCACGGAACCATGGCTCACAGTACTTAGGGAGGAGTCTTATCTGATCAAGGTGAGAGTGAGGTAGGTACCCACAGGTTCCCAGCACCCACTGGGTGGGAATCCACATTTTACACTCACATCAAATAAGCAGTTGGAGTCCTTTGCATGTGGCCCAAACTGTAACTCCTAACCAAAATAGTTCCGTATCAGTTTTAGGTCCCCTGAAGCTTCTCTTGCCCAGGATCTCATGACTTTTGTTTCAGGGAGTTTACCAGTTTTGTTTGTTTCCAGTTACAGTTAGGCTCTTTCCTAGTCTAAAAGGGGAAATCAACAGTGTTCTTCTCTAACTGCCTCTTGAGAAGGAGAAAATTTCTAGTCCCACAAAGCCAGCTGGTTCTTAACTTCTCTGTATGTAACAGCTGATTTCTCCCTTTACCTGACATGTGCGGTTGCTAGTTCTGTGATCACAAAGTCTATTTCCAGGCTTAGATTTAGAATCAGTTAAAGATCCCATCTCCATCCACCGGTCCATCCAGGAAGGAACAACTTCACCGGCTAATGGTGCAGACCCAGGGAAGGGACATAAGCAGAGAGGAGGAGAGGATGAATGTACAACTCAGCAAATCGCAAGAGGTTTTGTTTCCTTTCCGCTTGAAAAAGTCTTATTAAAAACCACCAGTTAGACATCTCTAATACCAGAGTGTTCTTGTTAAAGTCATCAGAAAAAAAAAAAAATACAAGTGGATGCTTTTCAGTCGGAGTTTAAGCCCATCTCCATAGGGGTCTGGGGAGGCTGCCAGGTGCTGTTGGTAAGAGGGCCATAACTCGTCTAGTGCATCCATATTGTGGGCACACTCTAGCTATTCAAAACCAGATGGAGGAAATAGAGGATGGGGGAGGGGGGGAGGGGATTCAGAGAGTGAATAAGAAGACAAAGTGGCCCCAAATTCTTAGCTATGGCTCTTCATGTGTTGAAAGCCCACATTGTGTGAAGCAGTAAATCAAAATAAGGTTATTCAGCTATCACAGACTGCATCAAAAATACGAAATTGTTCTCTTCTAGCTGGCTAGTTTCTCATACCACTAAAAAAAAAAAAGCCCTCTTCATTAACCACTGTAGTTTACTGTCCTATGGGCCACAGTCACTTCAGAGTTTCAGGGAAACATAATTTTTAAAAATTTTTCTAACTAGTCAACTAATTTTGCAAAGTCCAGTGAATAGAGATGAATTCTCAGACCTAATTTGATGTTAAAAAAAAGAAAGAAAAGAGTCCTCCAGCCAGCCGGCTCTTAAGTGTCCGCGTGTTTTGTGGGAGAGTCTCCCCTCCCCCTCCCTTCTCTAAAACAGCTCCCCTCTGGGTCCCTGTCCCCCCATCCAACCCCCTCACCTCTGTCTTTTTTCCTTGGATAAGAGCCTCACAATGAATAGGCAACATTTTTAAAGAAAGGATGAGGGGGGTGTTGAGAAAGAGAATTAGAGGCCAAATGGGCCCCTTGGAGGAGAAGGAATTCAGCGACTGATGTAACTCATGGCACTCACGGCTGCAGAGAGTAAGGAACTTTGTGCTTAGCTAGCGGTGGTTCACCTCACGTCCTTCATCATCTGAGGCCATTTTCCAAGGAGAAAAGGAAGCCACGTGGTTCTCAGCACCATCTACGCGCAGTGTGGACGGCCGCCTGCCTTCGCTGCTGGACTTTTGTGCGGGGAATGTACAAGCTCCTCTCTTTGTCTCCATGCCTGTTTCCTTGGGTGGTATTCTTTTGTACGAAGAAATGGGGAAGTTGTATGGCTTGCCACCCATTTGGAAAAGGTAAATTTTGCCTGAAAAAAAAAATATGTGTGCCATAATTTGGTATAATCTTCCATGTGCAAATGTCCTCAGATGTCCCCACATAACAGAATACATATGAAACATTCAAACATTTATCTCAAAGTTGGCTGAAAGTGTAATGTCTTAAGAAACTACAAGATCTCTTTTCTTGTTTCTTCTGTGTTAGTACAGATGCCTGGCCAGAAATAATGATTTTCATGGGCTATGTTACCATCTATAAATTACTTTATTCCAGACAAAAGTCATGTTTCCTTCGGGAAGAATTGGCTTCCAGGACACACATGGTAGAGGGCGACACTTATGCTCCCTCATGGTCCTGGATTTCCTTATGTTTATGTATCCCAAAGTAATGGCCTTTCACATTTATTTTGGTTAGATACTTGGAGTGTGATGTCTGAAATCCTCAAATGTCATGTGTTTGGAGGAACACTTGCTGACACAAGGGTTATACCTGGGAGAAACACGCTCTGATTGGATTTCTGGCGTCAACTTGATGTATTCATAAGTCCAAAGTTAGAAACTCTCATCGTTCAACTTTCTGAGATATTCTTGGAATATCATTGTGCATTTTTACTACAGGAGATTAATCTCTCAAAGTTCTAACACAGTTATAAATGTATTTACTCCTCAGCCATCTGAAAGTTTATTCCAAATCAGGAAATATTATGAGCTTTCACAGATCCTACGTAGTAAATGGCTATTAATTTGATTTAATGTAGGATGAGATTGGCATGGACTATTTGGTTACTAGATTCTTGAACATTCTTACAATATTTATTCATGATAATTCAGTTATTAGGAGTGAAATCAAGATGGAGCTCCCTTTTTTAGGTGACTTCAGGTCCGACTCCCAAAGAGGCTCTGGTGTGATGAAGCCACAGGAAAAATCTGAAAGAGTCTATTCAAGGGCTCCTGGATGTCTCCTGGAGGCGTCATCTGAGATTTATACTTCTGATTTCTACAGGACCCCTGGGCTCCATTTGACCCCCCTCACCTCCATGTTGTTGAATCTGAGAAGTCACAGCCTGGAGGTACCTTGCCAATTCACTTCCTTTAGTGAGCAAAAAAAATAACAAGATTTACAAAGAAGAATGTGTGCTATCTGGCCTGAGGCCCCAGGCCAGGCAGGAACAATGCTCCAGTTCATGGAAGTCCAAAGGATCACATAGAGACTAGCTTGCTTACATAATAGGAATGATCAGTTTATGCCTCCCCCTCCAAGTTGCCAGCCATATTGTTCTGCGGAGTCATGATGCCTCCTGGTGCCTCCATCATAGGGCAAAGTGGTCCAGAATTGAATTAATAACCAGCACAATTGCTGATATTTATTGAGCCATTTGTCCTGTATCATGTTAAGGTCCTGTTTTAGTGAGGGTTTCTATTGCTATGAAGAGACACCATGACCATGGCAACTCTTATAAAGGAAAACATGTAATTGGGGTGGCTCTCTTACAGTTCGGAGATTCGGTCCATTATCATCATGGTGGGGCATGGTAGCATGCAGGCAGACATGGTGCTGCTGGAGACGTAGCTGAGAGTCCTACATCTTGCAGGCAACGGGAAGCAGTCTGTGACACTGGTCGGTATCTTGAGCATAGGAGACCTCAAAGCCTGCCCCATAGTGACACACTTCCTCCAACAAGGCCACCTCCACTTCACCAAGGCCACACCTCCTAATAGTGTCACTCCCTATGAGATTTTGGGTGTCAATTGCATGCAAACTACCACAGGTCCTTACAGAAATTCTTATCCTTACTCTGCCTTGCAAGTGGAGAAACCAGGGCAGAGAGATTTAAAATGACTCACAATGGTCAAGTAGGATGATGGTTCAAATGTGGGCAAATGCTTTGAAACATCTTCCAAAGCTGAAGTACAATTCTACTCTCTTGGTCTGAGCTGGTTGTAGAGACAAATTATACTGAACACGGTGTTGTCTGAGTCATGTGGAATGCTCCCTGGGCTTGCATTCACACATTTTCCTATTTTAACAGGTTCTCCCTCTCGGAGATGCACACAGCTTTGAAGTGCCTCAGCCAAGTCATCAGTGCACAAGTTTTGAAGGCAGACCATCATACTCTACCATTCTACCCTTCCTGGTAGCAAAGGAGATTGTCTGAGAAGCTGCAAGTCTGACAATCAATGCATACTCAATAAATATTTCTCTCGAGCTGCATAAAAATACAATCTATTTCCAGAACCTCAACAGTCCAATGATGGCAAAAGCCACATCAGCTATGTAGGGCCACTCCTTTTCTAAGAGATTCTGAATTAGTGCCGGTTGAGACATTTTGCCTGACCTTTCTTTTTAAAGGCTCCAGACAGAGTTAGTCTTATCTGTCAGCACATTACTTCAGGCAGGGCTGTTATATCATTAATCAGATCACAGCTTCTCTTAGGACCATTTCTGCTCTGAGGATACCCTTAACCACATTGGATAGAGTGTCAAACATTATTATCTTTTTATCATCTATTACTTTTGGGCTAGGAGTAAAATACAAACAATTCACCTCCTTAACTGGACCTCTTTGGCAAGTGGTTATCTCCCATGAGAATTGCTGGGACTCATTTTCAGAACATTTTGTCTGTGGCCATCTTATTATTATAACTAATTTTGATGACCCCAACACTGGGCTGAGTCAGTGGTAGTTCTTGACTCTCTCCTACACCTGCAGTTAGAAGTGTGTTAGTCTTCCTTAGAAACTGTTAAGTGGTTTTCAACACGTGACCATTATTTGACATAATCTCACAGGCTATAGAAAATATACTTTCTCCAATACCTACTTTTTAGTATCAAGATACTTCGTATATATTCTATTCAGGGGTTCAGAAAGTCCTTGGTGAAAGGCTTCCTAACTACTTAGATCTAAGGGAGAACGGCAGGGTGTTGAGATTTTCACCACTGGGGCAAATATCGGAGAAAAGCATGATAAGAGTTTGGGTTTCTGTTGCTCATGTTTTCAGGGGTCACAGGCCATGGCTGGACGGTTGTGTTGTTTCTCGGTGGTAAAGGTGGTAAAGTAGAACATCATAGGTTGAGAGGTGAAGCTGCTCACTTCACAGTGGCCAGGGAACAGAGAGCCAGGGTCAGACCAGGGCAAGAGATAACCCCCAGGCTATCCAGCTAGGACTGGCATCCTGAAGTGTCCAGCACCTCCCCCAACAGTATCAACCAACTGGGGGCCAAGCCTTTAACACTTAAGCCTGTGGGGGATATTTTATTTAAACTGGGACAAATGACCTTGAGGATATGGAAAGAGAGTGAAGAAGAGTTACCCTGACTCTGCAATTTCAACACGTGTCATCTTTTAAAGGACAGACACCGCCGCTTCTTTGCTGCTACCTCTGTGGGCTCTCTTCACAGCAGCCACGGGGCTCCTCTGCCTCCACTCCAGGTAGAGTTAGCGCCCCCTAAGTTATACAGTGCTTCTCACTCCTGACCCTGGCCTCGCTTGTCTCCCAATAACTCCCGTGGTTTCCACTCTAGTAATACCTGACAAACATGCATCCCAGCTTCACACCCCTTTCCAACTCAGTCAATTCTCACTCTTGAAGTATCCAGCTAAGTGGCATCTGATGCGGGATATCAGCCTCTCACCCAACCTGATCTCTGCTCTTGGCCCTTGTCACTGCTGGAGTTGATCTCCCACTCCGTGTCCTAGGTATTCTGAAGAGAGCCCAGGCTCTGGCCATGGTATTCTGGCAGTCTTTGTCGAATGCTTCCTTTTCCTCTATGTAATACACTCACAGACCTCATCGGAGAAGTTTCCATGTGCTGCGGATGGCAGTTAATGCAGAAACTCATAACTGGTCAAAATACAGACAGGCAAGGTGTCTGGGGGTCGGGGGGGGGGGGGGGCCTCAGCCGCAAATGGGATACCTGGATGACAGCCACAGCCTCCAAGGCTCAGGACCATTGTGCAAGTGGGGTGGAGAGCTTGGAAGAGCCAGAGGCTGGGGAGAACTGGAGTGTGTTGGCGTCTTCTAGACACGTCAGGACGGATGAACGAGTGAACTCGCAGCAGCTGATCTTGGCTGCACGATACCTGCACACGCCAGTCGACATGCCGGCATGGACGAGGAGGTGCTCATGAACCCCAGCTCCTAGGTAAGGAGCTGCCGTTAGCGGATGGCTTCTGATGGAAGGAGACTAAGTTTTCTTCGAAGATGTGGACCCTGGTAGGTTGGTACAGTGGGTGGCCACACACCCACACTCCGTCCCAACTGTACAAACTGAACTCGGTGGGTTATCTAACAAAGGAGGGGGCATGAAGCTGGGAAGTGGTGCAGAGGTTAGGGTGGGTCTGGGAAGAGCAACAGTGAAGTCCATCCATATACACTATATGCATTATGAAACTCTCAAAGAATTAATAAGCATTTTTTTAAGAAAGAAAGGAGGTCACGTATGCAGAGTCCTCCCCCTCCCTCTTGACACCGTGCTCACTTAGCCGATGCGGTTGTTAGTGTGTAGCTGAATCAATGGCTAAGCTCACCTATTCCTGGCAACAATCAAAGAGAGGAAGGTTGGCAGATAAGAAGTACAGAAAGACAGAGAGAAATCAACAAAGACTCTTCCAACGGGTGGGAAAGCAAGCGAGCCAAAGCAAAGGAGACTAACAAGAACGTGAAACAAAGCAAGGGAAATCTGCAAGCCTCCCCGGAGCCAGGCGGTTCTTGCTAGCAAAGCGGCAAATTCCCTCTCCTGTGTCCGCTAACGACCAGACCAGACAGGCCATCGGACAGATGCAAGACCAGCCCTCAGACTACCGACTGGTTTGGGGGCTTGAGTCCTCAGTTTCTCAGATTGCTTCATAAAGTATTTCTAGCAGATCCATGAGATACCCCTCGCAGCTCTTCCCCATTTACTCTTTCATCCCCTCTCCTGACCCAGGACAAAGGATATGGTCTCAGTTTTACATATCAGAATCACTGAGCAGAGGGCCTTTGCAAAACCAGACTACCTTATATTCAGCAACACCGCCACCGGGAAGACAGAGGCAGCCATTTTACTGGAAACTACCTTTTTAACATGTCTTCATTGTTTGTATTGGGTCTACATTGGAAATCAGAAAATGGGGCAGAAGGCTTCTGGGTATCTGTTGATTATTCTTTGAATAAAATTGGCCAGAATAAACTTTCTTAAAATAATGGCCACACACAACACACAAGCTGTACTTTGTCCCTCTTGCCCCTGCTGCCTCCTCTGCCTCCTCCCCACTGCTGCCAATTTTCAGCTAATAGTTCCTAGAATCGAAGCCAAACACTAAGAGAGCTGATATTACTGTTCTCCTGTAGCTGATTTTTTAAAAGGTCTTTTAAAATACAGCCATTTCCCCCAATTCTTTGTTGATCAGAATTCTGCCTAGAAAACATCTTTCAGAAATATCTCTCAAAAGATTATTTTAAAATACTGGTATTACTTACTTTAGGTGCCTTCTGGTTATAATATACACACACACACACATATATATACACATACATATATATATGTGTGTGTGTGTGTGTGTGTGTGTGTGTGTGTTGCCTTAGTATTGTCTTAAAATACCGTAACGCCAAAGTAATGACTAAGTGATTAGGGTTTTGTACACTACATGAGCAAGATCACAGGCTGTGAGAAGAGGGAGAAGAGGAAGAAGAGGGCTTCCTGAGGAAAGACCTGGTTTATTGATGAGGAAACCAAGTCTGAACTCTACCCCAGATGTCCTCGTTCTTCATCTAGAACCTTCTCTATCACTCCTAGAATCAAGCAGAGACAACAGAGCTGTTGTATTTTATCTCCTCTAATCTAACTCAAGCAACATAACAGCATCCAGAGGACGCCCATTTCATGACCTGAATTGTTCAGTAATTTTTATGTCTGAACCCATTTGAGTCACAACATCATTATTCCCACCTTACCCACAGAGATGCTACCCTGCCAGAGTAATCTACACGAAGTGGCAGGTGACAGGCATAGGACAGGACTCCAGATACTCACACGTTATAATGAATGGCCTCTCTGTAAGTCAGGATGCTCTCTTGGGTCACAAGAGCATAGAAATGCCTACTCCCCACATCTGAGTGCTGAGATTTCAATGTCATTACCACAGCTTTGCATCATCAGACTATCACAGTAATAACGTATTTTCAACCCCCCTCCCTTGGAATTATCTAAATAACAGTAATTTTATAATGACATACAGATATGAGCATTGCCACTATTTTGCAAACTACCCCAATATAAAAAAGTATTAAAATTCTGCCCCAAACTGCTGATAAAGTAATTATAAACAAGAGCACCTGCCACATTGTATAAAAATACAGAGAAGTGAAAAGAAATTTCATAATATACCAACTCACTGACCAGATCTTTGGAGCTTTATATACACTGCATTGAATCTAAATATAATTCTTGTTTTTTTTAAACACAATTTAATGAGTATCTGATATTCTGTTCTAGATAATAGAAACAATTAGCCTGACAATTTATAGAGACGTCTTTCCACTGGCAAAGAGAAGGCTTCCCAAAGCCTTAAAATTACATGCAGTTTAGGAAACAATAGATAATGTGGAAGACTTTGAAAGTCATGACTAAGGTTTCTTTACAAAGACATAAACTTGAAACTGATTAATGAGAATTCTATCAATGACATGCTCTCATTTACCCTTGAAAATAGTAAAGGAAACAGTGGCTCAGGCCTGTTCCTGTTATTCAGCACCCCTGCCTTGTGTACTGTGTAGTATCTTTGAGCCCGTACACTGGCCACACACATACACCTATGTATGTGACTGCAAAAACAACCATGTTTCCTTGGGTGATAAATGTGTAAGTCTGTGTTATTAATAGCTAGACACCCTGGGGTAAAAAGTAAGAAATTTGCAAACAAACGAAAGAAGTCAAGAAATTTATAAATTTATATTCATAATTTCCATTTCCATCTGGACCGGTAAGAATTCAGCAGATTTTACACAAGTCAATATCAGCATTTCTGATTCTAAAATTTTCAAGCAGTGAGGAGCTAACTATGAGGTGGGTGGACTGTAGCCATAGAAAAGAACGGCTAACCCGGGTTCACAGAGCACCAGCCTCTACAGAATCTGACAGGAGCCGGCCTTGTGTGGACGAAGGGCAGATGAGAGGGGTCCATATCTCTAACTTACTAGGCACTGCCGATCTAACTTCACACAACCTTCAACTCACAGATTTTACGTTGTTTTGCTCTTCCTCTGACAGAAGCAGACTGAGAAACAGGTCATCTACTTCTAGTAATTGACTCTCTTGGTAGCCTGGCTTCTGTTGTCAGTGGGTCTATTAGCAACTTGCACATCACCATGACCAAATTACCTGGCCCAGAGAACTGAGGAGAGAAGAATCATTTTGCACATGAATTCGGAGACTTTCAGTCAGTTGATCACAGTGGGCAGGCCTGTATCTGTGATATATAGAGTTATAGAAACAAATACATAGTTTTAAAAAATAAAGTCTTTAAAGAGACAGTAAAGGTAGTATAAAAAATAAGCCACGTAAAGATGACTACCACACAGAGAATCTGGATTATGTTCTCTTTGATATTCGTAACTACAGAAAAACATTTGATTGTAAAAGCTGTTGAGTTATGCCAAAATGTATATTTTAAAGGTACCTTGACTTCAAAATTTGGATATAAGGATATGTTGCTTTGGAAAAGAGTCTCTGCTCTTGTTTCCACAGAAAGCCAGAGACTATGGATTTGTTCCAGATTAAGATACATCAGGTTTGACCAGCCAAGACCCCCTGAAAGGTCTCCAATGACACCATGGCCCAGATGATTCAACATCAGGAATGGTTTCAAGTCAACTGGCTCAGATATACAGCCTCACGGACTACTCCATGATCCTAAAATTTTCTTTCTGTCTCCAGAAGATACAGCGCCCCCCTCCAGCAGGAAGTAGTAAGAGAAGCTACGCCCAAATTCCCAAATATACCAAGCTGGCTTTAGAGATGGAATTGGCTCACTCCCCCTCTAAACCCAGTCATATTGCTCAAAAAAAAAAAAAAATGGTTAAGAGATTCTTGTGTCCCAAATCAGAAGAGCCCTCTGGTGTGGGACAGAGAAAAAACAATATTTTTATTTAAAGCAGGTTGATTATAAATACAATCTCTTTCTAAAGAAAAAAAGGGGATAGTTTAGATATGATAGGATGAAAGGGTAGATTAATGAACCTACTTTTAAAGAGTAACAACTTGTTTAAAATGTTTTACATTGCTATAGATTTTAGTTTATTGATACAAATTTAAACTTAATTTTGTTATACTGTATATATATTTCTATTCTTGTTTGAAATATTATGTTTATGTAACTCATTTAAAATTATAATGGATAATTAAAAAATAGATTAATAATTAGTCATCTATGATAATCATATTTGTAGCCATGTTAATTAAGTCTTCTAGGTATACATAGTTATATTTCAGATAGATAGATAGTCTTCAAACACTTCAAAGACCTACAGAATATGGCATTTAAAATGTTTTAAAAATTTAGACGTTCTGGACAATGAGACATGTCTGCTCCTGACAGCACCGATTTACTTCAGAGAGGAGGATGGGCATCGAAGACACTCCATACGGAGTTTATCTTCACCTTGACAAAAATAGCCATTTGGGCAAGAAACTGTTCTTGCCTGGACTGCCTGATCAACTGGACATGCAGGACCCATACAAAGGTGACCACTGAACTTTGCTTGACAAAATGGTCCTTCAGGTTCCTGCTTTGCAGAGAAATCTGCCAGACATTCTACAGGACACAGAAAAAAGTAAATAAGAGACTCTAGGCCTATGGGCTAAAGACAGATGCCCCAACTTTACAAGAGAACTTTGAATGACTGTCCAGGCTGCCAGCTGTCTCTGTCTACCCTACAAGACTCCTAAAAGTTGCTTATATCCTTCTCCATTTCTCAGGTAATAGTATATCCTTCTGAGGTCTTTGATGTGGTTAAAGACTAGATACTTACAATTTTCCTTAGTTATAATAAAAGATAAGTTAGATATAAAACCTTAAACTTACAAATATAAGATAGATAGGATCTCTTCTTTAATATTGTAACTGTAATTCTTGCTTGATAATTGTTTTGTTATATGTAATTTTACTATGTTAAAGTTAAAACCTTCCTTTTTAAGAAAAGAAAAGGGGAAGTGCTGTGGGATGGTCTGTATGTCAAGTGTGTTGCTGATTGGTCAGTAAATAAATCACTGATTGGCCATTGGCTAGGCAGGAAGTATAGGCGGGACAAGGAAAAGAATTCTGGGAAGTGGAAGGCTGAGGAGACACTGCCAGCCGCCATCAGGACAAGGAAGATGTAAGGTACCAGTAAGCCATGAGCCATGTGGCAAAGTAAAGATTAATAGAAATGGGCTAAATATAAGAGTAAGAGCTAGACAATGACAGGCCTGAGCTAATGGCCAAGCAGTTTAAATAATGTAAGAGTTTGTGTGTTTATTTTATAAGTGGGCTCTGGGACTGGCGGGACTTGGTGGCGGGAGCTGGAGAGAAATTCTCTAGCAACAGGGCAGCTCTGTCCCTGGAAGCGGGACTGTCAGGTAAAGGCTGTCCCCATCACCATGAACCTGGAGGTAGAGTGGCTGGAACAAGAGGCAGCTGTAACCTTGAAAGCCCTGCCCCTGGTGACCAACCCCACCCCCAAAGTTCCGCAGCCTCCTAAAATGTCACCAAGGTCTAGGGAACAAATGTTCAAAACTTGAGCCCGTAAGGATGGTGCCTTTTCAGAACCACACTACAATGGGGAAAAAGTATAAGTTTTATTTCCCTTTGTCCATCAGAAGTCTCAGGAATGGACAATTTCCTGTGCTTGATGTATCCATAGCAAGGGGAGCTTAAATCCTATGAGGGCCCTCCCCAACAGATCGTCAGGAAGTCAATTTGGAAAGACATTATGGTTTCCATCTTAGTCCAAGACTCCTTGGAGGAAGAAGTGACTTGCACCTGGAAAGGCATCTCTCTGAGGACTTTAGAAACAGATCTGTTCCTTCTTCTGTCCTGGCATTGGGATGGACGGAGGGCAGAGAGGAAAAAGGAGTATGAAATACATAGACAAGGCTTTGGTCCCTGCTGTGCCGCCGCTCGAAAGAACTTCCATTCTTCGGACCCTCCTGGTTCCTGCCTAAAAACTACCCAAGACCCGTGCCTGCCTTGAGGGGTTGGTGTGAGAACAAGCTATCGAAAATACGAAGGACTTGGCTTCAAATTGGCAATCCCAAATGGAACATGTACAGAACAAAGATAGTCCTTGGGACCATGGAGGGGACAGGTCCTCCCCCGCTGGACTGGACGTTGAATGCTTTGTAAATTCTTTGGTCCCTCCACTGGGGCAAAAGGGCTGAAGACAGATGGAAGAGGGATGCGTGTTTTCTGAAGAGATATAGTGAGTGAGCCAAGTACTTGATCACTTGGACCATATTTAAGTAGCTCTCGGGCCAGGCAGGGAAATTTGAGCAGAACTCTGAACCAGGATGTGACACTGTGGTGCCAGGGGCTAACCTTGGAAAAGTACATTTCAGGGGTTTACTGAGAACTCCAAAGACTTTTGATGACCATGGCAGCTCAACTACAGTTCGGGACTGGTACCCCTGCCCAGAATACAAAGTAGAGTAAGCCCCGGACCTAACCCCAGGCCTAATCTCGGCCTGCAAACAATGGAGAGCCAAGAAATAGGGACCGCAAGCTACCAGGGTGGGAGTCATGTCTGTTTTGTTTAGCATTGAATGCTTGGTGCAATGCCAAATGCCCGCCTAAAATGACTCATGGGTGTTTTTTTTTTTTTTTTGAATAAAGTGTGTCAAGAATTGTTAGGTAAAGTAGATATGAAATATACTCTGAAACCTCACAGGTTGGAGAGGCACCAACAGGTTCACAGAGGAAATCAGAGAAGATCAAATGAAATACCACGTGGTTGTAAGTAAATCAGAGCAAGGCAAGACGTTTTTTCAAAGTGCAGAGGTGAGCCTTGGTACAGGGGAGAGAACACATATCCTCAGACCGATGCTCAGAGGTCTAGTCACACCAAGCTTGCATGTGATGGGGAATGATACGGGGGCGGGGGCATTGCCAGTGACCCCTGGGGAGAAAGCTGGGGCTGTAGGGCTTCATTTTGGAGACAACATCAAAATGGGAAAGCAAAAGTTTTGTTTCTCCTTTGTCCCAGCCTTCAGCATCCTCACCCTGTTCTTGTTGGATGTTTTCCTCAACACTGACTATCATGCCAGGAGTCTGGTGGGCACTGGAAATGTGCTGTGTGGATAAGTAAGTGAGCAAACTTGGCAGGCAGGAGAAAAAGAGGACCCACGGCTATTTTCAGTAACGGAAGAACTATGCACGCTTCCAGGTGCTTTACACAACCCTGCTTTCCGACAACTTCCACAAGTGGACAGACTGCTGGAGTTTCAGGCACGTAAAGGATCAACGGGATTAAGCATGCTTCACCAAGTCAGCAGCTGCTGCAGTGAGGAGGTGGAACAAGAATCCACTGGAAGTACTGCATTCCTGGATCCAGGCATTCCCATGACTGCCTGGGGCTTCGCCCAAGCTCACTGGGATCCCCACGTGATAGGGCAGGGCAGGGCAGAGGCTGTGGCTCCGGTCATCCCACACTGTAATTCCACCTGAGTACCTCTGGTCGGCATTCTTGGGTACGAAGATTATGTACAAAGAAATTCGTGGAAACCCCGGGATATCGCAGGGGACAGCTAGAGCGGTTACCTGGTGAGTGCTGGCCAGGAGGCTGGTTCTGAGTTGCTGGGCTCGGGACAGTTGTCCCATCAGCCTTGAGTGCAACGGCCCCTAGCGGTGGCAGTGCACAGCAGAGCCATACCTGCTGCTCAGGACACTAATGGAACAGGGTTGCTTGATTTTTTGGTGGGTGGGGTGGGGTGGGCGGTGGGGTGAGGGGCTGTATTTCTTTCTTAAGACAAAGAACACTAAAAAAGACAATTAATACAGACAGATAAGGCCTCGCAGAGGAAAGACGGGAAGGCAACCAGGCAGGGAAGTGATTTTGAGAGGACTTTCCAGCAATAAAGAGCACAGTATGGCAACACTTCCGTTGTCACTAAACTCTGCAGTAATTACAAGTTGATGGTGAAGAGCGAGAGGCTGTGATCTTAAGCCCTTTTCGTGACAAAGGAGCTTTTCAGGACCCATTCCTGAGCCTTTCCTCTTAAGCAAACTGGACAATGAACTTCGTTCAGAGGTTCTGACTAACGGCCATGGCCAGCTGGAGACACAAATGGATTTCCTTCTCCTTTTAATACGGTAAAATGGAGTAAGCTAAATAGCCCCGAAAAATGAATAAACCAATGCTAAGGAGCAGGAAGGTGTGGAAAAGCAGGGCAATCGCTGGCCCAGGGATGGAAGACCAGGGCTCGTCACCCCAGACAAAGCCTCTTCTCCCTTCCTCCTTACTCATGAAAGGCTAGATGTACCACGTAACTCGGAGGACCTTGGCGAAGGGGCCACGTAAGGCTCCATGTGGCTGCTTCCCGAAGGCTCAGAGGGAAAGGCGCTGCTCTCAGCACCCCCGCAGGATCCCCCCATTGCTGTCACAGAGCCTTAGTGTAACACGGGCTGCCTGTGAGCTCTGAAGGGGATGACACTACCTCACGGCCCCAGGGAAAAGTCAGCTAATATGCTGAAGACGACAGCAGTGGCTGATGCTAATTAAGGAAATTACGCAACGGCCACCTGTAATAACACAAGAATTTTTTTTTTTTTTTTCGAGACAGGGTTTCTCTGTGTAGCTTTGCGCCTTCCCTGGAACTCACTCTGTAGCCCAGGTTGGCCTCGGACTCCCAGAGATCCTCCTGGCTCTGCCTCCAGAGTGCTGGGATTAAAGGCGTGCGCCACCACCGCCCGGTCAGAAAATATTTTTTACCTTATGGTATTAATCTCTATTTTTTAGGACAGTGTTGTGTGACTTCTAATACGGAAATAGGAACAAATGTCTGTTGACCCAGGATAGGGCACTGAAGACAGACACAAGGAATTAATCAGTTCACGTCTAGCTTGGTGAAGCAATGAGAAGCTTCTTAGGGTCACACACAGGAGCAGGACTGACTCAAGGGCAGCTCTGCTCCTCCAGAAGGCCCGCCTTAGCAGCCTCATCCCCGAACTCCTTGCAGGACCTGTAGGCAGCCCAGCTGGTTGGAGAGCTCATCACCTGAGGTGATTGTTATCCTGAATTCCCTGGTCTGTTGCTTATGATTTTGACTAGTGGGTCAGTTCATAATTTAAACCTGTCTCTTGTGTAGCTATTTCTTCTGAGTTGACATATTCTTTCCTGGAGGGAAAAGGTTGGCTGATAGATTCGGGAAGTAAAGGAAATTTACAAGGCTCAGAAAGTAAACAAAACTTACAAGGCTGAAGAAGTTCCTGAAACAAGATTCACAAGGCTTTTTCCTGAGGTTATACAAGCAGTAACCAATTATCAAGGCCCTGGGTTAAGGGGGAGTTCAACAGTGTGACCAATAAATGTTAGATACTTAAAAAAAAAGATTTAACGTATTTTATTTTTTGTATATGAATGTTTTGCCTAGATGGATGGATGTGTATTGTGTATGTAGTGCCAGCAAGGCCAGAAGAGGGTCACACATCTCCCAGAACTGGAGTTACAGATGGTTGTGAGTCATCATGTGAGTGCTGAGAATCAAACCTGGGTCCTCTGCAAGAGCAACCAGTGTTCTAAATTGCTGAGCTATCCTCCCACAAGTACAGGATGCGTCATGAGTCCGCCTGTCGTCCTGTGCAGCGGCCATGTTAGTCTTCTCTGTATCATTTCAGTTCTATGAGCTGTCCAAATAAATGAGCACTGCAGACTTCATTTCAATCAATTTATTTTTTATTAAAATAATAAAATATTGTAGAATGGGAATCTATGATAGAAGCTTACTATTTACAGTTGTCACAGCCAAGAGTTCTCAGATTAAGGTGTTGGCAGATTAAAGGCCTTGAGGGCTATTCTATTCTCACTACTACTCAAAAGGTGAAGGAGTGAGGAAGCTTCTTTTAGAAGGGCATTAATCTTCTTCAAGAGATACCCATCTTATGGAATCACCTGCAGAAGGTTCCCCTCTCCACCCAGTCACCTTCAGGGTTCAGTTTCTGCATATAAATGGGGGTGAGGGACGAATACATAAGGCATTAGAATACTGCATTCAAATACTTCCCTCCACTCACAGCTCTGGACCTAACACCTAGTGACTGGGCATTATTTGTGTCTGTCACTGTGGCAGACTGTTTGGCATGCACAGATTATTTAATTCCCCCAAAAAACCTGTCCCACCTTACTACAGTCGGTGATCACCCCACTTTACAGCAGAGGAAACTGATGTCTTGAGAGACTAACTTTCCCGGGGCCCCAGAGCCAACAGACAGAATTCAAATTAGAACAGATAACACAATCACTACCTATGCCGGGTAAAGAACACCATGAGGCCCTGGAAAATTGCAAACGATACTGCCCAGAGATTAAAAGCACTTGCTAATCAGCTCACAACCATCTATAAGTCTAGTTCCAGGGGATCCAGTGCCCTCTCCTGGCCTCTGCAGGCATCAGGCATGCATGTGGTGTACTTATATATAAGCAGGCATTTAAACACCCATACCTATAAAATAAAAATAAATCTTTTATTTTTTGCAGTTACTATTGAGACTTAGCTGCAAAGTTAGATGGGTGTATCAGGAGCTTCCTCTTCCTGCCCCCACCCCAGGCATGGATGCCTACATAAGTACAAAGGAAAACCACAGTTCCAGGTGCATGGCTATGATTAACCAGGCCTGTTTTTCTGGCCCCTCCGAACCAAAGGACTACCTGGGGCTCTGGAGCCTGGACAAATAATCCTGGCAGCACAGCCAAGCAGATGAAGAAGATGTAGGCCACCCACACAGCAATCAAGAGTTCCTCTGGGCAGGCCAGGAAATTACCATTGTCCCTGCTCTGTATCAGCGCTAAGCCACTAACCGAGCCCCAGCAGGGGCAGCATCAGTATCAGTGTGCAACCAGGCCCTGGGCCCAGTGGGCCAGCAAACCCCACCGACAGGTCAACACCCACATGTTCCAGCTGCAGCAACGCCAGAGAGTGCACAATCGCACACAGGAGAGTTAAAACATAATTACCTCATGAAATTGGGCCGCTAAATCTCACTGGCCCTGAGTGTGAAGAAGACAGATACATGGGCGAAAGTGCGAGATGAACTGGAGGGATCTGGGAGTGCCTGGCAGGGTCACCTGGGTGGCCAGAGACTCTGGATCCTCTTGGGCAGTGTGTGAAACCCAGATCTCAGCTTCTACAGAAAGGTCTGCATTTGGGGAACCTTAGCTCTTGTTTAGGGGACACTTGCCCTATCTTTGTTACTTCCAGTCTGCCCACGCATGGCTACCTGAACCAGCTGTGACACATGACAGTCACTTCCCTGGTGGAACTCAGAACTGGAATCAGGGAGATCTAAGGACCAGAGGGCGGCTACTCCCGCAGAACTATGGTTGCCCCCACAAGTGACAGTCTCCCTTTCTCCACTGGAAGTTTGCACAGGACCCGGGCTTTGTTGGGGTGCAGTCCAGCATCACCCTTTACACAGACAATTCTATACTCAACCCCAGAAATCGCCATTGCTCCTGCTAGGAGCTCTCCAGAGAGGAAAGTCTCGGTTGCTCATCTCTTTTGGAAGGCTTTGAAATAAATCATGATTCTGACGTGCTCCCGGAGCGCTCATTGCCTTACGAGGCACGAGTGGCTATGCCTCACCTTGTGGTCGGCTCTCTAGCTGGAGAACAGTCTGACAATTAGCACAGCTTAGTCAGGAAGGAGCAAAGTTAGCTCGTGTCTCAGAGCCCTCGCACGTTAAGGGTGTCAAGACTAATGAGTTATTTTCCTTTCCATATTAGAAAACAGATAAACGTTAACCAACTGGTGTCATTGAGTGTCAGCAACATGACTCAAAACATGTAGAATGTTTATTGTAGGCACTGCTTAGGCAAGGGGATGGAGAAAGAAAAAAATCGAAAAGGCGAGAAAGAAGAGGGAGCCTACCCCAGCTCCACGCACAGCACCCTGCTTGTGGTCCATCGCCCTGATAATCAGGAAACACCTAGTCCAAGGGGAGGGTTAATTGCTCACTCCAGGTCCACTAGCTTTCTTGACATCTCTACTGTATGCCTCTGACTTCACAGGCAGCTTTTGCTTTCAGGGACAGATCTGTTTCTGTGCATGATTAAAGGCTGCTGGTTCCTTGGGTAAGTTCAGAAGTGCAGAAGATGATGAGAAGCATTCTAATTACAAGCGATTCAGCCTGGCACACAGAACTCTCCACCTGTCCAAGTCCCAGACTTCTGACCCTCTCCAAGATGGCCATCTGCTTCTGCAGCAGCAGCATGGGGAGGAGCTACCCATGCAAGTTCCCACAGAGAGAGAGAAATCTGGGCCAAATGCTTAGTGCTAACAAGGTCTTAGTTCTGTTGAGATACTCAGTGGCTCTGGTTTCGGAGCAGGGGAAAATGGGGTAGTGTGAGGGAGCTGACAGAACCCGATTTCAGTCCATCTTGCTGGAATGTGGGAGTTACAAAGGCTACTCTTGTTCCCCGCAGGTTTTCTGGTGCAGGCCAGGGTGGGCTGGCTGTTACAGTCCTCTGAAAGGATCTAACTGGGTTCCTGTGTTGGCTTTCCTTGAGTGGCAGGCCACCCCAGAAGCCTCTGAAAGGAGGCCCTGAAATGTTAAAAAGTGAGTTGGCAATCCCTTCCTTCCAGGCTGCCAGGCCAGAGAAGAGGTGGGGGCATTGTTGCTGGAGGCACAGAAAAGGGGGAGTACAATGTCTGCTTGGTATCATGAGTCAACTGGTAAAGTGCCCCCAGTGGTGACCCCACAGGTCAAAGGTCAGGCAAAGGGCGAGAAGATGGGCAAGGAGGGCAAGGTGGTGCACCGGTCTGGAAGGCAGACGTGGCCTAGCCAGGCTGCCACAGCTATCAGGGATCCTAGGTGCCCCCTCTGGTGAGGGCAAGGGTTGGCTATTTCATCCTGTAACAGAACCTTGGCGGCAGTAACTTGACATTTGAGTCTCCATGGCATGGCACCTGGCTAATGGCTCACGGGTACGTGCTCAGCAGAGAGTAACTCCTTCGTCAGACTTGGGAACTATGTGTACTCAGCAGCGAAGCTGTGAAGTTTGGGTTCTGCTCACTCCTCTGCTAACCACTCAAGTTCTATGAAAGTTTCTCTGAGGCTACTGGGTATGGGATGAAATTCAGTTTTACGGTAAGCTTGGGCTCAGGATTAGAGATGGGTTTAGAACAAGCACGATATCCATCACACGAGAAAAGTGCTTCCCTATTTGTTAAAAAAACAAAGTCAAAACCAAAAAAAAAAGACAAACAAAAAACCAAAAACCAAGAAAAGAAGAAGAAGAAGAAGAAGAAGAAGAAGAAGAAGAAGAAGAAGAAGAAGAAGAAGAAGAAGAAGAAGAAGAAAAGAAAAGAAATAAAAAAACAACCCACATAGAAGGAGACTGGCACACCCAGTTATAACTGGGATTCGTATTTTTCCTTAAAAAAACAAAAACAGAAAACAGAACAAATCTTCCCCTGGGAGCTGAAAGCAGTGTGGCACACATACAGTACCTTCTCATTAACATGAGGGAGAACCACAGCTTTAAGATGAAGCCATTCAGTGAACGGAAGAAAGAGTAGCTCATCTCCCGCGCATACGGCACCAGGAACCTTTAGAGATTAGAGCATGAAACCCCAACAGAGCTGGTGGAATCCAAGTCCCCACCATGGAGGGAAGGAAGGAGAAACACCCAGTGTGCCTGGAACCCCAACACGCTGTGAGGACCTGGCTCGATTTACCAGCGGATGAAAGCAGCTGGTGCTGCCAGCCGCTCACTGAGCCGTGACTGGCCTCGCTGGCAAGTGCGCCGTGGAAGAGCTGTGGACTTGGAGGAGTGAGAGACACGGCAGGGGCATGACAAAGGACACTCGGCCTCGCTCACCAGTCTTTGTAAGCAGATGTCATCGCCATACTCCCTTGTTGAAAGCATTAACAGCAAAAATGCAAACAATGTATTTCCAAGTGGATCACACTGCAGAGAAATACATCAGTCAAATTCGAATATCTAGAAATAGACTAAAGCATATAAAGCAAACAAGAAGAGACTGAAAACATAAATCATAATTGCTATGAAAGCTTATACAGCTCAGATTAAACACCAGAAAGGCTACAGAGGATTACAGATTGCATGAACGGATGAATGAAACTATCATTATTAACATGTGGAGCACTTCACAGAGTAACTACAGGAAAGACTTCATTCCTCACTCTAAAGAGGACAATTTACTAGACTATATTATATTATAGGCTGGAATACAAAGTAAGCATAAAAATGTCAAAGGACTGAAATACATGATGCATTTTTGATGCAAAGGAATAAAAAGATCACTGAGAAATATTTTTTTGTAAATATACATAAAAAAGCATAAAAGGTCACTATGGAAATTAGAAGATACTTGAAGTGAAATCAACCGATGGTGGGGAGCTCAGCCCCAAGAGATGCATCTGCACCACAGCTCCCACATCACAATTACAACTGCATCACAGCTCCTGCATCACAATTACATCTGCATCACAGTTCCTACATCACAGATGCATCTGCATCACGGCTCCTGCATCACAATTACATCTGCATCACAGCTCCCACATCACAATTACATCTTCATCACAGCTCCTGCATCAAAGACACATCTGCATCACAGCTCCTGCATCACAGCCCCCACATCACAATTACAACTGCATCACAGCTCCTGCTTCACAGACACAACTGCATCACAGCTCCTGCATCACAATTACATCTGCATCACAGCTCCTGCTTCACAGATGCATCTGCATCACAGCTCCTGCGTCACAATTACATCTGCATCACAGCTCCTGCTTCACAATTACATCTGCATCACAGCTCCTGCTTCAGTCGCATCTGCATCACAGCTCCTGCTTCACAGACACATCTGCACCACAGCTCCTGAATCACAGACGCATCTGCATCACAGCTCCTGCATCACAGACGCATCTGCACCACAGCTGCTGCATCAAGCACACATCTGCATCACAGCTCTAGCATCTATGGCTCAGGGAACATCTCAGAAGATGGGGTGGAAAGACTGTAAGAGCCAGACTACCAGGAAATCTGCTGTGAAATGGTCTCTCCTAAAAATGGCTCCGTGAGCAAGACTAGAACAACAGCAGTATTAATGGACATGCTAGTGTGATGCTGGGAGGAGTTCCCATCCCTAGACCAAGATGTACAGGAATTAAGGACCTCAGGGAGAAGGGAAACCAGCCTCTCCCCAGGAAGAGCCTCCTTATTGGTTATCCAGTGCAACGGTCAGCCTTGAAACCAGACACATACAAACACAGAAACGGACTTGTATATTCTTGTGCACACACATACACACGCAACAATAATAATCAAAGAAAAAGAGGCTACCAACTTGAGTGGGGAGGATGTGGGAAGGGCTTGAGAGAGGGTAGCTGAGAAGACAGGCATAGGGAGAAAATGGAGGGGAAGTGGTATAATTCCATTTTAGTTAAAATATATTTTTAAATTAAAAAGTAAATGGAATAAAAAAGATAATGAAGACATAACATATACAGATCTATATATGTAGGTAAATGTAGAAGGAATTATAGATTAACATGTCAAATGTTATATATAAATGAAAATATCACTGCAGGACAATGTTTAGATATCAATTATATAGTTCCATTTCACCAAGGTAGAAAAAAAAGACCAAATAAAATACAAAGTAGAAAGAAGGAACTAATGAAGAGAGAGCAAAAATAAAGGAAATAAACAAAAGGACAATAAAGAAAATCAAACATTTAAGATGATTCTTTGGAAATGGTGAGCTCAAAATAAGAGAGTCTCCAGAATCCATCACCAGGTAACAGGATGATGAGCAGAGCACCACGACATTAAGTCCGGGAATGGAGTCACATCTAGATTGAAATTTACCAAAGCAGACATAAAAAGAAATGAAGCCTTGATAATCTAAATCAGATCTAAAAGATAACAGTATATAAACTGCAACTTCCAATAATATAAACTATAAATAGAAAACCCAATTAAGAGAAAACAATGTCCGTTAGAAAGGGGCCTGGAAGAAACACGGCCAACGTGCACAAATTAATTCCATTTCACTGTAGAGCAGCACAAAAATTTAAAAAGTAATATTTTTGTATATCCATACTAAAGAACTGTAGCATAAAAATACAAAGTTATAGTTATCCTCGTAGGGGAGAGTTATCAAAAGCTGTTTGGAAGACAGTAACCCCTCCCCCATTAGAAAATACTAATATACTAGGATTTTGATGATCAGAAATAAATTAATTCATAATACATAAGTACATGATTCATACTAATACATAAGTAAATTACTTTCCTGGTGGCAGAACATTTATATAAATTTCATCTTTTATATAAATGTTCTGTAACATTTATATAAAATATAAAATCTCTGAAAATTTTAGACTAGCTCAGATTCAGTTTTTAAATATACAATTCTAAACACTTTGCCAGAAAATTATATATCCCCTGAAGTGAGCAAATGTTTCACATGAATACTTTTGATCCTATCTAAAATTTCCTCCAGTTCAGCTCATGTTTATAAGCTTAGTATTATGACGAGTTTTTAGTTATTTTCACTGCAAATGTTTTTATTTTAGTATTCACTGGCATCAATGTTAGCTGGATTTGATAGATTGGCATGCTATTATTAATGCAATTCTTAGGCTAGTTTTTCAGCTGACATGTTAATTTTATATTTGGACCTATATTATAACATCTATTTTCAAAAGTAATTTGAGTATAAAAGTATTTTCATAAATATATGACTGATAATCATACCTAAATATAATTATGACCCCCCAAATGACCATATGTAGGGTTGGCTATACTCATCAACAGCATATTTAACTTAAAAAAAAAATGGCCTGCTGGGTGGCAGTGGCGCACACCTTTAATCCCAGCACTTGGGGGGCAGAGGCAGGCGGATCTCTGTGAGTTCGAGGCCAGCCTGGGCTAGAGAGTGAGGACCAGGAAAGCCTTCAAAGCTACACAGAGAAACTCTGTCTCAAAAAACCAAAATAAATAAATAAATAAATAAATAAATAAAATAATAATAATAATAATAATAATAAAAAGGCCTGAGGAGGCGGCTCACTTGTTAAAAGTACTTCTGAAGGAAGCATGAGGAGTTGAATTTGGATCCCATCATTCCTGTAAAAAGCCAGGTCCAGTGGCACGTGCCTGTAATCCTATCGCTGGAGTGGAGTTAGGAGGATCCTGGAGTCTTGCTGGCCAGCCAGCCAAGCTGTACTAGTGAGTTCCAAGCTGTGAGAGACCCTGCTACAAACTAAAATGGAGAGCAACAGAGGATGACGCCTGATGTTCACCTCTAGCTTTGGCGGTGAACATACCTGCACCCCTTCCCACACACAAGAAAAACAACCTGCTGCAAGAACTCAGTATTACTGACTCTCTGTCCCATTCTGCATTCAATCCACATGTTTAGAAGAGATAAAGCTTTACGTAGACAAACATTCCTAACTTGGACAATTACCATCACTCCACTGACAGCTCTCAGGAAAACATGCCTTACCTTCTGCTTTCAAAATAGCTTGCCAGGTGGTGGTGTTTCTAAATCTCAAAATCAATTAAGATCTCAATATTTGAATTTAAGATGTGCAAACTGGCATGTTACAGTTTCACTTTCTACAATTCTTTATCAAAAGTTTCAATTTACAAGTGGTAAATTCAAAGAGTAAAACACAGTGGTTTGACGGTATATTCAATATTACGAAGCCATCACCACTAACTCCAGAGTATTTCTACCTCCCTCCAAAGGGGCCTGTCAGCAGTCAGCTCCCATTGCCTTGTCCCTCAGTCCCTGTAAGCTGTTACTGTGCTTCTCGTTTCCACATGGGCTTCTCCCTCACACTTCATACATGTCCCACTTCATAGTCAAGCTAGATGGAGCCTTTTATGCTGGCGTCTTTCAATCAAGACTCGTCCACACTGTAGCACGTATCCAAACTTCACTTTTTTTTAAAAGGGTGAATGACATTGTTTGATGAACTTTTGGATTCTCTCCACTGTGGGTGGTTATAAATACTGCCATAAATATTTCTATAAAAGTTGTATATTAATCCCAGCACTTGGGAGGCAGAGGCAGGCCTCTGTGAGTTCAAGGCTGGCCTGGACTACAGACCGAGTTCCAGAACAGCCAGGGCTGTTACACAGAGAAACCCTGTCTCCAAAAGTCAAAACAGCAACAAAAAGTTCTGTGTAGATGTGGTTTTCTAATTCTCTTGGCATAGTGAATTGATAAGTCATATAGTGATCCCATTTAATTTTTTAAAAAGCCATCAAGTTATTTTCCACACCCATTTTATGCTCTTACCAGCATGAATGACATTTCAACTTCTTCATTCTCACACTAACTTACTGCCCTTTAAAAATCATTACTGTAATAGTTACCCTGGTATGTGTGAAACAGCGTCTCTTTGTGGCCTCAGCTTGCATTTCCCTAGTGACTACCAACATGGAAGTCTATCCAAGCAAGGGCTTGCTGGCCATTTCTGTACCTTGTTTTCATGGGCCTATTAGTCATTTTTTTGTATCTTCTTTGGTGAAATGCTTATGCAGACTGTACATATAAATAAAAACTCAGTCATATTGGAGTTGTACATTATATTCTCAAGTGTAATCTGCACCATAGGCCTTGTCAAATACTTTGCAAAGGGTTTTCTCCATTGTTTCCTCTCCTCCTCTACCTCCACCTCCAAGGATTTTTCTCTGTAACAGCCCTGGCTGTCCTGGAACTCGCTCTGTAGACCAGGCTGGCCTCAAACTCACAGAGATCCTCCTGCCTCTGCCTCCTGAGTGCTAGGATTAAGAGCCATGCCTGGCTTTTCATTTTCTTTAAAAAAATTATATTAATTCTTTGAGAATTTCATACAATGTGTTTTGATCCTATTTATTCCCCTCTCCTAGCTCCTCCCAGGCCCACCTCCACACCAACCCAATTTCATGTTCTCTCAGACCCCTTGAGTTGTGTTGTGTTGGCCAACTAATCTCGGGAGTGGGCTATGTCCTGGAGTGTGGGACACATACCAGAGGTCACACCATTAAAGAAAACTGACTCTTCTGCTCAAAAGCTAGCAGTTTATCAGCTAAAGGCTAAGTGTCCACCTCCCCGTCTATGCTGGGATTTTATGACTTGATTACAAGCCTTGCCCTTGAACACACATTTAAAAACATTTGATAAAGTCTATCCCCCTACCCATTGGGTATCATTAAAAAGAAATTCTTAATTAAGAGAGAGTGTGAGTGTGTGTCTTGCTTAATGCAATAGCACAAAGATTTATAACAAGTTTTGTCTATAAAAGTTTTGGTTCTTACATTTCAGTCTTCCATCTACTTTGAGTTCATTTTTAATATGATTTGAGATGAGTTGGATTTACAGTTGTTCTAGCCATTTGTGAAATGATCTATTGAAGAGTCTTGGCAGCCTTATTATTACTATTATTTGTAAACGTTAACTGTGTCTATACACAGGTTTACTTATGAACTCTAAATTCCATTTTAACCACAGTCCTGGTGCATAATAGTTAACATTTAAGTTTTCTGCTTTATGATTGTGGGAAAGTTATAAGCATTCAGTATAACTCACACTTCTAATTTTGAATTTGACCTCCTTGTGGGCTTCTGACATTCTGTGCCTGTCAATGTTGGACAGGAGCAGCAAGCCAAGCCAGCCCATAATCACCAGCACACGTTCCTGATGCTCTACACTGATGCTGTGTGGTTAAGTTCTGCTGCTCATATGGTTAGGTGGATGGAATATATTTCCAACTGGGCACTGTCATCTTACTCTGGGCTTATCAGGATGGAACCCCATAGTAGAGCCCATCCTGGTAGCAGTACCACATTGTTCTGAGTACTGTTGTACTGTCGTTGGTTTAAAGTTTTGGCTATTCACAGTCTTGTATGTGTCTATATAAATATTAGGAGCAGTCTGTCCTTTTCTGAAAGAAAAAAGAAGGCAGACGGAATTTTCATAGAGATTGCACTGATCTGGCCACTGGGGAGTACTGCCACCTTCAATCTCCAGTTCTGCCCACATAGCACACATTCCCATGCACCAAGCCACCTTTAATTAGGTTATAGTTATGCAAATCAATACAGTCCAAAATACAAAGCCTGGCATCAGCAGACTTGAGTGTTGTATTTATGCTGGCCTTCATAACGTTCCATTTCAACATGCTTCTCAGCTTAATACTGTACCACATCCTACCTGGACCTGGCTTCCCTCTGCTGTACTTCCTCCTGCTCAGTATTTTCCCAAAACACATCTGTGAGAAGTATAAAAAATACTACAAAGATTGTTGCTCCAGAAATAGTTTAATACATATTAAGAAAACCAGATAACAAGAAAAAATATATTTTCTCTTAGCAAACAAAATGCTAAGTGCGTCAATCTTTTTTTCACAGTAGAAATAAATTAGGCACAACGTAAGTACCTGCCTTGTATTATGCTGTTCTGATAAAAATATGCTACATATATTCATTGAAAAAACCAACAAGACAGATTGACATCACAATCGATAACATGTAGTTACTTTTGCTCTGAACAATCCTTATTAGTGTAAACACAAAACAGTTTGGGGGTGGCTAGATTAGGTGCATACTATGTGGTGAATACCCACCCTGAAACACAAGGCTTTCCACGGGCAGGCTGAGGCTGCCTGCACAGGAAGCCGACTGAAGGGTCTCTCCCCCTCTTCTCCAACCTTTCAGCTGAGTGTATATTTAAACACACATACAAATGTCTGCAAGGAACGAGGCTGCAGGTACGAAAATAAGCAGAAAGGAGACGACAGCCTCAACTTTGCTTTCTTCCAACAAACCCTTTGACACTTATCTGGGGGACAGAGACATGGGCTAGGTTCGAGAAGCTATTCATCACAAGGAAAGCAGTGAAGTCGTCCACAAAGGGACATTGATTACCAACAACTGCAGTTTAGATGTCACATGGTACTAACTTAGACCTCGTTGTACTTAATCCTGAAATCTTCCATTTGACTTTTTGCCTCCATTTATAATCCCAAATCAGTGGGACCTTTAAGCTGCTATGCACAGGCAGCTAATGAACAAGAGAACATTGCTACCAAGAGAAGAGACACAGCAGTACAGACTCAAGTCAATATTGATTTATCTCCATATTAGCTGAGAATGAAAGAAATTGACCTACGATCTCATACAAGGAAAACTCTAATCCTCAAACTTCAAAATAAAGACTCAGATTAAAAACCCAAACCACCCTTTGTTTCCAGGCACCAATAATCTGCAAATGCCATCAAGATCATCAGGAGAGCAGTGTCTTCACTTGCTCAGGTGTCCTGTGTAGGATGCTCTCTGGATCTTTGTATGCGTTGACTGGATTCATCACAGCTGCATGAACTTCCTCATAGGCTCTGCAGACCAGCTCAGTAGACTGCTTTACAATCTGCTCCCTACAGATGAGCAAACAAAACCAGAACATGACATAACCCCAAGCACTGAAGCTCACACATATGAATGATGCTGAATGATATGCTTCATCTCCATGCTGACCAGTTCCTACTAGTGGGGATGAGTAATTACTGTTTACTAAAGTCCTCCTCATTAATATGTAGCCTCCAAAAGCCAGGGGCTGCGTTTCATGCACTGCTTGGTCATTAGGACTAAGACAGTGCCTCACATGTAAATATTCCTTGACTTAGGGCAGGCTTACATCCTGATGAAACAAGGTAAAACCATGGGAGGAGAGAAATGCATTTAACATCCTTACCTAACAAACACTGCAACCCAGAATACTTTAAATGTGTTCAGAACATTTAACCTTAGTTAGAGTTGGGTCAAATCATCTGATAAAGGCAGTAAGAAATTATTTTAGTTGTCATACATGTTTATGCAATGAAGCTGCCAATAACAGACAATACTCTTTAAGCTGTCTTTCTGGGATCTATGTTCTTCTTGATAATAATGCCCACAAGAATACGTTTGTAAGACTATCTACAGACACAAGGCTGTGATTTATAGGTACAGTATGTGGATGGAAGCAGGAGAGAAGTCCATACCAAGATGTTAGGTCAACAGTACCTGGTTCAGATCTACCTTTAGTGAGTTAAAGGAACTTGCCAATTTTTCAAATTGCTAAAGATCTGTAATTTGCAATTGCAAAATAAGAGTAAAGGGAGAGAAGACATGCTGGTAAATGCTCTGCACACAGTGCAGTGACGCTGACTACTTTCTACTGGGAAGGAGGAGGAGGAGGGCTGACGGTTGACGGAGAGCAAATACGGCTCAGCAGTTCAGAAGACTTGTTCTGCCATGAGGAGGACTAGAATTCGGACCTCAGCATCCATGTAAACTGCCTAGAACCCCAACCCCAAGAATACCGGGACAAGAAGACTTTGGGGACTGATGGCTCCAAGGTTCACCATGAACATGTAAGCTCCAGGTTCAGGGAGAGACCATGCCTCAAAGGAATAAGCAGAGAGTGACAGAAGAAGGACTCCACTCACACTCACACCCAGATGTGCACACACACAGATCCTAAAACACAAGGAACTGGCTGGGAATCCACTTAGTCACATGAGGTTCATATGGTCTACTGTCTAGTGACTTTTCCTATATCTAACCGAGCTTCACAACAAGTACCAAAATAATGTCAACATTATTTTTCATAAGTGAAACAGCCCAAACCCATTATGGGACGGTATTTAACAACTGTTACATATACATTTGAAAACCATGTTTTGTTTTGTTTTTCCCCGCTTTGTTTTGTTCTGTTATGCAACAAGACAGAAGTGAGCTTTAGAAACAGTTTCTAGCTCATCACTCAGAGCGGGATGATGATGGATGTTAGGCTGGACACAATACTTATTACCCAAACTTCATACTTCATAATTTGCTGCAATCTGATTACAACATAAAGAATATATAGAATAAGGACTATGCTGCCACACAAAAGGTTTCAAATCAGAGAAAGGCACAAGACTGTATATTAAACATTACTTTTAAAATGCTAAATAATTGGCAAAAGTAGCATACTAAAAAATCCTATGTAGTAATTTAATTTTTGTTTTCAAGTCATTATAAAAAAATAGTGAAATTGAGTTATAATTCAGGCTATGTTTCTAAGCTAAACTGGCTTACAAATGTCAATAATTAACAACAGAGCTGAAAAACCACTAAAGGTCTTCAAAGGAGAAAACCAGAACAAAGCCGAAACACAGATAACTAAACAAAACCAGGCCGAGAGACCTCGTGAATGGTTTCTGTGGTATGATTTTCCTAAGGATAAGGAGATTCTAAGCAGTGTTGGTACGTGACAGCACAGGTCTTTCCCGTGCTGCTCGGGAGTTTGAGAAGCTGCCGAGACAGGGAAGGAAGGAAGGAAGGAAGGAAGGAAGGAAGGAAGGAAGGAAGGAAGGAAGGAAGGAAGGAAGGAAGGAAGGAAGGAAGGAAGGAAGGAAAACTGAGCATGCACTGGGGGAGGTAGAGTGGAGGTGGAGGGTGAACACAAGAGCCTGGAAGTGGCCCGAGAGAGGAGGGGAGAAAGGAGTTTCCTTCTCCCTGCCAGCTCAGCCACAGCCAGGAGCGCTAGAAGTGGGGCCCCTGCAGTGAGCCCACGGCCAACCCTCATTCAGAAACAAGAACTCGGACAGTGTGGGACGTGGAGTCACCACCAAGTCCACACACTCACTCTCACTAAATGTTTCCGGTGAATTCTACATGGAGTGGTGGAGAAAAACAATACTCTGAAGGAATTCCGAAGGGTGGAACTCAAGTTAAGGTGTGTCGCTCACTACAGGTACCTTGACTTTTTTATATGTCCTCTACAAAGTACTGATTAGATGAATCTTTGTAGACCACCTTCAGCATTTAGACTGTACTATTCAATTGACAGATGAGAGCATTTTAATGAGCTTGTCTTTTAAAAATGATATATTCATCTTAGTGTACGTACACACACACACACACACACACACACACACACACACACACACACACACACCACTGCACATGGAGGAAATGTAGTCCCTATATAAACCTGTTGGCTATTGCATGTTAGTGGTTACTTCTGTAGTACTCAAACAACTTTACCTCTATGTATTTTGAACTCTCTATTATCCCTCCTTTTTTATTTCGAGTAGAAACTACCCTGCAAGCTCACCCTTTATCTTGGAATGCCTATATAAGAGTCTGGTCTGTATACCATGTAAGTATCTGTCTGTCTGTGTACCATACTGTTTTTCTTCCTGCCTGGTGTCACATTATTTCACTAATTAGCAGTATCATGAAATAGTTTGAAATTATGAGAATCATTATAGTGACAAATTATTGGTGTCTAAAATGGAACAGCTTGAGGGAGTGTGTAGCTAAATCCAAAATGATCAGGAAATCACCTAAGGCCGGCTGTGTGCTTGGGTCCTCTTACAGGTGCGCCTCTCAGAAGTGCTGTGGAGTACTACTTCTAGCCTGGGCATGCACCTACCTGCACTTAGATGAATCACAGCCACGTTCACAGCTGATGGATGAAAAGCTACACTCAGAATGGTTTCTGTGGTATGATTTTCATAAGGATAAGAAGACTCTAAGCAGCAGACGGACTGGATGTCCATAGTGAGATAGTGTTCTCCAGACACAGCAGGGTCGCTAGCTGCTCCTATGAACTCATAGTGGCAAGGACTGTATGCATAGGTCCTGTACAAGGTCAAGCCAGCCAAGCCAGCATGGACAGCAGAGGAACACACTAAGCAAACTCCCAAGAACTACTGGCAATTGATGGCTGCTGGGGAAGGGAAAAAAAAAAAAAACCCAGACAGGCATGTATGAAATGCTCAATATTTAAAGATTATAAAAATGGAGGAAAATGTTATTTTAATAAAAGGTGTGGTCATTTATAAAGTTAGACCACTAACCACCTGGTGTCTCTGCTACCATGAAATCTTGGGATTAGTTTACTAAATGGTATTCTAATCCATTCAAGCTAATTTTCAAAAATCAGAAAACTCAGCTCTTGAGTGGATATAAAAATGAATATGTCACAATCCTAATTCATGTCAACACGGAAACTCCTAATGGTAAAGCTGGTCACAGAATACTTTGCTAAACCAGACAACACACACCCAGGATGGTGTGGCCTCAGGCCATTTATAGGTATTGAGAAGGAAGGCTCCAATAAAACAAGTTATGTCTAAGCAGGCTAATGTGCTATGGTACAAGGAAAATCATGACCTTTGGACTGCCTTTTTAAGCACCAGACTCTACCGCTTAACATAGCTACACAGTTTGAGACCTTTTAAGCTCCAAAGAGTAGAGTCAAGTAAAGGGTCACCTCCTCCACCAGTCTCTTTTGTGGGGCAGGGAGGCAGTCAGTATGACACCAAAAGATCAATCTAGTAACTCTCCAACGTGTCTCACAGTTAGAGAGCAGCTGGGCACACCATGGGTCACACAGCAAATAGGATAATTATGGAGCTAACTTACCATGAGAAAACGGAGGGACTGAGTCTTCACTTTACATTTTTACCCAAAGGCAGTGCCATTTGGTTCCCTGTACTTCAAAATGCTGAACTGAACATAAAATACTGTTTACCCAGTTACAAACATCAAAATTTCAAAACTCTTAATACAGATCACTATGGACACGCAGAGAAATCATTCTCATTAAAATATGCTCATGTAAATTGGTTGTATTTTAAGCAGTTATTTAAAGCACCAAGCTACCAAATGAATCGCTTGCTTCGAGAATCAGGGAGCTTGTTAATCAGCACTTAAGATTCTCGTTGCCTAACAACCTGGCCCAACTTCAGCATTACCAGAAATCTACTGTTCCTAAAAATAGCTTCTTTCCATGTTCAGGTTCTGCGATCACTAAAGTGAGCTTCCGTGAGGTGTAATTAAATGCACACCGGGAGAAAGGCTTCAACAGTGAAGAGCTGTGAAGACAAGAAATTGAGGAATCATACGAGTGTTGGTGTGTATAGCTTTTGTGTTGTTGGTTTTGTTGTGTGTTTTGAGAGAGGGTCTCTTATGCATCTCTGGCTGGTCTGGAACTTGTTATTTAGACCAGGCTAGCCTGAAGCCTGCAGAGATCTGGCTAGCCTGGCCTGTGTCACCACTCATGGCTCCGTAAGTGTTAACAAATGTCCTCCAGACTGTACTTCATGCTCTTCCGGTTTGCTGTCAGCCACATGCACCAGCACCCTTTATGAACCGACCCTATCATCACTAGCGTCTGCTTCTCATGCTAGCGCCTGGTCTAAGTGCACTTGTTGACACAGCTATTTCAGGTTATTGTGATGAGTGCTGCCATGGCCTGGCTTCCATCAGCCTTTTGATTGTCAACTGTCCTCTGCACGCAGGGTGGATGTATTATAGACAGCAGGCACCAGGCTATGCTTTTTCATTCGCTCGGAGGGTTTCCTTCCTGCCTTTCCTCTGGCGCGCACTGTCTTCCACCAGGCTGGACTTCCACCTGTTGTCTTCTCGTATGTCTCTTCCTGTTTCATTTGCATTTGTCTCCTTCTTTCCTTGTTTGCTTCAGAGGGTGCTGTAGGTCTCCTGTCTACCCTCACAGTACTGCACACCCCATGGATAATTCAGTAGCCTACATCAGCACAACACTACACTTCTATTTCCCTCTACATCAGTGGTTCTCAACCATGGGTCACAACCTCTTTGGGGACAAACAACCCTCACAGGGGTCGCCTAAGCCCACTGGAAAACACAGACATTTACATTATAATTTATTACAGGAGCAAAATTACAGTTAAGAAGTAGCCAGGAAATAATTTTATGGTTGGGGGTCACCAGAGCATGAGGAACTGAATTAAAAGGTCACAGCATTAGGAAGGTTGAGAACCACTGTTCTAAATGCTCCCTTAAATGGTCCACTCACTCACTTTCAGTCTTCATTACTCTGAGGTTATGTTCCTCAATATCCTTTTTCTTCATTCTGAAGAATTTATTATCTCTTATAGTGCAGTATGCTGGTGTTTATGCAGATGATAAGATGTATTAATTTTGCTAAGCTTTCAAGGTTTTTGTTTTGTTTTGTTTTGTTTTTTGGTTTACTGGGGCTAGGAATTGAACCCAGGGTTGCAAGCACTGTAAGTAAGCTCTCTACCACTTTAATTCAGCATGCTAAAAATGACACCCCATTGTCTTCTAGCTGTATTGTTTCCAACACAAAGTCAGCTCCTATGAACACTAACTCTTCCCGTTGGCTGCTCTAAGATGATTCTATTTATAACCGGCTTTTGATGATCTGACGACGGAACACCCTTGTTCAATGTCTCTGTTCGGGTTTCTGTAGCTTATTGGGTATGTGGATTCACATTTTGCATCACATCTGGAGAAAGTTCTTGCATTAATTTTTTTGTTCCAATAACATGACACTCCTCTCATGTATAACTGAATGTACACACATATATGTGTGTATGGGAGAGAGAGGTGGGGGGCCTCTTAATACCACCTCCCATGTGCCTCCTTCCCTCTTTAGTCTGGCTGGTCTTTCCTTTAGGAAGGATGAATGCTTCATTTTACATACTGTACCTTTAAGTGTAAGGGCTGCACTCTCAGTTGGTAACATTTCTTTCCTTATTCTCTCAGTATATTGATGCTTTCCTTGAATCCCTGTACACATTTCCAATACCTGCTAATTCTATAAGCACTGTCTCTGGGTCTGTTTCTATTAATGGGTCTTTTTTCTCCTTTGGGTTCACACTTTCCTGCTCCTAAGCAGTCCTGGGTGTTCCTCCAACTCTGGATGCATGTCTTTAAGTGTGACACTTGCAGTCGTCCTTCAGAGTACTGAGTTCTAACTAGTCAGCCGAGGTTAAGATGAGCGTGGCATTTAATGAGAGTTTCAGGCAGCCCTGACTGCAGGAGTCCATCAACCCACCTGTAACTTACTTTGAAGGTCTGGGCTTTCTGAGTTCTCTAGAATGTTGTCCAGGCTAAAGCTGCTTTCCAGCTTATAGGTTTCCAGAAGGTATTCTTTCACTCATGTTTCTTTTCCTTTTCTCAATTAAAAACTTGTTTTAGTTTTGTTTATACAGGTTATTTGTTTAGACAGATAATGAACACAAGTGCTAGTTATAAGAAAAACAGGTCCCACTTCCTTCAAATCAAAAAGAAAACAATTTTTTCACTGAGTCCAAGCTTTTACTTTTAATAAATATAAGAAAAAATGTAAGAAAGAAATTGACCCTAAAAAAATAGTCCTTCAATCATATACACTTTCCTGTGTGCTCATTTGGAAACATGTACACTCCCTCCACTTGTTAAGCTACTTATGGAACCCATTCTGACACTGACATAGTCATAACTGCGGCTTCTATGGTGCATGAGGTGACCACTGGAGTCTGGCATCGAAAAGAACAGCGGCTTTCTAATTTATCCAAAGGGTAAAAGGAAAAATTCCCTGAAACCACTTAATTTTTCTATTTCTCCACTTTCTAGACAGCTTTACTTCCTGGTCCCTTAAATCTGCTCAATATTTTCCTTTAACACTGAATATCCAATCAAAAAAATCTCCTTTGAAAGCCAAACCTTAAGATAAAAAAATGAGAGTGGAGCACTGTGCACATCTGAGTGGACTCAGAGCCTAGGGACAATCACAGCTCAGAACAGAGCACTAACAGGACAGGGCAGGTGTGAGAAGGAGGCTTCCCACTAACTCAGAACAGAGCACTAACGGGACAGGGCAGGTGTGAGAAGGAGGCTTCCCACTAACTCAGAACAGAGCACTAACGGGACAGGGCAGGTGTGAGAAGGAGGCTTCCCACTACAATTCTGGTGCATATCGAGCTTTTCCTCATGTCAAACCAAGTCACCTTGTCTGCTCACTGCTGTAGCCCTGGCCACTCTGTCTGCTCATTAGTCACCTTGTCTGCTCACTGCTGTAGCCCTGGCCACTCTGTCTGCTCATTAGTCACCTTGTCTGCTCACTGCTGTAGCCCTGGCCACTCTGTCTGCTCATTAGTCACCTTGTCTGCTCACTGCTGTAGCCCTGGCCACTCTGTCTGCTCATTAGTCACCTTGTCTGCTCACTGCTGTAGCCCTGGCTACTCTGTCTGCTCATTAGTCACCTTGTCTGCTCACTGCTGTAGCCCTGGCTACTCTGTCTGCTCACTGCTGTAGCCCTGGCCACTTTGTCTGCTCACTGCTGTAGCCCTGGCCACTCTGTCTGCTCACTGCTGTAGCCCTGGCCACTCTGTCTGCTCACTGCTGTAGCCCTGGCCACTCTGTCTGCTCATTAGTCACCTTGTCTGCTCACTGCTGTAGCCCTGGCTACTCTGTCTGCTCATTAGTCACCTTGTCTGCTCACTGCTGTAGCCCTGGCCACTCTGTCTGCTCACTGCTGTAGCCCTGGCCACTCTGTCTGCTCACTGCTGTAGCCCTGGCCACTCTGTCTGCTCATTAGTCACCTTGTCTACTCACTGCTGTAGCCCTGGCCACTCTGTCTGCTCATTAGTCACCTTGTCTGCTCACTGCTGTAGCCCTGGCCACTCTGTCTGCTCATTAGCCACCTTGTCTGCTCACTGCTGTAGCCCTGGCCACTCTGTCTGCTCATTAGTCACCTTGTCTGCTCACTGCTGTAGCCCTGGCCACTCTGTCTGCTCATTAGTCACCTTGTCTGCTCACTGCTGTAGCCCTGGCTACTCTGTCTGCTCATTAGTCACCTTGTCTGCTCACTACTGTAGCCCTGGCCACTCTGTCTGCTCATTAGTCACCTTGTCTGCTCACTGCTGTAGCCCTGGCCACTCTGTCTGCTCATTAGTCACCTTGTCTGCTCACTGCTGTAGCCCTGGCTACTCTGTCTGCTCACTGCTGTAGCCCTGGCCACTTTGTCTGCTCACTGCTGTAACCCTGGCTGCCTTGCTTACCTATTTCTGGAGCTCCAGCTTCAGAAAACAGACCAGCAATATGCTGACTTTGACACTGCATCTTTTGAGGAATTTGTAGTGTTTTCTTCAAGTTCAGGAGCTATTTTCTACATTCTTAATAAAAATGTTGCTCTTAATTTAAGTGACATTTCAGACTCACTTTCATAAATGATATATGGTTTAACCCCTAACCACTAGTCTGGTACAATGAAAGTACTTAATTCTTACCTGGTAGAATAGAAAGAAAAAGATGTAGATTTATTATTGCCTAATCTCCTACCTGTAGAGAAATTTTTGTGTTTTTCTTAAAACCAAGGATGCCAAGTTATAATAGAATAACTTGCTACTTGTAACTGTACTATTACAGTGTCTTAGGGTATGAGATGGGTCTAAAAAGTAGTTTCCTTGTCTTGAACACACTAGCAATGAACATGACGGCTTGACATACAATTTTTCACTTGGTCATGCTAAGAAAGCACACACACTCAGTAGAAAACTCAATATGGCAACATTTGAACTTTGAACTTTTCCCAGGTTGGTAAGATGCTTCCTTGTATGCTCTGATGTTGAGTAGAGAGCCATGCCCTGGCATCACAGTAGTGTGGACCCATGTGCCCTGGCAGCCACGCTAGTGTGGGCCCATGTGCATTCAGCTTTGAACTATGATGTTCAGGTCCATTAACTGAACTTTAACTTAAGATGAGTTTACCAGGATGGATGTATCCCCATTCTAAATCAAGGAGACATCTATAATATTTCATAGTTTTAGATCTACAGAAAACCAGTAAGAAGCAAAGTAGTCCATGAAAGAGTCATCCATACTGCAAAGAATGTGTGTCATAATCCATATTATCAACATTGCCTTGACTCGCTTAGAATAAAAAGGAATTTGGCATCATGTCTACGTAACTCCAATCACTAGCAAAATAAGCTATATATTAACGAGAGATTTTGGAGGAAAATACAGATAAGGAATAAGTATCGCCAAGGTTAATTCCTTGATGGTTCTAAGGCAGGAAAAACACCGAAAACTATTGCTCTTCAAAAGCAAATGTCTCAGTCTTAGAAATCACTTATTTTTAAGAAAAATATCTGATGTTTACAAAGTTATGAATCTCTCCCACCTCCTTCAGAGCAGACACTTACTTCACTGTGGCGCTGAGTAGGAAGTTCAGCTGCGGCATCAGCAGGTGGTCTGGGGCTGAGAGGTAGCGGTCAAACTGAGCCTGAGAGAAGAAAGGGACATGCAATGTACGGACTGGCTAAGAGCTATCAAACAGCCACTGTGGGGGAGGGCTAAAACTTCAGAGAGCCCCCCATTACAACTGTCTAGGGACTTGTGTTCAAATGAGCATTTCCTAAAACATTATAACTGAAACACCCTAAAACTGTCTGTATTAACTTACTTGGACCTAGGTTTGGAAAGGTTGGCAAGGCATAGTGGTTAGTCAGAGTTTACATGTCACTTTCATTTTGTGTGTGTGTATGTTATTGTGTGCACATGTGTTTGTGGGCGCCTGCGTACAAGAGGACAGAGGACAACTTTGGGCATTGCTCTTCAGGTACCATTCATCTTTTTTTTTCCCCTCCAAGACAATGTCTCTAATAGCCTGGAATTTGCCAAATGGGCGAGACTGGCTAGTGAGCCCCAAGGATCCTCCTGGCTCTCCCTCCTCCTCCTCCTCCTCCCAGCACTGGGGTTACAGGCATGCACCACCACACTTGGCTTTCAAGTGGGTTCCGGGAACCAAACTCAGGCTCTTACGCTTACGTAACAAGCACTTTACTGACCGAGTCAACCCCAACCTTAAAACTAACTTTCTAAGAAACTTGGGCCTTTTTAAGTGAATCTGAAATTCATTCACTGTCATTAGAAATTATAAACATGAAATTTTCTCTGAAATTCCAGTTTGCCAGTACAGTTTTCACTCGGTGTATATGCTACGACTGTTACTTCTACGTGGGGTCTCTTACCATGATGTAATGAACCCATCCATCTCACTTAGGACTCTGAACTCTGGACTGTCTTAGTAGCAACACTGCCAGTTCTGCTGTCTCTTCTGCATGGCTGTTATTTTTACAAGACTTTCATTACTTTGGGTCCTGATGGTCAATTTCAATTGTCTATGTGTCAGGACCTGGAATCACCTGGCCAGGAGTCGCAATGATGGACTATCTAATTAGGTTGGGCTGTGGCCATGCCTGTTAGAAATGCTCTTAATTGGGTTAATTGTGAGAAGACCCACACTGAGTCAGCGCAGTACCATTTCATGGGTAGGACGACAGGAAGAGCAGAGAGGGAGCGGGACGTGTAGGCATTCACTGTTCTCTTCTGACTATGGACTGCAGTGGCCAGCGCTTCAAATCCCCATCAAGACAGACGGGACCTTTAACATTGTGAGTTAAAACAAACCCCCTTCCCTTGATTTTGTCAGAGTATCCTATCATAGCTATGGGAAAAGAAACTAAGGCAGTAATATGTAGGGCATCTCCACTCTCAGAATTATTCATCAGAGTCCATTCATTTTGTTATCTGAAGAGCTCAGGACAGAAGATAACTGCAGTAGGCCGGCCTCCAGGCTCTGGAAGCTGATTCCTAGATGAATCAGTTATAGCAACAGTCCTGCTGTGAAACTTGCAGAGGGGTCATCTTATAACTGACAGGGCTATGTGACTTACAAGTCATGCCATGGGGAGAAACGCACCGAACATATATGCATATCTGTGATACATGCACAGAACAAGCAGTACAGAAGAGCATGCTACCAAAGTGGTGCTCATACTGAAAGGAAGGAGTAAGTTTTGTGTGTGTGTTGTGTATGGGTGTGGATTGCTGTGTGCATGAGTGTATGTATGTGTGTTTGGAAGTATACACAAATGTATAAGTGTGTCAATGACTGAATGCATGAATTTGAGTCTTTATGTGTATGAGTGCACATGTGTGTATCAGTACATGCATGAGACTGTAAATGTTTGAGTGCATATGATTGTGAGTGTATGTATGAGTGTGAACGTGTCAGTGTGAATGTGCTTAAGTATGCATGTGTCTATGTGAATGTGTATCAATGAGGTTACATATGAGTATGTGTGTGTTCATGTGTGTGACTGTGTCTAGTATACATGTGAATGTGTGTTTGTACACGTTGTACAGTGCTGGGGACTGAACACAAGACTGCGTGCATGCCAGGAAAGCATTCTACTACTGTTATAACTGAAGCTGTTCACTTGAAAAGAAAGTATAAACTAAAGGTTTTGTGAATCTCATGCTGAAGAGTAATACACTATTCTAAAACAGGAATCCAGGATCAGTTAGCATCTCAGAAAAAAAATCCCAAGTTTAAACCAGGAATCATGACAACAAAAGTCTAATTCACAGCCTAACTTCACATCAGATTAGGAACCAAACTCTGAAAATGAAGAAATCCTACACTGCTCTACTGGTGACTTGAGCGAGGTCTGACGGAAGATTACAACAAATGGTAAATCCTGGTCAGAGCTGATAAGAGGAGTGGACGCACAGGAGCTACGGGGCCCATCAAGAGACAAACTGTCACCCAGGACATCATCACCACAGAACACCGCGGCCAGCAGCGCCTCAGGAAATCCAACTTGAAAGGCTTCATCATTCACTCACCATTGCTGCCTTCAGTGCCACAGAGTCCAGGCTGGGCAAACTGGCTAAAGAGCCCTATAAAAAGTTATGAAAATGGTCTATTAGAAGACTGCCCACGTTCAGGAAATCATGTACCTGCTTCCAAAGCAGCATGTTTTCTCTCAACTGCAGTAAGCGTAGGGCCATAAATGAGGAGCAAAACCACAAATTTATCAATAAGGGAATACCACTGCACATACAAGAAAATCAGGTGACACAGCACTTGGAGGATGCTGGTGAGGTGTGGAGGCCACAGTGGTTTAGGGAACAGAACTGTGAGGAACTGGTTCCCCGTCAGTTAGCTACAGCAACACAGAAGGGCAAAGGCTGTGAATTCTTTGCTTTTTAAGGCAGATTACTTTTTGGTTTGCTCCTCATTTTTTTTTAATTAACATTTTCCCCCTTTATTTTACATACTGACCAGTTTCCCCCTCCTCTCTCCACCCCCTCCCACTTCTATCTAACCCCCCTCCCCTTCCACTCCTCCTGTCTCCATTCAGAAAGGGGTAGGACCGAGCTCCTCCCCTTGTATAAAGACTGGGCAAGGTGATCCAGCATGGGGAACAGGTTCTCAAAAGCCAGCTCGGCACCAGGGACAAGTCCTGATTTCACTGCTAGGAGCCTTACAAACAGACTAAGCTACACAACTGTCACACATGCAGAGGGCCTAGGTTGGTCCCATGGAGGCTCCCTAACTGTTGGTCAGAGTCCATGTGTTCCCAGGAGCTCAGGTCAGATGTCTCTGTGGGTTCCTCCATCGTGACCTTGACCCCCTGGCTCATACAATGCCTGCTCTCTTTCTTCAGGAGGATTTCCAGCTGCTCCTCATTTATGGCCCTACTCTCACTGCAGTACACAGAAAACACTTTTCTTTGGAAGCAGCTACATGATTTTCTGAACTTGGGCAATCTTCTAATCTTACTTTGTGTTAGGTTTCCCGCCTCTCTAGGACCTATTACTATTGGGATTCTGTAAGATCATTTTAGCCCAGAACATTTCCCTTTACTGATCTGCTCAATTAGATGGAGGATAGTATTACCTGTGCAACAATCTATTTATTTGGCTGAAAATGAAATGGGACTTTAGAAAGTCATCAGTGTGAACATCTTGTACCCTTTATAATACTCATTTGTTTATTTATATCTTGTGATACTAATTTCTCAGATATTTTCATTACTTCTAACCGAGAATTATTTGCATTTTCAGGCACTCTCCTGACCCTATGGCAGACACTATGATTAGCCCTGTCTCAGCAGAGGACGTGAACATAGACAGCCAAGATGAAAATCTAGAGTCTGTCTCCAGAAGCCACCCCCGAGCTGCCCTTTGCCAGGGCAGGTGGTGCTCACCTGTTCAGGTTTATGCTGCTGTACAGTATTGTAAATGTAGCTCAAGCCAACACGAGTCAAAACGTAAGAGGCTTGCTCATTTATAAGAGTGTCCAAATGGGCTTCAATCTAAAATAAAATGCAGCAGGAAAAGCATCTCAGAAGAGAACCAACAGTGGCAGCAGTAAAAGCAGAGCATGCTGGAACCTCATCATGGCCTTGTCTTGGTGTGGCCCAGATTATGGGACCCAAGGCAGCCTCCACAACAGACTTTTCTTCCCTCTGAGAGAAATCCTCTTACTTAAAAAGTTACAACTAAAGAGGATTCCAGGACTGGCCACTAGCTAAGGTGTGGGAGCCCACAAAGGTTTCCTAGTGAGATCTGAGCTTGCTTTACACAGCAGGGCTGCATTAGGGGACGGCTGGACCACATGCAAGACCATCAGGTGTCTGGGATGGTCTGCACTTGGCTGTGCTGGGAGAGGTCTTTTGCTCCACCCCTTGGTATTCCTTTAAAAGCCCTTTAGTAGAGACAGACGGGGCTGGTGGGTTGAGACCCAGGCCCTCCCGAGGCTATCCTGTGTTTTCTGTCTGTCTCTATCCTTCTATCTATAAATTCCTCCTTTCTCCCTGCTCAAGAGCATCCTGGGGGCATAAGAGTGAGCTAGCCTCCCTCACTAGGGAATATGGGTTGCTTCTCAGCTATTTCAAAAGCAGAACTCAAACAAAAGTCACAACAACCATGTAAAATAAAATTACTCAGGGAATATATGGGCTTGAAGGCTACATTCTGAGCCTTCCCTACATTCCCTGGACAGCTCAATGTCTGAAGAACCCTGGTGGGAATTGGAGCTGCAGTTGAGGAATGGGGTGCCTGAAGGAAAGTACCCCAAAAAGAAGTTGCTCTTCCCATTTGCCAGGTCCCCCTTTCCCTTCCACACAACCAAGTGGCCCCAGTTTTACCCATTTATTTGCCAATGACACAGAGTCCCCGCCAGCTCTCATTTCTGTCAGCACATGAGAACCTGCCTAGTTCAAGTGACTCCAATACCTGTACTCCTAACACAAAGAAGCCTACTACATCCTTCTTTTTAATGAAAATACCCAAGGAAGTACAATTAAAAATTTGGGTGGTGGCGCACGCCTTTAATCCCAGCACTCGGGAGGCAGAGCCAGGCGGATCTCTGTGAGTTCGAGGCCAGCCTGGACTACCAAGTGAGTCCCAGGAAAGGCGCAAAGCTACACAGAGAAACCCTGTCTCAAAAAAAAAAAAAAAAAAAAAATCTTACTTCTTGGATTTACTGAAAACAAAATATTAATAAATAAAATTAATTTGTTCAAATATAAGCATTTAATGAAAGTGAAAAGAAACTAGTTAATGCCAACAACCACATTAGTCACCTGGAGGAAAAACAGAAGACAGAGAAAGTATCAAAGAAACAGGTAAAAGAGAGAGAATAAACTGGAGAACAGATCCATGACAGAAAATGAAACAAAAGATCTCCAGACTATAAGACAGTAAAACAGAGAGAAATGGTTAAAAAAAAAAAAAAATGAGTAAATGAAAGGTTTGACTCTTCAAACTGAAATGGCTCTCAAACATCTAAGATGGAAATAACAGGAAAAGAGAGACCCCCAAACATTCTGGGGAAATACCTGAACCCAAAGGAATATCCTTACAGGCTTCTAGGTGGAGAGGCTGCTCCAGACCGGAGCCGGAGACCTCCCTGCTGTTACCTGCAATGCTGGGGAAAGCTAACTGAGATGATGCCTGGGCACCCAGAACCCTACATCAGCCCATCGACATAAACTGTGTCTGAGAGTCTGTGTGGAGATCATGAAAGCTGAGGAGATCATGAGGCAGGAGGATGCAGTTGTGAGGAAGGTGGGACACAGACAGAGCAGTAAGACATGAAATAAGCAGGAGGGACTGAGGGGGAACGAAGCTAACTGGAGAGGGCGTAGGGGGGGCAATGGAGGAAGGGAAGGAAGACCACAGTGTAACATGTACTTATGAAGATGCTATCATGAAACCCATTATTTGTGGGCTAACCTAAAAACTTATTAAAAAGAAAACAAGCCTCTCCAAGGGGCATATAATAGAAGCATTTAGAGCTACCAATACAAATTCCAAGACAAATGACATCCAGGTAGATGAATCGGAGAGGTTCAGGGCTGTGCCTTTTTACAATAAACTCCAAAATTATTAAGACTTTATGATTATGGCCATTCTCAAATGTTTTTAAATGAATTAGAAACTAGAAAACTTGGATGTATCAAAAGCCGCGGCTCAAAAAAATATAAGGCAACAAATCGAATTTCACCGTACCCACTTCCAGTTGACACTGAGGCCTTTGCTTCAGCCCTGTTCCCTTGAACACTGCATCTACCAGTATACGGCAGTACCAGAACCCGAGGACTAGGTGTGGGAGGCCTGCTCCACCTTTTCCTGGGTTCTTGTGAGGAGGAGAGATGGGTAAGACACTTTTAGATAGAAAGATACTGGAGAGGAGAAAGACAGAAACACAGGATAGCTGCAAGAAGACCTGGGTCAATACCCAATGGCCTTTTCTGTTTATTCAAAAGGGCTTTTTATAACAATGCCAAGGGGTGGGGCAAAAGACCTCCCCCTCTCTAGATCAAAGCACACCGCACAGCCAAGTGCAAACACCTGGTAACCACGCCCATGGTCAAATCATCCCCTTATGCAGCCCTGCTGGGTGAAGCAAGCTCAGGTTCTGGGACCCTGAGTAAGTCTCACTAGGAAACCTCTGTGGGTCTCCAGTTAGGTACCTTATGAATGGTTTTGACTTAGCCATCATGCAGACTTATGAATGGCTTTGACTTAGCCATCATACAGACTTATGAATGGCTTTGACTTAGCCATCATACAGACTTCTAAGAGACACTAGCTGGCTTAGGAGAACAGTGACTGTTAAACCATAGCGTTCTGCCTAATACTGCTTTACACACAGATAAAGTGTGTCTGGCCTCTGTAACACAAACTATACCAGCTACACGGCCTGTGATATACTACAATATATTACATATACTACAATATACTACAATATACTACATAACACGACATCTGCACACAGCAATGAACACTCAAATGAATCAGAGCTTCCTCACACCATCCCACACTATGATCTGATCAAGTTCCTTAACCATTTCACATTCTAGCTTCTTTAAAGCTGAAAACCAAAATTGTGTGTGTGTGTGTGTGTGTGTGTGTGTGTACATCCTTCAGACAAACTGCCTTAAGGAATTCATGAAGTTAGGCCACCAACATTTGTCCAAAAACTAGTAACTTAAAGCTATCACGTTGAAAAAACAAAATCACCAAGACGCCACTTTCTAGCAAACTACCTGAAACTGAAGCATTTCCAGGCGCCTGTCCGTGAATTCAAACAGAGCCAGTGTTGTCTTCATCATGTACAGTGAGTTGACCATGAACGTGGCCATGTCAGCCGTGCCTCAATTGCTGGCTGAAACCGTACACATTTGGAGGAGAGGATCCAAGACACATGACAAAACCTGTAAATGAAAAGGAAATGAATTCTTATTTCTTAGTCAGGACATGGTCCTGGGTTTATAGCCTTTCAGAATTAATGCCAAACGAACTAGAAGACAGCCAGTTATGAGTACATGAAGGAAAGATTTAATAACAAAACTAGATAGCATAAAAATGGGCATCACTGAATTACCCTTTAAAATGAAGAACTGACTTACTATTGAAGAAAAAACAATTAGGGACTGTCAATGTCTATGGTCACATACGCCAACCTCTGACAAGTGTGTAATAGAGGAGGAGCAAGCCATCATCTACAAGCAATGCATCTACAAACTACCTGCACGAAGTCAGCCTGCCGAGCGTCCAAGGGCACAACTGAAGAATCGTGTGAGGCCAGAACCTCCCGCAGCAGAGTGAGTGTCTGATTCAGGGCAGAACTGGGTCCAAGGTCAGGTGGTGGGAGCTCAACCTGGACAAAACAACAGTTTACTTGCCGCCCATGTTTTCTTCAGAAGTTCAAACACACAGAGGGCCCATGATAAAAAAACTAATGTAACCTATCACATGTCTAGTATATTAAAAACTCACAATCTATTGACAGTTAATTTTGAAGTACGCTGCTCAGAAAGACAAGGTTTTACCAGCCTACCCCAGAGTTATTATAACTTTCTACATTAAAGCTCAAGAATTTATGAGAAAAGTTGGTGTTTACTTGAATTACATAATTACATTTGTTACATATTGAATAAACCTGGTTTTATTTTGTTTGTATCCCAAATTGTAAGAGTAAAGAAATGCCTACAGCAGCGGTATCTATCACTGAGAAGCATCATCCACTCTCGGGGCTCAGGGTCAGGTTGGAGCTCTTGACTCCGTTCTCTATCACGGGCCCCTGGAGAACTCCAGATTGACCCAGAGGCTATGCACTTGGAGAAGTGGTTCACAGAAAATAAGTACCACTAAAATTTTGACCAGTAAGTTTAAATCCTGGATCTACCCCTTAAGTCACTGTGTGACCTTGGAAGGCTAAGTTCTCAGAGCATCAGAGGGATTCTAGGGAACTGAATGGAGTCCTGTTTCAGCTCCTGACCAGAACCCAGTTCCCTCAGGAAGTGGAAGCTAGGCCTAACATGTCACTGCTGCTTGGAAGCACCACCAGAGGGACCCTGTGAACTTTCTTTTTGCTCTTAGTTCTTTTCATTCAAAAAAGAACTTATGCAAGTATGAGATTCTGCCTATAAAACTTTAAAAAGATAATCAGAGTACTTTCAACTTTAACAGAAAAATACTGGAAATGGAACAAAATTTGGCAATTAGAAGTCTTTGTAAGAAACTACAGCCTTGTGTCAGATAGAAAACGAGAAAACTTAAATGTCACGATTTATTTAAGAACTTTTCATACACAGAAGATAATGAGTAATTGACATCAGTAGGAGTGGCAGAGCGACCTGTGGAAATACTTTCTTTGATGAAGGTAATGTCAACAAGAGCAAAGGAGAAAACATGGTCCAGGACAACCAAGGCAGAGGATGGAGACAGTGACCACAGCAGACACAACCAAACGCTCCAGGTGAACACTGCAGCTGCAATGGAAACTTCACTACAGGGGTCAGCAACAGATGGGAGCAGGCACAAAAAGTGGTCACTGCAACTACCTGGTCTGTGGAGCAGAAAGAAATGGAGTGAAATGAAAATGAACAGAACTCCATGAAAACCCATCACCAAACTCAGCATAATGCGAAGTCCAAATAACAGAGAACAAGGAGCAAGAGGTATTTGAAGAAACAATGGAAGATGAACACTGAACTCAATGGTCAAGCAGGTGACTAAATCTCAACATAAATCTGCAGTGGTCCCCATGGAGACAGCATAACTCAAAAGAGAGGGCCTGGGGAGATGGCTCAGTGGTGAGGAAAACAGGCCACTCTTCCCACAGCACCTTGATTCAATGCCCAGTGCCCACATGGTGGCTCACAACTTTCTGTAACTCGTTAAGATTAGCAACCAATGTGTCACCAGAATGTACTAGATGTCATATACTTAAGGGTTGGAAGAAGTAAAACGTCAGCCAAGAATTCTATTTCTGGGAAAAGTAGTCTTGAGAAAGCAGGAGAAAAGGATACGACCAAGACAAAAACTTTTTTTAGTAGTTCTTGTTTGTATTTTCTTCTCCTCCTCATGAATGAAAAGACAATTTCATGAAGAAAAAATTATAAATTATGTTGGTGGACACACGATGTAGCGCATTGCTGTCTGTGCTAATACCAGCACAAGAAAGAACAGAACTGTATAGGAGGAAGGAAGCACAGGAGTCATGGAGAGATAGGGGGATGAAGACTCAGACACACATAAAACAGAGCAAACTACACAGATTCCACACTCAGGAGGTCAGCCAGAGGTAAATGGTTATACATACTAATCAAAAGGCAAAAGCTTGAGGAATGAATCAACTTTTTACAAAACCACAATCAAACTGCATGTTATCTTCTAACAAGTTCAAAGGAAAGGACATAAAATAGAGACTTTGCAAACAGCCAAATGAAAGCTAGCATAGCCCCACTGTAAGACAAAACACCAGTAAGATAAGTATCTCTAAAAATAATGGCCATCTTCTGATAAAAAAGGATCAACATGGGATGGAGGATACAAGAGTTACCTCCATAGAAGCATCTAGCAACAGAACCCTGAAGCTGACAAAGAACAATTATTCCTGCTACAGAACTCTGCTTGACTTACAACGCTAGGTCATACAGGTCTCTCAGGTTTTGTTGTTTGTGTGTACTCCATGGAGTTTTCTACTCACGGTCATAAACGTTCATGTCTATGACACAGAAGACAAAGCTGCATCATGGGAAGGTGAAACAATGAAACTGTTTGAAAAACATCTTGTAAGAGTTTCCGGTTTCACAGTGTCACACTGGCTCTCACTTAAGAGGATTAAGCTCCTCTTAGTTACACATATTTGGAAAACTCTGTATTGAAAAATGTTTAAAAATGAAATATTTAGAAAACAAGATAGTGAAACTCACCTTGAGATTTTTCTCCAATTAGGATATAGTTATGCAAATATGAACTCTAACCTGAGGTACACTAAGCTTCCCTAACATGAATTTGAAGGGGGAAAAAAATCACTGAAGTCAAAACATGAAAGCCGCCCATTCAATGCTGCAGCTCCGGGATGCAGAGCACACTCACCTTGTCCATCAGTTTACTCGCATGGAGACTCAAACTGTTGAAGAATATTTTTTTGCTTAGCAAGTGCATTTCTTCAATTGTCGTCAGTAGAGTAGCTGCCACTAAAGCAAACAATATTTCATTTCAGATCGCAAAACAAAAGCTAACACAATTCAGCTCACTGAGCACAGTGCTTTAAAGAGATCTAGATATGGAGGCTGGAGAGAGGCACAATGAGTAAGACTGCTTGTTTTCAAGCTTGAGGGGCTGAGTAGGAATCCATAGCACCCACATAAAAGCCATGCATGGCTGCATGTGCCTGTGACCCCAGCACTGCGAGCCCCAGGAGCCCTGTGACCAGCCTAAAAGGCAAGCTGCAGGTCCTCAAGGGAATAAGGCAGACAGTGACAGAGGAAGTCACCTGCCATTCTCCTCTAGGTTCCTCATGCAGAATGGCCTATGACACACACACACACACACACACACACACACACACACACACACACACGTATACATACACCATGGGGTGAAAGGAAGGGAGATACTAGGAGATTGATTGACCTTGTAACAAAAACAAAAACAGATATAAATAGGAATGTGTGTGTGTGTGTGTGTGTGTGTGTGTGTGATCTATTCACTAAAAATAATCAGTATAGTTTCATAAAAATGTCAGTTTTCTTTTCATTTGAGTAAGGAGATTAAAAAGGCAAAGAAACAACTAAGTTTGAGCATCCGTAGTATGAGAATCTGAAATGTGAAACCATGTACAGCATTGTTTAGAAAGCTTCAGATTTCAGAGCACTCAAGATCTGGGTATTTTGATGAGTGATGTTGGATTGCTAAAGGCTTTTATAACTAGTCCACAATTCTGGTCCCAAGCATTCTGGGTAAGGTTCAGTCAACCTGTACCGTACTTCCAATACTTCATAACATATTTTAGCAAGGCTGTGAGTCAGAAATGATACCTGTGAAATGCACAACAGACAAGCATCTTGATTACACAGCCAAGTCTGGCTTTAATTCTAAAAAAGACAATCAATAGCTCTTACTGATTTGATAATTAGGTTGCATAATACTGAGTTCTTTTCATTAAAACTAACATATCCTATCAACATCTTATCTACAAACTAGTTACTCAACTTCATACAGCTGCTTTAAATAACAGTGTATTTAGACTAATTATGAAACTCACCTATTTTGAAATAATTGATTATATTAGCTTATTTGTTGATATTCAATTTTCTATTAAATAGATTATTAGATCCATCCAAGAGATTTCTTACTTTATTGCAAGGAGATAAGTACGTACACTTGTTTTCCTCACTGATATACCGAAAGGGATTTTAATTTTAATATATTTAGGTAAGACACATGATTTCCAATGTTATAAACTTACTTTTCTGGAGAGAAGATGAAGCTATGTCTATGTTATCATTCAAGCAAAACTAAATGCCAATAAAGAATCGAGGACATTGGTGCCCAGATGACACAGTTCACTCATTATGTCCTAGTCTACCTATACGCAGTGGCTCTGGTTGTCATGGATCTCATTTACTAAAGCTGCAAGGCTTACTTTGTAGACCTATTTCGTTATGTACGTTGAATGTGTGTGTAATGTGTGTGTCTGTGTGTGTGATTCTGTGTGTCTATCTGTGTGTGTGTGTCTATCTCTGTGTGTCTCTGTGTGTGTATGTGTATCTGTCTGTTTCTGTGTGTACGTGTGTGTCTGTGTATGTATGTATCTATCTGTGTGTGTGTGTGTGTGTGTGTGTGTGTGTGTGTGTGTGTGTGTGTGTGGTCATGCATGGAAAAGGAAGGGAGAAGAATGCAGGCCCCAAGGCATACAGGTACACTGAACATGCAAGGTCTCACATGACACACACAGTAGAAACCGGAGTGTATTCTGACAACAGAGAAACACTCCAGGGCATGCAGCACATTTACTCTTCAGTTACCTGACTGTATGGTGGTAAAACTTGAGAAGGTTAGAGATTTTATACAATAAAACTGCCCCAGGTTCAGCAAGTATTACTTGTTCAATTCGAACCTATGGAAACACAAAGAAAAATTCCTGAACATTTATTTCTTAAAAGTATACCTTTTCTTCATTAATGATGGGGTATAAACAACATAAAAGTACTCAAGAGACAACTTCATTATTGTAGCAATCACAAAATGCTTTCTAAAGAAACTTTGCATATTAAGTCATGCGATAAAAACATTTTAGTACAAATTCTTAAAAAAGACTCACTATCTGCAACATTTGACTCAAAGCAGGTAATACTGAAAACCAGGGCAGGGCCACTCTGCGGTTCGGCACCACAGCGTATGTAGATCTAGTTGAGACTAACTGCAAAAGCAGCACAGCATTCCTAACACAGATGCTAGTCAGCACCACTCGTAAAAAGGGAAGAAAGAATTCCGCCTGCATCACACCATTTGTTCCTGATAGCAGAGACTAGGAAAGCCATGAATGAACACCGACGAATCTGTCCAGATGTAAGGCAGGAGGAGCAAGACCTAGTTGAAGATGAACTTACTCTTCCTAGAATCTTCTAATTAACTCCTACCACCCACTGCTCTCTCCCTTAGTCAGCATCCCCTTGTTACCGATGATGCTCACACCATCTATTCTGTCTGTCCTTACGCTGCTACTCCTCTGATTATCTTTCTGCTTTCTAAACACAGACATTGTTTCTTACATCCTTCAATCTCTGCAGCATCTGGTACAACCCTGCACACATGTTCAACAAACCCTTTGAAAGTTAAGGTTTCTCTGTTCTTTGATTTCAGGATATAATACTGTTAGCAAATATATGTGTGCATTGTATGTGTAACATTTTACAAAGGCCTCTTTAGTTATGGAGATTAATTTATCTTCATATTTGCGTGTTAATGAAAGTGACTCCTCTTTGGCAAGAGGCAATAAGACAAGGAATGACATTTATATTTTAAAATCATCAATTTCCATATGAACATCTTTCTTGGTGTGTGTTGCATGCAAGTGTGAATACTTTTGCATGCCTATGTAGGGGCCAGCAACCTACATATGGTGTCTTCCTGAATTACTCTCAACCTTGCCTTTTGAACAAGGTCTTTCACTGAACCTAGAGTTCACTGGCTAACCAGACTGCTTGTCAACAAGCTCCCACGATTACAATTATATATTACATCACTAAAAATGTTGTTTTTAAAATCTTAACACAACTATTAAACTATAAAGGCCATTAATTATAGACAGATGGAGACATCAATTCTTCATTCCTACTCCCTTCAGAAAGAAAGTGAGAAGAGCAGATGGTAGACAAAAAAGAAAGGAAAGAGGGGAAGGAAGGAAGACAGAGAAGAAATGACAGAAACCCACCTCTGTCAGCCCCGAGCTCTCAGGGAAAGTGGCACCCTGGAGTCACAGCAGAGACAGCACAGAGAACCCGGAAAGGTAGTGTGACAAATGCCACACCAAGAAACACCCTTCTCACAAAGGCCACAAAAGACACCAGCCATTCAGCAAAACCAAAAGTCTTAGGGAAAATGCAATCTTTGTTACAAGAGGACAAAAAAACAAAAAAACTAAAAACTAAAGAGACTAAGGATGTGAGGGCAGCAGCGGGCTGGGAGTTAGACTGGAGATGGTGCTGGAGAACTGTCCTTGGCAAAGCTTGAGAACAGAGAGGAAGTGTGGGGCACAGATCCGACATCCAAGTACTTGGTAAATCACCGTCCTTATTAGAAGGACAAGGGAGACGTGGGGAGATGCTTAAAGGGGTAGACAGGATGCAGGAAATCTAACAGCAGCAAAGCCAGGACACAAGGGACACGGGCAGTGCTGTCCTGTTAATGCCAGAGCAAGGATGGGACAGAGGGGAGAGGGGGAGGGAGGGAGAAAGGGAGGGAGGAGAAACTGACAGGCCCCGTGTCCTGACCTCTGTCTAGGCAGAGCACAATGCCCATTCCAAACCATGTGCTACCCAGCTCCATTTCCCATGCCTCTTATCTCTGTCTGCACATCTATTTTCACAGAACGCACAATTCAAGGAGGTCAGGTGCACATGGCACGTTAAAGGTTTTATTAGAAGAGACGGAACATTTATGGGAAGGAAGGGCTGTAACCCATGGACCTGAAGAGGGCAGACTCACAAATCCTGGTTCCCCTGGCCACAAGTCTTACTGTGAGTCTGATGCTGAGGAGACAGCATCCTACATACAATGGAAGTCATTTTAAACAGACTACAGAGTTCTTAAAACAAACAGACAAAAAAAAACAAAAAAACAAAAAAACACCCTGGAAATCAACAGGCTTCTGTGCTAGCTATTTTTTGTCAACCTGACAGAAGCTGGAGTAATTTTGGAAGAGGGAACTTCAAATGAGGAAATCTCCCCCTAGACTGGCCTGTGGACCAATCTGTGGGACATTTTCTTGACTGAAGATTGATGTGGGCAGGCCTGGCTCACTGTGGGCGGTGTCACCCATGTGCAGCTGTTCCTGGACTGTAAAACAGATCGGGCTGAAGAAGCCCTGAGAGCGAGCCAGTACACAGCACCCACCCACGGCCTCTGCCTCAACTCCTGCCTCCAGGTTCCTGCCCTGACGTCCCTCGGTGACAGAGTGTGATGGGGAAATACAGCAAAATCAACCATTTCCTCCCAAGTTGCCAGTGATCATAGTTTTATCACAGCAATAGAAGCCCTAACCAAGAGAACTTTCATCTTAACAAATACTGTTCTTAGGGATGTGCTCGCTTTATCTCTAATGTAAAACTCATTCTTCTTAACTTTTAAGCAGCTAAATGTCTCCTAGTAACATGATAATAGATGTTTGGGCTGCTAAGTAAAGTTGTAGGAAAATAAAATTTTGGGGTGGTGGTGTTAAGACAGGGTGGATCTGTGTCGCACAGACCAGCCTCCAACTTACTATGTCATCCAGGTTGGTCTCAAATGCAGTATCTCCTACACTAGCCTCCTAGAACGCTGGGGTATAGGTATGGACCACCACGTTTGGTAAGAGCTTAATTTTACTCTCTCTAACTCTTTTAACAACTGTTAGTAGTAGACAAAGCAAGTAAAATGAATATGGATTATGACTGTCTGAACATCACACTGGCAGGAAGTATTTCATTTGGTGGAAAACATAAAATAATATCAAGTACTTATTATCAAGTTATGGTAATATTTGAATTTATCAACATAATAAACTGTCAAAAGGTAGGTCATCTGAGGTTTGTTTGCCTGGATCAAAACACCAAAGAAAACCTTAGAAATAGAAAATATTCAGTTTATGATACGAATACATCATAAAACTTAATGTCTATATACTAAAAGGAAGTCAGTCCACTGCCAAGCTTTCTTTGAATCCATAATGGAAAGAAGTCTGTGGCAGGTGTGTGCAAGCACCGTGAACCCACACCCATCTGCCTCACACACCCTCCAGTGTCCACAGGAGGCACTGAGAGCAGGGCCTATGGGAGCATACTGTAGCACAGAAGAGTTGAGGACTGGGACAAGAGCAGAACGTGTTCCGAACCTGCTGACTCCAGAGTCCGCCCCCTGACGGCAAGTAGTCCGGCAGCAACAGCGACGGGTAAATATGCTCATATCTCGACTAATCATTATTGATTAGGATGATAAGCAAAAGGCGGCACTGTGCTCCAGACAATACAGTGACACACTCATTCACTTGCTTTTGTTCCAATCGAAGGCTGTCCTTGCTCACTTAACAGTGGCACAGGAAGCGTAACCTAAAGGTCAGCTGAATGTGAACTAGTTATTCCCACTTTCTTAGAGAGCAGGCAATGCTTTCAGCTTAAGTGCATTTTATCAGTCTAGTTGATGTGTTAATTTGACAAAATTGTGGCTCGATTTCAAGCTGTTACTTATCAATTTCTCTGAACTAAGTAAGAACAAGTCAATACTTTGGTCAGATACCTGAAACCACAAAACCTTTTACCTTTAGAGGCCGACACACACCCTCAGTGATATGTCCAACAACTTCTTGAATATTTTCTTCAACACCTAAAATTAAGTACAACATAATTATTTTTTCCCAAGTTATACCTAACTTCTGTAAGTTTTAAGAACTATTGATCAAAAATACTTACGATTAATGTCATGTATGGCATTTAAAATAAATAGCAACATTTTGTTAAGTATAATTTTTGATATGTTTCTTTTTTATTTAAGGAATTTTTTATTCATTTTACATACCAACCATGAATTCCCCTACTCATCCTCCTCCTGCTCCCCTCCAGCCTTTCCCACCCTGGCCCACCCCCCATCCCCTCCTCCAAAAGTGCAAGGCTTCCCATGGGGAGTCAGCAAAACCTGGTACATTTAGTTGAGGCAGGACCAAGCCCCTCCCCCTGTATCAAGGCTGAGCCAGGCGTCCCACCACAGGTAATAGGCTCCAGAAAGCCAGCTCATGCATCAGGGATAGATCCTGATCACACTGCCAGGGGCTCCTCACACAGACCCAGGTACACAACTGTCTCCCCTATGCAGAGGGCCTCGTCTGGTCCCATGCATGTTCCACAGCTATGTGACATGTTTCTAATGGTGCTGGTAACTAGTATGTATCTATAAAATGCTGATAATTAGTGTGAATGATGAGTAACAAAATGAATTCTGTTGTAGAACATTATTTTAATTGTGCTACATTTGTTTATGCTGTGGAACATTTGTTTAATGATGCAAAGAAGTGCTGCATTCTTTTCTGTTGCATTTGTTTAACTCTGTGAAGCTGTGTTACTGTGCCTGTCTAAAACACCTGATTGGTCTAATAAAGAGCTGAACAGCCAATAGCAAAGCAGGAAAAAGGATAGGTGGGGCTGGCAAGCAGAGAGAATAAATAGGAGGAGAAATATGGGAGGAGAGGATTAAGGAACGAGAGAAGGAGAGAGGACTCTAGGGGCCAGCCACCCAGCTACACAGCAAGCCATGGAGTAAGAAGTAAAGAAAGGTATTTAGAATAGAGAAAGATAAAAGCCCAGAGGCAAAAGGCAGATGGGGTAAGTTAAGAAAAGCTGGCTAGAAACAAGCCAAGCTAAGGCTGAACATTCATAAAGAAGAATAAGACTCTGTGATTTATTTGGGAGCTGGGTGGTGGGCCCCCAAAGAGTAAAGAGTAGAAAAAAAGCAACCACAGAACCCTTTTGTGAGGAAACTGAGAGGGACACAAAGCAAACCCCACATGAGCCCCATGAGCTGGAAGAGGTAGGGAAGGCACAGCAGGACGGTTCTGCAAATGCCTCACTGGAGGCACAGTGTGGCTAACATACGAGAGTGGAAGGATGAAAAATGACTATGCCACCCCAGGAAACACTGGCATTGCTCCTGATTACCACCAAGCACCATACAATTATAAGGTGAGGCAGACAGGCAACCACTTTCATTTTCAGAGTGAGGCTCAGAATTCAACCTAACAATAACTTATCTTCAAACCTCTGAACACTGTCTCTCACATAAACTCTTCTAAAGGCACCTTCAAGGAAACACATCCCTTCTCTACCATCTCCAATCCCCTTTGGAAAGGGGGTGGGGCCTCACTATGTAGCCCTGGCTGGCCTATAACTCCAGCACTCAGAAGGCTGAGGCAGGAATGGCAGTTTGAGGCCAGCCTGAGACACACAGTAAGACCATGTTTCACACAAACAAAAAGTGCAAACTTCGTACCAATCTAAGACATATGCTTCATCAAATCTCAATACCGAAGAGCTGAGTTTGTGACCTAAGTGCCACCACCAACTTGTACATGGCTTCTCCCACAAATCATCTGATGATCCACAGTGATGTACAGCTACTCTACACCACCCAGTCAGGTGATACTAGGAACAGCATCTACATTCTCTCTACTTCCTATCAAAATCAGAACACCCTTAACTTACACACTAAACCCCAGGCTCTTGTAATGCTTGATCTCATCAACTTGACTAGATTTTAGAATCATTCAAGACACAAATATCTGGGTATATCTGTGAAGGCATTTCCAGAGTGGTTTAATTGAGGCAGAAGACTCACCCTAAATGTGGACTGGGCCCAAACTGATTCAAATGGGGGAAAAGAACAAGAGTGCCCAAGGCACACCAGCATCATCTCTCTCTGCTTCTGACTATGGACTGCCATGATGGAGCTCCAGCATCATCTCTCTCTGGTTCCTCACTGTGGACCACTATGATGGAGCTCCAGCATCATCTCTCTCTGGTTCCTCACTAACGGACCACTCTAATGGAGTCCCTGCATCATCTCTCTCTGGTTCCTCACTGTGGACCACTCTAATGGAGTCCCTGCATCATCTCTCCGCTTCCTAACTGTGAACTGCTATGACCAACCCCTTCCCACTCCTGCTCCCACGCCTTCCCTGTCCCAGTAGAACTCTTTCCTTCTATTATTGCTTTTGTTGGCAATTTTATCACAGCAACCAAAAAAGAAGCTAACATACCTCTTAAGGAAGTTATAACTAAGAAAATTAGAAATTTTATAGACATCAGCAACTCTAGAATATAGTCATTGTTCCCCCTTAAAACCCAAACATTTTAAGCACCTATGGTAATTATCAAAATAAAGAACTTTAGAACAGTCCCCTGAGAATGAAGAGTCTGGGTGGCAGAAATAAACCAGTACAGCTTAGTGATATAAGGAACACTCAGCCTGTTCACTGCATCCTTGCCACTAAGCGTGATGCTGAGGGTCTGAGCTAATGTATGCTGGGCACTCCAGCCATGTCTTAACAGAGAGCAGCAGTCTAGTAGAAGGTAAGCAGACCCTAAGCAACAGATGACAGCAAAGAAGTCTATTAAGCAGAAATGAGGCAGGTGTGTGTGTGTGTGTGTGTGTGTGTGTGTGTGTGTGTGTGTAAGAACAGCTGGACGCTTATGTGCCATCTAAGTGTGAAGTGTTTATCTCAGTGAAGACAGCAACGGAAACACAGAAGCCACGTGCATTTTCTCTATTAAGCATTAGCAATAACTGTCAGTACACTGACCCTGTGCAGTTACATGCTTTAAGAGAGCTTCCAGATGTTCCTTCTCAGAGGCAGTAGCTTGATGGAGCCATGCCAGCATATCTCCCACATACCTAAAGAAAACCACCTGTTAGTAAAGATGTCCCAGGGAAAAGTGTCAAATCCTCTACCAGTGTCAATTACTGTACCTCAAAGGGTCGTGGGAGTGCATTTCAATGGGTCACGGTGTACCTCCTGGCCCTCCTCTTGTGAGAGCATCAATAAACCCTCGAACAACAGTACTGCGCCTGGCCGTTCCAAATTCATCTAAGGTATACCTAGAAGAAACACATTATGAGAGAAGTAGCTACGTTTCCCTAACAGACTCCTCGCTCCATGCCTAAGATCAGCAAGACAGGAAAGCTTCATTAGGTTCACACTCCTCAAGCAGCACTATCTTGAGACTAAGAGGGACAAGTAGGTTTAGTGTGCTGAACATTCAATCCACAGGTACAGATCTTGCTCCTTCAAGGAAAGAATGCTTGGGACGAGGCAATAGTAGAGGAAGCAGCAATAGGAACAGCTGGCCTGGCTTCATGGCAGCTAAAACATGATGCTCCAAAGTTTTCAGAAAGCCACATACTAGGTCCCAGAAGCTGGTTAGAATTCTACAGCCCAAACACCAGGGCTTTTTCCCCCATATTAAAATTTTCTCCTTATGTTACTATAACTTAGCATCAAATACTGACCCAAAATTGCTACTAATTTTAAAAGCTTATTTTGACTCCAATGAGACACACTAGTTGTTCATTACATTTATTAACTGGCTATCTATGAACAGTAAATATCCTTTCTCTTATATCAGAAGTCACCCATTATGGCTGAAAATGGGGGAAACTTTTCTATGGTAGAAGAACTGACAGAGAAAGAAAGCTACAATCTAGAGTACAGGGCAATCTGGGATGAGTTTGTGGGGATGGCTGGAATCAGATCTTGTTTCCTAATATAACTGCCATTCTTTATACCCTCCAATTCCACACTACCATTTTTAAAATCCCTAAACAATCTTTTACCAGCCTAAATATTAAGAATGAATTCAATAACTAACAAACAAAATTTACCAAAGTTTTCCCAAGACGTCCAGGGGAATTATTTTCTCAGGCTACATTGTTTTCTTTATTATGTTGTAGATATAATAAGACGTCCATGTTCTATTAAAAATAGGAACATTGTTGGATGTTTTATTATTTATACCATTTCCAACTGAGAGGGAAGTGGGTGAAATGGCAGACAGCTAGTTTTACGAACACGGACTTCTTCTGAGGACTGCTCACTCTAGTTCTGAGATCTCTGCAGGACGCAGCCTAGCAGAGGGAGGGGAAATGCACGACCAGGCAAAGCTTGGTTACAACACACAAATGCTTCATTTTCTTTCTGTACTTTAAGACAATTTCGAACCAAACAGTTCGTGTTTGTTTTCTTCTCTGTGCTCTTTGATCACACACGTTTAAACCAGACAGATCTTGCTGGCAATCTTACCATTGAAACTTATGATCCAATGACTGATACTTATCACAGCAACACCCCAAACCTTCACCTTTTTAAGCAGAAAAACCCCAATCTTCCTTCCCTAGACCCCATATAAAATAAGGTAACGTTTGTTTCTAGGACTGGGGCCGTGATACCAGAGACAAGTGAATCCACTCTGTGTTCTCAAGGGAGTATGCTTATCAGGTGTGGTGAACACCGGGATTTAACCTGTATAGTAACATGAAGTCCCATTTAATGTTAATCATCCTGCAGGATAAACATAATTTAAGAAAAACAACATGAAGCTGTTAGACATGGAACATCCATCTCAGAGACAGATACAGCTAAAAGGACTTTCCCAACAAAGGTCAAATTTTCAAAATGTAGCTTTTATAAGAGTGAATAATCAAAATACATAAATATTCTAAACTTCTTGTCAAAAAAGCAAATTAAAAGAAAAGAATACTGTAGAATCTCCTTTTTGGAATACAACACAAATTCATAAAAAAATAAAAAAAAAATAAAAATGGATCAGTTTTGTACAAGTTGCCACATCCTGAGGTAACCTGTACTCTTCAGGTTTACTAAAGGTGAAGAGCTGGCAATTTGTTTTAAAAACTTCAATTTATACTCAGCTTTGCAAGAAAGATCTGGACACTGCTGTCCATTTATACTCAGCTTTGCAAGAAAGATCTGGACACTGCTGTCCATTTATACTCAGCTTTGAATAAGAAAGATCTGGACACTGCTGTTCTGGTTTCGTTTCTGTTGCTGGGATAAAAACACCCGGCAACTGGAGAGAAAGGAGTTTTTTAGCTCACAGTCCATCTCCTCTGGAAAGTCAAGGCAGGACTGGAAGCAGGCCACAGCACATGCACAGACAAGCACAAAGATGCACACTGCTGCACGCTCACTGCCTCCTGGGCCGCTTCAGCCCAGTGAGCCCTCTTCCTCTTACACGGCTCACACCCAGTCTACGCAGAGTGCCACCACATCCATGTAGTCTTCTCATCTCAATTAATAGTCAAGGTGATCCCACGGCACCCTGGCACATCCATAGCCAGCCTGAGGCACATAATTCCTCTTTCCAGGTGGTCCCAGTTTGTGCTGAGTTGACAATGAAAACTGATAGGTACAGTGGTTTATTAATGTAACACATTAGAATTACAGTTACAATGACTAAGAAACACAAGACAGGCAACTTTTTCAAGGACTTCAATTGACATTTTCTTGAGAGGGCTACACACTGCTGTGATGAAGTTCATACACTGCCATCTGCTGGTTAACAGGAAGCACCCCACAGTTGTCAAACACACTAAGAAAGATGATGACATAAGAAAAGGCGGATTTTTCTTTCTTAGCCTTCACCACAGCCTGCTGAATGGCTGGGCTCTGCAGGCTACTTTCCTACTCAATCTCCAAACATCTCCGACAGCCTTCCAGATTCTATTACTACCCTGCTGGTTTGTGCTTCTCAGAGTAGGTTTTTGCTCTTTTCCTCTGGCTTTCGAGTTTCCCTCTGCTGTGCTGTTGGCTCCACAGACCCCTGCTTAGGCCGCAGCTTTCTGCCCGCCTCCCCACTGGCTCGAAATGTCTAGCATGCACGCTGCACTAAGCATTAGTTAGGCACCTAACAGAATGAGGCCCTCCAGAGCCTCGTAAAGCTGGCATTGTTACTCTCCTCATTCTGCCTAGGAAACCAAACCTCACAGAGGCTCAAGGCCTTGTTCGGGATATCTAACTCAAGAACCCACTCTAAAAGTTCAGTACTTGGGGTCTGGGAAGATGGCTCACTGATATAGGACCTGCCACACAGCCATGAGGATCTAGGTTCAGGTCTCCAGTACCCATGTAAAAAGCCAGGATGATGATGCACACCTGAAATCATAGGCCTGAGGAAGTAGAAACAAGAGGATCCTGCAGCTCACTGGCTGGCTGGTCATGCTGAATGTGTGAGCTCTCGATTAAGTGAGGGACCCTGCTTCACAGAACAACAACATTAATAATAGCAACAATAGTAATTAGGTGAGTGAGAAGACATCCAACATTGACTTCTATGACATAAATCAGTCTAGATGCCCATCAACAGATGAATGCATTAAAAGTCTAGTGCACATACATCACAGAGCATTAATAACAACAAAGAAGTATGAAACTTTTCCCTTTGCAGCAAAATGGATGGAACTGAAGATGTCATTTTAAGCAAAATAAGCCAAGTTTAGCAACTGTGAAAATAATTCCCCACCTCTAAAAACCCTTGCTCTGAAGCAAGGTCTACCAGGAATTGAATGGGGGCAGTGGAAGGTGGCCAGACTGATGTTACCAATGCACACTGTGTGCTAGCATGGAAGTTATCAGTGTCCAAAATACATGAGGCATTACAAAATAGTAACTTCTGAACAAGGATGAATCTGAGGCCAATGCAACGCTTGCTGAAAACCAAGCACACATGTCTGAGGAACTACAAGTCTCTGACAGATACAAGTCATTGCCAATACTATCAGGTAGGAGTGATTTCAAAGCTGCTATCAGTAGTCAGCACCAGCTTGTCATAGATGCACATTAACTCACAGCCAGTTCACACCTTTCCAACCAGTTCACATCTTCACACCATCTACTCCCTCAAAGTGGAGTATTCTGCTTCCTCCCAGAAAACACCTTTTCAACCTGAGACTCACTGTATACTCTTTCCCTTAGGAAGGGCACCCTCAAGGTCACCCTCCTCTCCTACCACGGGACACTTGGGCCACACAGCACCTGGAACATGGCATTCAGTCTATCAAAGACACATCCTATTATAACCCATTTGTTTATATGATGTCTGAAGTTCTAGGAGCCTGAGGGAAGCAGCCAGAACAGGACCTATCCTCTAACATGCACTTGTAAGCGTCATAGCAATACTGTCATTAACAGGGCTGGCACAGCGTTCGTGGTCTGTGATGTAATGGTGATAAATACTTCAAACATCGATGAAAGGGGACCCCGCAAGGGTCTCTACGACAGGTGACTGTGAGCAAGTGGGTGGCTCCGGATGAAGCCCCGGTCATCTCTCACAGCATCAACACTTGCTGTCCTTACAGCTCATGTTCACTCTGCTCCAGAGCTTTAAAAATGCACTGACTTTTGTTTTACTATTAAGATAGAGAATTTAAAAATCACCGAATTAAAATGCACAGGGTTCCTACCCAAAGCATTAATACGAAGATCTTAGATGGCATTCTTCCAAGAGCAAAGACCTGGACCTTTTAAAAAAAATGCCCACTGATGGAGCCCTGGCTGTGAATACTCTTTTTCATCTCAGTTTAACTGCATTATACAATCCTTATATAACTGCATCCTCCCAGGGCTGTGGTGCTATAGGAGTTTTAGTGATGTACAAGTCTAAGGGAGTTAATGAGATGGCAAACTGGCTCAGCCACCTGGCGCCACACAACTAAGAGACAGTCATACTGCAGGGGAGGACACCTTGGTCCCCCCTTATTACATGCAGCATTCCAATAACCCGGTGCTCCAACAGTACACACGGAGAAGGAAGTGTCACTGAGCATCACAGTGACAGGAATCTGGTAATGCTACAATAAGGTAATAATCAAAGACAAAGCAGTAAGTCTTACTTGTATAAGACAGGCCTGTCCTGCAGGGCTTCCATGGCCTGAGTTAACACTGTAGACACATCACAGGACTCTTGTGTCAATGCTCTGCATTCACCTGGAACATAATCAGCATTATAACTTCTGCTGTCTGTTCACATTTCCAGCTCTTTTCTTCAGAAGCAATCACTATCTCATTTTACACCTCAGATTTAACTAAAATGTGCTTGCAAATCCCTACTATGTTCAAAGAACTGAGGAAATTCCCAATCTTTCAGACTCATAGAGGTGGTTCATTCCCAGCACACAATGAGAAATGCTGAGGCACCTTAACATGGCTCTACCACTCCTGGGAGCCAAGGCTGCACAGCTGGCCAATACCAGCTTAGATGTTAAGGAAGCACAAAAACAAAACAAAACAATACAAAACAAAACAACAACAACAACAAAAAAAACCTGAGGCAATGACCTGCCTTTGAGGAAGTAGAGTCCAGCCACAAGGATAAAACAAACGTGAAGTTATATAATAAAACAGCAGCATATCAATGCATCACAGTTAGTCACTGATCACAGTAGGTGTGGACCGCTCCAGGGGGCACACAGAACCTTATGTAGTCTTGAAGACTGAGACAAGACCTGGATACAGAGAAAGACAATGCTCCAGATGGGAGCAAACCATACAAACAAGAAGAGGTAGAGAAACAAGGAATCTAGACCTTAAACCAACAGAGCAGAGGACTAGGCATCAGTACAGTGTAATGCAGGTACAGCCAGCTAACTGCATTAGCTCCAGCCCTTGCACCGGTCAGCTGATAATACCTAACATACTGCACATTCACATGCCACTCTTGCTCAATGAAACCATCTTCTCTGATTTAACACATTAGTTTGCAAACACTTCCTAAAACATTTTAAAAGCAAAATGTTTTAGTCAATCTTGCGGGACTTCCAGGGCCTGAGTTAACACTGGAGACACACCACAGGACTCCTGTGTCTAAGCAAAATAACCTCTTAAGTTACCTGCACTCAAGTTCCTGGAACCTGTAAATGTTACTGCCTTTTGTGGCAAAAGAAACATTGACGATGGACTAAAAATTAAAAACTTTGATGCTAGGGAATTTTCTCAAACTGCCAAGGTAAGTTCAAGGTAACCTAAAATAGAAGAGGATGCCACAACAAGTCAGAAATGAAAATGGGAGTGAACTGGCCACACATGTGGGCTTCAAAGGTGGAAGACAAGGATGAAGATGGGTCACAAGACAAAGCAAGCAGGTAGGAGCCCTTAGTGACAGCCAGCAAGGAAAACTCAAGACTTCATCCTTACAAACGTAAGCAACCCAACTAGTCCAACAGTCAGACAAGGAAGGAGAGAGACTACGTGATATGCCCTTCCAACACTAATGTCATGGTGAGAACCAGGCCTGATTTCCGCCAGACCGCCAAAATGACACACTGATCATTCTATCTCACCAGTGGACTAGAAAATGAATCCACCATTTGTAACACGAAAGCTACATAAGTGGCACGAGCTGCCCAATCAAATGCCACCTCCATTTATTTATTCTAGGGCAGAAGCACCGTCTTTGCTGTTTTCCCTTAGAGAATATATAGTCGTCATTTATCCCACTCTTCAGCAATGTTCTGGATAAAAACCTAAACACGGGACGTGAACATGTAGAGTTGGTTCTGCTTTGTAAAAAAAAAAATATCAATTGGGACTGAGAGATGGCTCAGCAGTTAAGGTACAGACTGCTCTAAGAGGTCTCAGCTCAGTTTCCAGCACCCATGTTGGGAGGCTCACAACCACCTGTGACTTGGCCTCTGCGGGCACCTGCACTCACTTGTGTGCTCTCCACACACATATACAAACAGGTCTGAAGAAGTCAGATAAGGCCAAGGGAAATTTTTTTTTTTTTTTTTTTTTTTTTTTTTTTTTTTTTTTGGTTTTTCGAGACAGGGTTTCTCTGTGTAGCTTTGCGCCTCTCCTGGAACTCACTTGGTAGCCCAGGCTGGCCTCGAACTCACAGAGATCCGCCTGGCTCTGCCTCCCGAGTGCTGGGATTAAAGGCGTGCGCCACCACCGCCCGGCGGCCAAGGGAAATTTTAAGGATTAAGTACTAGTTTGCATGAAAGAATCACTTACTTTGAGCCCATCGGTAAAGTCGTTCATAAGCCGTTTCTTGAAGCAAGGCCATCTGTTCCATAATTTCCAAACTTAAGTGAAAATTAAAGAGTTATACAATGTAAACTTTAGCCAACAGTTAGATCTAAGAATCTAATTACATGACAGTTTGGCCCTTAACGTTTTATCATTTTATGGAATTTTTTCAGTCTTTTTTTTACAATTAAATAAATGTTAAATATTACTTCCATCAGTTAATTCCAACTCTTCTTTTAGTCAAATATATAAGGCAATGAACTTCCACCTTTCCCAAAGGCAAGTGAAGATTAAATTCCTATTTCACAGAATATAGTTTCAAAAGGAACCTAGAATGACTCTGAATGTTTATAGACACAAGCAGCAATGTGACTGGCTTGCCAAGCAGCTACTCACCCTGCTGTCTGCTGGTTGGTTCGCAACAGAACTTTGACATCATTATGAATCTGTTTCACTCTTCCTAATGCCTTGAAAAAGTCCTTTAAAATTAAAAATGTCATTAAAAAAAAAATCTGTGTTGTGAGGTAAACTATACTACCCTGAATTAAAAATCACTACAAAGGTGAAACAAAATCCTACCACTTATAATGAAGTCTTATGCAGATTTCAACTGTATTTTTACAGAAGGCATAGTAAGTATTTCTTCGCATTTTAAGAGCGACATTAATTTTGTTCGGGCTTTGAAGGATGAAAACATATAAAATGGCAGCCTCTTAAACAATTCCTTTGAGAAAATCCTACCAACGTGGAACCACAAAGCATGATAACACTGCCTACTTCACACAAGTTAACACCACGCTGCTAGAAAATTCAGATAAGTAACATATGCTTGATAAATAAGGTGTATTTGATAATCAAAGATTTAGAAATTCCCAAGGTCTACTCAGGTTCACAGCAGTATTTGTCTAGCTTTGTCTTTGCTCACTTTAAGCTTTAGCTATTTGGATAAACTAAGCCATACAAGAAACCCGCCATATTCTATAATGGTGTGTCTGGTCCTCCAAGAAAATTTAGACAAAAGTTTCCATTCTCTCAGAAGCTTGAAGAAAGTTCCTGCTTGGTAAAAGGAATCACTCTTAACTCCAGCAAGAAGAACTTGTGGCCCTTCCATTAACGTATGACTGGTGCCTATTAACTTGTCAGGGTCAACGCCAGCTTCCTTAATCTCTGCTCACAAGCCACCCCAGCTCACATGCCCCTTTTTCTCATTTAATCCTACGTGCAACTATAGAGTATAAAAAGTGTAACAAACAGTATGCTGGTTCCCAGTAATAGAAAATTTGTAAAGACTAAGTAAGTTCCTGTTCTCAGGAAGCACACAGCTGAGTAAGAGAACTGTAAGCCTGAAGACACCATCTGAACAGAGCAAGCCCTGGATACTCAGGAACAGGCCAGCCCTGCAATCACCGGACCACCTTATGTCTCCGCTACATATGCATCTGTGCTCCCTCACCAGCAGATAAGAACAGAAAATGCTCATTAAATAGACAGGACTCTGCTCTAGGAATACACTGGGGCCTTAGGAGTTAGGAGACAGAATCCTTTCTGGAAAAAATTAATGTCTTTAAGGAAAAAAAAGAAAATAGCTTTTGAGAGGTTTTATGATTCTTTCATTCAGTCTGCAAAGTGTGACAAAGCATAAAAAAAAGATGAAAAGCAAATTCCAATTTAAGAAAGACAAAGAGTTATGAAAGTAAGCAATGTGTCATTGTCCTAATCAAGACAGGGGGATGAAGAAAACATGTATATGCATTGTTTACCCTGAAAAAGGTGACACAACAGACTAAATCCTGTATTCCATTTCAGAAACAGTCTTTGTAGATCAGGCCGACCTCAAACTCAAGAGTCACCTGCCTTTGCCTCCTACATGCTGGGATTAAAGGTGTGTGATATCACTCCAAACTGGATAATTACAGAATATTCTTTTAAATACAGATCTACAAATACAGTTTGTACAGGAGTAGTAAACAAGTAAACTAGTTCACAAAGGATCAGTGAAAAGAAGGGGTAATGGAGGTTTGTTTTGTGTTTTTAAAGTTATGTTGTACTTTGACTTCAAAAAACATGTATAACTTCAAAATAAACAAAACCCAAAACTAATTAAAATACATGCCTTAACTTCAAATTTAGATGGGAAAATTAAGTCTTGAAAATCTCGTCTTCTCTGTAGCATTTGTAATTGCTACACTTAGTAGCCAGCACACGTACCTCAGTGACAGGGCCTCCTCTTGTGCCTCGGAGAAGAGCCATCTCATCAGAAGTCAGCTGGAACTTGGATAAAAAGGCATCTGCTACTTGTGCTCTAATTTCTAATCTTTGGCTAGAACAACAAGAAAAATGAAGCATATTATGCTTTGTCCAACTACAAAGCAAACGATATCCCTGACACAGTAGCTTATCAAACGAAACAAAGCTGTGAAAGATTCTCAGCATCTCTGAAAGCCTTGTTTCCACCTCAGACATTGCAGGGTCATCAGCAGGCACGTGATGAAATCATTCCAAGCTCATCAGACATGCAGGTGATGTAATTAGCTGATACTGCTCTGCCCTGCATGTCTGCACACAGTACAAGCTATTGTTCATTATGTAAAGGGAGAAATACATTCACAATGGTACCTGTATTACTAACTTAGAGCTGCCTACAAAGGCTAATTTCTAAGACAAAAGTATGCCCTTGATTTCAAGGAATTCCTCTTAGTTATTAATATACCCTAAAAGTTTTCACATGAACCACAACACAAACAAAAATCAGTTGTGTTTTTATGTTACAATTATTTTTTTTTTTAGAATTAATGTATGTTAGAATGAGAGGTCAAGAGCTTGTGAGTCAAAAAAACCATGTCTCTATTTTGGCCTTCCTCACTTGTGACGGCTATTCTTGGTTATCAACTTGACTACATCTGGAATTATTTAAAACTCAAATAACTTGCCATATCCGTGAAGTATTTTTTCTCAATTAAATCATTTGAAGTTGCAAGACTCATTTCTAGTCTGGATCTTTGAGGTGGGAAGACACACCTTTAATCCAGATCTTTTAAGGTAGCTTCCGACCTTAAATCTACCTTTTATCTGGACCACACCTGCTGGGAGTCCATACAAAGGGCATGGAAGAAGGAAGCTCTCTTGTCTGCTTGCTCTTGCCTTGCTAGCAAGTCCATCCTTCACTGCATAAGAGCCTACTTCTTCAGGATTCCATGGTATACTGAAGACCAGATAAGACTGGGGGACTAAACAACTTCTGGATTCTTGGAACTTCCACTCATAGGCAGCCATTGTTGGATTAGCTGGACCACAGCCTGCAAGTCATCCTAATAAATCTTTCTATACAGAGAAATTGATTCTGTAAATTGTTACTCTAGAAAACCTCTAATACACCACTCATTCTGCTTGACAATGAAAACAATATTATAAACTATACAATCTGGATGCAACATAGGTGTGGTAGCTGGCAATTAGGAAAAGGCATGCTCTAGACTAGGAGGCAGTCTGCAGGGACCAGAGGACTGGAAACGGTTTCCATCTAAGGCCAGTCACTGCCTGAGCTCCCTGAGCAGCAACTCAACGTTCCTGATGCCTGAACCCTGGATCTGGAGCTATATACAGCTGGGCACAGTGGCACATGCCTGTTATTACAACACTATCGAGGCAGGGAGACAGGTGGATTGAAAATCTGAGGTTGGGATATATCTGTGGTAGAGCCCTTGCTCAGCACATATAAGACCATCAGTTGGATCCCCAGCACCACCAAAAATAAAAGAAAACCCCCACAGTATTTCACCAGTAGTATCCAAAGAGTAGCAATGTTCTACATTAAAAACATTCTGTTGAGAATTACAAAGATAAGTATTAACACCATTCATGTTCATGGCAGGACATGTCTACCTTGTGTTACTTGTATCTTTATGTTGAAAGACTTTAAGTTCACCAAGTCAATGCCCTTGGGATGAACAATATACATTTTTAAAAGGGAAACAAAATCCAGGTATTTACTTCAAACAATAATGTAACCCCTTAATTAATTCTACATAGAGCTGAAAGGTATATATGTCCTACTATACAAAAGTCATCTAATGTTTTTTGTTTTTTGTTTTTTTTTGGTTTTTCGAGACAGGGTTTCTCTGTGTAGCTTTGTGCCTTTCCTGGAACTTACTTGGTAGCCCAGGCTGGCCTCGAACTCACAGAGATCCACCTGGCTCTGCCTCCCGAGTGCTGGGATTAAAGGCGTGCGCCACCACCGCCTGGCTAAAAAGTCATCTAATGTATTTTAACTTTTAGACAAAGCACCAATCCTTGTCACACAGGTTAAAAGTAATTACAAAGCATCATAAAATTCTTTGGAGCTATTCTTAGACTTATCTTTGGCATCAATTATTAGGCACAAAGGAGAATCAACCTCCTAGTGGTTTCAATCATTAAAGTAGTGTTCCTGCCATCCTGATTGATCATGTGCCGATCATTACAACTGATTCCAAATACTGGTGACCTCTACTCCAAAACAGAAATAATCTCTCGAACATGAGAACCAGGCATCATGTTCCCAATGGCTGTTTTTATGTTAAAGTTACTACTAAATAAAGCTTAGGAACTAAGGTCCTCCGTGAACCTTGAATCACAGTACCCATTATTTTCACTTTGACTTAGTATTATTTACAACTTTCCACTTAATCTGTATTAATAAGGAGGAGACTGTATAAAGAAAAACTTACCTTTCTGATTGAAGCTTAGTGGTTTTTACTATTAAATCTTGAGTCTGTTCTTTTGCTGCCTGAAATTATAAATACACCACACATCAGTATATTCCAATCTCACAAAACTACTATCACCACTTCCCGGAATTCAGACAAACGGCACAGAGCTCAACACAAATGGCAAAGAGCTCAGAAGGCCCCCGTAGTTGGCATCGATGTTTAAGGCTCAGGAGCTACTTTTCTAAGAGGCACTCTCTCAGAGTTCTCAGCGCGCGCGCACACACACACACACACACACACACACACACACACACATGACGCTGAAACACAGAAGAAGACTGTGTCTGGATGCTTTCTAGTGAAGCACAAGTACTAGAAAGCCATCTGAGGGCAAGGACATGGCTTCAGTGGTAGACTGCTGAGCTGCATACCAGGAGACTTCTACATTGAATCACTGGTCTACAGCGGGTACAAAGCTCAACAGTGCAGGTGATGGGAATGAAGTCTCAGAGCAGAAAACACAGGCCCTGGAGACAGACCTGGTTGCTTCTGCCCAACTTTCATACCAAGCAATGCTTCCCGTGCCCACCTTTTAAGCAAGAGCCCAAAACTCAGAAGTGAACTTGGTGAGCAGCAACACTATCCAAATATCAGCCAGTCATCTATGAGGCAGATTCCAAAACGGCAGAAATGTGCCCAACAGGAGTCTCAAAACCCCAAACTATAGAACACGACAAAAATAAGGCTTTAGGAACTGCTGAGATGGCTCAGTGGATAAAGGCCAAACCTGGGGACCTGCATCTGAGCTTTAAAACGCACATGGTAAATGGAGAGAAACAACTCACATAAATTGTTCTCCAACTTACACACATATACCATGGCATATACACAGATTAAATAATACATAAATTAATGTCATAAAAAATTTAAGGCAATAGTAATGAAATGAGAGACAAACGGCCAAGGATGGGGCAGACATAGTGTCCATGCCATGCAAAGACACTGAGCCAGAATTATTAACATACCAAGTCACTAGTGAGTAGACACTACAGTACCCCATAACAGACAACAACACAGAGTAGAGGGGTCAGTCAGTGGACACTGTACAGTACCCATAACAGACAACAACACACAGAGCAGAGGAGTCAGTCAGTGGACACTGTACAGTACCCACAACAGACAGTGACACACAGAGGAGTCAGTCAGTGGACACTGTACAGTACCCATAACATACAGTGACACACAGAGGAGTCAGTCAGTGGACACTGCACAGTACCCATAACACACAGTGACACACAGAGGAGTCAGTCAGTGGACACTGTACAGTACCCACAACAGACAGTGACACACAGAGGAGTCAGTCAGTGGACACTGCACAGCACCCATAACACACAGTGACACACAGAGCAGAGGAGTCAGTCAGTGGACACTGTACAGTACCCATAACAGATGACACACAGAGGAGTCAGTCAGTGGACACTGTACAGTACCCATAACACACAGTGACACACAGAGGAGTCAGTCAGTGGACATTGTACAGCACCCATAACAGACGACACACAGAGCAGAGGAGTCAGTCAGTGGACACTGTACAGTACCCATAACAGACAACAACACACAGAGGGGTCAGTCAGTGGACACTGTACAGCACCCATAACAGACAGTGACACACAGAGGAGTCAGTCAGTGGACACTGTACAGCACCCATAACACACAGTGACACACAGAGCAGAGGAGTCAGTCAGTGGACACTGCACAGCACCCATAACACACAGTGACACACAGAGGAGTCAGTCAGTGGACACTGTACAGCACCCATAACAGACAGTGACACACAGAGGAGTCAGTCAGTGGACACTGTACAGTACCCATAACACACAGTGACACACAGAGGAGTCAGTCAGTGGACACTGTACAGCACCCATAACACACAGTGACACACAGAGGAGTCAGTCAGTGGACACTGTACAGCACCCATAACACACAGTGACACACAGAGGAGTCAGTCAGTGGACACTGTACAGCACCCATAACACACAGTGACACACAGAGGAGTCAGTCAGTGGACACTGTACAGTACCCATAACACACAGTGACACACAGAGGAGTCAGTCAGTGGACACTGTACAGCACCCATAACACACAGTGACACACAGAGGAGTCAGTCAGTGGACACTGTACAGCACCCATAACAGACAGTGATACACAGAGGAGTCAGTCAGTGGACACTGTACAGTACCCACAACAGACAGTGACACACAGAGGAGTCAGTCAGTGGACACTGTACAGTACCCACAACAGACAGTGACACACAGAGGAGTTAGTCAGTGGACACTGTACAGCACCCATAACAGACAACAACACACAAAGCAGAGGAGTCAGTCAGTTAAAAGAGGAACTAGATCAAGCATCTCAAGGAAATGGGTCGTTTTCTTGTTGGAACTTTACACTGAAGAGCCGAGCTTCTGTGGGTCAGGTCTCTGAAACTGGAGGCAACTAAGGCCTCTCCCTCCTTCCTGCTAATTCTCTGCTCAGTGGGAATCTGTCTTTCTGCTTCCTAAACATCCTGTGGAGGATGAGGACACCTGAACCTCTAGTGATATTTTTCAGACAGACTTGAACCGTGGTTCAGTCTGTCACCGACTCTAGGAATAAAGCTGAGTGTGGCAGCTCCAGAGCACTCGTCAACAAAGAGTCTCCAAGTCCAACAGCATCTCCAAATGCCTAAACTGCTTGGTATTTGCCTTCAAGTTTAACTTCTACCCTTTGTAGTCTAACATTAAGAAATTCTACCCTATACAGACCCAGCTTAATTTGGACTCATCCTTAGCTAAAGAGAACCTGAGGAAAAATTGTATTTTTATTACACGATAAATTCTTGTGTAGAGCACTTCATATTTTTGAAGAATTTGCTGTTTTCCCCTAAGTATTCGCTACTAGTTCCTGAAGAACTTATTCCTGCTGGACTCTGGCATCATAGATCTCAAAGATCCACCAACATTCTACAGATAACTCTGCACTGTTAGAGGCCCTTGGAGTTGACTAATAATAGGAAGCCATCATAAAAAGAAACACAGGACATTCATTCATGTATTTGAGCTCTTGTAAAACTGTAACATTTGCATCTAACCTTCCTCCACAGCATTACGTGGCAGACGTCCGTACATTTTCCAAACGTCCCTTTCCCAGGAGCTACACTGACACCCAGGCACTGTGAGGTACCTGTAATCGGCTTGTCATGTCCTGACAGCAGCTGCTCATTGCCTGGACATCTTCATTAATGCTTTCAAGTTCCTGAAAGGGGAGTAAATAATATCAACTACTGCACATAGCATAAAGAAATTTCTCCTTCTGAGGTCAAATCCCACAGTTTCTGTTGTTTTGTCAAAGCATAACAAAGGATCTTTATGAAATTCATTCTTACAAAAAGAATAATACCTACTGTTACAAAGGTGTAAAGAAACTGGTCCATTTCTTTTAGAGGGTATATGAAAACAAAAAATATCTTATCAGATGAATATATTTTACAAACATAACGTAAGAATACCTACAAAGGTAGTAAATATTAGCTAGATCTAACCACTCCAAAGTTATATGTATATGTAGAATTGTATATATAGTTATCGGTCAATTTCTAAAATTGAAAAAAAAAAACAAATCATAGCACAAAATAGTAAATGTGCAACAACACACACAGGACAGTCAAGAATTCTCTAAGCAAATGGACCCTTAAACACTTTAGCTAACAATGGAAAGGGTGTACAGAGCAGCAACTGTGATGAACCCATGCTTTCCCAGGATGTCTACACAAAGTTAAAAGTCATAATTTAAAACACACAGTGCTGGGGGCTGGAGAGATGGCTCAGAGGCTAAGAGCCTGGCTGCTCTTCCAGAGGTGCTGAGTTCAATCCCCAGCAACCACATATGGCTCACAACCAACTATGAGACCTGGTGCCCTCTACTGCATGAAGACATACATGCAGGCAGAACACTGTATACAAAATTAAAAATAATAATAAGTTAATTAAAAAAAAAAAACACACAGTACCTCATCATTTCTTTTAAAAAAAAAAACTATCATTTTGAAAACATGGGAAAGCAATTCAATGCAACATGATGACAGTTACTTCTGAGCGATGCTAGCTACACAGGGAGTCAATCAACTGAGCTAGATACACAGCCCATTTATAAAGTTTCCATTTAATTTTTACTGAATTACCTAATTCCACTCATTGAACAAAATTACCAACTGTATAAAATATAACAACAGGTATATGATAAACTATTTCTTATAGACTTTTAAAAATATCTAAAGTTGAGATAATGCTCATGTACTCATTGCCCAGCTTCAACAGTTATCAGCTCATGGCCATTCTCATTTCTTCTGTCTACCCACTTTCCCCATCCATGTTTCCTCTCTCCGTATAAACTGAATTATTCTCAGGCAATTCCAAGTGTAACTTTATCTATGAACTTCTCTTTATGTCATTGTGAGAAGATAAAAAGTAGACTATCACTCAGGTTTAACAACAATCCCCCCACCCAGTCTGCTCTTTCTTTCTTTTTTGAGACAGGGTCTCACTATGTACCCGGCCTGGCCTTGAATTCAAAACCCTCCATCAGCCCCCAGAGCACTGGCATTACAAAAGTGTATCACACTCAGCAACAATAACCTTTTAATGTTAAACGCTCAGCTCGAACTTCTCCAACACCTTCAATTTTCTAAAATAAAAACAAAAAACCAACTGTAGGACTCAAATAAAAAAAGATTTGCAAATACTTAGCAGGATGATAAGTTTGTTTCCTGTTTAGTGTATAGCTTGTTACTCCTACTTATGTGTTGGAAGAAGTCGGCTCAGTTGCTTACACAGTTGGAAGAAGGTTCCAGACTGCTCTGACTGCACTGTCCCAGTATCAGCACAGTCTTCTGTCCCCAGTCCTGCCTGCAGTCAGTCAGATCCAGAGCACGACTGCACAGTTAAACTTGCAGCATGAGTTCCTTAGCACTGATACTGCACACCTTTAACAGGAGTCGTGTATCAGTGGCTAGATCAGTGACTCTTCACCTCGGTGATTCTTCACCTCTGGGACATTGGGCAGTGTCCACTGGCATTCTTGGTTGGAACAACTGGAGACAAGATGGCTCTACCAGCAACAACTGGGTATAGACCAGGGATGCTGATAAAAATCCTACAGTTCAGAGAAGATTCCCTAACATCTATTTAGCCCAAAATGTTAATAGTCTCCAGGCTGAGAAAGCCTGAGCCAGATCCACGAATGCAACCATGGTAGTGAAATCTCATATTCTATTTCATTCACTGGCTGGACTACTGTGAGACAAGCTTTCCCTCAGCAGCTGGAGTGCTGATGTTTCGCTTCTACTCAGCAACTCAAACACAGCAAGCTGGTATACTTAGACCCACCAAAAGTATCGAGTGAGGGTTCTGTCTGATTTGGTGTGTACACATAAGGCACATGTGTGGAGGGCAAAGGACAACTCCAGGGACTTGGTTCTCTCCTGCCATTGTGGGATCTGAGGACCAAACTCAGAGGGTCAGGCCTGCTCATAAGCACCTCTACTGGACTGAGTCATCCTGTTTGACTTTTATTGTCACCGTTAACTCACAGATTTCATGTGTGATGTGGTCAGTTCGCAGTTATTCTTTGTGAGGTTCTTTAATCTAATTCCTTCCAAGATACGTCTGTTTCTGGTCATGATCAGATCATTCTGTTCAGTAGTCAAACGTGCTGAGAGACTACAATCTGAACGTGTTCACTACTGTCTTTTTTTCTTATATGTATGTGTGTGTGTCTACACATTCGTTCGTATGCACATGCGCACATGGTGCCCTCAGGAGGCCAGGAGAGGGTGTAAGTTGTGAGTGGAGTGGGAGTTAAGTTGTGAGCCACTTGATAGGAGTGCTAGAACTGAAGCCCAGTTCTCAGCAAACACTCTTAACTATCTTCAAAAAAAAAAAATGAATTCTACCAAGCTTTCCTTTCACCTCTGAAATTATTAGCCTTCAATCAACGAAATCCTAGTAAATGCTTTAAGACTGTTTTTTTCAAGTCCTTGCTAAAACCATGCATATCACTTCCACCTGACTTGCACATTGTCAGTATACAGCAGTATTAACAATGTAATATTAATAAGCATAAAATATTACACAATAAACAAATTACATCATAATAAATAACATTGATCTTCATCCTATGGTTGAATAAACCACAGTCAAATATATTGAATTGTTATTCATGTTGAAATAATTATCTTGATCTAGAAATTAGGTAGTTTAGGAGATAACAAAAGTAACTCAATACTACCAATCTCCAAATGAAGAAGTGTCATCTAAGGTAGTGCATTAAATGGGGAAATATTTCCTCTGGAAAATCATTCAGAGAAATGTTATATTTTTTATTAAGAAGTTACAATTCCTAGCCAGGCACACACCTTTAATCCCAGCACTCGGGAGGCAGAGCCAGGTGGATCTCTGTGAGTTCGAGGCCAGCCATAGCTACACAGAGAAACCCTGTCTCGAAAAACCAACCAAACAAACAAACAAACAAAAAAAGTTACACTTGATAATTTCTCAAAATAAATATTACAACTTTTTAGTAGAGGCAAAGAATTCAGAAATCACAATAATTCAAATAAAAACAGAGTTAAGTTAGTTTCTATTTGACCATGGTACATAATCAGCTAACACTGCAATTTAATTAAAAAAAAAAAAAACTTATCAAAGCACCAAACACATAGTTCCCCATAAACCCTAAGTGCAGTTACCTACCTCCTTCACCTCCTTGAAAATGCTCACAAATTCCTCATTGATGGCCAAGCTTCTACGCTCAATATCGCCACGTAAATTTCTTCGAGTCCGCAAACTATTTTCAACAAAAAATGTTGAAAGTGCCTTGAGAGCTTCCAACATCTCCTGTACAAGTGACAACAGAGGAAAATCACTGAGGCTGACTTTGAAATGGTTTCCTGATATCCAGTCAAAGTTCAACAAAATGATTTTCACTTGACTCATTTCCTCATTTCCATTAAACAACTAAAAAAGTAATGTCTAACTTTTTAATTACTAAGCAGAACACAGGAACAGTATACCTATATATAACATATAATCGTATATTTACAAGGTAATATACAGCAGAACTGCTTTGACAGTACTTCTTTATGCACTTAGTACATGTTCTGAGAGACGGTAAGTGAAGCAACAAGTATAGAAAGTTACAGCAGCATGTTAGGTCTGTCTGTGCAAAGGAGGCTGATTTTGGAATGTCAATTTTAAATCATCGTCATAACTTGACTCAAACACCTTTATTAATTAAAACAGGAACCATTACAACTGACATATTTTTGCCAATGAAAAATATTTACTTCTGTAACACAAACATCTATGTTTTGGATTCAGTGGAAAACATTTTCTTCATGCAACAAGTTGCTGAGATGCTTGAAGAAGCGAAGATAAATATGGTTAATGAGGCAAAACTTTATCGCTCAATTTATTCAACTTTTGAAGCGCTGCTCATGTGTCAGGCAGTCCGGAGTTCTGGAGAAACGGGCCCTTTATGTGACCAATCCTTGAAGTAGGTTTGCAGTTTTCCGATTGCTGAGCGCACTTCTCCGGTGTAATGTGGTCTCACTGGGATTGTAAAGGCCGGCAGGGAACACACAAACCGGCGATCACGACGTTGTTTCTGCTTCGTTATGTTTTCCGGGACTGAAGTTGACTTTTGAGAAGTGCTTTGTAGTTTCTTCTTCATCCAAACACTGAGCTTTTATTCCAAGCTCTCCTATTTAACCCCCTTTTGTAGCATGTCACAATCCTATCTAGTCCTGAGCCTTATTTTTCAGTCAACATTTTAAGGCTTGTTTTTAAGTATGTCAAATTCTCTCTGGCCGCTTATTTTCACGTACCTACATATTTAACTACCGCTTTACGACTCTCTCTTTACTTTTTTTCTTTTATGCCACGTTGGCCTGGCTACTCCATTCTGCAGAAAAGAGCCAGCCCTGCGAAGAGCTGCGAAGTCCTGTTCTAGAAGGGTCGGGGAGGGCGTGTGCGTAGGTATTCCAGTAAGAACACAGCAGGGGCGCAAACAGTCTGTGCACAGCTAACAAGGAAGCCAGGGAGGAGTCTCCCTGCGCCCGGGGCAGCAGCTCCGGCGCTCGCCCGGCAGTAGGGCTGGGGCTGAGGCTCGCAGGTCCCTCCCGGCGCCCCCGCCCCGCTCCGGGTACCTTGTCATTGTCCAGCCGCGTCTCCAGGATCTTGTGCAGCTTCCGTGACAGCGGGTTGTTGGGCTGCGCAGGGGTCGCGCCCGCTCCATTACTGAGGCCGTTGGCCGGCCCGGAGGCGGGGACCGCGGCCACTTCTCCACTGGCGTCCGCCATTGCGGACAGACCCGGCGCGACGGGAGCACTGCGCGTGCGCGCCCGCCAGCGCCTGCGCACATCCGGCCGAGCATGCGCGCCGCCACCTGACACTCGGTTTACTTTAAAATCCTGGAAGGAGGGGCAGCACGTTCAGCAGAGAAGAAATTGGAGGTACTAAAAGAGTAATCTGAATCTAAGAAATGCCGGACTAATGATGTAGATATATGTAAAATACGCTGAAACCAGTACCTGGCACTTGTGGTCAACAGAACTGATTCTAATTAAATTCCCTTGTCTGAATTCATTTCTCTGAAAAGCATCCGTGGAAGGTATAGTGTGCACCAGGGCCTCTGGCGTGCACTGGACAATCTACTTTGTGCACTGAAACAAAGGAGTTAATAAACGTTGTTGGGCCAAGACAGTATACAGAAGACAATGAAGAGAGAAAGAAATTTGGCCAAGATGGTTACTCAAGAAGGCTTGCAAGGACTTGGCCTTTTATCTGAGATCTGAAGGAGATTCAGAACTGTGAGAAACCCCAAGTACGAGAAACTCTACATGTAAAAGCCCAGAAAAAGAAGAAGGAACTTCACTGTCTTGCAAACTGATAAAAGCCAGTGTAGCTGGAAAGCCTTGAGCAAGAAAGTGTTTTGCATATATATGTGTGTGTGTGTATATATATATATATATATATATATATATATATATATATATATATATTCACTATATACATGCAATACCTATGGAGGCCAGAAGAGGAACTGGAACTGGAGTTACAGATGGTTGCAGGCATCACACGGGTCCTGAGAACTGAACCCAGGTGCTGTGCAAGAGCACCCAGTGCTCTTAACCAGTGAACCATCTCTCCAGCCTCCGCTATCACATTTTGATTATAACATGATGGCAATTATTAATAATGACTGTATTGGGGTGGTATTATTGAACCTTCTCAATTTGACCTACACGTTCAGAGTAGAGTCACATTATTGCCCTGGCCTTATTTTATAGGCACTTGCTCCATGGCAGCAACATTCTCACCATAATGTGTTACTGGGCACAAACGCATCACACTTTCCAAATCTCTGTACTAATCCCTACAACCTACTTTAGTCTTTTTCAGATGCTATAGCAAACTACTGTAGACTTGGTAGCTTATAAACAACAGAAATTTATTTCTTGTTGTTCTGGAGGATGAGTGGTCCAAGATCAAGGCACCAACAGATCTGGAGTCTGCTGGAGGTCCCTTTCATGTCCGTGGAGAGACATACTAGTGCTGCTTAACTCATCTGCTAGAAAGGAGGATAAGCTGGCTCTCAGAGCTCTCTTCTGTAAGATCACGAATCCTGATCATGGGAGCTTTGCTCTTATGGTCTAATCGTATCCAGACATTGGTGGAGGCCAGGAAGTCAGTGTCTGAATTTTAGGGAGACACAAGCATTCAGACCACAGCCCCACTCTTCCAAGGATGTCAGTCCCTGTGACCCTTATCAACTTCTATATGTCTTTTATATTCCTCTCAGATAACTCTTTCCCCACCACTTCTTAAAAAGAATTTATTAATACCCTATGCAAAGTCCATAGCAATGAAAATATAACTCCTATTATAAGTTCCTCATGACTTATAAGAATATCATTTTTTTTTTTTTTTTTTTGGTTTTTCGAGACAGGGTTTCTCTGTGTAGCTTTGCGCCTCTCCTGGAACTCACTTGGTAGCCCAGGCTGGCCTCGAACTCACAGAGATTCGCCTGGCTCTGCCTCCCGAGTGCTGGGATTAAAGGCGTGCGCCACCACCGCCCGGCTTATGTTTTTGTTCATTATTTGCACGAAGGGACCAGTCTAATCTGGTTTTGTACTCCACTCAAGTGAAGCTTTCGCTGTGCCTCCAACTTTTATCACAGCTAGCCTCAATAGCATATACTGTGGTCTGCACAGTACAGTAACTACCATTACCAATCCCATAGAAGCTGTTACTTGAGAAAGAAAAGATAAGAGGAAATGGGGTAAATGTACAGTTCTCATTCTAGCAACTGTCCCAACACTGTTGTTGGATGCAAGATTTCTGTCTTTTCTAGAACATTAGTTGATCAAAGTTTGATATCCGGTGAGGTGACTTACACTGTCACACAAAAAGATCCAGAGCCTTTGATGGATCTGTCTGTATGAGGTTTCCATAGTTTGCTTTTCATTTTGCCCCAGAGCACGGCAGTTTTAGGAAATGATCTGGTGGTTCTCTGGGTTCCATCCTTCCTCCCACACTCCACAGCTAACTCCCTTAGGGTCTGTCATATGACTAGCTAAGCCTCTTTTAGTCCATTCACCTAGAATCGTGAGGAGTTCTCAGCCCTTGCAGATGCTCTTTCAAGGTCCTAATATCTTTTAAGGCAAGACCTTTTCTCTGTCAAGAGCAAGCACCAAGATGTCAGAGCAGGTCCTATTCCACACACACACACACACACACACACACACACACACACACACACACTTTGTTTCTAGATTATATATGGTGACTATGGGAGGTAATGAACAAACAGAGGTATTGAAGTCTAGCTAAGAAGAGCATGGGCCCTAATACCATCTCCTGGCTATTCCTATAGCAGGTTGTTGATAGCTTCTACTTTATAAGGCAGTTCCTTCTTCAAAGTGAAATGTATACCAAGACTAATGAATTCTACATGTTTATTATTTCTTGCAGTGTAAAGAACTTTTTTATATAAGAAGCAACTTGTATGTGATATTATGGTGATGTAGAAAGTATTCAGTAATTGGTGAGTTGTAGAAAATCAAGTACCTTCAAGTATGACTTTAGCTCCAAAGAATGAACTATTTCTCCCTTCCTAAGGGAAGAAGTCTAATTATTGCATACAGCCAGTCCTCCTGGGATCTGTGAATATTCAGAGGCTCTGCTTTGGCTGCCCTTGATAAAGTGGGTTCTCAGTAGTTAGTGGCTGACAGAGGTAAGGAAATACCTGTTGTTGAATCCATAGTCTTAACACTATTTTACTTTGTTCCTGGGCTCAGATGGGTGACTAGAAGAAGGATAACTGACACACAGAGTTGGTGACATGTTAATCTTGTTACCAAGAGCAAGCATTGTAGTGGGGCCTTTGATATACAAGCATTCATAGGACTCAAAACTGATTTTTTTTTGTGTGCTTATGTCCTGATCCCAATGCTAATTTATTGGCTAGTTAAGAAAGCAGGTCATAGAACTGCAGGCTGAGAACATGGATGGAAATCACCCAGCAGTGTAGGGTCTTGGAGGAGGAGCCACTGAACAGATTTTAGGACTACTGACCATTTTTCTGCTTTTGCACAACATTGAAAGTCTGGACACAAGCTCGCTTTGGCTGCATGCCCATCTATTGATCAAGACACCATGATTTACAGACCCAACCTGACAGCATACAACTCAGGAGAGTTATTTCTAGTCAATGTAATAACTATAAATTTGTGGTTTGTGAGACAGGTAAGAAAGTAATCCATATAAGAAAGGAGCAAAATCCAACTAGGTAGTAAAGATATTAGTCACCGCGCTAGCATGGAGTAGAAGGGTAAGAACCATTTAACTTTAGCAGTCAGTGGAGATTGATTGCAACCGGAGGCAAGTTAGCAGTAAGATGTCAGGGACTCAAATTAGGCAATTAGATTTATGAAAGGGGTTAGAGTGAGACTTGTATTGGAAGTTGTGGTAAAAATAAAATAACCAGGTGAGGCCATTTGCAAGAAAAGGGAAGGAATTGAAAGGCCTCTTTTCTACATTAACGGGTTCGATGTATAACACACAACCTAAGTCAAACTTGCTGGAGAAACTAGGTTCTAGCTCCTTGTCGAGAATATCTAAGAACCACATCGAACTTCTTGAATGATTGGAGGATGAATGATTTAGCAGTTTCCGGATGGTGTGAAGATATGCATAGATGAAGACAATGATTGAACCAAATCCTGGAAATCTAAATTTTTCTTGTACCAAATGTAGAAAGGAAAAGGCAAAAAACAGGTCACACAACATAGGAAATACATGAAAAGGAAAAGAAAATTTAACTGTACATCTCAATAAAGTGAATGATTTTGTTTTTAAATTTGGCATATTGAACTTGCTATTTAAGCTCTTAAGTTAAGATTTTAATTTTAGAAGGTACAGCACTAATAGACACATTTTGACAATATGGTAGCTAGCACTTTACCTGCAAGGGGTAACTTGTATAATCTCTAGTAGATATCTGAAATTGTAGGTATCACAAAACTCCATACATGCAATGTTTTCTACATACACAGACTTCATCTTTGACTGATACATGCATAAGAAACCTTTGATGGCTAATCTTGATTGTCGACTTGACCATGACCACATCTGGAATCAACTAAAACCCAAGCTGCTGGATATGCTAGTAAAGGAATTGCTTAATGGGATTAGCTGAAGCAGGAAGAGCCACCCTAAATCTGGCCCACACCTTCTGGTGGTAGCCCACTTAAAATGAGATGGAAGAAGGAAGCATTTGCCTTTTGCTTGCTTGTCCTCACTCTCTCTGGCAAGTTCATCTGTGTATCCTGTTGCTTTGGCTCAACTTCACTTCTTCAGGATTCCAACATCGTCACTGCTTTGTGTTACATGTTCCTGTGGTGTTGCAAACATGATATGCTATGCATGTTAATATCGTAAACATACTGCAAGTTGTTGACTGTAATAGAGGGAGGGAAAGGAAAAACATTTCACACTAAGCATCCTACTAACCTGGGCTCCATTAACTTCATTATTCTATCCCAAGGAAAATCAAATTCTTAGGTGAACCTCAGATTCCTAATGAACTATCCAATGAACTACAAGTGATAAGGATACTATTGATACTAAGTGTATTAATATGTGATATATTTTGTGTAAGGAATTAAGCAGGGAATTTTATGACACTTATCAATCTAAAACAAATTAAGGTGGACCAGAAAACTGGCAAATATCTCCTAACAATGAAGCTACTAAAAATGTGCATGTTGTTACTAAAATATTTTAAATGAATTTTAAAAATGCTAAGTAAGGCCACAAAAATCAAACACAGATGGCTAAAAGCAATTTGTTTCATGAGCCCAGATTTATGGCCCAGTTAATCAATATTTAAATTATATATGTGCAACTCAGTTGTTAAGTCATTTCTCCACAACTGCAAATTAATATTAACGAGCAATTCGACGACACTCAACAGCAGCATTCTGTCACTGTGCTAGAGCAATCATTGATTTTAATTTTAAATATTAATGTGACACGATTCTGTCAGCTGAAGGAAATAATTGTCCAGAAACAGCAAGACCTAAGTCTGGTGAGACTCTCATTCATAGATTTGAGAGCAAAGTGTCCAGGTGATTGCTTAGCAAACGTCAATCACTTGCCAGCCACAGGCAGGCGACTCTGACTGATTTACATACTCATTGTAAATAGCTGATTCTGAACTGATGGGGTTTGCAGGCTGAGGCCAGACTGCTTAAAGAATTGCCTGGTGTCTAAGATGGACTGGTTCATTATGGACAAGCAATTCAATCATTGGCCATGGGCACTGTCACTCAATCCAGCTGGTAGAGAGATGAGCACAGAGAGGAGTCTGTAAAAAGGGTGACAATAGACTGGCAGCTTCTGTGAGGTCCCAGGATCCTACTGAGAGGCCTGATTGAAGATGGGCTGCGTGTTCCCAAGGACAGGACTCCTCTCTAAAGCTAACAGAAGGAAGCCAGGTTATCTCACACTGGAGCAGAGGTGACCTGCTTTTCTAAAAGTGTAGTTAGTAACTGCTCCTGTAGCTGGTCTGGGAGAGCATTGTAATTTGAGGTTTCTAAGTAATTTAACATGGTCATCCACACTGAGTCATTTTCACTAAAATATGTTTGACAATTAAATTTAAATTCGAATAGAAAAAGAAATTGTGAAAGAGAGGAATTTGATATGTAATTAAACATGAATTGTGTATGTTCAGTCTGCACTTCCTTCTGCCATGACTCAAAATTGCCACCAATACGCAGGGATGACGGAATGTCGCCTGAGCAGAGAGGAAGAATTCACAAAGACATTTCAGCTAACGCAGAAGGATGGTAGAGATTGTTCACATGCCGAGGAGAACGTGAGGTTTCGTGGTGAAGTCTGAGAACAAATGCTCGTTTCCACTCATAATTTTTTTTCATTTCATTTCTCTCTCTCTCTCCATTCATCCTGTTTTCAGCCCTCGAATCCTCCCATGAGGAAGTGAGGAAACATAGACACATGAAATCCAGCGGGCCCATGGTGGTGTCAGTCACTCTCAGTAAATCACTTCCGTTAGAACTCACAGTGACACGTGAGAACCCTGGGGCAGGGCCCTGGCTGCTTAGTCCTGGCATAACTTCAGTCAGGTGGAATCTAACCCCCGAGTCTGTTCCTCATGGTAGATGGAGAGAATCCTTGCTGGCCAGACGCTGCCATTACAACTTAAAAGAGAGAGAGTGCCTGTCTGAAAACACTCAGCTGCAATGTGTTTCTTCTCTAAGGAAAGCTTTAATCCTCAGGCCGCACAACATGGAGATGGATGTAGAGAAAATACTATTTCTGAAATAACAATTTCACTTTGGAGTATTTGTAAATTTATGGGAATTACAGAGAGAGCATGAGCTCTCATACACCCTTGATCCATGTTAGTGTCCCTTCGTGTCAGTCTTAAATTCCTGTGGTACATTTGTTCACATCAAGAAACTGGCACTGGTATTTTATTAACTAATATCAAACTTTTACCAAACTGACTTCCCTAGGGTTTTTTCCCCCTACTGCCATTTACAGCACAAAGATCCATGCAGGATACTGAATTTTTTTTTTTTTTTTTGGTTTTTCGAGACAGGGTTTCTCTGTGTAGCTTTGTGCTTTTTCCTGGAACTCACTTGGTAGCCCAGGCTGGCCTCGAACTCACAGAGATCTGCCTGGCTCTGCCTCCCGAGTGCTAGGATTAAAGGCGTGCGCCACCACCGCCCGGCTAGGATACTGAATTTGATCCTCATATTCCTTGGGCAAAAATATCTTAGGGTTTCTATTGCTGCGATGAAAAACTATGACCAAAAGCAAATTGAGGAGAAAGGGCTTATTTAGTTTACACTTCCACATTGTAGTCCATCACTGAAGGAAGTCAGGAGAGGAACTCAAACATGGAGGGAACCTGGAAGCAGGAGTTGATGCAGAGGCCATGGGCGAGTGCTGCTTACTGGCTAACTTGCTCCCGATGGCTTGCTCAGCCTGATTTTTTTTTTTTTTTTTAGAACCCAGGACCAGCCCAGGGATGGCACCACCCACAATGGGCTAGACCCTTCCTCATTGATCACTAATTAAGAAAGTGCCTTAAAGGCTTGCCTGCAGCCTGATCTTAATTGAGGTTCCCTCCTCTCAGATGACTTTATCTTGTGTCAACTTGACATAAAACTATCCAGCACAGCAAATTCCTCTTAGTTTTCCTGGATCGACAGGTGCAGACTTTTGTAGGTATTTAGTAAATTGGCCTCAGTCTTCACTGATGCACTCTGGTTAGCTTAGGTTTGAAGTAACAATATGGCATCCATGCTACCCGGCGTCTATATAAGACCATTGGTGCTGTTCACTTACTCACGTAGGTGAGGTCATCTCTGTAGACTTAACTGCACTTACTCTGTTGTTGCTCTGTCTACACCCCAGTGTGGGGATGGGTCACTCAGTCCAGCCCACCTTCAAGGACCAGAGGAGTAAATTTATACCCATGGGGAAGGGCAGGCAGCAAGCAGCAGTAGGGGTGTGTGTGTGTGTGTGTGTGTGTGTGTGTGTGTGTGTGTGTGTGTGTGTAGGGATACATCTACATGTATTAGTTGGAATTCTTCTGTCAGGGAAATTAGTATGTTTTAAGCCATCAAATAATGGAAGCCAAGTTGATAGGCTTGAGGTTTCTTCTCCTATTTTCTGCCTCTTCTATTTTCTTCTATTTCAAGAATGAGAAATGTAACCTTTAAATCTACAAGCAGAGAGCAGGTGAGAGTTGAACACTCTGATTACAAGGCTCTTAAAGCCTGGCGTTCATGCTCCTTCCAATCCCACACCAGTCAGAGAAGCTCCTTGAAGGGTTATACTGTGCCTCTGAGGCCCCAGCAGGTGTCGCTGTTGAGAAATAGAAATTATGTCTCTCTGTCTTTGTCTGAATACTAAACTCTTGGATTGAAATGAAGTATCTTATCCATTATTATCATTCTTCCAGGAAAGATTTCTTTTTTAAGTAAGTAAGAAAAAAAACATTCAGTTTCTCAAATAATCAACTTGGTCATTTGAGATTATATTGAAATGATCATAATGAAATCAATATAGTTTTCTTTATCAATTTCGAAGTTAGTATTGTTTAGCAGACTGCCTTGTATTTAGTATTCAGATCAATCTCTAGTCTTGAAATAGTGAACATGGATAATAAAATGGTAAGTGCATAACAATACATTTCATACTGAAATTACAACATCTAATGTGAAGTTCCACAGTTTCTATTCTGAATGGCTGCTCTCAATACATAGCAGTTCATTGATTTTGTAGTACAGGGTCTGATTGACTTCAGTGTATGAGCTTTTTCTTTTTTAATAACTTTTATAGTAAAGTGTAAAATAAAAAACAAGAGAATTGAAGATCATTGATATTTTTTGCAGACTATTTTGTATCTGACACAATAGTCATTTCAAGATCAATTGTTAGAACTGATAAAAAATAGATAAGAGCTATTGTGGTTTTGGCCTAATGCCATTTTATACGGACTTTGGAGATCAGGTGGATGTGTTTTCTTTGTGGACCCAAAGTCCTTTTACTTTTTTAGGTTACTTAGTGACCATCCGGTTCTCAAATTACACAGGAGGATGCTTTAGGTGGCTGCTAAACTGGATTGACAAGATCAGTTCAGAGATAGTGCAGAGAAACAAAAGCCTCATTAGAAGACAGCCTTCTGAAGCCTTCATCAGATTTCATGAACTCAGGGGAAGCGTTTATTCCTTCTTCTTCCTGATGTCCAATAATCTTTAAGTTATACCAGAGTATTGAAGGCCAATTACAGGGAAATTCTTTCCTGGTCATCATTTTAATATTGCAAACTCAATAACAGATTGATTGCATTCTGTTTATTTATGTGGTTGGAATGTATTTATTTACTTAGGATCTCATGTAGCCTAGGCTTCCCTGGGACTTCTGATCCCACTGTCCAACTGTCTTTATCTCCTTCAGGCTGGCTTACAGGTGTGCATGGTTATGCCTGGTTTATGTGGTGCTGGGAGTCAAATCCAGGGCTTTTCATGAACTCTACCGACTCAGCTCCATCCCCTGCCTGAATGTGTCTCTCCTTAAAATGAGTCACGGAGGGCCAGTGAAATGTCTCCGTAGGTAAAAGCACTTGCTTCAAATCTGACTGCCTGAGTTTGATCCCCAGGACCCATAGGGTAGAAGGAGAAAACTAACTCCTGTGAGTTGTTCTCTGAGCTCCACTCCACACATGGGTGGCATGTCATGCTTTATGGGATTTGGTGCAACAGTTGGTTTGATCTGTTGTGGTTCCCTTTCTGGGGTTCATAGATGTGTTATAGCTCCCTAGGAATAGTCTCTTACATTGCACCTGGCACCTGGGATCTCGACTAAGTATTTTTTAACTTTACAGGCTTTTTCACATGATTTTACTGACATACTATGGCAAGAAATCTGATACCAGCCTGATGGGCTGTCGGCAATCACCTTGTCCATCTCATTACATGCTCCAATTGTCCTGGACCCACTGGCATTTGGGAGTGGGCTATTTAGGAGATGAACAAGTATGATGGAAATAGTTGTACAATCAGGGCTTATTAAAAAAGAAAAATAAAAGGCCATAGAGCTCCCTTGCTCTTTCTGCACTGTGTAGACACAGCAAGAGAAAGAAAGAAAGAGAGAGGGGAGTGGGGAAGGAAGGAAGGAAGGAAGGAAGGAAGGAAGGAAGAAAAGGAGGAAGGCAGGTAGGCAGGCAGGCAAGCTAGGGAGCTCCTTCCCTCTGTCAGATAAGGTGTACTGGAAAGAGAAAATGGCTGCTGTCTGTGGGCCAGGAAGCTGGCCTCAGTAGATGTGGAGTCTTCTGGTAGACTTCATACTCACTAGAACTATGAGAAAGGTATTTGCATTGTTGATAAGCCATCTGGGGAGTTCTTGGATCTGGCTCCTGCAGTCCAGTGGCTCTCAGACTGCCATCCTGCTGTGTTTGGAGTAGAAAACAGGATAATTGGATCCCTCACTTTACAGTGTTACTTGTCCAAGGTCAGACAGCAAGTTGGCAGCTAAATCAAGCCCAGAACTGTGTGTTTATACCTTCTAACAATGCTTAAATCTTACCAGGATCTTTTTTGTGCCTCCTCTTTTCTTCTTTACACTTAAAAATGCAGCTTAGAGGGCATTGCTCAAACAGCAGATATACATTCTTTGTCTCTTCCATTTAACCAGATTCAAGGTATTCTTCAACTCAAGGAAATTAGATTCCCTCCCTTCCTTGTATCATAATTTTTTTCTGAGCTACACCCATGTTCAAATAAGACCCATGATGGTTTCTAGCCAACACAGCAGCTGGTACATAAAGAATGTAACAATTTATCATCAAGCATAATATATGTAATTTCTGGTTGAGCATCACAATTCTGAAAGAATAGCCCACGCAGGTTAAAACAAAAACAAAAGAATAAAAATAGTAATTAAAAGTGCATTTTGAAGTGTGGTGGCCCACTCCTTCAATCCCAGCATTCTGGAGGCAGAGGCAGGTGGATCTCTGAGTTTGAAACCAGCCTGGTCTACATGGAGAGATCCAGGACAGCCAGGGCCACACAGAGTAACCCTTTCTGAAAAAAGAAAAAAAGAAAAAAGAGTGCATTTATAGCAGAGAAGGTGCTTGTGAGTCCTTGGCTTATTGGTATTGCCACCACATCTGTACTAAACCACACATCTCAGGTTAAAGTGTTTCGAGGAGAGAGGCATTTGGGAGGCTGGTCTATTATTACCAGAACAGTCATTAAGCTACAGTCTAATAAGTACCTTCATCCCTAGAGGAAAAATTAGGGGAGATAATCCCCCTCTGCTGTACTTCGGACACTAGGGGGCTTCTAGGATCAGGAAACAGGCTCACAGCACTGCAGGAAACTCACTGCAACCCCAGTGCCAGCATTCCTTCAAGCCTTCACTACCAACTAAAACCAACAGAGGACTGAGTCGTCCCTCCCGAAAGTGAGGGGACTTGTTTGCTGATGGTTTTATTAGGTAAAGGCTCTGACCAACATATAAATGAATAAACAGTAAATAAATTACAACCAGCTTCTGAGCCATTACCAGTTTGTTTTAGGTCTAGAACCTGAATTGTGATATTATTTCCCCCAAACATTTTTCGTTCTGATTACAAAGGCCAGAAGTTGGTTCTGATTCTTTTCAGAAACGATAGATTTATGCGTTCTGTCTTAAAATGTCATCATGTGGACTTCCTATTTTTAATATTTTAGCTTCAGGTATCTCTCTAAGATGAGATAAGATACATGCTAAATAGATGAAGGTACTGCTTTGGAAGAAGTATCCTTCCTCTGTGTGTATGTGTGTGTGCCAGATATAAATGTTAAGTGTCTTTCTCTACATCGCTAACTTTTTCACTCAACCTGGAGCTCGTGATTTGTGGCTGGGCTATAGCCAACAAGCCCTAGCAATCTTCCTATCTCCGCTCAGCACCAAGCCCTGGCTCACTGCTGTTTTTTAAGAAGGTACTTCATGCTTGTGCAGTAAGCACTGTACCAACTAAGCCATTTTTTCTAGCCCAGAATAGGTCTAGTGAGATATATATATATATATATATATATATATATATATGGAGAGAGATAGTGACATAGTGATACATATATATGCACACACAAATATATATACACACATATATATGCATATAGGTGTTTTTCTTGCATATATGTCTGTGCAGCACAGGCATCAGATCCCCTGGGACTCGAGTTACAGATGGTTGTGCCACCACGTGGGTGTCAGAGCAGCTGGTGTTGTTAACCACTGAGCCATCTCTCCAGCCCCTATTTTGTGTCTTTTTTTTTAAACACCTGGTATACAGTCAGCTAATATTGAGGAAGGCACATCCACATCTGTCATCATGAGAAATGTTTCTTTGTTTGAGAAGTGGCAGGGGATGCGGACTGTTCCCTTCTTCCCTAAGGATGAGGGTCAACACACTAATAGAAATGGGGAAAGCTGAAATGCCCATAGAGTAGACCGAAGACTCAGCTTCCAAGGCAGCCTGAGCAAGAGGCACTAGATAAAGGAGGGTCTGGGGAGAGGAATCAACCTGGCTCTTCACAAAGGCAGCAGACAAGCTTCCTAATTAGGTGCCTTTATGGGATATTCTGCAGGGAGGGGCTGGAGGCTCCTCAGGCCTGGGCTTCCTTTTGAGGGGGTTTTAATGAAGTGATAAAGAATGAACTTCTCCCTTGTCATTCTCTAAAATGATTGCCTCCTGTGGCCTTGTGAACTGGAGTCTTTTCCCATTTGGGCGTCATTGTGAGACAGATCTGAGACCCGCAGCCCAGTGAGAGATTTCTCCAATAAAGTAGCAATGTGGGTACCTCTGTCAATAAAGCCCTGAACTGGAGGCCAAGGTAGGCTTCCTGGGGTTCAGAGACATTTTCTTAAAGTTAGGCCTTTGGGCTCTATGTGTCCCAAATATGTTCAGGTAGAAAAAGAGACTGTGGGTCCCTCTCAGCCCCTCTGTTTTCCTGCTCTCCTTTTGGTGTCTGCTCTCTCTCATCCCGTGTACTTCCTCTTGTCCACCCTAGTGTCTGGCTGCTGGCACATCCGAGGCTGTCTCCCGCTCCACACTCCGTTTCTATCCTTGTATCGCCTGCTCTAGTCACATTGCCTGCACTCTCCAGCTTTTACATGTAGAGATATTGATCTTCTGAGACATAATTGCCGAATGCCATTCCATTTCCATTCATTCGTTCACTCTAGTTGGCAAGTCAACCAAGTGTAGCATTTAAGATACAATCTTGGGCGGTTCAGCCCAATGTCAGCTTCGAGAGTCAATTTCCTTGTTTTCTCTGTGTCTCACCAGCCCTGCTCTGGTGCTCCCAGCAAACTGGTCACCAAAAAAAGTAATAATTAAATGAATGTGCTAATATTGATTTTGTTATCACTCTCACTGCGTCTCTGAAGGGGTCAGTAAATCGTAATCTTCTACATCGGAAATCTGAACAAATAGAAGTGTGGGGGGGGTCACAGGTAGAGCCCAAAGTACTGTCCATCTCACTGTTGGTAGCTCATTAAGGCCTGTCACTCCATGAAGGGCAAACATGTCTCTGACCTGAACCTTGAGCATGGCAGGCATGTCCGCTCCTCGTGGTCTCTGCAGTAGATCAGAGAAAGGCTCCTGGGTTCCGAGATTGCTACTGGGGTGGGGATGTCACCAGGTACACCGCCTCTCCTGACTCTTCCATCTGCTTAGCTGACAGCTTTGAGGACAAGGGCCAGGGTTTGTAGGAAGTCAGAGAGCTGGGAGGAACTTTTCCATTTCACTACAGCTAAAATAGGAAACTACTTCCTCAAAGAAAACCAGTCCTTTGGGGGGAACTATGATACCAAGCTGTCAATTGTAAATTTCTTTTGTTACATCAGTCTACTAACATACTGGCCCACACAATGTCCTTTATTGTTATGATGGGGAGAATTAAGATTTCAAAATTCAGACACTACAACTGATTGATAGTTTATATTGTTGGGCATAAAAATCAGTTTTTTCCAGGAATGATAGCATGTACCTTTGACCTCAGTGCCCAGGAGGCTGAGGCAGAACTGCTATGAGTTCAAAGCCAGCCTAGGATATTTAACAATACACTGCCATAAAACCCCACAGAATGTAGCAATAATTCTTATCTCCATCAGTTGTCATCACAAAATGCATCTCTTACATACTTACATACTGTATGAAAACAAAACCCAAACAGAAAACAGGGAGAACTCCTGAAATGATGGCGAAAGAATAATAATTTCAAAGTAGCACAAGAATGCTGATTCTTTAAAGACCAAACAGTGTACAATGGACTGGTCATGTAGCCAAAATATGTATTATGGTCATTTCCCACTTTTGACAGCTCAGCGTGAAGCCCTTAGTATATTAAATGTGATTTAATGCTTCCTGATGTCCAACTTATGAATAAATTATTGATTTAAAATTTGTGTGCTACTTTAATGTATAAAGGAATAATATATAGAAATTACATGACATTTTACATTTTCAAGGTAATTTGCAAACTTTAAATGAATAATGCAGACAGCTCCATTGGGAGCAGGTCAGAGAATAGCATACGCATTATTTCCACGAGAGTGCCCAGGGAATATAGTCATATAAACCGCTATGTTTAGAAATTATACATAACGAGACAAATACAACTCCTCTGGGGGAAGGTGACTTTGAGTCTACAGAACGTTGAAGGAAATCCACAGGAAATGGAATGTGCATCCCCAGTTGGTATAACTATGGTAAGGGTATGCATGGCATGTTAGTATTGCTAACATGACTTGAAACAGGGGCCAGGGACCTTGTTCCTTGTGTAGAAGATGGATAAAATGGAATAGCCTTTCCAATCAGTCTCGGGATGGGATCTGGGAATCAGAAGGATTATTTCAGAATGAGGGAAAGGAAGGGCAGATGTAACCTCCAAGTGTGCATTTTAAATCTTGGATACTGCTTCAGTACTGGAAACTGTAGCTACAGTTGTCCAGCTGCCTACAGTCTTCTTTGGTACCTACAGTCTTCCTGCCTGCACTTCATGGGAAACTCTTTGCATCAGGTGATCCTACAGTACTGAAAACTTCAGTCTCTCCATTGTTCAAAGGTCTGACTTTCATAAACTGTTTTAAGACTATTCCAGTTTCTATTGCCACGCTTTTTAGAAAAGGCTTGCCTTTCAAATACATGCTGCGGACTATCTACCATGCTCCTACACCATTTGCTCGAGAACTCATGGACTCCCTACACTGCTGTGTCCTCTCTCTGCTGTAGTGCTTTGTCTAACTGCTTGGCTACAGTGCCAACCGCTTGCCTCAAAGAACATACTAACAGCAACTGAGCCAGGAAAAGCATACGGAAGGCCTCCAGAGAGTCAGACACAGTCCAGTGTTCTCCTGAAGGCATCGAGGATCCCGACTCTTCTCCATATTCTGCATCCTCAGCCCCACTTGGTTGAATTTTGTCCTCGTGTCTGTCACCTTATGACTGAAACATGGGTGCTCTGTGTGACTGAGATGCTGTCAAATCCGAGCACACGTGACGGTTCCACCACCACCACTTCTCAGAACTGTGATGTGGCCGGTCAACCCTCAGGGCAGGCTAGAAATAAAGGTTTTAGCTTTTACAGCTTCCTTACGAGAGACAGGAAAGACAGGACCAGGAAACAAAGTTGAACCTGCTAGCCATGGCTATTCCAATGGATATAAACTAAGAAATCACCTCTTCCTCTCCCCAGTGGCCAGAGATGCTTGGTTCTGTTCCCTGTGTTTCACCGTTACATCACAGAGCACACCTTATTTGTTGAAAAGGAAGTTCCACTTGTGCTACAGCAAGTGTAATACTCACATGATGTTGATTTATTCATTAATTCTTCCACTCGCGTTCAGCTGTTGAGCCTCTACCCACCATGCCAAGCATGATAGTACCATGCTGACTAGTGTGTATTTCTGGTCATTGAGCATATGTATTATCTATAGTGCTTAGTTAGAGATTGAAGGGTGAATCTAATTAATCTTATCAATAAAAACCAGGAGTCAGCTATCAGGGCAAAAACCTGAAAGATCAAAGAAACAGAGGAGCAGCCACCAATGACCTCCTACCTCTCCAGATCCTCCGACCAAAAAGGCCGAGATCCCATCTCCACCCCACCTTATCACTTCCTGTCTCCACCTCCTGAGTGCTGGGATTAAAGGTGTAAGCCACCACCACCCAGCCTCTACGGTTGACTAGTGGCTAGATCTGCCCTCTGATCTCCAGGCAAGCTTTATTTGTCAGAACACAAACAAAATATCACACAAGAGATACAGTTAGTGGAAGGGGAAAAAAAAAAAAACACAACTATGGTGACTTAAACCATATTAATGCTTTATTGTTTACTTAAAAATATTCATGAGGATCTGGGCATCGTGGCACATGCTCATGATTCCAGCAGAGAGAAAATTCCAGAGGAGGTAAACAGCTGACAATGTGAGGGCGTTGGATCGTGTCTCTGTGGCCTTCCCCATCCTCACGAACACAAGATCATTGCAATGCCAAACATTTCATGCTTTAAGAACATGAGCAAAGACAGCCAGGAAGTGGGGAGAAATGTTCTCCTAAGCATTCTTACTTGAGCAAAGAACAGTTTTCCCAAGTCCTCCTTAGATTCACAGGCTAAAAGGGAGTCAAGCAGCCACTGCTAAATTTAAGGGATCTAGAAAAGCATCTGTTGAACAAGGGACATGGGACCAGGAATTAATATTGAACAGCCAACCGAAAGTGTTGTCACAGAGGCCTGCAGTCTGCCATATGCTTTTACCTTCGTGATCTCATCTCGAGACTCACTGGGACAGCTAGCCAAACGCTCTGCTCTGGAACCTGGAATGGGAGGCACAGCAGCATCTGCTATGTGGGAACTCCTGGCTGTGAAGTTAACTTAAAGATCCTATGAAGATGTAAATCGGATGCAAAGGTTTTTAAAGATATTATAATGCGTGTTCTTGTAAAAGTATCCGTGCCAGCACCTAGAGGGTAATTTGGAAGATTTTATAGTTTGGGAAGATAATTATATGGCGGAATGAAAAGGGAACTAAGAGTTGTGCTAGACCCTGCTCTGAGTGAGATCCTGGAAGGATTCTGAGCCCATCTGTAAAGTCATGCCCTTGAACAAGATTAGATGACTCCTCGCTCCCTTCTCCAAGAGAACCCATAGTACCATCATGCTGACAGTTTGAAGTTCAGAAACATTGACTGTCATTGGTTTCAAGCTCTGTTTTATGAACAAGGTAACAGACTCAGGAAGGCAGGTCATTGTTTGTCTAAAATCTCTCACTTAAATTTGAATATCAGAATGTCAAGTCCCAGGAAATGCAGCCCACATGATTTCACACATAATTAATATTTCATTCTGATGGGATTTACGGGTTTTTTTTACTTCATTTCTTATCTTTTTTGTATTAGCCAAACCTCTCTGATAACAGCTACATCACTTAATAGAATGCAAATAATGAGATAACTTTTATAAGTCCATGTTTTAACCATATGCTTTCAAGTAAATCACTTGTTTCTCTGTAAAATAGTAACTACCTTCATAGCTTTTTCCTCCCTTTTGTTGAGAATTAGATGAAGCTGTCTATTCATAAGCCTAGTGTACGGGCACACAGTAATGAAAGAATCTGCACTTGACATGGTCACTACTGATGCCTCCTGGCAATCCATGTCACTATGTGAAGTTCCTCTAAGCTTGAGAAAGTATCCTAGACAAGTTCTCCAGTAGGTAGAGTGTGAGTGTGTGCGTGTATGTGGGTGGATGGGTGAGTCTGGTTGCCACTGTATAATTTTGTCCACACTGATATCTGCTACCTCCACATTACGTAGATGGGCGATGTGTTATAACCAGGTGGGTGGTGCTTAGCTGGGAGTCAGACCAGTCATATGGCTACCACCCACACTCAGCAACTGGTGATTTGCACAAGAAGAATTGAAACATAAATTAACGAGAGAAAACTCCAACCCAGACCTCTAAACCAGAGATTCATGGGTGAGCTTGAACCATGGGACATTTTGAAACAAGGCTCCCCAGCCTGGGCCCTGTTCACATCTCAAGCTAGATTATTCTGGATGTGGCTCGCGTACTGTATTGAGCAGGATCCCTGGCATTTATGGACTAGCTGCCAGTAACACCTTCCCAGTCATGGGTCGTGGTTACCAAAACCATCTCCAGACTTTGTCAAATGTCTCCTGGGAACTATTCTTTGCCCTTCTCAGGAATTTTGTGAGAAAGCTTAATGTGTATTGCACTGTTTTCCTGGGAGGCTCATTACGTTCATCGTATTCTTACGAAGGATAGGCTTGGAATCACTTAAAACCTTTCAAACAATCACGAAAACAACCCCTGTCTCCAGCTGATGCTACCTAATTAAATGGTGCACTTGAAATTTTATTATGAAATATGCTCTCACTCAATTATTACTTCCAACTACTTGGAAAAGGCACATCACAAAAACTGTATCTGGGAAAGTATGTACTCCAAAAGTTGCCGTTCCCAGATGGTAGCTTCCTAAAATAACTGTCCTCAGTGGAGGCAGGGGTCAGCCAGTCACCTACAGAACAAGGCTGCGGCTTCCAAAGGGTTAAATGCTGATGTCAAGTCCGAACCCGGGCTGTTCCGGAGGAGAAATCAAAAGGAGCTGATTTTCAGAGAGGGAACCCAAAGGTTGTGTAGATTATAAGATTGATCATGGCGGGCGGGGGGGGGGGGTAGGGTAAGAGGAAGGGAAGGAGAGGGAGTGAGAAAGGAGGGTGTAAGAAAGCGCAGAGGGATATGGGGAGAGGAGGAGGGAAGGGAGTGGGGAACACCGGGAAGAGGAATATCTTGAAAGAGGTTCCCAAAGGTGTGCAGCTGTTGGGAGAGGCTGGCTAGAGGACTCGCCCGCCTTCTCTCTGGCTTGTCCCCCCACTGAATCCAGCAGCCTCGCGTGGTGTGCCCAGCCTTCTCATCCCTACGTCCACACCCTTCCATGGTCTCTGTCCTCCGAAGTGATCACTTCTCAAGAGCCCCTTAAAGCTCACAGACATCACTCTACCCCCTCTCGGAGGCTACTTCCCATCCTCGTCTCCTAAGGGCTGCGGGAACACTGCAGCTCCAGACCCCAGTGTTTGACCCAGAAAAGAATACAGGGCTAGGGTGTGGCCTCGGCGCCCCCCGAGGAGCTGCGGAGAAGGCGAGCAACTTTCTCCGTGATTTCCCAGTCTGTCTGCCGCCCCCACTCTCGCGCGTCCAGGGCTGCGCGGCGGGGCCAAGGGGAGGGGACAGCGGAAAGGCGAGGGCGGGGAGGAGGCGGCGCGTGCCTCGCCTGCCAAAGCTGGAGCCGGCATCCGCGCTGCTCCGGGGCCGTACGGCCACAGCCGGCGGGCTCTCTGAGCGGGTCCTCCTGACCCTCCACCCCGGCTCTCCAGAGTCGTCCCGATCTCTGTCTCGATAGTGGCGAAGGCGAGAAGGACAGTCTTCCGTGCCGCTCTGTCCCCGCCGGGGAAAGACAGCAAGTTGTGCTGCGCCCGGGACCCGCTAGGGACGGTGGCCGCCGCCCGGCCCGGTAAGTAGCGCGCGCCGCGACTCGGGGCCCCCGCACCCGGGTCCCTCCTGACTTCCTGAGCCGCTGGGTTCAGCTGTGGTCGGTGTCGGCCTCCGGGGGGTGCTGCCTTCCCATCCTTATCCGCCCCTTTCTCCGAGCCCGCTGCAAGAACTTCCTTGTGCCGCTTAGCATCCAGAGATCATTGTGTGTGTCCCTGGTGCTCCAGGGTGCGGTGGTTGTGCCAAGCAGTTTGCGGGGGAGCAGGGGGAGGGGGTGCGTGGGGGTCGCGGCTCTGAGTTGATCTGGACTAGGGCACCTCACTCCAGCTGAAGAAGAGGCCCTCCTTCCTCTCGCTCCTCCCAATTTCTGGTCCTTCTCAGACCAACTCAACTCCAGCCTCTGCTCAGAACTGACAAGATTTTTAAAACTGTAGCCAGAGGGAGCTCCCTTTGGGTAGAATCCAGAACTGAGGGCGAGAGAAGTGTTGGAAACAGAGTTTGCTTGTAGGCTCTGAAGCTGGAGTTAGGAAGCAGTTTGCAGATGGAACCCCAGGGTGGGTGTACTTTTGCATTCTTTGTGCGGAGTGTGTCCAGGTATGCAAGTCAACCCACCTCGTGGAACCCTTTGACTTAGCTGATGTTTGACACTGGGTTTTGGAAAAGTGTGAGTGCCCTCCCTAGTTAAGTTAAACACAGGTGAAATGACCAGCAGGTGAAATCACTGACGCCACTGAGTCCCAATAGGAGATGTGAAAATCACAGAGGCTTGCATTTACCCCTGGAAATTTAAGACCTAATGAGTTCTCGGTGTTATTGAGTACTGGGAGTGTGCGGTTCTATTCTAATGCATACACCTGGGTGGTAGATGATGTTAGTTAAATTTACATACTCTGTAATTGTAAGACGTTACCATCATTTTGCTTGGTTGGCGCACCCACCAAGAGATGCAGAGAAATTGCTAGGAACTAAGTGTGAACTTGCAAGCCAAATAAACAAACAGCAGTATGGTTCATTTTATTTTAATGTCCTGAATTATGTCTACTGCTAGTAAAAAAAAAATGCTACATTGCTTTTAATGTGAGTATGTGAAATGAATTCACTGGCTTGGCAAATAGAAGCCATTCATTTCTTTAAGTAAATAGCTGTCAGAGTTAATTTGGGAGCGTTTTACAGGAGATAAAGACATGGGGAAGCTTTGAGCTAGTTTGGCAAAACTTGTACAGAGATGCGTACAGAGTGCATTAATTCTTCCCACTTTTGAAGCATTGAAGGAAGTTTGACGCTTCTTAACTGAAAATTGTGGCACTTCTAGAGACCTATATAGAAGCTAGAGGTACTTAACTTTCACTGTTTCCTGTTGCTGTTTCACCAGGGGCCACCATCATTACTACAAAAGTATGAGAGCCTGATACCCAGTAAGACTGAAGATTGGCTACTGCTAGTAGCTGCATCCTCCTTGAAGAACTGTGCATTACCTGGGAGCTTCTAGCAACCAGCCGCCTTCATTCACACCTTCGGGACAGTCACGTTGGGTCCCCCTTGCATTGCCTGGTGAAAGATGGCACCCAGCCTGACTTGTACTGGGGTGATCTGGGCTTTGCTCTCCTTCCTGTCTGCTGCCACCTCCTGTGTGGGGTTCTTCATGCCTTACTGGCTCTGGGGATCACAACTGGGCAAGCCTGTGTCCTTCGGCACTTTCCGGAGGTGCTCCTATCCTGTGCAAGATGAGAGTCGGCAGATGATGGTGATGGTGGAGGAGTGTGGGCGCTACGCCTCTTTCCAGGGCATCCCCAGTGCAGAATGGAGGATCTGTACCATAGTGACAGGCCTGGGCTGTGGCCTGCTCCTCCTGGTAGCTCTCACTGCCCTGATGGGTTGCTGTGTGTCGGACCTCATCTCCAGGACAGTAGGAAGAGTGGCCGGAGGAATACAGTTTCTGGGAGGTAAGTGACTTTGCTAAACTTGAGTTGGTTCCGTAGAATCTCAAAGCAGTATTGAACATTATGTTTCATTTGTCTGCTGATGCAGTTGTGATTGACACTTGGAATGCATGGAGAAGTAGGTCTGAAATGGCCATGGTAATAGATGGAGTAGAGTCAAAGTTTTTTTACTGGAATTCTTTTACTTGTAAGGGTTCTTCATGCCCATTCATCCTTAGTACACGTACACATACACACACACACACACACACACACACACACACACACACACACACACACACACCCTTGGCCTACTGGGTACCATCTATGTGAGACAAGCATGTATAGGCTGTTTATTATATATGTACTGGGGAGGTGGTTTGCATTTAATAGCCTCTGGCTGCTTTTGTCCAACAGTAGACCCCTGGATTGTCTTTGCCTTGCTAGATACTTGAGGTCATTGGAGGCAAGGATTTCATAGAAAAACGCAGAAGGTGTTTGGTTCAATATCGTGATCACGATAAGCATTAAGACTCTTGGTGGTTATAACATTGACCCTTGTTTAATTTTCCACTACATTTCAGAGTAAGTTTCAGCTGAGTTATAATTTCATCTTGTCAACTACGTTTTTCACAGTGTTACAAATACAGTTCTAGGCTGGTTATAGTGAGATCTTAACTTCTCTGGTAACTTTTTCTGTTGGGGAAAGAACAGAACACAGTGTTTAGAGAATGATGTGAGCTGTCCCAAATGGACTGGCTAGTCTCACTAACACCAGACAAAGTCTGAGTTTTTTTTCACTTGGCACTCTTCCAGAAAGTATTGCTTCAATATCTCTGGTCATGTGGTTCTAATTGCGCTTTATATATTTTCCACTGGGCTTTTTCACCTCCATCCTTCAACCTGACTGGCTGAACTTGTCTGATTTACAATATGCCCTGGTGAAATATGACAACCTCCATTGATGGTACAGACTGAGGGGAAACAGGAAGCCTGGAAGACCTGTAAAACTGCATTTGTAACTTCATAACAAAGTAAAAGTCTATTATTCTCACACTTGATATTTTCTTACAGTCTTTGGTGAAGAATCCAGAAGAAGAAAAGGCCTTAAAAAATGACCCTTTTTGTGGTGTCTGGTACAGATTAGAAAAACCCAGTGCCTTATTTCAGATTATTTACTGTAAAACTTTGTAAGTAAGTGTGCTGAAAATGGGTACAGCAAAGCAACTTTGTGTTTCCAGGCAAGACTTAGACTTACATGCAGTCCTTTGTTTTCTTATCTGGCATAAACTGCACTTTGCCTCCTTGTCTGTGCTGGGATCTGCTTTGGGTGCCTGACAATCTCTCCTGCCTGCTTCTCTACTCACCACTGTCTTTAACACATACATTTACACAGAAATATAGTAAAACTTTTAGGAACCATCAGGAGGTTGTCATTGAAAATGGAAATGTAGATACAGTGCTCAGAAACTTGTTGGTGTCACAGATTTTTAGAGCAAAAATAATGTGGAGAATATGGAGAGGAATTTTTTTCTTTGAGGATAAACTGGGCTTGCTGTTGTTTTACTTGGCTCTGGAAAAATGCTTAGGCAGTTTCATTTTTCTCCTCTTATGGTAAATATTACTTTCCATTTTTTTTTTCATTTTGGAACAGAGACTGCTATTATTTCTGGCAGAATAGGAAAATGCTTACAAAGAGAAATCAGCTTTTATTGATTATCTCTAAACGTGTAATGAAGGAAGGCAACAAGAAGGGAATCCGAGACCCTGGAGATTTATCCTTCCCTCGCTAAGCTAAGTATAGATTTTTTTTTTGAATTATATGGAGCCAACTCTTCACTTTATAGACTACCCAAGGGAACAGACAATTGAGAAAGTTATATACATTTTTAAATAATCATGCTTTTCTTTGTATATATGCTTCATGATCCTGTTTGGTAAGAGTTACTGACATTAAATTAGGGATAGATATCATTGATATAGTGGGCCCTCCCTCCCTCCCTCCCTCCCTCCCTCCCTCCCTCCCTCTCTCCCTCCCTCCCTCCCTCCCTCCCTCTTTATCATTTTTCCCGGTGTGTGCTTGTGTTTCTGCATGTGTAGTAAGTGGACATATGTCCCTTTGTAGGTGCATGCAGAGGCCAGAGATGGACATCAGGTGTCCTGCTCTGTCACTTTCCACCTTGTTTCCTTGAGAGTCTCTCACTGGATCTGGAGTTCAGGCAGAAGCCTGCAAGCCAAGCATTCCTCCATCTCTACCCCAGAAGTGTTGGGGTTTCGGTACATGCACAGCCAAGCCTGACTTTGCACATGGGCACTGGGGATTCGAACCCAAGCACTCACGCTTATGCAGCAAGTATTCTTACCCTCTCAACAGTCTCCAACAGTTGGCATTGTCTTATTTCCTATACATGTTTCTTAGGTCAGGCAGAAATAACTCTGGTAGTAAAAACCAAAGAGGTTTATTAAGAACTCTTAACTCTTAAACAGACATGCCCATTACTACAGATAATAGTGAATTTAGAGTTTAAAAAAAATAACTTGGAACATGGAGAGAGATTTTGAAAATCTGTTGCTAGTCATCAACAGCTAATAAGAGAGCAGATGATAAAACAAAGTGCCTTCAGAAGAATTTCTCCAGTTGCTCACTACATAATTGTTTTTCTTTTTATTCACAAAACTTATGTGGTTAGGAGTTTTGTTTTATTTGATTTTTCATAAAGTGGGCGGGTATTTTTAAAGACCAGAAGATGCCTAATGAGTGAGTTCTGAGAGGCTTTAGCTTGGTGTCAGAATGTAATCAGCATTTAGGAGGCTCTGCCGGGAGGCAGATTCTCTTACTAAAAATGAATCGCCCAGAAGGGGTATGTTTAACTAAAGTGAGGGTTGTTCCAAGAACAACAGGAAGCAGAGGAATGGCATGATACAGAGGCATCTTGCTTACTCCTGCCTGCTGGATCTGGAGTCTGCCCATATGGTGTAACATCGGGCAGTATAACCCCTGCAGTATTTTGGAACAAGGTAAAGGACAGAGTGTCAACCTTGAATTTGAATAATCTTGTGATGGCTGAAGAGAGGTTGACATGACACCTTTCAACCAGTGAAACAACATAAAATGGAGACTTCTGTGTGGAGACCTTCTTCTATCTTAGGAACACTTCAACCAATGAATGCTACTTTCCCTGAAGTAACTTGTGGGTGAGCTTTATTGCTGTTGGCCTTATTAAAAGGCACACTTATATCTTAATTTAAAAATAGTGAGCTTCGAATTTTAGTCTTTCTTGAGTTTTTAAAAAGCCTGTAGGAAGGCTTTGGAACATATAATGTATAATAAAAATATTAGCATGTATGGAGTACCCTTAGGGTAGTCTGTAAAAATAGATGTTTGCCTTCTTTCTTGTCCAGTATAAAATTGTGTCCTCACAAACACTGTAGTTATTAAATACTGAGAGAGAGAGAGAGAGAGAGAGAGAGAGAGAGAGAGAGAGAGAGAGATGAATGGTTAGATTGGGAGGGCACTGGAGGAACTAGCTTTCATTAGTGGATGGTTTCCTGGTCTTCAACACATGTACAGAAGTAGATGATCCACTCTTGCTCAACGGTAGGGACCCTCAAAATCTCAGGATCCTACTTTTCATTACAGTCATGGGTCCTGATAACACACGAGGAATAAGATTGAGCTGGGGACATAGACAGTGCTTCGGTATGAGCAGGAAGATTTACAGTCTGATGTGACATTGACAGTGCTTGCCCGAGTCTGCCTGCTCCAAGTTCTAGGTTCCTTACAGGCAGGAATGATGACATCTTAGCTAATCATTCATAAAATCGGTAACACCGAAGTTTATATATTCGTCCCCAGTAAGGTTCTAAATGGCGTGTTTCAGGTAGCCATTGATGTCGGTCTTATGTTTCACTTGAAGAGCTTTTCTGAGCCTTGACCTAGGACTTTCCTCGTTGTTTTGTCCCGTTCCTATGAAGCTTCCAAGCTTCTCAGGGAGGGATTCAGTGCAGCATTCTTTTAGCTCTATGAGAGGCCTCGAGGTATCACCAGTGAGCATATTCCTCATGGAGAATCCAGAGCTCTGCCCCAGGATTCTCATGTTCAGCAGGGCTAGGTGGAGCCCAGGTGGAAAAGGTTGGATGAACTTTCCCAGGGAAGACAGGCCCAGGTGGTGCACAGGACCCTTTTTGAACCACAAGCCAATGCTACCTACTTAAACCCTCATCCTCTGCTCTAGGTCATACTGTATAGGTCACGGTGTAGACTTACACAGGTGCCAATCTTAGATGAAGCCATCAGACTTGTTATTTGGGGATAATAAGATTTGAGGCAAAGAACATCAGGATTGGTGCTATGGAAACAGCCTTGTCAATTCGGATATTGGCTTCTCTTTTAAAATATCCTGATTACCTTAGGTGGTAGTTACCCTACTACATGTGATTATAAAGCAAAGGAGAACTAACTATTATTTTCCATGCTATACTTTGAGAAAGATTTTATTTCAAGTGCTGGGCTTGAGTCCTTCACCTTGGGATCACGTGAGGCAACCTTATATCCTGTTGGTGACCTTCGGGTCTTGGTTTCTTTTCTGTGAAAGTGTACTCAGCCCCACCCCTGCACCATCCCCAGTTTGAGTTACTGTTTTTGTTTTCTTCTTAACATTGCCTCTCTGAAATAAATAATAGTAATGCCAATAATTCTTAAAAATGACAGAACATAGGGTTATCCATGGCCCAGGGCCAGCATATTAGCAGCCCCATGACAATTCTCCCTTCAGTTGCTGAAGTTTCTGACCTGCCTCAGTTCCTCTGTATTTTTTCAGAAGTGGAGAGTCATGTGATTTTTTCCCCTTAACTCTTCTTGTTACCACCAGTTAATCCATCCACAGCTAGAGACTAGAAAGGCTGGGGTTAATAATGGACTAGTTGCCCTCACTAGTATATAGGCTGCAAACTGGTTCTTCACAGAGTGAATTGACTGAGGAATGTGAACTAATAAGCATTTACTAGAAAAATCTCAAGATAGACAATTGAGATCCTTACATTGTTTCTATAAAGCATCAGAAGATGCATGACGTTTTCATGAAACGTGGAGGCATCATTGTGTGCCATGAACCTTCCAACATAGACAGAGTGGATTTGTAGGTGTGGGCTAGAATCAGAAAAAATAATTATACTAGTCCAAAAATGTCATTCTTGGTGCCTTTGGAATTGACTTTGTTGCTCTCCAAGTATCATCTTCAAGACAGTCTGAGGAACATTAATTCCTATGTGTACCAAGATGTGTTAACAAGAATAAGCTAATTAGCAGGAGCAAGAAGAGGTCAAGTGGTTAGTTATGACAATAATCAGCTTACAACAGATCTTTACAGATCTCTTGGTGTGCTGAGTCATACAGGCAGTCTTTGTGGAGAATGGACTGGACTATAGTATTAAGTATTCCCTTAAGTCCAACACCATGAAGACAACCATGTTTCAATTTTCATTTCACCTCAGTTAAGCAAGAAACACTCTTCTTATAGATGAGAACACTGAATTTTAGAGTGAGACCAATGATGTCTCCATTTTTTATTGATTAGGTTACAAATACTATCACTATACTATGAAAGTGTTAACAAAACACTACTTTATGGAGCTGGAGAGATGATTCAACAGTTAAGAACACTTGATGCTCTTGCAGAAGACCCGGGCTTGGTTCTCAGCACTCACATTGGGCAGCATACACCCACTTGTAACTCTAGCTCCTGGAGATCCAATTCTCTCTTCTGGCCTCTGAGGTTACCCTTATGCGTGTGCTCATACACACAGACACGTACATATACACATAAAAAAAAAACTAAAACAAATTCTTTTTACCAGCTGTTTTAGGTTGTATTTTGAATTCGAAGTTTCTGACCATGACAGGTAGTGGCTCTCTTAGTGCAGGTGACACGGTTTAAAGGTTTATTTGTTTTTATTCTGTATGTGTGGGTGTTTTGTCTGTATACCTCTCGGTGCGTCATATGTGTGCAGTGACTCCAGAGGCTGGAAAAGGCATCGGATCCTCTGGAACTGGAGTTGCAGATGGATGGGAGCTGCCATGTGGGTGCCAGGAACCAAACTAAGGTCCTCTGTAAGACCAACAAGTGCTCTTAAACACTGAGCTGTCTCCTGTGTCCCAGGTGAATATTTTATTGTCTCTGATGGCTTTTGCTTATGACTCTGGCAGAAACCAGGTAGTTGTATTATACAGCAACTTTTCACAAATATACATTGCAGGTTAGTGGTCATAGTCCTCTTGTTTGTGAAGCCAGTGCCTTCCTGACTGAGCCATTACCCTAGCCCCTCCTAGATCTTTAATGTGACTGTCTAATTCTATCTATCTATCTATCTATCTATCTATCTATCTATCTATCTATCTATCTATCTATCTATCCATCCATCCATCCATCCATCTGTGTGACTAGGGGAATATAACTTTCCACTTGCACTCTATCCTGAAAGTTACAATCAATCAGAGAAGACAGACATATACTTCTAATTAAAGTATTAAAAATTGCAAAATGTCATTAGCACATAAATTTTAGAAAGGTAAAGAACAAAGTCAAAATGTTAAAATAAGACCTTATTTTTGGAGTCCAACAAAGAAAGTGCTGGAGAGATCTGTGATAATAATTTGCTGTCTGCTCCAAACTCTGTATAATATGGGCTCTTTGAAAGTTTTTTTTCTTTTTTTTCAGAATGGCAGATGCTAGCCTTGTGTTGAATATTGATGTTAGCATCTGCCGTCAAGATGTCCAAACTCTAGAATCAGAATCTGTGCAAACAAATGTGATGAAAAGGCTAAGAAGCTTCCAGTAGATCTCCCTAAGATCCTTTGCAACCACCCTTTGGGTAGGTGTGAAAAAAGATCAGCCCATGGTATGCTTAGCCAAACTCCGCTTCAGATCCCAAGTTCTTTATTCTGAATATTCAGTACTCCTATGAGAGAGTGGTAGGAGCAGTCGAGGAGCCAAGGTTACACCTTGGGAGCTCTGGAACACTTGACTGCTGGCCAGAGTCTCACTTTGTAAAGTGTTCTTCAGAATCACTGAGGCCATTGAGTATCTATCTTCTCTTCTTCGTGCCTTGTGGAGAAGGACTGTCTCTGTCTTCATGCCCTGATTACCTCATCTCCGCATCCTCCAGTCAGAGTTCTCACCAGATGGTGGTACTCTTGATTGGCCATTCTTCTGAACTGGACTCTGCAGAAGTGTATGAGGCAGAGAGGAAGGGGAGGGGAAGGGGGACGGAGGAGGAGGGGTAGAGGAGTTGACAACCGGTTGTCACTGATGAGGCAATGGTCACTCTGGTTTCAAGTTGAAGTGACACCTAGAAGGACACTGTCATTCATGGAGAGGAAGATGTCTACAGATTTGGACAGCAAGGTTGTCAACTCATTTCTGGACGTTTGTTTGGTTCCAGTTCTGGTAGGAAGGAGTTCAAGGCTGAAGGTCAAGTTGGGAACATTGAACATTGAGCTTATAAGAATGATCAAGATTAGAACATATAGAATTATAGAGGTTTTGAAACTTCATGTAAGAAGACCTTACCCCATTTACTCTCAAAAAGGCGCAGCTTTTTACGTTTCATACTTACTTTTACCGTTTGCCTGCGCTGGCTGAAAGGCAAGCCCCGGCTGCGTCTGACTTAATGGTGGATGTTAAGCTTCCCCTGGAGAGTTCCAGCTGCTTGGCAGTCATTATGTGGTGGTTCAGGACCACAGAGGAGTTTTCACTGTGGGAGTAGTTTTTACTGTCTGGAGTAAAATGCCATGGAAATCAAGGTACAAAAATCTTTTTGCATAGTGTTCGTTAACAAAAAGCTGCCTTGGGGAAGAAGAGTCCAGAAAGGACTGGACACAAAGAAGAAAGGTGACTCTACCTTAACTTTCTGTAGGCGTGTGTGTGTGTGCGCGTGTGTGTGTGTGTGTGCGTGTGTGTTTGTGAGTGTGTGAGTGTGTGAGTGTGTGCGTGTGTGTGCGTGTGCGCGTGTGTGTGCGTGTGTGTGAGTGTGTGTGCGCGTGTGCGTGCGCGTGTGTGTGTGCGTGTGTATGTGTGTGTGCGCGCGCGCACGCGTGTGTGTGTGGGGGGCTCATGCATAAAGATGATGTTCCATTTTGATCCCCTAGTAGAGAAAAGTCAGTTCATTTATCTCCTCTTCACTGGTGGCTATCCTGAGCCATTTAAAATTCAATTTGGCTACCCATGCCCTCAGTGCTCAGTGGGTTTCATTAAATGACACAGCAGTGACTTCTTCTTCCCTGTGTGGCACCTTTTGATACGCGTTTGACTTTGCTGTAATTTCAGACAATTGTGCTCTGTGTGCAGTGGGCTTACCATGATAATCTTCCAGTCCACTTAGGGTAGACCCAGAGATAGGAGTCTGAGGGAGTTTGAAGACAGTAGAAACTGCACAGAAGAAATGTTCACATCTCTTTCTATGTTTGCTGTTCAGCTTGTTAGGCTCATAGGTTTTGGGTTTTTATTTATTATTTATTATTTATTTTTTTGCAAATAGTTTTTGTGACATTGCTTACAGCCTAAATGTCGGCTAGTATTTTTCCTCATGTTAGGTATTTCAGAATTTTCATGGAGTTGGATTCTAAATCACAGCCTCCTTGAACTCTTAAGTACAATTAAATATTACTATCTTTTTTCTCGTGTTAGCAGCCCTTAAGGTACTGCTCACTGTTTGTGGGTTCTCGTGGGAACTAAATAGACCCAGAACACGGTCATCAGGCTCGTGTTTCTGGCCCTCCCCTCAGTCCTTCAGTTAGTACTTAAACATACGTACTCATTGAATGTTTTGTGACTTTCAGGTATATATTCTATCAGGCCCCATCAAATAGATTCCCGATCAATGACGTCTATTATTGACAGGCCACTAAATACATGCTGACTGACCACCACTGTGTGCTAGCTGCCTTCCTGATGTTTGAGGGAAAGCAAAGGCCGAGGCTGACTGAGAGGATGGTGTAAGGGAAGAACGTGGATCCGCAGCAGTGGGAAGAGGGAGGGAGGAGAAAGGAAGGAAGGATTGTATCATCATTCGTTGTAAGTTTGCTACTGTTCCACACTGCAGCTCTCCTGCTGGTTTATGAAGTATTAATATTCTTATTAGGTGATTTTTTTAATTAAAGACATAAAAAGCTCCTCTTTTTTGTGTGTACACCTGTGCATATGTGTCTGTGCACGTGTGTGCATGCATGTGGAGGTCAGAGTTGACACTGGTTATCGGGTTTTTTTTGGTTTTTTTTTTGAGCTGAGAATCAAACCCAGGGCCTTGCGCTTGCTAGGCAAGCTCTTTATCACTGAGCTAAATCCCCAACCCCTTGGTTATCGTTTTTGATCACTCTCTACTGTATGTATTGAGGTAGATCTCTCGATGAAGTGGCGGTTGTCTTTTTTGTCTTGTCTAGCCAGCTAGCTCGCTTGGGCAAGTCCCTGCCTCTGTCTCCCGTGTACTGGGGTTCTATGGGGTCATCATAGCCTTTTGGCTTTTATGTGGGTACACAGGTTTGCGTGTTAAGCACTTTACCTGCCGAGTTGTCTTCCCAAGTCTGAAAAATCCATTTTTTTTTAAAGGCAGTGTTTTTGCCCTCCACAGACCACCATTTGAGATGCCTTGTGGGTATCTGTAGATGTTCCCAGTGTCCAGACAATTGTGTTCTGCTCTGTTTTGCTTGTGCTCAGTGTCCATTTTCTCACTTACAGTGTACTTTCTGGTCTTATCCATTTCATCTGAGAGAACTGCTTGTATCTGGGCATAGAACTCGGGGCTTTGTATCTGCTGGGCGGACCTTTTACCTCTGAGCCACACGTATAGCAAGAAACTTTCCCTTTAACTCTGCATCTCTCTTCCAGTACACCCCACATGTATTTTTAGTCCAATAACAACTTGTTTGCATTCTTCAAAATCACCAGAGTCACACTTTTAACATAGCAAGTATATCATGCACTAAATTATTCCCTACATGTTTTCTCACATAATCTTGAGAGGCTGCAGCACCTTTTGCTTTCAACTGTGATGAGTGGAATAGCAGATGCTTATATAATTCAGGGCAGAACTTGGAGAAGTCTGCAAATTCACTGCTTTGGCTGCTAGACTCTTTCCTTCAGGAATGCGCTACTGTTATTCTACGAACAGAAAGCTCCAGCACCGCTGTAGGGTTGGATTGTTACTCTGTCTTCCAGGGTGATGCTTGTCACGGTATGTTCAGGTGTCTGTTGTGATGCCAAGATGAGTGCACAATTCAGGGTTTTGAGAACTTTCATTTCTGATCCTCAGGGGAACTAAAGTGTGTGTGTGTGTGTGTGTGTGTATTTAAAAATTGTAGCAAGTACAGTGTAAGAGAAAAAAAATAAAAATACTTTGAAATTGATGTTAGAGATGGGTCATGGGAATTCACTGTAAAAATGAGTCATTTTGCTGGCCTGTGGTGGCATATGCCTTTAACACCAGCACACGTGAGGCAGAGGCAGGTGGAGGCAGGTGGATTTCTGTAGTTCAAGGCCAGCCTGGTCTACATAGCGAGTTCCAGGACAGGCAGAGCTGTTGTTACATAGAGAAACCCTGTCTTGAAAAAACAAAAACAAACAAACAAAAAGAGTCATTTGAGACCAGAGACTGAATCCTGGAAATGAAAAGAAATTTTGTCTTGAATATTCTTCATGTGATATGCAAATTATATGTAACTAAATTATGCTGCCATAGTCACGACTTCGATGCCCATTTACTGATAAAGCCGGGTGGCATTGTATATGGTTCCCAGTGTTGTGGCACTGAGTCTGCCTTCTGCCTGGTCTGTCTCCCTGCTTTCTTATTCCTCCCCATCTGTCCTCATGTCTCTGAGAGAATAATGTTGGCTGACCATGGCCCTTCATTCCTCGATTGCCCCGGTAAGACAAAGGCTTCCTGCGATGTGCTTTGGGCCCCATGGATGATGGCTGCAGCCTTGGACTTCTTCTTGTACTTGCAGCTAAACTGGATCCTTTAAAGTTCCCTGTCCTTCTGTCCACATCCTGTCTCCATGCTTTGGAGAGCACTGTTCCTTAACCTTTCATTTCCCTTCTTCACAGAGCCAGCTCTGCTTATCTTTCCAGATGCGCCCCACCCCCACCCCCACCGTGAGCCCTGACTTCTCAGGGGTCACTTCTGCCCAGCTGGTGAGGAGCCCTGCCAGAGCTCACATGGAGTCTATCAGCATGCTTTTCTGGAGGTGATGAGGACACTGTGCCCCACATATGACTGTCACATGCTCCTGCTGCAATCTCAGCAAACTGTGCCTGTTACATTTTTCTACACACTGGATTGCTGATGCCCATAAAAGTATTCAGGGAAACTTTATGTCCAGGTGTTCACTGGAGCAAGAGACACATTGGAGCCGATGACATGCTTGGCTCATGTGTTCTGTATTGCACTGTCGAGGTCCCTCTTTTCTCTGGGTGAGTCACCTGCGTTTGACACACTCATTTCACAAAGGCAGAGTCTGGCATTTTCTCCTTTGCACTCCATGGGCTCTATGCCGAAAAGAAAGCCTTGTTTAGGTGTGAATAGTTCTGATCCACACTGAAGATGGTCTTTTGTCTGGTCTCATTTTGCTTGTATTTCTACCAATAGTCGATGATGTAGTCGGTGGTGTAACTGTTCCTTTGGAAGAGTTCAGGGCCATTGCTTCCTGGTGATACTATCAGGATATCCAGCTGGGCGGGGTGCTTTTGTCTTATTCCAAGATGATTGAAAGGGAAAAAGAAGAGGTTGCCATGTGTGTGTTAAAGGCAGTGGGCGTCTTCAGAAGCCTGCTCTTTACTCCGTCTTTGTGGATGAATATTTTTTTTGTCGGGCTGCCAAGGCATTCTTAGTTCTGTGTTACCCAATGTTTCTATTTGAAAGTATTAGGCAATCCAAGAGTTAGTATTGGCTTGTGGAAGGAAGCTATCAGTTGTTCCTGATCTGCTCAAGTGTCTTCCTATTCCCTGTCCCAGCCATAAGGAGTGATAATGCAATTTCTCTAAGCAAAGTCCTCTAGGAAATACCTCAGATATTGTACTTTTCATTGGGATAAGCTTTAGAAGGTGACCAAAAGAACTTTCCTGAAACTGGGCTACAAGTGACCCTCAAGTGTTTACTGCTCCAGTTTTGCTTGGGGTAACTCCACTGTATCACTCCATATGGGTGGGACAGGGAAGGGCAAGCACTTGGGTAGATCAGGGGAGCAGCTAAGTTGGGCATTTTTGCTAGTTTAGGAATACATCTTTGCTCTGTGTACCCCTTGTTCAAGTTTCACAGGTCATCCTAGCACTTAAATATGATTTTTCACTTTTTCTTTTGTCTGTTGACTCATGGTAGTGACTATGTCCTATGACTATGTCAAACTGAATTTTCCTGTGCCTGTAACACCTCTAATTCACTGAGATTCCATTATTGATTGATTGATTGATTGATATATTGATGAACAAATGCCCTTTTGAAACAGCATGGTGGCCCATGTCTGTGATTTCAGTACTCTGGATGCTGTGGTAGAAGGCTCAGGAGTTGAGGCCAGCCTTTGCCACATGGCCAATTTGTAGGCAGCCTGTGCTAGATAACAGGACAAGAAACAACTACCTTAATTCCATCATTTAACACATAAGAGCAATTAACTAGTGACATTTGTATCTCTCACATAGGACAGGTGACATAATTTGAAGAACAGTCAAAACAAACACACAGGCCTCCAAGTTAAAAAATTACTGAGATTTTTTAAAAGGCAATGGAAGAGCCTTAAAAACTAAGAGTGAGTCTGTGTATCTGTCCAGGTTGGACACCATTCTACTCTTCTGTAATGTAGAAAGGAGACTGAGGTTTGAATTAGCATCGTGTGTGTGTGTGTGTGTGTGTGTGTGTGTGTGTGTGTGTGTGTTAGTTACACATTGTGTAAGTGTTATGCAGAGACTAGAGAAAGACATTGGGTATCCTTTTCTGTTGATCTCCATTATTTTATTTCTCTGGATATAGGTTTTTTTTTTTTTTTTTACTGGACCTGGAGCTAAGCCTGCAGCCAACAAATCCTGCAAGATTCTTTTCTTATGTCCACTCTCTTTGGTGCTGGGGTTCAGGCAGCATGTGGAGACTTTTTACCTGGTTACTGGAGATCTGAACTCAGATCCTCTTCTTGCACAGCATGCACTCTTACCACAGGCACATCTCACCAGCCCCCATCTTGGGAAATGAGTACACATCATCATTTCATTTCTAGGTAGTGGTAAGAAGGCCTTCACTTACATTCTTACCTGTCATGGCACAAATTGGATCTAATGCTTAATTTACCATCTTTGAAATGTGCCTTGTATCAGCACAAAATTTAAGGCAGTACACCCTACCAATCTAAGCAGCCTGTTCTCATTCACAGCCCTGGTATTTTTTTTTTTTTTATAGACTTTAGCTGTACTGCACAGGTAAATCATTGACTCAGCTCTAGTCTGTGTGAACTCTGGTAAAATGATTATAAATCAGAGTAGTGGGAAGTGGCTGAGTTCCACGCTAATTTTGGAAACATAAGGAGAAGTCTAAAATGAGATAGTCTCTAGTCCCAAGATCAGGAAAGAGCTCTTCCTGTTGAGGAAATCCCCTGGGGGAGTTTTAGTTTACACAAGAAATTGAATTGTAATAAAGCAGATAGAAGCGATGTCTCCTTCAGGACTCCTTGCGCAGTACATAAACTTGAAAGTAAATGTTGGCTACTCTGTGATCTCCACAGACTTGAGGTAAATAGGATTGCTCGTCTGCCCTGTCACACTGATTATCTTTTGGCCCCTGGAAGTCAATATCAAAATCTGTAACTGTTTTAGTTTGCTTTCCAGTGCTGTGCTAAAATACTGTGACTCAAAAGCAACTTGGGGAGGAAGCATTTTATTAGGTTTGTATGTTCCAGTCGCAGTCTATCATGAAAGGAAGTCAGGGTAGGAACCTGGAGACAAGAACTAAAGCAGAGGCCATGGAGGAGTGCTGCTCACTGGCTTGCTCCTCCTTGCTTGCTTAGCCTGCTTGCTTAAACCACTCAGGACCACCTGCCCCAAGGTAGCACCACCCACAATGGGCTTGACCTTCCCACATAAATCATTAATTTTAAAAAATGGTCCACAGACTTGCCTATAGGCCAGTCTGGTGAAGGCGTTCTCAGTTGAGATTCCTTCTTCCCAGATGACGCTAGCTCGTGTCAAGTTGTCAAAGACAAAAGAAAACAAAAACTGAAGGAGCAGAGGAGGCAAGCCTCCTACACCAGGCTGCCCCCAACAAATGGTGCACATCGCCAGAAGAGAACCCTGCCTCGCAGGAGTGTGAGCCGTTCACCCCCCCCAACTGTCCATCATCCTTCCTTGTAGGCATTTGGAGCTTTCTAAGAGCAGATGTTGCCCCAGGGTCTTGCTGCTGCTTATCTTCACGTTAGCTGCTTACCCCATGTCCCTTGCTTCTAAGAGGTAGGTCTTTTGGAATTCAAATCAAACTCAAATCAAACCTGGCCACTTGAAACTCTCTCATTCCCAGTTATGGAGACTTAGTGAATCGGGAAGGTTCTTTGACTAAAGTGGTATCCACCCTATCAGAAGGGGACATAGTCCAAAGAGAAACTGGGCCCTTCCTTTCACCCGTCAGACTACTGTAGTAATGGAACCCAGAGAGTTAAACATTTTCCAGGCATCCCATGCTGAGGAAAGAGAAGGAAATGAAACCCTGATTCCTGCCAGAGGAGCACTTGCCTTCCAGGAAAGCATTCCATACAATTCTGATACACAATCAGATCACCTTGTAAGATATACCAGAACTGAGAGGTCAGTGATAGGCAGGGCCACACCTTGACCAGGGGCACTTACTTATGCATACTTCTTTATTTAAACCTAAACTTCATGTTTAGGTTTATCTAACGTGGACTACCCCAAAAATCAACTTGGGGTGAATCACTGGACCCCTTTATTCAATCCTCTTTCCATTGTAGGCACATTAATCAAATATTTTTTTCTTTTCTTTTTTTTTTTTTAACTGCGGCTTATGGTCACATACATAGTACAGGCCTGGAAACATCTATGGTTGATAAAAGAAACCATAATAAATGATAGAGGAAGATTATTTCAAACTTAATTTCTTATGTTTTATACATATTCTCCATAAAGTTGCAAAATGATTAACTCTTAGGCTGCAAAATTATTTCCAATATTTCTTTTGTGGGGTAAAATATGACAAAGATATATTGTCATTTTATTTAAACTACAAATATTTTGTGAGTCATATGAAACAAGAGCTTGTAAACTTTTCACTTTTTAAGCTCAGCAGTTTGACCGTCACAACTCTGGTTGCTTAGATGGTGTGCTGGCTCATTGTAACTGTCAATTTGACAAACCCAGAGTTACCCAGAGGAGAGTCTTGATAAGGGATATCTAGATCAGGTTGGTCTGTGGGTGTGTCTGTGGGGGACTGTCTCGATTATGAGTGGATGTGGAAAAACCCAGCCCACTGTTGGTGACACCATTCCCTGATGCTAGGCCCTGAACTGTATAGAGTGAAGCAAACAGATTGATGTTATGTGATTATGTACTTCATTGATTTTTTTTCCCAATATGATGGACTGTAACCAGGAACTGTAAGCTAAACTCTTACTTCCCCAAGTTGTTTTTGTTTGTTTGTTTGATTTTGGGGGGGGGGTGTTCATCAGACTATTTTTATCACAGCAACAAAATTGGAACTAGAACAGAAGGAGATACTCATAAGTATTTATCTATTATGATGATTCTTGACTCCTTAGAATAATTTTATTTGTTCTACATTTTAGTTAAGACTCTCCAAGCATATTCTAACTCTATAAAAATGAATGTAAACCATTTTTTAGGGGTAAGACAGGGGGCTTTAACATCCTGGCTTTCCTGGAACTCACTATTTAGACCAAGGTGACCTTGAAATCAAGAGATCTGCCTGTCTCTGCTCCCGAGTGCGAGATTAAAAGCATGTGTCACCGTGCCTACTCCATAGACCATTATTTTTAAGAATCTATATTAAAAATGCCACATTATGAAAAGCCATGCATAAAATCTTTTTATTGATACTTATATTTAAGTTGTAAAATAACTTATTCCCCCAACTTTATTTCCTTAGCATTTAAGTAAGAACGAATCCCTATTTCCTAATTTCAGTTGTATTAATTAGGAGTAATCATAGTCGACTTTTGAGAAATTAAAATACAGAATTGTATTCAGAATTGTTTACTATATAAACTTAGAAAATTCCACCAACAGCATTATTTATAGCTTGCATTAAGTTTAAAAGACAGATACAATGCATTTAGTTTTAGACCTGCTTTTTAAAGTTTAGACATTTACAGTCATTGAACTGTAATGCTGTGTCTCACCTTTAACATCATTCATTACTATCCTGTTAGTTCTGATCCTCTTGCCCGGAGTCTCTTGACCTTAACGCTTAAGATTCTGTGCCTGGCCTGGGAGGGAGAGATGCTAATGGTCACTAAGTCCCCAGAAATCCTCCCGTACTGGAGAAAGATGGCTTTTCCACCAAACGTTGATGGCTCAGGCTTGCAGGCCAGGTTAAGATGTGTGTATTTGTCTAAGAGCCAAGGCCAGTACATGGGGATGATCCAAGCAAACAGGATGAGGCAGGCAAGTGGGAAGAGTGGAGGAGCCAGCCAGCACATTTTAGATGTGAACACAAGGGAAGTCAGTGGCCAAGCCTACTATCTGTAGAAAATTGGGCAGTGCCATGCTTTGCCAAAGCAGGCATAATGCTTTGAAAAAGCAGAAGAGGCGTATACTTACATTATATTATTTACTAAGTATATAAAACTTGAATCTCAAGATCAGATCTCTGTAGAAGAGTTCTAACTGGGCTTTGCATTGGTTCATTGACACACTTCCTCTAACAAGGCCACACCTCCTAATAGTGCCACTCCCTTTGGGGGCCATTTCTTTTCAAACCACCATAAGCTCTGCTTCCTATATGCATAACTGTAGATTGTTCTGTATCTTACATGCTCTATTCTATATTTTTTGCTCTGTATTTCATTTTAGGTATCTTTTAAGTTCTTCTGTGAAGGCTTTCTATTTTGCTCTCTGGTTGCTTTTTATGTAGGACACAGGCTGAGCTCTAGGACTTTCCTGGCCTGTGCTCTGATACCTTTATACATCTCGTGTCTTTTCCTCCCTGGTTTGATGATTGCATTTATAACCTTATGTATATGATGAGTTGCAAAATTTACTTATACCGACCAAGATCCTCGTCATCAGTTCATTGCTAATAGATCCCTCATGCATGTTAACTCCCCATTGCTGTTTAACTATCATTCAGACAAGTACAAAGGCATGTGTGGGTTAACACTTTGTAGTGTAGAAAAGAAGCCCAATACTGCTGTGGGGCAATTTTGTCCATCTATCTGTAGATACTAAGCCTCTGCTTCATGCCAGGAAGTGAGCTGAGTACTAAATATTTGCAGACGAACAAGGAAGGACTCATGGATTTTGCTCTTACATAGTTTCCTTTTTTTTTTTTTTTTTTTTTTAATTAACAATGGAAACCAGGATAGAAAATGGTTTTGGGCTCTACTGAAAGCGACTTCCCAGGTTTCAGGGAGGATGAATGAAGAATGGGATAGCTCAGTAGAAGCTGCTCTGTGTTTGTTGAGCCTTCTAAGATCCCTGACTTTGGAGATGGAGGCCGCTTGTCTTCTGCTGGGCAGTGAGGCAGGCCATTCCCTTGGAGGAGGTAGTGCTTGCCTCCTTCCTCCAACTGGACCCAGCCTGGAGCTTCTGAGATGGATGGGTGGGAGGGAAATCTGACTTTTGTCATACGGAAGGAATGTGAAAGAGAAACCGGCTGAAAACAATCTTGTAGTATTTTCCAAATCTAAGTTCTAAGATGAAACAGACTTGAGAGAAAGATGGCTAGCTGAGAAATCTGACTTTTGGAAATGAGTTTACTTGGGTCAGATAACGGGCACTTGGAAACCGCTTTCAGTAAAAAGCACTGACTCCTGGGGCGGGGGGGGGGGGCATCCACAAAGTAACTAGATGCAGGCTGGAAGCCTGGAATCTCTGCCTTTATGTACTGGATTTTGGATAGTCTCTTGCTTGACTTTGCATATGCATGATAGTCCCTGAGGAGTGTCGGTCTACCTGAACTATGTCAACCCCTTCTGAGACTGGAGACACAAAGAAAGGTCAATGTTCTGTGTGAATATGTGTGTGTGTGTGTGTGTGTGTGTGTGTGTGTGTGTGTGTGTGTGTGTTGAGGCTGACAAATAGGGGCCTCTTGCTAGTTATGTTAATATTCTCTCTCTCTCTCTCTCTCTCTCTCTCTCTCTCGTGTGTGTGTGTGTGTGTGTGTGTGTGTGTGTGTGTGAGAGAGAGAGAGAGAGAGAGAGAGAGAGAGAGAGAGAGAGGCACACACAGCGTTTTGCTCTATTTACTTAGCATTATATCTTTTTATAGATTTGAATAGAAATCGATCCGTAGAAGAAACATCTTAGATGGGAGCAGGTCATTGTTCTGGGTAAAGCGACTGATTGTGCTCGCTAAGCTCTTCTTAGGCTCACCAAAAACTCATCTTCCTCAGAAGGATGCCTTTCTGCCCAAGTGTATACTGAATGTCCTCCTTTGGGGTTTTAATAGACTATTTCAACTTTTCATAAAATATTTCATAAAAGGCAGTATTTCTCATTCTCTGCTGTTACAAACTATGAAAAATATATATGCTACCCATTTTAAGAAACAAATTCTTACCTCACATTGTCTTCTTATATAAAATTTATCATGCTTTGACTTTTATATATATAATGTTATATATATATATATATATATATATATATATAACATTGGCCAAAAAAAAAAAACCAAAAAAAAACAAAAAAAAAAACCCAAAACAAAACAAAAAAAAAAATCTCTTTCAACCAAGCAGCTGGGGCCATTTGCTCAAATTCTTCCTGTGGTTGAGAGTTATGGAGAAAAGTATTAAGAACAAAGTGTTTTTGTTGCTCTAGAGCAGAAAATGTCATTTCCCATAAGAGCCAGTCAATAAATAGTATTTGGGGCTTTGTGGGCCATAGTGTCTCTGTGGAAAGGAGTCTCCACTATGAGGAATCTGGAGGCAGTTTGTGGATGAGTGAAGGCTGTGTCTAATAAAGCTTTATTTAAACAACAGGCTGCAGGCAAAATTTGGTCTTTGTTGTGTAGTTTTTTGACTCCTATCAGCAAATCCAGTCTGGAAGCCTTTGTAGGTTTTTTGTTTTGTTTTTGTTGTTCTTTTAAAGCTTTGTTGGAGGAGAGTGGAAGGAAGGGGAGAGAGAGGAAGGCAGAGGAGGGGAGAAGAGAGGAGGGGATGCAGACAGAACCAGACCTTATGTGGTCTGAAAGGCCTAAAATATGTGTTTTGAATTTTTTGGAAAAATTTATTGTAGCTCTCTAAAAGATGGTTTACTTCTTCCTTAATAATCTTAAGTTATGGTTGGAATTAGGGCTCTTTGTCAATTTGCCTCTGCTTAAATTTCAATAATAGAGAATAAGAATTTATTAGAGAAAATGAGTCTTTAAAATTTTGATAATGGACATGAGAGAAAAATAAACGGATAGTTTTCCTTGGTTACTTCTTGTATAATTTATAATTTTATTGGAAAATTAGAGATTTGTTTTTATTTCATGTGTTCTGGTGTTTTGCCTGCATGTATGTACTCACCAGCAGGTGTAGTGTCTGTGGAGGTCAGAAGAGGGCGTCAGATCCCCTGGAACCGGAATTCGCGTGTGTGGGTGCTGGGAATTGAACCCAGGTCCTCTGGAAGAACAGCCAGTGCTTTGATCCGCTGAGCCACCTCTCCAGTCCCTTTATAAGACATGAAACCAATGTATATACTGTCTTACTTGAAATGCCTGTGTCTCAGTGAGATCATTTAAAAGCATTACTTCTTTGCTGGGCTTGAAATTTAGAGTCTCCTAGCCTGTAATTGGGACACCAGGGCTGTCACAATAGCTGTAATATTCTTGATGTGAGGCACAAAACAACATTAGTTAACATGTATTCATTCCATGGTTGCTATGTGAAAGGCACCAAGCCAAGTGTTTAATCAACATCTCCTCGGAATATTGAACGGACGTTGTGGTTATAAACCCTGGTTTTAGGGGAAATTAAGTGACTACCCGAAGAAACAGCCAGAAGCCGTCCCGTTCAGTTTTCCTAAACCCCCTCTTCCCAGCTGCTCTTCCCTGCCGTGGCTTTAACCTCAGTAACCTGACAGTGACGATATAGGGACCAGGACACACAGTCTGTCACCGAGCCTGTTTCTGCTGTATAGAGACATGTTAATACTTCAAAGTGATGCTTGAAGTTTTAGCAAGTAGACAACCTCTGGTTACCTAAGTAGAATTTAGCAAGAAAAACAAAACAACTAGAAAAATTAGCGGTGTTAGGTTCTCTTGTGCCCCATAAGCTAAGTACCATTTCCACCTCTCACACCCAGGTGAGAGCTCCATTTGAAGACATGATCCTTTTCCCGTCAGCCTTTCCAACATGACAAAAAGCATGCTCATGGTACTTCACGCTAGAGAGGAGCAACTTGCCACAAAACACTCTCTCTCAAGTCCCCAGAAGTCATGTCTGCGTGTGTTTGCCTTTGACTTTCAGTGGTATCTGAGAGCATCATTAGTTAGAGACTGAGTTCAAATCTAAACAGAATGGCTTCATTGCTTTTCTGTTCATCTGACTTTTGTTTGGCAGGCACCTTCTCATCGTGTTGTTATTCCCCATGTGACTTCCCAAGCTGGTTGGCCCAGAGGAGGGACAGAACGTGGGACCCATTCTCCTCCAGCTCAGGCTGGTGGCTAAGGCTGTGAGTCAATGCACTGGAATCTGTGAGATCCAGAGGGATGGTCCTCATGCTAGAAGTCCTTAAAATTTCAGAAGACTGACTTCCAGCTTTCTACTTTGGAAGCCACTCTGCCAGGAGTTTACACTTGGACTAAATTTTATGTGGAACGTAGTTTTCTAATAAGCGAATGTTCCTTCAGAAAGTACCCAGCAGTGAGGGCTAAAACTTCCCACCACCCACACAGCCTCCTGCAGACTCTTAGTCTCCTCTGGGCTGTATTTCTTTGACTGTTTCCTCCTCGTTCTGTGGCTTGTTTTCTGTCCTGTGACAGTTTGCCAGCATCCCATCTTATTTTAACAGGCACCTAAAAATACAAACCACAGTACCAAAATTGTAGCTGGAGCTCGGTTTTGCAGTAGGAACTGTATTGTCATGTGTGGCCTGCAGTGAACTTGAACACAGTGAAATTCTAAACTTTCCTTTTATGTATAGTGCCCAGACTTGATCTCTCTGATGCACACTGGGTTTTATTCTTTTTAAAGAATTCTTTGTCATTCCTTGATATTATAATGCAATTGTAACCTTTTTTCTAACCCTTTCCCGTTTCTCTTCATTTTTTTATATATGAGATGAGCTGCATAACGAGCTTATTGGGAGACAATTTGTTTTGATTCTAAGCAAATGGTGTATTTTATTCTTCTATGCTTCCCACACCCTCCTCGTAAAGGATGCAACCCAGATCCTGTGCATGTTGACTAAGTGATCTCTCACTGAGCTATCCCTCCATCGCTAAGTGGCACCTTTTAAAAACAGCACTGGTTATTTTTGCAAATACTCTTGGGGTGTAGTAATGTAGGAGAGGCATATAGACTTTAGGAATGCCACTCATCTGATGTGGATCCTTTGTATCAAGTAAAAACTCATTTTGCTTATCATGGAAGGGTGTTTGTATCACAATATCAAGATGTAGTAAGGAATATAGACAGGCCTTACAGACTCTTGTCTCATGAGTTGTAAATCAATCTCTCTCTCTCTCTCTCTCTCTCTCTCTCTCTCTCTCTCTCTCTCTCTCTTTTGGTTTTTCAAGACAGGGTTTCTCTGTGTATCTTTGCGCCTTTCCTGGATCTTGCTCTGTAGCCCAGGCTGGCCTCGAACTCACAAAGATCCACCTGCCTCTTCCTCCCGAGTGCTGGGATTAAAGGCATGCGCCACCCGGCTGTAAATTTTTCTTACATTAGTACAGTGCCTCAGCTTCCAGAGGAGAGTTAGGTGGTGATCGGGGATGGGAGGCACCACCTTGACTGTTTATGAATGGAAAGACTCTCAATATAAGTATGCACACTTAATCTTCCACCAGTGTTTCTATGGCCTCATGGCCAAAGTCAACTCTTATACAGATAGCTTGGTGTTTTCAGCTTGTATAACCCAAATTGTGTAATATCACTGCACAGTTGAGGGAGTTTGGAGACAGTGGTTATTTTTGGTGGACAGTTTGCCCGGAGTAAGAGGCTACATTTGATGTCTTATAAACAGAATCAAAGACCATTATTTCTTGTTCTTGAGTCTTGGATTGCATGTGGAAGTGCACAGGCTGTTGCTGCTCTTGATGGCTTTGATGTAGGTAGATGAGCGTCTGATATTCATTGTTTACCGTTTCCACTGGGAAGGAGGAGCCCAAGAGGTCACTGCATGCAGCCTTAGCAACGTTTACCACATTTTATCAAATACCCCTCACCAAGCGCTCAATATTTATCTTTGTGTTAGATGTTCGACTCGGAGTATACTAACTAGAATTAGAAATTGGCCTTGGCAATTTTCATTTTAATCTGGCCAAATCTGTGATGTATGTGTGTGTTTTTTTTTAATTAAAAAAAAAAACAAAAACAAAAACAAACTCTCTAGAGGAGACCAGTTCACAAATTGCCAGATTTGGTGGATTTTGGCGGTAGGAACCCTTCTGGTACAGTGGTAGCAGCAGCTCCTGTGTGCCTGGTGTTCACCAGGGGCCTGGCATGGTATTAGTGTAACTTGGACTTTAGGGTAAAAGCCCAGATTCTAAGAGTCCAAGTGATAAGCCAGTACATTTTCGGAACAGTCTCTACTTGCCTTTTGTACTAGGAGTCTTACATGCACATTGCAGGGTTTTGATTGCTTTGGGGGAAATACACAACAAGTGTCTGCTCTTTCATATGACAGACAGCCCTGGGGATGCTATCTGTTAACCTCCTCTTCCAGAGGAAAAGCATTGAACCTGGGAAGAAAAGGATCACACCAGACCTCATTCTTCACTTTGTTCCCAGTTCCCTCAGTTAGCCTTTGTATTTTATGACCTCAAATTATTAATATAATCTGTTACCCTGGCAGGCATAATAAAATACAGAGACATGACAGTAGATTAATAAAGATCTGATGAGGAGCAAAAAAAAAAATCTCCTGATCACTCTATGAAATGTTGTTCCCAGGGCAGCAGAAATTATGACCCAAGTCCCATACCCATGCTTGCTTGTCGGTTTTATTCTTATTAGCCACGAAGACATTAAAGTATGCCCCAGTGCTGCTCGGGAGAACGCTTCTGTACTGCTGACTTGCAAGCTTTGTTCCCTTATCTCATTCTCTAACATCTATTTTGACCTCTGTAAGTCACTTATCAACCCCCTGGACTCACTCATTACAGTCAACTAAGAATGCATTACTTGGCTAGATAATTCATATTCTCTTTCTCTCTTTCTCTCTCTCCTCCCTCCTTCCATCCCTCCCTCCCTCCCTCCCTCCTTCCCTCCTTCCCTCCCCACTCTCACTCTCACTCTCTCTCTCCATATTGACCTATGTCTTTATGACTCATAATAAGGAATTTTAAAAAATTACTATCACCCCCGCTGCGGTCATTATCAGTCATCACTCATCCTTATACATGAAATACCTTTTTTTTTTTTCTCTTTGAATACCCTCTATTTCCCCTCTGTGTGGAATTTATTCTCCCCTTGGTGCGTGGGGACAAATTACGTTCATAACAGTCATTAATGGTAATGGGAAGAGTATATAAATCTTTGATGCATTGAAAACTAAATGGTGCCCTGGTGGGTCTTTTTCTCTATCTTTCCTTACCAGATTTTGTTTGGCAGCATGTATAGTAGGCTGTCTAAAGTGCATTTACTTACGATTTTTCTCCTTATTGTGGATACATAGCACACACACACACATACACACACACACACACACACACACACACACGCATGTGTGCATGCATAGTGCTTCTCTCTGTGTGTGAAGATTGCCCCTCATTGCTTGGTACCCCCATGAGAGTGAGAACTGATTTGGCTTGCTCCGCTCTCCATGTTTAATATTGAACACGACGTTATGTTAATAGTGGGAGCTCAATAAGGTTTTATGAGCACAGGAATGAAAGAGTCCATGAACATTAAAGCGAATGACTACTCACCCTGCCTGGACAGGATCCTAATGCAGAGATAAATACTGTAAGAGCCAATGAGTAGATGTGCATTGTACAGTATGGGGACCCCGTAGAAAAATGACAAGCATTCAAAACTTAAATTTAGCTAAATTTGGTGTTCATCTTGGTAATCACTGACTGAGTTTTGAGGAATTTCCCTCAAGTCTTTAGCCTCAAGTTTCCTCATCTGTGGCTCTGAGGGCTTCTGGGAGAAGCCCATGAAAGTGTTTCCTCATTGACTCCCAGAACAGTCACAGAGTCCTGGCCTCCTGAGCTAAGTTTAAAGATAAACAAGACCCCACTCTTTTCATCCTGATTTCACAGGTTGTGAAAGGAAGTTCTCATCAAAGTTGGTAGTCTACACATACCCCATGAGACTTTATTAATGTGAGATCTCCCGCTCTAGGTTTTGGGAGAGCCTGAGATTCCTGGGAAAATCTGATGTTGCTGATCCATGGACCACAACTTGAATAGAAAGGCTCTCAGGAGAGGTTAGCAAGTACTTAGTTAGGGTTTCTATTGCTGTGAAGAGACATCATGACCATGGCAACTCTGTATGTGTGTGTGTGTGTGTGTGTGTGTGTGTGTGTGTGTGTGTGTGTCTGTGCGCGTGTGCGTGCGCGCGTGTGCGTATATGTGGGTGTAAGAAAGGGTTTATTCCGGATAACAGGTTACATATTCCATCATCTAGAGAAGCCAGACCAGGAGCTCAAGGCAGGGAACTGGTTGCAGGAACTGAAGCAGAGACCATGGAGAAACATCATTTATAGGCATTCTCAGCTATCTTTCTTATGTAGCCCAGGTCTACCAGCCCAGGGATGACACCACCTACAGTGGGCTGGCTCCCCTGCACTATATCAACCATTAACCAAAGAAAAGCCTCAGACATGCCACAGCAACTCTTATAAAGGAAAACATTCAATTGGGGCTATCTTACAGCTTCAGAGGTTTAGTCCATTATCATCACGGAAGAAGTATGGCAGCATGCAGGCAGACATGGTGCTGGAGAAAGAGCTGAGAGTTCTACATCCAGATCAGCAGGCAGCAGAAAGAGACACTGGGCCTGGCTTGAGCATCTAAGACCTCAAAGCCCACCTTTAGTGACACACTTCCTCCAACAAGGCCACACCTTCTAATAGTGCCACTCCCGATGAGCCTGTGGGGACCATTTTCTTTCGGACCACCATAGCAAGCAATAGTGCAGGGTGGGAAGGACCGCAGCGGCCTTCCAAGAGAGCAGCAAGGGCTGGAAGTGATGCTCAGCGAGCACATCCTTGGCACAAATGAGGCTGGGTCCAGTTTTCAGCACTGTAAGACATAAAGATAAAAAAAAGGTAGAGTGAGAAAGCTGGAGTTGTTTGTGCTGGGTAGGAGAGACAAGGCAGAGCACATTGCCTAGAAATGGACAGGCAATCTGGGTCCTGAAGATTTGTGGTGATTTTTCAGGCAGAACAGAAGGGTTTTGGTTGTCCCAATGTAAACTATAGCTAACTCCAGCTGGAGAGTAAGGAAAGCTGAAAAAGGAGGTAAGAGAAGAGAATAGAGAGCTTACTCAGAGCTGGATGAGCAAGATTTGGCTCTGTTTGCAAGGCTAAGACTGGGAATTAACGTAGAAGTTAGCTAGTTAACTAGGAGGCATGAGGTTCAGTAGAAATATTCCATAGTACATATAAAATTGTTGGGAAATTTTTATCACAAGGTGGATTGTGCTTGGATACTCAGTATTTGCAGGTAGTAAATGCCCTTTGAAAGAGTAAGACTAAGATGAAAGGCAAATATTTAGATTTTCATTGGCTTTGGAGACACATGGAACAGGGATTGAGCCTTCCATGTTCTAGCTTGTCATGGTAAATCTTGGTTCTCAACTCGGTTGGATTGAGACATACCTAGGAGATTATAAAAGCACACATTGGGTGTGTCTGTGAAGGCATGCCTTTCCCAAGAGTATTAATAGTGGACGAAGTTCTGTCCTGAATGTGAGCAGCAGCACCGTCACATAGGCTCAGGGCCCAGAGGAAATAAAAAGAAAGAAAGGAAAAATCTGATTAATATGACCATTCTCCCTCTATGCTTCCTGGCCACTGTGAATGTGAGCTGTTTTACTCTGTGAAAACAGACTGAAACCTCAGAAATCAGGAGCCAAAAGAAGTCTTTCCTCTCTGGATTTCAGTTGATTTTCTGGGCATTTTGTCATAGTGACAAGAAAGACTAACACATAGTTACATAGCCTTGATAAAAGTCAGCTTTCTGACCTTATTTTTCTTATCAATACAGTGAAGGTAATAAATACTGTCATCCTCTTCTGGCCTCTGTGGGTACTACACATATGTAGTACAAAGACATAAGTGCAGGCCAACTCTCATACACATAAACAAACCTTTGAAACAATCTTTTGGGGCTGGAGAGTCCACTCAATGGTCAAGAGCACTTATTAGTCTTGCAGAGTACCTTAGTTGGAGTCCCAGCATCCACATCATGGCTCATAACCATTTGTAATTCTAGTTACAGGGAATATGAGGCCCTCTTCTGACTTTTATGAGCACTGCATGTACGTGGCGCACATACATACATGCAAGCAAACATTCGTACACAGAAAATAAACCTTAAAAAAATTCTTTCAAACTTATGTGTGTCTACTGTTATCATGACAAGAATATTATACTATGCACAATTTAATACCTAAATCAATGTCATAAAAGTCTTGCTGCATTCCCTTATGATCATTTGTGAGAACAGCAGTTTCAATAGACTGAATGTTTAATAAGTTCACTGTAGTTTATTGTTCTGTTAGTCTCAGCCAATCACTTTACAGATTAAGGAGAGAGTGACCTACAGAAATTTGAACCTTTCTGATGGCCATTGAGCTGCTTTCTCAAGGAACACCATCAAGGAGTTTATAGAACTGCCCGCTGAATACAATTGTTTGTCCCTTGAAGTAGCTGTCCCATGAGTGTTGGTATTAACATGTCATTTTTGTTCTTCTTTTCAGAGCAAAATGCAAAAACTTTTTTTAAATGAAAAAAAAAATAGAGTTCTGTTTTGCGAAGTTTTACTGCATGCATAACCATCTCTTACATATCTAATTCTGCCAAATGTGACAGACAGACATGGGGGAGAGTAGAAAGGCGCTTCTGGAGTGTCTGGATTCTAATTGGAATTAGCATAGTTGTTGTTGACAGTCTCTGGAGCAGGGGTGGAACACTTGCTGCTGCGGTGTGACATGAAGTGAGAGTTTTGAAAGAGCCAAGAGTAGCTTCATCTTGTGCTGCCTTCCCATTTTGATCTTGGTAATAGGTATTCATTTGCCCCAGATCTTGGTGTGCTTCTTGGTCAAACAATTCAATTCCTTCCGATCAGATCTTCTCCCCTCTGGGAAGCCAAGATTACAACACATTCAATTTAAGCATATGAAACCTGTGCTATGGGTATGAAGCGCACAAAGAGTCAAGAGCTGTGTGGCCAAAGGATTTACAACCTTCTAGCATCCTGACTAAATAGAGATCGAGCTGCATTGAAGATCTTACCAGAATGGAGGTATGGTTAGGGCATTAGAGGAAAGGTCAGATCTACCCACGGTGCAAAGAAGGGCATAGGAGTGGCAGTGAGGGATGCATACCTATGCAGGAGAGTTCTTAGTTGAATCAGTTGGTAGCCAGTTCATTAACCGAGGAAGAAAGAGGACAACATTTCAAAGTGCTGAGATATGAAAGGGCATGGTCTGCTTTAGCAGCAACTCTAGTTTGAGTTCTGAGGAAGTGCAGAGGGGGGCATTAGCAAAGAGCAAGAAGAGAAAGTTGGCATCAGATAACGGAGCATCTTGGCATGCATGCTAAGCTTTTCAGAACATCTTGTGGGTATCTGGGAGCTATTAAGGTACCTGACTTGTACTTATAGGATGATATGTCCCAACATGTATTTTAGTAAATAATGATTCTGATTTAGCAGGAAATTGCTCCAGTGATTAAAGCATGAACTAAAAGGGCCAAGGAACAAGGAAAGGAGGTCTTTTAGAGGGCAACTAATGAAGGGCTATGATAGGCACAAAAGATGGAGGGACATGATCTGAATGGCCCATAATGGGAGGAACAGAAGAAGGACAGGCTGAAGTCCCTGGTTCAGGCAAATAAGCTAAATGGAGGGTCAGCAACACACATCCCAAGCCTAGATATGTTACAAAATTCTATGATTATTTTCTGCAATTCCAATCTGAAAAGGACAGGAATTTGGCAAAGGTAACAGGAAAGGAAGCAGTGGCAGAGGATCACAGATATTTTTCATTTCAGCCCTTGGTTCTGAACATTCTCTAGCCCACCCTCTGTGATACCACATTCCTGTTTTCTATAAAGACTTCAGGTTGCTCAAGTAAGTTTCAACAGAAGAATCTATTTGTCATTTCTATCAATTAAGCACAAAAGGTAGTATAGTTTCCAAATTACATTCAACCCTATCCATTCCCAGATGATTTTCACCATCCTGTGTCTATGTAAATAACTTTATTGTCTTTCAAAAACTAATTACGAGGCCAAACTCTTCGTCCTATTGGCCTCCATGATTTTCCTTTCGAAATTGCCCTTCCCCTGTTAAAGTCATTCAAATCATCCACCATTAGGCTACTTTTAATGCTATTCTTGGAACACTTGACTCATTCCCATATTTTCCTACAGAAATTCTCAATCAAATACTGGTCAGTAAGGACTGGTCTTTTAGTGAAGGAATGCATGGGAATCTAAATTGGGCCATTTGTATTTCCACCTCCATAGAATACTGTGTTTTAATTTTGGCTTCTCCCTCAGAGCAACTGTTTATGTATAATGTTGGATCTAGCATTCTGTGCTCAGGATATTTTTATTAGTTTTCAAAATTCCTTAAAAACTACAAATTTTTCAGATATGAGATTTTCTAATAAAACAAGAAGCAGTACCTGGCAGTCAAAAATTCTAAACTATAGGTCAAGAAACACGAGGAAAAATAAATGTACAGTAAAAAATTTCAAAATGCTTAGTGTCATGGGGAAACAAAGACTTGATAAAACAAGAAAAAAAAAAAACCTTCCTGTACCCAGGCAGTCCAGTAGTTTGAAGAGAAAACAAAACTGAGTATAAGTTCATAATGTCCCTTATATAGATGCTCAATTGTATCAACATAACATGGTATATGTGCACATGGACTACCATTCCAATAATGTAATTCCAAGCCTTCTGTCATCTTGCTCATTTCAAACCTATGGCACTACAGACACAATTAAGAGAGGTTCCCCCTCCAATCTTGATAGCAATGTAGTGTCTAAGAACAACTTTCAAAAAGAAAAACTATGGAGTTATAGACAGGTTTCTCAGGAAAACTCTAATCCAGAGTTGACACATAAGGAAAACTGGTTTTCTACATGAGATCATCTCAATGCAGTCACAGGAACAAGAGAATGCACAGGCTGACAGTTCAGTCAAGAGCTGGCAACTTGTTACCTATGGGATCATAGAATTAATCAAACTCTCTGGATGACGTTTACTAAAGTAGTAAGACACTTAGTCACAAGGATATAAAAGCTTTAAAATGTATGATTATATTAATGCATCATGGACACTAAATAAATCAGATGGAATCAGTGAAGAACACAATATTCAATAAACATTAGTTCTTTTTTCTGCTTCTAATTATAAGTTAACATTCATATTCAAAGACCTTAAAATCTTACCCTGATGAAAAGACATCTTCAGGCTGATTTCCTATAATTGAATGAAAAGTAGACATATTTCAGTCGATTATATTAGTCTATAAAATATCATAGGGTAAATCTTCTAGAGTAAAAAATCTTCTAGGGTAAATAATAACTATGGTACTGGAATATAACAAATGCATCAGGAAATCTTCACCTCGTTTGGATTTATTGAATAAAAGAATGAAAGAAATTATCAGCATTTGATACCTCAAAGTAGGTGACCATGTATACTGACAACAATTCCAACTAGTGGCAAATAGTGTCATTGCCAGAATCATTGCCTATCATAAATAAATAGCAAAGAGAGTAGTTTTCTGGAAGAACGGTACCAGGATCAATTTGAAGACAGCATAAATATTTTTTTGTTATAACACAACAAATATTCCCCAGATACACAGCTGCAGTCCTTCAGGTAGGGATGAAACAACCTATCAGAGAGAACCTGAGGCAATGATCATTGTACTTATCAATCTCCCCTAAAATTATGGAAACCTATCTGGACAAGGTTTCTCATAAAGACTTGCAAGGTATCAGAAAAGAGAGGTAAGGTGAAATCAATGCTGCCTACCCTCCCGATCTCCTCTGTGGTTAGGTTCTAATGAGCTCTTTTAGATATGGTGTAGTTCTCATACTTACCTATGATGCAATAAGGTAGAAACTCAATTGCTCTTGTCACCTTTGGACATAACTACTGGTAAGATCCCCTCCTTACGAATATATCTATTCTGCACATGGCTAAAATACAGAAGATTAAAAGTATGTACTAGGAAGGCTAGGTCAGAGAAAGTTGCTTTGGAGGTTTGTTTATTATAAAACTATCAATCCATATGTAGGTATCTACATATATATCACTTAATAACTCACTTAAGGTCTTTCTACTGGGATAGAAACCTAGTTCCCTATGGTGGTATTTTATTTGTGCTGAAATGCAATTTTATTTGTATGTTAATAAAGATGCCTGGAGATCAGAAGTAAAACCGAGCCATTAAGCAGAAGTCAGGTGGTGGTGGCACATACCCTTAATCCAATCCCATGGCAGGCAGAGTCTCTGTGTGGTCAAGGACACAGCCAAGGAGTGGTGACCTGAACCTTTAATCCCAGTACCAACCATAGAGACCTGGAGGTCTGTATAGACAGGCAGTGACAGGGAAGTCATGTGGTTGGGTTTAGAGCCAATGAGAAGGCAGAACAGAAAGGCAATAAAAAGACAAGTCACACAGGAAGAAGGTCTCTCTCTCTAGAGAAGAGACAGCAGCCAGGTACTAAGATAAGGCTGTCTTGGCTCTTCACTAGTGCTCTGATCTCTTGGACTTTTAACTCTGTATTTGGCTCTGTGTTTCTTATTTACTAAGACCATTTAGAATTTTGTCTACAGTTCTCCTTTTATATAAAATAAGAAAGACCACACATGGTGAGATCCTATTGACATTACCCTTGAGAAAGTATCTTCCCATGGAAAATGAAGACTAGAAATGTGCCCAAGTGGCAGAGCACCTGTCTTGCAAAAATAGGGTAAAAGTTAAAATGGGGTTGTGGATGGATAGTCAAGTATTCTCTGGTGTATGAGTGGCTTCATATTTACTGATAAACACTATAGATATTAACCACACACAATAAAAACAGAATTTAAATCTGGAATTTGTAGACTAGTTTCTTCTTTTTTTCCCCAAAGAAGAGGTTCATGATTTGCTTCATCTGTAGTATTCACATTCTAAAGGTTACTGCATATGGGAAAAAATCATGTGAAAGACTTGACTACAGTTTGGAAAAGTATGACCTCTGGAGATTGCCTTTTGGCAGTCAAGGGTCAGTTTGGCAACACAAAGCAGGAAGACAAAAATAAACAAAAATAAAAATAAAAATAGGGTCATTGGAGTAGCAAATACATAGAGTACCTCCTTCTTAAAGTATGAAACCTTGAGTTCAACACCTCACAGATAAGAATATTAATTTCTAATTATACATTTAGGAACCAGACCGTTGCCATACAGTAGAGCCAGAAGTAATAACCATGTATATAAACATTTCAGTAACACTATATGATGTATTTGTTTAAATGAAAGAATTTGAATACAAAATTACCATTCTTTTAGGTTTTGTGCCACCTTTATTGAATAAGTCTCTTTTTTTCTGTCACCCCCCAAAAAACTGCCCTCAGTAAACTCACACCTGCTCCAGATCCAAGCTGACAACCCTCTTTGTTTGTGAGCCACCATTGTTGGGCAATTCTCTTTTTCCATTTCCCATCCTATTATCTCCTACTACTATCTCCAAACCTACATGCCTTGCTTGAGAAATGCAGCAGGCATGGCCACCATGTTTCCTAGCTACCTTTGCTAGCTAGGTGGCTATTTCATTTTCTCTGGAAGCCAACAATCCTATTCCAGACCCAAAGCTGTGAACCCTCAGTTGCAGGAATCCTAAATGTTATTTTAATTAAAAAAAAATGGAGCCAGATATTGGGGAAAATGCTGAAAGATCAGAGAAACAAAGAAACAAGTCATAGCCAAGTCTAACCTCGCCAACTCCAGGAATCCTCTGACTGAATGCCTCTGAGTCCTCAGCTGAAAGCTCTCCAGCTGAAAAGCCTCTAGACAAAAGGTGTTCCAGCCAAAAAGCCTTTAGTTCCTGTCTCCTCATGCCTTATATACCTTTCTCCACCCAGCCATCACTTCCTTCCTAGTGTTGGGATTAAAGGCATGTGACTTCCCAGTAATGGGATTAAGGGTTGGTGCCACCACTGCTTGGCTCTGTTTCTCTCCTAGACTGATTAAATCTCATGTAGTCCAAGGTGGATATAACTCACAGAGATCCAGATGGATCTCTGCCTCCCGAGTGCTAGGATTAAAGACGTGTGGCACCACTGCCTGACCTCTATATTTAATCTAGTGGCTTGTTCTGTCCTCTTATCTTCAAGCAAATTTTATTAGAGTACACAATATATCACAACCTTTTCTGGGTAAGTCACTTCTTCCCTGTTCTGCCCCCACATTTTTTGTTTGTGGCTGTCACCATACACAGAAGACTAGGTCCAGATCAATGGCTGCAATAGATATAATACTGAAAATTTCAGCATCCCAATTAGAAAGTTCAGAGAAAAACCTTACCAATATAACAAATCAAACAAAAGATAGAATATGAGAATGTAAAGAAAAAGTAGAAAATCTATAATTAATTAGCAAGTAATATAAAAAAAAAAGAAAAAAAGCCATGCTAGAAGACCAGGCAAGAAATTTGAGATACTATCAAAGGCTCAAATCTTTGAATTCTATTGGCATACATGAGGAAACAGTATTCTCAATCAATAGCATAGACAAGATTAATAGAAAGGTCACAGAGGAATTCTTCATCCAAGTAAGGAAATATATACACACACTGATACAAGAATCAAACAAAACCCAACCAGACAAGATCAGAAAAAGAAAACTCCAAAGCATATGATAGTAACACCACCAAATATACAAGACTAGGAAAAATATTGAAAGCTTAAGAAAAGAAAGTATACAAGTCATTTGGAAATGAACATGCCCAGGGCAACAGCTGAATTATTAAGTAAAACTCTGAAAAGCAGAAGAGCCTGAAGCAATGAACTTCAAATACTACAAGGCCATGCATGTCAACCAGGACTCATGTGCCCAGTGAGTCTGTCTGCCATAGCTGAAGAGGAAACACTTCCATGATACAAGCAGCCTGAAACAGTCATAGCAAATAATAAATTCTAAACAGACTACTAAATGTAATACTTCTAACTGAAGACAGGAGTAAGTACGAGAGGAGACTTTTAGAAAAAAAAACAAGCAAAGCTATAATTTAAGGAAATACAAAGGGCATCTAACAACACAAAACAACAGGAAAATAAAACACTGCAATCTAGGTACAACTTTCAATAACGAATCCAGATATCAATGGCCTCAACACTCCAGTCAAAAGACAAAGGCTACCTAGACAAATTAAGAAACAAAATCCAACTATCTATTGTCTATGAAAAGTCCCATCTTAGTTTAAAAGTCAAGCACCCTCTTACAATGAATGGATGCAAAATGTATTCTCAAAATGTATTCTAAGCAAACACTGTCAGGAAGCAAGCATGTGTCGGCATACCTGAAAAATCATTTTCAAACTAAAATGAAGCAGAAGAGACAAAGATGTGCACTTCATACTAATTAAAGTGTCAACAAATACAAAATAGAATACTTACACACACACACATACACACACACACACACACACACACACACACACACACACACACATATATATATATGCAGGTGCACCCAACTTCACAAGAAACCTAATGGAACAAAAGGCACAGATCAACACAGACGCAATAACATTATGTGATTGCAAACACCGATTTTTCCAATTGATTGGTCATCCAGCCCAAATACATACAATCTCAGAATTAAATGACTTCTTCCTTCAATTGACCTAACCAATAATTAAATATTCCACCTCAACACCAAAGAATATATATTCCACTCAGCAGCACAAAGAGGCTCCTCTTAAATAGAGCATATGCCTAGAGACAAAGGAAACTTTAAGAAATACGGAAAATTGAAATAATGCCATGTACAGTATGCAACCCTTGAGTCATAAAAGTTAAAATTGACAGCAAAATAAACTCCAGTATGCATATAAACAAATAAATGACCTAATGATCCAAGTCAAGAATTTGAAGAAAAACAAACAAGAACAAACCAAACCCCCAAACAGTAGATAGTAAGAAATAATAAAAAGTAAATGAATTAAATAGAAAAAAGAAAACTGTACAAAGAACTAATGAATCTAATAGCTATTTTTCTGAGAAGATAAAGATGACCCACTGACACCTTCATCAAGATTCTCTTGAGTCCCACACCAGAATGTAGACATGAAGCAGAGATCAGCAGAGTCTAGGGATCCCAGTCTCAGTTGATAAATCAACATTACAACTCCAGCATCTATAGCTCAGGGAACATCACAGAACAGGCAGAGGGAAAGACTGCAAACATCAGGAAGTCTACTGTGAAACAGTCTCTCATGGAAATGGCTACATTAACAAGATCTGAACAGAGACAATATCAATAGACATGCTAAGGAAGAAGTAGGGAGGAATCTCCGAGGGCCATGCTCCTGGACAAGAAACTGCAGGAAACTAATGACTGCTGAGATAGGGATAGTGAGTCTCTCTCAGACAGGAACCCCTAATTGCTTGACTGATGAAATTGTAGTCAGCACTGAAACCATGTAACTACAAACAAGAAAACTGAACTCAGTAGGTTGTAGTTACACATTTGTGTCTCTGTGTGTGAATGAGTGCATTGAAGAGTAATTATAAGGGAAGAAGAGACTATCAATTTGAGACCTGCAGGGACATGGAAGAAGCGGAAGTGTGGGGAGAGTGCTGGAGGGAAGAAAGGGAAGTGGGAAAGTGATCTAATTGTACCCTAGTTAAAATCTATAGAAAAGAAAACATTCCTTTAATAACATACACAGGAAAGGAAATCATAAAAGGATTGAATATTGTGTCTTGTTTAGCCATACAAATCATGTTTTCTATGATATGTATAACAAAGTAATTGTGTTCACTTACTGCAATGCATTCATTTTTACTGTGAGAAAATAATGTGTTTTTTTTTTATAATGTGTGTGGGTAGCTAAGAAGACAACTTAGAAGTTAACAGCATGCTTTGCTCTTCAAGAGGACCTGTGTTCTGCTCTCAGAACCTATGTGGTATTTTACAATCACCTGTAACTCCAGTTCCAAAGAATACAACACCATCTTCTCTCTCCCACAAGCACCAGACATGAACATGGTGCACATGCCTGGTGTACATGCAGGCAAAAGCACTCACACATGAAATAAAATAAACAAATAAAATGAATTACAATACAGTGTAGTGGAACTATTAATGAAGTAGACACTATGTCAACATTTTTAGAAAAAAAAATGTATGAAGTACACTAAAATGTGCTGTGGGCTGGGGAGAGGCTGGCATCTCATCACAGTATGGTAATTTAAAAAATATTTTTACATGCAAGTATGTAATTCTGGTGCAAAACTGAGAAACTTTTTAACCAAGCAGTTTCATATAACTAATTTCTTAAACAATTCAGCCGTCAATAGGCACTTGGTTTTTAAAACTGCCTAGGAGGAGCTGGAGAGAGGAATGTAAAGGAGGAAAGGATATTAATTCGATCATAATTTAAATGCATTTTAAAAATAAAAACTGCTCTTTGCGAGTGAAGGGGAAGGGGAACACTCATCCACTCACCCAAAGGTAAGGGCATACAAACATATAACCACTATGGAAATCTGTTTGGCCATTATTCAAGAAGCTGGTTATGGATCTACCTCAAGATCCAGCTACACCATTCTTGGGTATATACCCAGATAATATCTAATTACAGAGAATTGAAAAATTCTAAATGCAACATTTTTAATCTAAAGAAGGGCTACAGAGAAGGAAACTTCAAGAGACTTACGTGTGAAGGTATTTTGTTGTCTCCAGAGAAGTAAGTTGTGCTGAATAATCACCATTTTTATGCCAAGTATGGAAATGGTGGTAAACAACGTTATTATTTTAATATGGGTGGAAAACCATTTATCAATATATTAAATATTTAAAATATTTCAAAGACAATACAAGATTCCATCAAGTCATCTGGACATACCCTTCAAATTTATTAGTTCTAAAAGATTTTACAAAGTGTCTCATTTTAGAAGGAAAGAACAGTGTGAGATGGTGTAGATTTACTATGGTTCAAATCATCTGGATTATCTTGACAGGATGGAAAATGCCCTAATATAGGAAGGAGTCCTAAGTATTCTTGCTCTGGGAAAGTGTTTCCTTAGGCTCCAACTTAAGTTTCCAAAACTCAGGATTTCCCTACTTTAGTTTAAAAGTTTGCTATGAAAATTTCACCACCTAAAAACAGGCACAGAAATAGCAAAGCAGTATCTAACTTGCTTCTCAGTCTTGATCTGATTAGAACCCTAAATGAAAGCACTCTGTAATTCATGAATGGACCTATTATCAAATGCTACAGAATTCAGAATTTGATATTACTGAAATAAAGAGTAAGCCCATGGTGAGAACACTAATGAATTCCAAGACATAGGTTGCTCTATTGCTGGTCTTCCTTTAGCCAAGAAGGAAACAATGATCTGAGTTTTGTCATAATGATCCTGAATCGCCATGCTTACCATCAACCTACATGGAAGACAAAAATCATTTTTTATACATGTTATAAGTATACTCATGGGCTGTGATGGGGCTTAAATACTGAATACAGTTAATATAATTTAGATTCACAGAATTGTATTCCGTGTCTTCCTTCTGAGGCAGAGTTGTGAAATATCCTGAAATCTTGAGGTAAAGATTCAAGTATCTTGAAAAATGTTCCTTTTCACAGAAAAAGCACTTTCTGTCATCTTCCCTGGGAAAGGCGCTAGAGGTCTGTCACAAACACAGATTGTGCTACAGAGGATGATACAAAGGAACCCTTGCCTACAGATTACTATGAAAGAAAGCAAGCTCTGGCCTCTTTCTGCAAGTGCTTGGATTCATGGGATAATTTAGTATATCTGCAAACCCATTTGATGGCTGAAAAGAGAGACTCCTCCAAAGTATCGTGCCATGATGGTCTTCTAGGATACTGGAGTGCTTTGAATAAGTGATAAGGTTCAGATGCCTAGCAACAGCTTTGGAGAAATCTTAAGAGTTTTAGCTGCCAGAGAACACTGTTATATTAGGAGAAAATTTGAATTTTCAAGCACATAGTTGAATTTTCAACTACCCTTTCCTCATGGCTCCATAACTATTATGATAAAGATACAGATCAGTAGGTACAACCTGATAATCAAGTTTATTTAACACTGGACTAAAAGACAGGTGTAATCACATTAAATCCCCATGAATAAATGCTTCCTAAGTTTTCCTCATGTATGCCATATCTATCTGATATATGTAGGAATTTTTACTTTCTTGGACTGAGGGAGCATGTTAGATTGTTGAGCATTCAGGTAATAAGTTCGATGAAATATTTGGAAGATAAGTGTGAAGATTTTCTATCAAACTACAAATGTTTAGATTCAAAGAAGTAACTCAAAAACTAAAATTCTGTGCCATGCATTGCTTTATTTTTGGAACGACCAGAGCATGCTGGGATCTTGAAAGATAAAGATATTAAGGCTTCCAAAAGAGAGTTTAGCCATGAAGTTGAGTGGTAAAATAAACGCCTCATACATTCAAGCCCCTGAGTGTGATTCTCAGCATCATCATAGATCAGTCTTGAGATTAAGACTCTTGCACACCCGTTGCTATTCTGACCAATCTATCCCTTTGCTTGTCTCATGGCAAGTGGAGTTGACTAAAATGCTTCCATTCCAAAAGCATTTAAATAATGAAGTCACGCTTGGTTAAAATACAACATTGGTAAATATTTCATGTCTAAATTTAGTTTCAATTAGCGTTTTAACTTTTGGACTTACGTTTTGCGTTTCCCCATAATGGCATAATAAAGAGCACTCCATCCAAATGTGTCCTTTAACTGGTGATCAACACCTTTCTTCAGTAAAATTTCAACCATAATTTCACAATCCCATCTAACAGCATACATGAGTGTTGTTCTAGAATGACAGAGGCAATTCAATTACTTAAATGGTGAACTGTATACATTTTACCATCTAAGTATAAGGCCTTTGTGTGTAGAATGGACCATTAACTAAGTAGCCTTAAGCATCCTGAAAGCAGAGTTCAGATTCCTAAAATATGTCCAAGGCTAAAACTAGAAAACAAGCAGAAAACTTCTTAGCCCACTATGATACTTTATAGAGTAGAATTTGTATTTTAAATTGTTTATGGTGAATAACTGTTTGGAGAAAATTGACCAGAAGTACAGAAAGCTTTATATGAAAAAGAACACCATTTCCTTCCTATTCTATTAAAATACAATTCACTGTTAAATATGGAATCGCAATTTGCGTAAAATGATAGTAATAATGTTATCAAATAATTTTAATGTTAAAAATGAATGTTTTCAATTCCTGATACTAATATCATGCCATATATGTAAGTTTACAACTACCATTCATGTATCATCCTTCTCTGCACACCACCAAAAGTATTTGAAGATTAAAGGGTGTTCACAAGGTTGTGTGATTGCAAACTTGAAAACACTGGAACTGACACTGTAAATGTACAATCTAATATAAATGCTATCAACTCATAGAAGATCATATGGCAGTCAAAATAAAAATCAAAATAAAAACCTCTCATTATGAAAGGGAATATGAACCTGACTATCGTTCTTTGGCATAACCATTTCATGTAATAGATATTTTTAGATATGTAACTGATGTTTTATTGACTTTTTCTAATCTAGTCCCATAACACATTTGAAATGAATGATTTTTACTATTCTAGACTATTTTCAACACAAGTAGTGTTTTAAAAATGCAAAGTGTAGTACCTTAGATATTGATCAGATACGTGAAGATTCGCACCGTGTGTGATTAGGTATGCTGCCATGCGGGGTTTCCTTTCTCGGAGTGCTAGCAGCAGAGGGGTCAACCCATCCTGTAATGATATCAATTAATCATTCACAATACCGCATATTTCACAACTGAACTGAAAATCATATATGTAGCCCTGTGATCGTAATGTTTACCATAGACTTGACCGCAGTAGTCTTTTCCTTATTAGCCTAATGCACCTGCTAACGATCCTCAAGATTGCAATGTTCTAACCATGGCTACGGTTGTCACAAAGTCCTCTAGTCCATTACAGAACTCATGTGACACCCATGGACCTGTGGTTCCTGTCACAGAAGTTGTCATGGTACTTTGAAGCCATGGCACTCTCCCCTCAGAGTTTATCTGAAGAGACACACAGCGACACACAGTGGCAAAGGTGTTAGATCCTAAGTTGCATGGATGAGCAAAATTGTCTTTTCCATGTCAGAAATTCTCCTGTATTTCAAAAGACAGTTATGTGGCAGATGTAGCATTTCCCAACAGAAAAATTCAATTAAGGACGATGACAAAACTATGGAATTGTCCAGTATTTAAAACCTGATTTCTGAAGTACTGTTTGGCAAATCTTCTGTGGGGCAAATATCAGTCAGCAACAGCAGAAGTTGTTTCACAGGCACAATTCTCAGAGTCTGCCTCTTGCTCAGAACAGGTCACCAAAGAAATGACCTCAAAATGAGTAAGATCTCAAAGAATCTTTTTTTTTTTTTTTTTTTTCTCACAAAGATCCGCCTGTCTCTGCCTCCCAGTGCTGGAATTAAAGGCGTGTGCCACCACCGCCCAACTCAAAGAATCTTTGATTGCTTACCTTGAAATGTATTCTGTCCTGTTACAAGTTGAAAACGGTCTTAGTGTTTAGAAAATCCAGTACATTTTTAAAATGTTTTTTATTTATATTATCTTTAGACAATTTCCTACACGAGATCTGTATTTACATAGTTTCTACACCCTCACTCCTCCAACTCCCCCTAACTCCCTCTGAAATTCAGGACCTGTTTTTTATTACTGTCACACACATGTGTATTATGTACAACCTACTGGTTCCATGTAATGTGAGCAGACTCTCTTTTTTATGTCTCTGCCTCTCCTTTTCTCTTTCCCTCCCCCTCTGTCTCTCTCTTCCTGTATGTGTGTTGGTTTGTGTGTGTGTGTGTGTGTGTGTGTGTGTGTGTGTCCATGTGTAAGTGTGTGTGTTTAAGCATGGCCACTGTGGTTGGATAAACTATTGAGGAGTTTAGAGTGTCTCCCTGGAGAAAATTGAATTCTACTCTCAGCAGTTATGGATAATGGGCAACTCTTGATTTACGAGTGTAGTTTTGAAGTTTCCCCTATCAAGTGTTTGCAGGTCAACTGGTGTTTTCCTTGTGCACGTCTTCTTTAGGCAACCATATTATTGAGATTTCGTAGATGAATTATCCCTTTTGTATCTAGAAGACACTTTTCTGCAACAGTCATCCTGGTCACTGGAACTCAGAGTTTTTTTGTTTGTTTGTTTGTTTTTTCAGAACTTTCTTTCTCAGGGTCACCCGAAACTTAAGTGTGGGTGTTGTATTGTAGATGTAGGATTGTGGTAGGCACCCATGGTCCTTTGGTCTTTGCATTTTCACTAGTTGTGGATCTCTGTTATACTCTGTATTTGCTGCATTTTAATCATCATTGCATCTAAGTCCAATTTACTGAGTGACTGTACTGTACTATAGCTAGTGCATACAGATCAGTGTAATGGAAGTTTTAGAGATGGGCAAGGCATTGCTTTCTTTCTGGTTTATATTTTCCTTAGAAAACAACCTAAGCAGGAATCAAAATAGAGCAATAATTTAAAAGTATTTTAAACATTAGAATTCAGAAATGAAGACACAACCGTAATCCCATCAATAGAGTGCAGGGTATTATTGCAGGAAGATCGTGACTTCTAGGAGAGTCTGGGCTACGTAGTGAAACCCTATCTAAAAAATTAATATTGGAAGTCTATGGTGATTTTAGGATCATCAATATCAGTGAGATTAAAACGATGTATTGTAATTTACATGAAGTTATGCAACAAGGGGTGAAAAAGCCTTGCCCAACTGCACAGCTAACAAAATACACAGTGCCAGGCAGGTAAAAATTCCCTAGACTTTTTGGGAGTTCCAGACATTTCCCAAACAATATGAGCTACTGCCAGTGCTCTTGGTTGCCTCCAGTCACTTAAGTGTAAGATCTTGCTACAAAAGACACCAAATCCTTTGGAGAAAAGACTAGCAGGAATAAAGCTGGAACTAACCCAGTGATTCCTACCCAAGTACTAGCTTCCTGTGGTGCTCTGCAAACTGCCAAGGGAGAAAAGGAATCTTCAGACATCCTAAATTTATATCAAACACTAAGAAATAAGGCTAGTAGACTGAAACACCTGTATCGGCAAAGCAGGTGAAATGGGGGAATACAGCTCTGGTTTGTTAGCAAATAAAACACACTTGGAGGTTGGATTGTGGAAGTACCTCCTGCAGGGAACCATTCCATCATAGGGGCTCAAAAGCAAAATGATTTGATTTGTTATAGTCAGGATGAAGGATAGTTTTAAAAATTCTCCTAGAGATTGAGCGTGCACTGCATTCCTGGAGAAAACGGAGGTTATGAATGGACTGCGCTGTTCCATAGCCCTTGGGATTGTTTACTAAAATTTTAATCTCTGCTGCATGCATACTAATGGATGTGTGGAAATCAAGTGCTTGTAGTGCAATGTACCATGCTTCAGTTGCAAATATTCCGTCTGTGATAGCAGTTGGAAGGTGAAGTGTCACCCACAGCATGAAGTGATTTATATCCCAGCACAGCTTGTCAATATTTTGGGTAGGTGTTGAAGCTTTTGGAATTGGATATTTGACGGGTGTGATATTGGTATGTAGGCAGTTTGGGGGTACACCTATTCTGAGTTTTTCAAGAGGCCATTGATTCTGTTTCTGTGGAGATATGAGGAGGAAGGAAGGATTACAAGTTCCTGATACCACAGACAAAGCTATACCCAGCTGCCTATAGGAAGTTATCTTGATGGCTAACCAATGAAGAGAACCCAGCCCCTGGTGGGTGGCACCACAGCCTTGTTTCAGAACATGGCTGTGTAAGACTTTACAGAGATAGCTGCAGAGTAAGCAAACAGGCATCCTGGACTCATTCATTTCTCCCTCTCTTGAGGATAGATGATATGTCAACAGCTTTCTCAAGATCCTGATTCTGTGCTTTGCCCAGTAATACACAGTAACTTGGAAATGTAAGTCAAATAATCCTTTTAGTCCATTATCTATTTTTATAAATATTTTCCATGGCTCCATAAAAGTAAGCTAAATTCTCTAATACTGATTTCAATAAATTAACATTTACTTCTCCCCCTTTGGAAATAATTTTGAGAGCTATATTCAATGCAGTTTAATCGTATTCACCCCTTCCCTTTCACTACTTTCCAAATGCACCCCTCTTCTGTACCCACCCATCTTTCTAACCTTATTGATATAAACCTCCTCTCAAGTCTCTGGGGTCACTGTAGAAGATCAGGTTAAAGCTTGTAAGAGCCAGGTCCACTGGATGACCAAAAGCAAAGAGTGTCTCATGGGCACACCAGCGTAGATGTTCATATGACATCACAGTCACCGTGAAAACATTCAGAAGACCGTTGGATGCTCAAGTGACACAAAATGTCATTATGCAAGCAGGAATTTAGCATGAAGTTCTGCTCTGAGCTGAGAACTTCTTGACAGTTATAGCTGCTAGGACTGGATAGTCCTTTTCATTTAAAGGTGTGGCCTGGGTGGACTGAGCATGCTCCAGGAGATGGTCACATACCCAAGAGTATGTGGGCAGCACGAATTGGACTCAATGGGGGTAAAAAACAAACTATAACAACACATCAATACTTAGATGGATACCGATCAAGTTATTTCAAAGTGCCAGTCAAGTAATACTTCAACTTCTAAACGTGAAAAAAATTGGACCAAGATATGACAACTGTTAAAGCATATAGTTTTCATTTTTTTTTTTTTTTTTTTTTTTTAGGTTTTTCGAGACAGGGTTTCTCTGTGTAGCGTTGCGCCTTTCCTGGAACTCACTTGGTAGCCCAGGCTGGCCTCGAACTCACAGAGATCCGCCTGGCTCTGCCTCCCGAGTGCTGGGATTAAAGGCGTGCGCCACCACCGCCCGGCGCATATAGTTTTCAAATACTTGGGAATTCAATTTAGAAAATCTTTACCTTTGTAGTATCTTCAATGTTTCCCCCAAATTCAAGAAGACTGCTGGCAATATCTGGCCTGTCTACATACACTGCATGGTGGATCACTGCTTCTCCGTTGCAGTCTTTGATATTGGGATCTGCTCCATGATCAAGTAGGACAGACACGATCTCTGTCTCCCAGCTCTGTACAGCCTGTGGATATCGTTACCAGGAAAACACTGTCAATTTAAAGAACACACAAGAAACTTCCCCCAGCTTTCACCATGATTTATATTTAAGTGACTTTAATTTTACTTTCATTCTAAACACTTAGATCAACTTAATTACTGAAATTGAAGTCTTTGAAATACCTTCATTAGTGGTGTGGACATTTGATTATCAAGGGCATTTATCTCACAGTCCTTAAATATCAGAAAACGAACCAGATCGATATGCCCATAGAAGCACGCAAAGTGGAGCGCAGTTCTGTGGGAATGAGAGACATTTTGAAGGAAAACTGTAAGGCACTATTATCAACATACACAATCACTCTGGCATTTATAAATATTATATAGTATGTAAGTCCATAGACACATAAAAAATATTTAACTTCATTCAAAATTTATTTTTATTTGCTCTTATAATTTACTGTATTTAAAAATTTATTGCAACTATCATTTATCCCAGTGTGAATAATACACACAGCTGTTGCAGCCTAGATAAGTGCTCTATTAGTGAACTACGTAGTAAAGAGCAGCCTATTTGAACAAAAAGAACATGACTATTGGGTGAACTCATTTTCAGTTTAAATTCTACTCTAGACACTACCATCAACCAACTACATCTCAGCCTTCCTGTGTTGTGAATTCTTGTCCAGAAAATGGGTGTTAAAAGGAATACTTCTATCAAATTAGGATGACTCAATTAGATTCTTTGCAACTATTAGAAAATATTCTTCAACAACAACTTAACAATCTTTTCGGTATTTAAGTTATGAATGTTAACACTATAATAAACATATTTCAAGTCAATGTTAGTTCCATTATCTCTATTTTGTAAATATATTAAGGAGTATAAATTTTAGAGTCTAAGGACATCACTTCAAAACTTGAGACAAGTTCTACAATAAATTTATGCTTCTGCTGCCTCAGCCTGCAAAGAGCTGGGATTGTAGATATGACACACCACTGAGCTTGAGATTTGGTTTTTCACACATTTTAACTCAGCTAAAATTGAAATGTCACTTACAATTCATAATGTACAACAGTGACTGCCAAAACTTAAAGGCAATTCTTAATACATAAGATAGCATGTCATTTTGCCATGCATGATGTCTCTACTAAGTGAAACGTGATATATAATGTGATATACATATACATACATATACACATATCCATATATATAAAACATTTCTAGACTTTTACTGGATTTTTTAAAGAAAGTTACGAAATGTTCTATTGACAAAAACTGAAAATTATCAACAGCAAAATCTAAATGCACAGCAAACTTGGCTTTGATTTTTAAGGAACTTTAGTTCAAAGGAAGTAAGTATGGAACTTCAAGTCAAATACATAAGAATGCCCATTTTTGATAATAGTTAAATTCATAACATACAGAGAAATTAGATGTATGCTATGCCTAACGTCAGTATCTAATATCAATTTCATGAGGGAGATTTAGTACATTGTGGGCCACCTCGAGTAAACCCAAAATTGGGAAAACAAGACAGTTTGTTGATTTGTAAATCATGAAATTCACAGCAAGTTCCATTCACCTCTATCAGAAGTAAGTAAAGATGTCAGAAGTAACTTTCAGAGAACTTGGAGCTTGTCAGCATATTGTGTTATTAAAATGGTGGCTGATCAAGGCCGCACTGAATAAACTTTCAGAAACAGATGACGTAATGAGTGAAGGAACTTAAAAGAAATTTACAGAGATGGGAGAGTGAAACTAGTGAGAAACAACAAGAAAATGAAGGAGCAGCAGGAAGAGGAGCACACAACCATCTATCAAGTTTAGATTATTTCTGTTATTTTCAGTTAGGAATATAAATGTTAGTACACACAGATAAAAGATCCATATTCAATGTTTTTGGGTGATTTTAGGTGGGAGGAAGACTATTGTGAGGAACACTACTCTTGATCTCTGTAGTTTCTACAGTTTACACAACATTGTGTTTATTAGGCACATTGAAATTAAATCCCATTACTTTATAGTTTGTTCAATTATTCTATTGTGTATTCGATGCTCCATAAGAAAATGCTCCATAGGGGAATTACGGGGTGACAGTAAACCTGCTGGAGCTTTGGTCTTATGGTTCTCCTGCTCCAGAAGAAGATCTGGACACTGGACCTGTGTGATCACGGGTACCAAGGAGACTGTAGTCCAGAAAGCACAGCTGGTCTCTCCTCACTCCTGTTGCCCTCAACAGAGCTAGGAAAAGTAGGCTTCTCCCATCACCCGATTTCCTCAAGGCCCCTCATCCTTAGCTTCCAAGTGTTCTTACCGTTTCCCTTCATCCTCATCGTTCACATGAAATTGCTTCTTCCCGAGGAGACGCACCACCACTTTGAGCTTTCCCATGCATACTGCCTCATGAAATTCGTTTTCAGGGTCATAAGGCTGGCAGTACCTGTCTTCAGTTCCACAGTGAAAGCAGGACAAGGATCCCGTTGCCCTGCTTGGGCCGTCACAAAACCCCAAGGGGGTTTTCGGCTCCTTCTTAAAGCATAAGAGCTTCCTCGGGGTGGACAACATAGCTGTCACCACCTTTCTATCAACTCAACACTAAGTAATTTTAGGAAATGATGAACTTTTAACCACTGACCGTCTAACAACCAGAGCCTAACTCTGCGACTCTCACAAGTGCGAGGCTATGGTTTGACCAGTAAAACTGAAGCATCCAGTTATAGAACAGTCGTTGCTAAGCAACACTGGTAAACAAAAGCAAGCTCGTTCTTCCTCAGGCATAACTGACAGTTTATGGAGCAAATAGTGCTCACTGTGCATGTGCAATGTAAATGGGGAGGTCTTCTGTGCTCGTTTGCACATATCCTCCACCTCTTCCTCAGGTTTGGTGGATCCCTTTCCTCCCCGCTGTAATCTTGCTTGGTGCTTCTTTTCTTTGGGACTGCAATTATTCATTATAAAATTTCTTCTTGGGTTTGTGGTTTGTTTTTATTTACATTTTTACTAAGAGGTCATGGATGGATTGCTTTCCTAAGGACATGGAATTTCTTGAAACTTCTCTCTGGTGTTTTTGGTTCTGTGTTTTTGGAATTTTCAGTGAGGTGAAAAGCTGTAAAATAACGATTTTTATGTGCTTGGGAGTGATGGTACACACCTTTAATCCCAGTCCTTGGCAGGAGACAGAGACAAATGTATTTCTGTGAGTTTAAGGTCAGCCTGGTCAAGTGAGCCAGAGCTGCATTGTGAGAACCTCCTCAAAAATGGCAAATTTTCTTTCTTTCTTTCTTTCTTTCTTTTTTTCTTTCTTTCTTTCTTTCTTTCTTTCTTTCTTTCTTTCTTTCTTTCTTTCTTTCTTTCTTTCATTAAGAGATTTTTCTATTCATTTTACATATCCAGCAGGGATTCCCCTGTCTATGGTGGTATTTTACTTGTACTGAAATATGATTTAAATTGTATGTTAATAAATAAAGTTGCCCGGGGGTCAGAGCTATTAGAGCATTATCAAGAGCATGGCGGTGGTGGTGCAAACCTTTAATCCCAGCACTTGGTAGCCAGAGCTAGGTAGATCTCTGTGTGTAAAAGGATACAGCCAGCATTGGAGACACACGCCTTTAATCTCAATCCCAACCATAGAAGACCTGGAAGTCTTTACAGACAGGCAGTGACGAGGCATGGTTTACAACCAATGAGAAGGCAGAACAGCTAGACTGTATAGAGACATACACACAGGAAGTAGGTCCCTTTTTCGGAGAGCTCTCTTGGCTGAAGAGGATCGCTGAAGCAGGAAGAGTGAGGCTCTTAGCTCTGACCTCTTGGCTTTCTTCTCTGAATCGGCTCTGTGTTTCTTATTTAATAAGACGGTTGGTTACATCTACACCTGTCCTCCTTCCTCCCACTCCCCGAGCCTTCCCTCACAACCCACTCTCCCATTCCCACCTCCTCCAAAGCAAAGTCTCCCCTGGGGAGTCAGTAGAACCTGGTATGTTCAGACGAGGCAGGTCCAAGCTCCTCTTCCCTGCTTAATGTCTTTACAATACAATGTGGAGAAGTTATTATCCAACCATGGCTGTTGTGGTTCTAAATGTCTTCTGTAGAACTGGTTCATAAATTTCCTTAGATATGAGGAAATTTCTGCTATTGTTTCACAGAACTTGATTTTTATGCTCTGATTATCTCCACTCTATCTGCAATGCCAGATATTTATATTTAGTCTCTGAGGTGTTTTTCCACATGAATGTCCCCCACAGGTTTAGATAATTGAACACTTGGCCCCAGATGGCGGTACTAATTGGGGAGGATGTGGAATATCTGGGAGATGGAGCCTTAATAGATGACATCTGTCCCTGGAGACAGGCCTTGAATAGTCTCTGCCCTTGTGTTTGCCCTCTGCTTCCTGAGTGTGGTTGAGATGGAACCTCTAAGCTTCCTTTTCCTGCCCCCATGTGGGCCATTTGTGCTAAGTCTCTCCACCATGATAGACTCTGATGCCTTTGGATCTGGAAGCCCAAATACACTCTTCATTCTGTAAGATGCTTCTGGTCATGGTGTTTTATCACAGAAACAGAAAATTAACAAGTACAATATCTGAATAGCAGCATCCCAGAGATCTTGAATGATGTGTCCATTACATTTAATTTATTAATGCCTTAATATAATCATATGCCCACCTTGATTCCCAGCCCCGATGTTCTTCTGCTTGATTCTCTCTATTGCTGATGCATTTTAAAGTTTCTATACTTGTTGTATAGAGATATCCATGTTATTGTTTTCCTTTTATCATGAAGAGACTCATTTGAAGCAGGAAACAGAGACACAGCAACATCGAAACTAATACACACTCTTTTGATGAGAAAACTGACCCGACACCCGTCTGATACAAACCCAATCAAAACTGGGCTGGACTAGGTTCACTAGCCATGGACATGGACATGGAGGGCTCAGAGTCACCATCCTGTGTAGAGATCTTCTGAAGGAATTTCCCTAGGACTCCTACTGTGAGAGAAAGAAAGGGCAAAAGGGAGTTTGTCACTGGAAAGAGATTTCATAGTCAGGCCAGTGATGACAGTCTCCTTGATCAGGATGGGTCACCTTAGCTATGCTCCTTTTCCCCTCTGTTTACACTCAGACCTCACTGAACCTCTTTGTTCCTTCCCCCAAGGTGGCTACAAGGAACAAATCCCCCTTTTTCTGCTTTTCGTTATCAACTGTGTTTTTAATGGACTCATTGAGGACAGGTGACTTGTTGGGGCCAACTCCGACGGCCTGAACACAAAGCAGGAACATGATTCAGAAAATGTTTTTAAATTTTATATTTTAATTGCATGTTTTTAAACATCTCTCTGAGAATTTGTTAAAAATAATAAAAGAATAAAATTTCTATGAGAGAATCATACTAGTCACACAAAATTTGAAAATCCAGAATGTCAGCAGCTTTTAAGACACCGGGCAGTTTGGGGAGTCCACTCATCTTTGCCCAACATTATGTTCCATTTGTCGTACAAAAGACGCATTACTGCGAATCTGGAAATGTGCTTAAAGCAGATATTGTAATTCAAAACACTGAATTTTTTCAACATTAGAAACACAAGGAATACTCCAGCCCTGCTTCATGGGGTGTTCTGTACACACGCTGCTCTTCTTTTGTTCTGTTCATGGCCTCCACTCCTGGGGCAGGAGGCTGGCTTACTCACTGTTTTCTGTCCTTGTCCTTTTGCGTTTACGTCAGACATTCGAGCGTCATGGACACCTCTGCCACAGACTTCTCAACACCTGTTTCTTAGGTTTCATTCTTGTCCCAATAGGGGCTTCTGGGGTGATAGCCTGTTAGTAACAGCTTGTAGGCATGTGACAGGAAACTAGAGACCAGGGTGAGCTACATCAAGGCTAACACATGAAAGAAGTCAGTTGGCCAAGAAAGCCCTTTCTGCTGGCTTTCATGTAGAAAGGGAGGGTGCCAGATATGACCATGTAAATGGCCTAACATGGGCTCTGCCTAGTAATTTACCTCGAGCTGAAATATCCCCTCCAGAAGGAGAGGAGAGGCACCTGAGATGCCACACATCTGGGAAATATGAAATCTAGAAGATTCATGAGGTCCTTCCCCTAGGTTACAGAAACAGTCAGCTGCGGCTGGACTGTGGGCATCTGAGCTTCTGGGAGCCACATCCCAACCTGTTGCCCTGCCTTCTGCTCCCCTACGGCAGGGAAGGCCTCCGTCTCTGAGCCAGGTGTTTGGCACTGGATATGAAAAAGAAAATTTTCTAGCTTCTCAAGAGGGTGAACCGAGATTCCACAGATTCTGAACAGCAAGTCATCGCTAAAAGTCAGAAAAGGTTGTACGTGCATGCATGTAATTCTGTGTGTGTCGTTTGCATGCACACATGCATGTACATTTCAGCTGTCTGGTAACAGTATACTAAACATGTGCTGTTCACCTAATTTCCCCTGGGCAGCCTCTCCTTGCTTAGACTCTGAGGATATCATTTCTGGAGGATGCAGATGTCTTACAAACACTAATTGGCTGAAGGACTGCAAAATGCTCAGAATAACATTTGCCACTAACTTGATAATATGTTCCACTTCTTACTGATTTCTGTTACTTTTTAGGGTCCGTCCTCTTTTGCAAAGATATTCCACGGAAAGAAATTTTACTGTTGACCTATAAATATTAAGGAACACAGGCTTTGATAATAAAAATTCCACTTTATAGATGAATATTTGCATGTAAATCTTAATATGAATTTCATAATACTTCATTTTAAGGAAAAAACTCCTCAAATTACCATACTCAAATTTTTGAGTAAAATTACTCAAAAATAACTTTATTATTTTCAAGTAATCACAATGTATAGATTGTAATGTCCTAATTATGAAACTGATTACTTTTGCCCAGGAATTATGAAATATATTTACAATGTAGCAGTGACCCCCAGTGGTCAGAAAAGGATGGGCAACTGTTCATAGTTTAAAAGGCAGAGAGCCCCTTCCTTCCAAACTGAATTTTTACAAAGAGTTAAACCCACGCTCATGTTGTTTGATCCAGGCAGGAACTAGTATTTGTAACTCTGTAGTTTACAAAGTACTGTGAATGCATGTAGCCAAGTCATAATCACAAGAATATTAAATTACCGCTCAAAGGCATTTAACTGTGCACGAATCAGGATTGTCTTATCAATTTTAGTAGTGTTCTGAAATTTGGAAATTCCTCTAAACATCCACCTATGATGGAGGGGAAAATGAGAAATAGACAAGCCACCTGGCCCCATCATATTTTTTTACTTAAAGGTCTGAAGGACTCATATCAGATATTTCACTCAAAAATAAATGTCTGAAAGGAATCACCCTCACATCCATGCCTGGAGCATGCTTCATTCCTGCTTCATTTCCTTGTTCTTTTCTTTGAGATATGGTCTCACTGTGTAGCCCTGGCTGGCCTGGAACTTGATATGTAGGTCAGGCTGGCCTTGAACTCACAGAGATCCGCTTGCCTCTTCCTGAGGCGTGCTGGAATCAAAGGTGTGCACCTCCTCACACCAGCTCTGACTTTGTTTCTTGAACTGATTCCTGCTCATCACAGTTATCCTCTCTTCTGGTCTAGCAGTGTGGCTGACAGCCTCAATGACTTCCGGTGTCAAGTTGAAGTTGAGACAACATGTTGACCTTACTGATGACCACAACTCAGAGCTAAACCTATCTCTTGGAATGTTTATATGCCATTGTTCTTGTGTGCAGGCCGTTTGTTAATAGTTTTCTTCCTGTGCCTGTTCTAAGTTTAAACACTTCTGCAGGGCAGCACCATGTACTGTGTATCTGAGCTCTTGATGCTTCTGTTAAAACCGTGATTCCCTCTTTCCCTGACGGTCTTCAAAACACAGAGGCAGGGAAGGTCAAATTGATTACTTACTAGGAGAACTACTGGAACATCAAGAACAGCTCCAGAGCAAGTGGACGCCAGAGGGATGATGGACACTCTGAGGCTCAAGGGTGAGGGCTGATGGTTAAGGCTACCTAGAATATAAAACGCCACTGATGTAGACTCACTAGCATACTACAGACAGGCAGTGCAGTGGTCAGAGAGCCTGAAGACGGGTTCATAGACATGTCCCCAGAGAAAGGATAAGTGATGTGGTATCATATTGCTACTGAAGAATTACACGGGTGTAGGTTAAATGGCAGAGGAGGAGGAGGAAGGAGAAGAGGTATTTGTGGTAACAATGCCTGCAGCTTTCCAGTTTCTGACAGAAACCTAACCCTAGTCTCAGGCTGCTGGTGGCCAGGCTATGCTGTCTCCTCCTGCTGCACTAGGTCAGTTAAGAACAGAAACAGTAAACACACTGACTTCCTTCTCATAGATTCCTTCTGCTGTGCTCGTCCTCTCGGCGAATTTCCACACTGTTTTGCAGTTGCACCCCACTTTTCTCCTCTGCTTGCCTTCCTCATGGTGCTCTGCCTTTTGTCGCTTCTAGACACCTAAGGTGTTTCTCCTCCCTGCATTTGTTTTCAAGGTTTCTTCCAGCATCTTCAGGTTTTAGGAGTTGAAGATGGTACTTAGTCTTGAGTGTGTTTATCTGGCCTGGTGTCCTTGAGCGTCCTCAGCCTGCCTTGATGTTCACATGGCCCATGTCTAGTCAAAGGGATCTTCTGCAGTCTATTCTAGGTCCTCTCGGACCTCCCCCTTTCTTAATACAGTGAGTCCTAAATCTATCAATGATGCATGAACATCTCAAGATTCCCCCCAAAGCACATGTGTAAGTTTCCTCAGCATCTCCACAGAGACAGCTAATAGCATTCTCAAATGTCACATCTGGTCTTTCCCATGTCATGTAATGTCAACTCACTCTTTTATGCTCCTCAGTACTGCTAGGTTTCAAACCTGGGACAAATGGCTGAGGTGCCTATACAACATATCAAAATAGACCTGGCCACCAGGTTCTCCCTGCATCTTTCAGTCCCTATCTGTTAAAGGGTCCTCCTGGCTGGCATACCCAGCCCCCTACCCTGACCTTCTCCAGCCCTGGGGCTAGGCTGCCCTTCTCCTAGCTATCCTTCCTTAATCCAAACATTTTGGTTGAGTGCTATCTGTGTACCTTTGGGCCTCCTGGCTGCTGCACCTGGTTCCCCTCTTTCCTCTCTCCCTTCCCCTCCTCCATATCCTCACATGACCCACCTCAGTCTGGTCATGTCCATTCTGGGCTCTCCCGGATGTTCTAGTCTCTGGCTATGCTCTCCCACATATCTACAATAAACCTTCTCCTCCATACATACCTAGGAGCGGTCATGCATCCTTTTCCTTTTTTTCCATTCAAGTACATACTTTGTTCAACTTAGATGCTACTCTTTGTCTATCCCTCATTCAACAAACACTCATGCTCGGGTGTCCCTCCTACATGCATGTGTTTAAGTCTATACTGAAACTACAGCAGTGAGCAACAACTTGGCCAAAAAAAGGCTTCACGGGGCTTACATACAAGAAGGTAGGCTCAGGCAATATGCAACATCAAAATTTACAGGTGGGGATCAAGAGTGCTGCGGGTGTCATTTGACATTTTTAGTGGCATGATGAAAGCTTCACCAGGAAGGTGGCGGCTGAACCTCTCCTTGGAGGGCATGAGAACCCAGGTGTGTGAATATGTAGAGAGGTTCTCCAGGCAGAGGATATGGTAAATGCAAACACTCTGAGTCACCTGGCCCAGAACGATGAGGCCTGTGTGACTGGAGCCCCATGGGAGCTTCAAGACAGGAGGGTGAGGAAACAGAAACGGAGGCAAGTCAGATCTGGCGGAGACTTGACAACCAGTGAAAGATTGGTTTTTACAAGATGAGACGGGAAGCCCCAGTTCTGGACAGAAGAGTCATGACTTGGCTTCTTCTTTTTTTTTTTTTCTTTTTAAACCAGGGTTCCCTTGCCTTTTCTCTGAGAAATCACCATTTGAAGGTGAAGGTGTGGTCAGTAAAGGAGGTTGGAAATGATATTGACTTCACAGATTCACAGCTACAGGGCTGTCCTATACACCCTATGAACTAGCAAGCTTAACACTTGGGAAGACTCAGAAACGTTTGAGGAATGCCTTAATGGTCTAGAAATCACCGTCCAAACAATGTTACAGCAACCCTGAGAAAAGCAGGGGACTGTCCCAGAAATGGATCAATTTTAAGATGAGCGTAAGATTCAGGTGTGGGAAAACCTGGAGTAAATTTCAGCTTCTGCTTTCAAATGGGTATCTCTATTTCATCCTACATAGGTTTTAGAGTAATCTTGTTGTTTACTCATTTTTATTAAATATCTTGGGTTTTGTTGTTGTTGAATAAACTATAAAAATGTAAGAGCATATCAATGCAATAAAATAGTCTATTGATGTGGTTTTACAGGGGTTGTCTACTTGACAGGATATAGACTCACCTGTGAGGCAAGCCTCTGGCAGGCCTGTAAGGGATTGTCTAGGTTATGGTAATTGAGAGGGAAGACTCACCCTAGGTGTGGAGGACTATTCGTTGGACTAAGCTCCTGGACTGTGTGGAAAGAAAGCTCTCTGAGCATGAACACTCACTCATCTGTCTTCGCGCTCTGACTGAGGCCGCATCATGATGAACTGCTTCAAGCTCTGGCCTCCCGATTTCTCCACTGTGATAAACTGCACCCTCCAACTACGAGTACAGACAACCCTTTCTTCTTCCATTGGTACACTGTATCACAGGAACAGCAAAAGTCACTGAGTGAAGAGTGCCCCAAACCTCCAGAACGTTCATTTGAAGTCTCTTCATGTACTGTATGCATAGGTATATACACATCTGAGATACTTGAGGCTCCACTGTCCAACCTACCTGGGGAATTAAAGGCCATGCTCCTGTCCTGGGACACAGTCCATGCAGCCTTTGGTATTCTTTACCCACCTGATATTTAATGAGAGTAAAGAGATGGAATTGCTTTTAAAAGACTGTCTTGTCTTAGCCACTGAGATGGCTTAGCAAAGAGGCTTGTCAACCAAACCTGATGCCCTGAGTTTGATTCTTTGAGACCCAGATGGTGGAAGGAGAGAACCGACTCCTGCAAATTGTCCTCTGGCCTCCACAAGCATGAACAACATATGCACATACACATAGAAAATAAATTAATATATAATATTTAATAATAAAATGTGTTTCATTGCATTCAGCATGAGATTGCAAAGAAACCCTACCTTCTCATGACCACGATGTATGAATCACAAAAGGTTTTTCAAAGTCTTTCAGAGAATGGGAGTCTATCCAGAGGCAGAACTTTCTTGTTCCACAAGATCCCTGAAAGGCGCATGTGCAGGCTGCATCACCGGGCTTGTTTCTACAGGCTGGGAAGCCACAGCATACCCTGCTTCATGTTCCCTCTGCTTCTCCTCTGGCCTGGCAGAGAATTCCCACGCCGGCCTTCTTCAGCGGACACAGTAAATCTTTTAGCATCTCAGGAAAGTTCTCCCAGGAGTACAGGATGGCTGCATGTGATGTGCTGCCTCCACGGCAGGGTTTGATCACAAAGCCGAATGCAGCTCTGGGCCTGGTTTGTATCTCAGTCATCAGAGGATACAGAAAACCACCATCCCACAGACCTTCGCCTGCCCTGAGAGCTGTGCCGCTTCTGACACCATCAGGATGCCAGATTCTACTGACTTTTCTTCATCCAGTGGCTTCATCCAGCCCAGCGCTTTGCACCAAAGGAAGGCAAAGAGTTACAATGATACACACCCCACCTGAGACTTAGCCACAGATTTGCCTGGGGATAAAGCCGGCTTCCCAGACACGGTCACTCATAATCTTCTATTTTCTGTTTAGTGTGTCTTTCTTCAGGTCCCCAGACCAATGTTAAAGAATTGGATTAGCATGTGCTCCCCAAGACTCAGTCAGAAATGCTATAATAATACCCACCTCAGCTCTTTGGGGGCCACACTACCCCCAATCTTGACTTTTAAAGTACATGTAATCCCAAGGGCTTTTAGCAAGAAAGTGGATTTAGGTAGGGTTCTATAATACAATGGCTAATCTTGGTGTCAATTTGACACACCTGGGAATTGGAAATAACAATGGAGGAATTACCTGCAGATTAGCCTTCTTTTTTTTTTTTTTTTTTTTTTTTTTTTGTGGTTTTTCGAGACAGGGTTTCTCTGTGTAGCTTTGTGCCTCTCCTGGAACTCACTTGGTAGCCCAGGCTGGCCTCAAACTCACAGAGATCCGCGTGGCTCTGCCTCCCGAGTGCTGGGATTAAAGGCGTGTGCCACCACCGCCCGGCCTATAGGGCACTTCTTAATTGCTAATTGGTGCAAGAAAGCCCAACCTGAAGGGGCTATACCACACCCCTAGGCCTTGGGTCCTGGGATATATAAAGAAGCCAGCTGACCTAGAGCCTGAGGGTAAGCCTGTCAGCAGCATTCCTCCACAGCTTCTGCTTCAGTTTTTGCCTCCAATTTCCTGTCCTGGCTTCCCTTGATGACACACTGTAACCTGCAAGCAGCCAAATAAACTCTTTTCTTCCAAAATTGTGTTTGGTCAGTGTTTTGTCACAGCAACAGGAAACCAAATTAGGTCATAGGCTAATCTGGAAAAATGACCATCACATCTTAAACTTAAAAACTTTTAAAGGAGCATGGGATACAAGTCCTTGAAAAACAAATGTATACAATCACACATGTGTTCATGTGCTTCAATATAGGCACAAAGATAGAGATCTCTGGAAACATATGCTGTCACTGCATTTTTTTTAATCTTGGTTTTTACAAGTCTGCACCTTCAGCTCTGTGCACAGAGGATTTTGGAAAAGTTGTAGTGAGAGGTAGGGCGCACAAGCACATAATATCCTTTCATTATCAACCTAATTAATTTTAATCTTCATGAAAATCTATTATTATTATTATTATTATCATTATTTTTTTTTTGGTTTTTTGAGACAGGGTTTCTCTGTGTAGCTTTGCGCCTTTCCTGGAGCTCACTTGGTAGCCCAGGCTGGCCTGGAACTCACAGAGATCCGCCTGGCTCTGCCTCCCGAGTGCTGGGATTAAAGGCGTGCGCCACCACCGCCCGTCATCTTCATGAAAATCTAATACAGAACATCTCAGAAGACAGATGGAATAAATTTACATCAGATTTTTAATTTAATATCTAGTATTAATTCACTGAATTAATGTATATTTTACTCAGAATTTTATAACATTATCCAAATTATACAAGATTCAGTATGACAGGCATTTCCATCTGAACTGAACGTTCTTATAACACTGCTGAATGGTTTTGAAGCTACATTAAACAGAGACTCATTTTTTGATGTAATAAACTTTTGTCACCACGAAGCTTGCCTCAGTGGGAGTTAGTAATGACGTAACAAACGGTATCAGGCTGTGTGTGTCCCGTCCCTGCCCGTCCTGTCCCGTGTGTGTGTCGTGTGTCATCTGTCCCCCCCCCACACACTGTGCCCCGCTATGGTGTAAAGACTGTCTCAACTGTCTCAACTGATTTTTAAGCACCTAGCCTGACCCATGACCACAGAATTACATTGACCTCTGCCCGGACCTAGGAGTCAGTACAAACCGTTCTTCGTAGGAAACTCAATGGCCTCAAATACAGTAAATTAATTTTAAAGAAAATATATACATGCTGGTGCTAAAATACTTTATACGTGTTCACCAAATAGAGGAGAAAGTAAGCCAAGACACATTCAGCCAAGCAGATCTTAGATTTATGTTTTCTAATATGCAAATATAATTCTTGATAGAACATTATTCTACACTTGGGGGATATCATTGAATTTGTCTAAAATGTTAAGACCATTAGCTCTTGTACAGTCACAATAGTTCTGGTTGATGTGATAAATACATTACGAGTGCAAATTAAGGGGGTGCAGATTAATTCCAGCTTACACTGCAAGCAGTATGGTCTGTCCTGGCAGAGAAGTCAGAGAAGCTAGCTGGTCACATGACACCTGCAGACTGGAAGCAGAGAGACAGGAATGCATGCATTCAGTTGCTTCTCTTTTAGGTCACCCCGGGACCCTAGCTCATGGGTAGGAGCTGCCTACATTTAGGATGGGTCTTTCCACTTTAATTAACCTAATTTAAAACATTTCTCACAGACAGCTCAGAGGTTTGTTTTCATGGTATCTCTGAATAGTATCAAAGAGAAGAAAGCAACCACCAGGTGGCAAATGGGTACTTGGCTGCAGTGATTATGAGCCCTGGGAATGGGACCTTTCTCTATTGTCCTGTGAAAAAGTGGACCTGGGGGTAGTGGTGTAGATAAATGTTGGTCTCTTATCTGGGAAGTAAAGGGCTGGGAATTTAAGGATTATTAGTATAAATAGGGAACATGAAGAAAGAAGACAGATGTCAGATTGATCTCTGCAGTTTGAGCATTCATAGAGATGTCATTCGAAAGAGGCCATGCATTCACAAGGTCACAGGGCAGGAGCCACATGCCCCGGCTGGCCCCGAGGATGATCAGTCCTACCAGGAAAGGGAGGCAAGGCAAATTTCTCCTGTCTCCTGGAGGTCCAGATTCAGCACACAGGAAGCCATCACCCCCTCACCTGAAGGCCTGCTGCTCAGAAAGAAACCAGAGAATATTGTCACCAGGGGACCCAACCAAAGAGAGGAAAAGGAAGACACCATTCCCAGTGACTTCTAGCTTCTATTAGTCATGGAAAGGAAAAAAAAAAAATTTAGCGAATGGTGGTAAAGAAGCTCCCTCTTTATGGACAAATCTGCCACCCTGTGGCAATGGAGAAAAATACACTTAAAAAAAACCCTGCTTGGCATTTCAGCCTAACCTAGTGGAAGACCCACAGCATGAGATTTCAGGGTTATTATGCCATGTATGCTAAATATTACTTTGTATTTCTGTTGATTCATTTTGGAAGCCTTAAGTCATCTTAGAAGGAGAGAACCAAATAGCCTGGTTCAAGGAAAGACGCTTGTCTTTGTCTTAAAGAATATGTATGTATATGTTTATGAATGTCAAGAATGTGTGATAATTTAGACTCAAAAAACAGAGAAAAATATATCCTTCTCAGTTGTTAACATGGTGTTTACACAGATAGCCAAGAAAATACTCTCACTTCTCTTTCATATTTGCTGTCCGTCTTCGCAGAAAGCAGCCTTCTACCTAGAGAATTGCATCCCGCAGAGAATTCTCACCACAGTGGCATGTGTTGACTGTCTTATCAATAAATAGTGTACAGGGTGGTCCTTGACTTCACTATCAGGACAGAAGTCACCAGAGCACAGTGGCGAGTCACCAAGGGCACCGACTGCAGAGGCAGGCAGAACCTGCAGGTATGGGGAGTGCCCAGGACTTGGGGTCTCTTTCTGAGTGGAAATAGCCTTGCCAAGAAAATGAGGTGGACATCTGGATTCCATAAATTTTAAAGGATTAAATACGATGATTTAGCTTAATGACTGTACAAATTATGAAAAGAGTGGTGACCAGTGGGTACCGGATATCCAAAGACACTAGAGAATAATTTTTAAATTTTGTGGAGTGGAGTAATAATATACTAGATATGCAGAATAAGCAATCTTGATCTTTGCAAGTGGCTGATCTCTGAGTTTTAGGCCAGTCTGGTCTAGAGATCCAGTTTCAGGAGAGCCAAGCTTAGGCAGTGAAGGACAGAAAGCCAGGAAAGATTTCAATTGAACAAGTGGGTCATGTTCCAGCTCCAGTAAGCAGCAGATCTTGGCAGATTTGGCCATGTGGTTCTGGCTTTAGAGTTAAGGATAGAAGAAATGGCATGTGTCAGGATGTCCCTGAATGGAGGCCTAGGAGAGAGGCCATTGTGTGAAGCTGGGAAGTTGAAGCCTGGATTTCCTTGGAGAACCCAATGTTAGAGATGCCAGTGTCATGGGATACCTGCAGAGGAGAGCTGCTGATGGAGAATGGAACCAGCTCAAGAGAGAGAGAAATGTGTTGCACTCAACAAAGTTGAACAGAGTTGGACATCTGAAGAACTTCCTAACATCAGACATTGAAATGCAGCATTTGGAGTTTGTCTGGCTGATTTTCAGTCTTGCTTTGATCCAGTTTTCCTCACTATGCTCCCTTCACTACATTTTGGAATGTTAATATGCATCCTGTGCTATTATATGTTGGAAGTATGTGATCTGGTTGTTTTATTTTGATTTTATAGGGGATTACATTTAAGAGACTTATGAATTTCAGAAAAGTCCTTGAACTTTGGACTTTAAAACATTGTTGAGATTGTGATAGACAATGGAGACTTTTGAAGTTGGACTGTATTCATTTTGCATTATGATATTTTTACAAGTTTATGGGTACAGGGGAGTGGAATGTGGTAGACTGAATGTAACTGACCCCCATAGTTTCATAGGGAGTGACTATTAGGAGGTATGGTTTAGTTGGAGTGGACATGGCCTTTTTTGAGCAAATGTGTTACTGTGCGTGTGGGCTTTGAGGTTTCCCATGCTCAGGACACCACTGAATGTCTTAGTCGACTTCCCACTGCCTGCAAGATATAGGATTCTCAGCTACTGCTCCAGCACCATGTCTGCCTGCATGCTGCCATGCTCCCCATCAGGATGATAATGGAGTGAACTTCTGAAAGTGTAAGTGAGCTCCATCAATTAAATGTTGTCCTTCTAAGAGTTGCTGTGGTCATGGTGTCTCTTTACAGCAGTGGAAACCCTAACTAAGGCAAGTATGCATGAGGGTGAGGTCTAAAGTGCCATGGACATGCTAGGATGCTGGAGATGCAAGGAATGTGAGATGTATGTAAGCACTCTCACATTTAAAAAGTGGAATGAGCCTGAGAGAGGCCAGATGTACTGCAGAAGTTAAGGCTGAAAAAGGCCTCTCTATGTCCTTTGGAGTTCATTTCTTGTAATCATATTCCCCACTTTCTTGTGCTGGAGCTGCAAGCTTTGGTATTTTTCTCACTTGTATTTGGTCTCGCTCTTTTTAAGATTTTTGTGTACCATTACCTACATTTTCCTTTTAGAATGCTGGTCTTTAATTTGTGACTTTGTATGCTTAAAGACTCAATATTCATTCTGATTTTCCAAATGATTAAAGCTTTGAGACTCAGAAGAGCCTTTGGATTTCAGACTTTTGTACATTGTTTGAATTGTGAATCATATGGGGACATTCCAAGTTGCACTAAATGCAGTTTACATTATGAGAAATTCATGAGCCTTATGTATGGAATATTCTTATTTATTTGTGAAGTGTCTTCCAGAGAGCCATCCAATAAATTCCTTCCCCAAAAATAGAGGTGCATTTTTTTTAATGTTGTGGGATCTTTAAAAGTTAAGGAATGCCCTGTACAGTAAGTAGATCGCTAGAGCCACCCCTTTGAGGGATTATCCTCAATCTTTAGTTTCAGAAGTGCTCAGCTTATAGGTCAACCATAACCAGAACATCGGCCACCTCACAGTTCAGCCACCTTCCACTGATTTCCTACACCATGCCTTCTTCATTCACATGGACTTAAACTCTCTAAAGTGATGTGCCAAAACCATGCTTTGTTTCTCAAATGGTGTTTGTCACACGACTTAAAGAAGTAATATAGTATCATGGAACAGACAACATTTCATAGTAAATTTCCTTTCTCCTCCTGTCCTTTTCACCAATGAAAGAATGAATTCTACTGAGCAAATATTGTTCAAAATAAATTCCCATCAGGGCTTGGTTCTGAGGCTTAAAGTATCTTAAAAACAAATATTGACATATCACATGTATTTTTTTCACATATAAGACTGTTTTTGAAACAGAAAAGTCCTGCATTTATATTTATCTCAAACTATAAATAAGGACATAGAAAAGTGTTCCAATGCAGCGGTTTAACTAAAGCAGTGCTTCAGTCTTGATGGACAGGGAAGGAGCTTGGCCCTGTCTCAACTTGGCATATCATGCCTCGTTGACTCCCATGGGAGGCCTTACCCTTTCTGAGGAGTGAGTTGGGGAATAGAAATGAGGTTGGAGAGGGAACAGGATGAGAGAGGAAGGGGTGTGTGTGTGGGAACTGTGGTTAGTATGTAAAATAAACAAAAAAATTTAATGAAAAAAAAGCAAGAAACAAAGTAACAAGAGAGGACCAATATTTGCTGATTGCCTTGCATGGGACACTCAACAGTCAACAGAAAAGGCTTCAGTAGGTTTTATTTTACCCAGAATCACTGGAATAGCAGTAAAAAAGACATTGCAAAAGCAATCAGGATAGCTACTATACATAAAAGGAAGAAGTGCCAGAAAGGGTGTGAGAAATTGTAACCTTTGTGCATTGCTGATAGGTATGGAGAGTGATGTAGGAGCTGGGGGATACAGTATGGTGCCTCCTCACAAACCTAAATGGGGAATTACCATATGATTTTTTTCATACACATTTATATTTACTTCACATCTATATTTATTCCCCAAAGAATTTCATGTCAGGTCTCAGATACTCATGTACTTCTGAGAAAACACACCTCTGCATTGCTCATTATAATTGAAAGATACCAAGAAGAAAACCAATCATGGTTAAAAGAATAAACAATGGATAAACTAAAAAAACTAAAACAGTGCTCATTTACATAAAGAAGGTATGGATGAACCATCAATGACCATCATCAAATACTGTATAGCTACATTAGTAACTAGAAGAGCTAAAGGGAAATATAGCAATTAAATGGACTCAAACAACTTTGAATGGGTAATTAAATTATTATTATTTAATTATTATTAATTAATTATTCAATAACTTTGTACATTCAAAAATGGTATCTTCTAAAAATATATTACAAAGCACATAAACATATATACATATGTACACATATACATGAACTATTTACATCAAGGGAAGGAAGGTAAATGTAAAATAAACACTGAAGAAAGCATAATATATTAACATAATATAACATAATCTAATAAAACAAGATAAACATATGGAAATAAAAACTGAAGATAATATAATAGTGTAATATACTATAACATAATAAAACAAAATAAACAGGTGAAAATAACACTGAAGATTATGTAATATAATACTGTATTATTCTAAAACATAAAATAAAAATGTGCTTTTTCTTAAAGCAATTATTGGAGAAGAGACAGATTTTCTCCTGAGTTGTCTTATTGTGGATGGTCGGAGAAGTTGTCAGGCAATTGTCGTAGGCTTGTCCAAGTTCTAGGATGAGAATAATTCATTTTAAATACACAGTGCTCTCTTCTACTTTATAAACTGTATGGTGAAAAGAGCTAGTTAGAACATTCATAAAATGCATTTCTAGAACATGTGTGCCAATAGAGATGTTTTTGTAAAGTTCACCTTTCATCCATCGTGAACATTCCATTGAATACTTCACTTTCATGACAGATCTATATGCTCCATGACATTTGTGAACCTTAATGCTAACACCTAACTCTAACCTTAAATCTACTCTAACTATATAACAGGAAGCCTAATCATAAAACTCAACCGAGCCTTAAAGTCTAAATTGGAACCTAACTCTAGTATGTAACAACAGTGAGGAAAACATGGAAGATGGTTAGGAATATCTTTTCTTCTTATCAATGAAACCTTTGTGTTAGAAATCGATTTATGTTCTTTTTACATTTTCAACACCATACTATTCCTTTTCTAAAGACTTTATTCTCTCCCCGACCACCAGACACACTGCCCCATTTTCCTCCTTTATGTCCAGTATTTGAAACTGTTCATATTCTTTAGCTCCCAGCTTTCTCTCTTCAGCTTTATTTCCTAATATTCCTGAACCTTTGAAATGTGACCAAAACATACATACACACACATTCTAGATATCTATCATCTGTCATCTATCTATCTATCTATCTATCTATCTATCTATCTATCATCTATTCATCTATCCATCTGTCCGTCCATCTGTCCATCCATCCATCCATGCATCCATCCGTCCTTCTATTTATCTTACTATCTATATCTATATAATCTATCTAAATAACTGTATATATATATGTATATATATATATATATATATATATATATATATATATATATATGCGATTGATGACAATCTTGATTTAGCCAGTTGTTGACTCATGAGATAATCATTCCATTGACAGTTAACTCTTTTTATCCCCCATGCTGCACTGAAATACTTATACTCCTGAGCTGGAAAACTGAGTATATATTTTAGATAAACATTCTTTCTAATACATTTTAAAAGAAAATATAACTCTTACCATCACTTTTTTATGTTTTCTCTTCTATTTCTTGTAGTGGGAAGAAGAGATCCGTTTTTTGGTGAAACATGCACAAAAGCATGCTCTTATAGCATCAATCTGAAAGAGATTATGTAAAATAAGTAGTTTTTAAACTAAAAATTAAAACAATGTCACCAAAGATTTGAACCATCCATTCAACTAAAAAGGGCAACTATGGCTGATTGCATATTTTACATACATTCACAATTTTAGAATAAGTTACAATAGTATGAGAATTAAGTACTAGGACTCCTTCAGAAAGGAAGGGACTTGAGTTCTAGGCTTAGGCTACCTCTGATATTCCAGAAACTCCAGAACCAGATGAAAGATTCTGACTTCCCTTTAGGGCCACATAAGATACCCATGAACTTTGTCCTGGGGCCTGACTTGCATGATCTCCTACAACAACATAAGGCCCAGGGATTTTCCTCCAGAATCCCAGGCAGTATGACTTCCTACAACAAGTGAGGGACCCTGCCTTCTAGAGGTTAGGCCCACTGATGAACTAGGCAAACTCCACGACCAGATGAGAGGCTCTCACTGCTTTGATTCAACCTATGTATTCTGCTCGGGACCATTCCCACAGGTGGCTAGGTTTCACCTGCCAGGCACCACCTGTATTGACATATGAAACCTGTTCTAGGCTTAAACAGAGGCTGACTCCCAGAAGAAGGATATCCTTCAAATCACAAACATATTAAAAATCTCCTTTGCATGTAATTCTAAAATCTAAAAGAAATGGATGTATTTCTAGATTCATTGTATGTAATGAAATTAAGTCAGGAGGAAGGAGATGATTTTATATATATATATATATATATATATATAATATATATATATATGCACTATTGAGATTGAAGAAGGAACAAAATACTTTTCAACTAAAAACTGACCAGGACCAGATGGATTATTTGCATAGTTTTACAGAATACCAAAGAAAAATGAATATCATTGCTACTCAGACCATTTCATGAAATAGCAAAACAAAGGATTTCTCCAAAATTTTTATGATGCCAGTAATACCTTGATACCCAAACTAGAGAAAGATTCCTATGAAAAGAGTTAAAACCACAGACTGATTTTCATGATGAGAACAGATACAAAACTTCTAAATGTGAGATTGACAAGCCTGGGTTTGAGAGATGCCCCAGCATTGACAAGCAATGCCTATTCTTCCAGAGGACCCACTTTCAATTCCCAGCATCCACACCATATCTCACAGCTATCTGTAACTCCAGTTCCAGGGAATTGGATGCTCTTTTCTGGCCTCTGAGTATACCAAGCACACATATCATGAACAAGAATACATGTAGACAAATAACCATATATATAAAATTAAAAATGATATTGGCAAAGAGAATTTAAGACCATAAAAAAAAGTATATCCATGACGGCCCTTATGGTTTCATGCAAGAATGCAGGGTAAGAGAAATGTATGTAAACCAATACATACAACAAATCAAATAAATGGAATAAAGAAATTCACATGATTATCCCAATATGCATGAACGACCACTAACACAATTGAACATTTGGACAATAATGATAAAAGTCAGGAGAGGCTAGGTATAGGTAGAGAATATGTCACAATTATACAAGCAATAAACAACAAGCCTACCATCTACATGTTCTAAAATGGAGAAAAAATATTAATCTAACCATAATGATGAGAAAAAAAGGCAATCATGGTTCACTGTCTCCATACTTTTTAATAAAGAGCTGAAGTTCTAGATAGACCCAATAAGGTAAGAAGAATATTAAAGCATACAAAGTGTGAGAGAACTCAGGATGCCCCTACTTAAAGATGGTAGGATTTTATCAGCTGTAAAAGGGTTGAGGCTCCACAAAAAGTCTTACAGCTGATAAACACTACAACAAATTAGCATTTCACAAATTTAACACCAAAACCAGTGATAACAAACTGAATAAAAAATCAATGAAAGAATCCCACTCACCTGCCCTAGGATATAGAATCAAACTTGATAGACATCACCAGATGAATGGATAAGGAAAATGTGGTATATACACACAATGGAATATTACTCAATGTAAAGAAAAATGAAATAGTAAAAATTGCAAGTGAATTAATAGAACTAGAAGAAGTTTTACTCAATGAGGCCAGCTAGGATTAAAAAGCAAATGTGATACGCTGTCCTCATGTGCAGATATTAGACTTTTGTATGTTCAATTAGGATTATACGAGGAAACCTAGAAATTAGACATGGTCTATTGTAGATGGACCCATTGACAGGAAGATAGGAAAATATATGTAAAATTAAGTCAGAGAAGGAGAATACTGGATGTTGACAGTTTCAATCATGGAAGGATTGGAAGCTAAAGGACAGAAGGATGAGTGCCAAATAAAAATGAAGGTCTATGAAAAAAGCCTGATAGGAACCAAGATCTTGCAAATTAAGTAAAATATAATTTAAGGGGAGGTAGAACACAGGTGACAAGAAATAACACTGGAGCAATAAGTACTCTGGGCTAAGGTTTAAGTGGCAATGAAGGTAGAAGAATATGTCAGAGCAGGGACTAAGGTGTAACTGAACGAAGACTAAGGCTGTATGAAGGCTTGTGGAAGCGACTAGTTGGTCAAATAGTTAAAAAGACATACTAAAAAGAGTTTGTTCAGAGGTACCTGGAATGTGGTGACTTATCTCATAAGACATGAGATTTACATTGAAACTCCAAAACAATGGAAAGGATACCTCCTTTTGAGTTATTGGTCAAGTAGGCCTCCATGTCACCCCAAATAACATAATCTATATCTTCACATTCTGGTTGTTTGTCATACATAAATGGTAAGACTCTTTTGTTGAAGATACCACACAGTCTGGTTGCATGGCATTTAGAACTCAATCCCTAGAAGACGAGTAAATTCTGCCTTTCATCATAATAAAAGTTGTAGTTCTAGTCACTGGTCATGAAATACATCAAGAGTCTATCCAGTCTTGGACCTTTCCTATGACAACAGTGACCAGCCTGGCAAGCTGTCCACAATGGTTGGGTGGTAGTTATGTAAATAACCAACCTTGTTAGGAATGGATGGGAGACCTGTTCCAAGCAATGGATTAAATGTTTGATGCTATAAACCTTGTCAAAAGCTTATGTCTGGAATAGTCATAAGCTAGTTCAGGAGAATCAACTAGTGCTATTATTTACATTTATACTCATAGGTTTGTTCTGCTCTCATTGTAGGTCATATGATTTTTTTCAAAGGGTAATGGTTAATGTAGAGACTCATAACTAGTTACCATGATAAGGATAAGCCAGAGTGAAGGCTCATCTGCAGAAGGGTCATTTGCATTGACCTTCCACTACTGAAAGCTCAAGAAACAATGAGGAAGAATGGTCTGAAAACAATGTAAGAGTTTGAATCTGGAGAGAAGTACACTGAAATGTTCTTTTTGGGACATGGCATAACGGATGCACAGATCAACTCAGAACAGCTGTGTCATACACTAGACTTGCACAAGCTCAAGCCAGTCAAGATGTAAGCATGAATGAGGAAACATCTCTCAAGGCCCCAGCACTACATGAGGAGCAATAGGCCATGGCTGGTTGTGAAAGGAAGAGATTAATTTATCTGTGGGCTGTGGCTTAGGACAGATTGCTCATGTCCCAGAAAGTGTCTTCACACACATTCACAGATTGTCAGCCCTACTTGGACTCAGTGGGCTCTTAATAGTAATATTAAGAGCCAGACAGTGGTGGCACAAACCTTTAATCTCAGAACTCAGGAGGTAGAGAGAGGCATATCTCTGTGAGTTCGAGGCCAGCCTGCTCTACAGAGTGAGTTCCAGGAAAGGTGCAAAGCTATACAGAAAAACACTGTCTCAGAAAACAAAAACAAAAACAAAACCAAAAGTAATTTTAAGAGACATTAAACAAAGAAGAAGAAGAAGAAGAAGAAGAAGAAGAAGAAGAAGAAGAAGAAGAAGAAGAAGAAGAGAAAGAAGAAGAGAAAGAAGAAGAAGAAGAGGAAGAGGAAGAAAGAGGAAGAAGAAGAAGGAGGAGAAGGAGGAGGACGAGAGGGAGGAGGAGGAGGAGGAGGAGGAGTTCAACCAGCACAAGGTGGAGATAGTCAGTGGTAAATGTAGTTTTCAAAGAAGAAATAATAAGAATATATATAAAAAAAATTTACGTTCTATGTATTAATTCTAGAAGACATACTAAATTTAACCGTATTTGGCCTATGGAACATTACCGTGGAAACAGCTTAAATGTGCAATGTAAACTGAAGTATATACTTACAAATGGCCGCTTAGTTTTTCTAGCACTGTGCTGCCTCTGCTCTTCTGAGGTATGCTCTTGGTCTTCCATGATGGATGCTGTTAACAAGTGCACATATTTCACTAAGCAAAGTACAATGAACATTTAGGGGAAAAGCTGTCCATTGCTCTAATGAAGACACATTAGGGATGAGAAAATATTTTTTTTCATTTTCCCAAGCAAAAGTTTGAATTAAGTATAAACTGCAGTGGAAAAATTTAACTTATCTTCTCCATTTAATAAAGAATCTCTCATAAAAACAGGTGTTTGAGTATGGTTTTTCTCTGAACAGAGGTTTGAGAAGCAGACCCCAGTGTATGGGAGTTCACTTCACTTACATATTCAGATTGATCTCATATATTTCTGAAGATAAAGCAAATGAAATATGGACAATGAGAAGTGGAAGCAAGGACTCCATCTTTGACAAACAAAATCTTATCTGTTGCTCAGATTTGATAATGTGTGTGTGTTATTACCATTCTACTAATCCTTTTGCTTCCTATATGTGTAGTTGTCTGTCTATTACAGATAGTGTTCTGTTCTATACACAATCACTCTATAGAACAAGTATATTTTCAAATGTAGTACTTACTTCTCTCCTGATGCAGGATTACATTCTTTTCTGCATCATTGTCCATATTGGATGAGTTGGGAGCTTTTGTGGAAGATTTCTGTGGTCCATTAGGGTCAGACACACTCTATCAACAGGAGTATTGGTAACATATGTTAGAAAGGACTTATTTGATTTCTAAGAACATACTTGAATTCTTAATTTTGTGACAAGTGTCCTTGAAATTCTATGTAGTATATATTGAAGACAAAGACATTTTAATAGCAAATCTATTGTGCACAGTAAAGTTTAAATCTATCCTTCATTTTTTCATGGCACTTCACTATGTAAGAGGTACAAAGAAAAAAGGAAACACATTCAGAGGATTTGACCTGATGCACGATATTAACAAAACAAAAGCAACTACTTTTATGTAAGAACTGTTAATGCTATTTATATTCCCAAATGAATTTGGAGGATACTTATAAAATAAACAATTGCCTACCCTATTATCAGGAAAATTTCTTTGGACAGTGTGGTACTTTGAATGCAAGTGGGCCCCATAAGCTTATAGGAAGTGTCACTATCAGAAGGTTTGGCCTTGTTGGCAGTGGTGTGACCTTGTTGGGGGAAGTTTGGCTCTGTGGGGGCCATTTGAGGTCTCCTGTGCTCAAGTTACACCCAGAGTAGACACAGGCTCTTTTACTGCTTGCTGATCAGGATGAGAACTCTCAGCTCCTTATCCAGGACCATGTCTGCCTGCATGCTGCCATGTCCCACCACGATGATGGTGGACAAAACCTGGGAAACAGGAATCCATCCCAATGAAATGGTTCCCTAATAGGAGTAGCCATGGTCATGGTATCTCTTCCCAGCAATAGAAACCATAACTAATACAAACAGTATTGATTTCTAGTCTCCTATTTGTCTCCCTTTAATTTTGTTCTCCTGATGTATTGCTCCAGCTTATAGATTGAGCACAACATTGAAAAGGATTCAAGATGATAAACAAATTTGTCTCTTATGACCTCAAGGGAGTCATGTTTTCATCTATTGAAGAAGACGTTGGCTGTGAGTTTCCCATTATATAATTTTTATTGTGTTGAGATATGCTCCTTTTCTTACACTCTCTGGATTATTATCATGATGGTATATATGGTTTTTAGCAAGGGCCTTATCTACATGTATTGAGAAGATTAGGTGACTTATTGTCTAAGTCTGTTTCTGTGCTTTGTTAAATCTGTTGACTTGTGTATTTCAAACAATCTCTGCATCTCTGAGATCAAAACAACTTGGTCATTGAACATTTGAACAACTGAACATGTGGAACTTAGTGAATAAAGTTAAGCAGAGGCTAGGTGTGGGTAGAGAATATGTCACAATTGTACAAGCAATAAACAACAAGCTTACCATCTACATGTTCTAAAATGCAGAAAAAATATTAATCTAACCACAATGATAAGAAAAAAAGGCAATCATTGTTCACTGTCTCTACTCTTTTTATTAAAGAGCTGAAGTTCTAGATAGACCCAATAAGGTAAGAATGATATTAAAGCATACAAAGCGTGAGAGAACTCAGGATGCCCCTACTTAAAGATGGTAGTATTTTATCAGCTGTAAAAGGGTTGAGGCTCCACAAAATGTCTTAAAGCTGATAAACACTACAACAAATTAGCATTTCACAAATTTAACACCAAAATCAGTGATAACAAACTGAATAAAAAAATCAATGAAAGAATCCCACTCACCTGCCCTAGATTATAGAATCAACCTTGATAGTCATCAGCATATGAAAGGATAAGGAAAATGTGGTATATACACACAATGGAATATTACTCAATGTAAAGAAAAATGAAATAGTAAAAATTGCAAGTAAATTAATAGAACTAGAAGAAGTTTTACTCAATGAGGCCAGCTAGGATTAAAAAAGAAATGTGATATGCTGTCCTCATGTGTAGATATTAGACTTTTTTATGTTCAAATAGAATTATACGAGGAAGCCTAAAAAATTAGACATGGTCTATTGTAGATGGACCCATTGAAAGGGAGATAGGAAAACACATGTAAAATTAAATCAGAGAAGGAGAATACTGGATGTTGACAGTTTCAATCATGGAAGAATTGGAGGATAAAGGACAGAAGGATGAGTGCCAAATAAAAATGAAGGTCTATGAAAAAGCCTGATAGGAACCAGGATCTTGCAAATTAAGTAAAATATAATTTAAGGGGAGGTAGAACACAGGTGACTAGAAATAACACTGGAGCAATAAGTACTCTGGGCTAAGGTTTAAGTGGCAATGAAGGTAGAAGAATAAGTCAGAGCAGGGACTAAGGTGTAACTGAACGAAGACTAAGGCTGTATGAAGGCTTGTGGAAGCGACTAGTTGGTCAAATAGTTTAAAAGATATACTAAAAAGAGCTTGTTCAGAGGTACCTGGAATGTGTTGACTTCCCTAATAAGGCATGAGATTTACATTGAAACTCCAAAACAAGGGAAAAGATACCTCCTTTTGAGTTATCGGTCAAGTAGGCCTCCATGTTGCCCCAAATAACACAATATATTTCTACACTTTCTGGTTGTTTGTCATAACTAAATGGTAAGACTCTTTGTTTGAAGATACCACACAGTCTGGTTGCATGGCATTTAGAACTCAATCCCTAGCAGATGAGGAATTTCTGCCTTTCATCATAATAAAAGTTGTAGTTCCAGTCACTGGTCATGAAATATATCAAGAGTCTACCCAGTCTTGGACCTTTCCTATGACAACAGTGACCAGCCTGGCAAGCTGTCCACAATGGTTGGGTGGTAGTTATGTAAATAACCAACCTTGTTAGGAATGGATGGGAGACCTGCACCAGGCAATGGATTAAATGTCTGATGCTGTAACCTTGTCATAAGCTTATGTCTGGAATAGTCATAAGCTAGTTCAGGAGAATCAACTAGTGCTATTATTATTTACATTTATACTCATAGGTTTGTTCTACTCTCATTGTTGGCCAGATGATTCTTTTTTCAGAGGGTAATGGTGAATGTAGAGACTCATAACTAGTTAACATGATAAGGATAAGCCAGTGTGAAGGTTCATCTGCAGAAGGGTCATTTGCATTGACCTTCCACTACTGAAAGCTCAAGAAACAATGAGGAAGAATGGTCTGAAAACAATGTAAGAGTTTGAATCTGGAGAGAAGTACACTGAAATGTTCTTTTTGGGACATGGCATAACGGATGCACAGATCAACTCAGAACAGCTGTGTCTTACACTAGACTTGCACAAGCTCAAGCCAGTCAAGATGCCAGCATGAATGAGGAAATATCTCTCAAGGCCCCAGCACTAGATGAGTAGCAATTGGCCATGGCTGGTTGTGAAAAGAGGAGATTAATTTATCTGTGGGCTTTGGCTTAGGACAGATAGCTCATGTCCCAGGAGGTGTCTTCACACACATTCACAGATGGTCAGCCCTACTTGGACTCAGTGGGCTATTAATAGAATTTTAAGAGCCCGGCAGTGGTGGCACACACCTTTAATCCCAGCACTCAGGAGGCAGAGATGGGCAGATCTCTGTGAGTTTGAGGCCAGCCTGGTCTACAGAGTGAGTTCCAGGAAAGGTGCAAGCTACACAGAAAAACACTGTCTCAGAAAACAAAAACGAAAACAAAAGTAAATTTTAAGAGACATTAAGCAAAGAAGAAGAAGAGGAAGAAGAAGAAGAAGAAGAAGAAGAAGAAGAAGAAGAAGAAGAAGAAGAAGAAGAAGAAGAAGAAGAAGAAGAAGAAGAATGATGAGTTCCACCAGCACAAGATGGAAGGAGTCAGTGGTGAATGTAGTTTTCAAAGAATAAATAGTAAGAACACTTAAAAAAAATGTTTACATTCTATGTATTAATTCTAGAAGACATACTAAATTTAACCTTATTTGGCCTATGGAATACTACTGTGGAAACAGCATAAATGTGCAATGTAAACTGAAGTATATACTTACAAATGGCTGCTTAGTTTTTCTAGCACTGTGCTGCCTCTGCTCTTCTGAGGCATGTTCTTGGTCTTCCATGACAGATGCTGTTAACAAGTGCACATATTTCACTAAGCAAAGTACAATGAAATTTAGGGGAATAGCTGTCCATTGCTCTAATGAAGACACATTAGGGATGAGAAAATACTTACTTTCATTTTCCCAAGCAAAAGTTTGAATTAAGTATAAACTGCAGTGGAAAAATTTAACTTATCTTCTCTATTTAATAAAGAATCTCTCTTAAAAACAGGTGTTTGAGTATGGTTTTTCTCTGAACAGAGGTTTAGGAAGCAGCCCCCACCGTATGGGAGTTTCCTTCACTTACATATTCAGATTGATCTCATATATTTCTGAAGATAAAGCAAATGAAATATGGACACCTGAGAGGTGGGAGCAAGGACTCTGTCTTTGACAAACAAAATCTTAGCTGTTGCTCAGACTTGATAATGTGTGTGTGTTATTACCAATCTACTAATCCTTTTGCTTCCTATATGTGTAGTTGTCTGTCTATTACAGATAGTGTTCTGTTCTATACACAATCACTCTATAGAACAAGTATATTTTCAAATGTAGTACTTACTTCTCTCCTGATGCAGGATTACATTCTTTTCTGCATCATTGTCCATATTGGATGAGTTGGGAGCTTTTGTGGAAGATTTCTGTGGTCCATTAGGGTCAGACACACTCTATCAACAGGAGTATTGGTAACATATGTTAGAAAGGTCTTATTTGATTTCTAAGAACATACTTGAATTCTTAATTTTGTGACAAGTGTCCTTGAAATTCTATGTAGTATATATTGAAGACAAAGACATTTTAATAGCAAATCTATTGTGCACAGTAAAGTTTAAATCTATCCTTCATTTTTCATGGCACTTCACTATGTAAGAGGTACAAAGAAAAAAGGACACACATTCAGAGGATTTGACCTGATGCACGATATTAACAAAACAAAAGCAACTACTTTTATGTAAGAACTGTTAATGCTATTTATATTCCCAAATGAATTTGGAGGATACTTATAAAATAAAGAATTGCCTACCCTATTATCAGGAAAATTTCTTTGGACAGTGTGGTACTTTGAATGCAAGTGGGCCCCATAAGCTTATAGGAAGTGTCACTATCAGAAGGTTTGGCCTTGTTGGCAGTGGTGTGACCTTGTTGGGGGAAGTTTGGCTCTGTGGGGGCCATTTGAGGTCTCCTGTGCTCAAGTTACACCCAGAGTAGACACAGGCTCTTTTACTGCTTGCTGATCAGGATGAGAACTCTCAGCTCCTTATCCAGGACCATGTCTGCCTGCATGCTGCCATGTCCCACCATGATGATGGTGGACAAAACCTGGGAAACAGGAATCCATCCCAATGAAATGGTTCCCTAATAGGAGTAGCCATGGTCATGGTATCTCTTCCCAGCAATAGAAACCATAACTAATACAAACAGTATTGATTTCTAGTCTCCTATTTGTCTCCCTTTAATTTTGTTCTCCTGATGTGTTGCTCCAGCTTATAGATTGAGCACAACATTGAAAAGGATTCAAGATGATAAACAAATTTGTCTCTTATGACCTCAAGGGAGTCATGTTTTCATCTACTGAAGAAGACGTTGGCTGTGAGTTTCCCATTATATAATTTTTATTGTGTTGAGATATGCTCCTTTTCTTACACTCTCTGGATTATTATCATGATGGTATATATGGTTTTTAGCAAGGGCCTTATCTACATGTATTGAGAAGATTAGGTGACTTATTGTCTAAGTCTGTTTCTGTGCTTTGTTAAATCTGTTGACTTGTGTATTTCAAACAATCTCTGCATCTCTGAGATCAAAACAACTTGGTCATTGAACATTTGAACAACTGAACATGTGGAACTTAGTGAATAAAGTTAAGCAGAGGCTAGGTGTGGGTAGAAAATATGTCACAATTGTACAAGCAATAAACAACAAGCTTACCATCTACATGTTCTAAAATGCAGAAAAAATATTAATCTAACCACAATGATAAGAAAAAAAGGCAATCATTGTTCACTGTCTCTACTCTTTTTATTAAAGAGCTGAAGTTCTAGATAGACCCAATAAGGTAAGAATGATATTAAAGCATACAAAGCGTGAGAGAACTCAGGATGCCCCTACTTAAAGATGGTAGTATTTTATCAGCTGTAAAAGGGTTGAGGCTCCACAAAATGTCTTAAAGCTGATAAACACTACAACAAATTAGCATTTCACAAATTTAACACCAAAATCAGTGATAACAAACTGAATAAAAAAATCAATGAAAGAATCCCACTCACCTGCCCTAGATTATAGAATCAACCTTGATAGTCATCAGCATATGAAAGGATAAGGAAAATGTGGTATATACACACAATGGAATATTACTCAATGTAAAGAAAAATGAAATAGTAAAAATTGCAAGTAAATTAATAGAACTAGAAGAAGTTTTACTCAATGAGGCCAGCTAGGATTAAAAAAGAAATGTGATATGCTGTCCTCATGTGTAGATATTAGACTTTTTTATGTTCAAATAGAATTATACGAGGAAGCCTAAAAAATTAGACATGGTCTATTGTAGATGGACCCATTGAAAGGGAGATAGGAAAACATATGTAAAATTAAATCAGAGAAGGAGAATACTGGATGTTGACAGTTTCAATCATGGAAGAATTGGAGGCTAAAGGACAGAAGGATGAGTGCCAAATAAAAATGAAGGTCTATGAAAAAAGCCTGATAGGAACCAGGATCTTGCAAATTAAGTAAAATATAATTTAAGGGGAGGTAGAACACAGGTGACAAGAAATAACACTGGAGCAATAAGTACTCTGGGCTAAGGTTTAAGTGGCAATGAAGGTAGAAGAATAAGTCAGAGCAGGGACTAAGGTGTAACTGAACGAAGACTAAGGCTGTATGAAGGCTTGTGGAAGCGACTAGTTGGTCAAATAGTTTAAAAGATATACTAAAAAGAGCTTGTTCAGAGGTACCTGGAATGTGTTGACTTCCCTAATAAGGCATGAGATTTACATTGAAACTCCAAAACAAGGGAAAAGATACCTCCTTTTGAGTTATCGGTCAAGTAGGCCTCCATGTTACCCCAAATAACACAATATATTTCTACACTTTCTGGTTGTTTGTCATAACTAAATGGTAAGACTCTTTGTTTGAAGATACCACACAGTCTGGTTGCATGGCATTTAGAACTCAATCCCTAGCAGACGAGGAATTTCTGCCTTTCATCATAATAAAAGTTGTAGTTCCAGTCATTGGTCATGAAATATATCAAGAGTCTACCCAGTCTTGGACCTTTCCTATGACAACAGTGACCAGCCTGGCAAGCTGTCCACAATGGTTGGGTGGTAGTTATGTAAATAACCAACCTTGTTAGGAATGGATGGGAGACCTGCACCAAGCAATGGATTAAATGTCTGATGCTGTAACCTTGTCATAAGCTTATGTCTGGAATAGTCATAAGCTAGTTCAGGAGAATCAACTAGTGCTATTATTATTTACATTTATACTCATAGGTTTGTTCTACTCTCATTGTTGGCCAGATGATTCTTTTTTCAGAGGGTAATGGTGAATGTAGAGACTCATAACTAGTTAACATGATAAGGATAAGCCAGTGTGAAGGTTCATCTGCAGAAGGGTCATTTGCATTGACCTTCCACTACTGAAAGCTCAAGAAACAATGAGGAAGAATGGTCTGAAAACAATGTAAGAGTTTGAATCTGGAGAGAAGTACACTGAAATGTTCTTTTTGGGACATGGCATAACGGATGCACAGATCAACTCAGAACAGCTGTGTCTTACACTAGACTTGCACAAGCTCAAGCCAGTCAAGATGCCAGCATGAATGAGGAAATATCTCTCAAGGCCCCAGCACTAGATGAGTAGCAATTGGCCATGGCTGGTTGTGAAAAGAGGAGATTAATTTATCTGTGGGCTTTGGCTTAGGACAGATAGCTCATGTCCCAGGAGGTGTCTTCACACACATTCACAGATGGTCAGCCCTACTTGGACTCAGTGGGCTATTAATAGAATTTTAAGAGCCCGGCAGTGGTGGCACACACCTTTAATCCCAGCACTCAGGAGGCAGAGATGGGCAGATCTCTGTGAGTTTGAGGCCAGCCTGGTCTACAGAGTGAGTTCCAGGAAAGGTGCAAGCTACACAGAAAAACACTGTCTCAGAAAACAAAAACGAAAACAAAAGTAAATTTTAAGAGACATTAAGCAAAGAAGAAGAAGAGGAAGAAGAAGAAGAAGAAGAAGAAGAAGAAGAAGAAGAAGAAGAAGAAGAAGAAGAAGAAGAAGAATGATGAGTTCCACCAGCACAAGATGGAAGGAGTCAGTGGTGAATGTAGTTTTCAAAGAATAAATAGTAAGAACACTTAAAAAAAATGTTTACATTCTATGTATTAATTCTAGAAGACATACTAAATTTAACCTTATTTGGCCTATGGAATACTACTGTGGAAACAGCATAAATGTGCAATGTAAACTGAAGTATATACTTACAAATGGCTGCTTAGTTTTTCTAGCACTGTGCTGCCTCTGCTCTTCTGAGGCATGTTCTTGGTCTTCCATGACAGATGCTGTTAACAAGTGCACATATTTCACTAAGCAAAGTACAATGAAATTTAGGGGAATAGCTGTCCATTGCTCTAATGAAGACACATTAGGGATGAGAAAATACTTACTTTCATTTTCCCAAGCAAAAGTTTGAATTAAGTATAAACTGCAGTGGAAAAATTTAACTTATCTTCTCTATTTAATAAAGAATCTCTCTTAAAAACAGGTGTTTGAGTATGGTTTTTCTCTGAACAGAGGTTTAGGAAGCAGCCCCCACCGTATGGGAGTTTCCTTCACTTACATATTCAGATTGATCTCATATATTTCTGAAGATAAAGCAAATGAAATATGGACACCTGAGAGGTGGGAGCAAGGACTCTGTCTTTGACAAACAAAATCTTAGCTGTTGCTCAGACTTGATAATGTGTGTGTGTTATTACCAATCTACTAATCCTTTTGCTTCCTATATGTGTAGTTGTCTGTCTATTACAGATAGTGTTCTGTTCTATACACAATCACTCTATAGAACAAGTATATTTTCAAATGTAGTACTTACTTCTCTCCTGATGCAGGATTACATTCTTTTCTGCATCATTGTCCATATTGGATGAGTTGGGAGCTTTTGTGGAAGATTTCTGTGGTCCATTAGGGTCAGACACACTCTATCAACAGGAGTATTGGTAACATATGTTAGAAAGGTCTTATTTGATTTCTAAGAACATACTTGAATTCTTAATTTTGTGACAAGTGTCCTTGAAATTCTATGTAGTATATATTGAAGACAAAGACATTTTAATAGCAAATCTATTGTGCACAGTAAAGTTTAAATCTATCCTTCATTTTTCATGGCACTTCACTATGTAAGAGGTACAAAGAAAAAAGGACACACATTCAGAGGATTTGACCTGATGCACGATATTAACAAAACAAAAGCAACTACTTTTATGTAAGAACTGTTAATGCTATTTATATTCCCAAATGAATTTGGAGGATACTTATAAAATAAAGAATTGCCTACCCTATTATCAGGAAAATTTCTTTGGACAGTGTGGTACTTTGAATGCAAGTGGGCCCCATAAGCTTATAGGAAGTGTCACTATCAGAAGGTTTGGCCTTGTTGGCAGTGGTGTGACCTTGTTGGGGGAAGTTTGGCTCTGTGGGGGCCATTTGAGGTCTCCTGTGCTCAAGTTACACCCAGAGTAGACACAGGCTCTTTTACTGCTTGCTGATCAGGATGAGAACTCTCAGCTCCTTATCCAGGACCATGTCTGCCTGCATGCTGCCATGTCCCACCATGATGATGGTGGACAAAACCTGGGAAACAGGAATCCATCCCAATGAAATGGTTCCCTAATAGGAGTAGCCATGGTCATGGTATCTCTTCCCAGCAATAGAAACCATAACTAATACAAACAGTATTGATTTCTAGTCTCCTATTTGTCTCCCTTTAATTTTGTTCTCCTGATGTGTTGCTCCAGCTTATAGATTGAGCACAACATTGAAAAGGATTCAAGATGATAAACAAATTTGTCTCTTATGACCTCAAGGGAGTCATGTTTTCATCTACTGAAGAAGACGTTGGCTGTGAGTTTCCCATTATATAATTTTTATTGTGTTGAGATATGCTCCTTTTCTTACACTCTCTGGATTATTATCATGATGGTATATATGGTTTTTAGCAAGGGCCTTATCTACATGTATTGAGAAGATTAGGTGACTTATTGTCTAAGTCTGTTTCTGTGCTTTGTTAAATCTGTTGACTTGTGTATTTCAAACAATCTCTGCATCTCTGAGATCAAAACAACTTGGTCATTGAACATTTGAACAACTGAACATGTGGAACTTAGTGAATAAAGTTAAGCAGAGGCTAGGTGTGGGTAGAAAATATGTCACAATTGTACAAGCAATAAACAACAAGCTTACCATCTACATGTTCTAAAATGCAGAAAAAATATTAATCTAACCACAATGATAAGAAAAAAAGGCAATCATTGTTCACTGTCTCTACTCTTTTTATTAAAGAGCTGAAGTTCTAGATAGACCCAATAAGGTAAGAATGATATTAAAGCATACAAAGCGTGAGAGAACTCAGGATGCCCCTACTTAAAGATGGTAGTATTTTATCAGCTGTAAAAGGGTTGAGGCTCCACAAAATGTCTTAAAGCTGATAAACACTACAACAAATTAGCATTTCACAAATTTAACACCAAAATCAGTGATAACAAACTGAATAAAAAAATCAATGAAAGAATCCCACTCACCTGCCCTAGATTATAGAATCAACCTTGATAGTCATCAGCATATGAAAGGATAAGGAAAATGTGGTATATACACACAATGGAATATTACTCAATGTAAAGAAAAATGAAATAGTAAAAATTGCAAGTAAATTAATAGAACTAGAAGAAGTTTTACTCAATGAGGCCAGCTAGGATTAAAAAAGAAATGTGATATGCTGTCCTCATGTGTAGATATTAGACTTTTTTATGTTCAAATAGAATTATACGAGGAAGCCTAAAAAATTAGACATGGTCTATTGTAGATGGACCCATTGAAAGGGAGATAGGAAAACATATGTAAAATTAAATCAGAGAAGGAGAATACTGGATGTTGACAGTTTCAATCATGGAAGAATTGGAGGCTAAAGGACAGAAGGATGAGTGCCAAATAAAAATGAAGGTCTATGAAAAAAGCCTGATAGGAACCAGGATCTTGCAAATTAAGTAAAATATAATTTAAGGGGAGGTAGAACACAGGTGACAAGAAATAACACTGGAGCAATAAGTACTCTGGGCTAAGGTTTAAGTGGCAATGAAGGTAGAAGAATAAGTCAGAGCAGGGACTAAGGTGTAACTGAACGAAGACTAAGGCTGTATGAAGGCTTGTGGAAGCGACTAGTTGGTCAAATAGTTTAAAAGATATACTAAAAAGAGCTTGTTCAGAGGTACCTGGAATGTGTTGACTTCCCTAATAAGGCATGAGATTTACATTGAAACTCCAAAACAAGGGAAAAGATACCTCCTTTTGAGTTATCGGTCAAGTAGGCCTCCATGTTACCCCAAATAACACAATATATTTCTACACTTTCTGGTTGTTTGTCATAACTAAATGGTAAGACTCTTTGTTTGAAGATACCACACAGTCTGGTTGCATGGCATTTAGAACTCAATCCCTAGCAGACGAGGAATTTCTGCCTTTCATCATAATAAAAGTTGTAGTTCCAGTCACTGGTCATGAAATATATCAAGAGTCTACCCAGTCTTGGACCTTTCCTATGACAACAGTGACCAGCCTGGCAAGCTGTCCACAATGGTTGGGTGGTAGTTATGTAAATAACCAACCTTGTTAGGAATGGATGGGAGACCTGCACCAAGCAATGGATTAAATGTCTGATGCTGTAACCTTGTCATAAGCTTATGTCTGGAATAGTCATAAGCTAGTTCAGGAGAATCAACTAGTGCTATTATTATTTACATTTATACTCATAGGTTTGTTCTACTCTCATTGTTGGCCAGATGATTCTTTTTTCAGAGGGTAATGGTGAATGTAGAGACTCATAACTAGTTAACATGATAAGGATAAGCCAGTGTGAAGGTTCATCTGCAGAAGGGTCATTTGCATTGACCTTCCACTACTGAAAGCTCAAGAAACAATGAGGAAGAATGGTCTGAAAACAATGTAAGAGTTTGAATCTGGAGAGAAGTACACTGAAATGTTCTTTTTGGGACATGGCATAACGGATGCACAGATCAACTCAGAACAGCTGTGTCTTACACTAGACTTGCACAAGCTCAAGCCAGTCAAGATGCCAGCATGAATGAGGAAATATCTCTCAAGGCCCCAGCACTAGATGAGTAGCAATTGGCCATGGCTGGTTGTGAAAAGAGGAGATTAATTTATCTGTGGGCTTTGGCTTAGGACAGATAGCTCATGTCCCAGGAGGTGTCTTCACACACATTCACAGATGGTCAGCCCTACTTGGACTCAGTGGGCTATTAATAGAATTTTAAGAGCCCGGCAGTGGTGGCACACACCTTTAATCCCAGCACTCAGGAGGCAGAGATGGGCAGATCTCTGTGAGTTTGAGGCCAGCCTGGTCTACAGAGTGAGTTCCAGGAAAGGTGCAAGCTACACAGAAAAACACTGTCTCAGAAAACAAAAACGAAAACAAAAGTAAATTTTAAGAGACATTAAGCAAAGAAGAAGAAGAGGAAGAAGAAGAAGAAGAAGAAGAAGAAGAAGAAGAAGAAGAAGAAGAAGAAGAAGAAGAAGAAGAAGAATGATGAGTTCCACCAGCACAAGATGGAAGGAGTCAGTGGTGAATGTAGTTTTCAAAGAATAAATAGTAAGAACACTTAAAAAAAATGTTTACATTCTATGTATTAATTCTAGAAGACATACTAAATTTAACCTTATTTGGCCTATGGAATACTACTGTGGAAACAGCATAAATGTGCAATGTAAACTGAAGTATATACTTACAAATGGCTGCTTAGTTTTTCTAGCACTGTGCTGCCTCTGCTCTTCTGAGGCATGTTCTTGGTCTTCCATGACAGATGCTGTTAACAAGTGCACATATTTCACTAAGCAAAGTACAATGAAATTTAGGGGAATAGCTGTCCATTGCTCTAATGAAGACACATTAGGGATGAGAAAATACTTACTTTCATTTTCCCAAGCAAAAGTTTGAATTAAGTATAAACTGCAGTGGAAAAATTTAACTTATCTTCTCTATTTAATAAAGAATCTCTCTTAAAAACAGGTGTTTGAGTATGGTTTTTCTCTGAACAGAGGTTTAGGAAGCAGCCCCCACCGTATGGGAGTTTCCTTCACTTACATATTCAGATTGATCTCATATATTTCTGAAGATAAAGCAAATGAAATATGGACACCTGAGAGGTGGGAGCAAGGACTCTGTCTTTGACAAACAAAATCTTAGCTGTTGCTCAGACTTGATAATGTGTGTGTGTTATTACCAATCTACTAATCCTTTTGCTTCCTATATGTGTAGTTGTCTGTCTATTACAGATAGTGTTCTGTTCTATACACAATCACTCTATAGAACAAGTATATTTTCAAATGTAGTACTTACTTCTCTCCTGATGCAGGATTACATTCTTTTCTGCATCATTGTCCATATTGGATGAGTTGGGAGCTTTTGTGGAAGATTTCTGTGGTCCATTAGGGTCAGACACACTCTATCAACAGGAGTATTGGTAACATATGTTAGAAAGGTCTTATTTGATTTCTAAGAACATACTTGAATTCTTAATTTTGTGACAAGTGTCCTTGAAATTCTATGTAGTATATATTGAAGACAAAGACATTTTAATAGCAAATCTATTGTGCACAGTAAAGTTTAAATCTATCCTTCATTTTTCATGGCACTTCACTATGTAAGAGGTACAAAGAAAAAAGGACACACATTCAGAGGATTTGACCTGATGCACGATATTAACAAAACAAAAGCAACTACTTTTATGTAAGAACTGTTAATGCTATTTATATTCCCAAATGAATTTGGAGGATACTTATAAAATAAAGAATTGCCTACCCTATTATCAGGAAAATTTCTTTGGACAGTGTGGTACTTTGAATGCAAGTGGGCCCCATAAGCTTATAGGAAGTGTCACTATCAGAAGGTTTGGCCTTGTTGGCAGTGGTGTGACCTTGTTGGGGGAAGTTTGGCTCTGTGGGGGCCATTTGAGGTCTCCTGTGCTCAAGTTACACCCAGAGTAGACACAGGCTCTTTTACTGCTTGCTGATCAGGATGAGAACTCTCAGCTCCTTATCCAGGACCATGTCTGCCTGCATGCTGCCATGTCCCACCATGATGATGGTGGACAAAACCTGGGAAACAGGAATCCATCCCAATGAAATGGTTCCCTAATAGGAGTAGCCATGGTCATGGTATCTCTTCCCAGCAATAGAAACCATAACTAATACAAACAGTATTGATTTCTAGTCTCCTATTTGTCTCCCTTTAATTTTGTTCTCCTGATGTGTTGCTCCAGCTTATAGATTGAGCACAACATTGAAAAGGATTCAAGATGATAAACAAATTTGTCTCTTATGACCTCAAGGGAGTCATGTTTTCATCTATTGAAGAAGATGTTGGCTGTGAGTTTCCCATTATATAATTTTTATTGTGTTGAGATATGCTCCTTTTCTTACACTCTCTGGATTATTATCATGATGGTATATATGGTTTTTAGCAAGGGCCTTATCTACATGTATTGAGAAGATTAGGTGACTTATTGTCTAAGTCTGTTTCTGTGCTTTGTTAAATCTGTTGACTTGTGTATTTCAAACAATCTCTGCATCTCTGAGATCAAAACAACTTGGTCATTGAACATTTGAACAACTGAACATGTGGAACTTAGTGAATAAAGTTAAGCAGAGGCTAGGTGTGGGTAGAGAATATGTCACAATTGTACAAGCAATAAACAACAAGCTTACCATCTACATGTTCTAAAATGCAGAAAAAATATTAATCTAACCACAATGATAAGAAAAAAAGGCAATCATTGTTCACTGTCTCTACTCTTTTTATTAAAGAGCTGAAGTTCTAGATAGACCCAATAAGGTAAGAATGATATTAAAGCATACAAAGTGTGAGAGAACTCAGGATGCCCCTACTTAAAGATGGTAGTATTTTATCAGCTGTAAAAGGGTTGAGGCTCCACAAAATGTCTTAAAGCTGATAAACACTACAACAAATTAGCATTTCACAAATTTAACACCAAAATCAGTGATAACAAACTGAATAAAAAAATCAATGAAAGAATCCCACTCACCTGCCCTAGATTATAGAATCAACCTTGATAGTCATCAGCATATGAAAGGATAAGGAAAATGTGGTATATACACACAATGGAATATTACTCAATGTAAAGAAAAATGAAATAGTAAAAATTGCAAGTAAATTAATAGAACTAGAAGAAGTTTTACTCAATGAGGCCAGCTAGGATTAAAAAAGAAATGTGATATGCTGTCCTCATGTGTAGATATTAGACTTTTTTATGTTCAAATAGAATTATACGAGGAAGCCTAAAAAATTAGACATGGTCTATTGTAGATGGACCCATTGAAAGGGAGATAGGAAAACATATGTAAAATTAAATCAGAGAAGGAGAATACTGGATGTTGACAGTTTCAATCATGGAAGAATTGGAGGCTAAAGGACAGAAGGATGAGTGCCAAATAAAAATGAAGGTCTATGAAAAAAGCCTGATAGGAACCAGGATCTTGCAAATTAAGTAAAATATAATTTAAGGGGAGGTAGAACACAGGTGACAAGAAATAACACTGGAGCAATAAGTACTCTGGGCTAAGGTTTAAGTGGCAATGAAGGTAGAAGAATAAGTCAGAGCAGGGACTAAGGTGTAACTGAACGAAGACTAAGGCTGTATGAAGGCTTGTGGAAGCGACTAGTTGGTCAAATAGTTTAAAAGATATACTAAAAAGAGCTTGTTCAGAGGTACCTGGAATGTGTTGACTTCCCTAATAAGGCATGAGATTTACATTGAAACTCCAAAACAAGGGAAAAGATACCTCCTTTTGAGTTATCGGTCAAGTAGGCCTCCATGTTACCCCAAATAACACAATATATTTCTACACTTTCTGGTTGTTTGTCATAACTAAATGGTAAGACTCTTTGTTTGAAGATACCACACAGTCTGGTTGCATGGCATTTAGAACTCAATCCCTAGCAGACGAGGAATTTCTGCCTTTCATCATAATAAAAGTTGTAGTTCCAGTCACTGGTCATGAAATATATCAAGAGTCTACCCAGTCTTGGACCTTTCCTATGACAACAGTGACCAGCCTGGCAAGCTGTCCACAATGGTTGGGTGGTAGTTATGTAAATAACCAACCTTGTTAGGAATGGATGGGAGACCTGCACCAAGCAATGGATTAAATGTCTGATGCTGTAACCTTGTCATAAGCTTATGTCTGGAATAGTCATAAGCTAGTTCAGGAGAATCAACTAGTGCTATTATTATTTACATTTATACTCATAGGTTTGTTCTACTCTCATTGTTGGCCAGATGATTCTTTTTTCAGAGGGTAATGGTGAATGTAGAGACTCATAACTAGTTAACATGATAAGGATAAGCCAGTGTGAAGGTTCATCTGCAGAAGGGTCATTTGCATTGACCTTCCACTACTGAAAGCTCAAGAAACAATGAGGAAGAATGGTCTGAAAACAATGTAAGAGTTTGAATCTGGAGAGAAGTACACTGAAATGTTCTTTTTGGGACATGGCATAACGGATGCACAGATCAACTCAGAACAGCTGTGTCTTACACTAGACTTGCACAAGCTCAAGCCAGTCAAGATGCCAGCATGAATGAGGAAATATCTCTCAAGGCCCCAGCACTAGATGAGTAGCAATTGGCCATGGCTGGTTGTGAAAAGAGGAGATTAATTTATCTGTGGGCTTTGGCTTAGGACAGATAGCTCATGTCCCAGGAGGTGTCTTCACACACATTCACAGATGGTCAGCCCTACTTGGACTCAGTGGGCTATTAATAGAATTTTAAGAGCCCGGCAGTGGTGGCACACACCTTTAATCCCAGCACTCAGGAGGCAGAGATGGGCAGATCTCTGTGAGTTTGAGGCCAGCCTGGTCTACAGAGTGAGTTCCAGGAAAGGTGCAAGCTACACAGAAAAACACTGTCTCAGAAAACAAAAACGAAAACAAAAGTAAATTTTAAGAGACATTAAGCAAAGAAGAAGAAGAAGAGGAAGAAGAAGAAGAAGAAGAAGAAGAAGAAGAAGAAGAAGAAGAAGAAGAAGAAGAAGAAGAATGATGAGTTCCACCAGCACAAGATGGAAGGAGTCAGTGGTGAATGTAGTTTTCAAAGAATAAATAGTGAGAACACTTAAAAAAAAATGTTTACATTCTATGTATTAATTCTAGAAGACATACTAAATTTAACCTTATTTGGCCTATGGAACACTACTGTGGAAACAGCATAAATGTGCAATGTAAACTGAAGTATATACTTACAAATGGCTGCTTAGTTTTTCTAGCACTGTGCTGCCTCTGCTCTTCTGAGGCATGTTCTTGGTCTTCCATGACAGATGCTGTTAACAAGTGCACATATTTCACTAAGCAAAGTACAATGAAATTTAGGGGAATAGCTGTCCATTGCTCTAATGAAGACACATTAGGGATGAGAAAATACTTACTTTCATTTTCCCAAGCAAAAGTTTGAATTAAGTATAAACTGCAGTGGAAAAATTTAACTTATCTTCTCTATTTAATAAAGAATCTCTCTTAAAAACAGGTGTTTGAGTATGGTTTTTCTCTGAACAGAGGTTTAGGAAGCAGCCCCCACCGTATGGGAGTTTCCTTCACTTACATATTCAGATTGATCTCATATATTTCTGAAGATAAAGCAAATGAAATATGGACACCTGAGAGGTGGGAGCAAGGACTCTGTCTTTGACAAACAAAATCTTAGCTGTTGCTCAGACTTGATAATGTGTGTGTGTTATTACCAATCTACTAATCCTTTTGCTTCCTATATGTGTAGTTGTCTGTCTATTACAGATAGTGTTCTGTTCTATACACAATCACTCTATAGAACAAGTATATTTTCAAATGTAGTACTTACTTCTCTCCTGATGCAGGATTACATTCTTTTCTGCATCATTGTCCATATTGGATGAGTTGGGAGCTTTTGTGGAAGATTTCTGTGGTCCATTAGGGTCAGACACACTCTATCAACAGGAGTATTGGTAACATATGTTAGAAAGGTCTTATTTGATTTCTAAGAACATACTTGAATTCTTAATTTTGTGACAAGTGTCCTTGAAATTCTATGTAGTATATATTGAAGACAAAGACATTTTAATAGCAAATCTATTGTGCACAGTAAAGTTTAAATCTATCCTTCATTTTTCATGGCACTTCACTATGTAAGAGGTACAAAGAAAAAAGGACACACATTGAGAGGATTTGACCTGATGCACGATATTAACAAAACAAAAGCAACTACTTTTATGTAAGAACTGTTAATGCTATTTATATTCCCAAATGAATTTGGAGGATACTTATAAAATAAAGAATTGCCTACCCTATTATCAGGAAAATTTCTTTGGACAGTGTGGTACTTTGAATGCAAGTGGGCCCCATAAGCTTATAGGAAGTGTCACTATCAGAAGGTTTGGCCTTGTTGGCAGTGGTGTGACCTTGTTGGGGGAAGTTTGGCTCTGTGGGGGCCATTTGAGGTCTCCTGTGCTCAAGTTACACCCAGAGTAGACACAGGCTCTTTTACTGCTTGCTGATCAGGATGAGAACTCTCAGCTCCTTATCCAGGACCATGTCTGCCTGCATGCTGCCATGTCCCACCACGATGATGGTGGACAAAACCTGGGAAACAGGAATCCATCCCAATGAAATGGTTCCCTAATAGGAGTAGCCATGGTCATGGTATCTCTTCCCAGCAATAGAAACCATAACTAATACAAACAGTATTGATTTCTAGTCTCCTATTTGTCTCCCTTTAATTTTGTTCTCCTGATGTATTGCTCCAGCTTATAGATTGAGCACAACATTGAAAAGGATTCAAGATGATAAACAAATTTGTCTCTTATGACCTCAAGGGAGTCATGTTTTCATCTATTGAAGAAGACGTTGGCTGTGAGTTTCCCATTATATAATTTTTATTGTGTTGAGATATGCTCCTTTTCTTACACTCTCTGGATTATTATCATGATGGTATATATGGTTTTTAGCAAGGGCCTTATCTACATGTATTGAGAAGATTAGGTGACTTATTGTCTAAGTCTGTTTCTGTGCTTTGTTAAATCTGTTGACTTGTGTATTTCAAACAATCTCTGCATCTCTGAGATCAAAACAACTTGGTCATTGAACATTTGAACAACTGAACATGTGGAACTTAGTGAATAAAGTTAAGCAGAGGCTAGGTGTGGGTAGAGAATATGTCACAATTGTACAAGCAATAAACAACAAGCTTACCATCTACATGTTCTAAAATGCAGAAAAAATATTAATCTAACCACAATGATAAGAAAAAAAGGCAATCATTGTTCACTGTCTCTACTCTTTTTATTAAAGAGCTGAAGTTCTAGATAGACCCAATAAGGTAAGAATGATATTAAAGCATACAAAGCGTGAGAGAACTCAGGATGCCCCTACTTAAAGATGGTAGTATTTTATCAGCTGTAAAAGGGTTGAGGCTCCACAAAATGTCTTAAAGCTGATAAACACTACAACAAATTAGCATTTCACAAATTTAACACCAAAATCAGTGATAACAAACTGAATAAAAAAATCAATGAAAGAATCCCACTCACCTGCCCTAGATTATAGAATCAACCTTGATAGTCATCAGCATATGAAAGGATAAGGAAAATGTGGTATATACACACAATGGAATATTACTCAATGTAAAGAAAAATGAAATAGTAAAAATTGCAAGTAAATTAATAGAACTAGAAGAAGTTTTACTCAATGAGGCCAGCTAGGATTAAAAAAGAAATGTGATATGCTGTCCTCATGTGTAGATATTAGACTTTTTTATGTTCAAATAGAATTATACGAGGAAGCCTAAAAAATTAGACATGGTCTATTGTAGATGGACCCATTGAAAGGGAGATAGGAAAACATATGTAAAATTAAATCAGAGAAGGAGAATACTGGATGTTGACAGTTTCAATCATGGAAGAATTGGAGGATAAAGGACAGAAGGATGAGTGCCAAATAAAAATGAAGGTCTATGAAAAAGCCTGATAGGAACCAGGATCTTGCAAATTAAGTAAAATATAATTTAAGGGGAGGTAGAACACAGGTGACTAGAAATAACACTGGAGCAATAAGTACTCTGGGCTAAGGTTTAAGTGGCAATGAAGGTAGAAGAATAAGTCAGAGCAGGGACTAAGGTGTAACTGAACGAAGACTAAGGCTGTATGAAGGCTTGTGGAAGCGACTAGTTGGTCAAATAGTTTAAAAGATATACTAAAAAGAGCTTGTTCAGAGGTACCTGGAATGTGTTGACTTCCCTAATAAGGCATGAGATTTACATTGAAACTCCAAAACAAGGGAAAAGATACCTCCTTTTGAGTTATCGGTCAAGTAGGCCTCCATGTTGCCCCAAATAACACAATATATTTCTACACTTTCTGGTTGTTTGTCATAACTAAATGGTAAGACTCTTTGTTTGAAGATACCACACAGTCTGGTTGCATGGCATTTAGAACTCAATCCCTAGCAGACGAGGAATTTCTGCCTTTCATCATAATAAAAGTTGTAGTTCCAGTCACTGGTCATGAAATATATCAAGAGTCTACCCAGTCTTGGACCTTTCCTATGACAACAGTGACCAGCCTGGCAAGCTGTCCACAATGGTTGGGTGGTAGTTATGTAAATAACCAACCTTGTTAGGAATGGATGGGAGACCTGCACCAGGCAATGGATTAAATGTCTGATGCTGTAACCTTGTCATAAGCTTATGTCTGGAATAGTCATAAGCTAGTTCAGGAGAATCAACTAGTGCTATTATTATTTACATTTATACTCATAGGTTTGTTCTACTCTCATTGTTGGCCAGATGATTCTTTTTTCAGAGGGTAATGGTGAATGTAGAGACTCATAACTAGTTAACATGATAAGGATAAGCCAGTGTGAAGGTTCATCTGCAGAAGGGTCATTTGCATTGACCTTCCACTACTGAAAGCTCAAGAAACAATGAGGAAGAATGGTCTGAAAACAATGTAAGAGTTTGAATCTGGAGAGAAGTACACTGAAATGTTCTTTTTGGGACATGGCATAACGGATGCACAGATCAACTCAGAACAGCTGTGTCTTACACTAGACTTGCACAAGCTCAAGCCAGTCAAGATGCCAGCATGAATGAGGAAATATCTCTCAAGGCCCCAGCACTAGATGAGTAGCAATTGGCCATGGCTGGTTGTGAAAAGAGGAGATTAATTTATCTGTGGGCTTTGGCTTAGGACAGATAGCTCATGTCCCAGGAGGTGTCTTCACACACATTCACAGATGGTCAGCCCTACTTGGACTCAGTGGGCTATTAATAGAATTTTAAGAGCCCGGCAGTGGTGGCACACACCTTTAATCCCAGCACTCAGGAGGCAGAGATGGGCAGATCTCTGTGAGTTTGAGGCCAGCCTGGTCTACAGAGTGAGTTCCAGGAAAGGTGCAAGCTACACAGAAAAACACTGTCTCAGAAAACAAAAACGAAAACAAAAGTAAATTTTAAGAGACATTAAGCAAAGAAGAAGAAGAGGAAGAAGAAGAAGAAGAAGAAGAAGAAGAAGAAGAAGAAGAAGAAGAAGAAGAAGAAGAAGAAGAAGAAGAAGAAGAATGATGAGTTCCACCAGCACAAGATGGAAGGAGTCAGTGGTGAATGTAGTTTTCAAAGAATAAATAGTAAGAACACTTAAAAAAAATGTTTACATTCTATGTATTAATTCTAGAAGACATACTAAATTTAACCTTATTTGGCCTATGGAATACTACTGTGGAAACAGCATAAATGTGCAATGTAAACTGAAGTATATACTTACAAATGGCTGCTTAGTTTTTCTAGCACTGTGCTGCCTCTGCTCTTCTGAGGCATGTTCTTGGTCTTCCATGACAGATGCTGTTAACAAGTGCACATATTTCACTAAGCAAAGTACAATGAAATTTAGGGGAATAGCTGTCCATTGCTCTAATGAAGACACATTAGGGATGAGAAAATACTTACTTTCATTTTCCCAAGCAAAAGTTTGAATTAAGTATAAACTGCAGTGGAAAAATTTAACTTATCTTCTCTATTTAATAAAGAATCTCTCTTAAAAACAGGTGTTTGAGTATGGTTTTTCTCTGAACAGAGGTTTAGGAAGCAGCCCCCACCGTATGGGAGTTTCCTTCACTTACATATTCAGATTGATCTCATATATTTCTGAAGATAAAGCAAATGAAATATGGACACCTGAGAGGTGGGAGCAAGGACTCTGTCTTTGACAAACAAAATCTTAGCTGTTGCTCAGACTTGATAATGTGTGTGTGTTATTACCAATCTACTAATCCTTTTGCTTCCTATATGTGTAGTTGTCTGTCTATTACAGATAGTGTTCTGTTCTATACACAATCACTCTATAGAACAAGTATATTTTCAAATGTAGTACTTACTTCTCTCCTGATGCAGGATTACATTCTTTTCTGCATCATTGTCCATATTGGATGAGTTGGGAGCTTTTGTGGAAGATTTCTGTGGTCCATTAGGGTCAGACACACTCTATCAACAGGAGTATTGGTAACATATGTTAGAAAGGTCTTATTTGATTTCTAAGAACATACTTGAATTCTTAATTTTGTGACAAGTGTCCTTGAAATTCTATGTAGTATATATTGAAGACAAAGACATTTTAATAGCAAATCTATTGTGCACAGTAAAGTTTAAATCTATCCTTCATTTTTCATGGCACTTCACTATGTAAGAGGTACAAAGAAAAAAGGACACACATTCAGAGGATTTGACCTGATGCACGATATTAACAAAACAAAAGCAACTACTTTTATGTAAGAACTGTTAATGCTATTTATATTCCCAAATGAATTTGGAGGATACTTATAAAATAAAGAATTGCCTACCCTATTATCAGGAAAATTTCTTTGGACAGTGTGGTACTTTGAATGCAAGTGGGCCCCATAAGCTTATAGGAAGTGTCACTATCAGAAGGTTTGGCCTTGTTGGCAGTGGTGTGACCTTGTTGGGGGAAGTTTGGCTCTGTGGGGGCCATTTGAGGTCTCCTGTGCTCAAGTTACACCCAGAGTAGACACAGGCTCTTTTACTGCTTGCTGATCAGGATGAGAACTCTCAGCTCCTTATCCAGGACCATGTCTGCCTGCATGCTGCCATGTCCCACCATGATGATGGTGGACAAAACCTGGGAAACAGGAATCCATCCCAATGAAATGGTTCCCTAATAGGAGTAGCCATGGTCATGGTATCTCTTCCCAGCAATAGAAACCATAACTAATACAAACAGTATTGATTTCTAGTCTCCTATTTGTCTCCCTTTAATTTTGTTCTCCTGATGTGTTGCTCCAGCTTATAGATTGAGCACAACATTGAAAAGGATTCAAGATGATAAACAAATTTGTCTCTTATGACCTCAAGGGAGTCATGTTTTCATCTACTGAAGAAGACGTTGGCTGTGAGTTTCCCATTATATAATTTTTATTGTGTTGAGATATGCTCCTTTTCTTACACTCTCTGGATTATTATCATGATGGTATATATGGTTTTTAGCAAGGGCCTTATCTACATGTATTGAGAAGATTAGGTGACTTATTGTCTAAGTCTGTTTCTGTGCTTTGTTAAATCTGTTGACTTGTGTATTTCAAACAATCTCTGCATCTCTGAGATCAAAACAACTTGGTCATTGAACATTTGAACAACTGAACATGTGGAACTTAGTGAATAAAGTTAAGCAGAGGCTAGGTGTGGGTAGAAAATATGTCACAATTGTACAAGCAATAAACAACAAGCTTACCATCTACATGTTCTAAAATGCAGAAAAAATATTAATCTAACCACAATGATAAGAAAAAAAGGCAATCATTGTTCACTGTCTCTACTCTTTTTATTAAAGAGCTGAAGTTCTAGATAGACCCAATAAGGTAAGAATGATATTAAAGCATACAAAGCGTGAGAGAACTCAGGATGCCCCTACTTAAAGATGGTAGTATTTTATCAGCTGTAAAAGGGTTGAGGCTCCACAAAATGTCTTAAAGCTGATAAACACTACAACAAATTAGCATTTCACAAATTTAACACCAAAATCAGTGATAACAAACTGAATAAAAAAATCAATGAAAGAATCCCACTCACCTGCCCTAGATTATAGAATCAACCTTGATAGTCATCAGCATATGAAAGGATAAGGAAAATGTGGTATATACACACAATGGAATATTACTCAATGTAAAGAAAAATGAAATAGTAAAAATTGCAAGTAAATTAATAGAACTAGAAGAAGTTTTACTCAATGAGGCCAGCTAGGATTAAAAAAGAAATGTGATATGCTGTCCTCATGTGTAGATATTAGACTTTTTTATGTTCAAATAGAATTATACGAGGAAGCCTAAAAAATTAGACATGGTCTATTGTAGATGGACCCATTGAAAGGGAGATAGGAAAACATATGTAAAATTAAATCAGAGAAGGAGAATACTGGATGTTGACAGTTTCAATCATGGAAGAATTGGAGGCTAAAGGACAGAAGGATGAGTGCCAAATAAAAATGAAGGTCTATGAAAAAAGCCTGATAGGAACCAGGATCTTGCAAATTAAGTAAAATATAATTTAAGGGGAGGTAGAACACAGGTGACAAGAAATAACACTGGAGCAATAAGTACTCTGGGCTAAGGTTTAAGTGGCAATGAAGGTAGAAGAATAAGTCAGAGCAGGGACTAAGGTGTAACTGAACGAAGACTAAGGCTGTATGAAGGCTTGTGGAAGCGACTAGTTGGTCAAATAGTTTAAAAGATATACTAAAAAGAGCTTGTTCAGAGGTACCTGGAATGTGTTGACTTCCCTAATAAGGCATGAGATTTACATTGAAACTCCAAAACAAGGGAAAAGATACCTCCTTTTGAGTTATCGGTCAAGTAGGCCTCCATGTTACCCCAAATAACACAATATATTTCTACACTTTCTGGTTGTTTGTCATAACTAAATGGTAAGACTCTTTGTTTGAAGATACCACACAGTCTGGTTGCATGGCATTTAGAACTCAATCCCTAGCAGACGAGGAATTTCTGCCTTTCATCATAATAAAAGTTGTAGTTCCAGTCATTGGTCATGAAATATATCAAGAGTCTACCCAGTCTTGGACCTTTCCTATGACAACAGTGACCAGCCTGGCAAGCTGTCCACAATGGTTGGGTGGTAGTTATGTAAATAACCAACCTTGTTAGGAATGGATGGGAGACCTGCACCAAGCAATGGATTAAATGTCTGATGCTGTAACCTTGTCATAAGCTTATGTCTGGAATAGTCATAAGCTAGTTCAGGAGAATCAACTAGTGCTATTATTATTTACATTTATACTCATAGGTTTGTTCTACTCTCATTGTTGGCCAGATGATTCTTTTTTCAGAGGGTAATGGTGAATGTAGAGACTCATAACTAGTTAACATGATAAGGATAAGCCAGTGTGAAGGTTCATCTGCAGAAGGGTCATTTGCATTGACCTTCCACTACTGAAAGCTCAAGAAACAATGAGGAAGAATGGTCTGAAAACAATGTAAGAGTTTGAATCTGGAGAGAAGTACACTGAAATGTTCTTTTTGGGACATGGCATAACGGATGCACAGATCAACTCAGAACAGCTGTGTCTTACACTAGACTTGCACAAGCTCAAGCCAGTCAAGATGCCAGCATGAATGAGGAAATATCTCTCAAGGCCCCAGCACTAGATGAGTAGCAATTGGCCATGGCTGGTTGTGAAAAGAGGAGATTAATTTATCTGTGGGCTTTGGCTTAGGACAGATAGCTCATGTCCCAGGAGGTGTCTTCACACACATTCACAGATGGTCAGCCCTACTTGGACTCAGTGGGCTATTAATAGAATTTTAAGAGCCCGGCAGTGGTGGCACACACCTTTAATCCCAGCACTCAGGAGGCAGAGATGGGCAGATCTCTGTGAGTTTGAGGCCAGCCTGGTCTACAGAGTGAGTTCCAGGAAAGGTGCAAGCTACACAGAAAAACACTGTCTCAGAAAACAAAAACGAAAACAAAAGTAAATTTTAAGAGACATTAAGCAAAGAAGAAGAAGAGGAAGAAGAAGAAGAAGAAGAAGAAGAAGAAGAAGAAGAAGAAGAAGAAGAAGAAGAAGAAGAAGAAGAATGATGAGTTCCACCAGCACAAGATGGAAGGAGTCAGTGGTGAATGTAGTTTTCAAAGAATAAATAGTAAGAACACTTAAAAAAAATGTTTACATTCTATGTATTAATTCTAGAAGACATACTAAATTTAACCTTATTTGGCCTATGGAATACTACTGTGGAAACAGCATAAATGTGCAATGTAAACTGAAGTATATACTTACAAATGGCTGCTTAGTTTTTCTAGCACTGTGCTGCCTCTGCTCTTCTGAGGCATGTTCTTGGTCTTCCATGACAGATGCTGTTAACAAGTGCACATATTTCACTAAGCAAAGTACAATGAAATTTAGGGGAATAGCTGTCCATTGCTCTAATGAAGACACATTAGGGATGAGAAAATACTTACTTTCATTTTCCCAAGCAAAAGTTTGAATTAAGTATAAACTGCAGTGGAAAAATTTAACTTATCTTCTCTATTTAATAAAGAATCTCTCTTAAAAACAGGTGTTTGAGTATGGTTTTTCTCTGAACAGAGGTTTAGGAAGCAGCCCCCACCGTATGGGAGTTTCCTTCACTTACATATTCAGATTGATCTCATATATTTCTGAAGATAAAGCAAATGAAATATGGACACCTGAGAGGTGGGAGCAAGGACTCTGTCTTTGACAAACAAAATCTTAGCTGTTGCTCAGACTTGATAATGTGTGTGTGTTATTACCAATCTACTAATCCTTTTGCTTCCTATATGTGTAGTTGTCTGTCTATTACAGATAGTGTTCTGTTCTATACACAATCACTCTATAGAACAAGTATATTTTCAAATGTAGTACTTACTTCTCTCCTGATGCAGGATTACATTCTTTTCTGCATCATTGTCCATATTGGATGAGTTGGGAGCTTTTGTGGAAGATTTCTGTGGTCCATTAGGGTCAGACACACTCTATCAACAGGAGTATTGGTAACATATGTTAGAAAGGTCTTATTTGATTTCTAAGAACATACTTGAATTCTTAATTTTGTGACAAGTGTCCTTGAAATTCTATGTAGTATATATTGAAGACAAAGACATTTTAATAGCAAATCTATTGTGCACAGTAAAGTTTAAATCTATCCTTCATTTTTCATGGCACTTCACTATGTAAGAGGTACAAAGAAAAAAGGACACACATTCAGAGGATTTGACCTGATGCACGATATTAACAAAACAAAAGCAACTACTTTTATGTAAGAACTGTTAATGCTATTTATATTCCCAAATGAATTTGGAGGATACTTATAAAATAAAGAATTGCCTACCCTATTATCAGGAAAATTTCTTTGGACAGTGTGGTACTTTGAATGCAAGTGGGCCCCATAAGCTTATAGGAAGTGTCACTATCAGAAGGTTTGGCCTTGTTGGCAGTGGTGTGACCTTGTTGGGGGAAGTTTGGCTCTGTGGGGGCCATTTGAGGTCTCCTGTGCTCAAGTTACACCCAGAGTAGACACAGGCTCTTTTACTGCTTGCTGATCAGGATGAGAACTCTCAGCTCCTTATCCAGGACCATGTCTGCCTGCATGCTGCCATGTCCCACCACGATGATGGTGGACAAAACCTGGGAAACAGGAATCCATCCCAATGATATGGTTCCCTAATAGGAGTAGCCATGGTCATGGTATCTCTTCCCAGCAATAGAAACCATAACTAATACAAACAGTATTGATTTCTAGTCTCCTATTTGTCTCCCTTTAATTTTGTTCTCCTGATGTGTTGCTCCAGCTTATAGATTGAGCACAACATTGAAAAGGATTCAAGATGATAAACAAATTTGTCTCTTATGACCTCAAGGGAGTCATGTTTTCATCTACTGAAGAAGACGTTGGCTGTGAGTTTCCCATTATATAATTTTTATTGTGTTGAGATATGCTCCTTTTCTTACACTCTCTGGATTATTATCATGATGGTATATATGGTTTTTAGCAAGGGCCTTATCTACATGTATTGAGAAGATTAGGTGACTTATTGTCTAAGTCTGTTTCTGTGCTTTGTTAAATCTGTTGACTTGTGTATTTCAAACAATCTCTGCATCTCTGAGATCAAAACAACTTGGTCATTGAACATTTGAACAACTGAACATGTGGAACTTAGTGAATAAAGTTAAGCAGAGGCTAGGTGTGGGTAGAGAATATGTCACAATTGTACAAGCAATAAACAACAAGCTTACCATCTACATGTTCTAAAATGCAGAAAAAATATTAATCTAACCACAATGATAAGAAAAAAAGGCAATCATTGTTCACTGTCTCTACTCTTTTTATTAAAGAGCTGAAGTTCTAGATAGACCCAATAAGGTAAGAATGATATTAAAGCATACAAAGTGTGAGAGAACTCAGGATGCCCCTACTTAAAGATGGTAGTATTTTATCAGCTGTAAAAGGGTTGAGGCTCCACAAAATGTCTTAAAGCTGATAAACACTACAACAAATTAGCATTTCACAAATTTAACACCAAAATCAGTGATAACAAACTGAATAAAAAAATCAATGAAAGAATCCCACTCACCTGCCCTAGATTATAGAATCAACCTTGATAGTCATCAGCATATGAAAGGATAAGGAAAATGTGGTATATACACACAATGGAATATTACTCAATGTAAAGAAAAATGAAATAGTAAAAATTGCAAGTAAATTAATAGAACTAGAAGAAGTTTTACTCAATGAGGCCAGCTAGGATTAAAAAAGAAATGTGATATGCTGTCCTCATGTGTAGATATTAGACTTTTTTATGTTCAAATAGAATTATACGAGGAAGCCTAAAAAATTAGACATGGTCTATTGTAGATGGACCCATTGAAAGGGAGATAGGAAAACATATGTAAAATTAAATCAGAGAAGGAGAATACTGGATGTTGACAGTTTCAATCATGGAAGAATTGGAGGCTAAAGGACAGAAGGATGAGTGCCAAATAAAAATGAAGGTCTATGAAAAAAGCCTGATAGGAACCAGGATCTTGCAAATTAAGTAAAATATAATTTAAGGGGAGGTAGAACACAGGTGACAAGAAATAACACTGGAGCAATAAGTACTCTGGGCTAAGGTTTAAGTGGCAATGAAGGTAGAAGAATAAGTCAGAGCAGGGACTAAGGTGTAACTGAACGAAGACTAAGGCTGTATGAAGGCTTGTGGAAGCGACTAGTTGGTCAAATAGTTTAAAAGATATACTAAAAAGAGCTTGTTCAGAGGTACCTGGAATGTGTTGACTTCCCTAATAAGGCATGAGATTTACATTGAAACTCCAAAACAAGGGAAAAGATACCTCCTTTTGAGTTATCGGTCAAGTAGGCCTCCATGTTACCCCAAATAACACAATATATTTCTACACTTTCTGGTTGTTTGTCATAACTAAATGGTAAGACTCTTTGTTTGAAGATACCACACAGTCTGGTTGCATGGCATTTAGAACTCAATCCCTAGCAGACGAGGAATTTCTGCCTTTCATCATAATAAAAGTTGTAGTTCCAGTCACTGGTCATGAAATATATCAAGAGTCTACCCAGTCTTGGACCTTTCCTATGACAACAGTGACCAGCCTGGCAAGCTGTCCACAATGGTTGGGTGGTAGTTATGTAAATAACCAACCTTGTTAGGAATGGATGGGAGACCTGCACCAAGCAATGGATTAAATGTCTGATGCTGTAACCTTGTCATAAGCTTATGTCTGGAATAGTCATAAGCTAGTTCAGGAGAATCAACTAGTGCTATTATTATTTACATTTATACTCATAGGTTTGTTCTACTCTCATTGTTGGCCAGATGATTCTTTTTTCAGAGGGTAATGGTGAATGTAGAGACTCATAACTAGTTAACATGATAAGGATAAGCCAGTGTGAAGGTTCATCTGCAGAAGGGTCATTTGCATTGACCTTCCACTACTGAAAGCTCAAGAAACAATGAGGAAGAATGGTCTGAAAACAATGTAAGAGTTTGAATCTGGAGAGAAGTACACTGAAATGTTCTTTTTGGGACATGGCATAACGGATGCACAGATCAACTCAGAACAGCTGTGTCTTACACTAGACTTGCACAAGCTCAAGCCAGTCAAGATGCCAGCATGAATGAGGAAATATCTCTCAAGGCCCCAGCACTAGATGAGTAGCAATTGGCCATGGCTGGTTGTGAAAAGAGGAGATTAATTTATCTGTGGGCTTTGGCTTAGGACAGATAGCTCATGTCCCAGGAGGTGTCTTCACACACATTCACAGATGGTCAGCCCTACTTGGACTCAGTGGGCTATTAATAGAATTTTAAGAGCCCGGCAGTGGTGGCACACACCTTTAATCCCAGCACTCAGGAGGCAGAGATGGGCAGATCTCTGTGAGTTTGAGGCCAGCCTGGTCTACAGAGTGAGTTCCAGGAAAGGTGCAAGCTACACAGAAAAACACTGTCTCAGAAAACAAAAACGAAAACAAAAGTAAATTTTAAGAGACATTAAGCAAAGAAGAAGAAGAGGAAGAAGAAGAAGAAGAAGAAGAAGAAGAAGAAGAAGAAGAAGAAGAAGAAGAAGAAGAAGAAGAAGAAGAAGAATGATGAGTTCCACCAGCACAAGATGGAAGGAGTCAGTGGTGAATGTAGTTTTCAAAGAATAAATAGTAAGAACACTTAAAAAAAATGTTTACATTCTATGTATTAATTCTAGAAGACATACTAAATTTAACCTTATTTGGCCTATGGAACACTACTGTGGAAACAGCATAAATGTGCAATGTAAACTGAAGTATATACTTACAAATGGCTGCTTAGTTTTTCTTGCACTGTGCTGCCTCTGCTCTTCTGAGGCATGTTCTTGGTCTTCCATGACAGATGCTGTTAACAAGTGCACATATTTCACTAAGCAAAGTACAATGAAATTTAGGGGAATAGCTGTCCATTGCTCTAATGAAGACACATTAGGGATGAGAAAATACTTACTTTCATTTTCCCAAGCAAAAGTTTGAATTAAGTATAAACTGCAGTGGAAAAATTTAACTTATCTTCTCTATTTAATAAAGAATCTCTCTTAAAAACAGGTGTTTGAGTATGGTTTTTCTCTGAACAGAGGTTTAGGAAGCAGCCCCCACCGTATGGGAGTTTCCTTCACTTACATATTCAGATTGATCTCATATATTTCTGAAGATAAAGCAAATGAAATATGGACACCTGAGAGGTGGGAGCAAGGACTCTGTCTTTGACAAACAAAATCTTAGCTGTTGCTCAGACTTGATAATGTGTGTGTGTTATTACCAATCTACTAATCCTTTTGCTTCCTATATGTGTAGTTGTCTGTCTATTACAGATAGTGTTCTGTTCTATACACAATCACTCTATAGAACAAGTATATTTTCAAATGTAGTACTTACTTCTCTCCTGATGCAGGATTACATTCTTTTCTGCATCATTGTCCATATTGGATGAGTTGGGAGCTTTTGTGGAAGATTTCTGTGGTCCATTAGGGTCAGACACACTCTATCAACAGGAGTATTGGTAACATATGTTAGAAAGGTCTTATTTGATTTCTAAGAACATACTTGAATTCTTAATTTTGTGACAAGTGTCCTTGAAATTCTATGTAGTATATATTGAAGACAAAGACATTTTAATAGCAAATCTATTGTGCACAGTAAAGTTTAAATCTATCCTTCATTTTTCATGGCACTTCACTATGTAAGAGGTACAAAGAAAAAAGGACACACATTCAGAGGATTTGACCTGATGCACGATATTAACAAAACAAAAGCAACTACTTTTATGTAAGAACTGTTAATGCTATTTATATTCCCAAATGAATTTGGAGGATACTTATAAAATAAAGAATTGCCTACCCTATTATCAGGAAAATTTCTTTGGACAGTGTGGTACTTTGAATGCAAGTGGGCCCCATAAGCTTATAGGAAGTGTCACTATCAGAAGGTTTGGCCTTGTTGGCAGTGGTGTGACCTTGTTGGGGGAAGTTTGGCTCTGTGGGGGCCATTTGAGGTCTCCTGTGCTCAAGTTACACCCAGAGTAGACACAGGCTCTTTTACTGCTTGCTGATCAGGATGAGAACTCTCAGCTCCTTATCCAGGACCATGTCTGCCTGCATGCTGCCATGTCCCACCACGATGATGGTGGACAAAACCTGGGAAACAGGAATCCATCCCAATGAAATGGTTCCCTAATAGGAGTAGCCATGGTCATGGTATCTCTTCCCAGCAATAGAAACCATAACTAATACAAACAGTATTGATTTCTAGTCTCCTATTTGTCTCCCTTTAATTTTGTTCTCCTGATGTATTGCTCCAGCTTATAGATTGAGCACAACATTGAAAAGGATTCAAGATGATAAACAAATTTGTCTCTTATGACCTCAAGGGAGTCATGTTTTCATCTATTGAAGAAGACGTTGGCTGTGAGTTTCCCATTATATAATTTTTATTGTGTTGAGATATGCTCCTTTTCTTACACTCTCTGGATTATTATCATGATGGTATATATGGTTTTTAGCAAGGGCCTTATCTACATGTATTGAGAAGATTAGGTGACTTATTGTCTAAGTCTGTTTCTGTGCTTTGTTAAATCTGTTGACTTGTGTATTTCAAACAATCTCTGCATCTCTGAGATCAAAACAACTTGGTCATTGAACATTTGAACAACTGAACATGTGGAACTTAGTGAATAAAGTTAAGCAGAGGCTAGGTGTGGGTAGAGAATATGTCACAATTGTACAAGCAATAAACAACAAGCTTACCATCTACATGTTCTAAAATGCAGAAAAAATATTAATCTAACCACAATGATAAGAAAAAAAGGCAATCATTGTTCACTGTCTCTACTCTTTTTATTAAAGAGCTGAAGTTCTAGATAGACCCAATAAGGTAAGAATGATATTAAAGCATACAAAGCGTGAGAGAACTCAGGATGCCCCTACTTAAAGATGGTAGTATTTTATCAGCTGTAAAAGGGTTGAGGCTCCACAAAATGTCTTAAAGCTGATAAACACTACAACAAATTAGCATTTCACAAATTTAACACCAAAATCAGTGATAACAAACTGAATAAAAAAATCAATGAAAGAATCCCACTCACCTGCCCTAGATTATAGAATCAACCTTGATAGTCATCAGCATATGAAAGGATAAGGAAAATGTGGTATATACACACAATGGAATATTACTCAATGTAAAGAAAAATGAAATAGTAAAAATTGCAAGTAAATTAATAGAACTAGAAGAAGTTTTACTCAATGAGGCCAGCTAGGATTAAAAAAGAAATGTGATATGCTGTCCTCATGTGTAGATATTAGACTTTTTTATGTTCAAATAGAATTATACGAGGAAGCCTAAAAAATTAGACATGGTCTATTGTAGATGGACCCATTGAAAGGGAGATAGGAAAACATATGTAAAATTAAATCAGAGAAGGAGAATACTGGATGTTGACAGTTTCAATCATGGAAGAATTGGAGGCTAAAGGACAGAAGGATGAGTGCCAAATAAAAATGAAGGTCTATGAAAAAAGCCTGATAGGAACCAGGATCTTGCAAATTAAGTAAAATGTAATTTAAGGGGAGGTAGAACACAGGTGACAAGAAATAACACTGGAGCAATAAGTACTCTGGGCTAAGGTTTAAGTGGCAATGAAGGTAGAAGAATAAGTCAGAGCAGGGACTAAGGTGTAACTGAACGAAGACTAAGGCTGTATGAAGGCTTGTGGAAGCGACTAGTTGGTCAAATAGTTTAAAAGATATACTAAAAAGAGCTTGTTCAGAGGTACCTGGAATGTGTTGACTTCCCTAATAAGGCATGAGATTTACATTGAAACTCCAAAACAAGGGAAAAGATACCTCCTTTTGAGTTATCGGTCAAGTAGGCCTCCATGTTACCCCAAATAACACAATATATTTCTACACTTTCTGGTTGTTTGTCATAACTAAATGGTAAGACTCTTTGTTTGAAGATACCACACAGTCTGGTTGCATGGCATTTAGAACTCAATCCCTAGCAGACGAGGAATTTCTGCCTTTCATCATAATAAAAGTTGTAGTTCCAGTCACTGGTCATGAAATATATCAAGAGTCTACCCAGTCTTGGACCTTTCCTATGACAACAGTGACCAGCCTGGCAAGCTGTCCACAATGGTTGGGTGGTAGTTATGTAAATAACCAACCTTGTTAGGAATAGATGGGAGACCTGCACCAAGCAATGGATTAAATGTCTGATGCTGTAACCTTGTCATAAGCTTATGTCTGGAATAGTCATAAGCTAGTTCAGGAGAATCAACTAGTGCTATTATTATTTACATTTATACTCATAGGTTTGTTCTACTCTCATTGTTGGCCAGATGATTTTTTTTTTCAGAGGGTAATGGTGAATGTAGAGACTCATAACTAGTTAACATGATAAGGATAAGCCAGTGTGAAGGTTCATCTGCAGAAGGGTCATTTGCATTGACCTTCCACTACTGAAAGCTCAAGAAACAATGAGGAAGAATGGTCTGAAAACAATGTAAGAGTTTGAATCTGGAGAGAAGTACACTGAAATGTTCTTTTTGGGACATGGCATAACGGATGCACAGATCAACTCAGAACAGCTGTGTCTTACACTAGACTTGCACAAGCTCAAGCCAGTCAAGATGCCAGCATGAATGAGGAAATATCTCTCAAGGCCCCAGCACTAGATGAGTAGCAATTGGCCATGGCTGGTTGTGAAAAGAGGAGATTAATTTATCTGTGGGCTTTGGCTTAGGACAGATAGCTCATGTCCCAGGAGGTGTCTTCACACACATTCACAGATGGTCAGCCCTACTTGGACTCAGTGGGCTATTAATAGAATTTTAAGAGCCCGGCAGTGGTGGCACACACCTTTAATCCCAGCACTCAGGAGGCAGAGATGGGCAGATCTCTGTGAGTTTGAGGCCAGCCTGGTCTACAGAGTGAGTTCCAGGAAAGGTGCAAGCTACACAGAAAAACACTGTCTCAGAAAACAAAAACGAAAACAAAAGTAAATTTTAAGAGACATTAAGCAAAGAAGAAGAAGAGGAAGAAGAAGAAGAAGAAGAAGAAGAAGAAGAAGAAGAAGAAGAAGAAGAAGAAGAAGAAGAAGAAGAAGAAGAAGAAGAATGATGAGTTCCACCAGCACAAGATGGAAGGAGTCAGTGGTGAATGTAGTTTTCAAAGAATAAATAGTAAGAACACTTAAAAAAAATGTTTACATTCTATGTATTAATTCTAGAAGACATACTAAATTTAACCTTATTTGGCCTATGGAACACTACTGTGGAAACAGCATAAATGTGCAATGTAAACTGAAGTATATACTTACAAATGGCCGCTTAGTTTTTCTAGCACTGTGCTGCCTCTGCTCTTCTGAGGCATGTTCTTGGTCTTCCATGACAGATGCTGTTAACAAGTGCACATATTTCACTAAGCAAAGTACAATGAAATTTAGGGGAATAGCTGTCCATTGCTCTAATGAAGACACATTAGGGATGAGAAAATACTTACTTTCATTTTCCCAAGCAAAAGTTTGAATTAAGTATAAACTGCAGTGGAAAAATTTAACTTATCTTCTCTATTTAATAAAGAATCTCTCTTAAAAACAGGTGTTTGAGTATGGTTTTTCTCTGAACAGAGGTTTAGGAAGCAGCCCCCACCGTATGGGAGTTTCCTTCACTTACATATTCAGATTGATCTCATATATTTCTGAAGATAAAGCAAATGAAATATGGACACCTGAGAGGTGGGAGCAAGGACTCTGTCTTTGACAAACAAAATCTTAGCTGTTGCTCAGACTTGATAATGTGTGTGTGTTATTACCAATCTACTAATCCTTTTGCTTCCTATATGTGTAGTTGTCTGTCTATTACAGATAGTGTTCTGTTCTATACACAATCACTCTATAGAACAAGTATATTTTCAAATGTAGTACTTACTTCTCTCCTGATGCAGGATTACATTCTTTTCTGCATCATTGTCCATATTGGATGAGTTGGGAGCTTTTGTGGAAGATTTCTGTGGTCCATTAGGGTCAGACACACTCTATCAACAGGAGTATTGGTAACATATGTTAGAAAGGTCTTATTTGATTTCTAAGAACATACTTGAATTCTTAATTTTGTGACAAGTGTCCTTGAAATTCTATGTAGTATATATTGAAGACAAAGACATTTTAATAGCAAATCTATTGTGCACAGTAAAGTTTAAATCTATCCTTCATTTTTCATGGCACTTCACTATGTAAGAGGTACAAAGAAAAAAGGACACACATTCAGAGGATTTGACCTGATGCACGATATTAACAAAACAAAAGCAACTACTTTTATGTAAGAACTGTTAATGCTATTTATATTCCCAAATGAATTTGGAGGATATTTATAAAATAAAGAATTGCCTACCCTATTATCAGGAAAATTTCTTTGGACAGTGTGGTACTTTGAATGCAAGTGGGCCCCATAAGCTTATAGGAAGTGTCACTATCAGAAGGTTTGGCCTTGTTGGCAGTGGTGTGACCTTGTTGGGGGAAGTTTGGCTCTGTGGGGGCCATTTGAGGTCTCCTGTGCTCAAGTTACACCCAGAGTAGACACAGGCTCTTTTACTGCTTGCTGATCAGGATGAGAACTCTCAGCTCCTTATCCAGGACCATGTCTGCCTGCATGCTGCCATGTCCCACCACGATGATGGTGGACAAAACCTGGGAAACAGGAATCCATCCCAATGATATGGTTCCCTAATAGGAGTAGCCATGGTCATGGTATCTCTTCCCAGCAATAGAAACCATAACTAATACAAACCGTATTGATTTCTATTCTCCTATTTGTCTCCCTTTAATTTTGTTCTCCTGATGTATTGCTCCAGCTTATAGATTGAGCACAACATTGAAAAGGATTCAAGATGATAAACAAATTTGTCTCTTATGACCTCAAGGGAGTCATGTTTTCATCTATTGAAGAAGACGTTGGCTGTGAGTTTCCCATTATATAATTTTTATTGTGTTGAGATATGCTCCTTTTCTTACACTCTCTGGATTATTATCATGATGGTATATATGGTTTTTAGCAAGGGCCTTATCTACATGTATTGAGAAGATTAGGTGACTTATTGTCTAAGTCTGTTTCTGTGCTTTGTTAAATCTGTTGACTTGTGTATTTCAAACAATCTCTGCATCTCTGAGATCAAAACAACTTGGTCATTGAACATTTGAACAACTGAACATGTGGAACTTAGTGAATAAAGTTAAGCAGAGGCTAGGTGTGGGTAGAGAATATGTCACAATTGTACAAGCAATAAACAACAAGCTTACCATCTACATGTTCTAAAATGCAGAAAAAATATTAATCTAACCACAATGATAAGAAAAAAAGGCAATCATTGTTCACTGTCTCTACTCTTTTTATTAAAGAGCTGAAGTTCTAGATAGACCCAATAAGGTAAGAATGATATTAAAGCATACAAAGCGTGAGAGAACTCAGGATGCCCCTACTTAAAGATGGTAGTATTTTATCAGCTGTAAAAGGGTTGAGGCTCCACAAAATGTCTTAAAGCTGATAAACACTACAACAAATTAGCATTTCACAAATTTAACACCAAAATCAGTGATAACAAACTGAATAAAAAAATCAATGAAAGAATCCCACTCACCTGCCCTAGATTATAGAATCAACCTTGATAGTCATCAGCATATGAAAGGATAAGGAAAATGTGGTATATACACACAATGGAATATTACTCAATGTAAAGAAAAATGAAATAGTAAAAATTGCAAGTAAATTAATAGAACTAGAAGAAGTTTTACTCAATGAGGCCAGCTAGGATTAAAAAAGAAATGTGATATGCTGTCCTCATGTGTAGATATTAGACTTTTTTATGTTCAAATAGAATTATACGAGGAAGCCTAAAAAATTAGACATGGTCTATTGTAGATGGACCCATTGAAAGGGAGATAGGAAAACATATGTAAAATTAAATCAGAGAAGGAGAATACTGGATGTTGACAGTTTCAATCATGGAAGAATTGGAGGCTAAAGGACAGAAGGATGAGTGCCAAATAAAAATGAAGGTCTATGAAAAAAGCCTGATAGGAACCAGGATCTTGCAAATTAAGTAAAATGTAATTTAAGGGGAGGTAGAACACAGGTGACAAGAAATAACACTGGAGCAATAAGTACTCTGGGCTAAGGTTTAAGTGGCAATGAAGGTAGAAGAATAAGTCAGAGCAGGGACTAAGGTGTAACTGAACGAAGACTAAGGCTGTATGAAGGCTTGTGGAAGCGACTAGTTGGTCAAATAGTTTAAAAGATATACTAAAAAGAGCTTGTTCAGAGGTACCTGGAATGTGTTGACTTCCCTAATAAGGCATGAGATTTACATTGAAACTCCAAAACAAGGGAAAAGATACCTCCTTTTGAGTTATCGGTCAAGTAGGCCTCCATGTTACCCCAAATAACACAATATATTTCTACACTTTCTGGTTGTTTGTCATAACTAAATGGTAAGACTCTTTGTTTGAAGATACCACACAGTCTGGTTGCATGGCATTTAGAACTCAATCCCTAGCAGACGAGGAATTTCTGCCTTTCATCATAATAAAAGTTGTAGTTCCAGTCACTGGTCATGAAATATATCAAGAGTCTACCCAGTCTTGGACCTTTCCTATGACAACAGTGACCAGCCTGGCAAGCTGTCCACAATGGTTGGGTGGTAGTTATGTAAATAACCAACCTTGTTAGGAATAGATGGGAGACCTGCACCAAGCAATGGATTAAATGTCTGATGCTGTAACCTTGTCATAAGCTTATGTCTGGAATAGTCATAAGCTAGTTCAGGAGAATCAACTAGTGCTATTATTATTTACATTTATACTCATAGGTTTGTTCTACTCTCATTGTTGGCCAGATGATTTTTTTTTTCAGAGGGTAATGGTGAATGTAGAGACTCATAACTAGTTAACATGATAAGGATAAGCCAGTGTGAAGGTTCATCTGCAGAAGGGTCATTTGCATTGACCTTCCACTACTGAAAGCTCAAGAAACAATGAGGAAGAATGGTCTGAAAACAATGTAAGAGTTTGAATCTGGAGAGAAGTACACTGAAATGTTCTTTTTGGGACATGGCATAACGGATGCACAGATCAACTCAGAACAGCTGTGTCTTACACTAGACTTGCACAAGCTCAAGCCAGTCAAGATGCCAGCATGAATGAGGAAATATCTCTCAAGGCCCCAGCACTAGATGAGTAGCAATTGGCCATGGCTGGTTGTGAAAAGAGGAGATTAATTTATCTGTGGGCTTTGGCTTAGGACAGATAGCTCATGTCCCAGGAGGTGTCTTCACACACATTCACAGATGGTCAGCCCTACTTGGACTCAGTGGGCTATTAATAGAATTTTAAGAGCCCGGCAGTGGTGGCACACACCTTTAATCCCAGCACTCAGGAGGCAGAGATGGGCAGATCTCTGTGAGTTTGAGGCCAGCCTGGTCTACAGAGTGAGTTCCAGGAAAGGTGCAAGCTACACAGAAAAACACTGTCTCAGAAAACAAAAACGAAAACAAAAGTAAATTTTAAGAGACATTAAGCAAAGAAGAAGAAGAGGAAGAAGAAGAAGAAGAAGAAGAAGAAGAAGAAGAAGAAGAAGAAGAAGAAGAAGAAGAAGAAGAAGAAGAAGAAGAAGAATGATGAGTTCCACCAGCACAAGATGGAAGGAGTCAGTGGTGAATGTAGTTTTCAAAGAATAAATAGTGAGAACACTTAAAAAAAATGTTTACATTCTATGTATTAATTCTAGAAGACATACTAAATTTAACCTTATTTGGCCTATGGAACACTACTGTGGAAACAGCATAAATGTGCAATGTAAACTGAAGTATATACTTACAAATGGCCGCTTAGTTTTTCTAGCACTGTGCTGCCTCTGCTCTTCTGAGGCATGTTCTTGGTCTTCCATGACAGATGCTGTTAACAAGTGCACATATTTCACTAAGCAAAGTACAATGAAATTTAGGGGAATAGCTGTCCATTGCTCTAATGAAGACACATTAGGGATGAGAAAATACTTACTTTCATTTTCCCAAGCAAAAGTTTGAATTAAGTATAAACTGCAGTGGAAAAATTTAACTTATCTTCTCTATTTAATAAAGAATCTCTCTTAAAAACAGGTGTTTGAGTATGGTTTTTCTCTGAACAGAGGTTTAGGAAGCAGCCCCCACCGTATGGGAGTTTCCTTCACTTACATATTCAGATTGATCTCATATATTTCTGAAGATAAAGCAAATGAAATATGGACACCTGAGAGGTGGGAGCAAGGACTCTGTCTTTGACAAACAAAATCTTAGCTGTTGCTCAGATTTGATAATGTGTGTGTGTTATTACCAATCTACTAATCCTTTTGCTTCCTATATGTGTAGTTGTCTGTCTATTACAGATAGTGTTCTGTTCTATACACAATCACTCTATAGAACAAGTATATTTTCAAATGTAGTACTTACTTCTCTCCTGATGCAGGATTACATTCTTTTCTGCATCATTGTCCATATTGGATGAGTTGGGAGCTTTTGTGGAAGATTTCTGTGGTCCATTAGGGTCAGACACACTCTATCAACAGGAGTATTGGTAACATATGTTAGAAAGGTCTTATTTGATTTCTAAGAACATACTTGAATTCTTAATTTTGTGACAAGTGTCCTTGAAATTCTATGTAGTATATATTGAAGACAAAGACATTTTAATAGCAAATCTATTGTGCACAGTAAAGTTTAAATCTATCCTTCATTTTTCATGGCACTTCACTATGTAAGAGGTACAAAGAAAAAAGGACACACATTCAGAGGATTTGACCTGATGCACGATATTAACAAAACAAAAGCAACTACTTTTATGTAAGAACTGTTAATGCTATTTATATTCCCAAATGAATTTGGAGGATATTTATAAAATAAAGAATTGCCTACCCTATTATCAGGAAAATTTCTTTGGACAGTGTGGTACTTTGAATGCAAGTGGGCCCCATAAGCTTATAGGAAGTGTCACTATCAGAAGGTTTGGCCTTGTTGGCAGTGGTGTGACCTTGTTGGGGGAAGTTTGGCTCTGTGGGGGCCATTTGAGGTCTCCTGTGCTCAAGTTACACCCAGAGTAGACACAGGCTCTTTTACTGCTTGCTGATCAGGATGAGAACTCTCAGCTCCTTATCCAGGACCATGTCTGCCTGCATGCTGCCATGTCCCACCACGATGATGGTGGACAAAACCTGGGAAACAGGAATCCATCCCAATGAAATGGTTCCCTAATAGGAGTAGCCATGGTCATGGTATCTCTTCCCAGCAATAGAAACCATAACTAATACAAACCATATTGATTTCTATTCTCCTATTTGTCTCCCTTTAATTTTGTTCTCCTGATGTATTGCTCCAGCTTATAGATTGAGCACAACATTGAAAAGGATTCAAGATGATAAACAAATTTGTCTCTTATGACCTCAAGGGAGTCATGTTTTCATCTATTGAAGAAGACGTTGGCTGTGAGTTTCCCATTATATAATTTTTATTGTGTTGAGATATGCTCCTTTTCTTACACTCTCTGGATTATTATCATGATGGTATATATGGTTTTTAGCAAGGGCCTTATCTACATGTATTGAGAAGATTAGGTGACTTATTGTCTAAGTCTGTTTCTGTGCTTTGTTAAATCTGTTGACTTGTGTATTTCAAACAATCTCTGCATCTCTGAGATCAAAACAACTTGGTCATTGAACATTTGAACAACTGAACATGTGGAACTTAGTGAATAAAGTTAAGCAGAGGCTAGGTGTGGGTAGAGAATATGTCACAATTGTACAAGCAATAAACAACAAGCTTACCATCTACATGTTCTAAAATGCAGAAAAAATATTAATCTAACCACAATGATAAGAAAAAAAGGCAATCATTGTTCACTGTCTCTACTCTTTTTATTAAAGAGCTGAAGTTCTAGATAGACCCAATAAGGTAAGAATGATATTAAAGCATACAAAGCGTGAGAGAACTCAGGATGCCCCTACTTAAAGATGGTAGTATTTTATCAGCTGTAAAAGGGTTGAGGCTCCACAAAATGTCTTAAAGCTGATAAACACTACAACAAATTAGCATTTCACAAATTTAACACCAAAATCAGTGATAACAAACTGAATAAAAAAATCAATGAAAGAATCCCACTCACCTGCCCTAGATTATAGAATCAACCTTGATAGTCATCAGCATATGAAAGGATAAGGAAAATGTGGTATATACACACAATGGAATATTACTCAATGTAAAGAAAAATGAAATAGTAAAAATTGCAAGTAAATTAATAGAACTAGAAGAAGTTTTACTCAATGAGGCCAGCTAGGATTAAAAAAGAAATGTGATATGCTGTCCTCATGTGTAGATATTAGACTTTTTTATGTTCAAATAGAATTATACGAGGAAGCCTAAAAAATTAGACATGGTCTATTGTAGATGGACCCATTGAAAGGGAGATAGGAAAACATATGTAAAATTAAATCAGAGAAGGAGAATACTGGATGTTGACAGTTTCAATCATGGAAGAATTGGAGGCTAAAGGACAGAAGGATGAGTGCCAAATAAAAATGAAGGTCTATGAAAAAAGCCTGATAGGAACCAGGATCTTGCAAATTAAGTAAAATGTAATTTAAGGGGAGGTAGAACACAGGTGACAAGAAATAACACTGGAGCAATAAGTACTCTGGGCTAAGGTTTAAGTGGCAATGAAGGTAGAAGAATAAGTCAGAGCAGGGACTAAGGTGTAACTGAACGAAGACTAAGGCTGTATGAAGGCTTGTGGAAGCGACTAGTTGGTCAAATAGTTTAAAAGATATACTAAAAAGAGCTTGTTCAGAGGTACCTGGAATGTGTTGACTTCCCTAATAAGGCATGAGATTTACATTGAAACTCCAAAACAAGGGAAAAGATACCTCCTTTTGAGTTATCGGTCAAGTAGGCCTCCATGTTACCCCAAATAACACAATATATTTCTACACTTTCTGGTTGTTTGTCATAACTAAATGGTAAGACTCTTTGTTTGAAGATACCACACAGTCTGGTTGCATGGCATTTAGAACTCAATCCCTAGCAGACGAGGAATTTCTGCCTTTCATCATAATAAAAGTTGTAGTTCCAGTCACTGGTCATGAAATATATCAAGAGTCTACCCAGTCTTGGACCTTTCCTATGACAACAGTGACCAGCCTGGCAAGCTGTCCACAATGGTTGGGTGGTAGTTATGTAAATAACCAACCTTGTTAGGAATAGATGGGAGACCTGCACCAAGCAATGGATTAAATGTCTGATGCTGTAACCTTGTCATAAGCTTATGTCTGGAATAGTCATAAGCTAGTTCAGGAGAATCAACTAGTGCTATTATTATTTACATTTATACTCATAGGTTTGTTCTACTCTCATTGTTGGCCAGATGATTTTTTTTTTCAGAGGGTAATGGTGAATGTAGAGACTCATAACTAGTTAACATGATAAGGATAAGCCAGTGTGAAGGTTCATCTGCAGAAGGGTCATTTGCATTGACCTTCCACTACTGAAAGCTCAAGAAACAATGAGGAAGAATGGTCTGAAAACAATGTAAGAGTTTGAATCTGGAGAGAAGTACACTGAAATGTTCTTTTTGGGACATGGCATAACGGATGCACAGATCAACTCAGAACAGCTGTGTCTTACACTAGACTTGCACAAGCTCAAGCCAGTCAAGATGCCAGCATGAATGAGGAAATATCTCTCAAGGCCCCAGCACTAGATGAGTAGCAATTGGCCATGGCTGGTTGTGAAAAGAGGAGATTAATTTATCTGTGGGCTTTGGCTTAGGACAGATAGCTCATGTCCCAGGAGGTGTCTTCACACACATTCACAGATGGTCAGCCCTACTTGGACTCAGTGGGCTATTAATAGAATTTTAAGAGCCCGGCAGTGGTGGCACACACCTTTAATCCCAGCACTCAGGAGGCAGAGATGGGCAGATCTCTGTGAGTTTGAGGCCAGCCTGGTCTACAGAGTGAGTTCCAGGAAAGGTGCAAGCTACACAGAAAAACACTGTCTCAGAAAACAAAAACGAAAACAAAAGTAAATTTTAAGAGACATTAAGCAAAGAAGAAGAAGAGGAAGAAGAAGAAGAGGAAGAAGAAGAAGAAGAAGAAGAAGAAGAAGAAGAAGAAGAAGAAGAAGAAGAAGAAGAAGAAGAAGAAGAATGATGAGTTCCACCAGCACAAGATGGAAGGAGTCAGTGGTGAATGTAGTTTTCAAAGAATAAATAGTAAGAACACTTAAAAAAAATGTTTACATTCTATGTATTAATTCTAGAAGACATACTAAATTTAACCTTATTTGGCCTATGGAACACTACTGTGGAAACAGCATAAATGTGCAATGTAAACTGAAGTATATACTTACAAATGGCCGCTTAGTTTTTCTAGCACTGTGCTGCCTCTGCTCTTCTGAGGCATGTTCTTGGTCTTCCATGACAGATGCTGTTAACAAGTGCACATATTTCACTAAGCAAAGTACAATGAAATTTAGGGGAATAGCTGTCCATTGCTCTAATGAAGACACATTAGGGATGAGAAAATACTTACTTTCATTTTCCCAAGCAAAAGTTTGAATTAAGTATAAACTGCAGTGGAAAAATTTAACTTATCTTCTCTATTTAATAAAGAATCTCTCTTAAAAACAGGTGTTTGAGTATGGTTTTTCTCTGAACAGAGGTTTAGGAAGCAGCCCCCACCGTATGGGAGTTTCCTTCACTTACATATTCAGATTGATCTCATATATTTCTGAAGATAAAGCAAATGAAATATGGACACCTGAGAGGTGGGAGCAAGGACTCTGTCTTTGACAAACAAAATCTTAGCTGTTGCTCAGACTTGATAATGTGTGTGTGTTATTACCAATCTACTAATCCTTTTGCTTCCTATATGTGTAGTTGTCTGTCTATTACAGATAGTGTTCTGTTCTATACACAATCACTCTATAGAACAAGTATATTTTCAAATGTAGTACTTACTTCTCTCCTGATGCAGGATTACATTCTTTTCTGCATCATTGTCCATATTGGATGAGTTGGGAGCTTTTGTGGAAGATTTCTGTGGTCCATTAGGGTCAGACACACTCTATCAACAGGAGTATTGGTAACATATGTTAGAAAGGTCTTATTTGATTTCTAAGAACATACTTGAATTCTTAATTTTGTGACAAGTGTCCTTGAAATTCTATGTAGTATATATTGAAGACAAAGACATTTTAATAGCAAATCTATTGTGCACAGTAAAGTTTAAATCTATCCTTCATTTTTCATGGCACTTCACTATGTAAGAGGTACAAAGAAAAAAGGAAACACATTCAGAGGATTTGACCTGATGCACGATATTAACAAAACAAAAGCAACTACTTTTATGTAAGAACTGTTAATGCTATTTATATTCCCAAATGAATTTGGAGGATATTTATAAAATAAAGAATTGCCTACCCTATTATCAGGAAAATTTCTTTGGACTGTGTGAATATATGTTGCTCCCATGGGTTAATAAATAATGGTGCGTCGGGCTATGGCAGGGCAGGATGGAACCAGGCAAGAAAACCAAGAGAGATAGAGGAAGAAGAAGAAGGGTGGAGTCAGGGAAGATGCTGCAAGCTGTCAGGGGGAGCAAGATGTAATAAAATACAGGTAAAGCCATGATGCACATAGACTAATAGAAATGGGTTAATTTAAGATATAATAGCTAGCTAGCAATAAGCCTGAGCCATATATCAAACAGTTTATAATTAATATAAACCTCTGTGTTTTTATTAGGGACCAAGTGACTGTAGGACACAGGAAAACTTCCATCTACACCAGACTTGAAAAATTGTTTTTAAAAGTTAGTGTCCTGAGTAAGAGGTTTTTTTTTTTTGATATTTTTATTATTAGGAAATTTTATATTCATGTTACATAATAACCACAGATTCCCCTGTCCTCCCTCCTTGCACCCCCAGCTTTCCTCCCCAACCCACCCCCCATTCCCATCTCCTCCAAGGCAAGGTCTCCCATGGGGACTCAGCAGAGCCTGGTACATTTGGTTGAGGCAGGCCCAAGCCCTCCCTCATGCACCAAGGCTGCTCAGGGTGTCCCACCACAAGAACTGGACTCCAAAAAACACACTCACACACCAGGCACAGATCTCAATTCCACTGCCTGGGGGTCCACTAAGCAGTTCAAGGCAAACAACTGTCTCACCTATCCAGAGGGCCTAGTCCAGTCCCATGGGGGCTCGACAGCTATTGGTGCATACTTCATGAATTTCCACTAGTTTGGCTGGCTCTCTCTGTACATTTTCCCATCGTGATCTCAATGTCCCTTGCTCATAGAATCCCTTCTCTCTCTGATCAGTTGAACTACTGGAGCTTGGTCTGGTGCTTGGCCATGGATCTCTGCATCTGCTTCCATCAGTTACTGGATGAAGGCTCTATGATGACAGTTACGGTATTCACTAATCTGATTACCAGAGTAGGCCAGATCAGGCACACTCTCAACTATTGCTAGTAGTCTAAGGTGGGGTCATCCTTGTGGATTCCTGGGAACTTCCCTAGCACTCTGTTTCTCCCTGTTCCCATGATGTCTTCATTTATCATGGTATCTCTTTCCTTGCTATCCCACTCTGTCCCTGCTCCAGCTCAAACCTCCCATCGCCTTATGTTCTCATCCCCCATTCCTTGCCCTCCATTACTCCCCCTCACCCTCAATTTGCTCATGTTGATCTCATCTATTTCTCCTTCACTGTTTGATCTATGAGTCCCTCTTAGGGTCTTCCTTGTTAGCCAGCTTCTCTGGAGTTGTGGGTTGTAGTCTGGTTATTCTTTGCTTTACATCTAGTATCCGTTTATGAGTGAGTACATACCATATTTTTCCTCTTGAGTCTGGGTTTTCATCCATTTGCCTGAAAATTTCATAATATCATTGTTTTTTACTGCTGACTAGTACTCCATTGTGTGTATGTACCACATTTTCTTTATCCATTCTTCATCTGAGGGGCATTTAGATTGTTTCCAGTTTCTGGCTATTATGAATAATGATGCTATGAACATAGTTGAGCTTGTGTCCTTATGGTATGATTGAGCATTCCTTGGGTATATGCCCAGAGAGTGGTATAGCTGGGTATTGAAGAAGACTGACTCCCAATTTTCTGAGAAACCACCATACTGATTTCCAAAGTGGCTGTATCAGTTTGCACTCCCACCAACAGTGGAGGAGTGTTCCCCTTCCTCCACATTTTCTCTAACAAAGCTGTCTTCAGTGTTTTTGTTTGTTTGGTTGGTTTGTTTTGTTTTTTGTTTTTTTTTTTTGGTTTTTCGAGACAAGGTTTCTCTGTGTAGCTTTGTGCCTTTCCTGGGACTCACTTGGTAGTCCAGGCTGGCCTCAAACTCACAGAGATCTGCCTGGCTCTGCCTTCCGAGTGCTGGGATTAAAGGCGTGCACCACCACCGCCCACCATCTTCAGTGTTTTTGATCATAGCCATTCTGACTGGTATAAGATGGTATCTCAGAGTCATTTTGATTTGCATTTTCCTGATGGCTAAGGAAGTTGAGCAATCCCTTAAATGTCTTTTGGCCATTTGAGATTCTTCTGTTGAGAATTCTCTGTTTAGCCCTGTAGCCCATTTAATTGGATTGTTTGGAATTTTGATGTCCAGTTTATGGAATTCTTTTATATATTTTGGAGATCAGCCCTCTGTCAGATGTCAGGTGGGTTGGTAAAGATCTTTTCCCATTCTGTAGTCTGTTGTTTTGTCCTATTGACTGTGTCCTTTGCCCTACAAAAGCTTCTCAGTTTCAGGAAGTCCCATTTATTAATCCTTTCTCTCAGTGTCTGTGCTACTGGTGTTATATTTAGGAAGCGGTCTCCTGTGCCAATGCATTCTAGGCTACTTCCTACTTTCTCTTCACATGTTCAGTGTAACTGGATTTATGTTGAGGTCTTGGATCCACTTGGATTTGAGTTCAGTGCATGGCGACAGATAGGGATCTATATGCAGTCTTCTGCATGTTGACATCCAGTTAACATGTAGTTGACATCCAGTTAACAGTTTTTAAAAGTTAGTATCATGAGTGAAAGATTTTTTAAAAGGTACTTTAAAAACTAATGCTAATTTCTGTGCCCTTCAATACATGGGTTGGATATGTAAGCTATTGATAAGATACCTTAAGTAACATAATGAATAGGTTAGTCTACATATTTAGAGAAGCCTGAAAATTATGTAAGTCATGCTATAAGAAATAAAAATAAAACTGCTAATGTTTATTTGTCTAAATGTTCCCAAATTTCAAAATCCCTCCACTGTGGTAAAACTATATAAACTAATTTTTCTGTGATTACTTATTTCTTACCACATTTTTGGCTTTCAGAACCATAAAATAATTATTATGTTTTGGTACTTTTCACCATCAATATAGTAATATTGTCATAATTTTATAAAAAAAATTCTAGCCAATTTTTCATCTAAAGTGATGACATTTTGACAACTGCTATATTATACCATTTCAAACTCCACAAAGAAGAAATTCAGCACAAGAATTTACCTCAAGAAGGCATTGATTACCTGAGTTTTCAAATTAGCTGTGTCCTCCATTCCTGTACACACGGAAATCAGTGACTCAGATTCAAAATGATGTCTTTGAAGCAAAACACACAACAACAAATAAGTGAGTAGTGGACAAAAGCATTTGTCTTGAATGTTTAGTTATTTGAATAGCAAATGGTGTTTCTGTTGTTATAAGACATCTGTTTTATAAAATTTGTTCAGCTGTTAATTTCTGTCTCCACTTCTCCTAATCTCTGCATTTGTCAAGAAAGAGTTCCACATAGTTCCACATCAAATAGTGTCAGTCAATATATTTGTGGAACCTGAAAATCATTTGTTTTGAAAACTGTCCTGATGATTGCACGCAAATTACAATTAATTGCTCACATACCCTTTAATCATTAATTTAAATAAAGGTAATAGCCCCAAATAAAGCAAAACAATAGTGTCCTCATTCTACTCTATTAATAAAGCACAAAACTATATAACTACTAAATGGCAACCTTCATTCTTGAGCATGGAAAATACCCATTGAAAGGAAACCATCACATCCATTCATTGTAAAACAGCTAATAAAGTCATGAAAAAGATGTGAAATCCTTGAACATTAAAGTTATAAGTGAACAAACAAATGTGCACATTGAGGTTTGAAATCCTCTTATCATGGGTGTTCAAACATTAAAATGTAATAATTCAGTTATTACACTGGTGGAGGCTGATTCAAAAACTACCAAGCACTTAAAAACCTTCATATGTGCTCGGTTGATGGCAGAGACTTCTGGAAAAGCAGATCCCTGGGACTTTTGCCTCTGTTTCCCTCTATGTTCTCTAGATGTCTTCCTTATATAGGACACCACTCCTCGTTCCCTCTTTTGCAGTCTTCAGTGATGCTCTCTGGCCTTTCAATATTCATCCCAGGAAGGTGCAGATGCCTGAAAGTACAGGCTCAAAGAACCTGAAAGACAGCTAGTTCCCTGGTTCAGGCAAATAAGCTAAATGGAGGGTCAGCAACACACATCCCAAGCCTAGATATGTTACAAAATTCTATGATTATTTTCTGCAATTCCAATCTGAAAAGGACAGGAATTTGGCAAAGGTAACAGGAAAAGAAGCAGTGGCAGAGGATCACAGATATTTTTCATTTCAGCCCTTGGTTCTGAACATTCTCTAGCCCACCCTCTGTGATACCACATTCCTATTTTCTATAAAGACTTCAGGTTGCTCAAGTAAGTTTCAACAGAAGAATCTATTTGTCATTTCTATCAATTAAGCACAAAAGGTAATATAGTTTCCAAATTACATTCAACCCTATCCATTCCCAGATGATTTTCACCATCCTGTGTCTATGTAAATAACTTTATTGTCTTTCAAAAACTAATTACGAGGCCAAACTCTTAGTCCTATTGGCCTCCATGATTTTCCTTTCGAAATTGCCCTTCCCCTGTTAAAGTCATTCAAATCATCCACCATTAGGCTACTTTTAATGCTATTCTTGGAACACCTGACTCATTCCCATATTTTCCTACAGAAATTCTCAATCAAATACTGGTCAGTAAGGACTGGTCTTTTAGTGAAGGAATGCATGGGAATCTAAATTGGGCCATTTGTATTTCCACCTCCATAGAATACTGTGTTTTAATTTTGGCTTCTCCCTCAGAGCAACTGTTTATGTATAATGTTGGATCTAGCATTCTGTGCTCAGGATATTTTTATTAGTTTTCAAAATTCCTTAAAAACTACAAATTTTTCAGATATGAGATTTTCTAATAAAACAAGAAGCAGTACCTGGCAGTCAAAAATTCTAAACTATAGGTCAAGAAACACGAGGAAAAATAAATGTACAGTAAAAAATTTCAAAATGCTTAGTGTCATGGGGAAACAAAGACTTGATAAAACAAGAAAAAAAAACCTTCCTGTACCCAGGCAGTCCAGTAGTTTGAAGAGAAAACAAAACTGAGTATAAGTTCATAATGTCCCTTATATAGATGCTCAATTGTATCAACATAACATGGTATATGTGCACATGGACTACCATTCCAATAATGTAATTCCAAGCCTTCTGTCATCTTGCTCATTTCAAACCTATGGCACTACAGACACAATTAAGAGAGGTTCCCCCTCCAATCTTGATAGCAATGTAGTGTCTAAGAACAACTTTCAAAAAGAAAAACTATGGAATTATAGACAGGTTTCTCAGGAAAACTCTAATCCAGAGTTGACACATAAGGAAAACTGGTTTTCTACATGAGATCATCTCAATGCAGTCACAGGAACAAGAGAATGCACAGGCTGACAGTTCAGTCAAGAGCTGGCAACTTGTTACCTATGGGATCATAGAATTAATCAAACTCTCTGGATGACGTTTACTAAAGTAGTAAGACACTTAGTCACAAGGATATAAAAGCTTTAAAATGTATGATTATATTAATGCATCATGGACACTAAATAAATCAGATGGAATCAGTGAAGAACACAATATTCAATAAACATTAGTTCTTTTTTCTGCTTCTAATTATAAGTTAACATTCATATTCAAAGACCTTAAAATCTTACCCTGATGAAAAGACATCTTCAGGCTGATTTCCTATAACTGAATGAAAAGTAGACATATTTCAGTCGATTATATTAGTCTATAAAATATCATAGGGTAAATCTTCTAGAGTAAAAAATCTTCTAGGGTAAATAATAACTATGGTACTGGAATATAACAAATGCATCAGGAAATCTTCACCTCGTTTGGATTTATTGAATAAAAGAATGAAAGAAATTATCAGCATTTGATACCTCAAAGTAGGTGACCATGTATACTGACAACAATTCCAACTAGTGGCAAATAGTGTCATTGCCAGAATCATTGCCTATCATAAATAAATAGCAAAGAGAGTAGTTTTCTGGAAGAACGGTACCAGGATCAATTTGAAGACAGCATAAATATTTTTTTGTTAATACACAACAAATATTCCCTAGATACACAGCTGCAATCCTTCAGGTAGGGATGAAACAACCTATCAGAGAGAACCTGAGGCAATGATCATTGTACTTATCAATCTCCCCTAAAATTATGGAAACCTATCTGGACAAGGTTTCTCATAAAGACTTGCAAGGTATCAGAAAAGAGAGGTAAGGTGAAATCAATGCTGCCTACCCTCCCGATCTCCTCTGTGGTTAGGTTCTAATGAGCTCTTTTAGATATGGTGTAGTTCTCATACTTACCTATGATGCAATAAGGTAGAAACTCAATTGCTCTTGTCACCTTTGGACATAACTACTGGTAAGATCCCCTCCTTAAGAATATATCTATTCTGCACATGGCTAAAATACAGAAGATTAAAAGTATGTACTAGGAAGGCTAGGTCAGAGAAAGTTGCTTTGGAGGTTTGTTTATTATAAAACTATCAATCCATATGTAGGTATCTACATATATATCACTTAATAACTCACTTAAGGTCTTTCTACTGGGATAGAAACCTAGTTCCCTATGGTGGTATTTTATTTGTGCTGAAATGCAATTTTATTTGTATGTTAATAAAGATGCCTGGAGATCAGAAGTAAAACCGAGCCATTAAGCAGAAGTCAGGTGGTGGTGGCACATACCCTTAATCCAATCCCATGGCAGGCAGAGTCTCTGTGTGGTCAAGGACACAGCCAAGGAGTGGTGACCTGAACCTTTAATCCCAGTACCAACCATAGAGACCTGGAGGTCTGTATAGACAGGCAGTGACAGGGAAGTCATGTGGTTGGGTTTAGAGCCAATGAGAAGGCAGAACAGAAAGGCAATAAAAAGACAAGTCACACAGGAAGAAGGTCTCTCTCTCTAGAGAAGAGACAGCAGCCAGGTACTAAGATAAGGCTGTCTTGGCTCTTCACTAGTGCTCTGATCTCTTGGACTTTTAACTCTGTATTTGGCTCTGTGTTTCTTATTTACTAAGACCATTTAGAATTTTGTCTACAGTTCTCCTTTTATATAAAATAAGAAAGACCACACATGGTGAGATCCTATTGACATTACCCTTGAGAAAGTATCTTCCCATGGAAAATGAAGACTAGAAATGTGCCCAGGTGGCAGAGCACCTGTCTTGCAAAAATAGGGTAAAAGTTAAAATGGGGTTGTGGATGGATAGTCAAGTATTCTCTGGTGTATGAGTGGCTTCATATTTACTGATAAACACTATAGATATTAACCACACACAATCAAAACAGAATTTAAATCTGGAATTAGTAGACTAGTTTCTTCTTTTTTTCCCCAAAGAAGAGGTTCATGATTTGCTTCATCTGTAGTATTCACATTCTAAAGTTTACTGCATATGGGAAAAAATCATGTGAAAGACTTGACTACAGTTTGGAAAAGTATGACCTCTGGAGATTGCCTTTTGGCAGTCAAGGGTCAGTTTGGCAACACAAAGCAGGAAGACAAAAATAAACAAAAATAAAAATAAAAATAGGGTCATTGGAGTAGCAAATACATAGAGTACCTCCTTCTTAAAGTATGAAACCTTGAGTTCAACACCTCACAGATAAGAATATTAATTTCTAATTATACATTTAGGAACCAGACCGTTGCCATACAGTAGAGCCAGAAGTAATAACCATGTATATAAACATTTCAGTAACACTATATGATGTATTTGTTTAAATGAAAGAATTTGAATACAAAATTACCATTCTTTTAGGTTTTGTGCCACCTTTATTGAATAAGTCTCTTTTTTTCTGTCACCCCCCAAAAAACTGCCCTCAGTAAACTCACACCTGCTCCAGATCCAAGCTGACAACCCTCTTTGTTTGTGAGCCACCATTGTTGGGCAATTCTCTTTTTCCATTTCCCATCCTATTATCTCCTACTACTATCTCCAAACCCACATGCCTTGCTTGAGAAATGCAGCAGGCATGGCCACCATGTTTCCTAGCTACCTTTGCTAGCTAGGTGGCTATTTCATTTTCTCTGGAAGCCAACAATCCTATTCCAGACCCAAAGCTGTGAACCCTCTGTTGCAGGAATCCTAAATGTTATTTTAATTAAAAAAAAATGGAGCCAGATATTGGGGAAAATGCTGAAAGATCAGAGAAACAAAGAAACAAGTCATAGCCAAGTCTAACCTCGCCAACTCCAGGAATCCTCTGACTGAATGCCTCTGAGTCCTCAGCTGAAAGCTCTCCAGCTGAAAAGCCTCTAGACAAAAGGTGTTCCAGCCAAAAAGCCTTTAGTTCCTGTCTCCTCATGCCTTATATACCTTTCTCCACCCAGCCATCACTTCCTTCCTAGTGTTGGGATTAAAGGCATGTGACTTCCCAGTAATGGGATTAAGGGTTGGTGCCACCACTGCTTGGCTCTGTTTCTCTCCTAGACTGATTAAATCTCATGTAGTCCAAGGTGGATATAACTCACAGAGATCCAGATGGATCTCTGCCTCCTGAGTGCTAGGATTAAAGACGTGTGGCACCACTGCCTGACCTCTATATTTAATCTAGTGGCTTGTTCTGTCCTCTTATCTTCAAGCAAATTTTATTAGAGTACACAATATATCACAACCTTTTCTGGGTAAGTCACTTCTTCCCTGTTCTGCCCCCACATTTTTTGTTTGTGGCTGTCACCATACACAGAAGACTAGGTCCAGATCAATGGCTGCAATAGATATAATACTGAAAATTTCAGCATCCCAATTAGAAAGTTCAGAGAAAAACCTTACCAATATAACAAATCAAACAAAAGATAGAATATGAGAATGTAAAGAAAAAGTAGAAAATCTATAATTAATTAGCAAGTAATATAAAAAAAAAAGAAAAAAAGCCATGCTAGAAGACCAGGCAAGAAATTTGAGATACTATCAAAGGCTCAAATCTTTGAATTCTATTGGCATACATGAGGAAACAGTATTCTCAATCAATAGCATAGACAAGATTAATAGAAAGATCACAGAGGAATTCTTCATCCAAGTAAGGAAATATATACACACACTGATACAAGAATCAAACAAAACCCAACCAGACAAGATCAGAAAAAGAAAACTCCAAAGCATATGATAGTAACACCACCAAATATACAAGACTAGGAAAAATATTGAAAGCTTAAGAAAAGAAAGTATACAAGTCATTTGGAAATGAACATGCCCAGGGCAACAGCTGAATTATTAAATAAAACTCTGAAAAGCAGAAGAGCCTGAAGCAATGAACTTCAAATACTACAAGGCCATGCATGTCAACCAGGACTCATGTGCCCAGTGAATCTGTCTGCCATAGCTGAAGAGGAAACACTTCCATGATACAAGCAGCCTGAAACAGTCATAGCAAATAATAAATTCTAAACAGACTACTAAATGTAATACTTCTAACTGAAGAGAGGAGTAAGTACGAGAGGAGACTTTTAGAAAAAAAACAAGCAAAGCTATAATTTAAGGAAATACAAAGGGCATCTAACAACACAAAACAACAGGAAAATAATACACTGCAATCTAGGTACAACTTTCAATAACGAATCCAGATATCAATGGCCTCAACACTCCAGTCAAAAGACAAAGGCTACCTAGACAAATTAAGAAACAAAATCCAACTATCTATTGTCTATGAAAAGTCCCATCTTAGTTTAAAAGTCAAGCACCCTCTTACAATGAATGGATGCAAAATGTATTCTCAAAATGTATTCTAAGCAAACACTGTCAGGAAGCAAGCATGTGTCGGCATACCTGAAAAATCATTTTCAAACTAAAATGAAGCAGAAGAGACAAAGATGTGCACTTCATACTAATTAAAGTGTCAACAAATACAAAATAGAATACTTACACACACACACATACACACATACACACACACACACACACACACACACACACACACACACACATATATATATATATGCAGGTGCACCCAACTTCACAAGAAACCTAATGGAACAAAAGGCACAGATCAACACAGACGCAATAACATTATGTGATTGCAAACACCGATTTTTCCAATTGATTGGTCATCCAGCCCAAATACATACAATCTCAGAATTAAATGACTTCTTCCTTCAATTGACCTAACCAATAATTAAATATTCCACCTCAACACCAAAGAATATATATTCCACTCAGCAGCACAAAGAGGCTCCTCTTAAATAGAGCATATGCCTAGAGACAAAGGAAACTTTAAGAAATACGGAAAATTGAAATAATGCCATGTACAGTATGCAACCCTTGAGTCATAAAAGTTAAAATTGACAGCAAAATAAACTCCAGTATGCATATAAACAAATAAATGACCTAATGATCCAAGTCAAGAATTTGAAGAAAAACAAACAAGAACAAACCAAACCCCCAAACAGTAGATAGTAAGAAATAATAAAAAGTAAATGAATTAAATAGAAAAAAGAAAACTGTACAAAGAACTAATGAATCTAATAGCTATTTTTCTGAGAAGATAAAGATGACCCACTGACACCTTCATCAAGATTCTCTTGAGTCCCACACCAGAATGTAGACATGAAGCAGAGATCAGCAGAGTCTAGGGATCCCAGTCTCAGTTGATAAATCAACATTACAACTCCAGCATCTATAGCTCAGGGAACATCACAGAACAGGCAGAGGGAAAGACTGCAAACATCAGGAAGTCTACTGTGAAACAGTCTCTCATGGAAATGGCTACATTAACAAGATCTGAACAGAGACAATATCAATAGACATGCTAAGGAAGAAGTAGGGAGGAATCTCCGAGGGCCATGCTCCTGGACAAGAAACTGCAGGAAACTAATGACTGCTGAGATAGGGATAGTGAGTCTCTCTCAGACAGGAACCCCTAATTGCTTGACTGATGAAATTGTAGTCAGCACTGAAACCATGTAACTACAAACAAGAAAACTGAACTCAGTAGGTTGTAGTTACACATTTGTGTCTCTGTGTGTGAATGAGTGCATTGAAGAGTAATTATAAGGGAAGAAGAGACTATCAATTTGAGACCTGCGGGGACATGGAAGAAGCGGGAGTGTGGGGAGAGTGCTGGAGGGAAGAAAGGGAAGTGGGAAAGTGATCTAACTGTACTTTAGTTAAAATCTATAGAAAAGAAAACATTCCTTTAATAACATACACAGGAAAGGAAATCATAAAAGGATTGAATATTGTGTCTTGTTTAGCCATACAAATCATGTTTTCTATGATATGTATAACAAAGTAATTGTGTTCACTTACTGCAATGCATTCATTTTTACTGTGAGAAAATAATGTGTTTTTTTTTATAATGTGTGTGGGTAGCTAAGAAAACAACTTAGAAGTTAACAGCATGCTTTGCTCTTCAAGAGGACCTGTGTTCTGCTCTCAGAACCTATGTGGTATTTTACAATCACCTGTAACTCCAGTTCCAAAGAATACAACACCATCTTCTCTCTCCCACAAGCACCAGACATGAACATGGTGCACATGCCTGGTGTACATGCAGGCAAAAGCACTCACACATGAAATAAAATAAACAAATAAAATGAATTACAATACAGTGTAGTGGAACTATTAATGAAGTAGACACTATGTCAACATTTTTAGAAAAAAAAATGTATGAAGTACACTAAAATGTGCTGTGGGCTGGGGAGAGGCTGGCATCTCATCACAGTATGGTAATTTAAAAAATATTTTTACATGCAAGTATGTAATTCTGGTGCAAATCTGAGAAACTTTTTAACCAAGCAGTTTCATACAACTAATTTCTTAAACAATTCAGCCGCCAATAGGCACTTGGTTTTTAAAACTGCCTAGGAGGAGCTGGAGAGAGGAATGGAAAGGAGGAAAGGATATTAATTCTATCATAATTTAAATGCATTTTAAAAATAAAAACTGCTCTTTGTGAGTGAAGGGGAAGGGGAACACTCATCCACTCACCCAAAGGTAAGGGCATATAAACATATAACCACTATGGAAATCTGTTTGACCATTATTCAAGAAGCTGGTTATGGATCCACCTCAAGATCCAGCTACACCATTCTTGGGTATATACCCAGATAATATCTAATTACAGAGAATTGAAAAATTCTAAATGCAACATTTTTAATCTAAAGAAGGGCTACAGAGAAGGAAACTTCAAAAGACTTACGTGTGAAGGTATTTTGTTGTCTCCAGAGAAGTAAGTTGTGCTGAATAATCTCAATTTTTCTGCCAAGTATGGAAATGGTGGTAAACAACGTTATTATTTTAATATGGATGGAAAACCATTTATCAATATATTAAATATTTAAGATATTTCAAAGACAATATAAGATTCCATCAAGTCATCTGGACATACCCTTCAAATTTATTAGTTCTAAAAGATTTTACAAAGTGTCTCATTTTAGAAGGAAAGAACAGTGTGAGATGGTGTAGATTTACTATGGTTCAAATCATCTGGATTATCTTGACAGGATGGAAAATGCCCTAATATAGGAAGGAGTCCTAAGTATTCTTGCTCTGGGAAAGTGTTTCCTTAGGCTCCAACTTAAGTTTCCAAAACTCAGGATTTCCCTACTTTAGTTTAAAAGTTTGCTATGAAAATTTCACCACCTAAAAACAGGCACAGAAATAGCAAAGCAGTATCTAACTTGCTTCTCAGTCTTGATCTGATTAGAACCCTAAATGAAAGCACTCTGTAATTCATGAATGGACCTATTATCAAATGCTACAGAATTCAGAATTTGATATTACTGAAATAAAGAGTAAGCCCATGGTGAGAACACTAATGAATTCCAAGACATAGGTTGCTCTATTGCTGGTCTTCCTTTAGCCAAGAAGGAAACAATGATCTGAGTTTTGTCATAATGATCCTGAATCGCCATGCTTACCATCAACCTACATGGAAGACAAAAATCATTTTTTATACATGTTATAAGTATACTCATGGGCTGTGATGGGGCTTAAATACTGAATACAGTTAATATAATTTAGATTCACAGAATTGTATTCCGTGTCTTCCTTCTGAGGCAGAGTTGTGAAATATCCTGAAATCTTGAGGTAAAGATTCAAGTATCTTGAAAAATGTTCCTTTTCACAGAAAAAGCACTTTCTGTCATCTTCCCTGGGAAAGGCGCTAGAGGTCTGTCACAAACACAGATTGTGCTACAGAGGATGATACAAAGGAACCCTTGCCTACAGATTACTATGAAAGAAAGCAAGCTCTGGCCTCTTTCTGCAAGTGCTTGGATTCATGGGATAATTTAGTATATCTGCAAACCCATTTGATGGCTGAAAAGAGAGACTCCTCCAAAGTATCGTGCCATGATGGTCTTCTAGGATACTGGAGTGCTTTGAATAAGTGATAAGGTTCAGATGCCTAGCAACAGCTTTGGAGAAATCTTAAGAGTTTTAGCTGCCAGAGAACACTGTTATATTAGGAGAAAATTTGAATTTTCAAGCACATAGTTGAATTTTCAACTACCCTTTCCTCATGGCTCCATAACTATTATGATAAAGATACAGATCAGTAGGTACAACCTGATAATCAAGTTTATTTAACACTGGACTAAAAGACAGGTGTAATCACATTAAATCCCCATGAATAAATGCTTCCTAAGTTTTCCTCATGTATGCCATATCTATCTGATATATGTAGGAATTTTTACTTTCTTGGACTGAGGGAGCATGTTAGATTGTTGAGCATTCAGGTAATAAGTTCGATGAAATATTTGGAAGATAAGTGTGAAGATTTTCTATCAAACTACAAATGTTTAGATTCAAAGAAGTAACTCAAAAACTAAAATTCTGTGCCATGCATTGCTTTATTTTTGGAACGACCAGAGCATGCTGGGATCTTGAAAGATAAAGATATTAAGGCTTCCAAAAGAGAGTTTAGCCATGAAGTTGAGTGGTAAAATAAACGCCTCATACATTCAAGCCCCTGAGTGTGATTCTCAGCATCATCATAGATCAGTCTTGAGATTAAGACTCTTGCACACCCGTTGCTATTCTGACCAATCTATCCCTTTGCTTGTCTCATGGCAAGTGGAGTTGACTAAAATGCTTCCATTCCAAAAGCATTTAAATAATGAAGTCACGCTTGGTTAAAATACAACATTGGTAAATATTTCATGTCTAAATTTAGTTTCAATTAGCGTTTTAACTTCTGGACTTACGTTTTGCGTTTCCCCATAATGGCATAATAAAGAGCACTCCATCCAAATGTGTCCTTTAACTGGTGATCAACACCTTTCTTCAGTAAAATTTCAACCATAATTTCACAATCCCATCTAACAGCATACATGAGTGTTGTTCTAGAATGACAGAGGCAATTCAATTACTTAAATGGTGAACTGTATACATTTTACCATCTAAGTATAAGGCCTTTGTGTGTAGAATGGACCATTAACTAAGTAGCCTTAAGCATCCTGAAAGCAGAGTTCAGATTCCTAAATTATGTCCAAGGCTAAAACTAGAAAACAAGCAGAAAACTTCTTAGCCCACTATGATACTTTATAGAGTAGAATTTGTATTTTAAATTGTTTATGGTGAATAACTGTTTGGAGAAAATTGACCAGAAGTACAGAAAGCTTTATATGAAAAAGAACACCATTTCCTTCCTATTCTATTAAAATACAATTCACTGTTAAATATGGAATCGCAATTTGCGTAAAATGATAGTAATAATGTTATCAAATAATTTTAATGTTAAAAATGAATGTTTTCAATTCCTGATACTAATATCATGCCATATATGTAAGTTTACAACTACCATTCATGTATCATCCTTCTCTGCACACCACCAAAAGTATTTGAAGATTAAAGGGTGTTCACAAGGTTGTGTGATTGCAAACTTGAAAACACTGGAACTGACACTGTAAATGTACAATCTAATATAAATGCTATCAACTCATAGAAGATCATATGGCAGTCAAAATAAAAATCAAAATAAAAACCTCTCATTATGAAAGGGAATATGAACCTGACTATCGTTCTTTGGCATAACCATTTCATGTAATAGATATTTTTAGATATGTAACTGATGTTTTATTGACTTTTTCTAATCTAGTCCCATAACACATTTGAAATGAATGATTTTTACTATTCTAGACTATTTTCAACACAAGTAGTGTTTTAAAAATGCAAAGTGTAGTACCTTAGATATTGATCAGATACGTGAAGATTCGCACCGTGTGTGATTAGGTATGCTGCCATGCGGGGTTTCCTTTCTCGGAGTGCTAGCAGCAGAGGGGTCAACCCATCCTGTAATGATATCAATTAATCATTCACAATACCGCATATTTCACAACTGAACTGAAAATCATATATGTAGCCCTGTGATCGTAATGTTTACCATAGACTTGACCGCAGTAGTCTTTTCCTTATTAGCCTAATGCACCTGCTAACGATCCTCAAGATTGCAATGTTCTAACCATGGCTACGGTTGTCACAAAGTCCTCTAGTCCATTACAGAACTCATGTGACACCCATGGACCTGTGGTTCCTGTCACAGAAGTTGTCATGGTACTTTGAAGCCATGGCACTCTCCCCTCAGAGTTTATCTGAAGAGACACACAGTGACACACAGTGGCAAAGGTGTTAGATCCTAAGTTGCATGGATGAGCAAAATTGTCTTTTCCATGTCAGAAATTCTCCTGTATTTCAAAAGACAGTTATGTGGCAGATGTAGCATTTCCCAACAGAAAAATTCAATTAAGGACGATGACAAAACTATGGAATTGTCCAGTATTTAAAACCTGATTTCTGAAGTACTGTTTGGCAAATCTTCTGTGGGGCAAATATCAGTCAGCAACAGCAGAAGTTGTTTCACAGGCACAATTCTCAGAGTCTGCCTCTTGCTCAGAACAGGTCACCAAAGAAATGACCTCAAAATGAGTAAGATCTCAAAGAATCTTTTTTTTTTTTTTTTTTTCTCACAAAGATCCGCCTGTCTCTGCCTCCCAGTGCTGGAATTAAAGGCGTGTGCCACCACCGCCCAACTCAAAGAATCTTTGATTGCTTACCTTGAAATGTATTCTGTCCTGTTACAAGTTGAAAACGGTCTTAGTGTTTAGAAAATCCAGTACATTTTTAAAATGTTTTTTATTTATATTATCTTTAGACAATTTCCTACACGAGATCTGTATTTACATAGTTTCTACACCCTCACTCCTCCAACTCCCCCTAACTCCCTCTGAAATTCAGGACCTGTTTTTTATTACTGTCACACACATGTGTATTATGTACAACCTACTGGTTCCATGTAATGTGAGCAGACTCTCTTTTTTATGTCTCTGCCTCTCCTTTTCTCTTTCCCTCCCCCTCTGTCTCTCTCTTCCTGTATGTGTGTTGGTTTGTGTGTGTGTGTGTGTGTGTGTGTGTGTGTGTGTCCATGTGTAAGTGTGTGTGTTTAAGCATGGCCACTGTGGTTGGATAAACTATTGAGGAGTTTAGAGTGTCTCCCTGGAGAAAATTGAATTCTACTCTCAGCAGTTATGGATAATGGGCAACTCTTGATTTACGAGTGTAGTTTTGAAGTTTCCCCTATCAAGTGTTTGCAGGTCAACTGGTGTTTTCCTTGTGCACGTCTTCTTTAGGCAACCATATTATTGAGATTTCGTAGATGAATTATCCCTTTTGTATCTAGAAGACACTTTTCTGCAACAGTCATCCTGGTCACTGGAACTCAGAGTTTTTTTTTTTTTGTTTGTTTGTTTTTTCAGAACTTTCTTTCTCAGGGTCACCCGAAACTTAAGTGTGGGTGTTGTATTGTAGATGTAGGATTGTGGTAGGCACCCATGGTCCTTTGGTCTTTGCATTTTCACTAGTTGTGGATCTCTGTTATACTCTGTATTTGCTGCATTTTAATCATCATTGCATCTAAGTCCAATTTACTGAGTGACTGTACTGTACTATAGCTAGTGCATACAGATCTGTGTAATGGAAGTTTTAGAGATGGGCAAGGCATTGCTTTCTTTCTGGTTTATATTTTCCTTAGAAAACAACCTAAGCAGGAATCAAAATAGAGCAATAATTTAAAAGTATTTTAAACATTAGAATTCAGAAATGAAGACACAACCGTAATCCCATCAATAGAGTGCAGGGTATTATTGCAGGAAGATCGTGACTTCTAGGAGAGTCTGGGCTACGTAGTGAAACCCTATCTAAAAAATTAATATTGGAAGTCTATGGTGATTTTAGGATCATCAATATCAGTGAGATTAAAACGATGTATTGTAATTTACATGAAGTTATGCAACAAGGGGTGAAAAAGCCTTGCCCAACTGCACAGCTAACAAAATACACAGTGCCAGGCAGGTAAAAATTCCCTAGACTTTTTGGTTGTTCCAGACATTTCCCAAACAATATGAGCTACTGCCAGTGCTCTTGGTTGCCTCCAGTCACTTAAGTGTAAGATCTTGCTACAAAAGACACCAAATCCTTTGGAGAAAAGACTAGCAGGAATAAAGCTGGAACTAACCCAGTGATTCCTACCCAAGTACTAGCTTCCTGTGGTGCTCTGCAAACTGCCAAGGGAAAAAAGGAATCTTCAGACATCCTAAATTTATATCAAACACTAAGAAATAAGGCTAGGAGACTGAAACACCTGTATCGGCAAAGCAGGTGAAATGGGGGAATACAGCTCTGGTTTGTTAGCAAATAAAACACACTTGGAGGTTGGATTGTGGAAGTACCTCCTGCAGGGAACCATTCCATCATAGGGGCTCAAAAGCAAAATGATTTGATTTGTTATAGTCAGGATGAAGCATAGTTTTAAAAATTCTCCTAGAGATTGAGCGTGCACTGCATTCCTGGAGAAAACGGAGGTTATGAATGGACTGCGCTGTTCCATAGCCCTTGGGATTGTTTACTAAAATTTTAACCTCTGCTGCATGCATACTAATGGATGTGTGGAAATCAAGTGCTTGTAGTGCAATGTACCGTGCTTCAGTTGCAAATATTCCGTCTGTGATAGCAGTTTGAAGGTGAAGTGTCACCCACAGCATGAAGTGATTTATATCCCAGCACAGCTTGTCAATATTTTGGGTAGGTGTTGAAGCTTTTGGAATTGGATACTTGACGGGTGTGATATTGGTATGTAGGCAGTTTTGGGGTACACCTATTCTGAGTTTTTCAAGAGGCCACTGATTCTGTTTCTGTGGAGATATGAGGAGGAAGGAAGGATTACAAGTTCCTGATACCACAGACAAAGCTATACCCAGCTGCCTATAGGAAGTTATCTTGATGGCTAACCAATGAATAGAACCCAGCCCCTGGTGGGTGGCACCACAGCCTTGTTTCAGAACGTGGCTGTGTAAGACTTTACAGAGATAGCTGCAGAGTAAGCAAACAGGCATCCTGGACTCATTCATTTCTCCCTCTCTTGAGGATAGATGATATGTCAACAGCTTTCTCAAGATCCTGATTCTGTGCTTTGCCCAGTAATACACAGTAACTTGGAAATGTAAGTCAAATAATCCTTTTAGTCCATTATCTATTTTTATAAATATTTTCCATGGCTCCATAAAAGTAAGCTAAATTCTCTAATACTGATTTCAATAAATTAACATTTACTTCTCCCCCTTTGGAAATAATTTTGAGAGCTATATTCAATGCAGTTTAATCGTATTCACCCCTTCCCTTTCACTACTTTCCAAATGCACCCCTCTTCTGTACCCACCCATCTTTCTAACCTTATTGATATAAACCTCCTCTCAAGTCTCTGGGGTCACTGTAGAAGATCAGGTTAAAGCTTGTAAGAGCCAGGTCCACTGGATGACCAAAAGCAAAGAGTGTCTCATGGGCACACCAGCGTAGATGTTCATATGACATCACAGTCACCGTGAAAACATTCAGAAGACCGTTGGATGCTCAAGTGACACAAAATGTCATTATGCAAGCAGGAATTTAGCATGAAGTTCTGCTCTGAGCTGAGAACTTCTTGACAGTTATAGCTGCTAGGACTGGATAGTCCTTTTCATTTAAAGGTGTGGCCTGGGTGGACTGAGCATGCTCCAGCGGATGGTCACATACCCAAGAGTATGTGGGTAGCACGAATTGGACTCAATGGGGGTAAAAAAAAAACTATAACAACATATCAATACTTAGATGGATACCGATCAAGTTATTTCAAAGTGCCAGTCAAGTAATACTTCAACTTCTAAACGTGAAAAAAATTGGACCAAGATATGACAACTGTTAAAGCATATAGTTTTCAAATACTTGGGAATTCAATTTAGAAAATCTTTACCTTTGTAGTATCTTCAATGTTTCCCCCAAATTCAAGAAGACTGCTGGCAATATCTGGCCTGTCTACATACACTGCATGGTGGATCGCTGCTTCTCCGTTGCAGTCTTTGATATTGGGATCTGCTCCATGATCAAGTAGGACAGACACGATCTCTGTCTCCCAGCTCTGTACAGCCTGTGGATATCGTTACCAGGAAAACACTGTCAATTTAAAGAACACACAAGAAACTTCCCCCAGCTTTCACCATGATTTATATTTAAGTGACTTTAATTTTACTTTCATTCTAAACACTTAGATCAACTTAATTACTGAAATTGAAATCTTTGAAATACCTTCATTAGTGGTGTGGACATTTGATTATCAAGGGCATTTATCTCACAGTCCTTAAATATCAGAAAACAAACCAGATCGATATGCCCATAGAAACACGCAAAGTGGAGCGCAGTTCTGTGGGAATGAGAGACATTTTGAAGGAAAACTGTAAGGCACTATTATCAACATACACAATCACTCTGGCATTTACAAATATTATATAGTATGTAAGTCCATAGACACATAAAAATATTTAACTTCATTCAAAATTTATTTTTATTTGCTCTTATAATTTACTGTATTTAAAAATTTATTGCAACTATCATTTATCCCAGTGTGAATAATACACACAGCTGTTGCAGCCTAGATAAGTGCTCTATTAGTGAACTACGTAGTAAAGAGCAGCCTATTTGAACAAAAAGAACATGACTATTGGGTGAACTCATTTTCAGTTTAAATCCTACTCTAGACACTACCATCAACCAACTACATCTCAGCCTTCCTGTGTTGTGAATTCTTGTCCAGAAAATGGGTGTTAAAAGGAATACTTCTATCAAATTAGGATGACTCAATTAGATTCTTTGCAACTATTAGAAAATATTCTTCAACAACAACTTAACAATCTTTTCGGTATTTAAGTTATGAATGTTAACACTATAATAAACATATTTCAAGTCAATGTTAGTTCCATTATCTCTATTTTGTAAATATATTAAGGAGTATAAATTTTAGAGTCTAAGAACATCTCTTCAAAACTTGAGACAAGTTCTACAATAAATTTATGCTTCTGCTGCCTCAGCCTGCAAAGAGCTGGGATTGTAGATATGACACACCACTGAGCTTGAGATTTGGTTTTTCACGCATTTTAACTCAGCTAAAATTGAAATGTCATTTACAATTCATAATGTACAACAGTGACTGCCAAAACTTAAAGGCAATTCTTAATACATAAGATAGCATGTCATTTTGCCATGCATGATGTCTCTACTAAGTGAAACGTGATATATAATGTGATATACATATACATACATATACACATATCCATATATATAAAACATTTCTAGACTTTTACTGGATTTTTTAAAGAAAGTTACGAAATGTACTATTGACAAAAACTGAAAATTATCAACAGCAAAATCTAAATGCACAGCAAACTTGGCTTTGATTTTTAAGGAACTTTAATTCAAAGGAAGTAAGTATGGAACTTCAAGTCAAATACATAAGAATGCCCATTTTTGATAATAGTTAAATTCATAACATACAGAGAAATTAGATGTATGCTATGCCTAACGTCAGTATCTAATATCAATTTCATGAGGGAGATTTAGTACACTGTGGGCCACCTCGAGTAAACCCAAAATTGGGAAAACAAGACAGTTTGTTGATTTGTAAATCATGAAATTCACAGCAAGTTCCATTCACCTCTATCAGAAGTAAGTAAAGATGTCAGAAGTAACTTTCAGAGAACTTGGAGCTTGTCAGCACATTGTGTTATTAAAATGGTGGCTGATCAAGGCCGCACTGAATAAACTTTCAGAAACAGATGACGTAATGAGTGAAGGAACTTAAAAGAAATTTACAGAGATGGGAGAGTGATATCCCCAGGAAACTAGTGAGAAACAACAAGAAAATGAAGGAGTAGCAGGAAGAGGAGCACACAACCATCTATCAAGTTTAGATTATTTCTGTTATTTTCAGTGAGGAATATGTTAGTACACACAGATAAAAGATCCATATTCAATGTTTTTGGGTGATTTTAGGTGAGAGGAAGACTATTGTGAGGAACACTACTCTTGATCTCTGTAGTTTCTACAGTTTACACAACATTGTGTTTATTAGGTACATTGAAATTAAATCCCATTACTTTATAGTTTGTTCAATTATTCTATTGTGTATTCGATGCTCCATAAGAAAATGCTCCATAGGGGAATTACGGGGTGACAGTAAACCTGCTGAGCTTTGGTCTTATGGTTCTCCTGCTCCAGAAGAAGATCTGGACACTGGACCTGTGTGATCACGGGTACCAAGGAGACTGTAGTCCAGAAAGCACAGCTGGTCTCTCCTCACTCCTGTTGCCCTCAACAGAGCTAGGAAAAGTAGGCTTCTCCCATCACCCGATTTCCTCAAGGCCCCTCATCCTTAGCTTCCAAGTGTTCTTACCGTTTCCCTTCATCCTCATCGTTCACATGAAATTGCTTCTTCCCGAGGAGACGCACCACCACTTTGAGCTTTCCCATGCATACTGCCTCATGAAATTCGTTTTCAGGGTCATAAGGCTGGCAGTACCTGTCTTCAGTTCCACAGTGAAAGCAGGACAAGGATCCCGTTGCCCTGCTTGGGCCGTCACAAAACCCCAAGGGGGTTTTCGGCTCCTTCTTAAAGCAGAAGAGCTTCCTCGGGGTGGACAACATAGCTGTCACCACCTTTCTATCAACTCAACACTAAGTAATTTTAGGAAATGATGAACTTTTAACCACTGACTGTCTAACAACCAGAGCCTAACTCTGCGACTCTCACAAGTGCGAGGCTATGGTTTGACCAGTAAAACTGAAGCATCCAGTTATAGAACAGTCGTTGCTAAGCAACACTGGTAAACAAAAGCAAGCTCCTCCTTCCTCAGGCATAACTGACAGTTTATGGAGCAAATAGTGCTCACTGTGCATGTGCAATGTAAATGGGGAGGTCTTCTGTGCTCGTTTGCACATATCCTCCACCTCTTCCTCAGGTTTGGTGGATCCCTTTCCTCCCCGCTGTAATCTTGCTTGGTGCTTCTTTTCTTTGGGACTGCAATTATTCACTATAAAATTTCTTCTTGGGTTTGTGGCTTGTTTTTATTTACATTTTTACTAAGAGGTCATGGATGGATTGCTTTCCTAAGGACATGGAATTTCTTGAAACTTCTCTCTGGTGTTTTTGGTTCTGTGTTTTTGGAATTTTCAGTGAGGTGAAAAGCTGTAAAATAACGATTTTTATGTGCTTGGGAGTGATGGTACACACCTTTAATCCCAGTCCTTGGCAGGAGACAGAGACAAATGTATTTCTGTGAGTTTAAGGTCAGCCTGGTCAAGTGAGCCAGAGCTGCATTGTGAGAACCTCCTCAAAAATGGCAAATTTTCTTTCTTTCTTTCTTTCTTTCTTTCTTTCTTTCTTTCTTTCTTTCTTTCTTTCTTTCTTTCTTTCTTTCATTAAGAGATTTTTCTATTCATTTTACATATCCAGCAGGGATTCCCCTGTCTATGGTGGTATTTTACTTGTACTGAAATATAATTTAAATTGTATGTTAATAAATAAAGTTGCCCGGGGGTCAGAGCTATTAGAGCATTATCAAGAGCATGGCGGTGGTGGTGCAAACCTTTAATCCCAGCACTTGGTAGCCAGAGCTAGGTAGATCTCTGTGTGTAAAAGGATACAGCCAGCATTGGAGACACACGCCTTTAATCTCAATCCCAACCATAGAAGACCTGGAAGTCTTTACAGACAGGCAGTGACGAGGCATGGTTTACAACCAATGAGAAGGCAGAACAGCTAGACTGTATAGAGACATACACACAGGAAGTAGGTCCCTTTTTCGGAGAGCTCTCTTGGCTGAAGAGGATCGCTGAAGCAGGAAGAGTGAGGCTCTTAGCTCTGACCTCTTGGCTTTCTTCTCTGAATCGGCTCTGTGTTTCTTATTTAATAAGACGGTTGGTTACATCTACACCTGTCCTCCTTCCTCCCACTCCCCGAGCCTTCCCTCACAACCCACTCTCCCATTCCCACCTCCTCCAAAGCAAAGTCTCCCCTGGGGAGTCAGTAGAACCTGGTATGTTCAGACGAGGCAGGTCCAAGCTCCTCTTCCCTGCTTAATGTCTTTACAATACAATGTGGAGAAGTTATTATCCAACCATGGCTGTTGTGGTTCTAAATGTCTTCTGTAGAACTGGTTCATAAATTTCCTTAGATATGAGGAAATTTCTGCTATTGTTTCACAGAACTTGATTTTTATGCTCTGATTATCTCCACTCTATCTGCAATGCCAGATATTTATATTTAGTCTCTGAGGTGTTTTTCCACATGAATGTCCCCCACAGGTTTAGATAATTGAACACTTGGCCCCAGATGGCGGTACTAATTGGGGAGGATGTGGAATATCTGGGAGATGGAGCCTTAATAGATGACATCTGTCCCTGGAGACAGGCCTTGAATAGTCTCTGCCCTTGTGTTTGCCCTCTGCTTCCTGAGTGTGGTTGAGATGGAACCTCTAAGCTTCCTTTTCCTGCCCCCATGTGGGCCATTTGTGCTAAGTCTCTCCACCATGATAGACTCTGATGCCTTTGGATCTGGAAGCCCAAATACACTCTTCATTCTGTAAGATGCTTCTGGTCATGGTGTTTTATCACAGAAACAGAAAATTAACAAGTACAATATCTGAATAGCAGCATCCCAGAGATCTTGAATGATGTGTCCATTACATTTAATTTATTAATGCCTTAATATAATCATATGCCCACCTTGATTCCCAGCCCCGATGTTCTTCTGCTTGATTCTCTCTATTGCTGATGCATTTTAAAGTTTCTATACTTGTTGTATAGAGATATCCATGTTATTGTTTTCCTTTTATCATGAAGAGACTCATTTGAAGCAGGAAACAGAGACACAGCAACATCGAAACTAATACACACTCTTTTGATGAGAAAACTGACCTGACACTTGTCTGATACAAACCCAATCAAAACTGGGCTGGACTAGGTTCACTAGCCATGGACATGGACATGGAGGGCTCAGAGTCACCATCCTGTGTAGAGATCTTCTGGAGGAATTTCCCTAGGACTCCTACTGTGAGAGAAAGAAAGGGCAAAAGGGAGTTTGTCACTGGAAAGAGATTTCACAGTCAGGCCAGTGATGACAGTCTCCTTGATCAGGATGGGTCACCTTAGCTATGCTCCTCTTCCCCTCTGTTTACTCTCAGACCTCACTGAACCTCTTTGTTCCTTCCCCCAAGGTGGCTACAAGGAACAAATCCCCCTTTTTCTGCTTTTCGTTATCAACTGTGTTTTTAATGGACTCATTGAGGACAGGTGACTTGTTGGGGCCAACTCCGACGGCCTGAACACAAAGCAGGAACATGATTCAGAAAATGTTTTTAAATTTTATATTTTAATTGCATGTTTTTAAACATCTCTCTGAGAATTTGTTAAAAATAATAAAAGAATAAAATTTCTATGAGAGAATCATACTAGTCACACAAAATTTGAAAATCCAGAATGTCAGCAGCTTTTAAGACACCGGGCAGTTTGGGGAGTCCACTCATCTTTGCCCAACATTATGTTCCATTTGTCGTACAAAAGACGCATTACTGCGAATCTGGAAATGTGCTTAAAGCAGATATTGTAATTCAAAACACTGAATTTTTTCAACATTAGAAACACAAGGAATACTCCAGCCCTGCTTCATGGGGTGTTAATTTAAGATATATGAACAGTTAATAAAAAGCCTGAGCCATTAGGCTGAACAGTTTAAATAACATAAGCATCTGTGTATTTATTTTATAAGTGGGCTGTTGGACTGCCGGGCTTGGTGGGACCCGGAGAGAAAACTCTCTAGCTACAACTCATATGTTCTGTTTATGGGTCAGCTTGACACTGTTGGGTTTTGCTTGCTTTTGCTTATGGCCTATTATTATTATTATTATTATTATTATTATTATTATTTTGAGAGCCAGTCATATTACATGGCTCAGGCTGTCCTCAGACCCACAGCAGCCCTCCTGCTTCATCCTCTGAGGTGCTGGGATTATAAATACAAGCCATGTGCCCAGATAAGTTTCTGGATGAGGTGGGGTGGGGGGTTGGGGGGGTGTGCCATCAGGAGCTCTCCTCACTGGTCTTGTAAGACATTTGCCTAAGGTATTACAGAATGATAGAGTTTCAAATCAGAAGGCAATGGAAGCCGTGTGTACCCTCATAGGAAATCAACCCCCCCTCCGCCACGTTTAAGTAATGTGCTTGAGATGACACAGGTTACAATCAATTAATTGTAGTGTCAGCATTAGAATCCAGGACAGGGTTTATCATCAGACTTTAAAGGATCCTCTCATTTCAGAAGCAAAATGTGCAACTTTACCCCTTGATTTTATTCCCAATTTTCAACTGGAATCTCTCTATCTGGTAAAGGCCAGGAAGCTATATGGATTGTTTTATGTAAAATATAAGCAATTAGTCACTTAAAATAGACAGAGTGGAATATACCTGAAATAAAGAAGTTGAATTTCATAGTCACACATCATACAAAGTTTGAGGCATTGATATGATTTTGTTAAACAAGAGCTTTCTATGACAAAGGTTAAAAAAGTCGCATTATTAGCGATTATAAATATAAAATGTATTAAAAGGTGCTCCCATTGTTTCTACCTGTAATAAAATCAAAATTATCTTCCTTGCTTTAGGAGTCACAGCAACCCACCTTGGAGTTCAGCTTCCGGCAGGCTGCCGATCCCATGGTTCCACAAGATGGCAGTGTCGTACACAAATGTGAGCCGGAGTTCCGACTTCAAGTCGAAATGCTGCCAGCCTCCCACCCCCACGGGGGAATGGAACACGTAGGAAACGTACAGAGGAACTCGAAGGGTCACGTAGGACTGCACGAGGTTTAGGACCTAAGACAATGAAATCATCCCCGTCAGTGTTAACCAAACCAGGCCAAGTCTGCAGAATTTCACAGCACTGTGTTTTCCTCACTTCACACACAATGTCACCACTGTCATCGGCACGGGGATGTTCACCATTTCCAGCAATACATAACGGCAACTTTATGAAGGCAGTCTCATGCACATAATTCACCCACTTAAGTGGATAAGTCAATAGTTTTTTGATGTATCCAAGGAACCATGCAACCACCACCACAATCAACTTTAGGAAGTGTTCATTGCATCCACAGGAATCTAGCACCCAGGAGAAGTCACCCTCCTCATGGTGTGGGTGACTGCTAATCCATGCCCTGTATTTGCCTCCTCTGAGCACATAGAAATGGATCTTGTCAGTTGCTCTTCTTTCGATGCGTTACTGCCTTTTATTAAGGGATAACAGCATAATATATAGATATATTCTTTTTTATTGACCCTCAGAGGAATGGTGTGAATTTGGAACTATTATGCAAAATGCATCTCTGAACTATTTTTTAATCATATAGAGGAAGTTAGGATGAACATAAAGATGTAAAAAATACACGTTTAGCAATGGCATGGTGCAGTTATGATATTTCAAAACAAATGAACTGTCTTTGAATTTTATATTTTCTTTCTTCTGGTATTCAACAGTGGGGTAAGGGAGGTCAAGAGAATAAATTAATACGTATCAAGAATCTACCAAATTTCAGACAATGTGTTGGTTACTAATGAAAGCTATTTAGTATTTTCATTCTCATAATTGTATGTCTGCAAGGTGGTTTGATGGATGGAAGGATAATGGCTAGAAAGCAAAGAGGTAGAAAATTGAAGACTCAGAGAAATTAGGCAAGTTCACCAGAATTTTTGAAAACTTATTCTTATTTTATGTGCATGAGTGTTTTGCCTGCATGTACGTATGTATACCACATGGTACATGCCTGGTGCCCACAGATGTCAGAAGAAAGCATCAAATACCCTGGAACTTGAGCTACAGACATGTGAGCCACCATGTGGGTGTTGTGAACTAAAGCCTGCAGGAGCAGCCAGTGCTCTTAACCACTGAGCCATCTCTCCATGCCCTGCCCCCTCATCAGAAGTCTCTGAACCTGAGTGGCCTGTGGAAATTGGAATCTAGATTCTAAGCCCCTGTTCATCTCTCCCACACTTTATGAGATTCTATACAATGCGGAGCAATCCTAAGACCACCTAACTTACTGCATTTTAATTTCCAAGTGTGCTAAGGACCAGTACAGCAATCACATCTCCTCTCTGTGCAAGAGGAAATGGTAAGCTGACTCTTCTTGGAAGTTCCAAGCAGGCTTTTGGAACTGGTCTCCTACAAAGAATTGACATAGGGACTAGACATATATTTCACTCATGAGAACTATGCAATGATATGTCACACTATCATGGGGTTAAGAGCGAAGTCTTCAAGTCACACACACGACAATCCAGATCAATAACGAAAACACATGTAACAAGAAAGACCCACCTACCAGATAAGCAACTTGTTTGGTTCTCACCTGTGGGAAGCAGATACACCCTGCTCCCTGTTAAGTCAGTACCTTGTAACTTGAATGCTTTGAGATGCATTTCCCAAGAGCAGCCATAATGACTACCACTGAACAATGAGTTCTGAAGGGCAGTTAACACTCTGGCTACCTGGGAAAGTGACTTGTTCAACCAATATGGCACTGGTGATTAAGATTCATATTTCATTCTGTGACTTTAATAATCCATCAGCTAAAACATTAGGCTTTAGGCATGGACTTTCAATTTTAAAAATGTAGCTTTATGTTTGCCAATATTGACATACACGCCATCAAATGTTATGTGAAGTGCTGTTCAGAAGGAAATATTTAGCATTTACTCTCAATAAGATAATTGGAATGTAGCATTCTGAATGGTTCTCATTTGATTTTGTTCAACTTACTATGTAGCCTACTGGCAATCCTCCTGCCTCAGCCTCCTGAGTGTTGTGATAACAGGTGTGAGTCTCCACACCTGGCTTTATTTTGTTTAATTCTCAATGTGGTGATTTTTGAACATAGGACCTACCCAAGTCTTGTACATCTTTTTTTTTTTTCATATTTAAGGCCAGGTTTTCCTGACTATTTAGGATCTCTGCCTGGAGGGGACAGAGCTGAAACGGAACCTACTTCAATCATCCAGTCACCTGCCTGTTTCTTCAACCAAAAACTGCAATGCAACCGTAATTTCCGATGCCACTTTCCAGAGCATTCCATTTCTTTTAACCTTTACCTCAGGACCTTTAAAGGTATAAATCATCATCTGCGGCCCAATTACTGAACTGACATGCCCTTAGTGACATTTAAAGTTAATTAACAAAGGCAAACAACAATTTTAAGATTATATTTAAAGGGAGCAAATATCTTGGAGAAAGTAACACATTGTCAAATTTATATTATGCTACCGAGTGCCAAGCATATATGTGGAGAGGATATTGTTCACCTAAGGGCCTGAGACAGGGGGTTACTTTTTGTGGGAGATGGGTAGAGGCGGGGATGAATGCCATTATAGCAATATCCATACACAAAGACTTGCCACTCTGTCTCCATTTAGAAGGCTCAGTAGCCACACACAGCTGCTGGCTACCATGCTGGACAGCGCAGTTCTACATTCCCATACTCAGTAGCCACACAGCTGATGGTGATCACACCAGACAGCACAGAGATTCCCATATTCAAGGTCTTTTAATTAGGCCACATGTATTAGAAACAAAAACCATTGAAAAGTTGTTTACCTGCACATATATATGGCCCTATAATGCAGAATATGTGTTTTGTATTTACCCAAAAGATTGAACACAGAATTTGTAAAAATTCTTGTTCAGGGATATCACTGGTGGGGAATGGCCCCCATTGCAATGTTTTTCTTGTGTCTTTTATCGCCTCAAACATCAATCAAAATGGGGGTATTAGTGACTATATAAAGCATCACACATCAAAATACAAAGCTTCAAATCTCACAGTGTGCAGTTAGCTGCTCAGTTGAGAGGACTGTTTCAAATTCTTAGCCAAATTCTCTGAGTAATATTCATCTAAGAGTGCTTAGGAGCAAGGAGACCTTGGCTTCTGCCCATTTACAGCTCTTCTGTAGGTCGGTGAATCAGAGAGAAAGCCTGGGTAGGCATCAATATTGAGCCAAATTTTGTACAATGAAGGATAACTTTAAGGGAGGTTTGCTATATAGAATTATGCATAATCTAATGAACAACCATAGAAATATGGTGTATTATGATGTAATGTTCAAAAGGGAAACAACATGTAGCCATCAAGTTATAAGTCTGGCAGGTATGGTGGCTCACACCTTTAATCCTAGCACTCGGCAGGCAGAGGCAGGGGATCTCTATGAATCCATGGCAAACCTTGTTTACACAGTGAGTGCCAAGTCAGCCAGGATACATTCTAAGGCTGTCTCAAAGGAAAAAAAATAACTCTGAAAAACTTACCTTGTCGTGGCACATGCTCATGTTAAATTAAAAAGCAACATACAAAATAAAGTTAGAAAAATTAAGCCACCACCGTTAAACTATGTATGTAATTAAAGAGGTTAATATGTCTTTGTGTAATTATGGTGGGATAACGGGTGGGATTTTATCTGACTGTCACTTGTTCTCCTGAGTTCAGAAATGATGTTATTTTGATTACAAAAATTATTGCAAAAATTAACTGCTAAGTCTGACAACATAGGCAGCAGCATATGTCATGAACATTATGTGAATTGGGTTGTTCTTGACTGATGTAGCATGGCTTACTTATAAAAGACAAAAGAGAATTCTCATAAGAGAATCAGTATAGGATTATAGGAAGTGTAAAATAATAGGATGAAAAGTTGTGACTTCTGATATATATATTCCAGCCTCTGTGTTCATATTTATAAATCAAACACACCTGTAAAAAAGGAGGCAAAAATTCTTCCTCAAAGAAATCAACTGAGAACAATACTTGTTTACTTCTCCAGACCACAGAGTGTCTTTCCAGGAGCGTATTGCAATTCCATGCCGTAAGAGCAAACTGTTAATTGGGCTGCATTTCTGCAGCGTAGGCCTGGCTGCTGAACAACGTGACCAGCTGCTGTGGACCTAAGAAGTCAAGAGAGTCAAGAGTCTAACCTTGAACAAGAGCCAGTAAAACTCAGAAGAATGTCTTTTATTTTTCAAAGAACTTGTTTAAAAAAAAGAGTCACCCAAACTCCCAATTGTTTAAAAAACTAAGTTTAACTTCTGTCCCGTGTTTCTCATTGCATGCTCAACCTTAATTAGAACAAACAAACAAACAAACAAAAACAGAAAATGAGACATGCATAGAGACAGAGCAGAATTATTGATTAAATATGTGTTTTTTTGTTATCTGCCTTTGCATTTTTTTGAGGTTAATAGCTAAAGATTATTTTAGAACTGAATAAAATTCAAGAACTTTAAAATTCTTTTTCTGAACAGGCGAAATTCTTAGCCTCTTAGTGAGTGTCGGAAGTGACCTACATAAGTCTTCTTTGCTGGTGCGTATGGGGTCCTCACTGGGCCCCCGGGATGTTTCCTGGTACAGACTAGATGTCAAACGACTGTTTTGTGAATGTACAACTGAATAAGGAGGTCTTGATATCAGCTGAAGAGAGCTGTAGTCACACTACACAAAAGTCAACACACACACACACACACACACACACACACACACACACACACACACACCTCCAGCCCCAGGGCCTGGATTAGCTACATTTCACCATCCCAGCTAAGGATGTATGTTAGCACATGGTTTCCATTATGGTTGCTGTGCAGCATTCATCTATGAGGGACAGAGGGAAGCTCAGTTGGCTTTCTTATAATAGTGTCTATGACCACATCCATTTTCACAGTCAATTACGTGTTAGGATAAGCACATGATGGGTTATCCGCACGGGCACACAAGATAAGCACACAGTGAGTTACCAGCACAGACACACAAGCTACATAAATTTGGGTAAGTTATCTGAGTTTTCTTTGTTCCTCTTTTCTGATCTGTAAAGGGGAGTGGGTGGGGCAGGGCATGGTATTTATTTGTATGGAGTTTTGAGGTTAGGAAGAATAGCTATATATGTTTAGAAAAGTGTAAGGCACATATTTAACAATAAATTTACTAGTTGTTATTATTTTGACTATCACCATCATTGTTATTATTTTGGGTTGAGACAGGGTCTTATGTAGCCCAGGCTGGCCTCGAACTTCTCATCTTTCTGTCTCCAGTTCTGAGTACTGGAACTATAAGGTGTGCAGTGCTACACTTGGTCTGTGTGGTGCTGGCCAGACTTGGGGTTTCATGTACATTAGGCAAACACCCAGCCAACTGAGCTCTCTCCCCATCCCCACTGCCGTTATCTTAATCGTTAGAACTACCATCTGACTATTTGTCTCCAGTCTTAGACGCATCAGTGAATGGAAGAACAGAAAAGGGATGTCTTGGAGGGCTAGCTTACTTTTATATTAATTAAGGTTGTTTTTTCTCCTCTACCCATGGTTCAGCAGTGTGCTCCGGGGAGAAAATAAGTCGATAGTCTGTAGAGAAATTGAAGTTTAAGCCGAGGAAGAATATAGGGGTGAGTGGGATTGTCCGTCTTTAAGCTTTCCTTTTAGAGCGTATGCAATGTGTTTCACTAGCTTGTTACCATGTAGATTACGGTGAAGGTTTTAGAATTTCATAATAAAACCCAAAACTTCAGTGACTCCCACTGAATCTGTTCTTCTCAGCGGCACTGATCATCGTGGTTCCACCATTGGACTGATTTTCAATAATACCAAAGCAGAAAAACTTCTCAGAAGGGATTCTGATACGTTGGCCATCTACTGAAAAAGCTTACATGAAATGGTTAGGAACTAGATGCTCTGCAGACCGGAGAGATGGTTCAGCAGTTAAGAGCACTGGCTGCTCTTCCAGAGGATCTGGGTTCAAATCCTATCACCCCCATGGTAGTTTACAGCCATCTGTAACTTCAACCTCAGTGGACCTGATGCCTTTTTCTGGTCTCTGTGTGTACCAGGCAAAATGTCCATACATACAAACAAACAAACAAACAAACAAATAAGTAAGTAAATATTGGCTGACTGACTATAGGATGTGCTCTCTCTCATTCCCAGTGTGTTCTACAAGCCTTTCATGCAAGACAAACCTGGCTGAAACCGGCAGCTGCCAGCTCCTGCCGGACAACAGAACCACCCACAGTTCAATTAGAGACACAGCCCTGGCTTCAATCACTTGAGGTCACTGGACACAAAACATCTCTGGACCCAAATGATTCAACAGAATGCTGAGCATAAAACAGCAATAACGGCCATGAAAAACAAAACGAAACAGAACAAAAAACTAACAAAGTAGAATCCGTTTAAATGAACATTTAGCATTCAGCAGACAGATTTAGTCTGAAGAGTTAAACACCTCCGAGGCAAGCCTTGCCTTCAAACCACGCTTGCTGCGTTACAGTTGGCCGGCAAAGGTAGTGTCAGCTTAGCAGGGTGAAGGCAGGGATGCACTGGGACAACCAGCTGTCCAAGTGACAGATAGAGACGTATTTCCACTCTGTGGGGAGGACAAAAGATGTTCCTGTGGGTGAAAACAGACTACAGAGCGGCCCGCAGAGACACTCTGAAGCACGGAGAAGCCAGCTAGCAGAGACCCAACTGAACGACAGTGCAGTCCTGTGGCTGCGTCCTCCTTCGTTTATGCCCACTGATCCTGTGTCTGGAGCGATCAGAAAGGAGACAGTGATTTAATAACGTCGGCACAAGCTCCAGGAGGAAGAGACAAAGGTGTGCGATCTGTGAGGAGGAGGCGGAGCTAGTGTTTGTTTGTTTCTTTTATTTCTTTTTCCTTTTCAGATGGCAAAGACAGACTGAGGAAGATGTACCCAACGAACCACCACCCATGAAGGCTTTATATAACGTGTCTCTGGAGACACACAGCTAGAATGCCTCAGAACCAAATGTCAAGTGTGCGTTTGCTTGATTACAGTATCAGGCTCTTCCCATCGCGTCACACTGTCTTTACGTTGATGCTCTAATATGGGTTTTCACTAATTCACGCTATTTACTGACTCGTCTGCTTTTTGAGCATAGCAAGTCTTAACAGCTGTCACCCACTAGCTTCCCGGCACCACGAGAGACTACCCATTTAACACCAACTGTAGCGGAGATGAGCCGAGTTCCACAGCTCTGCTGTGGGAGTAAACTGATGGTCCCTTACCATAGACTTTCCCCTTTATTTTGCTTTTAACCCAGCAGGAATATAGCCTTAGAAATCCACCTTCAGGGACTGCCACATCTATTAAGACTCCCCTTGGCTAAATATTGAAAGATATGGTGCATTCTGCATCTCGTTTGCTACTTTAACAAATAGGCCTCTCATAATTTTTGTTAATTCAGGATTTTAGTTCAAATTCTTGACATGATTTTTAACGCAAATTTTAGAGTTTTAAAAATCATAACCTAAGCGGGGACTCTGTTACTTATTATTCTAGAGGTGTTCTTTTGATGGCCTGGGAGGAGGATTTTGTATATCTCTTGTATATTAATATGTAGTATGACAGATTTTGATACCAGCCATCAGCCGTCCCTCTGTGACTAATGGCTAACAATACTGAGGTAATAGTTGAGATTAGAAAACTACTGACAGACCCAAGCAGCTGGTTTATCCAAGGAGCAAGGCCCAGATGTTGGAATGTGTACCTGGCCATCCGTCCCGATGGTGCCTTCACAGTCTGCCAGGAGCTCCGACATGTCATAGCAGCTGACGAACTCCCATAGGCAGGCTTCCAGATTCAAGTTTCGGTAGAATCGTAAGGTACTGGAGCCCCTGACCAGCACACTGTACTGGTAAGGATAGGTCTCTCCAATGACCTCTGGGTTCTTCGTGGCATTAGTCAGGAAGCCATGGTGGGTCTTCACTTCATTGTAGTCCAGCAGGTTGGAGCATTTGTGGTTCCCAACTCTGGTGCCATCAGGGCTGAGGGTCAGCTCAAAGTTGGACAGCTCTCTCGTGGAGATGATGGGCAGCATCCCTGCAGGGAAGCACAGGGAGGCACCGTCTGCTCTCATTTGCATTTTTATTTCACTTCTAAAGAATGCTTTTTAAGTTGACAGACTTTCAAAACTGGATAGAAAGAGTTGAAAGAAGCAGACAGACTTGAAAGTTAATTTGCAAACTGAAGACGAAGGAAGTGAAATAAATAAACCAGGTTCCAAGTACCCCAACTCCCAAGGTCTTACTTTACCAGGATATCTACCGTCGGTGTGTCCAGAGTCTTGCTTTACCCAGGGTACTTACCATCTATATGTGGCATCGTGACGGTGAGCTTGATGAGATTTGCAAAGTCTGGGTCCTCGGGACCAGTGTAGCGCAATTTAGCTGAGAATGGCTCCGCCCCCACGACCCCAGGCACACGGGGCTGACAGAGACCTTGAAGAAAACGAGCACATTTATGCTAAAAGATGACAGCATGTAAGTAATGTTTTAATGTAGGTGCTGTTGCTTTTCTGTATTTTAATATTCGCTGTGATCTAACACCTGACTGAGAATGTATATCATAAGGAAGCAGAAGACTGTGTGAGAGGTGACCATAGCATGCAGTTCAGGAGTCTCTCAACAGTTCTTGGTCAGACTGACTTAATATATGAAGATCATTTGTGCCAGAAACATATTCACAAAATTATTATATAATGTGAACAGATAAAATGCAAATGGTTGAAATACATTACAAAGTATAGTTCAATGAAGTGAATCTGAATGTTACCCTAGAACAATATGATGAATCATGAAATATGTATTATATATTAGCTATAATAAATATTACTTATTGGTGAATAAAACTCAAAGTGAGTGTATGTTTTAACAGTGCTGGAACTGATCCCAGAGCTTTACTGCATTATAATTTCAAGTCCTAAATATACTTTAAGAAAAATCCCTGGAGCCGGACCTACAGTTGGGAGCCACCTGACATGGGTGTTTGGAACTGAACTTGGGTCCTTTGGTACATGCTCTTAACCACTCATCAACCCAGCTACCTAAAAATATTCTTTAATCTGAGAAATTTTAAATAGAAATGTGCATGTACATTTTTAAAAGCCCATTTAATTTAGGAATAGGAGTCTAAGTCAGAGGTGGAGTACTTGTCTGCCATGTGTAAGACCCTGGGTTCCATTCTCAGCACTGCCAACAGCAAACCCACGGGGCTGGAGAGACAGCTCAGGGATCAAGAGCACTGGCTGCTCCTGTGGAGGACCTGGGTTCAACTCCCAGAACCCACATAGTGGCTCACACCATCTATAAGTCTAATCCCAGGGCATTTGATGTTCACTTTTGACCTGAGTGATACACACGGCACACATAGATACATACAAGCATACACACATGCACTTAAAATAAAAATAAATAAAACTTAAAAAAACATCCAACCCACCAAATCCAAACCAAACCACCAACAAAAAATATACATAACCATCTCTACTCAGAGGAAGATTACTTTCTATAAAGTTTCCTTTAGTTTGGGTTTCCTGTTAGTGTTGGGTCTGGCCATATTCTATTATGCACTTCCAACCATGTGTCCCAGGCTCTGGCTTTAGACCCAGCCTCCCTTTGGTGATGTGCACACGGCTCTCCGCCTACACCATCCTTTGACTGTGCCCCCAGCAGATCCCCATGCATGCACCAGCCAGCTGGGCTCTTTACCTGGTATAGTAACCCCTCCTCGTCCAGACCAAACACTTATTTCCTCACAAGTTCCTCCATATTGGGGTTTGTTACTCCTAGAGAGTTCACATTCCTTCATGCTTCTTAGAGTCACTTCTCACAATTTCAAGATGCATCTCAGCAGCTCCTCTATGCGGGACCAGACTCAGATTACCTATGCCTCTAATTTGTCTATGGACTCCCGGAGCACGGGAGTGCTCCTTTATCATCATGACGAGTACAAGGCTCTTTACCTAGCACACCCCAGGTGTTCATGAAAGGTGTGGAATTACTGTTTTCTAATGAAGACTTTTGCAAAAATGGATGCTCGTCTGTAAGTAAGAGTTCTATGGTATACAGGGTTATTTGGAGGAATTTATACACAGAAATGAGGTATTTGCAATACTGCAGCAGTGTTTCAGTGACCTTCCCAGGGAAACATCTCTCACCTTCCTCTCTGTCGATGGTGACGATGGGGCTCATCAGTTCCAGGCCTTCATTCCCATCGGCGTTCACTGCACGAGCCGCACACTGTACCCGGGAACCAGGCTGAAAGTATATGGAGTCTAACGTGATCGTTTTGGATGATGTGAAAAAGGTGTCGAAGTCCACCTCTCTCAAAGGGCTGGTCACACCATCCGGGCCAGCAGGAGCGCTGATCAGCCACCGGTATCGGGTCAAAGTGTCATTGATGTTCTCGCTGGCACAAATAGAGCCTGTTTTGTCGTAGTCTGGATATTTGGGGTTGCAAGCCTATGGGAAAGCAAATAAACAGAGCTGTGTTAGGACCACAGTAGAGAGTAATGTGGACTTGGACTTGATGCTTCTCAAGCTCCTTTAGTCCTAAGGCTTCCATTGCCCTTCATGCTGCATTTGGTCATGCAACTTCCGACTTCTTATTCCCAGCTGCCATCCTTTTATGACCTTTCAACTTCCGATAGCTCACTGGACACGACCACACTCAGAAGTGTCAATCACATCATCATCTCTGGAATCCCCAGAGTCATTCTTACTCTTTCTCTCATGCTTCTGTCCCCTCTCCCTCTGCCCTACAAAAGGTATTGGAGTCTACCTCTCTCGTGAGGTTGGTCACACCATCAGGGCCACCAGGAGTGCCAACCAGACATCCATGGAGAGCCCAATCCTTCTCTTTCCTTCTTCATGTCCAGCAGGTGGGTGACCTTGACCACTCCGCTTTGTAACACTCCTTAAGTCGATCCCTTCTTCACCATTCACACGGCTCCTTCCCATCTAACTCAAGTCCTCCCTTTCCAACTCTACACTCCTGCCCCACTAACATTCCAACGTGACCCTCTACTCACCCAGCTCTTCTGCATGAGAACGCATCCCGCTACCCAACAAATGAATTCCAAGTTGCCTAATGTGGCATTTAGAACCCTTTATAAATGAACACCAGATTATCCACACATTGTTAAGCCAATGAACACTCATTGTGTGCCTGTTGTATGTGGAGTGTTTCATTAGGGCTGCTGTGACCTAAAAATATATGTCATAGTTTTTGTTCACGGGGAACTCAAGATTCAGTTACAAGAAGGCAAGTGAAACCTGTAATGAATCCCTTCCATTCTCCTTGGCAACCACCCTTTCCAGAATGATCTCCCCTCACCTGAATCTAAAACTGTCAAAGGTCTACCTGATCCTCCATATCAGAGCTTCAGCTCTGGCTCTTACACTCTGCCTCGTATCAGAGCTACAGATCCTTATTTTTTTCCACTTGTCCTTATTTTTTAATCCCTTCTGTGCAGAGTTCATGCTTTACTGGCTTTCCTGACAGTGACGGATTCTTAAACCACACACTGTGTCCTCAGTTAATAGGCTCTTGTTTTGTTTGTTTGTGTTTTGGGAGGAGGAAAATGGGAGCTCCATTTAATGATTGTTATTTTAAGCTTTTCACAGCTCAAAGCTTAAACCTTAAATTTCCCAAGACAATACTGAAGTTTATAATTATTTTAAATCGTTATCTTCTGGGGTGAGAGGGTTAAGAGCACTTGCTGTTCTTACAGAGGACCTGAGTTTGGTCCCCAGCACCTACATGGTAGCTCACCACCATCTGTAACTCCAGTTCCAGGGGATCTGACACTCTCTTCTGCCCTTTGCACCAGGAGCTCATGTGGGGCACATACAAGCATGCAGGCAAACACTTACACACGTGAAACAAAAAAAAATAGATAGATCTTTAAAAAATCAGTTATCTTCAAATTTCCCCTAAACTGATCTATTTCCTCCTCACCATAATGCAGACAACGGGATAGCCAGACACAGGCCCAGCGTTCTCCTTGGCTTTGGAAGTGTCATCATATATCAGCAAGGACACAATGTGAGGGACAGAGGGAAAGGTGACATCCGCCATGCTGTTGACTTCCTCTATATATACAATGGCCTTGGTTGCCTAAGAGGAAAGGAGAGTGATCGTTGATTATCAAATATTCAGGGTCCTGGAACTTCTCTCATTCAGAACAATGACTGGAAAAATCTCTGGAATCTCTGTGAGGAAGTCGTCCTGCCCAGACGCCATGCAGAGTGACAGCCCACACACATTCTATTTCATGTGACCCTGGTACCTTGCTCATCTTGAATGTTTATGGGGGAGGGACCTCAGCCTTGGGTGGCTCATACAAAGGCTTGCCACTAGCCCATGAGATACTTGGGTTCTAAGGTTTTCTCTTCAGTTGTGATGATGGTAGATAAATCAGTTGTGGGTTTGTGACGTTGAAGTTACATCAACAACAACAACAACAACAAAATCCATTAGTTGACAGTGGGAGAAAAAACTGACAGACACCTTGAGAGAAATGAGACTTTCAAGGTCATGGGATTGTGTGGGCTGTGGTGATGCGGAGAGGCCAAGGAGAAGCTAAGCTTTAGATGGACAAAGGCTTGGACTGCCTGGGACTAGGGGAGAGAGAAGATGAGCACGAGACAGAAGGAGACTCTGGATATTGTCTAGTGAAGGAGGAAAGTCACCTCTGTCCATGTCTCTGGCTCTTGAGCAGCTTTCCTACCTCTGATGACTGATAGAACAGTCCTCAAGCATTGCCCTGACACTTTCAATAGTGTCATATGCAACGGGCACATCCCAAGTTGAAAAGACTGTAAATCAAGAGTGTGTTTAATCTTCCTAACCCTGTGAACATCATGGACCAGCAACACAGCACTGTAGGATTGCAGCTCGTGGTTGTGGAACAGAGATAAAAGTAAATTCAAATTATGTTTTTACACATAATTTTACAGCAATGTAAAGTCAAAGAAATGTAAGTTGAATCACAGTCAAACCAAAGACGTTTCTATATTTTTAAGAGTCTCTGACACTGAAAGTGATTTTTTGGGACTCTTTGTTCCTTTACTCAAAAGAATGTCACATGCTAGTCCATAAAAACAGGGAAAGACTCACAAAAATCTCTTTCATCAAGACTTTCTACACACAGATCTTGAGTTCTAAATATGACTTAAGAAGGATAACAATGTGGCTGGAGAGATGTCCGAGAAGGTAAGGCACTTGCTGCTAAGCCCAGCATCCTTAGTTTGATCTCCAGAATTTAGACTGTGGAAGGAGAAAACTGATTCCTAGGCTGCCTGTGACCTCCAGGTGTGTGCACACAATCCACACATGAATATAAAAAAGCATGCATATATTAGAGTTAAAAAATTCTTGAAGGACAGCAATGTCACAGAATTACCATTTTTACTGAATAATAAAAATACTTAAGAAAACATATTCTTCCATTTGATTTCTCATTAACAAAGAATGAAACAATAAAAGCAGTATAGCACACTTACACATAGTGTTGCTTAAATTGACCTTTTCCTATGAGTGGCATGTCATTTAAAATTTTTTTCCACCGTTAAAAACAAATTCTATGGAGATTACATCTATCTTGAAGAAAATATGGTAGGTGATATGATGTAGAAAACACATTTTATGACTATAAAATTTTGCCCATGAAGTTCTCAACATCAAATTCTAACCTAATTAGGAGGAACTAGTGAAGCCCTGGAGGGCCAGGAAAGTGCTTGGTGGGTAAAGATGTCTGCTTCAATTAGTGTTGAATAAATGTTCCATCTTTGTGGCAGGCAATTCCAATGTCAGTCATGACATGGGAAGGCTAAGAGAGCTGATGTGGGGTCCGGGGACTACAACTTTGAGTTTCCACCAACACGATTTTCCAAAGACAGAGAGAAATGTCCAGGTTCTGATCTAATCAGAACAGAAATTAATTTGGGCAGTTGAAAGGGACCATGTGCATCCCCTTTCATGTACAACATCATCATCATCATCATTATCATCATCATCATCATCATCATTATTATGGTTTTTTGAGGCAGGGTTTCTCTGAGTAGTTTTGGTGCCTTTCCTGGAATTCACTCTGTAGACCAGGCTGGACTTGAACTCACAAAGATCCACCTGGCTCTGCCTCCCGAGTGCTGGGATTAAAGGTGTGCGCCACCACTGCCCAGCCATTATTATTTTTTAAAAAGATTGATTTATTTTTATATTACATGCATGAGTGTTTGCCTCCATGTATGCGTGTGTGTGTGTGTGTGTGTGTGTGTGTGTGTGTGTGTGTGTGTGTATGCAGTGCCCAGAGACCAGAAAAGGCCTGGGAGACCCTGGAACTACAGTTACAGATGGTTGTGAGACACCGTGTGTATTGGTGCTGGGAACCACACCCACGTCCTCCTCAAGAGCAGCAGGTGCTTTTTACTGCTGAGCCATCTCTCTAGTCCTGAGTCTTCTTCACTGTGATGTCTCACATGCATTTATTCTAAGAAAAGGTTGGCTGCAGACTTACAAACACATCGTCTCGCTTACCTGCGTCTCTGCCACCATATTTTCATCTGGTTTTAGGTGAACAGTGAAGGCCTCCCTCATCTCTCTTACCCCGTCGAAGACGACTTCAATTTCAACGATATGCTGGGTTTCCCCTTCCTTAAACTCGACTTCTACAAATACAAAGTCACTGATTTAGTCTTTTGCCTATGAACCTGAGATCTTCTTGGACTGTGGTATATAACAAGGACATTTTACATTGCGGTCCAGTACATGGGTGTATGCTTACTTAAAGGGAATCAAACTGCTAATTTATTGGTACTATTTGTACTATACTGTAGTGTGTGTGTGTGTGTGTGTGTGTGTGTGTGTGTGTGTGTGTGTGTGGTGTACCTGTGCACGTGTGGAGGCCAGGGAAGGATATAAAGTGCTTTGTTCTATCACTTTTTACCTTATTACCTTGAGACAGAGTCTCCCACTAGACCTAGACACCTTGGCTGGTGTCCAACAAGTCCCATCGGTCCTCCCACCCAGGAGGGTTCCAAGCATGGAGAGCCAGGAGAGGTCCTGGGATTTGAACTGAGATCTCATGATTGAATAGTAAGCCCTCTCACCTGCTGAGGCATCTCCCCTGTTTCCACTCTGATATTTTCTACTATTCTATTCTTCTCTATTCTATCCAAAGGAAAATTCCAATCATGACTTAGTAAACTGATCTGTTGACCCACAGTTTGGAAACTGCTGAGTGATGAGACAGTGAATAGTTTTTATATTGGGCAAAAAAAAAACTCCCCTTTCAGCTCACAGATTTCCTAAGCCAATGAAACCCAGTAAACAGGACCGTGGATAGGAATGACTGAATGTTAGTAGGTTTAGGAAGATGCATATGAGGCTGGATTGGAATTGTTTTAAGTGCATTACTAAATTATATTTCAAAGGCACTTATTCTTGCTGTTTCTAGAAACGTAAATGACAATGTTTTCTCCCTCACCTGTCCCACTCAGCAAGGACTGCTTTGCTATCGTGAGAAGGCAATCCAACCACGAGGGAGGGTACTTTGCTATCAGTTAATTTAAAAACTTAAAGCATTACCATGATGGGTTTTATTGAAGCCTGAGTAGCAGGCCTTACTACAGAAGGTGGAGGAGCTGATTTGTAGATGTCCTTCGGCTTCCAATGAGAAAATAGGAAGGAAGACAAACACCATCATTCCAATTAGCAGAGACAGCTCTATTTCCTGACATACTTGCAGTCACTCAGTTATCAATTCTTCACGGCAGGAAACCGCATTTCTGATGTACTTCCCACCCACTTCATACTTCAAAATTTTTATTACCAATTACAAAGAAAAATTTTTAAAAAATCAGCTACTAATCAATGCAATTAAAATTTTCATTCCAATTCTGGATATAATTCCATTCCCCCACCATCATTTAGCCTTAGTATGCTTTTTGAGTTCAACAGTCTTGGATTTTTTGGCCCCCGTGAGAAACACAGGAAGATGAGAACAGCTAATTATTTCTAGCCTCCCAATTGGTTCTTACATTTTTAAAAGCAAATTTTGGTGTGTATATCTGCTGTATGCAATGCAATGTTATTTTATAAAATAAATTAGGTTGGTCTGTTTGGTGTGACTTTTAAAAAATTACTTTTTTAACACTAAAAAAAGTTGGGGAATTTCATAGGAAAACACGGATACTTGAGTTGTTCTGTATCTTTCTTCAAGGTAAATGTTAACTAAAGATGCCTGTGGGCTCTTCTCCACTATGGAATTTTGGGTTGGCCAACATTCCAGCTTCTCCGTTTTCCCTGGTTTCACTCGTTCCTGTCCCCAGACTTCACTCTGTAAGCATTCAAGTTTTTACAGCCACCCTCCCCCTCTGAGTTATACAAAGCAAATGTCTAAGATATTTAAAAATAATTTATTGTAAACATCTCAATGGTTGCTTCTTGCTGTGCATTTTCTTGATGAGATTTAAGTCTCTCCTCACATTTGTCCTACTCAGTCATTTCATCTCACAGAACAGGAGTTCAACTTTTATGACAATGCTTTTCCTATTTGATTGGTCTCAACCCCAATTTAGATTATAAAATGAATAATTAAAACATGTTTTAAAAAAAATCTATCAAGTTTTATTATAAACAGTAAGTCGGTGCTTAGGGATTACTCGACACGCACGTGGATTTAGTGCTGTTTAACTTTATTCAGCTCTGTTTGTTAGCTCACTACATAGTTATAATTTTGCTCTGGTCACTAAAAGAAGAACTTTATTTCTAAGATAAACAATTTCTGTTAAAAGGTCATACAGTGATATTTAAGACAGTTTTTCTTTCATGTAAAATCTGTTCATTCCAGAAAGACTGACTTGAGATTTTGTAATTTGATAGAAAACCCTGCTTTATTTTCATGGCTTTTGAATTACACATGATGTGCTTCCAAGTCTGGGAATAACATTGACTGTTCATGCGAGGGAAATTACGCTCCATTTAGAAGGTATTATGTTTCTATTACCTATGAATTTTGTTACTGATTTGATAACACCCACCAGTCACTTTTTACATTTTGTTAGTGAGTCAGAAAATCAAGGTGAATACCCAGAACGTTGTGATTAAAGAACTAATGGCCGCTGAGGGTAAGAGGTAGAAAAGCAAGAACATTCGTTGGTAATCATAACTTATGTTTATGATTATGCTGTTAGCAAATAATGGAGAGAGAGAGAGAGAGAGAGAGAGAGAGAGAGAGAGAGAGAGAGAGAGAGAGAGAGAGGAACATCTATTTATTTTACTAGCTCTTGAAAGTAAATGATGGAACGGTCCCCAAACTTGCACATGGAAGAAATACCGGGTGTCCAGAGAGGCTCCTGCACCCCACAGGGCTGCTGTGGCTGGTATTCCATTATCTTCTCAATCTTCTTCCCTGTTAGCAGAAAGTTTTCTAACGCTAATGTTTGAATGAAGATGTCCAGCAGGGTTAGCACACACTTTCCCGTTCACAGCACACAAATGCTGTAACGTCTGACCACTGGATGGAGGTAAAACTCACAGTCAGTGGACTCAAAGCACACAGAAATTCTCAAAATTTCCCTCAGAGAAAATTCTGGGGATTCTGCTCTTTGTACTTCTAAGGGTAGTTTAAAAGTTCATTTATATTCACTTTTCCCCCCTTTTCTCAAAGTCCCAGCTCCAACAGTGCAGCACAATTCAGCTGGTGACAGACCCTGGAAGACCCATACCTTCTGACATGGGGTGATAATCCTCTCCGGAGGTGGCCGAGCCATCTTTGGTGTGGACTCTCACAATGGAAACCTTTGAAGTGTCTCCTTGGCGGACCACTGGAATTTTGACGACCACGGACTCTCCTGGTTTGCTGGGCTCAGTGACACTAAATTTGGTTTCTCCAAATTTGATAACAGCTTCTAAGAGTGCGGAAAACACAGACAAATTAAGTTGCTGGCAAAGGGTGGTGGGGGTGGACAGTTTTCACCCTTTCTATTTCTTTCCCCATGGGGGACTTTTATTATTGTTATACTCTTGGCTTCTCTCTGTTGCCTCAATATTAGTGTGAGTGCAGAAAGAGAAGCTGTTAAGTGTAGCCTAGATCCTTCCTGGGAAACGGTGAGCCCACAGAAGGCATGTCCTCTGGGTTGTCTCTTTGTCCCATAGATCTTACAAGAGCAGGCCATTGAGAAGGGGCGTGGAAGGGGGAACCACTGGCCCAGGACTGGATAGACATAAAGACATAGGTAGGGGAGAGGGCAGGTATGAAGGCTTGTGCTTCAGTATGCAGGCATGAGCCATAGCCTCCCCAATGAGCTTTGTCAGTTTTAAAATTCTAGAGCGCTGGCATTGAACTCCGGGTCATGTACATGTTAGGTAAGTACGTGACCATTGAACTATATCCAAAGCTTTTTGGGTTATCAGTTTTCCTTACGTGTGCAGCATGTGCATGTTGGGGTTTGAACTTGATGCTGGCTGTCTTCCTCCATAACTGCCCACTTTATTTTCTGAGGCAGGGTCTTTCTCTGAACCTAGAGCTTGCCAATTTGGCTAGTCTAGCTAGCAAGCTTGCCCCAGTGATTCTGCCTCGGCCTCCTGAATGAAGTAGGGGATTATTAGCAGGCTTCCACCCCTGCCCAGCTCTTATGTGGGTGCTGGGGACCTACACTCATCCTCATGCTTGTCTGGCAAGTGCTGTATCTACTGAGCATCTTATCAGCCCCCTAAATTGATCAGTTTTGGGGCTCTGTTTTGTTTCTCACTCGTTTTCTTATGTCTCCGTTGTTTGCAGGACCTACTAAGAAAGAGGGGATACTTTTCTGAGCCACCTAGGAACTCGGGGGTGGGGGTGGGGGTGGGGGGATGGAGGGGGGGAAGACTTCAGTTCCAGATTCACTGGTTCGCAAAGGCAGTAACTTCTTACTGTCAGCATCGTCCTGGATCTTTATCAGAGTTTCATTTTGCTCGCCCACTGCAGCCCCGAAGGCAGAGCTGCTCTGTGGTGTGCCAAGTACCAGCTGCAGCTCCTCCACGGCCTCATGTATATCGTCATCCATCAGCTCGAGGACACAGGGCTTCTCGGTCTCACCTGGAGCAAAAGACAGTTACAGGCTCTAGAAGGATGCGCCAACAACTAGAACAAAGCAGAAGAGCAGGGTGTTGCTCCCCCACAACCCTCCACCCCCCAATCCGCCCCTCTCTGCCAGTGCAAAGGCTGCTGTTTGGAGTAAGCCTGGAATAAGTGTTTGCTGAATACATGACTCTTTGTACACAGGCCCATACTTTCATAAAGATGTCTGTAATTTCTCCTTTCACAGTCCAGCATGCATCTTAGAAAGCAAAGGAAATGCCAGTTTTGTGCGTGAGTTCTTAGAATTGTGGTTGGGAAGTGAGTCAACAGGCCACTGCTGATGGCCCTGGTTAATCTGACTCCCCTGGTTTTTTCATGTTACTAACTTTTGTCTTGTTGAACAAATCATTGACCCAAAACAACTGAATTCTTGCCTCTAATAACTGGGACCAATATTGTAGTACTGACTTTCTCCAATCTCATTAAAAATTCTTTAGAACATATTAATGTCTATATGACACACAAGCATATGGTTACTCAAATATTACCAAATAAGCCTTACTGTTGGCCACATAACTTGTTATCAATACTCCATCAATATGAGCACAACTTTCTGCTTCTTTTCAATAGAATATATTTCACAAAATTAAACTACTAGGTTAAAGTAGTGGAATATCTGAAGGCACTGATATTCATTAAAAGTGTGAGTGAGATACAGGGCTGGAGAGATGGCTCAGTGGTTAAGAGCACTGGCTGCTCTTCCAGAGGACCTGGGTTTCCAGCACCCACATGGCAGCTCACAACTGTCTGTCATTCCAGTTCCAGGGGACCCAATAGCCATGGCAAAGCATCAATGCACATAAAATAAAAATAAATAAATTTTAAAACCCCATAAAAGTGTGAGGTATATTTTGCCTAATAACATTTCAACATTAACTTCAATTTCTAGCCTTGTGAAATTTGCATATTTGATAGGTTCTTGATTGCTGAGAACTAACAATAAAATACATCATTAGGAATCAAAAGGTTAATGAAGAGACCCCAAGATGTCTGTGGCAATGCATATGCCTTGTCACTTAGTACACATAAACTCATGGTGCAAGCTTGTTGGAAAATTGGGAGATTTGATTTTACTGTATTTTCCTGATTACCAATTTCTCAATCCACATGTGGTATTCTTAAATTACATATAGAAACTTCAAGGGCTTAAGGCACTGTCTCCATAACCTTGATGACCTGAGTTTAATCCTCCAGATCCACAAGGTGGGAGGGAACAAAATCCCAACTCCTAAAACTTGTCTTCTGACTTCATGTCAGCTGTGGCATGCACATGCCCCTCCCCCCACATCCCATGCACATACACACAAAATCAATAAATACAGTAAGAGATTTAAATCATTTTCAAGTTCATACGTACCGGGGAGGAATGTGACAATGGAGACATCAGTATTTGGGCGTTCTTCGAAGTCAATCATCACCTGCGCGGACGCCTGCCTCGTGTAGCATCTCACAGAGGACCTGTGCTGGACGTCACCGCTCCTGTAGATCATTGCCACGACACGGGCATCGTCTTCATTGCAAGTGTACACTCTCTCTTTGAATTGCATTTTAGGCACTGGGAAAAAAAAAACAGACTCGTGGGTCAAAATGAGTAGACATGTCCTTATGGAAAAATGACATTTCAGGTGCTATAGTATAATGTTGATAATAAGACAGAAATATGAGAAAAGTGTCTCGGTTTCTACTCAGTTCCTGGCCAACATTTTGGCTTTGAGAAAATCACTGTGAAAGTTTTCATCTCCTTGTCCTTGTAATTTTTATTGGCCTCTTTTGTGAAGTAAGCACGTGCAGTGAACGCTTAAGAAGTAGGCAAAACCAGAGACCTTCAGATATTTGTATCAAAACTGCTGTGTGGTCACATGCCTTCAGATTTTCTTGATGTGAAGAACATTAACATTGTGCACATAATTCCTGAAGGGACTCTAGCCAGCCAGGGCCTGGCAAGCATGACTCTGGCACGCCTTGCCCTTTTTCTCCACCGTTCCCTCTGCCTTGCTAAAAACACTAGATTGTATTCCTAACGCTAGCCGGCAAGGTCTATTCCCTTATTTGGCCACTTCCTCCTACAGAGGCTGATTACCAATGTTTAGCTATCAAAGTACTGAAATCCAGTAACCCAAAACCCGCTTTGGCTCACCTAGTTAACACGTCTAATTAAAATTAAACACCTCATCCGAACACAGGGTTTCCCCTTTACCTTTATAAACTGCCATTTGCCTACAGGCCACATCTGTCCTCTCTATCCAGAGGCAGTCCTTTGACCCTCTGGGACAAATACCCCTGCTCCTCTTCCCCTTCTCCCTCATCCTCTATCTCCTGCCTTTGTCTCTTATCCCTGCCCTCTGTCCCTCTGGGGCAAATAATCTCCTTCGTGCTGAGAGCTTGGTCTTGGGGTTCTGAGAAACCAATACTTTTCCTTTCAATTACAAGTACATTTTATGCAAGAATAGTAGGGAAAGCTGATGGATGTGTGCATGTGTTAGTTTTAGGTGACACCTAAGCCAGGTCAGTCATACACAGGTCTCATTGATAGCAGGTTCCTTTCTTCCAAGAACCACTGGAATCATCATGGTAGGAAATTGAGTGATGATGGTTAAAGAGGCTTGCTGTGAAATCTTTTTTTTTTTTTAAAGATTTATTTATTTTGTGTACAGTGTTCTGTCTGCATGTATATCTGCAGGCCAGAAGAGGGCGCCAGATCTCATTACAGATGGTTGGGAGCCACCATGTGGTTGCTGGGAATTGAACTCAGGATCTCTGGAAGAGCAGCCTGTGCTCTTAACCGCTGAGCCATCTCTCCAGCCCCACTGTGAAATCTTTTGTGTTGCAATTTCTTCCAAGACAAGTGTCTACCTTGGATGGAAGGGTGATGTTAGAAGGGTGATGGAACAACAGGGTATTCTGGGAAGGGGAGAAACACTCCATCCTGCAGAGAAGCTTCTTAAGTTCAGGGAGTAGACAAAGACTCCAGAAGTCCCTGAAACTGACCAGATTCACTAGCTCCCCCTCCCCTTCTCAATCATATATAAGCAGTAGAGATGACTGAAAGACACTGTCAGATAAGCTGAGCTGCCCTGAAGAGGCAGAGACTAGCCCTACTGTCTAGAAGAGATAGCCTCCAATTCGTTGAGATGCCTGCATGCTGTGCAGTGCATTCCAGGTGTCCATCATTTGTGAACTGTCACCAGTGCTAGGGTGGGCTTTGGTGATGCAGCTGTCTTTGGGTCATGTCTGTTCCTTTAAGAACCCCAATAGAACTTACAGGTCCAACCAGTTGGACTCTGGTGCTATCCTTTGGTAGACTTTGGTCTTCTTAAAGAAGGAGTAGTGTCACACAATAACAGTGTACTTGACATTTGATTAGAGAAATCCGAGGCCTGGCTGGGTGACAGAAATTGTATAGTATTAAGTGGGAAAAGACCATGCATGTGGTGAGGAAATTTTTGAATCATTCAAAACACCAATGATAATATCACATTGTCCTTTAAAAAGAAGAAGACTAGTGATTTTCTTTAAAGACTGTCTAATTCCATCAAAATGAGCAGGAGGAGAAAAGTTGTGGGGTATTTGTATAGGGTGAACGGTGTCTCCCATGCCAACGTCTACCATGTTGAATTCATATCCTGAGTACCTTGCTAGTAGTAGTAGACAGGTAATCAAATTAAAGGTCATTGGGACTGATGCTGGCCAAATATGCCAGGTATTCTCGTGTCAAAGAGACACCAGGCCATACAGATGTCTGAAGAGGGAAGATGATGTGGAGAGGCACAGGGACAAGATGGCCACCAACAAGTCAGTGAGAGAGGCCTGTGACATCTCTCCCTTGTGGCCTCAGATGGAACCACCCTGCTGACTTTCATTTAGGCATCTCCCTAAGAGTGCAGGGGCTGCTGTTGTTCAAGCCACCTGGTCTGTGGCCCTTGACGATGTCAGCCCTAGCAAATGCATACAGTTGTATACAGCTTATCCCCCTACCTGCCATTTATATACATTCAGTCTTAGCATTGTAAAAGTGAAAGTCACTCACAGTCGGAGGCCGAGTCATTTATGGACACCATGGCCTTGCTGGGCTCGCCAAGGGCAGCGTTCACTGGCATGCGGAGTACCAGTTCAAACTTTTCAATTCCCTCCAGCACGGGTCTTCCCAGGTCATCCAGAATGACAACACGAACAGTCTGCATGTTGACGCCAGGCGCAAAATCTAAACTGCGGCTGATTCCCACATAATCTGTTCCAGCTAAAATCATAAGGAATGGATTATTTACATTGGAACGAAATAAAAAAAAAAAACAATTATACAGATGAAGTTATAGTTAATGTTTTATACTATACAACATACATACAAAATACTACAGAGAAATACATTTAATTAACAGATGGAAAAATTGGATCTACGTTGTCATTGACGTCGTGAATCTAAGATGGAGTTCTAAACCTTATCTCCAATAGCTGGATTTGAATTACATATTTTAGCATTTCATTTTATCTCTTTTCCCATCTTTATTAAAGTCCTTTGATAATCAATGCTACAACAATCAGCATATCAATCAAATACATGGTAATGTTGTATATACAACGGATACATCTAAATTTTGTTCATATCAATTAAATATCTATCTTATTTCTGTTTCTGGGGTGACGATTTTACTTAGGCATATGGTGGCCTCTTGGTTAGAACTCCACACATTTCAGTGTTAAGTTCCTCTGCCCCCACACTCACTCTAGGCAATGAAGCAAACTTCAACTCCAAAGACACATATGATATTTGAGTTAGTATTTTTTCAGACCATGTCATACATACGTAGTGTTGATACCTCTATTTACACATAAAGTAGTTAAAAATACAGTTGTCTTTTAATCTTCAGCCACCATGTCCAAGAAGACTTGAGAGTGGGAACAGTAGTTCTGTATGCTTTTCTCTTTTCTTAATAGTCTTGCAATTCTAACTCTCATTTTGTACTATTTTATCTCTGAATGTGCAATTGTGAGTGTATCTGTCTCTGACTGATTAGAAGAAAATCTCTATCCCTTATGGTTGCAGGTGTGACTCAGTGGAAGAGTATATACTGGGTACTTGCAAAGTTATGAATTCAGTTTAGCATCCAAACCCCAAACAAAAACAAATGCGCACACACACACACACACACACACACACACACACACACGCACACACACACACACACGTTTTCTTATGTTTCCTTTGTATTTTAGTTCTCTTTATTCTTATTTTTCTTTATGTATACATTCAACTCTTATTTGAATTTCATTCTTAAAAGTGAATAATTTGCCTGTTGTAGTGGTGTACACCTTTAATCCCAGCACTAAGGAAACAGAGACGGGCAGATCTCCATGAGTTTGAGGCCAATATGGTCTAGATAGCAAGTTCCAGGACAGCCAGGGCTACATAGAAAGACTCTGCCTCTAAAAAAAAAAAAAGAATAATTTGGGGGGCTGAGTATGGTAGCATATGCTTTTAATCCCAGCACTCAGGAGGCAAAGACAGGCAGATCTTTGTGAGTTCAAGGCCAGCCTGGTCCATGTAGAAAGTTCAAGATTAGCCAAGTCTAGATAGCAAGCTCCAAGCCAGCCAGGGCTGCACAGTGAAACTCTGTGTGAAAATTAAAAAATAAAAATGAAACAAAGAAAGAAAGAAAAAAGGAAAAAGAACCATTTGGCTAAACATATGTTAACAGACAGTTGCAGTCTGCAAGGTGCAGAGCTGGTTTATTGTATGGGTGACTTTGAAAATGGAGCCGCTCCTGCCTGCTGCTCTGCGGGACGACTGATGATGAGTAGCATGTATGAGGAGATCTGTGTGTATTTGTTCATGTCACACACTAGTCACATAGGATGGAGGGGTGGGTATATATGAGAAAAATGGTCTTGTCGGTCAGCTGAAAAAAGGAAAGGAGATTTTAAGCCTCATGTTTGCCCTAAAGTTCGTCAGCAGTGTTTTAGAGCTTAGGGTAAGAAACAACGCTGTGCTGGTTAGGACAATTTATATGACGATGTGTAGAGGGATGCCCGCTAAATCTCAAGTATTTACAGGGACACTTGGTTAAAATGAGGAGGTAGCCAGGGAAGAGGCACACCTGGGAGAGACTTAAATGTCTTCAGATTCTGTGAGGATGGCTGGTATGGCTGCTCCCCAGGATGTGTCAGAACAGCTAATCGTATTAGATTTGCCAAGTAGAGAACCAAGCCATGCAAATGCGGACATTGCAATGTAGCCTTTGAACCATACATTATGACCTAGACTCTGGTTCATCGTCTCAAAATCTCTTTCTTTACAATGGGAAAGTTTAAATTTACATACTCTATAGTAATAATTTCAGGAGGAAGTAGTCCATTAAGAATGCTTCAGTCGCCGGGCGGTGGTGGTGCACGCCTGTAATCCCAGCACTCGGGAGGTAGAGGCAGGTGGATCTCTGTGAGTTCAAGGCCAGCCTGGTCTACAGAGCTAGTCCAGGACAGGCACCAAAAACTACACAGAGAAACCCTGTCTCAAAAAACAAACAACAACAACAAAGAGTGTTTTAGTTAGGTGAAGTGTTTGGGAGCTGGAAGCGGCAGAAAAACACAGAAGGCTGATGCAGCGGAACGCTCACCATCTGCAGAGGGTGGTTCTGTTTTCCGGGACCTCACGGTGACGCTCGAAGGCCTGGAGAGGTCTGTACCCGTCCTCCATATCTGCACCTCCACGTAGCCGGCACTCTCATCCACCGAGTACTGGACATCCCCAAAGTAGAAGACCGGCTCTGTTCACCAGGACATAGAAAACACTGCTGTTATTTCTCTCTTTACCAGCTACCCCTGAGATGACATCCAAAAGTCTGCTTCCCTCTATTGACGACATCACGTTTCCTTTGAGTGAGCTGATATCTCATCTTAAGGCACACGACTTGGCTTACTTTTCATTTGCGTAAATACCTTTATTGTTATGTTTTGGGGTGCTGGGGATTGAACCCAGGGCCTCATGTATGCCAAGAAAGCACTGTACCACTGAGATACAACCATAAACCCATATGTAGGTGATAAATGGTTTCTAGTGCCGTTAAAAGCTTAGCTGGAAAAATACAGTCAAATGAAACCCAATATATAACACCTTTGTTTGTTTGTTTTGTTTTCTGAGACAGGGTTTCTCTGTGTAGCCTTGGTTTATCCTAGAGCTCACTCTGTAGTCCAGGCTGGCCTTGAACTCACAGAGATTCTCCTGCCTCTGCCTTCTGAGTACTCTTTGTTTTTTTTAAAGTTTTTTTTAAAGTTTTGTTTTTTTTTTTAAGTTTTTCCTGAGCATTCATTTTCTCATTCCTCACTAAACTACTGTGGGACAGAGAGATGGCATCTGCCTTATGCTGTCTTCTGGTCCATTGAATTTAGATTTAACTCACGATGTCTGAGTCTATTTTTAATTATCAGGATTAGACTCTACAAACTAGATTAGTATAAAAGTTGTGAGTCCCTATGACTTTAGAACGACCAGGCCTGGGTGCCAGTTATTTGGAGGGCTTTTGTATCCTCTATACAAACTGAGGTTTCACTAAGTAAGTCATCTCATGCTAAGAGGTTAGCGTCTGTCCTCAGGAATGTGAACGATGCTGCTTGGGTTCTATAGTTCCCGCCTCCAGATCATAGTGTTCTCCTGTGTTGGTGATGAACTTCAATGGATGGAGAGGTCACTTCCTATCTGATTCTTTATGATTAACCCATGACTCTTGATATAGCCAGAGGTCTGAAGGACAGTAGATGTCTAGGGAAAACTGAAATGAATTATGGGAATACTTTTAAAAATACCTAATTTTGAAATTTTGAGATAGCCTCACAGGAAACTGCCAGTAGTTCCCCATTGAGAGTTTATCTTCTAAACAGCCATTAGCAAAGGTAAAATAATCAAGAGAGCATGTGCGAAATAATCTTATTTGTCCTTAGTTTTACAAGATTCAAAAGGAGTTTATCTAAAAACACGCAGCTCACACCAGGACTTTTAGCATCATTAAAGGGGCGCTGTTCTGTTTGATAGAACTAGATTGAACTCCCCAAATGCACAAAGTGAAGTGAATCCTCAGAAAGCCACAGGGTGTGGCTGGGTGTGAGTGTGGTGGGGTGAGCTCAGTGAGAGCACTTGCCTAGTGTGTACACAATCCTGGATCCCATCCCCAGCACATGTAATAAAACAAAGCCACAGGAAAAGCCCAAGGCAAGCTTCCTCCACTTCTCTATTTGCAAATTCATTACCTTTACTAGAAGACATAATACACACGCTTATTTCTTTTCTTCCTCCAACTGGTAAGCATATTTAAAAGCATTTAGCTCCCCTGGCCTCTTAGATAATATGAAATCAATCTTGGAAATGTTTGCCTGTTTTGGTTCGGAGGTGATAAATCTGCCTACGGCATAGTTCGCCTCCCTGCTATCCTTTGAACTTGGACGAGCAGGCGAGTGTACAGATGGAGTTGTTATCTTATAACCCCAGGCAAGCAGACCTGACTGACAAACCAATACATTCCTTACATTTTCCACATCTGAGGAGGGGCAAAGGTGAAAGCAGAGAAGCCAGAAAATGATTATTCTAAGCCGACAGCTGAGCCAGGAACAGCGGCTTCTCTTCAAAAGGCTTTCACGATCATCATGGAGGCTTGGTCACGTGTCTCCCACAAGCGCTCTCTCTAAGTCTCTCAACATTTCTGGTATCGCGAGAATTAGGTTTCTAAGCAAACGCTGTATTAATGCAGTGGTGTTACCTCTCGTCTTCCTAGTCCTCACAGATGCATATTAGAAATGGAACTGAATAAAATCATGTGAGTGCAGCCATAAAACACCACGGGCGCAGCATGCAGGGGTGGGGGAGGGGGTGGGGGAGAGGGGATAAGGATGAGTAGAACTGTGTTTGCATGTGCATTCACACCCATCCTGTTACCCACAGAGCAAGTCCTTCACTTTATAGCTTAACATGCAGTTCACGATGAAAACAGAGAAAGAGAGAAGCTGCAAAAAAGCTGCAGACAGCAGCAGCAAAAAAGCTGCAGACAGCAGCAGCATACAGCAGCAGCATACAGCCGCAGCATACAGCCAATGACATGGAACATCGGGCCTTCAGTCAAAAGGAGGAGGGGACTAGAGACAGGCTTCAATTATGAGTTCTCCCATTCTAGTACAGTAGCTAGTAGGAATTTGGAAAGGTAACAGATGAATTCTCTAAAATGAAGCTTTCTGTGGTCAGCAGACTTAGGTTAGCTGTCTGAGTTCCATCTGCTGCAGGCGGCAGGAAGATGGGTCAGATAATCAGCTGTCATGATTATAGTTAAAACTTGAGGTGATTTCAACACAATAGTTTCTACAGCATGAAAACAACAGCAATTTAAAAAAAAAAATAGCCCCACAGTATATCTAACAAGTTGCTTGTTTAAAAAATCAAAAGAAATAGAGTAGGTTTTGGCGTCTTTGTGTCTTTTCAGATGAAAGAAAACTAAGATGATGGTAGTTATATTTACATTTCTCATTTTTTCTCATAAACTCTAAAATTTGAATGGACTTAAAAATGTTATAAACTATTGGGTCAAAATCTTATTATATAAAGAAGTTACAGATGCCACAGGAAGCTACAGACATTACACAGAACATTCTAAGATGGTCCTGGAACTTTTAAAAATTTTATGTGTAAGCATGTTTTGCCTGCAGGTACTTCTGTCTGTGAACCACTTGTGTGCCTAGTGCATTGGGAAGGCCAGAAGAGGGTACTGGGTTCCCTAGAACTGGAGTAACAGACTGTTGTGAGCTGCCATGTGGGTGCTGGGAACTGAACCCAGGTCTTCCGGAAAAGCAGCCAGTGCTCTTAACCACTGAGCATCTCTCTAGCCTTGTGCTTGGGACATTTTAAAGGATACTACAGGATCAAAAGGAGGGAATGGATGAATGGGTGAAGTCCACCAGAAGGCAGAGGAACCTATACAAAATCCAGGACAGCTGTTCTGTCTGTGCTAACAAATAGTTTTTGTAAGAAGGACTTTTGCTGAGTGTGGTGGTTTGAATAAAAATGGGCCCCACAGGCTCATCTATTTGAATGCTTGGTCATTAGGGAGTGGCACTACTTGAGAAGGATAAGGAGGTGTGGCCTTGTTGGAAGAAGCCTGTCACTGTGGGCCAGCTTTGAGGTTTCAGAAGTTCAAGCCAGGCCCAGTGTCTTTGTCTTCTTGCTGTCTGCAGATCCAGATGCAGAACTCTCAGCTCATTCTCTAGCACCATGTCTGTCAGCACCCTGCCATGCTTCTTTTAATGATGGCAACGGACCAAACCTTTGAAACTACAAGCCAGCCCAAATAAATGCTTTCTTTTATAAGAGTTGCTGTGGCCAGGGTGTCTCTTCACAGCATTTGAACACTGACTTAAGACACTGAGCCTATTTATTAAGTTTTCCTTCCTTTCTTTCTTCCTTCCTTCCCTTCCTCCCTCTCTCCCTCCCTTCCTTCCTTTCTTTTTCCTTAAGCACTTGGTTTTTTAAAAATAATACTAATTTTACTATTTAAAAATAATAAACTGAAGACCTTTGTAAATCTGTCATAGACTGATTCAGGTTACAATTTAGAGCCCAGTAGAAAAAGCTCACTCAGTTCCCAAATTCAGCTCCTAAGTATGCACTGCACCTTGAATGGCAGTTACGCTCACAATGTAGAACAGTCAGCAGCTGTGACCATTAACCAGAAGAAGGATGATAAAATAAAACCATGCTCCCTGCAGCCTCCGCCCAGGTCACACTGAAAACCTTCCTCAGCACTTCATCCTTCTCGGACGACAGTTCAGAGGACATGTTTAGCCTCTCTGCACAGGACAGGTAAGTCACATCCAAAGCGTGGGCAAACCTCACTGCCAGGGAAGGTTTCAGATGGCGCAGTGAGAATGTGTGAAATTCCCAAAGGAAGCCAGGATCTCTCTCCATTCTTCGCGGTGCCCTTTAAACTCAAGGGCAGGGGCGAAGGCGCTCACGCTAGGAGACTTATTCTAGCTCATTAAGCATGAGTCAGACCTGCGAGGCTGTGGACACTTTCCCTTCACCTCTGCTAATGTGGAAGTGAGGGGAAAGGCTTGGCACAGCCACACAGGTCACAGGCCTGCAACACAGACTCAGGTGAATAATTCAAGTTCTGTTCCCAGGGGGCAGAGAGTGAGCTCTTCATTATTTATTTATTTATTCGGTGTCTGGACTGGTGTTTACGATTTCATTGTGTCTCCTGAGATGAAAGAAGGAGGTGCCGGCAGTAATTGCTGTCTGGAGCCAAGTCTTATTGACGCATGCGTGCACATGGGGCTATCAGTGGGTAAGCTCTGTAGCGCTAACTGACGTGTTTGCTTGAAACTGAATGGGATAGAAGTCTGTAGTCTGTCTTTGGGCAAAGCATCAATGCTGCCTTTGGGTTTAGTGTTGGAAATAATACAAGGGAACTGACTCTAACCTATAAATCTGTTTGGAGGTTTCAACGCTGCCCTGGTTTGCTTTCTATGGCTATAATAAATAAGCACCACGACCAAAAGTGACATGGAGAGGAAAGGGTTTATTTGGCTTACGGGTCCTGCCTGTAGTTGACCTTTGAGGGAAGTCAGTGCAAGAACTCATGCAGGAGAAGAGGCAGGAATGATAGGTAGAGGAAGATGACTTTCTGGCTTGCTTCCCCCGGCTTGCTCAGCTACTTTTCTTATATATCCCAGACCTATCTGTCCAGATGGGACTGCTGGACCCTCCCATGTCACTCAGCAATCATGGGAAGGTCCCACAGACAAAGCCATGGGTCAGCTTGATGGAGGCAGTTCCTCAACTGAGATTTCCTCTTGCAGGATATGTCTAGGTTTGTGTAAATTTGACAAGAACTAACCAGCACTAACTAACAGGTCCTTATGGCTTACTGAGTACTCACAAACCACTTCCTGCAGGCATGTCAAGGTCATTTTTTTCTCAGGGTGGAGAGGGTTAGTTCAACCCTTGTATCCTTTACTCTTTTCTTTGTTGTGATAAAGTACTCACGAAGCAGCTTTAGGGAAGATGGATTTAATTTGGCTTGCATTTTGAGGGACACATCACGGCAGGGAAGGTGGGTGGCAGGAACGTGCAGTGGCTAGACATGTTGCCTCCACATTCATTATCAGAGAATGGACAGGAAATGGGGCCAGTCTATCAAACCTCAAGGCCCACCCCACAATTCCTCCAGTGAGCCTCCACCCACTAAAGGCTCTATACCTTTCAAAACAACGCCAACAGATGGGGACTAAGTGTTTTCACACAAGAGCTGTGGGGGACAGTCCACACTCGAACTATGACTCCCGTTCCCTGGCTTCTCTCCACTTTATTGCTAGATTTTCTCAAGAACCATTTAAAGAGGCTCTCCACAGAAACAGACAGCCCCAAAGCCAGTAACACCACACTTACTGGAGAGCTGCCAGTGTACCTCACTGACCTTGGGATTGTCTCCAAACTCCTCACTATGGTCTACAAGGCATTGAAACTGATGGTCTCCCTCTGCCTTTTCGACCACGTCTTGGTCACTTTCTGCTCAGTAACAGCATCTGGGAGATCTTGTATGTGCTGCTGCCAGCCTCTGGCTGTCTCATCCAGTCTTCCCTTAGGAAGATGCTTCTTTGGGGACCATTCTGCCTTCCCTCTTGTCTCAGCCTGTAGGGGCAGAACTAAGCTTCCTTTATTCATGTATACTTTCTTGGCACTTAGCTTTATCTGTGTCTGGCAATGGGTGCACAATAAGTATTTGTTGAATGAATTAGCAACAATGTAAGGATCATTTATTGTCCATAGCAACTGAATACATGTATGTGCCTCTGTAGTGGAAGCACAAGGGTACTCGGTGCCAGGCAGTGGGCAGTGTGCACCCCAGAGGGAGTGTGTGGTTGTTTGTGTCAGAGAATGACTTTGTAGGCCCTTCTGATCTGGAATAAATACAATCCTAAATTATTTTGACTAGGTCCTACTTTTCTTTCCAGAAATACTTGAAAAGCACAAACATACATCCTGAAAATGACCTCCTTATCTAGTCTTTGAAAACAGTTTTCAAAATTCTTGTTGGGAAACTAAAGCTCGAATGTATATTTCAAAGGAAGTTTAAAGGTCTACCTCATTTTAAAAGCACATCCTGACATTTCTTTTTCTCAACAACAATAGCTTTCTCAGAAAGATCAAGACAAATCAGTATGTACTTCGGATGCCGATAACAATGGAACCTTCCTAAGGTTTTAGTTAAGCACAGGGAAAGGTGAGCCCTTCTCCAGAAAGATAATGTTACCGGTCTACTGCCAATGTAGTTTTACCCCAAAACGGACCTGACATTTCTGCAGGTCAACATACAATTTAAATGAAATTTCAGTATCACAATCATGAAAAATTTTCACTATGCATTTGCATGAATTAAGACTCTGTGTGTGTGTGTGTGTGTGTGTGTGTGTGTGTGTGTGTGTATGGTATGGTGTGTGTGTGTGGAGGTATGTGTGTGTGAGTATGTGTTGTGTTGTGTAAGTATATAGTGTGTGTGTATGTTGTGTATGTATGGTGTGGTGGTGGGGGATGTGTGTGTGTTGTGTTGTGTGTGTATATGGTGTGTGTATATGTTGTATATGTGTAGTGTGGAAGGGCATGTATGTGTGTTGTGTTGTATTATGTGTGTATATGGTGTGTGTGTGTGTGTGTGTGTGTGTGTGTGTGGTATATTTACCATGGCATGCATTTAGAGACCCGAGAACATCTTTTAGGAGTCAGTCCTCTCTCCACTGTGGGATCCAGGATCAAACTCAGATTATTAGGCTTACATGACAAGTGCTTTTACTGGCTGAGGCATCCTGTCAACCCAACATTTAATTAATAAATTAATGAACATTTTATTCCATAGTATTTTTTTAATCTACAAAAAAAAAAGAGTTGGAAAGCTTGTCGCTAGCTCACTAATTGCAAATTCAAATGAATGGGTGAAATTTAGGATTTACTACACACTTCTTATTACAGCAACATTTTCCAAAGCTGATCACAGATCTGCACTGCAGGGCTCACTCCCAACATCCCCCTTCAATCAAAACCAGCAGTACATCAAACATTTTGAAGGGTCTCAGGTGAATTATGTGCATAAGACTCAGGGTCAGGGTACAGGAACACAGCACTGAACCAGATGACAGATCCCACAGTGGAGAGGTTCTGAGAGGTTGGCCTGTTGCTCAATAGAGCTCCAGGGAGCTGCCTTGTAGACTGAGTGGGATTGAACAGCAAAAAGTGGACAGACTTTTTTCAGCGAAAGGGAAGGGAAGGTGTGGGTGTGGCTGAGAGTGGAAAAGTGTAGAGGTGGTGTTACGGAATATTCCTTGTGAAGATGATTAGTTTAATAAAGAGCTGAGTGGCCAGGCAGCAGTGGCGCACGCCTTTAATTCTAGCACTCAGGAGGCAGAGCCAGGTGGATTTCTGTGAGTTCGAGGCCATCCTGGTCTACAGAGCGAGATCCAGGACAGGGACCAAAAACTACACAGAGAAACCCTGCCTCAAAAAACAAAAACAAAAAAACAAACAAAAAAATTTTTTTTTAAAAAAGAGCTGAATGGCCATTAGCTAGGCAGGAAGAGGTTGGATGGGACTTCTGGGGACAGAAAGCTCTGGGAAGAAGAAGGGAGGAGTCATCAGCCAGAGGGAGAGGAAGCAGGATGGGCAGTACAGAGTAAAGGTAACCAAGCCATGTAAAAGAACATCGATTTAAAAAATATGGGTTAATTAAGTTATAAGAACTAGTTAGGAACAAGCCTATGCTAAGGCCAAGCTTTTATAATTAATAATAAGTTTCAGTTTTGTTTTTTACAAGCTCTCGGCCTAAAGAAAAATCCATTTACAAGGTAGAAATAGAAGTTTGTAACCTTGACAGGACAGGATCAGAACTCAGATGGCAAAAAAGAAAACGCTAAGAATACTGTGGAAGGGCCTAGCCTGAGAGCTGGAGACCTGGTTCAGGAGCAAGAGCCTAGGAGTGGACTGGGTTAGCAAGGACTCCAGCTGGGCGGCATGCTGAAGGCATCATCTCTCAGCCAAGGCCCCCTGACTTCTCCAGTCTCCACTCTCCTTCCTTTCCTTCGCTAGCTTTCCCAAGACTCTTGCTTGATGGATTTCTTTAAGTGACTGGAGTAATACTACCTGCCTGTTAACGTGTTCTGCTCACACCTGTGGGTGCCTTGTAGGCCATAGGAAAACGAGCAATTTTTCTGAATGGTTAAGAGTACAGAGGAAACATCACTGAGAGTTTTGAAGAGATAATGTAACTCAGTTTACAGTCATGAGCATAATTATTCAGGAAGAGCAGTTGAAAAGCCTCTAGTCAACATTACATCTATTTTACAAGGCAAGGATGGCAGAGAGGCAGACATCAAAAGCCAATCACAGGTGGAAATCAACCAAGTTTTTGATGTGGGTAAAGTGAGCTTCTTTCCAAATACGTTGCATCTTTCAGTTTCCAGACTGAACTGACATAATGTGTTTAATCAAAAAATCAAAGGAGGGCTGGAGATATAGCTCAGCTGTTAAGGGCTAAAGCTCACCACCCAAACTTTAAGAGTTCAGTTCTCAGTGCCTGTGTTCACAGCTTCCCTTTGCTGGGTATGATAGCATACAATCCCAGCATCCAGGAAGCAGAATCAGGTGTATTTCTGTAGGTTTGAGGCCAGCCTGGTCTATACAGCAAGTTCCAGGACAGCCAGGGCTACATAGAGAGACTCTATTTCCAATAAAATAAAATAAAATAAATAAACAAGGTTAAGAGAGATGGCTCAGAGGTGAGGAATACTTCCTGGCAGAGGACCCAGGGTCCATTCCTAACATGCACACTGGGCAGCTCACAATAGCCTATAACTTCAGAGTGGCTCACAACCTCAGGGAATCCAACAAATTTTTTTCAACCTCTTCAGGCATGTGGTACATATGTATACATCCAGGCAGACACACATACACATATATAAAAAAAAATAAAGATAAAAATCCTTTTACCAGGCCTTAATCCAGCAATGGGGAGGCAGTAACAAGCAGATGGATTTATGTAAGTTTAGGGCCAGCCTGATTTACATTGTAAGTTCTACGCCAGTAAGGGCTGTGTAAGATTCTGTCAGAGAGAGAGAGAGAGAGAGAGAGAGAGAGAGAGAGAGAGAGAGAGAGAGAGAGAGAGAAAGGAAAAACAGTTGGGATCATAAGCTGAGACTTCCAACTACTGGATGTAAAGGAACAGCTTTGGCTCTAAGTTCGCTCTGTGTGGGAGCGAACACACCAGTCCACACCAGGTTCCTGCCATGGCGACAGCACAGTGTGAGGCACCAGCTGCACTGGGTCATCCTCCTCTTCAGGTCACATCGAATCTCTCCTCCCTTCGTTACCTAGTCCCCAGGGCTTTACAAGACCAGTCCCGCTCCCCAGGCAACGATCTTTACCTACTGTTGACAAAAATCAAGTTGAGCCTTGGAGGGGTTAGAGAACTTGCCACATGGCGTCCAGAACGAGCAGGGTTCAAACATGACAGACCAATCCAGTAAAGTGTGAATTAATTTCCATTTAAGTAACGACTTCTCGGAAAAGGTTGAAACCAATGGAGCGATAAACATACTTAGATGTTCAGATTTACCTTAAGTAAATGTATTTCAAAACCTAAAGCAGGGAAGTAAGTCAGATGTTTGCTATAAATCTTACTCTGTGTCTTAATACCTCTGTGCCCTAAAGCCAAGTAACTTCAAGGTTTCTCTTTTGTAAAATGGGCTACTTTTTATTTTATAAGAACGTTGTGAGAATTGCATGCACACACAGACACACACCACTTGATAGAGAATCCAGTTAACCACTACAGCATCAGTTCCCTCCCACATCCTCCAACCCAATTAACCTCATCCTCTTGGCAGACAAAGGGAGAGCCCTTTGCTGAGATCAAGCTGACCACCTTGCCTGGAACTGGGCCTGTGCACAGCAATCACCCACACGCTTTTGTTTGCTCCACTCCCTTCACCTTTGACCCAGTCTGCTCACTTCAGTTTGGAGTGTGGTGAGCCAGTATCACAAAGCAAAGGGACATTTCCTACCTTTGAAAAGAATGGGCAGAGACCCAGCAGACTTGTGGTGCCTGCCATTTCCCATCTGTAAATTTCTCACACGCTTTTGTTTGCTCCACTCCCTTCACCTTTGACCCAGTCTGCTCACTTCAGTTTGGAGTGTGGTGAGCCAGTATCACAAAGCAAAGGGACATTTCCTACCTTTGAAAAGAATGGGCAGAGACCCAGCAGACTTGTGGTGCCTGCCATTTCCCATCTGTAAATTTCTCAAAATCCGCCGGGCAGTGGTGGCGCACGCCTTTAATCCCAGCACTCGGGAGGCAGAGCCAGGCGGATCTCTGTGAGTTCGAGGCCAGCCTGGGCTACCAAGTGAGTCCCAGGAAAGGCGCAAAGCTACACAGAGAAACCCTGTCTCGAAAAACCAAAAAAAAAAAAAAAAAAAAAAAATTTCTCAAAATCCTTTCCAGTAAATGATCTCTTAGGGCTCATAGCACAATGCATAATGCTAAAAGTCTCAGTCACCATGTGCCTTCTAAGTAAAATGGTTTCTTAAGAGCACGCGGTTGCTAAGTTATGAATGGGAGATGGTTTTGCCACTCTTCTATTTGCATGTGTGCTAGAATCTCAGAGGCATTGCAGAGATGAACCAGCTAGGAAATGTTTCTGCTCGATTCCCACAAGGAACGGATAGCAGCGCTGTGGGTGAAGTCCAGGGTCACCTCCAGAATGCGGAGCCCTTAGGTCAGCAGGCTTCAGCAGAACGGACTGACGACATCTCAGAGCGGCTCTTCCTGAGAGCATTTTAAGAAACAACTCTCACTTTCACTGCTTGGAATATCACTGTGGCAAAGTTGAATGCTACGGGTTCCATTGTGAATGGACCTTCCACGACCGCTATCCTAGTGGGGTGGGGTAGTCTTAACTCCCGGACCCACTTACTCCCCTCCCGCTCAGCCACAGTGCTGCAGGATCCCACCATTGTGCGGAGCCACGGGCCTTTTTCCAGCCCTCCCCATTTGTCTTCCAGCCCTTGCCAGATGTATTTAAACAGGCTGCGCTGGGGTTGCGGCAGCTCTCTTTATCTCCCTACACATTCCTTCCTCTGCCTATTCATGCTGCTGCAGAGGGCTGGACCAACTTCCTGAAATCTTGTGGGATCTGGGGGCTTTTCTCCCTGGAGCGTGGCCTCGGAGCCTAGTTGTTTTGGGTAAGTAATTTCCTCCCTTCTTCTCACTGGAGTCCACAGAGCTTCCTTTGCTCAGCGTGATAGCCCCCTTGCACCACTGAGAAGTTTGCCTGCCTCCTGGACCCTCCCTATGCTCTTGAATTTCCTGCTGTCAGAATGCAGGATTTCCTGACTGGAGATGTATATGGCTGAGGCACGGCGAGGCTCTATCCTGACCACACCTCGCAGGCATCCTCTTCCTCACTGTACAATATACCGTATTTATGTCCCAGGGCGATGAGCTCTTATCCCTCTGTCTTTACCTTGATGTATCATTTCCTTCATTCCCCTAGGCTGAACAAACTACAAAGTCCTTCATCATCTACTTACGCTTAGCCCTGTTTTGATTTGAAAAGCTTTTCTTTTTTTGTGTGTTTCAATCTTTAATTGGAAGGATTTCTTTAAAATAAAGTTTAAATAGCTAGAAAAGAAGGTGTTACATGAAGTTTAAGCCCACTAAGACCTCTTCTAGTACCCTATTAAAAACAGTGGCCAACTAAAAAAATAAAAAGATTCGTAGAAGCATCTACAAGTCCACTCTCTGCTCTCTTGTCTTTTGGAAAAGTGTGGGTGCCATTGTATATCCTGACAATCCCCATGTTCCTCAGAATCTAGGAAACATGGGGATTGTCAGGATATGTTGGAGCAGAACCTCCGAGGGGCCCCTCCTTCAGTTCCGTCCATTGCTGTGGCCCAGCACCCAGGTTTTCCTCAAGGACAGAGTGGGGTGAGCTCCAGACAGCTCAGAGAAGCCTCTGTTGGCTATACTAGAGTCACAAGGCCGAAGCAGCTACATTTGGCCATGAACAATGCTGGCACCCTGAGACCGGGCTTCCCTCCAGTCCCAGCTCAGTCAGTGCAGCTCATCAGGGTCAATTCACTCATCCACAAGGCAAAGCTCACTCCTGAGTTCCTACAACTGAATGGGCCCGAGTGCTAACGTTGACACCAACTTTTTCTTAGGCACATCCCTAGACAGCAGAGTGTCCGCAAGGGGAGCCTATACACTGGGGGCTCCTGAGCTACCTGCTTCCTACAACAGATGCCCCAGGGCAGGAACCAATTTAGAGATCCCAGTTCTAGCCTCTTACAGAACTATTTGGATAGCTTCAACCCTCTCCTTATCCCTGGATCTTGATAAAGGATCTCATCTTCATCCGAACAGGTTTTCTTAACTTTGAATGGAAGGGAATAAGGCCCTGGAAATCTCCTTACAGGATCCAGACAATGGCTGTGTGAATTATTCATTCCCTCTCAGGAGACTAAAACCTTCCACTGATCCCAACGCAGTGAACAGCCTCCTTGTTCTAGATGTGGAACTCTCTGTGAGCACCCGGCCGTCCCGCTGTATCCAGTGTTTACAGCAGCTGGTGCAGAATGAATGTTCTGTCTAAATCAGTTGGATGGATCTGCTGCTCCTCGGCCATCTCTTCTTTGAAGGTGGCATTTGTCTACCCCAACTCACTGTTGGATTTTCCCAACTAATTCCAGCCTTTATTGATAGACTCCACTGGTTAATGCTCACAGCCACTCTGTCAGTTGTCATTGTGACAATACCTGAGAGAAATCAACTTGAAGGAAGGCGGAGGGGCATTTTTTGGCTGGTACTTTCAGAAATTTCCATCTGTGGTTCTGTGGCATTCTTGCTCTGGGCATTTGGTCACATAGCACACTGTGGTGGAACCATGATGTGACAGACAGAGGGAGCAGCCAGGGTCCCCAGATTCTCTTCAAAGGCACTTAACCCCTTCAACTTAAAGGCCTACCATTTCCAAGCACGAAGTGGTGACTAAGCCTTCATCACATGGAAAACAGAGAGATGCTCAATGTCCTTTCTTTAGCATACTGCTTCTGCCCTGCAAAAGTTCATCTCCAAGCCAGTCCACCTCTAAGAGTACCCAGAGTCCAAACAGCTCCAGCACTGCTCAAAAGCCCAAGGGCAAAGTCTCTTCAGAGGAACAAAGAAAATCCTTAGCTCTTGGCCCCTATTAAAAAAAATAGAGCAGGTTATAAACTTACCCCACGAAACAGATTAAATGTCCCCATTCCAGAAGTGGGGAATAGAGGTGTGGACCAAAGAAAGTAAAAAACACAATGGAGAAAACACTGGTGAGCAGCGTTTCACATCTGTCACACTGAGCATAGGAAGGCCTGGTGTGAGCCCCAAAGGGCTTGGGACCTGCAGCCTTTGTGGGCTTCCTGGCTACGGTCCACATGCTCATTCCCCGGGGGTTGGCTCTACGGCTTCCTTTGGCACTGTGCCATGATCCTGGTATCTCTGAGTCCCTGGAGTCTGCAGTGAATCTTCGGCTTCACTCTCACAGGGTCACTACACATTTCCCTGTCAGAGACACTTGTAGACTTTGCCCTGTGGCACACTGGCAGCCCAGAATTTCCTTTGGAATCACAGAGGAAGCCTCTGTGACCCCCATCCCTGTGCTTATAAAGTCAACGTTGCATGGGCTTTATGAAGGCTTGCCAGGGGAAGAGTTACATCAGAGCCCCTGGACCATGTTTACAGTAGGGTCTGCCTTCCCCAACTGCTAACCACAGGGAAGTGAATCTTGAGGAAACAATTCTGTAGGCTTCCTTTTGCATGCAAGGCACCCTGAGACTCTCTTCTCAAATGAAAATACTTAAGACGAGTTTAAATTTTTAGATCTATGAGACCTGTAATGGGTGGATTCTTGAAGATTTTTGAGATGCCTTCAAGGCCTCTTTCCTATTGTTCTAGAACAAATTATTTGGCTTCTTTTTCATGGCACTAGCCCGGAATATCACATGCCTTTCTTTTTTTTGAGTAAAATGCTGTTTCAGATCTTTCCACTTGGCTTTTTCCTCTTCCCTTTTCCTATTTGACTAAAGGCAGCTAGCATCAATGTGCATGATGGAGCCTCGATTTTGTGCTACCTTGATATTTTTTTCTACCTTGATACTCGGCCACACATGGCATGGACAATAGTCAAATTCTTTGCCAGTGTGTACCATGGAGGGACTCTAGTCCAATTTCCAACGGTCTGTACTCCCATCTGAAACCTCTTCCTGTTCTGACAGAGCCCTAACTGACCATAACCCTTACTGTTCACATTTCTATCAGCATTATCTATTCATTTTAGAAAAGCCAGTGTTAAACATTTTTATTGCAATAATAAAACTCAAAACTTATATGTGGCCCAGGGAGTGAGAAATGAAAGCGTAGTAAATTCCTCTCACCAAATCACTCCACGGGAGAGCAAAGGGTGGGAAGCGGCTTACAGGAGGGAAAGCCAGGAAGCTGAGATCAGCATGAAGTATCAAACCCAGGAGATGCTGGAGCTGCAGCGGCCTGTATCACCACCTCTCAGAAAACACTCAAGGGGTTGTCTGGAGGGCTGGGCTTTTATTGGATGGCGACAAACAGGGCCTCCCACCTTAAACCTAACATGCTTAAAGCTTAGGAAATAGAACTTGGATGGTCACAGGGTCCTGAAAAATCTACTCGAAAAACTAGCAGATGGGGAAAAATGAGGCCTTCACAAAGAAGGCTTCAGAGGGCCCTGCTAGTCTAGGGACAGATCCCTGGACCACGTGACAGAGCAGCGAAGGGACCTGCTTTAGAAGGCAGAGGGTCTCAGAAGGTGGGAGTGGGTGGCCGACAAAGTTTTCTTCGTCTCTCCGCTGTGCAGTTTGGGCTCCGCAGCACCGCAGTGAAGATGTCTTACTGTAGAATAGACAAAGATCTCACCTAAAAATAAACACGGTCACAGCTCACACCACATCCAATATTCTAAAGTAAAGCCTTCATGTGCGCCTTGATAAAACACTTATCTGGAAACCTAGGTTCCAATGACTGAAACTGATTTTTCACTTCAAGACAGAGTGCGTATCTTAAGGTTTTGGACATATGCTTTAGATCGCACAAGGGAGGAGAAGAGGACATGAAAGGCTCCACAGCCAGGTGAATATCTACCCTATTCAGGGTAGACAGCTATACAAGGAACACAGTGGAACATCAGAAGAAGCTACAGATGGATTCCTGTGTGAGTCAGAAGACACCAGATCTCCCCATGGCAGAACTATGTGCAGGAAGCTAAGGGAGGAGGCCCCTTTGGTCATTCTCGATTTAGAAGCTCTACACTGAAGACCGGAGTGATATGTATCAGGGTGATCCCTGGGTGCCCAGTAGTTTCATAGGCATATTCTAGAGAGATCATCCTGTTCATCTGAGGCCACCTTTCCTTCCTAGCCTTAGATGGCCTTCTGCTTGCCTACCATGAACTAAAAGGGCCTGCTTCTATTCCAGAAGGGATCAGATTTCTGTCCATCTTCAAGTATCCCTGTGCTGTACAGCATGCAGGTCTGTGAGCCTATGGCTAGGGCAGATGGTCTTCATCTGCTCTCCTATGGCCATAGCAACAGAGGTCTCCAAGTAAGTGGCACAGACCGGGAGCAGAGGGAACTCTCAGCAGATCAGCATCACAGTTTTCTGAGATCCCTCTGGAATGCTGATGAATTATTGCCTTCAAGGCACTCTGGGTTTCCTCTTGCCTGGATCTTCAGAAGGCTTCGGGCCCATATTGTCAGCTGTAGTCACAGTACTAAGTGGGAATGGGCTCTCTGTCAGTCATGCTTCCATCACTGGGCAATAATGGAGTGGATCAACTTTAAAAGAGTCTAATTCTAATTTGGCTCAGGGCTTCTGAGATGTCAGTCAATGGTTGATCATCTATTGCTTTCAGTCCTGTGACAAAGTGATGTACTATGGTGGAGATGCCTAGTACAGCAGAGCTCACCACCTCATGGTAGGTAGGAAGAGAAACAGGAAGGGGCCAGAGTCAATGTCTCCTCCAATGTCCTTGGTGGCCTGACTTTCTCCCATTAGCCTCTAACTTAAAGGGTCTATTCCCTTCTCACAGCGCCCTCATCACAAAGGCCTTGAGGGAACACTCGAAACCCAGCTATGTGCTTGCCCACAAGTGATGTCTGTACTTGCGGCTCTGTGCAGGCAGATTAGGCCAGGGATCTGTTTCCGGGAATCTCCCGAGTCATTTGAACAGATGCTCTCAGCTGACCCTAAGGGTGGTGACAACTCTGCCAGCCCTGGAGTCTCTACCTGGAGTGAGCCACACTATGTCTAGGCTGAGCTGCCCCTTTGGCCCAGCCACACTACCCCAGGCTTGCTTCCCTGCCCACACTTTCTTGAGTCCACACAGTTTGGGGCCCCTTCCAGCCCAGCTTTCTGCTTCCTGTAAGTCTGAATATAAAACTATCTCCCTAAGTCTGTAAGTACATTTTTCTCCTTTTCAAAATGGCTTTGCTCAAAGTAATGGAAAATCAAGTCCGGCTCGTCTGTGAAATTTGCTTTACATTGTATATGGATACTCCCAGCTTACAAATGAAGCAGGCTAACCAACCACTGGTATTCAGATGTCCTGGGATTAAAATGCAAAAGATTCTAGGCCCTCGGCTGGTACAGTCATCCGTCTCAGTTGGGGACTGTGTTTCACACGGGTCATGTAAGCTTAGTTTGAACTAGCTTGTAGTCTAGGTTTTTGTCCTGTTCGGAGTCACACACATGAAGACTGCCACCTGCAGGCTTCTTTTAGAAGTCGTCACAGGTTCTCACTCCAAGACTTTGACATGAAGCAAAGGAGGAAGTGAGAGAATTTGCAAACACCGTCTTCACCTGCTACATTTCTAGCTCATGTCATTCTGTGACCTTGTGGTAGAAAGCAGGAGTTTGCAAAGACAACATTTACTTGCATTTGAGAAGTACGCATTTCTTAACAAAGGGCCTAGGATTGAATGATACAGCTTTGTCTCCACCTGCAGGAATGAAAAGAATTATTTCTGGGTTGACAATACATAAAGCCTCACAGACTGTCATTAAAAAACGAGGTATAGAGATGGCTCAGAGGTTAAGAGCACTGACTGCTCTTCCAGAGGTCCTGAGTTCAATTCCCAGCAACCACATGGTGGCTCAAAACCATCTGTAATGAGATCTGGTGCCCTCTTCTGGCCTGCAGGGATACATGCAAGCAGAGCACTGTATACATAATAAATAAATAAATCTTTCAAAAAAAAAACACGAGGTATAACTGGTAACTCTTATGGTTTACTCACTCATTTTCCTATAATAAAGTAATTATTGGAGTCAAAGTGGGTCAATTAAAAGAAATGTCAACCAATGTGCTTCTTTTGTAATAAAAAAAAAGATTTATTTAAAAAATGTTTTTATTTTGTATGTATGGGTGTTTTTTCTGCATGTATGTCTATGCACATGTGTGTGTAGCACCTGGGGAGCCCAGAAAAGGGTGTTGGAGTTTCTGGAGCTGAGTGGCAAATGGTTGTTAGCAGCTTTGTGGGAGCTGGGAACTGAAACCAGGTCCCCTGCAAAAGTAATACTCACTCTTAGCCACTGAGCCCTTTCTCCAGCCCTGATTTTCTAACTTTTTAACTGAATCTCTATGTTGTACATATAGAGATGTCCGGTCATCCGTGCACAACTTCATCAATGGTGAACGACCACCAATGGATGGTTGTGTAGCTGCCGCCCACAGCCAGACTAAGACATCACCTGGGAAGCTGTCTCATGATCTGCACTTGCTTTTACATAAGAACCCAGATTCTTAGTTCTTTACCAAACCATCAGTCACAGATTGCAGGAGAAAGGACGGTGGGCGGGAGATGAGAAACGGGCTGTTGGGCATGCTTCTGTCCCTGAGCACCGTGGTCCAGGAGCGGCCCCCAAAGGACCGTCACCTGCGTCAGCTTCCATGGGGGTAAGGTGTCAGCCCCCAACCTTCTATGGCTCCCTACTGCGGCTTGGGATGCTCTCCGCTGGGCTCTTATGCCAGTCTGGATCTAGCTTCATCTTCGTTCACATGAGATTGTTCCTTAAGACTCATCCATACAGAAACTACACAAAGACTGAGGTTTTCCTCCCTAGATATATTTTAAAGGATTTCTCACGGAACCATGGCTCACAGTACTTAGGGAGGAGTCTTATCTGATCAAGGTGAGAGTGAGGTAGGTACCCACAGGTTCCCAGCACCCACTGGGTGGGAATCCACATTTTACACTCACATCAAATAAGCAGTTGGAGTCCTTTGCATGTGGCCCAAACTGTAACTCCTAACCAAAATAGTTCCGTATCAGTTTTAGGTCCCCTGAAGCTTCTCTTGCCCAGGATCTCATGACTTTTGTTTCAGGGAGTTTACCAGTTTTGTTTGTTTCCAGTTACAGTTAGGCTCTTTCCTAGTCTAAAAGGGGAAATCAACAGTGTTCTTCTCTAACTGCCTCTTGAGAAGGAGAAAATTTCTAGTCCCACAAAGCCAGCTGGTTCTTAACTTCTCTGTATGTAACAGCTGATTTCTCCCTTTACCTGACATGTGCGGTTGCTAGTTCTGTGATCACAAAGTCTATTTCCAGGCTTAGATTTAGAATCAGTTAAAGATCCCATCTCCATCCACCGGTCCATCCAGGAAGGAACAACTTCACTGGCTAATGGTGCAGACCCAGGGAAGGGACATAAGCAGAGAGGAGGAGAGGATGAATGTACAACTCAGCAAATCGCAAGAGGTTTTGTTTCCTTTCCGCTTGAAAAAGTCTTATTAAAAACCACCAGTTAGACATTTCTAATACCAGAGTGTTCTTGTTAAAGTCATCAGAAAAAAAAAAAAAATACAAGTGGATGCTTTTCAGTCGGAGTTTAAGCCCATCTCCATAGGGGTCTGGGGAGGCTGCCAGGTGCTGTTGGTAAGAGGGCCATAACTCGTCTAGTGCATCCATATTGTGGGCACACTCTAGCTATTCAAAACCAGATGGAGGAAATAGAGGATGGGGGAGGGGGGAGGGGATTCAGAGAGTGAATAAGAAGACAAAGTGGCCCCAAATTCTTAGCTATGGCTCTTCATGTGTTGAAAGCCCACATTGTGTGAAGCAGTAAATCAAAATAAGGTTATTCAGCTATCACAGACTGCATCAAAAATACGAAATTGTTCTCTTCTAGCTGGCTAGTTTCTCATACCACTAAAAAAAAAAAAGCCCTCTTCATTAACCACTGTGGTTTACTGTCCTATGGGCCACAGTCACTTCAGAGTTTCAGGGAAACATAATTTTTAAAAATTTTTCTAACTAGTCAACTAATTTTGCAAAGTCCAGTGAATAGAGATGAATTCTCAGACCTAATTTAATGTTAAAAAAAAGAAAGCAAAGAGTCCTCCAGCCAGCCCAGCCAGCTCTTAAGTGTCGGTGTATTTTGTGGGAGAGTCTCCCCTCCCCCTCCCTTCTCTAAAACAGCTCCCCTCTGGGTCCCTGTCCCCCCATCCAACCCCTCACCTCTGTCTTTTTTCCTTGGATAAGAGCCTCACAATGAATAGGCAACATTTTTAAAGAAAGGATGAGGGGGGTGTTGAGAAAGAGAATTAGAGGCCAAATGGGCCCCTTGGAGGAGAAGGAATTCAGCGACTGATGTAACTCATGGCACTCACGGCTGCAGAGAGTAAGGAACTTTGTGCTTAGCTAGCGGTGGTTCACCTCACGTCCTTCATCATCTGAGGCCATTTTCCAAGGAGAAAAGGAAGCCACGTGGTTCTCAGCACCATCTACGCGCAGTGTGGACGGCCGCCTGCCTTCGCTGCTGGACTTTTGTGCCGGGAATGTACAAGCTCCTCTCTTTGTCTCCATGCCTGTTTCCTTGGGTGGTATTCTTTTGTACGAAGAAATGGGGAAGTTGTATGGCTTGCCACCCATTTGGAAAAGGTAAATTTTGCCTGAAAAAAAAAATATGTGTGCCATAATTTGGTATAATCTTCCATGTGCAAATGTCCTCAGATGTCCCCACATAACAGAATACATATGAAACATTCAAACATTTATCTCAAAGTTGGCTGAAAGTGTAATGTCTTAAGAAACTACAAGATCTCTTTTCTTATTTCTTCTGTGTTAGTACAGATGCCTGGCCAGAAATAATGATTTTCATGGGCTATGTTACCATCTATAAATTACTTTATTCCAGACAAAAGTCATGTTTCCTTCGGGAAGAATTGGCTTCCAGGACACACATGGTAGAGGGCGACACTTATGCTCCCTCATGGTCCTGGATTTCCTTATGTTTATGTATCCCAAAGTAATGGCCTTTCACATTTATTTTGGTTAGATACTTGGAGTGTGATGTCTGAAATCCTCAAATGTCATGTGTTTGGAGGAACACTTGCTGACACAAGGGTTATACCTGGGAGAAACACGCTCTGATTGGATTTCTGGCGTCAACTTGATGTATTCATAAGTCCAAAGTTAGAAACTCTCATCGTTCAACTTTCTGAGATATTCTTGGAATATCATTGTGCATTTTTACTACAGGAGATTAATCTCTCAAAGTTCTAACACAGTTATAAATGTATTTACTCCTCAGCCATCTGAAAGTTTATTCCAAATCAGGAAATATTATGAGCTTTCACAGATCCTACGTAGTAAATGGCTATTAATTTGATTTAATGTAGGATGAGATTGGCATGGACTATTTGGTTACTAGATTCTTGAACATTCTTACAATATTTATTCATGATAATTCAGTTATTAGGAGTGAAATCAAGATGGAGCTCCCTTTTTTAGGTGACTTCAGGTCCGACTCCCAAAGAGGCTCTGGTGTGATGAAGCCACAGGAAAAATCTGAAAGAGTCTATTCAAGGGCTCCTGGATGTCTCCTGGAGGCGTCATCTGAGATTTATACTTCTGATTTCTACAGGACCCCTGGGCTCCATTTGACCCCCCTCACCTCCATGTTGTTGAATCTGAGAAGTCACAGCCTGGAGGTACCTTGCCAATTCACTTCCTCTAGTGAGCAAAAAAAATAACAAGATTTACAAAGAAGAATGTGTGCTATCTGGCCTGAGGCCCCAGGCCAGGCAGGAACAATGCTCCAGTTCATGGAAGTCCAAAGGATCACATAGAGACTAGCTTGCTTACATAATAGGAATGATCAGTTTATGCCTCCCCCTCCAAGTTGCCAGCCATATTGTTCTGCGGAGTCATGATGCCTCCTGGTGCCTCCATCATAGGGCAAAGTGGTCCAGAATTGAATTAATAACCAGCACAATTGCTGATATTTATTGAGCCATTTGTCCTGTATCATGTTAAGGTCCTGTTTTAGTGAGGGTTTCTATTGCTATGAAGAGACACCATGACCATGGCAACTCTTATAAAGGAAAACATGTAATTGGGGTGGCTCTCTTACAGTTCGGAGATTCGGTCCATTATCATCATGGTGGGGCATGGTAGCATGCAGGCAGACATGGTGCTGCTGGAGACGTAGCTGAGAGTCCTACATCTTGCAGGCAACGGGAAGCAGTCTGTGACACTGGTCGGTATCTTGAGCATAGGAGACCTCAAAGCCTGCCCCATAGTGACACACTTCCTCCAACAAGGCCACCTCCACTTCACCAAGGCCACACCTCCTAATAGTGTCACTCCCTATGAGATTTTGGGTGTCAATTGCATGCAAACTACCACAGGTCCTTACAGAAATTCTTATCCTTACTCTGCCTTGCAAGTGGAGAAACCAGGGCAGAGAGATTTAAAATGACTCACAATGGTCAAGTAGGATGATGGTTCAAATGTGGGCAAATGCTTTGAAACATCTTCCAAAGCTGAAGTACAATTCTACTCTCTTGGTCTGAGCTGGTTGTAGAGACAAATTATACTGAACACGGTGTTGTCTGAGTCATGTGGAATGCTCCCTGGGCTTGCATTCACACATTTTCCTATTTTAACAGGTTCTCCCTCTCGGAGATGCACACAGCTTTGAAGTGCCTCAGCCAAGTCATCAGTGCACAAGTTTTGAAGGCAGACCATCATACTGTACCATTCTGCCCTTCCTGGTAGCAAAGGAGATTGTCTGAGAAGCTGCAAGTCTGACAATCAATGCATACTCAATAAATATTTCTCTCGAGCTGCATAAAAATACAATCTATTTCCAGAACCTCAACAGTCCAATGATGGCAAAAGCCACATCAGCTATGTAGGGCCACTCCTTTTCTAAGAGATTCTGAATTAGTGCCGGTTGAGACATTTTGCCTGACCTTTCTTTTTAAAGGCTCCAGACAGAGTTAGTCTTATCTGTCAGCACATTACTTCAGGCAGGGCTGTTATATCATTAATCAGATCACAGCTTCTCTTAGGACCATTTCTGCTCTGAGGATACCCTTAACCACATTGGATAGAGTGTCAAACATTATTATCTTTTTATCATCTATTACTTTTGGGCTAGGAGTAAAATACAAACAATTCACCTCCTTAACTGGACCTCTTTGGCAAGTGGTTATCTCCCATGAGAATTGCTGGGACTCATTTTCAGAACATTTTGTCTGTGGCCATCTTATTATTATAACTAATTTTGATGACCCCAACACTGGGCTGAGTCAGTGGTAGTTCTTGACTCTCTCCTACACCTGCAGTTAGAAGTGTGTTAGTCTTCCTTAGAAACTGTTAAGTGGTTTTCAACACGTGACCATTATTTGACATAATCTCACGGGCTATAGAAAATATACTTTCTCCAATACCTACTTTTTAGTATCAAGATACTTCGTATATATTCTATTCAGGGGTTCAGAAAGTCCTTGGTGAAAGGCTTCCTAACTACTTAGATCTAAGGGAGAACGGCAGGGTGTTGAGATTTTCACCACTGGGGCAAATATCGGAGAAAAGCATGATAAGAGTTTGGGTTTCTGTTGCTCATGTTTTCAGGGGTCACAGGCCATGGCTGGACGGTTGTGTTGTTTCTCAGTGGTAAAGGTGGTAAAGTAGAACATCATAGGTTGAGAGGTGAAGCTGCTCACTTCACAGTGGCCAGGGAACAGAGAGCCAGGGTCAGACCAGGGCAAGAGATAACCCCCAGGCTATCCAGCTGCCCCGCCTGCAGGGCTTCAACGGGTTCTTGACCACCCTAAGGACAGAATGATAGGGACAGGAGATACAAGGAAACACACCAAGTCTGGATTCTGATCAAGGTGCAACTTTATTTTTCTCCAAGAGGGTTTATATAGTTTCTGCAGGGTAGGGGGAGCAAGAAGCTGTCATCTGCATAAGGTGGGGCAAGCTAAGGATATTTGCATAGGATGTTTACAGGGTGAAAGTGTCAAGGGCTCTGCCTCAATGTCCTGTTGCTAGGCAACCTGACTGTAAGATGATCTAGTTCCCTGTCTTATGGGGGGTCTGTATTTTTCCACTAACTAGAGATTCTATCCTTGTCCCTGACATCTCCCCCTTTTTAGTAATAAATCTAAGGGCCAACATAAACCAGGTTCGAATGGTCTAAAAGGAGGACTCTGAAAGAGGCTTTGCATGGAGGATTACAGAGGCCCTATCCCTCTAAAGGTTGTGAAAAAAGGTCCGAGAGGGAATGTCTCTCCAGACTCAAGCACCACAGGCGTCCCCATAGTGCAGGAATCAATGGACCGTGCAGTTTTTTGAGGGAGCGGAAATGGGTAAGCGCAAGGCTGTTACTGCACAACCGCTATGCAACAGGGCATATAATCCAGGCTCTCGGGATTTTGGGGTACCATGGTCCCCAGCCTGTGCAGTCCCAGCTGCACTCCAATCATGCCTTGAGCGAGCCTTTTTCCCACACACAGGTGCAGCCTCCCCCGAGTGAAGGGGTCTGTGTGGGGCATCTCTCATCAGGGGAAATTTCAACCCTGGAGTCCTGCATATCAAAGCAGTGGTAATGAACCTGGATCTGCCTGGCTGGCAGGTCTGTTATTTGGCTTCGGATGAACCGAGTGAGCCAGGAAAGTGCCCATGGCCCAAAGACAAGGACCAGGAGCAGGCCTACAACAGGTCCTAGGAGGGAGGAAAGAAGGGTTGTTAGCTAAGGGAAGTTGGAAAACCAATTCTGGAACCATCCAAGCTCTTATTCTCCTTTTCTCTCTCTCTCTCTCTCTCTTTTTTTTTTTTTTTCTGATCCTTTTCTAACCTTCCATACTGTCCCTTGACTATCTTGGTGTGGTCTGTAAAGAAGCAACATTCCTCTTTGAGCCCAGTACAAAGGCCACCCTGTTGTAGAAAGAGGAGATCCAGGCCTCTCCTGTTCTGTAAAACTACCTCAGCTAAGGAGGAAAGGGATGACTGGAGGGCTGAAATTCCCTCTTCAAATTGAGCAATATCCTCGTCTATGGACAGTCAAAGCTCAGATTAATGTTGGTTGGACAGGACCAGAGAGGCAATTCCTGTGCCTGTTCCCGTTGCTCCAACCCCCAGAAGGACTGCTAAGGTGATAGCAGTAACAGGCTCCCGTCAAGGCAGTCGTCTCAGCGTGGCTTCTCTTCCTAGAGATCTAGGAATTGATCTGAGGAATAAAAGGTTAGTCTAGGTGGAAGGGACCTAAGTGCCCTGAGTGGCATCTCTGGTGCTACCCTGTTTGTTGTGCTACCTGCCAGCCATAGGCTGTGTCAAGCTGGCTCAACACGGCTATGACCACCCTGTGACACCAAGGCCAGCAGGTCCGACAAGTCTTTCTGACACCTTGGATGAAAATTCAGCACTGCTCTTGGAAACATGACCCCTGCTGTCAGACTGGATTTGTGACAAGCAGTGTCACAGCCCAGAGCATGATTGACTATGGGACTTGTATACTGTGTGAAAGGTCTCAAACACAATTTGCTGTAAAGTTCCCACTGTCCCCCCCCCCCACAGGAACTCTGAGCAGAGTGATAACAGAGCTAAAGGGCTGGTGGGGGTTGCTGTGGGTGAGGACAATAGCCTGGAGGGCTTGCTGGAGGGACAGCATTTGAAACAGAAGAAGTTTCCTCAGGAGAGGGGCTATCTCTCCTGGGCAGATCAGGTATATTTACAGCTCTAACCAGGCGTTCTGGTAACCATCTGGGAGCAGAGTGTATCTGGTCAAGAATGCAGGCTGAACCTCGTCCCCAAATAAGGACCGGGTCGGGGCCCTTCCAATGCCCCGTGAGGGGATCTCGCCACATGGCTAGTGGCCGGGTGGCATCTGGAGAAGGGTGCCAGTGCCTGTCAGCGGCAGAGTGCCCTGCAGCATCTAAGGTGAGACTAATTAAAGGATTATTAGACTGCCCGATTCCTTTTAAATCGGTGAAGGATGGAACCAGTGGCCAAGCAGATGGCCAGTGAGACTGTGAAATGACTATGGTGTCTGTCCCTGTATCCAAGATACCCTGAAACTTCTTTCCCTCTATAGTAAGGGTGAGAGTAGGGCGATCCTGAGTAACAGGCTGGACCCAGTAGGCATCCGAGGAGCCCAATCCAGCTGACCCCCGAGGGGTGTTTGTAATTGAGGGATTATCACAGACAGAGAAGGGTAGAGGAACTAGCTGTGCCAGGCGTGTACCTTGAGGAATTGTGACCATGCCGTTTACAGCAGTGGCCAGAATCTTAATTTCACCTGTGAAATCACTATCTACTACGCCAGGGTAGACCTGGACCCCTCGGAGGGCCACAGAAGCACGGCCAAGGACAAGCGCACAAACATTAGGAGGTAGGGGCCCTGTCACCCCTGTAGGGATGACCTGAGCCCCTTCAAGGGAGTTTAATACTGTTTCGGCGGCGGCACACAAGTCCAATCTGGCACTGCCTGGAGTTGCTCTCCGGAGGGAGGAGAATGGAACTGGGGCGGGAGAATTTGTTGAGGCTGGGGAGTTAGAAGGTGAGCGGACCTCAAGGCCCCAGGGTGCGCTCTTGGAGGCATTGGGGCCAGGGGCTGGCCCCTTTGGAAGTTTCCCGGCACCCTCGGAGGAAGGGGCTGACCGAGATAATTGACTTTTGACCTGCATTCTGTAGCCCAATGACGGCCCTTGTTGCAGCGGGGGGCAGAGAGTGGAAGGCAGGGCCCTCATAGAGGAGGCCTCCTGAGCCGGCTGGGCTAAGGGCGGGAGGCTGTGACCTTTCTGGGGACATTCCCTAGCGAAATGTCCGGGTTGTTTACAGAAGTAACAGGTGCGGGCTCCAGGCTGTTGTGAAGCCCTGAGGGCAGCACCTATAGCTAATCCCATGGCATGGGCGGCGCCAACACCTGAACAAAGCCTCACATATTCAGAGAGGTCCGCTCTGTTTTTATGAGGGCGGAGGACTTCCTGGCAGGCAGGGTTTGCATTTTCAAAGGCCAAGTGTTTAACAAAGGTGCTTTCGTGTTCGTTCGGCCCAAAAAGTCTCTCAGCTGCATCATTTAAGCGAGAGACAAAATCGCTAAAAGGCTCATCAGGGCCCTGACGAATCTTTGCTAATGAGGTGGTAGCCGAGCCCTTTTGGGGCAGGCGTTTCCAGGCCCGGACCCCCGCATTTTGAATCTGGGCCAGGAGGCCAGGAGGGAATTTTGCCTGTGCTGCATTTGTATCGTAAGGGGGGTTGCCAAGGAGTTTCTTTAATGTCCAAGTTTTTGAGGACGGCTGTTCAGTATTTTTTTGAGCAACTTCCCGACAATTTTCTGTAAATTCTGTTTTCCAGAGGACAAAGTCACCCCCAGAAAGAGCCGCACGGGCAAGAAAATACCAGTCATTAGGGGTCAACCAATGTTCGCTCTGGTTTTCCACCAAGGCTAATGTAAAAGGAGCCGTAGGACCATACTGAGCACAGGCAGATTTCAGCTTTTCAACTAGGCGGAAATTTAATTTGTGATAAGTCTGACCTGGCGGGGGGTCCTCTGGTGATGGCTCTTCCTCCTCCTCCTCCTCCCCCTCAGTTTGATCTTCCAAACCCCCTGAGGGGCCGCTCTGGGCGGCCGCCTCGGATGAGTCCCCAGAGGTCTGGCTCCTGGTAACAGGAAATGCCAGGACAGGCTGAGGCTTACTCTTTGATTTACTAGATTTTTGAGATGGTTTTAGCGGACCGGGAGCCACCACTTCAAGGGCAAGATCTTTAAGTTCTTTGTCAAGAGTTTTCAATTCCCTTAAAAGCTCAACATGTTCCCTGCGAGCCTGGAGGGCCCGTCTCAGTGAACCAAGATCTGGGACAGGGGGAGCCAACTCATCAAGAATAGGCCCGCAAAAATGGGAAGACGGAGAAATATAGGGAGGGGGCATTGCGGAAGGGGGAACTGCCAGAGATTTTTGAGGCGGTATAAAAGGGCCCAAGGACTCCTGTGTTAAGGGGAGATTTTTGCAGGGGGGCCAGTCTGGATTATGGTAGCGGGCTGCCCCTTTCTCTAGAGAAGCCTCCTCGGTGGGGTCTAGAGGGGAGTTAGAGGTCAAATTATTAACAGAGGCATGAGGATGGGCAAAAGCAGACTCCTGGGGATTCCTAGGTTTAAAAGTTGTGAGCATCCCCTCTTCCATAGAGCGCAGGTCGTGAACCGAGGGACAGACTGAAGGCGGACCAGAAAGCGCTCGGGGGCCTTAGGGCAGGTAGAGGGGGAGCGAAAGGCTTCTTTGAAGATTTTTTCTCCTATATTAATAAGCTCTTGTATGTCAGGGGAATATTTATAGACCCTAAAAATGTCATAAATAAGCTTCCAATAAGAAAATGTGGTGACGGGAACCTTCTCTAGTCCAAAAGTCCTGTAGTAATCATCTAAACAATCCCCGAGATGTGCCCAACTTTTTTCATCTATGGTTCCTTCTTGGGGGAACCAAGGACATGTGTCTATAATATAATCAAAAAAGGCTTTAAGATCTTTTTTCTTTACCCTAGTTCCTCGTATCTTGAGGGCCTCTTTTAGGCCAGAAATAAATAAATCCTGTGACGATGTTGCCTGTCCCATGGCTCGTCACTTTCTTACCTGCGTCGTCTCCACCCTCCTCCGGGATCGCGTCCTGAACCAGGCGATTTCAGGGGGATCCAACAACTTCACCAAGGCCTTGGTCTTCCTCCGGGAGACGACGTTCCGAATCCTCAAGAGGTGGTTTCATCCACGTTGGGCGCCAGTTTGCCCCGCCTGCAGGGCTTCAACGGGTTCTCGACCACCCTAAGGACGGAATGATAGGGACAGGAGATACAAGGAAACACACCAAGTCTGGATTCTGATCAAGGTGCAACTTTATTTTTCTCCAAGAGGGTTTATATAGTTTCTGCAGGGTAGGGGGAGCAAGAAGCTGTCATCTGCATAAGGTGGGGCAAGCTAAGGATATTTGCATAGGATGTTTACAGGGTGAAAGTGTCAAGGGCTCTGCCTCAATGTCCTGTTGCTAGGCAACCTGACTGTAAGATGATCTAGTTCCCTGTCTTATGGGGGGTCTGTATTTTTCCACTAACTAGAGATTCTATCCTTGTCCCTGACATCCAGCTAGGACTGGCATCCTGAAGTGTCCAGCACCTCCCCAACAGTATCAACCAACTGGGGGCCAAGCCTTTAACACTTAAGCCTGTGGGGGATATTTTATTTAAACTGGGACAAATGACCTTGAGGATATGGAAAGAGAGTGAAGAAGAGTTAACCTGACTCTGCAATTTCAACACGTGTCATCTTTTAAAGGACAGACATCGCCGCTTCTTTGCTGCTACCTCTGTGGGCTCTCTTCACAGCAGCCACGGGCTCCTCTGCCTCCACTCCAGGTAGAGTTAGCGCCCCCTAAGTTATACAGTGCTTCTCACTCCTGACCCTGGCCTCGCTTGTCTCCCAATAACTCCCGTGGTTTCCACTCTAGTAACACCTGACAAACATGCATCCCAGCCTCACACCCCTTTCCAACTCAGTCAATTCTCACTCTTGAAGTATCCAGCTAAGTGGCATCTGATGCGGGATATCAGCCTCTCACCCAACCTGATCTCTGCTCTTGGCCCTCGTCACTGCTGGAGTTGATCTCCCACTCCGTGTCCTAGGTATTCTGAAGAGAGCCCAGGCTCTGGCCATGGTATTCTGGCAGTCTTTGTCGAATGCTTCCTTTTGCTGTATGTAATACACTCACAGACCTCATCGGAGAAGTTTCCATGTGCTGCGGATGGCAGTTAATGCAGAAACTCATAACTGGTCAAAATACAGACAGGCAAGGTGTCTGGGGGTAGGGGGGGGGGGCTCAGCCGCAAATGGGATACCTGGATGACAGCCACAGCCTCCAAGGCTCAGGACCATTGTGCAAGTGGGGTGGAGAGCTTGGAAGAGCCAGAGGCTGGGGAGAACTGGAGTGCATTGGCGTCTTCTAGACACGTCAGGACGGATGAACGAGTGAACTCGCAGCAGCTGATCTTGGCTGCACGATACCTGCACACGCCAGTCGACATGCCGGCATGGACGAGGAGGTGCTCATGAACCCCAGCTCCTAGGTGAGGAGCTGCCGTTTTACTGGAAACTACCTTTTTTAACATGTCTTCATTGTTTGTATTGGGTCTACATTGGAAATCAGAAAATGGGGCAGAAGGCTTCTGGGTATCTGTTGATTATTCTTTGAATAAAATTGGCCAGAATAAACTTTCTTAAAATAATGGCCACACACAACACACAAGCTGTACTTTGTCCCTCTTGCCCCTGCTGCCTCCTCTGCCTCCTCCCCACCGCTGCCAATTTTCAGCTAATAGTTCCTAGAATCGAAGCCAAACACTAAGAGAGCTGATATTACTGTTCTCCTGTAGTTGATTTTTTAAAAGGTCTTTTAAAATACAGCCATTTCCCCCAATTCTTTGTTGATCAGAATTCTGCCTAGAAAACATCTTTCAGAAATATCTCTCAAAAGATTATTTTAAAATACTGGTATTACTTACTTTAGGTGCCTTCTGGTTATAATATACACACACACACATATATATATGATACACATACATATATATATGTATGTGTGTGTGTGTGTGTGTGTGTGTGTGTGTGTGTTGCCTTAGTATTGTCTTAAAATACCAAATACCGTAACGCCAAAGTAATGACTAAGTGATTAGGGTTTTGTACACTACATGAGCAAGATCACAGGCTGTGAGAAGAGGGAGAAGAGGAAGAAGAGGGCTTCCTGAGGAAAGACCTGGTTTATTGATGAGGAAACCAAGTCTGAACTCTACCCCAGATGTCCTCGTTCTTCATCTAGAACCTTCTCTATCACTCCTAGAATCAAGCAGAGACAACAGAGCTGTTGTATTTTATCTCCTCTAATCTAACTCAAGCAACATAACAGCATCCAGAGGACGCCCATTTCATGACCTGAATTGTTCAGTAATTTTTATGTCTGAACCCATTTGAGTCACAACATCATTATTCCCACCTTACCCACAGAGATGCTACCCTGCCAGAGTAATCTACACGAAGTGGCAGGTGACAGGCATAGGACAGGACTCCAGATACTCACACATTATAATGAATGGCCTCTCTGTAAGTCAGGATGCTCTCTTGGGTCACAAGAGCATAGAAATGCCTACTCCCCACATCTGAGTGCTGAGATTTCAATGTCATTACCACAGCTTTGCATCATCAGACTATCACAGTAATAACGTATTTTCAACCCCCCTCCCTTGGAATTATCTAAATAACAGTAATTTTATAATGACATACAGATATGAGCATTGCCACTATTTTAATATTTTGCAAACTACCCCAATATAAAAAAGTATTAAAATTCTGCCCCAAACTGCTGATAAAGTAATTATAAACAAGAGCACCTGCCACATTGTATAAAAATACAGAGAAGTGAAAAGAAATTTCATAATATACCAACTCACTGACCAGATCTTTGGAGCTTTATATACACTGCATTGAATCTAAATATAATTCTTGTTTTTTTTAAACACAATTTAATGAGTATCTGATATTCTGTTCTAGATAATAGAAACAATTAGCCTGACAATTTATAGAGACGTCTTTCCACTGGCAAAGAGAAGGCTTCCCAAAGCCTTAAAATTACATGCAGTTTAGGAAACAATAGATAATGTGGAAGACTTTGAAAGTCATGACTAAGGTTTCTTTACAAAGACATAAACTTGAAACTGATTAATGAGAATTCTATCAATGACATGCTCTCATTTACCCTTGAAAATAGTAAAGGAAACAGTGGCTCAGGCCTGTTCCTGTTATTCAGCACCCCTGCCTTGTGTACTGTGTAGTATCTTTGAGCCCGTACACTGGCCACACACATACACCTATGTATGTGACTGCAAAAACAACCATGTTTCCTTGGGTGATAAATGTGTAAGTCTGTGTTATTAATATCTAGACACCCTGGGGTAAAAAGTAAGAAATTTGCAAACAAACGAAAGAAGTCAAGAAATTTATAAATTTATATTCATAATTTCCATTTCCATCTGGACCGGTAAGAATTCAGCAGATTTTACACAAGTCAATATCAGCATTTCTGATTCTAAAATTTTCAAGCAGTGAGGAGCTAACTATGAGGTGGGTGGACCGTAGCCATAGAAAAGAACGGCTAACCCGGGTTCACAGAGCACCAGCCTCTACAGAATCTGACAGGAGCCGGCCTTGTGTGGACGAAGGGCAGATGAGAGGGGTCCATATCTCTAACTTACTAGGCACTGCCGATCTAACTTCACACAACCTTCAACTCACAGATTTTACGTTGTTTTGCTCTTCCTCTGACAGAAGCAGACTGAGAAACAGGTCATCTACTTCTAGTAATTGACTCTCTTGGTAGCCTGGCTTCTGTTGTCAGTGGGTCTATTAGCATCTTGCACGTCACCATGACCAAATTACCTGGCCCAGAGAACTGAGGAGAGAAGAATCATTTTGCACATGAATTCGGAGACTTTCAGTCAGTTGATCACAGTGGGCAGGCCTGGTGGGCAGCTCTGTCCCTGGAAGCGGGACTGTCAGGTAAAGGCTGTCCCCATCACCATGAACCTGGAGGTAGAGTGGCTGGAACAAGAGGCAGCTGTAACCTTGAAAGCCCTGCCCCTGGTGACCAACCCCACCCCCAAAGTTCCGCAGCCTCCTAAAATGTCACCAAGGTCTAGGGAACAAATGTTCAAAACTTGAGCCCGTAAGGATGGTGCCTTTTTCAGAACCACACTACAATGGGGAAAAAGTATAAGTTTTATTTCTTTTTGTCCATCAGAAGTCTCAGGAATGGACAATTTCCTGTGCTTGATGTATCCATAGCAAGGGGAGCTTAAATCCTATGAGGGCCCTCCCCAACAGATCGTCAGGAAGTCAATTTGGAAAGACATTATGGTTTCCATCTCAGTCCAAGACTCCTTGGAGGAAGAAGTGACTTGCACCTGGAAAGGCATCTCTCTGAGGACTTTAGAAACAGATCTGTTCCTTCTTCTGTCCTGGCATTGGGATGGACGGAGGGCAGAGAGGAAAAAAGGAGTATGAAATACATAGACAAGGCTTTGGTCCCTGCTGTGCCGCCGCTCGAAAGAACTTCCATTCTTCGGACCCTCCTGGTTCCTGCCTAAAAACTACCCAAGACCCGTGCCTGCCTTGTGGGGTTGGTGTGAGAACAAGCCATCGAAAATACGAAGGACTTGGCTTCAAATTGGCAATCCCAAATGGAACATGTACAGAACAAAGATAGTCCTTGGGACCATGGAGGGGACAGGTCCTCCCCCGCTGGACTGGACGTTGAATGCTTTGTAAATTCTTTGGTCCCTCCACTGGGGCAAAAGGGCTGAAGACAGATGGAAGAGGGATGCGTGTTTTCTGAAGAGATATAGTGAGTGAGCCAAGTACTTGATCACTTGGACCATACTTAAGTAGCTCTCGGGCCAGGCAGGGAAATTTGAGCAGAACTCTGAACCAGGATGTGACACTGTGGTGCCAGGGGCTAACCTTGGAAAAGTACATTTCAGGGGTTTACTGAGAACTCCAAAGACTTTTGATGACCATGGCAGCTCAACTACAGTTCGGGACTGGTACCCCTGCCCAGAATACAAAGTAGAGTAAGCCCCGGACCTAACCCCAGCCCTAATCTCGGCCTGCAAACAATGGAGAGCCAAGAAATGGGGACCGCAAGCTACCAGGGTGGGAGCCATGTCTGTTTTGTTTAGCATTGAATGCTTGGTGCAATGCCAAATGCCCGCCTAAAATGACTCATGGGTGTTTTTTTTTTTTTGTTTTTGTTTTTTTTTTTGAATAAAGTGTGTCAAGAATTGTTAGGTAAAGTAGATATGAAATATACTCTGAAACCTCACAGGTTGGAGAGGCACCAACAGGTTCACAGAGGAAATCAGAGAAGATCAAATGAAATACCACGTGGTTGTAAGTAAATCAGAGCAAGGCAAGACGTTTTTTCAAAGTGCAGAGGTGAGCCTTGGTACAGGGGAGAGAACACATATCCTCAGACCGATGCTCAGAGGTCTAGTCACACCAAGCTTGCATGTGATGGGGAATGATACGGGGGCGGGGGCATTGCCAGTGACCCCTGGGGAGAAAGCTGGGGCTGTAGGGCTTCATTTTGGAGACAACATCAAAATGGGAAAGCAAAAGTTTTGTTTCTCCTTTGTCCCAGCCTTCAGCATCCTCACCCTGTTCTTGTTGGATGTTTTCCTCAACACTGACTATCATGCCAGGAGTCTGGTGGGCACTGGAAATGTGCTGTGTGGATAAGTAAGTGAGCAAACTTGGCAGGCAGGAGAAAAAGAGGACCCACGGCTATTTTCAGTAACGGAAGAACTATGCACGCTTCCAGGTGCTTTACACAACCCTGCTTTCCGACAACTTCCACAAGTGGACAGACTGCTGGAGTTTCAGGCACGTAAAGGATCAACGGGATTAAGCATGCTTCACCAAGTCAGCAGCTGCTGCAGTGAGGAGGTGGAACGAGAATCCACTGGAAGTACTGCATTCCTGGATCCAGGCATTCCCATGACTGCCTGGGGCTTCGCCCAAGCTCACTGGGATCCCCACGTGATAGGGCAGGGCAGGGCAGAGGCTGTGGCTCCGGTCATCCCACACTGTAATTCCACCTGAGTACCTCTGGTCGGCATTCTTGGGTACGAAGATTATGTACAAAGAAATTCGTGGAAACCCCGGGATATCGCAGGGGACAGCTAGAGCGGTTACCTGGTGAGTGCTGGCCAGGAGGCTGGTTCTGAGTTGCTGGGCTCGGGACAGTTGTCCCATCAGCCTTGAGTGCAACGGCCCCTAGCGGTGGCAGTGCACAGCAGAGCCATACCTGCTGCTCAGGACACTAATGGAACAGGGTTGCTTGATTTTTTGGTGGGTGGGGTGGGGTGGGCGGTGGGGTGAGGGGCTGTATTTCTTTCTTAAGACAAAGAACACTAAAAAAGACAATTAATACAGACAGATAAGGCCTCGCAGAGGAAAGACGGGAAGGAAGGCAACCAGGCAGGGAAGTGATTTTGAGAGGACTTTCCAGCAATAAAGAGCACAGTATGGCAACACTTCCGTTGTCACTAAACTCTGCAGTAATTACAAGTTGATGGTGAAGAGCGAGAGACTGTGATCTTAAGCCCTTTTCGTGACAAAGGAGCTTTTCAGGACCCATTCCTGAGCCTTTCCTCTTAAGCAAACTGGACAATGAACTTCGTTCAGAGGTTCTGACTAACGGCCATGGCCAGCTGGAGACACAAATGGATTTCCTTCTCCTTTTAATACGGTAAAATGGAGTAAGCTAAATAGCCCCGAAAAATGAATAAACCAATGCTAAGGAGCAGGAAGGTGTGGAAAAGCAGGGCAATCGCTGGCCCAGGGATGGAAGACCAGGGCGATCGTCAGGCTCGTCACCCCAGACAAAGCCTCTTCTCCCTTCCTCCTTACTCATGAAAGGCTAGATGTACCACGGAACTCGGAGGACCTTGGCGAAGGGGCCACGTAAGGCTCCATGTGGCTGCTTCCCGAAGGCTCAGAGGGAAAGGCGCTGCTCTCAGCACCCCCGCAGGATCCCCCCCATTGCTGTCACAGAGCCTTAGTGTAACACGGGCTGCCTGTGAGCTCTGAAGGGGATGACACTACCTCACGGCCCCAGGGAAAAGTCAGCTAATATGCTGAAGACGACAGCAGTGGCTGATGCTAATTAAGGAAATTACGCAACGGCCACCTGTAATAACACAAGAATTTTTTTTTTTTTTTTCGAGACAGGGTTTCTCTGTGTAGCTTTGCGCCTTCCCTGGAACTCACTCTGTAGCCCAGGTTGGCCTCGGACTCCCAGAGATCCTCCTGGCTCTGCCTCCAGAGTGCTGGGATTAAAGGCGTGCGCCACCACCGCCCGGTCAGAAAATATTTTTTACCTTATGGTATTAATCTCTATTTTTTAGGACAGTGTTGTGTGACTTCTAATACGGAAATAGGAACAAATGTCTGTTGACCCAGGATAGGGCACTGAAGACAGACACAAGGAATTAATCAGTTCACGTCTAGCTTGGTGAAGCAATGAGAAGCTTCTTAGGGTCACACACAGGAGCAGGACTGACTCAAGGGCAGCTCTGCTCCTCCAGAAGGCCCGCCTTAGCAGCCTCATCCCCGAACTCCTTGCAGGACCTGTAGGCAGCCCAGCTGGTTGGAGAGCTCATCACCTGAGGTGATTGTTATCCTGAATTCCCTGGTCTGTTGCTTATGATTTTGACTAGTGGGTCAGTTCATAATTTAAACCTGTCTCTTGTGTAGCTATTTCTTCTGAGTTGACATATTCTTTCCTGGAGGGAAAAGGTTGGCTGATAGATTCGGGAAGTAAAGGAAATTTACAAGGCTCAGAAAGTAAACAAAACTTACAAGGCTGAAGAAGTTCCTGAAACAAGATTCACAAGGCTTTTTCCTGAGGTTATACAAGCAGTAACCAATTATCAAGGCCCTGGGTTAAGGGGGAGTTCAACAGTGTGACCAATAAATGTTAGATACTTAAAAAAAAAGATTTAACGTATTTTATTTTTTGTATATGAATGTTTTGCCTAGATGGATGGATGTGTATTGTGTATGTAGTGCCAGCAAGGCCAGAAGAGGGTCACACATCTCCCAGAACTGGAGTTACAGATGGTTGTGAGTCATCATGTGAGTGCTGAGAATCAAACCTGGGTCCTCTGCAAGAGCAACCAGTGTTCTAAATTGCTGAGCTATCCTCCCACAAGTACAGGATGCGTCATGAGTCCGCCTGTCGTCCTGTGCAGCGGCCATGTTAGTCTTCTCTGTATCATTTCAGTTCTATGAGCTGTCCAAATAAATGAGCACTGCAGACTTCATTTCAATCAATTTATTTTTTATTAAAATAATAAAATATTGTAGAATGGGAATCTATGATAGAAGCTTACTATTTACAGTTGTCACAGCCAAGAGTTCTCAGATTAAGGTGTTGGCAGATTAAAGGCCTTGAGGGCTATTCTATTCTCACTACTACTCAAAAGGTGAAGGAGTGAGGAAGCTCCTTTTAGAAGGGCATTAATCTTCTTCAAGAGATACCCATCTTATGGAATCACCTGCAGAAGGTTCCCCTCTCCACCCAGTCACCTTCAGGGTTCAGTTTCTGCATATAAATGGGGGTGAGGGACGAATACATAAGGCATTAGAATACTGCATTCAAATACTTCCCTCCACTCACAGCTCTGGACCTAACACCTAGTGACTGGGCATTATTTGTGTCTGTCACTGTGGCAGACTGTTTGGCATGCACAGATTATTTAATTCCCCCAAAAAACCTGTCCCACCTTACTACAGTCGGTGATCACCCCACTTTACAGCAGAGGAAACTGATGTCTTGAGAGACTAACTTTCCCGGGGCCCCAGAGCCAACAGACAGAATTCAAATTAGAACAGATAACACAATCACTACCTATGCCGGGTAAAGAACACCATGAGGCCCTGGAAAATTGCAAACGATACTGCCCAGAGATTAAAAGCACTTGCTAATCAGCTCACAACCATCTATAAGTCTAGTTCCAGGGGATCCAGTGCCCTCTCCTGGCCTCTGCAGGCATCAGGCATGCATGTGGTGTACTTATATATAAGCAGGCATTTAAACACCCATACCTATAAAATAAAAATAAATCTTTTATTTTTTGCAGTTACTATTGAGACTTAGCTGCAAAGTTAGATGGGTGTATCAGGAGCTTCCTCTTCCTGCCCCCACCCCAGGCATGGATGCCTACATAAGTACAAAGGAAAACCACAGTTCCAGGTGCATGGCTATGATTAACCAGGCCTGTTTTTCTGGCCCCTCCGAACCAAAGGACTACCTGGGGCTCTGGAGCCTGGACAAATAATCCTGGCAGCACAGCCAAGCAGATGAAGAAGATGTAGGCCACCCACACAGCAATCAAGAGTTCCTTTGGGCAGGCCAGGAAATTACCATTGTCCCTGCTCTGTATCTGCGCTAAGCCACTAACCGAGCCCCAGCAGGGGCAGCATCAGTATCAGTGTGCAACCAGGCCCTGGGCCCAGTGGGCCAGCAAACCCCACCGACAGGTCAACACCCACATGTTCCAGCTGCAGCAACGCCAGAGAGTGCACAATCGCACACAGGAGAGTTAAAACATAATTACCTCATGAAATTGGGCCGCTAAATCTCACTGGCCCTGAGTGTGAAGAAGACAGATACATGGGCGAAAGTGCGAGATGAACTGGAGGGATCTGGGAGTGCCTGGCAGGGTCACCTGGGTGGCCAGAGACTCTGGATCCTCTTGGGCAGTGTGTGAAACCCAGATCTCAGCTTCTACAGAAAGGTCTGCATTTGGGGAACCTTAGCTCTTGTTTAGGGGACACTTGCCCTATCTTTGTTACTTCCAGTCTGCCCACGCATGGCTACCTGAACCAGCTGTGACACATGACAGTCACTTCCCTGGTGGAACTCAGAACTGGAATCAGGGAGATCTAAGGACCAGAGGGCGGCTACTCCTGCAGAACTATGGTTGCCCCCACAAGTGACAGTCTCCCTTTCTCCACTGGAAGTTTGCACAGGACCCGGGCTTTGTTGGGGTGCAGTCCAGCATCACCCTTTACACAGACAATTCTATACTCAACCCCAGAAATCGCCATTGCTCCTGCTAGGAGCTCTCCAGAGAGGAAAGTCTCGGTTGCTCATCTCTTTTGGAAGGCTTTGAAATAAATCATGATTCTGACGTGCTCCCGGAGCGCTCATTGCCTTACGAGGCACGAGTGGCTATGCCTCACCTTGTGGTCGGCTCTCTAGCTGGAGAACAGTCTGACAATTAGCACAGCTTAGTCAGGAAGGAGCAAAGTTAGCTCGTGTCTCAGAGCCCTCGCACGTTAAGGGTGTCAAGACTAATGAGTTATTTTCCTTTCCATATTAGAAAACAGATAAACGTTAACCAACTGGTGTCATTGAGTGTCAGCAACATGACTCAAAACATGTAGAATGTTTATTGTAGGCACTGCTTAGGCAAGGGGATGGAGAAAGAAAAAAATCGAAAAGGCGAGAAAGAGGAGGGAGCCTACCCCAGCTCCACGCACAGCACCCTGCTTGTGGTCCATCGCCCTGATAATCAGGAAACACCTAGTCCAAGGGGAGGGTTAATTGCTCACTCCAGGTCCACTAGCTTTCTTGACATCTCTACTGTATGCCTCTGACTTCACAGGCAGCTTTTGCTTTCAGGGACAGATCTGTTTCTGTGCATGATTAAAGGCTGCTGGTTCCTTGGGTAAGTTCAGAAGTGCAGAAGATGATGAGAAGCATTCTAATTACAAGCGATTCAGCCTGGCACACAGAACTCTCCACCTGTCCAAGTCCCAGACTTCTGACCCTCTCCAAGATGGCCATCTGCTTCTGCAGCAGCAGCATGGGGAGGAGCTACCCATGCAAGTTCCCACAGAGAGAGAGAAATCTGGGCCAAATGCTTAGTGCTAACAAGGTCTTAGTTCTGTTGAGATACTCAGTGGCTCTGGTTTCGGAGCAGGGGAAAATGGGGTAGTGTGAGGGAGCTGACAGAACCCGATTTCAGTCCATCTTGCTGGAATGTGGGAGTTACAAAGGCTACTCTTGTTCCCCGCAGGTTTTCTGGTGCAGGCCAGGGTGGGCTGGCTGTTACAGTCCTCTGAAAGGATCTAACTGGGTTCCTGTGTTGGCTTTCCTTGAGTGGCAGGCCACCCCAGAAGCCTCTGAAAGGAGGCCCTGAAATGTTAAAAAGTGAGTTGGCAATCCCTTCCTTCCAGGCTGCCAGGCCAGAGAAGAGGTGGGGGCATTGTTGCTGGAGGCACAGAAAAGGGGGAGTACAATGTCTGCTTGGTATCATGAGTCAACTGGTAAAGTGCCCCCAGTGGTGACCCCACAGGTCAAAGGTCAGGCAAAGGGCGAGAAGATGGGCAAGGAGGGCAAGGTGGTGCACCGGTCTGGAAGGCAGACGTGGCCTAGCCAGGCTGCCACAGCTATCAGGGATCCTAGGTGCCCCCTCTGGTGAGGGCAAGGGTTGGCTATTTCATCCTGTAACAGAACCTTGGCGGCAGTAACTTGACATTTGAGTCTCCATGGCATGGCACCTGGCTAATGGCTCACGGGTACGTGCTCAGCAGAGAGTAACTCCTTCATCAGACTTGGGAACTATGTGTACTCAGCAGCGAAGCTGTGAAGTTTGGGTTCTGCTCACTCCTCTGCTAACCACTCAAGTTCTATGAAAGTTTCTCTGAGGCTACTGGGTATGGATGAAATTCAGTTTTACGGTAAGCTTGGGCTCAGGATTAGAGATGGGTTTAGAACAAGCACGATATCCATCACACGAGAAAAGTGCTTCCCTATTTGTTAAAAAAACAAAGTCAAAACCAAAAAAAAAAGACAAACAAAAAACCAAAAACCAAGAAAAGAAGAAGAAGAAGAAGAAGAAGAAGAAGAAGAAGAAGAAGAAGAAGAAGAAGAAGAAAAGAAAAGAAATAAAAAAACAACCCACATAGAAGGAGACTGGCACACCCAGTTATAACTGGGATTCGTATTTTTCCTTAAAAAAACAAAAACAGAAAACAGAACAAATCTTCCCCTGGGAGCTGAAAGCAGTGTGGCACACATACAGTACCTTCTCATTAACATGAGGGAGAACCACAGCTTTAAGATGAAGCCATTCAGTGAACGGAAGAAAGAGTAGCTCATCTCCCGCGCATACGGCACCAGGAACCTTTAGAGATTAGAGCATGAAACCCCAACAGAGCTGGTGGAATCCAAGTCCCCACCCATGGAGGGAAGGAAGGAGAAACACCCCGTGTGCCTGGAACCCCAACACACTGTGAGGACCTGGCTCGATTTACCAGCGGATGAAAGCAGCTGGTGCTGCCAGCTGCTCACTGAGCCGTGACTGGCCTCGCTGGCAAGTGCGCCGTGGAAGAGCTGTGGACTTGGAGGAGTGAGAGACACGGCAGGGGCATGACAAAGGACACTCGGCCTCGCTCACCAGTCTTTGTAAGCAGATGTCATCGCCATACTCCCTTGTTGAAAGCATTAACAGCAAAAATGCAAACAATGTATTTCCAAGTGGATCACACTGCAGAGAAATACATCAGTCAAATTCGAATATCTAGAAATAGACTAAAGCATATAAAGCAAACAAGAAGAGACTGAAAACATAAATCATAATTGCTATGAAAGCTTATAGCTCAGATTAAACACCAGAAAGGCTACAGAGGATTACAGATTGCATGAACGGATGAATGAAACTATCATTATTAACATGTGGAGCACTTCACAGAGTAACTACAGGAAAGACTTCATTCCTCACTCTAAAGAGGACAATTTACTAGACTATATTATATTATAGGCTGGAATACAAAGTAAGCATAAAAATGTCAAAGGACTGAAATACATGATGCATTTTTGATGCAAAGGAATAAAAAGATCACTGAGAAATATTTTTTTGTAAATATACATAAAAAAGCATAAAAGGTCACTATGGAAATTAGAAGATACTTGAAGTGAAATCAACCGATGGTGGGGAGCTCAGCCCCAAGAGATGCATCTGCACCACAGCTCCCACATCACAATTACAACTGCATCACAGCTCCTGCATCACAATTACATCTGCATCACAGTTCCTACATCACAGATGCATCTGCATCACGGCTCCTGCATCACAATTACATCTGCATCACAGCTCCCACATCACAATTACATCTTCATCACAGCTCCTGCATCAAAGACACATCTGCATCACAGCTCCTGCATCACAGCCCCCACATCACAATTACAACTGCATCACAGCTCCTGCATCACAATTACATCTGCATCACAGCTCCTGCTTCACAGACACAACTGCATCACAGCTCCTGCATCACAATTACATCTGCATCACAGCTCCTGCTTCACAGATGCATCTGCATCACAGCTCCTGCGTCACAATTACATCTGCATCACAGCTCCTGCTTCACAATTACATCTGCATCACAGCTCCTGCTTCAGTCGCATCTGCATCACAGCTCCTGCTTCACAGACACATCTGCACCACAGCTCCTGAATCACAGACGCATCTGCATCACAGCTCCTGCATCACAGACGCATCTGCACCACAGCTGCTGCATCAAGCACACATCTGCATCACAGCTCTAGCATCTATGGCTCAGGGAACATCTCAGAAGATGGGGTGGAAAGACTGTAAGAGCCAGACTACCAGGAAATCTGCTGTGAAATGGTCTCTCCTAAAAATGGCTCCGTGAGCAAGACTAGAACAACAGCAGTATTAATGGACATGCTAGTGTGATGCTGGGAGGAGTTCCCATCCCTAGACCAAGATGTACAGGAATTAAGGACCTCAGGGAGAAGGGAAACCAGCCTCTCCCCAGGAAGAGCCTCCTTATTGGTTATCCAGTGCAACGGTCAGCCTTGAAACCAGACACATACAAACACAGAAACGGACTTGTATATTCTTGTGCACACACATACACACGCAACAATAATAATCAAAGAAAAAGAGGCTACCAACTTGAGTGGGGAGGATGTGGGAAGGGCTTGAGAGAGGGTAGCTGAGAAGACAGGCATAGGGAGAAAATGGAGGGGAAGTGGTATAATTCCATTTTAGTTAAAATATATTTTTAAATTAAAAAGTAAATGGAATAAAAAAGATAATGAAGACATAACATATACAGATCTATATATGTAGGTAAATTTAGAAGGAATTATAGATTAACATGTCAAATGTTATATATAAATGAAAATATCACTGCAGGACAATGTTTAGATATCAATTATATAGTTCCATTTCACCAAGGTAGGAAAAAAAAGACCAAATAAAATACAAAGTAGAAAGAAGGAACTAATGAAGAGAGAGCAAAAATAAAGGAAATAAACAAAAGGACAATAAAGAAAATCAAACATTTAAGATCATTCTTTGGAAATGGTGAGCTCAAAATAAGAGAGTCTCCAGAATCCATCACCAGGTAACAGGATGATGAGCAGAGCACCACGACATTAAGTCCGGGAATGGAGTCACATCTAGATTGAAATTTACCAAAGCAGACATAAAAAGAAATGAAGCCTTGATAATCTAAATCAGATCTAAAAGATAACAGTATATAAACTGCAACTTCCAATAATATAAACTATAAATAGAAAACCCAATTAAGAGAAAACAATGTCCGTTAGAAAGGGGCCTGGAAGAAACACGGCCAACGTGCACAAATTAATTCCATTTCACTGTAGAGCAGCACAAAAATTTAAAAAGTAATATTTTTGTATATCCATACTAAAGAACTGTAGCATAAAAATACAAAGTTATAGTTATCCTCGTAGGGGAGAGTTATCAAAAGCTGTTTGGAAGACAGTAACCCCTCCCCCATTAGAAAATACTAATATACTAGGATTTTGATGATCAGAAATAAATTAATTCATAATACATAAGTACATGATTCATACTAATACATAAGTAAATTACTTTCCTGGTGGCAGAACATTTATATAAATTTCATCTTTTATATAAATGTATGTAACATTTATATAAAATATAAAATCTCTGAAAATTTTAGACTAGCTCAGATTCAGTTTTTAAATATACAATTCTAAACACTTTGCCAGAAAATTATATATCCCCTGAAGTGAGCAAATGTTTCACATGAATACTTTTGATCCTATCTAAAATTTCCTCCAGTTCAGCTCATGTTTATAAGCTTAGTATTATGACGAGTTTTTAGTTATTTTCACTGCAAATGTTTTTATTTTAGTATTCACTGGCATCAATGTTAGCTGGATTTGATAGATTGGCATGCTGTTATTAATGCAATTCTTAGGCTAGTTTCTCAGCTGACATGTTAATTTTATATTTGGACCTATATTATAACATCTATTTTCAAAAGTAATTTGAGTATAAAAGTATTTTCATAAATATATGACTGATAATCATACCTAAATATAATTATGACCCCCCAAATGACCATATGTAGGGTTGGCTATACTCATCAACAGCATATTTAACTTAAAAAAAAAATGGCCTGCTGGGTGGCAGTGGCGCACACCTTTAATCCCAGCACTTGGGGGGCAGAGGCAGGCGGATCTCTGTGAGTTCGAGGCCAGCCTGGGCTAGAGAGTGAGGACCAGGAAAGCCTTCAAAGCTACACAGAGAAACTCTGTCTCAAAAAACCAAAATAAATAAATAAATAAATAAATAAATAAATAAATAAATAAAATAATAATAATAATAAAAAGGCCTGAGGAGGCGGCTCACTTGTTAAAAGTACTTCTGAAGGAAGCATGAGGAGTTGAATTTGGATCCCATCATTCCTGTAAAAAGCCAGGTCCAGTGGCACGTGCCTGTAATCCTATCGCTGGAGTGGAGTTAGGAGGATCCTGGAGTCTTGCTGGCCAGCCAGCCAAGCTGTACTAGTGAGCTCCAAGCTGTGAGAGACCCTGCTACAAACTAAAATGGAGAGCAACAGAGGATGACGCCTGATGTTCACCTCTAGCTTTGGCGGTGAACATACCTGCACCCCTTCCCACACACAAGAAAAACAACCTGCTGCAAGAACTCAGTATTACTGACTCTCCGTCCCATTCTGAATTCAATCCACATGTTTAGAAGAGATAAAGCTTTACGTAGACAAACATTCCTAACTTGGACAATTACCATCACTCCACTGACAGCTCTCAGGAAAACATGCCTTACCTTCTGCTTTCAAAATAGCTTGCCAGGTGGTGGTGTTTCTAAATCTCAAAATCAATTAAGATCTCAATATTTGAATTTAAGATGTGCAAACTGGCATGTTACAGTTTCACTTTCTACAATTCTTTATCAAAAGTTTCAATTTACAAGTGGTAAATTCAAAGAGTAAAACACAGTGGTTTGACGGTATATTCAATATTACGAAGCCATCACCACTAACTCCGGAGTATTTCTACCTCCCTCCAAAGGGGCCTGTCAGCAGTCAGCTCCCATTGCCTTGTCCCTCAGTCCCTGTAAGCTGTTACTGTGCTTCTCGTTTCCACATGGGCTTCTCCCTCACACTTCATACATGTCCCACTTCATAGTCAAGCTAGACGGAGCCTTTTATGCTGGCGTCTTTCAATCAAGACTCGTCCACACTGTAGCACGTATCCAAACTTCACTTTTTTTTAAAAGGGTGAATGACATTGTTTGATGAACTTTTGGATTCTCTCCACTGTGGGTGGTTATAAATACTGCCATAAATATTTCTATAAAAGTTGTATATTAATCCCAGCACTTGGGAGGCAGAGGCAGGCCTCTGTGAGTTCAAGGCTGGCCTGGACTACAGACCGAGTTCCAGAACAGCCAGGGCTGTTACACGGAGAAACCCTGTCTCCAAAAGTCAAAACAGCAACAAAAAATTCTGTGTAGATGTGGTTTTCTAATTCTCTTGGCATAGTGAATTGATAAGTCATATAGTGATCCCATTTAATTTTTTAAAAAGCCATCAAGTTATTTTCCACACCCATTTTATGCTCTTACCAGCATGAATGACATTTCAACTTCTTCATTCTCACACTAATTTACTGCCCTTTAAAAATCATTACTGTAATAGTTACCCTGGTATGTGTGAAACAGCGTCTCTTTGTGGCCTCAGCTTGCATTTCCCTAGTGACTACCAACATGGAAGTCTATCCAAGCAAGGGCTTGCTGGCCATTTCTGTACCTTGTTTTCATGGGCCTATTAGTCATTTTTTTGTATCTTCTTTGGTGAAATGCTTATGCAGACTGTACATATAAATAAAAACTCAGTCATATTGGAGTTGTACATTATATTCTCAAGTGTAATCAGCACCATAGGCCTTGTCAAATACTTTGCAAAGGGTTTTCTCCATTGTTTCCTCTCCTCCTCTACCTCCACCTCCAAGGATTTTTCTCTGTAACAGCCCTGGCTGTCCTGGAACTCGCTCTGTAGACCAGGCTGGCCTCAAACTCACAGAGATCCTCCTGCCTCTGCCTCCTGAGTGCTAGGATTAAGAGCCATGCCTGGCTTTTCATTTTCTTTAAAAAAATTATATTAATTCTTTGAGAATTTCATACAATGTGTTTTGATCCTATTTATTCCCCTCTCCTAGCTCCTCCCAGGCCCACCTCCACACCAACCCAATTTCATGTTCTCTCAGACCCCTTGAGTTGTGTTGTGTTGGCCAACTAATCTCGGGAGTGGGCTATGTCCTGGAGTGTGGGACACATACCAGAGGTCACACCATTAAAGAAAACTGACTCTTCTGCTCAAAAGCTAGCAGTTTATCAGCTAAAGGCTAAGTGTCCACCTCCCCGTCTATGCTGGGATTTTATGACTTGATTACAAGCCTTGCCCTTGAACACACATTTAAAAACATTTGATAAAGTCTATCCCCCTACCCATTGGGTATCATTAAAAAGAAATTCTTAATTAAGAGAGAGTGTGAGTGTGTGTCTTGCTTAATGCAATAGCACAAAGATTTATAACAAGTTTTGTCTATAAAAGTTTTGGTTCTTACATTTCAGTCTTCCATCTACTTTGAGTTCATTTTTAATATGATTTGAGATGAGTTGGATTTACAGTTGTTCTAGCCATTTGTGAAATGATCTATTGAAGAGTCTTGGCAGCCTTATTATTACTATTATTTGTAAACGTTAACTGTGTCTATACACAGGTTTACTTATGAACTCTAAATTCCATTTTAACCACAGTCCTGGTGCATAATAGTTAACATTTAAGTTTTCTGCTTTATGATTGTGGGAAAGTTATAAGCATTCAGTATAACTCACACTTCTAATTTTGAATTTGACCTCCTTGTGGGCTTCTGACATTCTGTGCCTGTCAATGTTGGACAGGAGCAGCAAGCCAAGCCAGCCCATAATCACCAGCACACGTTCCTGATGCTCTACACTGATGCTGTGTGGTTAAGTTCTGCTGCTCATATGGTTAGGTGGATGGAATATATTTCCAACTGGGCACTGTCATCTTACTCTGGGCTTATCAGGATGGAACCCCATAGTAGAGCCCATCCTGGTAGCAGTACCACATTGTTCTGAGTACTGTTGTACTGTCGTTGGTTTAAAGTTTTGGCTATTCACAGTCTTGTATGTGTCTATATAAATATTAGGAGCAGTCTGTCCTTTTCTGAAAGAAAAAAGAAGGCAGACGGAATTTTCATAGAGATTGCACTGATCTGGCCACTGGGGAGTACTGCCACCTTGAATCTCCAGTTCTGCCCACATAGCACACATTCCCATGCACCAAGCCATCTTTAATTAGGTTATAGTTATGCAAATCAATACAGTCCAAAATACAAAGCCTGGCATCAGCAGACTTGAGTGTTGTATTTATGCTGGCCTTCATAACGTTCCATTTCAACATGCTTCTCAGCTTAATACTGTACCACATCCTACCTGGACCTGGCTTCCCTCTGCTGTACTTCCTCCTGCTCAGTATTTTCCCAAAACACATCTGTGAGAAGTATAAAAAATACTACAAAGATTGTTGCTCCAGAAATAGTTTAATACATATTAAGAAAACCAGATAACAAGAAAAAATATATTTTCTCTTAGCAAACAAAATGCTAAGTGCGTCAATCTTTTTTTCACAGTAGAAATAAATTATGCACAACGTAAGTAAGTACCTGCCTTGTATTATGCTGTTCTGATAAAAATATGCCACATATATTCATTGAAAAAACCAACAAGACAGATTGACATCACAATCGATAACATGTAGTTACTTTTGCTCTGAACAATCCTTATTAGTGTGAACACAAAACAGTTTGGGGGTGGCTAGATTAGGTGCATACTATGTGGTGAATACCCACCCTGAAACACAAGGCTTTCCACGGGCAGGCTGAGGCTGCCTGCATAGGAAGCCGACTGAAGGGTCTCTCCCCCTCTTCTCCAACCTTTCAGCTGAGTGTATATTTAAACACACACACAAATGTCTGCAAGGAACGAGGCTGCAGGTACGAAAATAAGCAGAAAGGAGACGACAGCCTCAACTTTGCTTTCTTCTAACAAACCCTTTGACACTTATCTGGGGGACAGAGACATGGGCTAGGTTCGAGAAGCTATTCATCACAAGGAAAGCAGTGAAGTCGTCCACAAAGGGACATTGATTACCAACAACTGCAGTTTAGATGTCACATGGTACTAACTTAGACCTCGTTGTACTTAATCCTGAAATCTTCCATTTGACTTTTTGCCTCCATTTATAATCCCAAATCAGTGGGACCTTTAAGCTGCTATGCACAGGCAGCTAATGAACAAGAGAACATTGCTACCAAGAGAAGAGACACAGCAGTACAGACTCAAGTCAATATTGATTTATCTCCATATTAGCTGAGAATGAAAGAAATTGACCTACGATCTCATACAAGGAAAACTCTAATCCTCAAACTTCAAAATAAAGACTCAGATTAAAAACCCAAACCACCCTTTGTTTCCAGGCACCAATAATCTGCAAATGCCATCAAGATCATCAGGAGAGCAGTGTCTTCACTTGCTCAGGTGTCCTGTGTAGGATGCTCTCTGGATCTTTGTATGCGTTGACTGGATTCATCACAGCTGCATGAACTTCCTCATAGGCTCTGCAGACCAGCTCAGTAGACTGCTTTACAATCTGCTCCCTACAGATGAGCAAACAAAACCAGAACATGACATAACCCCAAGCACTGAAGCTCACACATATGAATGATGCTGAATGATATGCTTCATCTCCATGCTGACCAGTTCCTACTAGTGGGGATGAGTAATTACTGTTTACTAAAGTCCTCCTCATTAATATGTAGCCTCCAAAAGCCAGGGGCTGCGTTTCATGCACTGCTTGGTCATTAGGACTAAGACAGTGCCTCACATATAAATATTCCTTGACTTAGGGCAGGCTTACATCCTAATGAAACAAGGTAAAACCATGGGAGGAGAGAAATGCATTTAACATCCTTACCTACCAAACACTGCAACCCAGAATACTTTAAATGTGTTCAGAACATTTAACCTTAGTTAGAGTTGGGTCAAATCATCTGATAAAGGCAGTAAGAAATTATTTTAGTTGTCATACATGTTTATGCAATGAAGCTGCCAATAACAGACAATACTCTTTAAGCTGTCTTTCTGGGATCTATGTTCTTCTTGATAATAATGCCCACAAGAATACGTTTGTAAGACTATCTACAGACACAAGGCTGTGATTTATAGGTACAGTATGTGGATGGAAGCAGGAGAGAAGTCCATACCAAGATGTTAGGTCAACAGTACCTGGTTCAGATCTACCTTTAGTGAGTTAAAGGAACTTGCCAATTTTTCAAATTGCTAAAGATCTGTAATTTGCAATTGCAAAATAAGAGTAAAGGGAGAGAAGACATGCTGGTAAATGCTCTGCACACAGTGCAGTGACGCTGACTACTTTCTACTGGGAAGGAGGAGGAGGAGGGCTGACGGTTGACGGAGAGCAAATACGGCTCAGCAGTTCAGAAGACTTGTTCTGCCATGAGGAGGACTAGAATTCGGACCTCAGCATCCATGTAAACTGCCTAGAACCCCAACCCCAAGAATACCGGGACAAGAAGACTTTGGGGACTGATGGCTCCAAGGTTCACCATGAACATGTAAGCTCCAGGTTCAGGGAGAGACCATGCCTCAAAGGAATAAGCAGAGAGTGACAGAAGAAGGACTCCACTCACACTCACACCCAGATGTGCACACACACAGATCCTAAAACACAAGGAACTGGCTGGGAATCCACTTAGTCACATGAGGTTCATATGGTCTACTGTCTAGTGACTTTTCCTATATCTAACCGAGCTTCACAACAAGTACCAAAATAATGTCAACATTATTTTTCATAAGTGAAACAGCCCAAACCCATTATGGGACGGTATTTAACAACTGTTACATATACATTTGAAAACCATGTTTTGTTTTGTTTTTCCCCGCTTTGTTTTGTTCTGTTATGCAACAAGACAGAAGTGAGCTTTAGAAACAGTTTCTAGCTCATCACTCAGAGCGGGATGATGATGGATGTTAGGCTGGACACAATACTTATTACCCAAACTTCATACTTCATAATTTGCTGCAATCTGATTACAACATAAAGAATATATAGAATAAGGACTATGCTGCCACACAAAAGGTTTCAAATCAGAGTAAGGCACAAGACTGTATATTAAACATTACTTTTAAAATGCTAAATAATTGGCAAAAGTAGCATACTAAAAAATCCTATGTAGTAATTTAATTTTTGTTTTCAAGTCATTATAAAAAAATAGTGAAATTGAGTTATAATTCAGGCTATGTTTCTAAGCTAAACTGGCTTACAAATGTCAATAATTAACAACAGAGCTGAAAAACCACTAAAGGTCTTCAAAGGAGAAAACCAGAACAAAGCCGAAACACAGATAACTAAACAAAACCAGGCCGAGAGACCTCGTGAATGGTTTCTGTGGTATGATTTTCCTAAGGATAAGGAGATTCTAAGCAGTGTTGGTACGTGACAGCACAGGTCTTTCCCGTGCTGCTCGGGAGTTTGAGAAGCTGCTGAGACAGGGAAGGAAGGAAGGAAGGAAGGAAGGAAGGAAGGAAGGAAGGAAAACTGAGCATGCACTGGGGGAGGTAGAGTGGAGGTGGAGGGTGAACACAAGAGCCTGGAAGTGGCCCGAGAGAGGAGGGGAGAAAGGAGTTTCCTTCTCCCTGCCAGCTCAGCCACAGCCAGGAGCGCTAGAAGTGGGGCCCCTGCAGTGAGCCCACGGCCAACCCTCATTCAGAAACAAGAACTCGGACAGTGTGGGACGTGGAGTCACCACCAAGTCCACACACTCACTCTCACTAAATGTTTCCGGTGAATTCTACATGGAGTGGTGGAGAAAAACAATACTCTGAAGGAATTCCGAAGGGTGGAACTCAAGTTAAGGTGTGTCGCTCACTACAGGTACCTTGACTTTTTTATATGTCCTCTACAAAGTACTGATTAGATGAATCTTTGTAGACCACCTTCAGCATTTAGACTGTACTATTCAATTGACAGATGAGAGCATTTTAATGAGCTTGTCTTTTAAAAATGATATATTCATCTTAGTGTACGTACACACACACACACACACACACACACACACACACACACACACACACACACCACTGCACATGGAGGAAATGTAGTCCCTATATAAACCTGTTGGCTATTGCATGTTAGTGGTTACTTCTGTAGTACTCAAACAACTTTACCTCTATGTATTTTGAACTCTCTATTATCCCTCCTTTTTTATTTCGAGTAGAAACTACCCTGCAAGCTCACCCTTTATCTTGGAATGCCTATATAAGAGTCTGGTCTGTATACCATGTAAGTATCTGTCTGTCTGTGTACCATACTGTTTTTCTTCCTGCCTGGTGTCACATTATTTCACTAATTAGCAGTATCATGAAATAGTTTGAAATTATGAGAATCATTATAGTGACAAATTATTGGTGTCTAAAATGGAACAGCTTGAGGGAGTGTGTAGCTAAATCCAAAATGATCAGGAAATCACCTAAGGCCGGCTGTGTGCTTGGGTCCTCTTACAGGTGCGCCTCTCAGAAGTGCTGTGGAGTACTACTTCTAGCCTGGGCATGCACCTACCTGCACTTAGATGAATCACAGCCACGTTCACAGCTGATGGATGAAAAGCTACACTCAGAATGGTTTCTGTGGTATGATTTTCATAAGGATAAGAAGACTCTAAGCAGCAGACGGACTGGATGTCCATAGTGAGATAGTGTTCTCCAGACACAGCAGGGTCGCTAGCTGCTCCTATGAACTCATAGTGGCAAGGACTGTATGCATAGGTCCTGTACAAGGTCAAGCCAGCCAAGCCAGCATGGACAGCAGAGGAACACACTAAGCAAACTCCCAAGAACTACTGGCAATTGATGGCTGCTGGGGAAGGGAAAAAAAAAAAAAACCCAGACAGGCATGTATGAAATGCTCAATATTTAAAGATTATAAAAATGGAGGAAAATGTTATTTTAATAAAAGGTGTGGTCATTTATAAAGTTAGACCACTAACCACCTGGTGTCTCTGCTACCATGAAATCTTGGGATTAGTTTACTAAATGGTATTCTAATCCATTCAAGCTAATTTTCAAAAATCAGAAAACTCAGCTCTTGAGTGGATATAAAAATGAATATGTCACAATCCTAATTCATGTCAACACGGAAACTCCTAATGGTAAAGCTGGTCACAGAATACTTTGCTAAACCAGACAACACACACCCAGGATGGTGTGGCCTCAGGCCATTTATAGGTATTGAGAAGGAAGGCTCCAATAAAACAAGTTATGTCTAAGCAGGCTAATGTGCTATGGTACAAGGAAAATCATGACCTTTGGACTGCCTTTTTAAGCACCAGACTCTACCGCTTAACATAGCTACACAGTTTGAGACCTTTTAAGCTCCAAAGAGTAGAGTCAAGTAAAGGGTCACCTCCTCCACCAGTCTCTTTTGTGGGGCAGGGAGGCAGTCAGTATGACACCAAAAGATCAATCTAGTAACTCTCCAACGTGTCTCACAGTTAGAGAGCAGCTGGGCACACCATGGGTCACACAGCAAATAGGATAATTATGGAGCTAACTTACCATGAGAAAACGGAGGGACTGAGTCTTCACTTTACATTTTTACCCAAAGGCAGTGCCATTTGGTTCCCTGTACTTCAAAATGCTGAACTGAACATAAAATACTGTTTACCCAGTTACAAACATCAAAATTTCAAAACTCTTAATACAGATCACTATGGACACGCAGAGAAATCATTCTCATTAAAATATGCTCATGTAAATTGGTTGTATTTTAAGCAGTTATTTAAAGCACCAAGCTACCAAATGAATCGCTTGCTTCGAGAATCAGGGAGCTTGTTAATCAGCACTTAAGATTCTCGTTGCCTAACAACCTGGCCCAACTTCAGCATTACCAGAAATCTACTGTTCCTAAAAATAGCTTCTTTCCATGTTCAGGTTCTGCGATCACTAACATGAGCTTTCGTGAGGTGTAATTAAATGCACACCGGGAGAAAGGCTTCAACAGTGAAGAGCTGTGAAGACAAGAAATTGAGGAATCATACGAGTGTTGGTGTGTATAGCTTTTGTGTTGTTGGTTTTGTTGTGTGTTTTGAGAGAGGGTCTCTTATGCATCTCTGGCTGGTCTGGAACTTGTTATTTAGACCAGGCTAGCCTGAAGCCTGCAGAGATCTGGCTAGCCTGGCCTGTGTCACCACTCATGGCTCCGTAAGTGTTAACAAATGTCCTCCAGACTGTACTTCATGCTCTTCCGGTTTGCTGTCAGCCACATGCACCAGCACCCTTTATGAACCGACCCTATCATCACTAGCGTCTGCTTCTCATGCTAGCGCCTGGTCTAAGTGCACTTGTTGACACAGCTATTTCAGGTTATTGTGATGAGTGCTGCCATGGCCTGGCTTCCATCAGCCTTTTGATTGTCAACTGTCCTCTGCACGCAGGGTGGATGTATTATAGACAGCAGGCACCAGGCTACGCTTTTTCATTCGCTCGGAGGGTTTCCTTCCTGCCTTTCCTCTGGCGCGCACTGTCTTCCACCAGGCTGGACTTCCACCTGTTGTCTTCTCGTATGTCTCTTCCTGTTTCATTTGCATTTGTCTCCTTCTTTCCTTGTTTGCTTCAGAGGGTGCTGTAGGTCTCCTGTCTACCCTCACAGTACTGCACACCCCATGGATAATTCAGTAGCCTACATCAGCACAACACTACACTTCTATTTCCCTCTACATCAGTGGTTCTCAACCATGGGTCACAACCTCTTTGGGGACAAACAACCCTCACAGGGGTCGCCTAAGCCCACTGGAAAACACAGACATTTACATTATAATTTATTACAGGAGCAAAATTACAGTTAAGAAGTAGCCAGGAAATAATTTTATGGTTGGGGGTCACCAGAGCATGAGGAACTGAATTAAAAGGTCACAGCATTAGGAAGGTTGAGAACCACTGTTCTAAATGCTCCCTTAAATGGTCCACTCACTCACTTTCAGTCTTCATTACTCTGAGGTTATGTTCCTCAATATCCTTTTTCTTCATTCTGAAGAATTTATTATCTCTTATAGTGCAGTATGCTGGTGTTTATGCAGATGATAAGATGTATTAATTTTGCTAAGCTTTCAAGGTTTTTGTTTTGTTTTGTTTTTTGGTTTACTGGGGCTAGGAATTGAACCCAGGGTTGCAAGCACTGTAAGTAAGCTCTCTACCACTTTAGTTCAGCATGCTAAAAATGACACCCCATTGTCTTCTAGCTGTATTGTTTCCAACACAAAGTCAGCTCCTATGAACACTAACTCTTCCCGTTGGCTGCTCTAAGATGATTCTATTTATAACCGGCTTTTGATGATCTGACGACGGAACACCCTTGTTCAATGTCTCTGTTCGGGTTTCTGTAGCTTATTGGGTATGTGGATTCACATTTTGCATCACATCTGGAGAAAGTTCTTGCATTAATTTTTTTGTTCCAATAACATGACACTCCTCTCATGTATAACTGAATGTATACACATATATGTGTGTATGGGAGAGAGAGGTGGGGGGCCTCTTAATGCCACCTCCCATGTGCCTCCTTCCCTCTTTAGTCTGGCTAGTCTTTCCTTTAGGAAGGATGAATGCTTCATTTTACATACTGTACCTTTAAGTGTAAGGGCTGCACTCTCAGTTGGTAACATTTCTTTCCTTATTCTCTCAGTATATTGATGCTTTCCTTGAATCCCTGTACACATTTCCAATACCTGCTAATTCTATAAGCACTGTCTCTGGGTCTGTTTCTATTAATGGGTCTTTTTTCTCCTTTGGGTTCACACTTTCCTGCTCCTAAGCAGTCCTGGGTGTTCCTCCAACTCCGGATGCATGTCTTTAAGTGTGACACTTGCAGTCGTCCTTCAGAGTACTGAGTTCTAACTAGTCAGCCGAGGTTAAGATGAGCGTGGCATTTAATGAGAGTTTCAGGCAGCCCTGACTGCAGGACTCCATCAACCCACCTGTAACTTACTTTGAAGGTCTGGGCTTTCTGAGTTCTCTAGAACGTTGTCCAGGCTAAAGCTGCTTTCCAGCTTATAGGTTTCCAGAAGGTATTCTTTCACTCATGTTTCTTTTCCTTTTCTCAATTAAAAACTTGTTTTAGTTTTGTTTATACAGGTTATTTGTTTAGACAGATAATGAACACAAGTGCTAGTTATAAGAAAAACAGGTCCCACTTCCTTCAAATCAAAAAGAAAACAATTTTTTCACTGAGTCCAAGCTTTTACTTTTAATAAATATAAGAAAAAATGTAAGAAAGAAATTGACCCTAAAAAAATAGTCCTTCAATCATATACACTTTCCTGTGTGCTCATTTGGAAACATGTACACTCCCTCCACTTGTTAAGCTACTTATGGAACCCATTCTGACACTGACATAGTCATAACTGCGGCTTCTATGGTGCATGAGGTGACCACTGGAGTCTGGCATCGAAAAGAACAGCGGCTTTCTAATTTATCCAAAGGGTAAAAGGAAAAATTCCCTGAAACCACTTAATTTTTCTATTTCTCCACTTTCTAGACAGCTTTACTTCCTGGTCCCTTAAATCTGCTCAATATTTTCCTTTAACACTGAATATCCAATCAAAAAAATCTCCTTTGAAAGCCAAACCTTAAGATAAAAAAATGAGAGTGGAGCACTGTGCACATCTGAGTGGACTCAGAGCCTAGGGACAATCACAGCTCAGAACAGAGCACTAACAGGACAGGGCAGGTGTGAGAAGGAGGCTTCCCACTAACTCAGAACAGAGCACTAACGAGACAGGGCAGGTGTGAGAAGGAGGCTTCCCACTACAATTCTGGTGCATATCGAGCTTTTCCTCATGTCAAACCAAGTCACCTTGTCTACTCACTGCTGTAGCCCTGGCCACTCTGTCTGCTCATTAGTCACCTTGTCTGCTCACTGCTGTAGCCCTGGCCACTCTGTCTGCTCATTAGTCACCTTGTCTGCTCACTGCTGTAGCCCTGGCCACTCTGTCTGCTCATTAGTCACCTTGTCTGCTCACTGCTGTAGCCCTGGCCACTCTGTCTGCTCATTAGTCACCTTGTCTGCTCACTGCTGTAGCCCTGGCCACTCTGTCTGCTCATTAGTCACCTTGTCTGCTCACTGCTGTAGCCCTGGCCACTCTGTCTGCTCATTAGTCACCTTGTCTGCTCACTGCTGTAGCCCTGGCCACTCTGTCTGCTCATTAGTCACCTTGTCTGCTCACTGCTGTAGCCCTGGCTACTCTGTCTGCTCATTAGTCACCTTGTCTGCTCACTGCTGTAGCCCTGGCTACTCTGTCTGCTCACTGCTGTAGCCCTGGCCACTTTGTCTGCTCACTGCTGTAACCCTGGCTGCCTTGCTTACCTATTTCTGGAGCTCCAGCTTCAGAAAACAGACCAGCAATATGCTGACTTTGACACTGCATCTTTTGAGGAATTTGTAGTGTTTTCTTCAAGTTCAGGAGCTATTTTCTACATTCTTAATAAAAATGTTGCTCTTAATTTAAGTGACATTTCAGACTCACTTTCATAAATGATATATGGTTTAACCCCTAACCACTAGTCTGGTACAATGAAAGTACTTAATTCTTACCTGGTAGAATAGAAAGAAAAAGATGTAGATTTATTATTGCCTAATCTCCTACCTGTAGAGAAATTTTTGTGTTTTTCTTAAAACCAAGGATGCCAAGTTATAATAGAATAACTTGCTACTTGTAACTGTACTATTACAGTGTCTTAGGGTATGAGATGGGTCTAAAAAGTAGTTTCCTTGTCTTGAACACACTAGCAATGAACATGACGGCTTGACATACAATTTTTCACTTGGTCATGCTAAGAAAGCACACACACTCAGTAGAAAACTCAATATGGCAACATTTGAACTTTGAACTTTTCCCAGGTTGGTAAGATGCTTCCTTGTATGCTCTGATGTTGAGTAGAGAGCCATGCCCTGGCATCACAGTAGTGTGGACCCATGTGCCCTGGCAGCCACGCTAGTGTGGGCCCATGTGCATTCAGCTTTGAACTATGATGTTCAGGTCCATTAACTGAACTTTAACTTAAGATGAGTTTACCAGGATGGATGTATCCCCATTCTAAATCAAGGAGACATCTATAATATTTCATAGTTTTAGATCTACAGAAAACCAGTAAGAAGCAAAGTAGTCCATGAAAGAGTCATCCATACTGCAAAGAATGTGTGTCATAATCCATATTATCAACATTGCCTTGACTCGCTTAGAATAAAAAGGAATTTGGCATCATGTCTACGTAACTCCAATCACTAGCAAAATAAGCTATATATTAACGAGAGATTTTGGAGGAAAATACAGATAAGGAATAAGTATCGCCAAGGTTAATTCCTTGATGGTTCTAAGGCAGGAAAAACACCGAAAACTATTGCTCTTCAAAAGCAAATGTCTCAGTCTTAGAAATCACTTATTTTTAAGAAAAATATCTGATGTTTACAAAGTTATGAATCTCTCCCACCTCCTTCAGAGCAGACACTTACTTCACTGTGGCGCTGAGTAGGAAGTTCAGCTGCGGCATCAGCAGGTGGTCTGGGGCTGAGAGGTAGCGGTCAAACTGAGCCTGAGAGAAGAAAGGGACATGCAATGTACGGACTGGCTAAGAGCTATCAAACAGCCACTGTGGGGGAGGGCTAAAACTTCAGAAAGCCCCCCATTACAACTGTCTAGGGACTTGTGTTCAAATGAGCATTTCCTAAAACATTATAACTGAAACACCCTAAAACTGTCTGTATTAACTTACTTGGACCTAGGTTTGGAAAGGTTGGCAAGGCATAGTGGTTAGTCAGAGTTTACATGTCACTTTCATTTTGTGTGTGTGTATGTTATTGTGTGCACATGTGTTTGTGGGCGCCTGCGTACAAGAGGACAGAGGACAACTTTGGGCATTGCTCTTCAGGTACCATTCATCTTTTTTTTTCCCCTCCAAGACAATGTCTCTAATAGCCTGGAATTTGCCAAATGGGCGAGACTGGCTAGTGAGCCCCAAGGATCCTCCTGGCTCTCCCTCCTCCTCCTCCTCCTCCCAGCACTGGGGTTACAGGCATGCACCACCACACTTGGCTTTCAAGTGGGTTCCGGGAACCAAACTCAGGCTCTTACGCTTACGTAACAAGCACTTTACTGACCGAGTCAACCCCAACCTTAAAACTAACTTTCTAAGAAACTTGGGCCTTTTTAAGTGAATCTGAAATTCATTCACTGTCATTAGAAATTATAAACATGAAATTTTCTCTGAAATTCCAGTTTGCCAGTACAGTTTTCACTCGGTGTATATGCTACGACTGTTACTTCTACGTGGGGTCTCTTACCATGATGTAATGAACCCATCCATCTCACTTAGGACTCTGAACTCTGGACTGTCTTAGTAGCAACACTGCCAGTTCTGCTGTCTCTTCTGCATGGCTGTTATTTTTACAAGACTTTCATTACTTTGGGTCCTGATGGTCAATTTCAATTGTCTATGTGTCAGGACCTGGAATCACCTGGCCAGGAGTCGCAATGATGGACTATCTAATTAGGTTGGGCTGTGGCCATGCCTGTTAGAAATGCTCTTAATTGGGTTAATTGTGAGAAGACCCACACTGAGTCAGCGCAGTACCATTTCATGGGTAGGACGACACGAAGAGCAGAGAGGGAGCGGGACGTGTAGGCATTCACTGTTCTCTTCTGACTATGGACTGCAGTGGCCAGCGCTTCAAATCCCCATCAAGACAGACGGGACCTTTAACATTGTGAGTTAAAACAAACCCCCTTCCCTTGATTTTGTCAGAGTATCCTATCATAGCTATGGGAAAAGAAACTAAGGCAGTAATATGTAGGGCATCTCCACTCTCAGAATTATTCATCAGAGTCCATTCATTTTGTTATCTGAAGAGCTCAGGACAGAAGATAACTGCAGTAGGCCGGCCTCCAGGCTCTGGAAGCTGATTCCTAGATGAATCAGTTATAGCAACAGTCCTGCTGTGAAACTTGCAGAGGGGTCATCTTATAACTGACAGGGCTATGTGACTTACAAGTCATGCCATGGGGAGAAACGCACCGAACATATATGCATATCTGTGATACATGCACAGAACAAGCAGTACAGAAGAGCATGCTACCAAAGTGGTGCTCATACTGAAAGGAAGGAGTAAGTTTTGTGTGTGTGTTGTGTATGGGTGTGGATTGCTGTGTGCATGAGTGTATGTATGTGTGTTTGGAAGTATACACAAATGTATAAGTGTGTCAATGACTGAATGCATGAATTTGAGTCTTTATGTGTATGAGTGCACATGTGTGTATCAGTACATGCATGAGACTGTAAATGTTTGAGTGCATATGATTGTGAGTGTATGTATGAGTGTGAACTTGTCAGTGTGAATGTGCTTAAGTATGCATGTGTCTATGTGAATGTGTATCAATGAGGTTACATATGAGTATGTGTGTGTTCATGTGTGTGACTGTGTCTAGTATACATGTGAATGTGTGTTTGTACACGTTGTACAGTGCTGGGGACTGAACACAAGACTGCGTGCATGCCAGGAAAGCATTCTACTACTGTTACAACTGAAGCTGTTCACTTGAAAAGAAAGTATAAACTAAAGGTTTTGTGAATCTCATGCTGAAGAGTAATACACTATTCTAAAACAGGAATCCAGGATCAGTTAGCATCTCAGAAAAAAAATCCCAAGTTTAAACCAGGAATCATGACAACAAAAGTCTAATTCACAGCCTAACTTCACATCAGATTAGGAACCAAACTCTGAAAATGAAGAAATCCTACACTGCTCTACTGGTGACTTGAGCGAGGTCTGACGGAAGATTACAACAAATGGTAAATCCTGGTCAGAGCTGATAAGAGGAGTGGACGCACAGGAGCTACGGGGCCCATCAAGAGACAAACTGTCACCCAGGACATCATCACCACAGAACACCGCGGCCAGCAGCGCCTCAGGAAATCCAACTTGAAAGGCTTCATCATTCACTCACCATTGCTGCCTTCAGTGCCACAGAGTCCAGGCTGGGCAAACTGGCTAAAGAGCCCTATAAAAAGTTATGAAAATGGTCTATTAGAAGACTGCCCACGTTCAGGAAATCATGTACCTGCTTCCAAAGCAGCATGTTTTCTCTCAACTGCAGTAAGCGTAGGGCCATAAATGAGGAGCAAAACCACAAATTTATCAATAAGGGAATACCACTGCACATACAAGAAAATCAGGTGACACAGCACTTGGAGGATGCTGGTGAGGTGTGGAGGCCACAGTGGTTTAGGGAACAGAACTGTGAGGAACTGGTTCCCCGTCAGTTAGCTACAGCAACACAGAAGGGCAAAGGCTGTGAATTCTTTGCTTTTTAAGGCAGATTACTTTTTGGTTTGCTCCTCATTTTTTTTTAATTAACATTTTCCCCCTTTATTTTACATACTGACCAGTTTCCCCCTCCTCTCTCCACCCCCTCCCACTTCTATCTAACCCCCCTCCCCTTCCACTCCTCCTGTCTCCATTCAGAAAGGGGTAGGACCGAGCTCCTCCCCTTGTATAAAGACTGGGCAAGGTGATCCAGCATTGGGAACAGGTTCTCAAAAGCCAGCTCGGCACCAGGGACAAGTCCTGATTTCACTGCTAGGAGCCTTACAAACAGACTAAGCTACACAACTGTCACACATGCAGAGGGCCTAGGTTGGTCCCATGGAGGCTCCCTAACTGTTGGTCAGAGTCCATGTGTTCCCAGGAGCTCAGGTCAGATGTCTCTGTGGGTTCCTCCATCGTGACCTTGACCCCCTGGCTCATACAATGCCTGCTCTCTTTCTTCAGGAGGATTTCCAGCTGCTCCTCATTTATGGCCCTACTCTCACTGCAGTACACAGAAAACACTTTTCTTTGGAAGCAGCTACATGATTTTCTGAACTTGGGCAATCTTCTAATCTTACTTTGTGTTAGGTTTCCCGCCTCTCTAGGACCTATTACTATTGGGATTCTGTAAGATCATTTTAGCCCAGAACATTTCCCTTTACTGATCTGCTCAATTAGATGGAGGATAGTATTACCTGTGCAACAATCTATTTATTTGGCTGAAAATGAAATGGGACTTTAGAAAGTCATCAGTGTGAACATCTTGTACCCTTTATAATACTCATTTGTTTATTTATATCTTGTGATACTAATTTCTCAGATATTTTCATTACTTCTAACCGAGAATTATTTGCATTTTCAGGCACTCTCCTGACCCTATGGCAGACACTATGATTAGCCCTGTCTCAGCAGAGGACGTGAACATAGACAGCCAAGATGAAAATCTAGAGTCTGTCTCCAGAAGCCACCCCCGAGCTGCCCTTTGCCAGGGCAGGTGGTGCTCACCTGTTCAGGTTTATGCTGCTGTACAGTATTGTAAATGTAGCTCAAGCCAACACGAGTCAAAACGTAAGAGGCTTGCTCATTTATAAGAGTGTCCAAATGGGCTTCAATCTAAAATAAAATGCAGCAGGAAAAGCATCTCAGAAGAGAACCAACAGTGGCAGCAGTAAAAGCAGAGCATGCTGGAACCTCATCATGGCCTTGTCTTGGTGTGGCCCAGATTATGGGACCCAAGGCAGCCTCCACAACAGACTTTTCTTCCCTCTGAGAGAAATCCTCTTACTTAAAAAGTTACAACTAAAGAGGATTCCAGGACTGGCCACTAGCTAAGGTGTGGGAGCCCACAAAGGTTTCCTAGTGAGATCTGAGCTTGCTTTACACAGCAGGGCTGCATTAGGGGACGGCTGGACCACATGCAAGACCATCAGGTGTCTGGGATGGTCTGCACTTGGCTGTGCTGGGAGAGGTCTTTTGCTCCACCCCTTGGTATTCCTTTAAAAGCCCTTTAGTAGAGACAGACGGGGCTGGTGGGTTGAGACCCAGGCCCTCCCGAGGCTATCCTGTGTTTTCTGTCTGTCTCTATCCTTCTATCTATAAATTCCTCCTTTCTCCCTGCTCAAGAGCATCCTGGGGGCATAAGAGTGAGCTAGCCTCCCTCACTAGGGAATATGGGTTGCTTCTCAGCTATTTCAAAAGCAGAACTCAAACAAAAGTCACAACAACCATGTAAAATAAAATTACTCAGGGAATATATGGGCTTGAAGGCTACATTCTGAGCCTTCCCTACATTCCCTGGACAGCTCAATGTCTGAAGAACCCTGGTGGGAATTGGAGCTGCAGTTGAGGAATGGGGTGCCTGAAGGAAAGTACCCCAAAAAGAAGTTGCTCTTCCCATTTGCCAGGTCCCCCTTTCCCTTCCACACAACCAAGTGGCCCCAGTTTTACCCATTTATTTGCCAATGACACAGAGTCCCCGCCAGCTCTCATTTCTGTCAGCACATGAGAACCTGCCTAGTTCAAGTGACTCCAATACCTGTACTCCTAACACAAAGAAGCCTACTACATCCTTCTTTTTAATGAAAATACCCAAGGAAGTACAATTAAAAATTTGGGTGGTGGCGCACGCCTTTAATCCCAGCACTCGGGAGGCAGAGCCAGGCGGATCTCTGTGAGTTCGAGGCCAGCCTGGACTACCAAGTGAGTCCCAGGAAAGGCGCAAAGCTACACAGAGAAACCCTGTCTCAAAAAAAAAAAAAAAAAAAAAATCTTACTTCTTGGATTTACTGAAAACAAAATATTAATAAATAAAATTAATTTGTTCAAATATAAGCATTTAATGAAAGTGAAAAGAAACTAGTTAATGCCAACAACCACATTAGTCACCTGGAGGAAAAACAGAAGACAGAGAAAGTATCAAAGAAACAGGTAAAAGAGAGAGAATAAACTGGAGAACAGATCCATGACAGAAAATGAAACAAAAGATCTCCAGACTATAAGACAGTAAAACAGAGAGAAATGGTTAAAAAAAAAAAAAAATGAGTAAATGAAAGGTTTGACTCTTCAAACTGAAATGGCTCTCAAACATCTAAGATGGAAATAACAGGAAAAGAGAGACCCCCAAACATTCTGGGGAAATACCTGAACCCAAAGGAATATCCTTACAGGCTTCTAGGTGGAGAGGCTGCTCCAGACCGGAGCCGGAGACCTCCCTGCTGTTACCTGCAATGCTGGGGAAAGCTAACTGAGATGATGCCTGGGCACCCAGAACCCTACATCAGCCCATCGACATAAACTGTGTCTGAGAGTCTGTGTGGAGATCATGAAAGCTGAGGAGATCATGAGGCAGGAGGATGCAGTTGTGAGGAAGGTGGGACACAGACAGAGCAGTAAGACATGAAATAAGCAGGAGGGACTGAGGGGGAACGAAGCTAACTGGAGAGGGCGTAGGGGGGGCAATGGAGGAAGGGAAGGAAGACCACAGTGTAACATGTACTTATGAAGATGCTATCATGAAACCCATTATTTGTGGGCTAACCTAAAAACTTATTAAAAAGAAAACAAGCCTCTCCAAGGGGCATATAATAGAAGCATTTAGAGCTACCAATACAAATTCCAAGACAAATGACATCCAGGTAGATGAATCGGAGAGGTTCAGGGCTGTGCCTTTTTACAATAAACTCCAAAATTATTAAGACTTTATGATTATGGCCATTCTCAAATGTTTTTAAATGAATTAGAAACTAGAAAACTTGGATGTATCAAAAGCCGCGGCTCAAAAAAATATAAGGCAACAAATCGAATTTCACCGTACCCACTTCCAGTTGACACTGAGGCCTTTGCTTCAGCCCTGTTCCCTTGAACACTGCATCTACCAGTATACGGCAGTACCAGAACCCGAGGACTAGGTGTGGGAGGCCTGCTCCACCTTTTCCTGGGTTCTTGTGAGGAGGAGAGATGGGTAAGACACTTTTAGATAGAAAGATACTGGAGAGGAGAAAGACAGAAACACAGGATAGCTGCAAGAAGACCTGGGTCAATACCCAATGGCCTTTTCTGTTTATTCAAAAGGGCTTTTTATAACAATGCCAAGGGGTGGGGCAAAAGACCTCCCCCTCTCTAGATCAAAGCACACCGCACAGCCAAGTGCAAACACCTGGTAACCACGCCCATGGTCAAATCATCCCCTTATGCAGCCCTGCTGGGTGAAGCAAGCTCAGGTTCTGGGACCCTGAGTAAGTCTCACTAGGAAACCTCTGTGGGTCTCCAGTTAGGTACCTTATGAATGGTTTTGACTTAGCCATCATGCAGACTTATGAATGGCTTTGACTTAGCCATCATACAGACTTATGAATGGCTTTGACTTAGCCATCATACAGACTTCTAAGAGACACTAGCTGGCTTAGGAGAACAGTGACTGTTAAACCATAGCGTTCTGCCTAATACTGCTTTACACACAGATAAAGTGTGTCTGGCCTCTGTAACACAAACTATACCAGCTACACGGCCTGTGATATACTACAATATATTACATATACTACAATATACTACAATATACTACATAACACGACATCTGCACACAGCAATGAACACTCAAATGAATCAGAGCTTCCTCACACCATCCCACACTATGATCTGATCAAGTTCCTTAACCATTTCACATTCTAGCTTCTTTAAAGCTGAAAACCAAAATTGTGTGTGTGTGTGTGTGTGTGTGTGTGTGTGTGTGTGTGTGTGTGTACATCCTTCAGACAAACTGCCTTAAGGAATTCATGAAGTTAGGCCACCAACATTTGTCCAAAAACTAGTAACTTAAAGCTATCACGTTGAAAAAACAAAATCACCAAGACGCCACTTTCTAGCAAACTACCTGAAACTGAAGCATTTCCAGGCGCCTGTCCGTGAATTCAAACAGAGCCAGTGTTGTCTTCATCATGTACAGTGAGTTGACCATGAACGTGGCCATGTCAGCCGTGCCTCAATTGCTGGCTGAAACCGTACACATTTGGAGGAGAGGATCCAAGACACATGACAAAACCTGTAAATGAAAAGGAAATGAATTCTTATTTCTTAGTCAGGACATGGTCCTGGGTTTATAGCCTTTCAGAATTAATGCCAAACAAACTAGAAGACAGCCAGTTATGAGTACATGAAGGAAAGATTTAATAACAAAACTAGATAGCATAAAAATGGGCATCACTGAATTACCCTTTAAAATGAAGAACTGACTTACTATTGAAGAAAAAACAATTAGGGACTGTCAATGTCTATGGTCACATACGCCAACCTCTGACAAGTGTGTAATAGAGGAGGAGCAAGCCATCATCTACAAGCAATGCATCTACAAACTACCTGCACGAAGTCAGCCTGCCGAGCGTCCAAGGGCACAACTGAAGAATCGTGTGAGGCCAGAACCTCCCGCAGCAGAGTGAGTGTCTGATTCAGGGCAGAACTGGGTCCAAGGTCAGGTGGTGGGAGCTCAACCTGGACAAAACAACAGTTTACTTGCCGCCCATGTTTTCTTCAGAAGTTCAAACACACAGAGGGCCCATGATAAAAAAACTAATGTAACCTATCACATGTCTAGTATATTAAAAACTCACAATCTATTGACAGTTAATTTTGAAGTACGCTGCTCAGAAAGACAAGGTTTTACCAGCCTACCCCAGAGTTATTATAACTTTCTACATTAAAGCTCAAGAATTTATGAGAAAAGTTGGTGTTTACTTGAATTACATAATTACATTTGTTACATATTGAATAAACCTGGTTTTATTTTGTTTGTATCCCAAATTGTAAGAGTAAAGAAATGCCTACAGCAGCGGTATCTATCACTGAGAAGCATCATCCACTCTCGGGGCTCAGGGTCAGGTTGGAGCTCTTGACTCCGTTCTCTATCACGGGCCCCTGGAGAACTCCAGATTGACCCAGAGGCTATGCACTTGGAGAAGTGGTTCACAGAAAATAAGTACCACTAAAATTTTGACCAGTAAGTTTAAATCCTGGATCTACCCCTTAAGTCACTGTGTGACCTTGGAAGGCTAAGTTCTCAGAGCATCAGAGGGATTCTAGGGAACTGAATGGAGTCCTGTATCAGCTCCTGACCAGAACCCAGTTCCCTCAGGAAGTGGAAGCTAGGCCTAACATGTCACTGCTGCTTGGAAGCACCACCAGAGGGACCCTGTGAACTTTCTTTTTGCTCTTAGTTCTTTTCATTCAAAAAAGAACTTATGCAAGTATGAGATTCTGCCTATAAAACTTTAAAAAGATAATCAGAGTACTTTCAACTTTAACAGAAAAATACTGGAAATGGAACAAAATTTGGCAATTAGAAGTCTTTGTAAGAAACTACAGCCTTGTGTCAGATAGAAAACGAGAAAACTTAAATGTCACGATTTATTTAAGAACTTTTCATACACAGAAGATAATGAGTAATTGACATCAGTAGGAGTGGCAGAGCGACCTGTGGAAATACTTTCTTTGATGAAGGTAATGTCAACAAGAGCAAAGGAGAAAACATGGTCCAGGACAACCAAGGCAGAGGATGGAGACAGTGACCACAGCAGACACAACCAAACGCTCCAGGTGAACACTGCAGCTGCAATGGAAACTTCACTACAGGGGTCAGCAACAGATGGGAGCAGGCACAAAAAGTGGTCACTGCAACTACCTGGTCTGTGGAGCAGAAAGAAATGGAGTGAAATGAAAATGAACAGAACTCCATGAAAACCCATCACCAACCTCAGCATAATGCGAAGTCCAAATAACAGAGAACAAGGAGCAAGAGGTATTTGAAGAAACAATGGAAGATGAACACTGAACTCAATGGTCAAGCAGGTGACTAAATCTCAACATAAATCTGCAGTGGTCCCCATGGAGACAGCATAACTCAAAAGAGAGGGCCTGGGGAGATGGCTCAGTGGTGAGGAAAACAGGCCACTCTTCCCACAGCACCTTGATTCAATGCCCAGTGCCCACATGGTGGCTCACAACTTTCTGTAACTCGTTAAGATTAGCAACCAATGTGTCACCAGAATGTACTAGATGTCATATACTTAAGGGTTGGAAGAAGTAAAACGTCAGCCAAGAATTCTATTTCTGGGAAAAGTAGTCTTGAGAAAGCAGGAGAAAAGGATACGACCAAGACAAAAACTTTTTTTAGTAGTTCTTGTTTGTATTTTCTTCTCCTCCTCATGAATGAAAAGACAATTTCATGAAGAAAAAATTATAAATTATGTTGGTGGACACACGATGTAGCGCATTGCTGTCTGTGCTAATACCAGCACAAGAAAGAACAGAACTGTATAGGAGGAAGGAAGCACAGGAGTCATGGAGAGATAGGGGGATGAAGACTCAGACACACATAAAACAGAGCAAACTACACAGATTCCACACTCAGGAGGTCAGCCAGAGGTAAATGGTTATACATACTAATCAAAAGGCAAAAGCTTGAGGAACGAATCAACTTTTTACAAAACCACAATCAAACTGCATGTTATCTTCTAACAAGTTCAAAGGAAAGGACATAAAATAGAGACTTTGCAAACAGCCAAATGAAAGCTAGCATAGCCCCACTGTAAGACAAAACACCAGTAAGATAAGTATCTCTAAAAATAATGGCCATCTTCTGATAAAAAAGGATCAATATGGGATGGAGGATACAAGAGTTACCTCCATAGAAGCATCTAGCAACAGAACCCTGAAGCTGACAAAGAACAATTATTCCTGCTACAGAACTCTGCTTGACTTACAACGCTAGGTCATACAGGTCTCTCAGGTTTTGTTGTTTGTGTGTACTCCATGGAGTTTTCTACTCACGGTCATAAACGTTCATGTCTATGACACAGAAGACAAAGCTGCATCATGGGAAGGTGAAACAATGAAACTGTTTGAAAAACATCTTGTAAGAGTTTCCGGTTTCACAGTGTCACACTGGCTCTCACTTAAGAGGATTAAGCTCCTCTTAGTTACACATATTTGGAAAACTCTGTATTGAAAAATGTTTAAAAATGAAATATTTAGAAAACAAGATAGTGAAACTCACCTTGAGATTTTTCTCCAATTAGGATATAGTTATGCAAATATGAACTCTAACCTGAGGTACACTAAGCTTCCCTAACATGAATTTGAAGGGGGAAAAAAATCACTGAAGTCAAAACATGAAAGCCGCCCATTCAATGCTGCAGCTCCGGGATGCAGAGCACACTCACCTTGTCCATCAGTTTACTCGCATGGAGACTCAAACTGTTGAAGAATATTTTTTTGCTTAGCAAGTGCATTTCTTCAATTGTCGTCAGTAGAGTAGCTGCCACTAAAGCAAACAATATTTCATTTCAGATCGCAAAACAAAAGCTAACACAATTCAGCTCACTGAGCACAGTGCTTTAAAGAGATCTAGATATGGAGGCTGGAGAGAGGCACAATGAGTAAGACTGCTTGTTTTCAAGCTTGAGGGGCTGAGTAGGAATCCATAGCACCCACATAAAAGCCATGCATGGCTGCATGTGCCTGTGACCCCAGCACTGGGAGCCCCAGGAGCCCTGTGACCAGCCTAAAAGGCAAGCTGCAGGTCCTCAAGGGAATAAGGCAGACAGTGACAGAGGAAGTCACCTGCCATTCTCCTCTAGGCTCCTCATGCAGAATGGCCTATGACACACACACACACACACGTATACATACACCATGGGGTGAAAGGAAGGGAGATACTAGGAGATTGATTGACCTTGTAACAAAAACAAAAACAGATATAAATAGGAATGTGTGTGTGTGTGTGTGTGTGTGTGTGTGTGTGTGTGTGATCTATTCACTAAAAATAATCAGTATAGTTTCATAAAAATGTCAGTTTTCTTTTCATTTGAGTAAGGAGATTAAAAAGGCAAAGAAACAAACTAAGTTTGAGCATCCGTAGTATGAGAATCTGAAATGTGAAACCATGTACAGCATTGTTTAGAAAGCTTCAGATTTCAGAGCACTCAAGATCTGGGTATTTTGATGAGTGATGTTGGATTGCTAAAGGCTTTTATAACTAGTCCACAATTCTGGTCCCAAGCATTCTGGGTAAGGTTCAGTCAACCTGTACCGTACTTCCAATACTTCATAACATATTTTAGCAAGGCTGTGAGTCAGAAATGATACCTGTGAAATGCACAACAGACAAGCATCTTGATTACACAGCCAAGTCTGGCTTTAATTCTAAAAAAGACAATCAATAGCTCTTACTGATTTGATAATTAGGTTGCATAATACTGAGTTCTTTTCATTAAAACTAACATATCCTATCAACATCTTATCTACAAACTAGTTACTCAACTTCATACAGCTGCTTTAAATAACAGTGTATTTAGACTAATTATGAAACTCACCTATTTTGAAATAATTGATTATATTAGCTTATTTGTTGATATTCAATTTTCTATTAAATAGATTATTAGATCCATCCAAGAGATTTCTTACTTTATTGCAAGGAGATAAGTACGTACACTTGTTTTCCTCACTGATATACCGAAAGGGATTTTAATTTTAATATATTTAGGTAAGACACATGATTTCCAATGTTATAAACTTACTTTTCTGGAGAGAAGATGAAGCTATGTCTATGTTATCATTCAAGCAAAACTAAATGCCAATAAAGAATCGAGGACATTGGTGCCCAGATGACACAGTTCACTCATTATGTCCTAGTCTACCTATACGCAGTGGCTCTGGTTGTCATGGATCTCATTTACTAAAGCTGCAAGGCTTACTTTGTAGACCTATTTCGTTATGTACGTTGAATGTGTGTGTAATGTGTGTGTCTGTGTGTGTGATTCTGTGTGTCTATCTGTGTGTGTGTGTCTATCTCTGTGTGTCTCTGTGTGTGTATGTGTATCTGTCTGTTTCTGTGTGTACGTGTGTGTCTGTGTATGTATGTATCTATCTGTGTGTGTGTGTGTGTGTGTGTGTGTGTGTGTGTGTGTGTGTGTGTGGTCATGCATGGAAAAGGAAGGGAGAAGAATGCAGGCCCCAAGGCATACAGGTACACTGAACATGCAAGGTCTCACATGACACACACAGTAGAAACCGGAGTGTATTCTGACAACAGAGAAACACTCCAGGGCATGCAGCACATTTACTCTTCAGTTACCTGACTGTATGGTGGTAAAACTTGAGAAGGTTAGAGATTTTATACAATAAAACTGCCCCAGGTTCAGCAAGTATTACTTGTTCAATTCGAACCTATGGAAACACAAAGAAAAATTCCTGAACATTTATTTCTTAAAAGTATACCTTTTCTTCATTAATGATGGGGTATAAACAACATAAAAGTACTCAAGAGACAACTTCATTATTGTAGCAATCACAAAATGCTTTCTAAAGAAACTTTGCATATTAAGTCATGCGATAAAAACATTTTAGTACAAATTCTTAAAAAAGACTCACTATCTGCAACATTTGACTCAAAGCAGGTAATACTGAAAACCAGGGCAGGGCCACTCTGCGGTTCGGCACCACAGCGTATGTAGATCTAGTTGAGACTAACTGCAAAAGCAGCACAGCATTCCTAACACAGATGCTAGTCAGCACCACTCGTAAAAAGGGAAGAAAGAATTCCGCCTGCATCACACCATTTGTTCCTGATAGCAGAGACTAGGAAAGCCATGAATGAACACCGACGAATCTGTCCAGATGTAAGGCAGGAGGAGCAAGACCTAGTTGAAGATGAACTTACTCTTCCTAGAATCTTCTAATTAACTCCTACCACCCACTGCTCTCTCCCTTAGTCAGCATCCCCTTGTTACCGATGATGCTCACACCATCTATTCTGTCTGTCCTTACGCTGCTACTCCTCTGATTATCTTTCTGCTTTCTAAACACAGACATTGTTTCTTACATCCTTCAATCTCTGCAGCATCTGGTACAACCCTGCACACATGTTCAACAAACCCTTTGAAAGTTAAGGTTTCTCTGTTCTTTGATTTCAGGATATAATACTGTTAGCAAATATATGTGTGCATTGTATGTGTAACATTTTACAAAGGCCTCTTTAGTTATGGAGATTAATTTATCTTCATATTTGCGTGTTAATGAAAGTGACTCCTCTTTGGCAAGAGGCAATAAGACAAGGAATGACATTTATATTTTAAAATCATCAATTTCCATATGAACATCTTTCTTGGTGTGTGTTGCATGCAAGTGTGAATACTTTTGCATGCCTATGTAGGGGCCAGCAACCTACATATGGTGTCTTCCTGAATTACTCTCAACCTTGCCTTTTGAACAAGGTCTTTCACTGAACCTAGAGTTCACTGGCTAACCAGACTGCTTGTCAACAAGCTCCCACGATTACAATTATATATTACATCACTAAAAATGTTGTTTTTAAAATCTTAACACAACTATTAAACTATAAAGGCCATTAATTATAGACAGATGGAGACATCAATTCTTCATTCCTACTCCCTTCAGAAAGAAAGTGAGAAGAGCAGATGGTAGACAAAAAAGAAAGGAAAGAGGGGAAGGAAGGAAGACAGAGAAGAAATGACAGAAACCCACCTCTGTCAGCCCCGAGCTCTCAGGGAAAGTGGCACCCTGGAGTCACAGCAGAGACAGCACAGAGAACCCGGAAAGGTAGTGTGACAAATGCCACACAAAGAAACACCCTTCTCACAAAGGCCACAAAAGACACCAGCCATTCAGCAAAACCAAAAGTCTTAGGGAAAATGCAATCTTTGTTACAAGAGGACAAAAAAACAAAAAAACTAAAAACTAAAGAGACTAAGGATGTGAGGGCAGCAGCGGGCTGGGAGTTAGACTGGAGATGGTGCTGGAGAACTGTCCTTGGCAAAGCTTGAGAACAGAGAGGAAGTGTGGGGCACAGATCCGACATCCAAGTACTTGGTAAATCACCGTCCTTATTAGAAGGACAAGGGAGACGTGGGGAGATGCTTAAAGGGGTAGACAGGATGCAGGAAATCTAACAGCAGCAAAGCCAGGACACAAGGGACACGGGCAGTGCTGTCCTGTTAATGCCAGAGCAAGGATGGGACAGAGGGGAGAGGGGGAGGGAGGGAGAAAGGGAGGGAGGAGAAACTGACAGGCCCCGTGTCCTGACCTCTGTCTAGGCAGAGCACAATGCCCATTCCAAACCATGTGCTACCCAGCTCCATTTCCCATGCCTCTTATCTCTGTCTGCACATCTATTTTCACAGAACGCACAATTCAAGGAGGTCAGGTGCACATGGCACGTTAAAGGTTTTATTAGAAGAGACGGAACATTTATGGGAAGGAAGGGCTGTAACCCATGGACCTGAAGAGGGCAGACTCACAAATCCTGGTTCCCCTGGCCACAAGTCTTACTGTGAGTCTGATGCTGAGGAGACAGCATCCTACATACAATGGAAGTCATTTTAAACAGACTACAGAGTTCTTAAAACAAACAGACAAAAAAAAAAAAAAAAAAACAAAAAAACACCCTGGAAATCAACAGGTTTCTGTGCTAGCTATTTTTTGTCAACCTGACAGAAGCTGGAGTAATTTTGGAAGAGGGAACTTCAAATGAGGAAATCTCCCCCTAGACTGGCCTGTGGACCAATCTGTGGGACATTTTCTTGACTGAAGATTGATGTGGGCAGGCCTGGCTCACTGTGGGCGGTGTCACCCATGTGCAGCTGTTCCTGGACTGTAAAACAGATCGGGCTGAAGAAGCCCTGAGAGCGAGCCAGTACACAGCACCCACCCACGGCCTCTGCCTCAACTCCTGCCTCCAGGTTCCTGCCCTGACGTCCCTCGGTGACAGAGTGTGATGGGGAAATACAGCAAAATCAACCATTTCCTCCCAAGTTGCCAGTGATCATAGTTTTATCACAGCAATAGAAGCCCTAACCAAGAGAACTTTCATCTTAACAAATACTGTTCTTAGGGATGTGCTCGCTTTATCTCTAATGTAAAACTCATTCTTCTTAACTTTTAAGCAGCTAAATGTCTCCTAGTAACATGATAATAGATGTTTGGGCTGCTAAGTAAAGTTGTAGGAAAATAAAATTTTGGGGTGGTGGTGTTAAGACAGGGTGGATCTGTGTCGCACAGACCAGCCTCCAACTTACTATGTCATCCAGGTTGGTCTCAAATGCAGTATCTCCTACACTAGCCTCCTAGAACGCTGGGGTATAGGTATGGACCACCACGTTTGGTAAGAGCTTAATTTTACTCTCTCTAACTCTTTTAACAACTGTTAGTAGTAGACAAAGCAAGTAAAATGTATATGGATTATGACTGTCTGAACATCACACTGGCAGGAAGTATTTCATTTGGTGGAAAACATAAAATAATATCAAGTACTTATTATCAAGTTATGGTAATATTTGAATTTATCAACATAATAAACTGTCAAAAGGTAGGTCATCTGAGGTTTGTTTGCCTGGATCAAAACACCAAAGAAAACCTTAGAAATAGAAAATATTCAGTTTATGATACGAATACATCATAAAACTTAATGTCTATATACTAAAGGGAAGTCAGTCCACTGCCAAGCTTTCTTTGAATCCATAATGGAAAGAAGTCTGTGGCAGGTGTGTGCAAGCACCGTGAACCCACACCCATCTGCCTCACACACCCTCCAGTGTCCACAGGAGGCACTGAGAGCAGGGCCTATGGGAGCATACTGTAGCACAGAAGAGTTGAGGACTGGGACAAGAGCAGAACGTGTTCCGAACCTGCTGACTCCAGAGTCCGCCCCCTGACGGCAAGTAGTCCGGCAGCAACAGCGACGGGTAAATATGCTCATATCTCGACTAATCATTATTGATTAGGATGATAAGCAAAAGGCGGCACTGTGCTCCAGGCAATACAGTGACACACTCATTCACTTGCTTTTGTTCCAATCGAAGGCTGTCCTTGCTCACTTAACAGTGGCACAGGAAGCGTAACCTAAAGGTCAGCTGAATGTGAACTAGTTATTCCCACTTTCTTAGAGAGCAGGCAATGCTTTCAGCTTAAGTGCATTTTATCAGTCTAGTTGATGTGTTAATTTGACAAAATTGTGGCTCGATTTCAAGCTGTTACTTATCAATTTCTCTGAACTAAGTAAGAACAAGTCAATACTTTGGTCAGATACCTGAAACCACAAAACCTTTTACCTTTAGAGGCCGACACACACCCTCAGTGATATGTCCAACAACTTCTTGAATATTTTCTTCAACACCTAAAATTAAGTACAACATAATTATTTTTTCCCAAGTTATACCTAACTTCTGTAAGTTTTAAGAACTATTGATCAAAAATACTTACGATTAATGTCATGTATGGCATTTAAAATAAATAGCAACATTTTGTTAAGTATAATTTTTGATATGTTTCTTTTTTATTTAAGGAATTTTTTATTCATTTTACATACCAACCATGAATTCCCCTACTCATCCTCCTCCTGCTCCCCTCCAGCCTTTCCCACCCTGGCCCACCCCCCATCCCCTCCTCCAAAAGTGCAAGGCTTCCCATGGGGAGTCAGCAAAACCTGGTACATTTAGTTGAGGCAGGACCAAGCCCCTCCCCCTGTATCAAGGCTGAGCCAGGCGTCCCACCACAGGTAATAGGCTCCAGAAAGCCAGCTCATGCATCAGGGATAGATCCTGATCACACTGCCAGGGGCTCCTCACACAGACCCAGGTACACAACTGTCTCCCCTATGCAGAGGGCCTCGTCTGGTCCCATGCATGTTCCACAGCTATGTGACATGTTTCTAATGGTGCTGGTAACTAGTATGTATCTATAAAATGCTGATAATTAGTGTGAATGATGAGTAACAAAATGAATTCTGTTGTAGAACATTATTTTAATTGTGCTACATTTGTTTATGCTGTGGAACATTTGTTTAATGATGCAAAGAAGTGCTGCATTCTTTTCTGTTGCATTTGTTTAACTCTGTGAAGCTGTGTTACTGTGCCTGTCTAAAACACCTGATTGGTCTAATAAAGAGCTGAACAGCCAATAGCAAAGCAGGAAAAAGGATAGGTGGGGCTGGCAAGCAGAGAGAATAAATAGGAGGAGAAATATGGGAGGAGAGGATTAAGGAACGAGAGAAGGAGAGAGGACTCTAGGGGCCAGCCACCCAGCTACACAGCAAGCCATGGAGTAAGAAGTAAAGAAAGGTATTTAGAATAGAGAAAGATAAAAGCCCAGAGGCAAAAGGCAGATGGGGTAAGTTAAGAAAAGCTGGCTAGAAACAAGCCAAGCTAAGGCTGAACATTCATAAAGAAGAATAAGACTCTGTGATTTATTTGGGAGCTGGGTGGTGGGCCCCCAAAGAGTAAAGAGTAGAAAAAAAGCAACCACAGAACCCTTTTGTGAGGAAACTGAGAGGGACACAAAGCAAACCCCACATGAGCCCCATGAGCTGGAAGAGGTAGGGAAGGCACAGCAGGACGGTTCTGCAAATGCCTCACTGGAGGCACAGTGTGGCTAACATACGAGAGTGGAAGGATGAAAAATGACTATGCCACCCCAGGAAACACTGGCATTGCTCCTGATTACCACCAAGCACCATACAATTATAAGGTGAGGCAGACAGGCAACCACTTTCATTTTCAGAGTGAGGCTCAGAATTCAACCTAACAATAACTTATCTTCAAACCTCTGAACACTGTCTCTCACATAAACTCTTCTAAAGGCACCTTCAAGGAAACACATCCCTTCTCTACCATCCCCAATCCCCTTTGGAAAGGGGGTGGGGCCTCACTATGTAGCCCTGGCTGGACTATAACTCCAGCACTCAGAAGGCTGAGGCAGGAATGGCAGTTTGAGGCCAGCCTGAGACACACAGTAAGACCATGTTTCACACAAACAAAAAGTGCAAACTTCGTACCAATCTAAGACATATGCTTCATCAAATCTCAATACCGAAGAGCTGACTTTGTGACCTAAGTGCCACCACCAACTTGTACATGGCTTCTCCCACAAATCATCTGATGATCCACAATGATGTACAGCTACTCTACACCACCCAGTCAGATGATACTAGGAACAGCATCTACATTCTCTCTACTTCCTATCAAAATCAGAACACCCTTAACTTACACACTAAACCCCAGGCTCTTGTAATGCTTGATCTCATCAACTTGACTAGATTTTAGAATCATTCAAGACACAAATATCTGGGTATATCTGTGAAGGCATTTCCAGAGTGGTTTAATTGAGGCAGAAGACTCACCCTAAATGTGGACTGGGCCCAAACTGATTCAAATGGGGGAAAAGAACAAGAGTGCCCAAGGCACACCAGCATCATCTCTCTCTGCTTCTGACTATGGACTGCCATGATGGAGCTCCAGCATCATCTCTCTCTGGTTCCTCACTGTGGACCACTATGATGGAGCTCCAGCATCATCTCTCTCTGGTTCCTCACTAACGGACCACTCTAATGGAGTCCCTGCATCATCTCTCTCTGGTTCCTCACTGTGGACCACTCTAATGGAGTCCCTGCATCATCTCTCCGCTTCCTAACTGTGAACTGCTATGACCAACCCCTTCCCACTCCTGCTCCCACGCCTTCCCTGTCCCAGTAGAACTCTTTCCTTCTATTATTGCTTTTGTTGGCAATTTTATCACAGCAACCAAAAAAGAAGCTAACATACCTCTTAAGGAAGTTATAACTAAGAAAATTAGAAATTTTATAGACATCAGCAACTCTAGAATATAGTCATTGTTCCCCCTTAAAACCCAAACATTTTAAGCACCTATGGTAATTATCAAAATAAAGAACTTTAGAACAGTCCCCTGAGAATGAAGAGTCTGGGTGGCAGAAATAAACCAGTACAGCTTAGTGATATAAGGAACACTCAGCCTGTTCACTGCATCCTTGCCACTAAGCGTGATGCTGAGGGTCTGAGCTAATGTATGCTGGGCACTCCAGCCATGTCTTAACAGAGAGCAGCAGTCTAGTAGAAGGTAAGCAGACCCTAAGCAACAGATGACAGCAAAGAAGTCTATTAAGCAGAAATGAGGCAGGTGTGTGTGTGTGTGTGTGTGTGTGTGTGTGTGTGTGTGTGTAAGAACAGCTGGACGCTTATGTGCCATCTAAGTGTGAAGTGTTTATCTCAGTGAAGACAGCAACGGAAACACAGAAGCCACGTGCATTTTCTCTATTAAGCATTAGCAATAACTGTCAGTACACTGACCCTGTGCAGTTACATGCTTTAAGAGAGCTTCCAGATGTTCCTTCTCAGAGGCAGTAGCTTGATGGAGCCATGCCAGCATATCTCCCACATACCTAAAGAAAACCACCTGTTAGTAAAGATGTCCCAGGGAAAAGTGTCAAATCCTCTACCAGTGTCAATTACTGTACCTCAAAGGGTCGTGGGAGTGCATTTCAATGGGTCACGGTGTACCTCCTGGCCCTCCTCTTGTGAGAGCATCAATAAACCCTCGAACAACAGTACTGCGCCTGGCCGTTCCAAATTCATCTAAGGTATACCTAGAAGAAACACATTATGAGAGAAGTAGCTACGTTTCCCTAACAGACTCCTCGCTCCATGCCTAAGATCAGCAAGACAGGAAAGCTTCATTAGGTTCACACTCCTCAAGCAGCACTATCTTGAGACTAAGAGGGACAAGTAGGTTTAGTGTGCTGAACATTCAATCCACAGGTACAGATCTTGCTCCTTCAAGGAAAGAATGCTTGGGACGAGGCAATAGTAGAGGAAGCAGCAATAGGAACAGCTGGCCTGGCTTCATGGCAGCTAAAACATGATGCTCCAAAGTTTTCAGAAAGCCACATACTAGGTCCCAGAAGCTGGTTAGAATTCTACAGCCCAAACACCAGGGCTTTTTCCCCCATATTAAAATTTTCTCCTTATGTTACTATAACTTAGCATCAAATACTGACCCAAAATTGCTACTAATTTTAAAAGCTTATTTTGACTCCAATGAGACACACTAGTTGTTCATTACATTTATTAACTGGCTATCTATGAACAGTAAATATCCTTTCTCTTATATCAGAAGTCACCCATTATGGCTGAAAATGGGGGAAACTTTTCTATGGTAGAAGAACTGACAGAGAAAGAAAGCTACAATCTAGAGTACAGGGCAATCTGGGATGAGTTTGTGGGGATGGCTGGAATCAGATCTTGTTTCCTAATATAACTGCCATTCTTTATACCCTCCAATTCCACACTACCATTTTTAAAATCCCTAAACAATCTTTTACCAGCCTAAATATTAAGAATGAATTCAATAACTAACAAACAAAATTTACCAAAGTTTTCCCAAGACGTCCAGGGGAATTATTTTCTCAGGCTACATTGTTTTCTTTATTATGTTGTAGATATAATAAGACGTCCATGTTCTATTAAAAATAGGAACATTGTTGGATGTTTTATTATTTATACCATTTCCAACTGAGAGGGAAGTGGGTGAAATGGCAGACAGCTAGTTTTACGAACACGGACTTCTTCTGAGGACTGCTCACTCTAGTTCTGAGATCTCTGCAGGACGCAGCCTAGCAGAGGGAGGGGAAATGCACGACCAGGCAAAGCTTGGTTACAACACACAAATGCTTCATTTTCTTTCTGTACTTTAAGACAATTTCGAACCAAACAGTTCGTGTTTGTTTTCTTCTCTGTGCTCTTTGATCACACACGTTTAAACCAGACAGATCTTGCTGGCAATCTTACCATTGAAACTTATGATCCAATGACTGATACTTATCACAGCAACACCCCAAACCTTCACCTTTTTAAGCAGAAAAACCCCAATCTTCCTTCCCTAGACCCCATATAAAATAAGGTAACGTTTGTTTCTAGGACTGGGGCCGTGATACCAGAGACAAGTGAATCCACTCTGTGTTCTCAAGGGAGTATGCTTATCAGGTGTGGTGAACACCGGGATTTAACCTGTATAGTAACATGAAGTCCCATTTAATGTTAATCATCCTGCAGGATAAACATAATTTAAGAAAAACAACATGAAGCTGTTAGACATGGAACATCCATCTCAGAGACAGATACAGCTAAAAGGACTTTCCCAACAAAGGTCAAATTTTCAAAATGTAGCTTTTATAAGAGTGAATAATCAAAATACATAAATATTCTAAACTTCTTGTCAAAAAAGCAAATTAAAAGAAAAGAATACTGTAGAATCTCCTTTTTGGAATACAACACAAATTCATAAAAAAAAAAAAAAAAATAAAAATGGATCAGTTTTGTACAAGTTGCCACATCCTGAGGTAACCTGTACTCTTCAGGTTTACTAAAGGTGAAGAGCTGGCAATTTGTTTTAAAAACTTCAATTTATACTCAGCTTTGCAAGAAAGATCTGGACACTGCTGTCCATTTATACTCAGCTTTGCAAGAAAGATCTGGACACTGCTGTCCATTTATACTCAGCTTTGAATAAGAAAGATCTGGACACTGCTGTTCTGGTTTCGTTTCTGTTGCTGGGATAAAAACACCCGGCAACTGGAGAGAAAGGAGTTTTTTAGCTCACAGTCCATCTCCTCTGGAAAGTCAAGGCAGGACTGGAAGCAGGCCACAGCACATGCACAGACAAGCACAAAGATGCACACTGCTGCACGCTCACTGCCTCCTGGGCCGCTTCAGCCCAGTGAGCCCTCTTCCTCTTACACGGCTCACACCCAGTCTACGCAGAGTGCCACCACATCCATGTAGTCTTCTCATCTCAATTAATAGTCAAGGTGATCCCACGGCACCCTGGCACATCCATAGCCAGCCTGAGGCACATAATTCCTCTTTCCAGGTGGTCCCAGTTTGTGCTGAGTTGACAATGAAAACTGATAGGTACAGTGGTTTATTAATGTAACACATTAGAATTACAGTTACAATGACTAAGAAACACAAGACAGGCAACTTTTTCAAGGACTTCAATTGACATTTTCTTGAGAGGGCTACACACTGCTGTGATGAAGTTCATACACTGCCATCTGCTGGTTAACAGGAAGCACCCCACAGTTGTCAAACACACTAAGAAAGATGATGACATAAGAAAAGGCGGATTTTTCTTTCTTAGCCTTCACCACAGCCTGCTGAATGGCTGGGCTCTGCAGGCTACTTTCCTACTCAATCTCCAAACATCTCCGACAGCCTTCCAGATTCTATTACTACCCTGCTGGTTTGTGCTTCTCAGAGTAGGTTTTTGCTCTTTTCCTCTGGCTTTCGAGTTTCCCTCTGCTGTGCTGTTGGCTCCACAGACCCCTGCTTAGGCCGCAGCTTTCTGCCCGCCTCCCCACTGGCTCGAAATGTCTACCATGCACGCTGCACTAAGCATTAGTTAGGCACCTAACAGAATGAGGCCCTCCAGAGCCTCGTAAAGCTGGCATTGTTACTCTCCTCATTCTGCCTAGGAAACCAAACTTCACAGAGGCTCAAGGCCTTGTTCGGGATATCTAACTCAAGAACCCACTCTAAAAGTTCAGTACTTGGGGTCTGGGAAGATGGCTCACTGATATAGGACCTGCCACACAGCCATGAGGATCTAGGTTCAGGTCTCCAGTACCCATGTAAAAAGCCAGGATGATGATGCACACCTGAAATCATAGGCCTGAGGAAGTAGAAACAAGAGGATCCTGCAGCTCACTGGCTGGCTGGTCATGCTGAATGTGTGAGCTCTCGATTAAGTGAGGGACCCTGCTTCACAGAACAACAACATTAATAATAGCAACAATAGTAATTAGGTGAGTGAGAAGACATCCAACATTGACTTCTATGACATAAATCAGTCTAGATGCCCATCAACAGATGAATGCATTAAAAGTCTAGTGCACATACATCACAGAGCATTAATAACAACAAAGAAGTATGAAACTTTTCCCTTTGCAGCAAAATGGATGGAACTGAAGATGTCATTTTAAGCAAAATAAGCCAAGTTTAGCAACTGTGAAAATAATTCCCCACCTCTAAAAACCCTTGCTCTGAAGCAAGGTCTACCAGGAATTGAATGGGGGCAGTGGAAGGTGGCCAGACTGATGTTACCAATACACACTGTGTGCTAGCATGGAAGTTATCAGTGTCCAAAATACATGAGGCATTACAAAATAGTAACTTCTGAACAAGGATGAATCTGAGGCCAATGCAACGCTTGCTGAAAACCAAGCACACATGTCTGAGGAACTACAAGTCTCTGACAGATACAAGTCATTGCCAATACTATCAGGTAGGAGTGATTTCAAAGCTGCTATCAGTAGTCAGCACCAGCTTGTCATAGATGCACATTAACTCACAGCCAGTTCACACCTTTCCAACCAGTTCACATCTTCACACCATCTACTCCCTCAAAGTGGAGTATTCTGCTTCCTCCCAGAAAACACCTTTTCAACCTGAGACTCACTGTATACTCTTTCCCTTAGGAAGGGCACCCTCAAGGTCACCCTCCTCTCCTACCACGGGACACTTGGGCCACACAGCACCTGGAACATGGCATTCAGTCTATCAAAGACACATCCTATTATAACCCATTTGTTTATATGATGTCTGAAGTTCTAGGAGCCTGAGGGAAGCACCCAGAACAGGACCTATCCTCTAACATGCACTTGTAAGCGTCATAGCAATACTGTCATTAACAGGGCTGGCACAGCGTTCGTGGTCTGTGATGTAATGGTGATAAATACTTCAAACATCGATGAAAGGGGACCCCGCAAGGGTCTCTACGACAGGTGACTGTGAGCAAGTGGGTGGCTACGGATGAAGCCCCGGTCATCTCTCACAGCATCAACACTTGCTGTCCTTACAGCTCATGTTCACTCTGCTCCAGAGCTTTAAAAATGCACTGACTTTTGTTTTACTATTAAGATAGAGAATTTAAAAATCACCGAATTAAAATGCACAGGGTTCCTACCCAAAGCATTAATACGAAGATCTTAGATGGCATACTTCCAAGAGCAAAGACCTGGACCTTTTAAAAAAAATGCCCACTGATGGAGCCCTGGCTGTGAATACTCTTTTTCATCTCAGTTTAACTGCATTATACAATCCTTATATAACTGCATCCTCCCAGGGCTGTGGTGCTATAGGAGTTTTAGTGATGTACAAGTCTAAGGGAGTTAATGAGATGGCAAACTGGCTCAGCCACCTGGCGCCACACAACTAAGAGACAGTCATACTGCAGGGGAGGACACCTTGGTCCCCCCTTATTACATGCAGCATTCCAATAACCCGGTGCTCCAACAGTACACACGGAGAAGGAAGTGTCACTGAGCATCACAGTGACAGGAATCTGGTAATGCTACAATAAGGTAATAATCAAAGACAAAGCAGTAAGTCTTACTTGTATAAGACAGGCCTGTCCTGCAGGGCTTCCATGGCCTGAGTTAACACTGTAGACACATCACAGGACTCTTGTGTCAATGCTCTGCATTCACCTGGAACATAATCAGCATTATAACTTCTGCTGTCTGTTCACATTTCCAGCTCTTTTCTTCAGAAGCAATCACTATCTCATTTTACACCTCAGATTTAACTAAAATGTGCTTGCAAATCCCTACTATGTTCAAAGAACTGAGGAAATTCCCAATCTTTCAGACTCATAGAGGTGGTTCATTCCCAGCACACAATGAGAAATGCTGAGGCACCTTAACATGGCTCTACCACTCCTGGGAGCCAAGGCTGCACAGCTGGCCAATACCAGCTTAGATGTTAAGGAAGCACAAAAACAAAACAAAACAATACAAAACAAAACAACAACAACAACAAAAAAAACCTGAGGCAATGACCTGCCTTTGAGGAAGTAGAGTCCAGCCACAAGGATAAAACAAACGTGAAGTTATATAATAAAACAGCAGCATATCAATGCATCACAGTTAGTCACTGATCACAGTAGGTGTGGACCGCTCCAGGGGGCACACAGAACCTTATGTAGTCTTGAAGACTGAGACAAGACCTGGATACAGAGAAAGACAATGCTCCAGATGGGAGCAAACCATACAAACAAGAAGAGGTAGAGAAACAAGGAATCTAGACCTTAAACCAACAGAGCAGAGGACTAGGCATCAGTACAGTGTAATGCAGGTACAGCCAGCTAACTGCATTAGCTCCAGCCCTTGCACCGGTCAGCTGATAATATCTAACATACTGCACATTCACATGCCACTCTTGCTCAATGAAACCATCTTCTCTGATTTAACACATTAGTTTGCAAACACTTCCTAAAACATTTTAAAAGCAAAATGTTTTAGTCAATCTTGCGGGACTTCCAGGGCCTGAGTTAACACTGGAGACACACCACAGGACTCCTGTGTCTAAGCAAAATAACCTCTTAAGTTACCTGCACTCAAGTTCCTGGAACCTGTAAATGTTACTGCCTTTTGTGGCAAAAGAAACATTGACGATGGACTAAAAATTAAAAACTTTGATGCTAGGGAATTTTCTCAAACTGCCAAGGTAAGTTCAAGGTAACCTAAAATAGAAGAGGATGCCACAACAAGTCAGAAATGAAAATGGGAGTGAACTGGCCACACATGTGGGCTTCAAAGGTGGAAGACAAGGATGAAGATGGGTCACAAGACAAAGCAAGCAGGTAGGAGCCCTTAGTGACAGCCAGCAAGGAAAACTCAAGACTTCATCCTTACAAACGTAAGCAACCCAACTAGTCCAACAGTCAGACAAGGAAGGAGAGAGACTACGTGATATGCCCTTCCAACACTAATGTCATGGTGAGAACCAGGCCTGATTTCCGCCAGACCGCCAAAATGACACACTGATCATTCTATCTCACCAGTGGACTAGAAAATGAATCCACCATTTGTAACACGAAAGCTACATAAGTGGCACGAGCTGCCCAATCAAATGCCACCTCCATTTATTTATTCTAGGGCAGAAGCACCGTCTTTGCTGTTTTCCCTTAGAGAATATATAGTCGTCATTTATCCCACTCTTCAGCAATGTTCTGGATAAAAACCTAAACACGGGACGTGAACATGTAGAGTTGGTTCTGCTTTGTAAAAAAAAAAATATCAATTGGGACTGAGAGATGGCTCAGCAGTTAAGGTACAGACTGCTCTAAGAGGTCTCAGCTCAGTTTCCAGCACCCATGTTGGGAGGCTCACAACCACCTGTGACTTGGCCTCCTCGGGCACCTGCACTCACTTGTGTGCTCTCCACACACATATACAAACAGGTCTGAAGAAGTCAGATATGGCCAAGGGAAATTTTAAGGATTAAGTACTAGTTTGCATGAAAGAATCACTTACTTTGAGCCCATCGGTAAAGTCGTTCATAAGCCGTTTCTTGAAGCAAGGCCATCTGTTCCATAATTTCCAAACTTAAGTGAAAATTAAAGAGTTATACAATGTAAACTTTAGCCAACAGTTAGATCTAAGAATCTAATTACATGACAGTTTGGCCCTTAACGTTTTATCATTTTATGGAATTTTTTCAGTCTTTTTTTTACAATTAAATAAATGTTAAATATTACTTCCATCAGTTAATTCCAACTCTTCTTTTAGTCAAATATATAAGGCAATGAACTTCCACCTTTCCCAAAGGCAAGTGAAGATTAAATTCCTATTTCACAGAATATAGTTTCAAAAGGAACCTAGAATGACTCTGAATGTTTATAGACACAAGCAGCAATGTGATTGGCTTGCCAAGCAGCTACTCACCCTGCTGTCTGCTGGTTGGTTCGCAACAGAACTTTGACATCATTATGAATCTGTTTCACTCTTCCTAATGCCTTGAAAAAGTCCTTTAAAATTAAAAATGTCATTAAAAAAAAAAAATCTGTGTTGTCAGGAAAACTATACTACCCTGAATTAAAAATCACTACAAAGGTGAAACAAAATCCTACCACTTATAATGAAGTCTTATGCAGATTTCAACTGTATTTTTACAGAAGGCATAGTAAGTATTTCTTCGCATTTTAAGAGCGACATTAATTTTGTTCGGGCTTTGAAGGATGAAAACATATAAAATGGCAGCCTCTTAAACAATTCCTTTGAGAAAATCCTACCAACGTGGAACCACAAAGCATGATAACACTGCCTACTTCACACAAGTTAACACCACGCTGCTAGAAAATTCAGATAAGTAACATATGCTTGATAAATAAGGTGTATTTGATAATCAAAGATTTAGAAATTCCCAAGGTCTACTCAGGTTCACAGCAGTATTTGTCTAGCTTTGTCTTTGCTCACTTTAAGCTTTAGCTATTTGGATAAACTAAGCCATACAAGAAACCCGCCATATTCTATAATGGTGAAGACACACTCATTCTAACAGTTCAGTATGCACACCTCCATGTGGATACACTCATTATAACAGTAGAGTGTGCACACCTACATGTGGACACATTCTAACAGTTCAGTGTGGACACCTCGATGTGGGACACAGTCATTCTAACAGTTCAGTGTGCACACCTACATGTGGACACACTCATTCTAAGATTCAGTGTGCACACCTCCACAGGGACACACTCATTCTAACAGTTTAGTGTGCACACCTCCATGTGGACACACTCACTCTAACAGTTAAGTGTGCATACCTCCATGTGGACACATTCTAAAGTAAGTCCCTGTTCTCAGGAAGCACACAGCTGAGTAAGAGAACTGTAAGCCTGAAGACACCATCTGAACAGAGCAGCCCTGGATACTCAGGAACAGGCCAGCCCTGCAATCACCGGACCACCTTATGTCTCCGCTACATATGCATCTGTGCTCCCTCACCAGGAGATAAGAACAGAAAATGCTCATTAAATAGACAGGACTCTGCTCTAGGAATACACTGGGGCCTTAGGAGTTAGGAGACAGAATCCTTTCTGGAAAAAAATTAATGTCTTTAAGGAAAAAAAAGAAAATAGCTTTTGAGAGGTTTTATGATTCTTTCATTCAGTCTGCAAAGTGTGACAAAGCATAAAAAAAAGATGAAAAGCAAATTCCAATTTAAGAAAGACAAAGAGTTATGAAAGTAAGCAATGTGTCATTGTCCTAATCAAGACAGGGGGATGAAGAAAACATGTATATGCATTGTTTACCCTGAAAAAGGTGACACAACAGACTAAATCCTGTATTCCATTTCAGAAACAGTCTTTGTAGATCAGGCCGACCTCAAACTCAAGAGTCACCTGCCTTTGCCTCCTACATGCTGGGATTAAAGGTGTGTGATATCACTCCAAACTGGATAATTACAGAATATTCTTTTAAATACAGATCTACAAATACAGTTTGTACAGGAGTAGTAAACAAGTAAACTAGTTCACAAAGGATCAGTGAAAAGAAGGGGTAATGGAGGTTTGTTTTGTGTTTTTAAAGTTATGTTGTACTTTGACTTCAAAAAACATGTATAACTTCAAAATAAACAAAACCCAAAACTAATTAAAATACATGCCTTAACTTCAAATTTAGATGGGAAAATTAAGTCTTGAAAATCTCGTCTTCTCTGTAGCATTTGTAATTGCTACACTTAGTAGCCAGCACACGTACCTCAGTGACAGGGCCTCCTCTTGTGCCTCGGAGAAGAGCCATCTCATCAGAAGTCAGCTGGAACTTGGATAAAAAGGCATCTGCTACTTGTGCTCTAAATTTCTAATCTTTGGCTAGAACAACAAGAAAAATGAAGCATATTATGCTTTGTCCAACTACAAAGCAAACGATATCCCTGACACAGTAGCTTATCAAACGAAACAAAGCTGTGAAAGATTCTCAGCATCTCTGAAAGCCTTGTTTCCACCTCAGACATTGCAGGGTCATCAGCAGGCACGTGATGAAATCATTCCAAGCTCATCAGACATGCAGGTGATGTAATTAGCTGATACTGCTCTGCCCCTGCATGTCTGCACACAGTACAAGCTATTGTTCATTATGTAAAGGGAGAAATACATTCACAATGGTACCTGTATTACTAACTTAGAGCTGCCTACAAAGGCTAATTTCTAAGACAAAAGTATGCCCTTGATTTCAAGGAATTCCTCTTAGTTATTAATATACCCTAAAAGTTTTCACATGAACCACAACACAAACAAAAATCAGTTGTGTTTTTATGTTACAATTTTTTTTTTTTTAGAATTAATGTATGTTAGAATGAGAGGTCAAGAGCTTGTGAATCAAAAAAACCATGTCTCTATTTTGGCCTTCCTCACTTGTGACGGCTATTCTTGGTTGTCAACTTGACTACATCTGGAATTATTTAAAACTCAAATAACTTGCCATATCCGTGAAGTATTTTTCTCAATTAAATCATTTGAAGTTGCAAGACTCATTTCTAGTCTGGATCTTTGAGGTGGGAAGACACACCTTTAATCCAGATCTTTTAAGGTAGCTTCCGACCTTAAATCTACCTTTTATCTGGACCACACCTGCTGGGAGTCCATACAAAGGGCATGGAAGAAGGAAGCTCTCTTGTCTGCTTGCTCTTGCCTTGCTAGCAAGTCCATCCTTCACTGCATAAGAGCCTACTTCTTCAGGATTCCATGGTATACTGAAGACCAGATAAGACTGGGGGACTAAACAACTTCTGGATTCTTGGAACTTCCACTCATAGGCAGCCATTGTTGGATTAGCTGGACCACAGCCTGCAAGTCATCCTAATAAATCTTTCTATACAGAGAAATTGATTCTGTAAGTTGTTACTCTAGAAAACCTCTAATACACCACTCATTCTGCTTGACAATGAAAACAATATTATAAACTATACAATCTGGATGCAACATAGGTGTGGTAGCTGGCAATTAGGAAAAGGCATGCTCTAGACTAGGAGGCAGTCTGCAGGGACCAGAGGACTGGAAACGGTTTCCATCTAAGGCCAGTCACTGCCTGAGCTCCCTGAGCAGCAACTCAACGTTCCTGATGCCTGAACCCTGGATCTGGAGCTATATACAGCTGGGCACAGTGGCACATGCCTGTTATTACAACACTATCGAGGCAGGGAGACAGGTGGATTGAAAATCTGAGGTTGGGATATATCTGTGGTAGAGCCCTTGCTCAGCACATATAAGACCATCAGTTGGATCCCCAACACCACCAAAAATAAAAGAAAACCCCCACAGTATTTCACCAGTAGTATCCAAAGAGTAGCAATGTTCTACATTAAAAACATTCTGTTGAGAATTACAAAGATAAGTATTAACACCATTCATGTTCATGGCAGGACATGTCTACCTTGTGTTACTTGTATCTTTATGTTGAAAGACTTTAAGTTCACCAAGTCAATGCCCTTGGGATGAACAATATACATTTTTAAAAGGGAAACAAAATCCAGGTATTTACTTCAAACAATAATGTAACCCCTTAATTAATTCTACATAGAGCTGAAAGGTATATATGTCCTACTATACAAAAGTCATCTAATGTTTTTTGTTTTTTGTTTTTTTTTGGTTTTTCGAGACAGGGTTTCTCTGTGTAGCTTTGTGCCTTTCCTGGAACTTACTTGGTAGCCCAGGCTGGCCTCGAACTCACAGAGATCCACCTGGCTCTGCCTCCCGAGTGCTGGGATTAAAGGCGTGCGCCACCACCGCCTGGCTAAAAAGTCATCTAATGTATTTTAACTTTTAGACAAAGCACCAATCCTTGTCACACAGGTTAAAAGTAATTACAAAGCATCATAAAATTCTTTGGAGCTATTCTTAGACTTATCTTTGGCATCAATTATTAGGCACAAAGGAGAATCAACCTCCTAGTGGTTTCAATCATTAAAGTAGTGTTCCTGCCATCCTGATTGATCATGTGCCGATCATTACAACTGATTCCAAATACTGGTGACCTCTACTCCAAAACAGAAATAATCTCTCGAACATGAGAACCAGGCATCATGTTCCCAATGGCTGTTTTTATGTTAAAGTTACTACTAAATAAAGCTTAGGAACTAAGGTCCTCCATGAACCTTGAATCACAGTACCCATTATTTTCACTTTGACTTAGTATTATTTACAACTTTCCACTTAATCTGTATTAATAAGGAGGAGACTGTATAAAGAAAAACTTACCTTTCTGATTGAAGCTTAGTGGTTTTTACTATTAAATCTTGAGTCTGTTCTTTTGCTGCCTGAAATTATAAATACACCACACATCAGTATATTCCAATCTCACAAAACTACTATCACCACTTCCCGGAATTCAGACAAACGGCACAGAGCTCAACACAAATGGCAAAGAGCTCAGAAGGCCCCCGTAGTTGGCATCGATGTTTAAGGCTCAGGAGCTACTTTTCTAAGAGGCACTCTCTCAGAGTTCTCAGCGCGCGCACACACACACACACACACACACACACACACACACACACACACACACATGACGCTGAAACACAGAAGAAGACTGTGTCTGGATGCTTTCTAGTGAAGCACAAGTACTAGAAAGCCATCTGAGGGCAAGGACATGGCTTCAGTGGTAGACTGCTGAGCTGCATACCAGGAGACTTCTACATTGAATCACTGGTCTACAGCGGGTACAAAGCTCAACAGTGCAGGTGATGGGAATGAAGTCTCAGAGCAGAAAACACAGGCCCTGGAGACAGACCTGGTTGCTTCTGCCCAACTTTCATACCAAGCAATGCTTCCCGTGCCCACCTTTTAAGCAAGAGCCCAAAACTCAGAAGTGAACTTGGTGAGCAGCAACACTATCCAAATATCAGCCAGTCATCTATGAGGCAGATTCCAAAACGGCAGAAATGTGCCCAACAGGAGTCTCAAAACCCCAAACTATAGAACACGACAAAAATAAGGCTTTAGGAACTGCTGAGATGGCTCAGTGGATAAAGGCCAAACCTGGGGACCTGCATCTGAGCTTTAAAACGCACATGGTAAATGGAGAGAAACAACTCACATAAATTGTTCTCCAACTTACACACATATACCATGGCATATACACAGATAAATAATACATAAATTAATGTCATAAAAAATTTAAGGCAATAGTAATGAAATGAGAGACAAATGGCCAAGGATGGGGCAGACATAGTGTCCATGCCATGCAAAGACACTGAGCCAGAATTATTAACATACCAAGTCACTAGTGAGTAGACACTACAGTACCCCATAACAGACAACAACACAGAGTAGAGGGGTCAGTCAGTGGACACTGTACAGTACCCATAACAGACAACAACACACAGAGCAGAGGAGTCAGTCAGTGGACACTGTACAGTACCCACAACAGACAGTGACACACAGAGGAGTCAGTCAGTGGACACTGTACAGTACCCATAACACACAGTGACACACAGAGGAGTCAGTCAGTGGACACTGCACAGTACCCATAACACACAGTGACACACAGAGGAGTCAGTCAGTGGACACTGTACAGTACCCACAACAGACAGTGACACACAGAGGAGTCAGTCAGTGGACACTGTACAGTACCCATAACACACAGTGACACACAGAGGAGTCAGTCAGTAGACACTGCACAGTACCCATAACACACAGTGACACACAGAGGAGTCAGTCAGTGGACACTGTACAGTACCCACAACAGACAGTGACACACAGAGGAGTCAGTCAGTGGACACTGTACAGTACCCATAACACACAGTGACACACAGAGGAGTCAGTCAGTGGACACTGCACAGTACCCATAACACACAGTGACACACAGAGGAGTCAGTCAGTGGACACTGTACAGTACCCACAACAGACAGTGACACACAGAGGAGTCAGTCAGTGGACACTGTACAGCACCCATAACACACAGTGACACACAGAGGAGTCAGTCAGTGGACACTGTACAGTACCCATAACACACAGTGACACACAGAGGAGTCAGTCAGTGGACACTGTACAGTACCCATAACACACAGTGACACACAGAGGAGTCAGTCAGTGGACACTGCACAGCACCCATAACAGACAACAACACACAAAGCAGAGGAGTCAGTCAGTTAAAAGAGGAACTAGATCAAGCATCTCAAGGAAATGGGTCGTTTTCATGTTGGAACTTTACACTGAAGAGCCGAGCTTCTGTGGGTCAGGTCTCTGAAACTGGAGGCAACTAAGGCCTCTCCCTCCTTCCTGCTAATTCTCTGCTCAGTGGGAATCTGTCTTTCTGCTTCCTAAACATCCTGTGGAGGATGAGGACACCTGAACCTCTAGTGATATTTTTCAGACAGACTTGAACCGTGGTTCAGTCTGTCACCGACTCTAGGAATAAAGCTGAGTGTGGCAGCTCCAGAGCACTCGTCAACAAAGAGTCTCCAAGTCCAACAGCATCTCCAAATGCCTAAACTGCTTGGTATTTGCCTTCAAGTTTAACTTCTACCCTTTGTAGTCTAACATTAAGAAATTCTACCCTATACAGACCCAGCTTAATTTGGACTCATCCTTAGCTAAAGAGAACCTGAGGAAAAATTGTATTTTTATTACACGATAAATTCTTGTGTAGAGCACTTCATATTTTTGAAGAATTTGCTGTTTTCCCCTAAGTATTCGCTACTAGTTCCTGAAGAACTTATTCCTGCTGGACTCTGGCATCATAGATCTCAAAGATCCACCAACATTCTACAGATAACTCTGCACTGTTAGAGGCCCTTGGAGTTGACTAATAATAGGAAGCCATCATAAAAAGAAACACAGGACATTCATTCATGTATTTGAGCTCTTGTAAAACTGTAACATTTGCATCTAACCTTCCTCCACAGCATTACGTGGCAGACGTCCGTACATTTTCCAAACGTCCCTTTCCCAGGAGCTACACTGACACCCAGGCACTGTGAGGTACCTGTAATCGGCTTGTCATGTCCTGACAGCAGCTGCTCATTGCCTGGACATCTTCATTAATGCTTTCAAGTTCCTGAAAGGGGAGTAAATAATATCAACTACTGCACATAGCATAAAGAAATTTCTCCTTCTGAGGTCAAATCCCACAGTTTCTGTTGTTTTGTCAAAGCATAACAAAGGATCTTTATGAAATTCATTCTTACAAAAAGAATAATACCTACTGTTACAAAGGTGTAAAGAAACTGGTCCATTTCTTTTAGAGGGTATATGAAAACAAAAAATATCTTATCAGATGAATATATTTTACAAACATAACGTAAGAATACCTACAAAGGTAGTAAATATTAGCTAGATCTAACCACTCCAAAGTTATATGTATATGTAGAATTGTATATATAGTTATCGGTCAATTTCTAAAATTGAAAAAAAAAAACAAATCATAGCACAAAATAGTAAATGTGCAACAACACACACAGGACAGTCAAGAATTCTCTAAGCAAATGGACCCTTAAACACTTTAGCTAACAATGGAAAGGGTGTACAGAGCAGCAACTGTGATGAACCCATGCTTTCCCAGGATGTCTACACAAAGTTAAAAGTCATAATTTAAAACACACAGTGCTGGGGGCTGGAGAGATGGCTCAGAGGCTAAGAGCCTGGCTGCTCTTCCAGAGGTGCTGAGTTCAATCCCCAGCAACCACATATGGCTCACAACCAACTATGAGACCTGGTGCCCTCTACTGCATGAAGACATACATGCAGGCAGAACACTGTATACAAAATTAAAAATAATAATAAGTTAATTTAAAAAAAAAAACACACAGTACCTCATCATTTCTTTTAAAAAAAAAACTATCATTTTGAAAACATGGGAAAGCAATTCAATGCAACATGATGACAGTTACTTCTGAGCGATGCTAGCTACACAGGGAGTCAATCAACTGAGCTAGATACACAGCCCATTTATAAAGTTTCCATTTAATTTTTACTGAATTACCTAATTCCACTCATTGAACAAAATTACCAACTGTATAAAATATAACAACAGGTATATGATAAACTATTTCTTATAGACTTTTAAAAATATCTAAAGTTGAGATAATGCTCATGTACTCATTGCCCAGCTTCAACAGTTATCAGCTCATGGCCATTCTCATTTCTTCTGTCTACCCACTTTCCCCATCCATGTTTCCTCTCTCCGTATAAACTGAATTATTCTCAGGCAATTCCAAGTGTAACTTTATCTATGAACTTCTCTTTATGTCATTGTGAGAAGATAAAAAGTAGACTATCACTCAGGTTTAACAACAATCCCCCCACCCAGTCTGCTCTTTCTTTCTTTTTTGAGACAGGGTCTCACTATGTACCCGGCCTGGCCTTGAATTCAAAACCCTCCATCAGCCCCCAGAGCACTGGCATTACAAAAGTGTATCACACTCAGCAACAATAACCTTTTAATGTTAAACGCTCAGCTCGAACTTCTCCAACACCTTCAATTTTCTAAAATAAAAACAAAAAACCAACTGTAGGAATCAAATAAAAAAAGATTTGCAAATACTTAGCAGGATGATAAGTTTGTTTCCTGTTTAGTGTATAGCTTGTTACTCCTACTTATGTGTTGGAAGAAGTCGGCTCAGTTGCTTACACAGTTGGAAGAAGGTTACAGACTGCTCTGACTGCACTGTCCCAGTATCAGCACAGTCTTCTGTCCCCAGTCCTGCCTGCAGTCAGTCAGATCCAGAGCACGACTGCACAGTTAAACTTGCAGCATGAGTTCCTTAGCACTGATACTGCACACCTTTAACAGGAGTCGTGTATCAGTGGCTAGATCAGTGACTCTTCACCTCGGTGATTCTTCACCTCTGGGACATTGGGCAATGTCCACTGGCATTCTTGGTTGGAACAACTGGAGACAAGATGGCTCTACCAGCAACAACTGGGTATAGACCAGGGATGCTGATAAAAATCCTACAGTTCAGAGAAGATTCCCTAACATCTATTTAGCCCAAAATGTTAATAGTCTCCAGGCTGAGAAAGCCTGAGCCAGATCCACGAATGCAACCATGGTAGTGAAATCTCATATTCTATTTCATTCACTGGCTGGACTACTGTGAGACAAGCTTTCCCTCAGCAGCTGGAGTGCTGATGTTTCGCTTCTACTCAGCAACTCAAACACAGCAAGCTGGTATACTTAGACCCACCAAAAGTATCGAGTGAGGGTTCTGTCTGATTTGGTGTGTACACATAAGGCACATGTGTGGAGGGCAAAGGACAACTCCAGGGACTTGGTTCTCTCCTGCCATTGTGGGATCTGAGGACCAAACTCAGAGGGTCAGGCCTGCTCATAAGCACCTCTACTGGACTGAGTCATCCTGTTTGACTTTTATTGTCACCGTAACTCACAGATTTCATGTGTGATGTGGTCAGTTCGCAGTTATTCTTTGTGAGGTTCTTTAATCTAATTCCTTCCAAGATACGTCTGTTTCTGGTCATGATCAGATCATTCTGTTCAGTAGTCAAACGTGCTGAGAGACTACAATCTGAACGTGTTCACTACTGTCTTTTTTTCTTATATGTATGTGTGTGTGTCTACACATTCGTTCGTATGCACATGCGCACATGGTGCCCTCAGGAGGCCAGGAGAGGGTGTAAGTTGTGAGTGGAGTGGGAGTTAAGTTGTGAGCCACTTGATAGGAGTGCTAGAACTGAAGCCCAGTTCTCAGCAAACACTCTTAACTATCTTCAAAAAAAAAAAATGAATTCTACCAAGCTTTCCTTTCACCTCTGAAATTATTAGCCTTCAATCAACGAAATCCTAGTAAATGCTTTAAGACTGTTTTTTTCAAGTCCTTGCTAAAACCATGCATATCACTTCCACCTGACTTGCATATTGTCAGTATACAGCAGTATTAACAATGTAATATTAATAAGCATAAAATATTACACAATAAACAAATTACATCATAATAAATAACATTGATCTTCATCCTATGGTTGAATAAACCACAGTCAAATATATTGAATTGTTATTCATGTTGAAATAATTATCTTGATCTAGAAATTAGGTAGTTTAGGAGATAACAAAAGTAACTCAATACTACCAATCTCCAAATGAAGAAGTGTCATCTAAGGTAGTGCATTAAATGGGGAAATATTTCCTCTGGAAAATCATTCAGAGAAATGTTATATTTTTTATTAAGAAGTTACAATTCCTAGCCAGGCACACACCTTTAATCCCAGCACTCGGGAGGCAGAGCCAGGTGGATCTCTGTGAGTTCGAGGCCAGCCATAGCTACACAGAGAAACCCTGTCTCGAAAAACCAACCAAACAAACAAACAAACAAAAAAAGTTACACTTGATAATTTCTCAAAATAAATATTACAACTTTTTAGTAGAGGCAAAGAATTCAGAAATCACAATAATTCAAATAAAAACAGAGTTAAGTTAGTTTCTATTTGACCATGGTACATAATCAGCTAACACTGCAATTTAATTAAAAAAAAAAAAAATTATCAAAGCACCAAACACATAGTTCCCCATAAACTCTAAGTGCAGTTACCTACCTCCTTCACCTCCTTGAAAATGCTCACAAATTCCTCATTGATGGCCAAGCTTCTACGCTCAATATCGCCACGTAAATTTCTTCGAGTCCGCAAACTATTTTCAACAAAAAATGTTGAAAGTGCCTTGAGAGCTTCCAACATCTCCTGTACAAGTGACAACAGAGGAAAATCACTGAGGCTGACTTTGAAATGGTTTCCTGATATCCAGTCAAAGTTCAACAAAATGATTTTCACTTGACTCATTTCCTCATTTCCATTAAACAACTAAAAAAGTAATGTCTAACTTTTTAATTACTAAGCAGAACACAGGAACAGTATACCTATATATAACATATAATCGTATATTTACAAGGTAATATACAGCAGAACTGCTTTGACAGTACTTCTTTATGCACTTAGTACATGTTCTGAGAGACGGTAAGTGAAGCAACAAGTATAGAAAGTTACAGCAGCATGTTAGGTCTGTCTGTGCAAAGGAGGCTGATTTTGGAATGTCAATTTTAAATCATCGTCATAACTTGACTCAAACACCTTTATTAATTAAAACAGGAACCATTACAACTGACATATTTTTGCCAATGAAAAATATTTACTTCTGTAACACAAACATCTATGTTTTGGATTCAGTGGAAAACATTTTCTTCATGCAACAAGTTGCTGAGATGCTTGAAGAAGCGAAGATAAATATGGTTAATGAGGCAAAACTTTATCGCTCAATTTATTCAACTTTTGAAGCGCTGCTCATGTGTCAGGCAGTCCGGAGTTCTGGAGAAACGGGCCCTTTATGTGACCAATCCTTGAAGTAGGTTTGCAGTTTTCCGATTGCTGAGCGCACTTCTCCGGTGTAATGTGGTCTCACTGGGATTGTAAAGGCCGGCAGGGAACACACAAACCGGCGATCACGACGTTGTTTCTGCTTCGTTATGTTTTCCGGGACTGAAGTTGACTTTTGAGAAGTGCTTTGTAGTTTCTTCTTCATCCAAACACTGAGCTTTTATTCCAAGCTCTCCTATTTAACCCCCTTTTGTAGCATGTCACAATCCTATCTAGTCCTGAGCCTTATTTTTCAGTCAACATTTTAAGGCTTGTTTTTAAGTATGTCAAATTCTCTCTGGCCGCTTATTTTCACGTACCTACATATTTAACTACCGCTTTACGACTCTCTCTTTACTTTTTTTCTTTTATGCCACGTTGGCCTGGCTACTCCATTCTGCAGAAAAGAGCCAGCCCTGCGAAGAGCTGCGAAGTCCTGTTCTAGAAGGGTCGGGGAGGGCGTGTGCGTAGGTATTCCAGTAAGAACACAGCAGGGGCGCAAACAGTCTGTGCACAGCTAACAAGGAAGCCAGGGAGGAGTCTCCCTGCGCCCGGGGCAGCAGCTCCGGCGCTCGCCCGGCAGTAGGGCTGGGGCTGAGGCTCGCAGGTCCCTCCCGGCGCCCCCGCCCCGCTCCGGGTACCTTGTCATTGTCCAGCCGCGTCTCCAGGATCTTGTGCAGCTTCCGTGACAGCGGGTTGTTGGGCTGCGCAGGGGTCGCGCCCGCTCCATTACTGAGGCCGTTGGCCGGCCCGGAGGCGGGGACCGCGGCCACTTCTCCACTGGCGTCCGCCATTGCGGACAGACCCGGCGCGACGGGAGCACTGCGCGTGCGCGCCCGCCAGCGCCTGCGCACATCCGGCCGAGCATGCGCGCCGCCACCTGACACTCGGTTTACTTTAAAATCCTGGAAGGAGGGGCAGCACGTTCAGCAGAGAAGAAATTGGAGGTACTAAAAGAGTAATCTGAATCTAAGAAATGCCGGACTAATGATGTAGATATATGTAAAATACGCTGAAACCAGTACCTGGCACTTGTGGTCAACAGAACTGATTCTAATTAAATTCCCTTGTCTGAATTCATTTCTCTGAAAAGCATCCGTGGAAGGTATAGTGTGCACCAGGGCCTCTGGCGTGCACTGGACAATCTACTTTGTGCACTGAAACAAAGGAGTTAATAAACGTTGTTGGGCCAAGACAGTATACAGAAGACAATGAAGAGAGAAAGAAATTTGGCCAAGATGGTTACTCAAGAAGGCTTGCAAGGACTTGGCCTTTTATCTGAGATCTGAAGGAGATTCAGAACTGTGAGAAACCCCAAGTACGAGAAACTCTACATGTAAAAGCCCAGAAAAAGAAGAAGGAACTTCACTGTCTTGCAAACTGATAAAAGCCAGTGTAGCTGGAAAGCCTTGAGCAAGAAAGTGTTTTGCATATATATGTGTGTGTGTGTGTGTGTATATATATATATATATATATATATATATATATATATATATATATATATATATTCACTATATACATGCAATACCTATGGAGGCCAGAAGAGGAACTGGAACTGGAGTTACAGATGGTTGCAGGCATCACACGGGTCCTGAGAACTGAACCCAGGTGCTGTGCAAGAGCACCCAGTGCTCTTAACCAGTGAACCATCTCTCCAGCCTCCGCTATCACATTTTGATTATAACATGATGGCAATTATTAATAATGACTGTATTGGGGTGGTATTATTGAACCTTCTCAATTTGACCTACACGTTCAGAGTAGAGTCACATTATTGCCCTGGCCTTATTTTATAGGCACTTGCTCCATGGCAGCAACATTCTCACCATAATGTGTTACTGGGCACAAACGCATCACACTTTCCAAATCTCTGTACTAATCCCTACAACCTACTTTAGTCTTTTTCAGATGCTATAGCAAACTACTGTAGACTTGGTAGCTTATAAACAACAGAAATTTATTTCTTGTTGTTCTGGAGGATGAGTGGTCCAAGATCAAGGCACCAACAGATCTGGAGTCTGCTGGAGGTCCCTTTCATGTCCGTGGAGAGACATACTAGTGCTGCTTAACTCATCTGCTAGAAAGGAGGATAAGCTGGCTCTCAGAGCTCTCTTCTGTAAGATCACGAATCCTGATCATGGGAGCTTTGCTCTTATGGTCTAATCGTATCCAGACATTGGCGGAGGCCAGGAAGTCAGTGTCTGAATTTTAGGGAGACACAAGCATTCAGACCACAGCCCCACTCTTCCAAGGATGTCAGTCCCTGTGACCCTTATCAACTTCTATATGTCTTTTATATTCCTCTCAGATAACTCTTTCCCCACCACTTCTTAAAAAGAATTTATTAATACCCTATGCAAAGTCCATAGCAATGAAAATATAACTCCTATTATAAGTTCCTCATGACTTATAAGAATATCATTTTTTTTTTTTTTGGTTTTTCGAGACAGGGTTTCTCTGTGTAGCTTTGCGCCTCTCCTGGAACTCACTTGGTAGCCCAGGCTGGCCTCGAACTCACAGAGATTCGCCTGGCTCTGCCTCCCGAGTGCTGGGATTAAAGGCGTGCGCCACCACCGCCCGGCTTATGTTTTTGTTCATTATTTGCACGAAGGGACCAGTCTAATCTGGTTTTGTACTCCACTCAAGTGAAGCTTTCGCTGTGCCTCCAACTTTTATCACAGCTAGCCTCAATAGCATATACTGTGGTCTGCACAGTACAGTAACTACCATTACCAATCCCATAGAAGCTGTTACTTGAGAAAGAAAAGATAAGAGGAAATGGGGTAAATGTACAGTTCTCATTCTAGCAACTGTCCCAACACTGTTGTTGGATGCAAGATTTCTGTCTTTTCTAGAACATTAGTTGATCAAAGTTTGATATCCGGTGAGGTGACTTACACTGTCACACAAAAAGATCCAGAGCCTTTGATGGATCTGTCTGTATGAGGTTTCCATAGTTTGCTTTTCATTTTGCCCCAGAGCACGGCAGTTTTAGGAAATGATCTGGTGGTTCTCTGGGTTCCATCCTTCCTCCCACACTCCACAGCTAACTCCCTTAGGGTCTGTCATATGACTAGCTAAGCCTCTTTTAGTCCATTCACCTAGAATCGTGAGGAGTTCTCAGCCCTTGCAGATGCTCTTTCAAGGTCCTAATATCTTTTAAGGCAAGACCTTTTCTCTGTCAAGAGCAAGCACCAAGATGTCAGAGCAGGTCCTATTCCACACACACACACACACACACACACACACACACACACACACACACTTTGTTTCTAGATTATATATGGTGACTATGGGAGGTAATGAACAAACAGAGGTATTGAAGTCTAGCTAAGAAGAGCATGGGCCCTAATACCATCTCCTGGCTATTCCTATAGCAGGTTGTTGATAGCTTCTACTTTATAAGGCAGTTCCTTCTTCAAAGTGAAATGTATACCAAGACTAATGAATTCTACATGTTTATTATTTCTTGCAGTGTAAAGAACTTTTTTATATAAGAAGCAACTTGTATGTGATATTATGGTGATGTAGAAAGTATTCAGTAATTGGTGAGTTGTAGAAAATCAAGTACCTTCAAGTATGACTTTAGCTCCAAAGAATGAACTATTTCTCCCTTCCTAAGGGAAGAAGTCTAATTATTGCATACAGCCAGTCCTCCTGGGATCTGTGAATATTCAGAGGCTCTGCTTTGGCTGCCCTTGATAAAGTGGGTTCTCAGTAGTTAGTGGCTGACAGAGGTAAGGAAATACCTGTTGTTGAATCCATAGTCTTAACACTATTTTACTTTGTTCCTGGGCTCAGATGGGTGACTAGAAGAAGGATAACTGACACACAGAGTTGGTGACATGTTAATCTTGTTACCAAGAGCAAGCATTGTAGTGGGGCCTTTGATATACAAGCATTCATAGGACTCAAAACTGATTTTTTTTTGTGTGCTTATGTCCTGATCCCAATGCTAATTTATTGGCTAGTTAAGAAAGCAGGTCATAGAACTGCAGGCTGAGAACATGGATGGAAATCACCCAGCAGTGTAGGGTCTTGGAGGAGGAGCCACTGAACAGATTTTAGGACTACTGACCATTTTTCTGCTTTTGCACAACATTGAAAGTCTGGACACAAGCTCGCTTTGGCTGCATGCCCATCTATTGATCAAGACACCATGATTTACAGACCCAACCTGACAGCATACAACTCAGGAGAGTTATTTCTAGTCAATGTAATAACTATAAATTTGTGGTTTGTGAGACAGGTAAGAAAGTAATCCATATAAGAAAGGAGCAAAATCCAACTAGGTAGTAAAGATATTAGTCACCGCGCTAGCATGGAGTAGAAGGGTAAGAACCATTTAACTTTAGCAGTCAGAGGAGATTGATTGCAACCGGAGGCAAGTTAGCAGTAAGATGTCAGGGACTCAAATTAGGCAATTAGATTTATGAAAGGGGTTAGAGTGAGACTTGTATTGGAAGTTGTGGTAAAAATAAAATAACCAGGTGAGGCCATTTGCAAGAAAAGGGAAGGAATTGAAAGGCCTCTTTTCTACATAAACGGGTTCGATGTATAACACACAACCTAAGTCAAACTTGCTGGAGAAACTAGGTTCTAGCTCCTTGACGAGAATATCTAAGAACCACATCGAACTTCTTGAATGATTGGAGGATGAATGATTTAGCAGTTTCCGGATGGTGTGAAGATATGCATAGATGAAGACAATGATTGAACCAAATCCTGGAAATCTAAATTTTTCTTGTACCAAATGTAGAAAGGAAAAGGCAAAAAACAGGTCACACAACATAGGAAATACATGAAAAGGAAAAGAAAATTTAACTGTACATCTCAATAAAGTGAATGATTTTGTTTTTAAATTTGGCATATTGAACTTGCTATTTAAGCTCTTAAGTTAAGATTTTAATTTTAGAAGGTACAGCACTAATAGACACATTTTGACAATATGGTAGCTAGCACTTTACCTGCAAGGGGTAACTTGTATAATCTCTAGTAGATATCTGAAATTGTAGGTATCACAAAACTCCATACATGCAATGTTTTCTACATACACAGACTTCATCTTTGACTGATACATGCATAAGAAACCTTTGATGGCTAATCTTGATTGTCGACTTGACCATGACCACATCTGGAATCAACTAAAACCCAAGCTGCTGGATATGCTAGTAAAGGAATTGCTTAATGGGATTAGCTGAAGCAGGAAGAGCCACCCTAAATCTGGCCCACACCTTCTGGTGGTAGCCCACTTAAAATGAGATGGAAGAAGGAAGCATTTGCCTTTTGCTTGCTTGTCCTCACTCTCTCTGGCAAGTTCATCTGTGTATCCTGTTGCTTTGGCTCAACTTCACTTCTTCAGGATTCCAACATCGTCACTGCTTTGTGTTACATGTTCCTGTGGTGTTGCAAACATGATATGCTATGCATGTTAATATCGTAAACATACTGCAAGTTGTTGACTGTAATAGAGGGAGGGAAAGGAAAAACATTTCACACTAAGCATCCTACTAACCTGGGCTCCATTAACTTCATTATTCTATCCCAAGGAAAATCAAATTCTTAGGTGAACCTCAGATTCCTAATGAACTATCCAATGAACTACAAGTGATAAGGATACTATTGATACTAAGTGTATTAATATGTGATATATTTTGTGTAAGGAATTAAGCAGGGAATTTTATGACACTTATCAATCTAAAACAAATTAAGGTGGACCAGAAAACTGGCAAATATCTCCTAACAATGAAGCTACTAAAAATGTGCATGTTGTTACTAAAATATTTTAAATGAATTTTAAAAATGCTAAGTAAGGCCACAAAAATCAAACACAGATGGCTAAAAGCAATTTGTTTCATGAGCCCAGATTTATGGCCCAGTTAATCAATATTTAAATTATATATGTGCAACTCAGTTGTTAAGTCATTTCTCCACAACTGCAAATTAATATTAACGAGCAATTCGACGACACTCAACAGCAGCATTCTGTCACTGTGCTAGAGCAATCATTGATTTTAATTTTAAATATTAATGTGACACGATTCTGTCAGCTGAAGGAAATAATTGTCCAGAAACAGCAAGACCTAAGTCTGGTGAGACTCTCATTCATAGATTTGAGAGCAAAGCGTCCAGGTGATTGCTTAGCAAACGTCAATCACTTGCCAGCCACAGGCAGGCGACTCTGACTGATTTACATACTCATTGTAAATAGCTGATTCTGAACTGATGGGGTTTGCAGGCTGAGGCCAGACTGCTTAAAGAATTGCCTGGTGTCTAAGATGGACTGGTTCATTATGGACAAGCAATTCAATCATTGGCCATGGGCACTGTCACTCAATCCAGCTGGTAGAGAGATGAGCACAGAGAGGAGTCTGTAAAAAGGGTGACAATAGACTGGCAGCTTCTGTGAGGTCCCAGGATCCTACTGAGAGGCCTGATTGAAGATGGGCTGCGTGTTCCCAAGGACAGGACTCCTCTCTAAAGCTAACAGAAGGAAGCCAGGTTATCTCACACTGGAGCAGAGGTGACCTGCTTTTCTAAAAGTGTAGTTAGTAACTGCTCCTGTAGCTGGTCTGGGAGAGCATTGTAATTTGAGGTTTCTAAGTAATTTAACATGGTCATCCACACTGAGTCATTTTCACTAAAATATGTTTGACAATTAAATTTAAATTCGAATAGAAAAAGAAATTGTGAAAGAGAGGAATTTGATATGTAATTAAACATGAATTGTGTATGTTCAGTCTGCACTTCCTTCTGCCATGACTCAAAATTGCCACCAATACGCAGGGATGACGGAATGTCGCCTGAGCAGAGAGGAAGAATTCACAAAGACATTTCAGCTAACGCAGAAGGATGGTAGAGATTGTTCACATGCCGAGGAGAACGTGAGGTTTCGTGGTGAAGTCTGAGAACAAATGCTCGTTTCCACTCATAATTTTTTTTCATTTCATTTCTCTCTCTCTCTCCATTCATCCTGTTTTCAGCCCTCGAATCCTCCCATGAGGAAGTGAGGAAACATAGACACATGAAATCCAGCGGGCCCATGGTGGTGTCAGTCACTCTCAGTAAATCACTTCCGTTAGAACTCACAGTGACACGTGAGAACCCTGGGGCAGGGCCCTGGCTGCTTAGTCCTGGCATAACTTCAGTCAGGTGGAATCTAACCCCCGAGTCTGTTCCTCATGGTAGATGGAGAGAATCCTTGCTGGCCAGACGCTGCCATTACAACTTAAAAGAGAGAGAGTGCCTGTCTGAAAACACTCAGCTGCAATGTGTTTCTTCTCTAAGGAAAGCTTTAATCCTCAGGCCGCACAACATGGAGATGGATGTAGAGAAAATACTATTTCTGAAATAACAATTTCACTTTGGAGTATTTGTAAATTTATGGGAATTACAGAGAGAGCATGAGCTCTCATACACCCTTGATCCATGTTAGTGTCCCTTCGTGTCAGTCTTAAATTCCTGTGGTACATTTGTTCACATCAAGAAACTGGCACTGGTATTTTATTAACTAATATCAAACTTTTACCAAACTGACTTCCCTAGGGTTTTTTCCCCCTACTGCCATTTACAGCACAAAGATCCATGCAGGATACTGAATTTTTTTTTTTTTTTTTGGTTTTTCGAGACAGGGTTTCTCTGTGTAGCTTTGTGCTTTTTCCTGGAACTCACTTGGTAGCCCAGGCTGGCCTCGAACTCACAGAGATCTGCCTGGCTCTGCCTCCCGAGTGCTGGGATTAAAGGCGTGCGCCACCACCGCCCGGCTAGGATACTGAATTTGATCCTCATATTCCTTGGGCAAAAATATCTTAGGGTTTCTATTGCTGCGATGAAAAACTATGACCAAAAGCAAATTGAGGAGAAAGGGCTTATTTAGTTTACACTTCCACATTGTAGTCCATCACTGAAGGAAGTCAGGAGAGGAACTCAAACATGGAGGGAACCTGGAAGCAGGAGTTGATGCAGAGGCCATGGGCGAGTGCTGCTTACTGGCTAACTTGCTCCCGATGGCTTGCTCAGCCTGATTTTTTTTTTTTTTTTTAGAACCCAGGACCAGCCCAGGGATGGCACCACCCACAATGGGCTAGACCCTTCCTCATTGATCACTAATTAAGAAAGTGCCTTAAAGGCTTGCCTGCAGCCTGATCTTAATTGAGGTTCCCTCCTCTCAGATGACTTTATCTTGTGTCAACTTGACATAAAACTATCCAGCACAGCAAATTCCTCTTAGTTTTCCTGGATCGACAGGTGCAGACTTTTGTAGGTATTTAGTAAATTGGCCTCAGTCTTCACTGATGCACTCTGGTTAGCTTAGGTTTGAAGTAACAATATGGCATCCATGCTACCCGGCGTCTATATAAGACCATTGGTGCTGTTCACTTACTCACGTAGGTGAGGTCATCTCTGTAGACTTAACTGCACTTACTCTGTTGTTGCTCTGTCTACACCCCAGTGTGGGGATGGGTCACTCAGTCCAGCCCACCTTCAAGGACCAGAGGAGTAAATTTATACCCATGGGGAAGGGCAGGCAGCAAGCAGCAGTAGGGGTGTGTGTGTGTGTGTGTGTGTGTGTGTGTGTGTGTGTGTGTGTGTGTGTGTGTGTAGGGATACATCTACATGTATTAGTTGGAATTCTTCTGTCAGGGAAATTAGTATGTTTTAAGCCATCAAATAATGGAAGCCAAGTTGATAGGCTTGAGGTTTCTTCTCCTATTTTCTGCCTCTTCTATTTTCTTCTATTTCAAGAATGAGAAATGTAACCTTTAAAGCTACAAGCAGAGAGCAGGTGAGAGTTGAACACTCTGATTACAAGGCTCTTAAAGCCTGGCGTTCATGCTCCTTCCAATCCCACACCAGTCAGAGAAGCTCCTTGAAGGGTTATACTGTGCCTCTGAGGCCCCAGCAGGTGTCGCTGTTGAGAAATAGAAATTATGTCTCTCTGTCTTTGTCTGAATACTAAACTCTTGGATTGAAATGAAGTATCTTATCCATTATTATCATTCTTCCAGGAAAGATTTCTTTTTTAAGTAAGTAAGAAAAAAAACATTCAGTTTCTCAAATAATCAACTTGGTCATTTGAGATTATATTGAAATGATCATAATGAAATCAATATAGTTTTCTTTATCAATTTCGAAGTTAGTATTGTTTAGCAGACTGCCTTGTATTTAGTATTCAGATCAATCTCTAGTCTTGAAATAGTGAACATGGATAATAAAATGGTAAGTGCATAACAATACATTTCATACTGAAATTACAACATCTAATGTGAAGTTCCACAGTTTCTATTCTGAATGGCTGCTCTCAATACATGGCAGTTCATTGATTTTGTAGTACAGGGTCTGATTGACTTCAGTGTATGAGCTTTTTCTTTTTTAATAACTTTTATAGTAAAGTGTAAAATAAAAAACAAGAGATTTGAAGATCATTGATATTTTTTGCAGACTATTTTGTATCTGACACAATAGTCATTTCAAGATCAATTGTTAGAACTGATAAAAAATAGATAAGAGCTATTGTGGTTTTGGCCTAATGCCATTTTATACGGACTTTGGAGATCAGGTGGATGTGTTTTCTTTGTGGACCCAAAGTCCTTTTACTTTTTTAGGTTACTTAGTGACCATCCGGTTCTCAAATTACACAGGAGGATGCTTTAGGTGGCTGCTAAACTGGATTGACAAGATCAGTTCAGAGATAGTGCAGAGAAACAAAAGCCTCATTAGAAGACAGCCTTCTGAAGCCTTCATCAGATTTCATGAACTCAGGGGAAGCGTTTATTCCTTCTTCTTCCTGATGTCCAATAATCTTTAAGTTATACCAGAGTATTGAAGGCCAATTACAGGGAAATTCTTTCCTGGTCATCATTTTAATATTGCAAACTCAATAACAGATTGATTGCATTCTGTTTATTTATGTGGTTGGAATGTATTTATTTACTTAGGATCTCATGTAGCCTAGGCTTCCCTGGGACTTCTGATCCCACTGTCCAACTGTCTTTATCTCCTTCAGGCTGGCTTACAGGTGTGCATGGTTATGCCTGGTTTATGTGGTGCTGGGAGTCAAATCCAGGGCTTTTCATGAACTCTACCGACTCAGCTCCATCCCCTGCCTGAATGTGTCTCTCCTTAAAATGAGTCACGGAGGGCCAGTGAAATGTCTCAGTAGGTAAAAGCACTTGCTTCAAATCTGACTGCCTGAGTTTGATCCCCAGGACCCATAGGGTAGAAGGAGAAAACTAACTCCTGTGAGTTGTTCTCTGAGCTCCACTCCACACATGGGTGGCATGTCATGCTTTATGGGATTTGGTGCAACAGTTGGTTTGATCTGTTGTGGTTCCCTTTCTGGGGTTCATAGATGTGTTATAGCTCCCTAGGAATAGTCTCTTACATTGCACCTGGCACCTGGGATCTCGACTAAGTATTTTTTAACTTTACAGGCTTTTTCACATGATTTTACTGACATACTATGGCAAGAAATCTGATACCAGCCTGATGGGCTGTCGGCAATCACCTTGTCCATCTCATTACATGCTCCAATTGTCCTGGACCCACTGGCATTTGGGAGTGGGCTATTTAGGAGATGAACAAGTATGATGGAAATAGTTGTACAATCAGGGCTTATTAAAAAAGAAAAATAAAAGGCCATAGAGCTCCCTTGCCCTTTCTGCACTGTGTAGACACAGCAAGAGAAAGAAAGAAAGAGAGAGGGGAGTGGGGAAGGAAGGAAGGAAGGAAGGAAGGAAGGAAGGAAGGAAGGAAGGAAGGAAGAAAAGGAGGAAGGCAGGTAGGCAGGCAGGCAAGCTAGGGAGCTCCTTCCCTCTGTCAGATAAGGTGTACTGGAAAGAGAAAATGGCTGCTGTCTGTGGGCCAGGAAGCTGGCCTCAGTAGATGTGGAGTCTTCTGGTAGACTTCATACTCACTAGAACTATGAGAAAGGTATTTGCATTGTTGATAAGCCATCTGGGGAGTTCTTGGATCTGGCTCCTGCAGTCCAGTGGCTCTCAGACTGCCATCCTGCTGTGTTTGGAGTAGAAAACAGGATAATTGGATCCCTCACTTTACAGTGTTACTTGTCCAAGGTCAGACAGCAAGTTGGCAGCTAAATCAAGCCCAGAACTGTGTGTTTATACCTTCTAACAATGCTTAAATCTTACCAGGATCTTTTTTGTGCCTCCTCTTTTCTTCTTTACACTTAAAAATGCAGCTTAGAGGGCATTGCTCAAACAGCAGATATACATTCTTTGTCTCTTCCATTTAACCAGATTCAAGGTATTCTTCAACTCAAGGAAATTAGATTCCCTCCCTTCCTTGTATCATAATTTTTTTCTGAGCTACACCCATGTTCAAATAAGACCCATGATGGTTTCTAGCCAACACAGCAGCTGGTACATAAAGAATGTAACAATTTATCATCAAGCATAATATATGTAATTTCTGGTTGAGCATCACAATTCTGAAAGAATAGCCCACGCAGGTTAAAACAAAAACAAAAGAATAAAAATAGTAATTAAAAGTGCATTTTGAAGTGTGGTGGCCCACTCCTTCAATCCCAGCATTCTGGAGGCAGAGGCAGGTGGATCTCTGAGTTTGAAACCAGCCTGGTCTACATGGAGAGATCCAGGACAGCCAGGGCCACACAGAGTAACCCTTTCTGAAAAAAGAAAAAAAGAAAAAAGAGTGCATTTATAGCAGAGAAGGTGCTTGTGAGTCCTTGGCTTATTGGTATTGCCACCACATCTGTACTAAACCACACATCTCAGGTTAAAGTGTTTCGAGGAGAGAGGCATTTGGGAGGCTGGTCTATTATTACCAGAACAGTCATTAAGCTACAGTCTAATAAGTACCTTCATCCCTAGAGGAAAAATTAGGGGAGATAATCCCCCTCTGCTGTACTTCGGACACTAGGGGGCTTCTAGGATCAGGAAACAGGCTCACAGCACTGCAGGAAACTCACTGCAACCCCAGTGCCAGCATTCCTTCAAGCCTTCACTACCAACTAAAACCAACAGAGGACTGAGTCGTCCCTCCCGAAAGTGAGGGGACTTGTTTGCTGATGGTTTTATTAGGTAAAGGCTCTGACCAACATATAAATGAATAAACAGTAAATAAATTACAACCAGCTTCTGAGCCATTACCAGTTTGTTTTAGGTCTAGAACCTGAATTGTGATATTATTTCCCCCAAACATTTTTCGTTCTGATTACAAAGGCCAGAAGTTGGTTCTGATTCTTTTCAGAAACGATAGATTTATGCGTTCTGTCTTAAAATGTCATCATGTGGACTTCCTATTTTTAATATTTTAGCTTCAGGTATCTCTCTAAGATGAGATAAGATACATGCTAAATAGATGAAGGTACTGCTTTGGAAGAAGTATCCTTCCTCTGTGTGTATGTGTGTGTGCCAGATATAAATGTTAAGTGTCTTTCTCTACATCGCTAACTTTTTCACTCAACCTGGAGCTCGTGATTTGTGGCTGGGCTATAGCCAACAAGCCCTAGCAATCTTCCTATCTCCGCTCAGCACCAAGCCCTGGCTCACTGCTGTTTTTTAAGAAGGTACTTCATGCTTGTGCAGTAAGCACTGTACCAACTAAGCCATTTTTTCTAGCCCAGAATAGGTCTAGTGATATATATATATATCATATATATATATATATATGGAGAGAGATAGTGACATAGTGATACATATATATGCACACACAAATATATATACACACATATATATGCATATAGGTGTTTTTCTTGCATATATGTCTGTGCAGCACAGGCATCAGATCCCCTGGGACTCGAGTTACAGATGGTTGTGCCACCACGTGGGTGTCAGAGCAGCTGGTGTTGTTAACCACTGAGCCATCTCTCCAGCCCCTATTTTGTGTCTTTTTTTTTAAACACCTGGTATACAGTCAGCTAATATTGAGGAAGGCACATCCACATCTGTCATCATGAGAAATGTTTCTTTGTTTGAGAAGTGGCAGGGGATGCGGACTGTTCCCTTCTTCCCTAAGGATGAGGGTCAACACACTAATAGAAATGGGGAAAGCTGAAATGCCCATAGAGTAGACCGAAGACTCAGCTTCCAAGGCAGCCTGAGCAAGAGGCACTAGATAAAGGAGGGTCTGGGGAGAGGAATCAACCTGGCTCTTCACAAAGGCAGCAGACAAGCTTCCTAATTAGGTGCCTTTATGGGATATTCTGCAGGGAGGGGCTGGAGGCTCCTCAGGCCTGGGCTTCCTTTTGAGGGGGTTTTAATGAAGTGATAAAGAATGAACTTCTCCCTTGTCATTCTCTAAAATGATTGCCTCCTGTGGCCTTGTGAACTGGAGTCTTTTCCCATTTGGGCGTCATTGTGAGACAGATCTGAGACCCGCAGCCCAGTGAGAGATTTCTCCAATAAAGTAGCAATGTGGGTACCTCTGTCAATAAAGCCCTGAACTGGAGGCCAAGGTAGGCTTCCTGGGGTTCAGAGACATTTTCTTAAAGTTAGGCCTTTGGGCTCTATGTGTCCCAAATATGTTCAGGTAGAAAAAGAGACTGTGGGTCCCTCTCAGCCCCTGTGTTTTCCTGCTCTCCTTTTGGTGTCTGCTCTCTCTCATCCCGTGTACTTCCTCTTGTCCACCCTAGTGTCTGGCTGCTGGCACATCCGAGGCTGTCTCCCGCTCCACACTCTGTTTCTATCCTTGTATCGCCTGCTCTAGTCACATTGCCTGCACTCTCCAGCTTTTACATGTAGAGATATTGATCTTCTGAGACATAATTGCCGAATGCCATTCCATTTCCATTCATTCGTTCACTCTAGTTGGCAAGTCAACCAAGTGTAGCATTTAAGATACAATCTTGGGCGGTTCAGCCCAATGTCAGCTTCGAGAGTCAATTTCCTTGTTTTCTCTGTGTCTCACCAGCCCTGCTCTGGTGCTCCCAGCAAACTGGTCACCAAAAAAAGTAATAATTAAATGAATGTGCTAATATTGATTTTGTTATCACTCTCACTGCGTCTCTGAAGGGGTCAGTAAATCGTAATCTTCTACATCGGAAATCTGAACAAATAGAAGTGTGTGGGGGGGTCACAGGTAGAGCCCAAAGTACTGTCCATCTCACTGTTGGTAGCTCATTAAGGCCTGTCACTCCATGAAGGGCAAACATGTCTGTGACCTGAACCTTGAGCATGGCAGGCATGTCCGCTCCTCGTGGTCTCTGCAGTAGATCAGAGAAAGGCTCCTGGGTTCCGAGATTGCTACTGGAGTGGGGATGTCACCAGGTACACCGCCTCTCCTGACTCTTCCGTCTGCTTAGCTGACAGCTTTGAGGACAAGGGCCAGGGTTTGTAGGAAGTCAGAGAGCTGGGAGGAACTTTTCCATTTCACTACAGCTAAAATAGGAAACTACTTCCTCAAAGAAAACCAGTCCTTTGGGGGGAACTATGATACCAAGCTGTCAATTGTAAATTTCTTTTGTTACATCAGTCTACTAACATACTGGCCCACACAATGTCCTTTATTGTTATGATGGGGAGAATTAAGATTTCAAAATTCAGACACTACAACTGATTGATAGTTTATATTGTTGGGCATAAAAATCAGTTTTTTCCAGGAATGATAGCATGTACCTTTGACCTCAGTGCCCAGGAGGCTGAGGCAGAACTGCTATGAGTTCAAAGCCAGCCTAGGATATTTAACAATACACTGCCATAAAACCCCCACAGAATGTAGCAATAATTCTTATCTCCATCAGTTGTCATCACAAAATGCATCTCTTACATACTTACATACTGTATGAAAACAAAACCCAAACAGAAAACAGGGAGAACTCCTGAAATGATGGCGAAAGAATAATAATTTCAAAGTAGCACAAGAATGCTGATTCTTTAAAGACCAAACAGTGTACAATGGACTGGTCATGTAGCCAAAATATGTATTATGGTCATTTCCCACTTTTGACAGCTCAGCGTGAAGCCCTTAGTATATTAAATGTGATTTAATGCTTCCTGATGTCCAACTTATGAATAAATTATTAATTTAAAATTTGTGTGCTACTTTAATGTATAAAGGAATAATATATAGAAATTACATGACATTTTACATTTTCAAGGTAATTTGCAAACTTTAAATGAATAATGCAGACAGCTCCATTGGGAGCAGGTCAGAGAATAGCACACGCATTATTTCCACGAGAGTGCCCAGGGAATATAGTCATATAAACCGCTATGTTTAGAAATTATACATAACGAGACAAATACAACTCCTCTGGGGGAAGGTGACTTTGAGTCTACAGAACGTTGAAGGAAATCCACAGGAAATGGAATGTGCATCCCCAGTTGGTATAACTATGGTAAGGGTATGCATGGCATGTTAGTATTGCTAACATGACTTGAAACAGGGGCCAGGGACCTTGTTCCTTGTGTAGAAGATGGATAAAATGGAATAAGATACCTTTGCAGTAGCCTTTCCAATCAGTCTCGGGATGGGATCTGGGAATCAGAAGGATTATTTCAGAATGAGGGAAAGGAAGGGCAGATGTAACCTCCAAGTGTGCATTTTAAATCTTGGATACTGCTTCAGTACTGGAAACTGTAGCTACAGTTGTCCAGCTGCCTACAGTCTTCTTTGGTACCTACAGTCTTCCTGCCTGCACTTCATGCGAAACTCTTTGCATCAGGTGATCCTACAGTACTGAAAACTTCAGTCTCTCTATTGTTCAAAGGTCTGACTTTCATAAACTGTTTTAAGACTATTCCAGTTTCTATTGCCACGCTTTTTAGAAAAGGCTTGCCTTTCAAATACATGCTGCGGACTATCTACCATGCTCCTACACCATTTGCTCGAGAACTCATGGACTCCCTACACCGCTGTGTCCTCTCTCTGCTGTAGTGCTTTGTCTAACTGCTTGGCTACAGTGCCAACCGCTTGCCTCAAAGAACATACTAACAGCAACTGAGCCAGGAAAAGCATACGGAAGGCCTCCAGAGAGTCAGACACAGTCCAGTGTTCTCCTGAAGGCATCGAGGATCCCGACTCTTCTCCATATTCTGCATCCTCAGCCCCACTTGGTTGAATTTTGTCCTCGTGTCTGTCACCTTATGACTGTGTGACTGAGATGCTGTCAAATCCGAGCACACGTGACGGTTCCACCACCACCACTTCTCAGAACTGTGATGTGGCCGGTCAACCCTCAGGGCAGGCTAGAAATAAAGGTTTTAGCTTTTACAGCTTCCTTACGAGAGACAGGAAAGACAGGACCAGGAAACAAAGTTGAACCTGCTAGCCATGGCTATTCCAATGGATATAAACTAAGAAATCACCTCTTCCTCTCCCCAGTGGCCAGAGATGCTTGGTTCTGTTCCCTGTGTTTCACCGTTACATCACAGAGCACACCTTATTTGTTGAAAAGGAAGTTCCACTTGTGCTACAGCAAGTGTAATACTCACATGATGTTGATTTATTCATTAATTCTTCCACTCGCGTTCAGCTGTTGAGCCTCTACCCACCATGCCAAGCATGATAGTACCATGCTGACTAGTGTGTATTTCTGGTCATTGAGCATATGTATTATCTATAGTGCTTAGTTAGAGATTGAAGGGTGAATCTAATTAATCTTATCAATAAAAACCAGGAGTCAGCTATCAGGGCAAAAACCTGAAAGATCAAAGAAACAGAGGAGCAGCCACCAATGACCTCCTACCTCTCCAGATCCTCCGACCAAAAAGGCCGAGATCCCATCTCCACCCCACCTTATCACTTCCTGTCTCCACCTCCTGAGTGCTGGGATTAAAGGTGTAAGCCACCACCACCCAGCCTCTACGGTTGACTAGTGGCTAGATCTGCCCTCTGATCTCCAGGCAAGCTTTATTTGTCAGAACACAAACAAAATATCACACAAGAGATACAGTTAGTGGAAGGGGAAAAAAAAAAACACAACTATGGTGACTTAAACCATATTAATGCTTTATTGTTTACTTAAAAATATTCATGAGGATCTGGGCATCGTGGCACATGCTCATGATTCCAGCAGAGAGAAAATTCCAGAGGAGGTAAACAGCTGACAATGTGAGGGCGTTGGATCGTGTCTCTGTGGCCTTCCCCATCCTCACGAACACAAGATCATTGCAATGCCAAACATTTCATGCTTTAAGAACATGAGCAAAGACAGCCAGGAAGTGGGGAGAAATGTTCTCCTAAGCATTCTTACTTGAGCAAAGAACAGTTTTCCCAAGTCCTCCTTAGATTCACAGGCTAAAAGGGAGTCAAGCAGCCACTGCTAAATTTAAGGGATCTAGAAAAGCATCTGTTGAACAAGGGACATGGGACCAGGAATTAATATTGAACAGCCAACCGAAAGTGTTGTCACAGAGGCCTGCAGTCTGCCATATGCTTTTACCTTCGTGATCTCATCTCGAGACTCACTGGGACAGCTAGCCAAACGCTCTGCTCTGGAACCTGGAATGGGAGGCACAGCAGCATCTGCTATGTGGGAACTCCTGGCTGTGAAGTTAACTTAAAGATCCTATGAAGATGTAAATCGGATGCAAAGGTTTTTAAAGATATTATAATGCGTGTTCTTGTAAAAGTATCCGTGCCAGCACCTGGAGGGTAATTTGGAAGATTTTATAGTTTGGGAAGATAATTATATGGCGGAATGAAAAGGGAACTAAGAGTTGTGCTAGACCCTGCTCTGAGTGAGATCCTGGAAGGATTCTGAGCCCATCTGTAAAGTCATGCCCTTGAACAAGATTAGATGACTCCTCGCTCCCTTCTCCAAGAGAACCCATAGTACCATCATGCTGACAGTTTGAAGTTCAGAAACATTGACTGTCATTGGTTTCAAGCTCTGTTTTATGAACAAGGTAACAGACTCAGGAAGGCAGGTCATTGTTTGTCTAAAATCTCTCACTTAAATTTGAATATCAGAATGTCAAGTCCCAGGAAAGGCAGCCCACATGATTTCACACATAATTAATATTTCATTCTGATGGGATTTACGGTTTTTTTTTTACTTCATTTCTTATCTTTTTTGTATTAGCCAAACCTCTCTGATAACAGCTACATCACTTAATAGAATGCAAATAATGAGATAACTTTTATAAGTCCATGTTTTAACCATATGCTTTCAAGTAAATCACTTGTTTCTCTGTAAAATAGTAACTACCTTCCTAGCTTTTTCCTCCCTTTTGTTGAGAATTAGATGAAGCTGTCTATTCATAAGCCTAGTGTACGGGCACACAGTAATGAAAGAATCTGCACTTGACATGGTCACTACTGATGCCTCCTGGCAATCCATGTCACTATGTGAAGTTCCTCTAAGCTTGAGAAAGTATCCTAGACAAGTTCTCCAGTAGGTAGAGTGTGAGTGTGTGCGTGTATGTGGGTGGATGGGTGAGTCTGGTTGCCACTGTATAATTTTGTCCACACTGATATCTGCTACCTCCACATTACGTAGATGGGCGATGTGTTATAACCAGGTGGGTGGTGCTTAGCTGGGAGTCAGACCAGTCATATGGCTACCACCCACACTCAGCAACTGGTGATTTGCACAAGAAGAATTGAAACATAAATTAACGAGAGAAAACTCCAACCCAGACCTCTAAACCAGAGATTCATGGGTGAGCTTGAACCATGGGACATTTTGAAACAAGGCTCCCCAGCCTGGGCCCTGTTCACATCTCAAGCTAGATTATTCTGGATGTGGCTCGCGTACTGTATTGAGCAGGATCCCTGGCATTTATGGACTAGCTGCCAGTAACACCTTCCCAGTCATGGGTCGTGGTTACCAAAACCATCTCCAGACTTTGTCAAATGTCTCCTGGGAACTATTCTTTGCCCTTCTCAGGAATTTTGTGAGAAAGCTTAATGTGTATTGCACTGTTTTCCTGGGAGGCTCATTACGTTCATCGTATTCTTACGAAGGATAGGCTTGGAATCACTTAAAACCTTTCAAACAATCACGAAAACAACCCCTGTCTCCAGCTGATGCTACCTAATTAAATGGTGCACTTGAAATTTTATTATGAAATATGCTCTCACTCAATTATTACTTCCAACTACTTGGAAAAGGCACATCACAAAAACTGTATCTGGGAAAGTATGTACTCCAAAAGTTGCCGTTCCCAGATGGTAGCTTCCTAAAATAACTGTCCTCAGTGGAGGCAGGGGTCAGCCAGTCACCTACAGAACAAGGCTGCGGCTTCCAAAGGGTTAAATGCTGATGTCAAGTCCGAACCCGGGCTGTTCCGGAGGAGAAATCAAAAGGAGCTGATTTTCAGAGAGGGAACCCAAAGGTTGTGTAGATTATAAGATTGATCATGGCGGGCGGGGGGGGGGGGTAGGGTAAGAGGAAGGGAAGGAGAGGGAGTGAGAAAGGAGGGTGTAAGAAAGCGCAGAGGGATATGGGGAGAGGAGGAGGGAAGGGAGTGGGGAACACCGGGAAGAGGAATATCTTGAAAGAGGTTCCCAAAGGTGTGCAGCTGTTGGGAGAGGCTGGCTAGAGGACTCGCCCGCCTTCTCTCTGGCTTGTCCCCCCACTGAATCCAGCAGCCTCGCGTGGTGTGCCCAGCCTTCTCATCCCTACGTCCACACCCTTCCATGGTCTCTGTCCTCCGAAGTGATCACTTCTCAAGAGCCCCTTAAAGCTCACAGACATCACTCTACCCCCTCTCTGAGGCTACTTCCCATCCTCGTCTCCTAAGGGCTGCGGGAACACTGCAGCTCCAGACCCCAGTGTTTGACCCAGAAAAGAATACAGGGCTAGGGTGTGGCCTCGGCGCCCCCCGAGGAGCTGCGGAGAAGGCGAGCAACTTTCTCCGTGATTTCCCAGTCTGTCTGCCGCCCCCACTCTCGCGCGTCCAGGGCTGCGCGGCGGGGCCAAGGGGAGGGGACAGCGGAAAGGGGAGGGCGGGGAGGAGGCGGCGCGTGCCTCGCCTGCCAAAGCTGGAGCCGGCGTCCGCGCTGCTCCGGGGCCGTACGGCCACAGCCGGCGGGCTCTCTGAGCGGGTCCTCCTGACCCTCCACCCCGGCTCTCCAGAGTCGTCCCGATCTCTGTCTCGATAGTGGCGAAGGCGAGAAGGACAGTCTTCCGTGCCGCTCTGTCCCCGCCGGGGAAAGACAGCAAGTTGTGCTGCGCCCGGGACCCGCTAGGGACGGTGGCCGCCGCCCGGCCCGGTAAGTAGCGCGCGCCGCGACTCGGGGCCCCCGCACCCGGGTCCCTCCTGACTTCCTGAGCCGCTGGGTTCAGCTGTGGTCGGTGTCGGCCTCCGGGGGGTGCTGCCTTCCCATCCTTATCCGCCCCTTTCTCCGAGCCCGCTGCAAGAACTTCCTTGTGCCGCTTAGCATCCAGAGATCATTGTGTGTGTCCCTGGTGCTCCAGGGTGCGGTGGTTGTGCCAAGCAGTTTGCGGGGGAGCAGGGGGAGGGGGTGCGTGGGGGTCGCGGCTCTGAGTTGATCTGGACTAGGGCACCTCACTCCAGCTGAAGAAGAGGCCCTCCTTCCTCTCGCTCCTCCCAATTTCTGGTCCTTCTCAGACCAACTCAACTCCAGCCTCTGCTCAGAACTGACAAGATTTTTAAAACTGTAGCCAGAGGGAGCTCCCTTTGGGTAGAATCCAGAACTGAGGGCGAGAGAAGTGTTGGAAACAGAGTTTGCTTGTAGGCTCTGAAGCTGGAGTTAGGAAGCAGTTTGCAGATGGAACCCCAGGGTGGGTGTACTTTTGCATTCTTTGTGCGGAGTGTGTCCAGGTATGCAAGTCAACCCACCTCGTGGAACCCTTTGACTTAGCTGATGTTTGACACTGGGTTTTGGAAAAGTGTGAGTGCCCTCCCTAGTTAAGTTAAACACAGGTGAAATGACCAGCAGGTGAAATCACTGACGCCACTGAGTCCCAATAGGAGATGTGAAAATCACAGAGGCTTGCATTTACCCCTGGAAATTTAAGACCTAATGAGTTCTCGGTGTTATTGAGTACTGGGAGTGTGCGGTTCTATTCTAATGCATACACCTGGGTGGTAGATGATGTTAGTTAAATTTACATACTCTGTAATTGTAAGACGTTACCATCATTTTGCTTGGTTGGCGCACCCACCAAGAGATGCAGAGAAATTGCTAGGAACTAAGTGTGAACTTGCAAGCCAAATAAACAAACAGCAGTATGGTTCATTTTATTTTAATGTCCTGAATTATGTCTACTGCTAGTAAAAAAAAAATGCTACATTGCTTTTAATGTGAGTATGTGAAATGAATTCACTGGCTTGGCAAATAGAAGCCATTCATTTCTTTAAGTAAATAGCTGTCAGAGTTAATTTGGGAGCGTTTTACAGGAGATAAAGACATGGGGAAGCTTTGAGCTAGTTTGGCAAAACTTGTACAGAGATGCGTACAGAGTGCATTAATTCTTCCCACTTTTGAAGCATTGAAGGAAGTTTGACGCTTCTTAACTGAAAATTGTGGCACTTCTAGAGACCTATATAGAAGCTAGAGGTACTTAACTTTCACTGTTTCCTGTTGCTGTTTCACCAGGGGCCACCATCATTACTACAAAAGTATGAGAGCCTGATACCCAGTAAGACTGAAGATTGGCTACTGCTAGTAGCTGCATCCTCCTTGAAGAACTGTGCATTACCTGGGAGCTTCTAGCAACCAGCCGCCTTCATTCACACCTTCGGGACAGTCACGTTGGGTCCCCCTTGCATTGCCTGGTGAAAGATGGCACCCAGCCTGACTTGTACTGGGGTGATCTGGGCTTTGCTCTCCTTCCTGTCTGCTGCCACCTCCTGTGTGGGGTTCTTCATGCCTTACTGGCTCTGGGGATCACAACTGGGCAAGCCTGTGTCCTTCGGCACTTTCCGGAGGTGCTCCTATCCTGTGCAAGATGAGAGTCGGCAGATGATGGTGATGGTGGAGGAGTGTGGGCGCTACGCCTCTTTCCAGGGCATCCCCAGTGCAGAATGGAGGATCTGTACCATAGTGACAGGCCTGGGCTGTGGCCTGCTCCTCCTGGTAGCTCTCACTGCCCTGATGGGTTGCTGTGTGTCGGACCTCATCTCCAGGACAGTAGGAAGAGTGGCCGGAGGAATACAGTTTCTGGGAGGTAAGTGACTTTGCTAAACTTGAGTTGGTTCCGTAGAATCTCAAAGCAGTATTGAACATTATGTTTCATTTGTCTGCTGATGCAGTTGTGATTGACACTTGGAATGCATGGAGAAGTAGGTCTGAAATGGCCATGGTAATAGATGGAGTAGAGTCAAAGTTTTTTTACTGGAATTCTTTTACTTGTAAGGGTTCTTCATGCCCATTCATCCTTAGTACACGTACACATACACACACACACACACACACACACACACACACACACACACCCTTGGCCTACTGGGTACCATCTATGTGAGACAAGCATGTATAGGCTGTTTATTATATATGTACTGGGGAGGTGGTTTGCATTTAATAGCCTCTGGCTGCTTTTGTCCAACAGTAGACCCCTGGATTGTCTTTGCCTTGCTAGATACTTGAGGTCATTGGAGGCAAGGATTTCATAGAAAAACGCAGAAGGTGTTTGGTTCAATATCATGATCACGATAAGCATTAAGACTCTTGGTGGTTATAACATTGACCCTTGTTTAATTTTCCACTACATTTCAGAGTAAGTTTCAGCTGAGTTATAATTTCATCTTGTCAACTACGTTTTTCACAGTGTTACAAATACAGTTCTAGGCTGGTTATAGTGAGATCTTAACTTCTCTGGTAACTTTTTCTGTTGGGGAAAGAACAGAACACAGTGTTTAGAGAATGATGTGAGCTGTCCCAAATGGACTGGCTAGTCTCACTAACACCAGACAAAGTCTGAGTTTTTTTTCACTTGGCACTCTTCCAGAAAGTATTGCTTCAATATCTCTGGTCATGTGGTTCTAATTGCGCTTTATATATTTTCCACTGGGCTTTTTCACCTCCATCCTTCAACCTGACTGGCTGAACTTGTCTGATTTACAATATGCCCTGGTGAAATATGACAACCTCCATTGATGGTACAGACTGAGGGGAAACAGGAAGCCTGGAAGACCTGTAAAACTGCATTTGTAACTTCATAACAAAGTAAAAGTCTATTATTCTCACACTTGATATTTTCTTACAGTCTTTGGTGAAGAATCCAGAAGAAGAAAAGGCCTTAAAAAATGACCCTTTTTGTGGTGTCTGGTACAGATTAGAAAAACCCAGTGCCTTATTTCAGATTATTTACTGTAAAACTTTGTAAGTAAGTGTGCTGAAAATGGGTACAGCAAAGCAACTTTGTGTTTCCAGGCAAGACTTAGACTTACATGCAGTCCTTTGTTTTCTTATCTGGCATAAATTGCACTTTGCCTCCTTGTCTGTGCTGGGATCTGCTTTGGGTGCCTGACAATCTCTCCTGCCTGCTTCTCTACTCACCACTGTCTTTAACACATACATTTACACAGAAATATAGTAAAACTTTTAGGAACCATCAGGAGGTTGTCATTGAAAATGGAAATGTAGATACAGTGCTCAGAAACTTGTTGGTGTCACAGATTTTTAGAGCAAAAATAATGTGGAGAATATGGAGAGGAATTTTTTTCTTTGAGGATAAACTGGGCTTGCTGTTGTTTTACTTGGCTCTGGAAAAATGCTTAGGCAGTTTCATTTTTCTCCTCTTATGGTAAATATTACTTTCCATTTTTTTTTTCATTTTGGAACAGAGACTGCTATTATTTCTGGCAGAATAGGAAAATGCTTACAAAGAGAAATCAGCTTTTATTGATTATCTCTAAACGTGTAATGAAGGAAGGCAACAAGAAGGGAATCCGAGACCCTGGAGATTTATCCTTCCCTCGCTAAGCTAAGTATAGATTTTTTTTTTTAATTATATGGAGCCAACTCTTCACTTTATAGACTACCCAAGGGAACAGACAATTGAGAAAGTTATATACATTTTTAAATAATCATGCTTTTCTTTGTATATATGCTTCATGATCCTGTTTGGTAAGAGTTACTGACATTAAATTAGGGATAGATATCATTGATATAGTGGGCCCTCCCTCCCTCCCTCCCTCCCTCCCTCCCTCTTTATCATTTTTCCCGGTGTGTGCTTGTGTTTCTGCATGTGTAGTAAGTGGACATATGTCCCTTTGTAGGTGCATGCAGAGGCCAGAGATGGACATCAGGTGTCCTGCTCTGTCACTTTCCACCTTGTTTCCTTGAGAGTCTCTCACTGGATCTGGAGTTCAGGCAGAAGCCTGCAAGCCAAGCATTCCTCCATCTCTACCCCAGAAGTGTTGGGGTTTCGGTACATGCACAGCCAAGCCTGACTTTGCACATGGGCACTGGGGATTCGAACCCAAGCACTCACGCTTATGCAGCAAGTATTCTTACCCTCTCAACAGTCTCCAACAGTTGGCATTGTCTTATTTCCTATACATGTTTCTTAGGTCAGGCAGAAATAACTCTGGTAGTAAAAACCAAAGAGGTTTATTAAGAACTCTTAACTCTTAAACAGACATGCCCATTACTATAGATAATAGTGAATTTAGAGTTTAAAAAAAATAACTTGGGACATGGAGAGAGATTTTGAAAATCTGTTGCTAGTCATCAACAGCTAATAAGAGAGCAGATGATAAAACAAAGTGCCTTCAGAAGAATTTCTCCAGTTGCTCACTACATAATTGTTTTTCTTTTTATTCACAAAACTTATGTGGTTAGGAGTTTTGTTTTATTTGATTTTTCATAAAGTGGGCGGGTATTTTTAAAGACCAGAAGATGCCTAATGAGTAAGTTCTGAGAGGCTTTAGCTTGGTGTCAGAATGTAATCAGCATTTAGGAGGCTCTGCCGGGAGGCAGATTCTCTTACTAAAAATGAATCGCCCAGAAGGGGTATGTTTAGCTAAAGTGAGGGTTGTTCCAAAAACAACAGGAAGCAGAGGAATGGCATGATACAGAGGCATCTTGCTTACTCCTGCCTGCTGGATCTGGAGTCTGCCCATATGGTGTAACATCGGGCAGTATAACCCCTGCAGTATTTTGGAACAAGGTAAAGGACAGAGTGTCAACCTTGAATTTGAATAATCTTGTGATGGCTGAAGAGAGGTTGACATGACACCTTTCAACCAGTGAAACAACATAAAATGGAGACTTCTGTGTGGAGACCTTCTTCTATCTTAGGAACACTTCAACCAATGAATGCTACTTTCCCTGAAGTAACTTGTGGGTGAGCTTTATTGCTGTTGGCCTTATTAAAAGGCACACTTATATCTTAATTTAAAAATAGTGAGCTTCGAATTTTAGTCTTTCTTGAGTTTTTAAAAAGCCTGTAGGAAGGCTTTGGAACATATAATGTATAATAAAAATATTAGCATGTATGGAGTACCCTTAGGGTAGTCTGTAAAAATAGATGTTTGCCTTCTTTCTTGTCCAGTATAAAATTGTGTCCTCACAAACACTGTAGTTATTAAATACTGAGAGAGAGAGAGAGAGAGAGAGAGAGAGAGAGAGAGAGAGAGAGAGAGAGAGAGAGATATGAATGGTTAGATTGGGAGGGCACTGGAGGAACTAGCTTTCATTAGTGGATGGTTTCCTGGTCTTCAACACATGTACAGAAGTAGATGATCCACTCTTGCTCAACGGTAGGGACCCTCAAAATCTCAGGATCCTACTTTTCATTACAGTCATGGGTCCTGATAACACACGAGGAATAAGATTGAGCTGGGGACATAGACAGTGCTTCGGTATGAGCAGGAAGATTTACAGTCTGATGTGACATTGACAGTGCTTGCCCGAGTCTGCCTGCTCCAAGTTCTAGGTTCCTTACAGGCAGGAATGATGACATCTTAGCTAATCATTCATAAAATCGGTAACACCGAAGTTTATATATTCGTCCCCAGTAAGGTTCTAAATGGCGTGTTTCAGGTAGCCATTGATGTCGGTCTTATGTTTCACTTGAAGAGCTTTTCTGAGCCTTGACCTAGGACTTTCCTCGTTGTTTTGTCCCGTTCCTATGAAGCTTCCAAGCTTCTCAGGGAGGGATTCAGTGCAGCATTCTTTTAGCTCTATGAGAGGCCTCGAGGTATCACCAGTGAGCATATTCCTCATGGAGAATCCAGAGCTCTGCCCCAGGATTCTCATGTTCAGCAGGGCTAGGTGGAGCCCAGGTGGAAAAGGTTGGATGAACTTTCCCAGGGAAGACAGGCCCAGGTGGTGCACAGGACCCTTTTTGAACCACAAGCCAATGCTACCTACTTAAACCCTCATCCTCTGCTCTAGGTCATACTGTATAGGTCACGGTGTAGACTTACACAGGTGCCAATCTTAGATGAAGCCATCAGACTTGTTATTTGGGGATAATAAGATTTGAGGCAAAGAACATCAGGATTGGTGCTATGGAAACAGCCTTGTCAATTCGGATATTGGCTTCTCTTTTAAAATATCCTGATTACCTTAGGTGGTAGTTACCCTACTACATGTGATTATAAAGCAAAGGAGAACTAACTATTATTTTCCATGCTATACTTTGAGAAAGATTTTATTTCAAGTGCTGGGCTTGAGTCCTTCACCTTGGGATCACGTGAGGCAACCTTATATCCTGTTGGTGACCTTCGGGTCTTGGTTTCTTTTCTGTGAAAGTGTACTCAGCCCCACCCCTGCACCATCCCCAGTTTGAGTTACTGTTTTTGTTTTCTTCTTAACATTGCCTCTCTGAAATAAATAATAGTAATGCCAATAATTCTTAAAAATGACAGAACATAGGGTTATCCATGGCCCAGGGCCAGCATATTAGCAGCCCCATGACAATTCTCCCTTCAGTTGCTGAAGTTTCTGACCTGCCTCAGTTCCTCTGTATTTTTTCAGAAGTGGAGAGTCATGTGATTTTTTTCCCCTTAACTCTTCTTGTTACCACCAGTTAATCCATCCACAGCTAGAGACTAGAAAGGCTGGGGTTAATAATGGACTAGTTGCCCTCACTAGTATATAGGCTGCAAACTGGTTCTTCACAGAGTGAATTGACTGAGGAATGTGAACTAATAAGCATTTACTAGAAAAATCTCAAGATAGACAATTGAGATCCTTACATTGTTTCTATAAAGCATCAGAAGATGCATGACGTTTTCATGAAACGTGGAGGCATCATTGTGTGCCATGAACCTTCCAACCTAGACAGAGTGGATTTGTAGGTGTGGGCTAGAATCAGAAAAAATAATTATACTAGTCCAAAAATGTCATTCTTGGTGCCTTTGGAATTGACTTTGTTGCTCTCCAAGTATCATCTTCAAGACAGTCTGAGGAACATTAATTCCTATGTGTACCAAGATGTGTTAACAAGAATAAGCTAATTAGCAGGAGCAAGAAGAGGTCAAGTGGTTAGTTATGACAATAATCAGCTTACAACAGATCTTTACAGATCTCTTGGTGTGCTGAGTCATACAGGCAGTCTTTGTGGAGAATGGACTGGACTATAGTATTAAGTATTCCCTTAAGTCCAACACCATGAAGACAACCATGTTTCAATTTTCATTTCACCTCAGTTAAGCAAGAAACACTCTTCTTATAGATGAGAACACTGAATTTTAGAGTGAGACCAATGATGTCTCCATTTTTTATTGATTAGGTTACAAATACTATCACTATACTATGAAAGTGTTAACAAAACACTACTTTATGGAGCTGGAGAGATGATTCAACAGTTAAGAACACTTGATGCTCTTGCAGAAGACCCGGGCTTGGTTCTCAGCACTCACATTGGGCAGCATACACCCACTTGTAACTCTAGCTCCTGGAGATCCAATTCTCTCTTCTGGCCTCTGAGGTTACCCTTATGCGTGTGTTCATACACACAGACACGTACATATACACATAAAAAAAAACTAAAACAAATTCTTTTTACCAGCTGTTTTAGGTTGTATTTTGAATTCGAAGTTTCTGACCATGACAGGTAGTGGCTCTCTTAGTACAGGTGACACGGTTTAAAGGTTTATTTGTTTTTATTCTGTATGTGTGGGTGTTTTGTCTGTATGCCTCTCGGTGCGTCATATGGGTGCAGTGACTCCAGAGGCTGGAAAAGGCATCGGATCCTCTGGAACTGGAGTTGCAGATGGATGGGAGCTGCCATGTGGGTGCCAGGAACCAAACTAAGGTCCTCTGTAAGACCAACAAGTGCTCTTAAACACTGAGCTGTTTCTTGTGTCCCCAGGTGAATATTTTATTGTCTCTGATGGCTTTTGCTTATGACTCTGGCAGAAACCAGGTAGTTGTATTATACAGCAACTTTTCACAAATATACATTGCAGGTTAGTGGTAATAGTCCTCTTGTTTGTGAAGCCAGTGCCTTCCTGACTGAGCCATTACCCTAGCCCCTCATAGATCTTTAATGTGACTGTCTAATTCTATCTATCTATCTATCTATCTATCTATCTATCTATCTATCTATCTATCTATCCATCCATCCATCCATCCATCCATCCATCTGTGTGACTAGGGGAATATAACTTTCCACTTGCACTCTATCCTGAAAGTTACAATCAATCAGAGAAGACAGACATATACTTCTAATTAAAGTATTAAAAATTGCAAAATGTCATTAGCACATAAATTTTAGAAAGGTAAAGAACAAAGTCAAAATGTTAAAATAAGACCTTATTTTTGGAGTCCAACAAAGAAAGTGCTGGAGAGATCTGTGATAATAATTTGCTGTCTGCTCCAAACTCTGTATAATATGGGCTCTTTGAAAGTTTTTTTTCTTTTTTTTCAGAATGGCAGATGCTAGCCTTGTGTTGAATATTGATGTTAGCATCTGCCGTCAAGATGTCCAAACTCTAGAATCAGAATCTGTGCAAACAAATGTGATGAAAAGGCTAAGAAGCTTCCAGTAGATCTCCCTAAGATCCTTTGCAACCACCCTTTGGGTAGGTGTGAAAAAAGATCAGCCCATGGTATGCTTAGCCAAACTCCGCTTCAGATCCCAAGTTCTTTATTCTGAATATTCAGTACTCCTATGAGAGAGTGGTAGGAGCAGTCGAGGAGCCAAGGTTACACCTTGGGAGCTCTGGAACACTTGACTGCTGGCCAGAGTCTCACTTTGTAAAGTGTTCTTCAGAATCACTGAGGCCATTGAGTATCTATCTTCTCTTCTTCGTGCCTTGTGGAGAAGAACTGTCTCTGTCTTCATGCCCTGATTACCTCATCTCCGCATCCTCCAGTCAGAGTTCTCACCAGATGGTGGTACTCTTGATTGGCCATTCTTCTGAACTGGACTCTGCAGAAGTGTATGAGGCAGAGAGGAAGGGGAAGGGAAGGGGGACGGAGGAGGAGGGGTAGAGGAGTTGACAACCGGTTGTCACTGATGAGGCAATGGTCACTCTGGTTTCAAGTTGAAGTGACACCTAGAAGGACACTGTCATTCATGGAGAGGAAGATGTCTACAGATTTGGACAGCAAGGTTGTCAACTCATTTCTGGACGTTTGTTTGGTTCCAGTTCTGGTAGGAAGGAGTTCAAGGCTGAAGGTCAAGTTGGGAACATTGAACATTGAGCTTATAAGAATGATCAAGATTAGAACATATAGAATTATAGAGGTTTTGAAACTTCATGTAAGAAGACCTTACCCCATTTACTCTCAAAAAGGCGCAGCTTTTTACGTTTCATACTTACTTTTACCGTTTGCCTGCGCTGGCTGAAAGGCAAGCCCCGGCTGCGTCTGACTTAATGGTGGATGTTAAGCTTCCCCTGGAGAGTTCCAGCTGCTTGGCAGTCATTATGTGGTGGTTCAGGACCACAGAGGAGTTTTCACTGTGGGAGTAGTTTTTACTGTCTGGAGTAAAATGCCATGGAAATCAAGGTACAAAAATCTTTTTGCATAGTGTTCGTTAACAAAAAGCTGCCTTGGGGAAGAAGAGTCCAGAAAGGACTGGACACAAAGAAGAAAGGTGACTCTACCTTAACTTTCTGTAGGCGTGTGTGTGTGTGTGTGCGTGTGTGTGTGTGTGTGTGCGTGTGTGTTTGTGAGTGTGTGAGTGTGTGAGTGTGTGCGTGTGTGCGTGTGTGTGCGTGTGCGCGTGTGTGTGAGTGTGTGTGCGCGTGTGCGTGCGCGTGTGTGTGTGTGTGCGCGTGTGTGTGTGCGCGTGTGTATGTGTGTGTGCGCGCGCGCACGCGTGTGTGTGTGGGGGGCTCATGCATAAAGATGATGTTCCATTTTGATCCCCTAGTAGAGAAAAGTCAGTTCATTTATCTCCTCTCCACTGGTGGCTATCCTGAGCCATTTAAAATTCAATTTGGCTACCCATGCCCTCAGTGCTCAGTGGGTTTCATTAAATGACACAGCAGTGACTTCTTCTTCCCTGTGTGGCACCTTTTGATACGCGTTTGACTTTGCTGTAATTTCAGACAATTGTGCTCTGTGTGCAGTGGGCTTACCATGATAATCTTCCAGTCAACTTAGGGTAGACCCAGAGATAGGAGTCTGAGGGAGTTTGAAGACAGTAGAAACTGCACAGAAGAAATGTTCACATCTCTTTCTATGTTTGCTGTTCAGCTTGTTAGGCTCATAGGTTTTGGGTTTTTATTTATTATTTATTATTTATTTTTTTTGCAAATAGTTTTTGTGACATTGCTTACAGCCTAAATGTCGGCTAGTATTTTTCCTCATGTTAGGTATTTCAGAATTTTCATGGAGTTGGATTCTAAATCACAGCCTCCTTGAACTCTTAAGTACAATTAAATATTACTATCTTTTTTCTCGTGTTAGCAGCCCTTAAGGTACTGCTCACTGTTTGTGGGTTCTCGTGGGAACTAAATAGACCCAGGACACGGTCATCAGGCTCGTGTTTCTGGCCCTCCCCTCAGTCCTTCAGTTAGTACTTAAACATACGTACTCATTGAATGTTTTGTGACTTTCAGGTATATATTCTATCAGGCCCCATCAAATAGATTCCCGATCAATGACGTCTATTATTGACAGGCCACTAAATACATGCTGACTGACCACCACTGTGTGCTAGCTGCCTTCCTGATGTTTGAGGGAAAGCAAAGGCCGAGGCTGACTGAGAGGATGGTGTAAGGGAAGAACGTGGATCCGCAGCAGTGGGAAGAGGGAGGGAGGAGAAAGGAAGGAAGGATTGTATCATCATTCGTTGTAAGTTTGCTACTGTTCCACACTGCAGCTCTCCTGCTGGTTTATGAAGTATTAATATTCTTATTAGGTGATTTTTTTAATTAAAGACATAAAAAGCTCCTCTTTTTTGTGTGTACACCTGTGCATATGTGTCTGTGCACGTGTGTGCATGCATGTGGAGGTCAGAGTTGACACTGGTTATCGGGGTTTTTTTTGTTTTTTTTTGAGCTGAGAATCAAACCCAGGGCCTTGCGCTTGCTAGGCAAGCTCTTTATCACTGAGCTAAATCCCCAACCCCTTGGTTATCGTTTTTGATCACTCTCTACTGTATGTATTGAGGTAGATCTCTCGATGAAGTGGCGGTTGTCTTTTTTGTCTTGTCTAGCCAGCTAGCTCGCTTGGGCAAGTCCCTGCCTCTGTCTCCCGTGTACTGGGGTTCTATGGGGTCATCATAGCCTTTTGGCTTTTATGTGGGTACACAGGTTTGCGTGTTAAGCACTTTACCTGCCGAGTTGTCTTCCCAAGTCTGAAAAATCCATTTTTTTTTTAAAGGCAGTGTTTTTGCCCTCCACAGACCACCATTTGAGATGCCTTGTGGGTATCTGTAGATGTTCCCAGTGTCCAGACAATTGTGTTCTGCTCTGTTTTGCTTGTGCTCAGTGTCCATTTTCTCACTTACAGTGTACTTTCTGGTCTTATCCATTTCATCTGAGAGAACTGCTTGTATCTGGGCATAGAACTCGGGGCTTTGTATCTGCTGGGCGGACCTTTTACCTCTGAGCCACACGTATAGCAAGAAACTTTCCCTTTAACTCTGCATCTCTCTTCCAGTACACCCCACATGTATTTTTAGTCCAATAACAACTTGTTTGCATTCTTCAAAATCACCAGAGTCACACTTTTAACATAGCAAGTATATCATGCACTAAATTATTCCCTACATGTTTTCTCACATAATCTTGAGAGGCTGCAGCACCTTTTGCTTTCAACTGTGATGAGTGGAATAGCAGATGCTTATATAATTCAGGGCAGAACTTGGAGAAGTCTGCAAATTCACTGCTTTGGCTGCTAGACTCTTTCCTTCAGGAATGCGCTACTGTTATTCTACGAACAGAAAGCTCCAGCACCGCTGTAGGGTTGGATTGTTACTCTGTCTTCCAGGGTGATGCTTGTCACGGTATGTTCAGGTGTCTGTTGTGATGCCAAGATGAGTGCACAATTCAGGGTTTTGAGAACTTTCATTTCTGATCCTCAGGGGAACTAAAGTGTGTGTGTGTGTGTATTTAAAAATTGTAGCAAGTACAGTGTAAGAGAAAAAAAATAAAAATACTTTGAAATTGATGTTAGAGATGGGTCATGGGAATTCACTGTAAAAATGAGTCATTTTGCTGGCCTGTGGTGGCATATGCCTTTAACACCAGCACACGTGAGGCAGAGGCAGGTGGAGGCAGGTGGATTTCTGTAGTTCAAGGCCAGCCTGGTCTACATAGCGAGTTCCAGGACAGGCAGAGCTGTTGTTACATAGAGAAACCCTGTCTTGAAAAAACAAAAACAAACAAACAAAAAGAGTCATTTGAGACCAGAGACTGAATCCTGGAAATGAAAAGAAATTTTGTCTTGAATATTCTTCATGTGATATGCAAATTATATGTAACTAAATTATGCTGCCATAGTCACGACTTCGATGCCCATTTACTGATAAAGCCGGGTGGCATTGTATATGGTTCCCAGTGTTGTGGCACTGAGTCTGCCTTCTGCCTGGTCTGTCTCCCTGCTTTCTTATTCCTCCCCATCTGTCCTCATGTCTCTGAGAGAATAATGTTGGCTGACCATGGCCCTTCATTCCTCGATTGCCCCGGTAAGACAAAGGCTTCCTGCGATGTGCTTTGGGCCCCATGGATGATGGCTGCAGCCTTGGACTTCTTCTTGTACTTGCAGCTAAACTGGATCCTTTAAAGTTCCCTGTCCTTCTGTCCACATCCTGTCTCCATGCTTTGGAGAGCACTGTTCCTTAACCTTTCATTTCCCTTCTTCACAGAGCCAGCTCTGCTTATCTTTCCAGATGCGCCCCACCCCCACCCCCACCGTGAGCCCTGACTTCTCAGGGGTCACTTCTGCCCAGCTGGTGAGGAGCCCTGCCAGAGCTCACATGGAGTCTATCAGCATGCTTTTCTGGAGGTGATGAGGACACTGTGCCCCACATATGACTGTCACATGCTCCTGCTGCAATCTCAGCAAACTGTGCCTGTTACATTTTTCTACACACTGGATTGCTGATGCCCATAAAAGTATTCAGGGAAACTTTATGTCCAGGTGTTCACTGGAGCAAGAGACACATTGGAGCCGATGACATGCTTGGCTCATGTGTTCTGTATTGCACTGTCGAGGTCCCTCTTTTCTCTGGGTGAGTCACCTGCGTTTGACACACTCATTTCACAAAGGCAGAGTCTGGCATTTTCTCCTTTGCACTCCATGGGCTCTATGCTGAAAAGAAAGCCTTGTTTAGGTGTGAATAGTTCTGATCCACACTGAAGATGGTCTTTTGTCTGGTCTCATTTTGCTTGTATTTCTACCAATAGTCGATGATGTAGTCGGTGGTGTAACTGTTCCTTTGGAAGAGTTCAGGGCCATTGCTTCCTGGTGATACTATCAGGATATCCAGCTGGGCGGGGTGCTTTTGTCTTATTCCAAGACGATTGAAAGGGAAAAAGAAGAGGTTGCCATGTGTGTGTTAAAGGCAGTGGGCGTCTTCAGAAGCCTGCTCTTTACTCCGTCTTTGTGGATGAATATTTTTTTTGTCGGGCTGCCAAGGCATTCTTAGTTCTGTGTTACCCAATGTTTCTATTTGAAAGTATTAGGCAATCCAAGAGTTAGTATTGGCTTGTGGAAGGAAGCTATCAGTTGTTCCTGATCTGCTCAAGTGTCTTCCTATTCCCTGTCCCAGCCATAAGGAGTGATAATGCAATTTCTCTAAGCAAAGTCCTCTAGGAAATACCTCAGATATTGTACTTTTCATTGGGATAAGCTTTAGAAGGTGACCAAAAGAACTTTCCTGAAACTGGGCTACAAGTGACCCTCAAGTGTTTACTGCTCCAGTTTTGCTTGGGGTAACTCCACTGTATCACTCCATATGGGTGGGACAGGGAAGGGCAAGCACTTGGGTAGATCAGGGGAGCAGCTAAGTTGGGCATTTTTGCTAGTTTAGGAATACATCTTTGCTCTGTGTACCCCTTGTTCAAGTTTCACAGGTCATCCTAGCACTTAAATATGATTTTTCACTTTTTCTTTTGTCTGTTGACTCATGGTAGTGACTATGTCCTATGACTATGTCAAACTGAATTTTCCTGTGCCTGTAACACCTCTAATTCACTGAGATTCCATTATTGATTGATTGATTGATTGATATATTGATGAACAAATGCCCTTTTGAAACAGCATGGTGGCCCATGTCTGTGATTTCAGTACTCTGGATGCTGTGGTAGAAGGCTCAGGAGTTGAGGCCAGCCTTTGCCACATGGCCAATTTGTAGGCAGCCTGTGCTAGATAACAGGACAAGAAACAACTACCTTAATTCCATCATTTAACACATAAGAGCAATTAACTAGTGACATTTGTATCTCTCACATAGGACAGGTGACATAATTTGAAGAACAGTCAAACAAACACACAGGCCTCCAAGTTAAAAAATTACTGAGATTTTTTAAAAGGCAATGGAAGAGCCTTAAAAACTAAGAGTGAGTCTGTGTATCTGTCCAGGTTGGACACCATTCTACTCTTCTGTAATGTAGAAAGGAGACTGAGGTTTGAATTAGCATCGTGTGTGTGTGTGTGTGTGTGTGTGTGTGTGTGTGTGTGTGTGTTAGTTACACATTGTGTAAGTGTTATGCAGAGACTAGAGAAAGACATTGGGTATCCTTTTCTGTTGATCTCCATTATTTTATTTCTCTGGATATAGGTTTTTTTTTTTTTTTTTTTTTTTTTTTTTTTTTTTTTTTTTTTACTGGACCTGGAGCTAAGCCTGCAGCCAACAAATCCTGCAAGATTCTTTTCTTATGTCCACTCTCTTTGGTGCTGGGGTTCAGGCAGCATGTGGAGACTTTTTACCTGGTTACTGGAGATCTGAACTCAGATCCTCTTCTTGCACAGCATGCACTCTTACCACAGGCACATCTCACCAGCCCCCATCTTGGGAAATGAGTACACATCATCATTTCATTTCTAGGTAGTGGTAAGAAGGCCTTCACTTACATTCTTACCTGTCATGGCACAAATTGGATCTAATGCTTAATTTACCATCTTTGAAATGTGCCTTGTATCAGCACAAAATTTAAGGCAGTACACCCTACCAATCTAAGCAGCCTGTTCTCATTCACAGCCCTGGTATTTTTTTTTTTTTTTATAGACTTTAGCTGTACTGCACAGGTAAATCATTGACTCAGCTCTAGTCTGTGTGAACTCTGGTAAAATGATTATAAATCAGAGTAGTGGGAAGTGGCTGAGTTCCACGCTAATTTTGGAAACATAAGGAGAAGTCTAAAATGAGATAGTCTCTAGTCCCAAGATCAGGAAAGAGCTCTTCCTGTTGAGGAAATCCCCTGGGGGAGTTTTAGTTTACACAAGAAATTGAATTGTAATAAAGCAGATAGAAGCGATGTCTCCTTCAGGACTCCTTGCGCAGTACATAAACTTGAAAGTAAATGTTGGCTACTCTGTGATCTCCACAGACTTGAGGTAAATAGGATTGCTCGTCTGCCCTGTCACACTGATTATCTTTTGGCCCCTGGAAGTCAATATCAAAATCTGTAACTGTTTTAGTTTGCTTTCCAGTGCTGTGCTAAAATACTGTGACTCAAAAGCAACTTGGGGAGGAAGCATTTTATTAGGTTTGTATGTTCCAGTCGCAGTCTATCATGAAAGGAAGTCAGGGTAGGAACCTGGAGACAAGAACTAAAGCAGAGGCCATGGAGGAGTGCTGCTCACTGGCTTGCTCCTCCTTGCTTGCTTAGCCTGCTTGCTTAAACCACTCAGGACCACCTGCCCCAAGGTAGCACCACCCACAATGGGCTTGACCTTCCCACATAAATCATTAATTTTAAAAAATGGTCCACAGACTTGCCTATAGGCCAGTCTGGTGAAGGCGTTCTCAGTTGAGATTCCTTCTTCCCAGATGACGCTAGCTCGTGTCAAGTTGTCAAAGACAAAAGAAAACAAAAACTGAAGGAGCAGAGGAGGCAAGCCTCCTACACCAGGCTGCCCCCAACAAATGGTGCACATCGCCAGAAGAAAACCCTGCCTCGCAGGAGTGTGAGCCGTTCACCCCCCCAACTGTCCATCATCCTTCCTTGTAGGCATTTGGAGCTTTCTAAGAGCAGATGTTGCCCCAGGGTCTTGCTGCTGCTTATCTTCACGTTAGCTGCTTACCCCATGTCCCTTGCTTCTAAGAGGTAGGTCTTTTGGAATTCAAATCAAACTCAAATCAAACCTGGCCACTTGAAACTCTCTCATTCCCAGTTATGGAGACTTAGTGAATCGGGAAGGTTCTTTGACTAAAGTGGTATCCACCCTATCAGAAGGGGACATAGTCCAAAGAGAAACTGGGCCCTTCCTTTCACCCGTCAGACTACTGTAGTAATGGAACCCAGAGAGTTAAACATTTTCCAGGCATCCCATGCTGAGGAAAGAGAAGGAAATGAAACCCTGATTCCTGCCAGAGGAGCACTTGCCTTCCAGGAAAGCATTCCATACAATTCTGATACACAATCAGATCACCTTGTAAGATATACCAGAACTGAGAGGTCAGTGATAGGCAGGGCCACACCTTGACCAGGGGCACTTACTTATGCATACTTCTTTATTTAAACCTAAACTTCATGTTTAGGTTTATCTAACGTGGACTACCCCAAAAATCAACTTGGGGTGAATCACTGGACCCCTTTATTCAATCCTCTTTCCATTGTAGGCACATTAATCAAATATTTTTTTCTTTTCTTTTTTTTTTTTTTAACTGCGGCTTATGGTCACATACATAGTACAGGCCTGGAAACATCTATGGTTGATAAAAGAAACCATAATAAATGATAGAGGAAGATTATTTCAAACTTAATTTCTTATGTTTTATACATATTCTCCATAAAGTTGCAAAATGATTAACTCTTAGGCTGCAAAATTATTTCCAATATTTCTTTTGTGGGGTAAAATATGACAAAGATATATTGTCATTTTATTTAAACTACAAATATTTTGTGAGTCATATGAAACAAGAGCTTGTAAACTTTTCACTTTTTAAGCTCAGCAGTTTGACCGTCACAACTCTGGTTGCTTAGATGGTGTGCTGGCTCATTGTAACTGTCAATTTGACAAACCCAGAGTTACCCAGAGGAGAGTCTTGATAAGGGATATCTAGATCAGGTTGGTCTGTGGGTGTGTCTGTGGGGGACTGTCTCGATTATGAGTGGATGTGGAAAAACCCAGCCCACTGTTGGTGACACCATTCCCTGATGCTAGGCCCTGAACTGTATAGAGTGAAGCAAACAGATTGATGTTATGTGATTATGTACTTCATTGATTTTTTTTCCCAATATGATGGACTGTAACCAGGAACTGTAAGCTAAACTCTTACTTCCCCAAGTTGTTTTTGTTTGTTTGTTTGATTTTGGGGGGGGGGTGTTCATCAGACTATTTTTATCACAGCAACAAAATTGGAACTAGAACAGAAGGAGATACTCATAAGTATTTATCTATTATGATGATTCTTGACTCCTTAGAATAATTTTATTTGTTCTACATTTTAGTTAAGACTCTCCAAGCATATTCTAACTCTATAAAAATGAATGTAAACCATTTTTTAGGGGTAAGACAGGGGGCTTTAACATCCTGGCTTTCCTGGAACTCACTATTTAGACCAAGGTGACCTTGAAATCAAGAGATCTGCCTGTCTCTGCTCCCGAGTGCGAGATTAAAAGCATGTGTCACCGTGCCTACTCCATAGACCATTATTTTTAAGAATCTATATTAAAAATGCCACATTATGAAAAGCCATGCATAAAATCTTTTTATTGATACTTATATTTAAGTTGTAAAATAACTTATTCCCCCAACTTTATTTCCTTAGCATTTAAGTAAGAACGAATCCCTATTTCCTAATTTCAGTTGTATTAATTAGGAGTAATCATAGTCGACTTTTGAGAAATTAAAATACAGAATTGTATTCAGAATTGTTTACTATATAAACTTAGAAAATTCCACCAACAGCATTATTTATAGCTTGCATTAAGTTTAAAAGACAGATACAATGCATTTAGTTTTAGACCTGCTTTTTAAAGTTTAGACATTTACAGTCATTGAACTGTAATGCTGTGTCTCACCTTTAACATCATTCATTACTATCCTGTTAGTTCTGATCCTCTTGCCCGGAGTCTCTTGACCTTAACGCTTAAGATTCTGTGCCTGGCCTGGGAGGGAGAGATGCTAATGGTCACTAAGTCCCCAGAAATCCTCCCGTACTGGAGAAAGATGGCTTTTCCACCAAACGTTGATGGCTCAGGCTTGCAGGCCAGGTTAAGATGTGTGTATTTGTCTAAGAGCCAAGGCCAGTACATGGGGATGATCCAAGCAAACAGGATGAGGCAGGCAAGTGGGAAGAGCGGAGGAGCCAGCCAGCACATTTTAGATGTGAACACAAGGGAAGTCAGTGGCCAAGCCTACTATCTGTAGAAAATTGGGCAGTGCCATGCTTTGCCAAAGCAGGCATAATGCTTTGAAAAAGCAGAAGAGGCGTATACTTACATTATATTATTTACTAAGTATATAAAACTTGAATCTCAAGATCAGATCTCTGTAGAAGAGTTCTAACTGAGCTTTGCATTGGTTCATTGACACACTTCCTCTAACAAGGCCACACCTCCTAATAGTGCCACTCCCTTTGGGGGCCATTTCTTTTCAAACCACCATAAGCTCTGCTTCCTATATGCATAACTGTAGATTGTTCTGTATCTTACATGCTCTATTCTATATTTTTTGCTCTGTATTTCATTTTAGGTATCTTTTAAGTTCTTCTGTGAAGGCTTTCTATTTTGCTCTCTGGTTGCTTTTTATGTAGGACACAGGCTGAGCTCTAGGACTTTCCTGGCCTGTGCTCTGATACCTTTATACATCTCGTGTCTTTTCCTCCTTGGTTTGATGATTGCATTTATAACCTTATGTATATGATGAGTTGCAAAATTTACTTATACCGACCAAGATCCTCGTCATCAGTTCATTGCTAATAGATCCCTCATGCATGTTAACTCCCCATTGCTGTTTAACTATCATTCAGACAAGTACAAAGGCATGTGTGGGTTAACACTTTGTAGTGTAGAAAAGAAGCCCAATACTGCTGTGGGGCAATTTTGTCCATCTATCTGTAGATACTAAGCCTCTGCTTCATGCCAGGAAGTGAGCTGAGTACTAAATATTTGCAGACGAACAAGGAAAGACTCATGGATTTTGCTCTTACATAGTTTCCTTTTTTTTTTTTTTTTTTAATTAACAATGGAAACCAGGATAGAAAATGGTTTTGGGCTCCACTGAAAGCGACTTCCCAGGTTTCAGGGAGGATGAATGAAGAATGGGATAGCTCAGTAGAAGCTGCTCTGTGTTTGTTGAGCCTTCTAAGATCCCTGACTTTGGAGATGGAGGCCGCTTGTCTTCTGCTGGGCAGTGAGGCAGGCCATTCCCTTGGAGGAGGTAGTGCTTGCCTCCTTCCTCCAACTGGACCCAGCCTGGAGCTTCTGAGATGGATGGGTGGGAGGGAAATCTGACTTTTGTCATACGGAAGGAATGTGAAAGAGAAACCGGCTGAAAACAATCTTGTAGTATTTTCCAAATCTAAGTTCTAAGATGAAACAGACTTGAGAGAAAGATGGCTAGCTGAGAAATCTGACTTTTGGAAATGAGTTTACTTGGGTCAGATAACGGGCACTTGGAAACCGCTTTCAGTAAAAAGCACTGACTCCTGGGGCGGGGGGGGGGGGGCATCCACAAAGTAACTAGATGCAGGCTGGAAGCCTGGAATCTCTGCCTTTATGTACTGGATTTTGGATAGTCTCTTGCTTGACTTTGCATATGCATGATAGTCCCTGAGGAGTGTCGGTCTACCTGAACTATGTCAACCCCTTCTGAGACTGGAGACACAAAGAAAGGTCAATGTTCTGTGTGAATATGTGTGTGTGTGTGTGTGTGTGTGTGTGTGTGTGTGTGTGTGTGTTGAGGCTGACAAATAGGGGCCTCTTGCTAGTTATGTTAATATTCTCTCTCTCTCTCTCTCTCTCTCTCTCTCTCTCTCTCTCTCTCTCGTGTGTGTGTGTGTGTGTGTGTGTGTGTGAGAGAGAGAGAGAGAGAGAGAGAGAGAGAGAGAGAGAGAGAGAGAGAGAGAGAGGCACACACAGCGTTTTGCTCTATTTACTTAGCATTATATCTTTTTATAGATTTGAATAGAAATCGATACGTAGAAGAAACATCTTAGATGGGAGCAGGTCATTGTTCTGGGTAAAGCGACTGATTGTGCTCGCTAAGCTCTTCTTAGGCTCACCAAAAACTCATCTTCCTCAGAAGGATGCCTTTCTGCCCAAGTGTATACTGAATGTCCTCCTTTGGGGTTTTAATAGACTATTTCAACTTTTCATAAAATATTTCATAAAAGGCAGTATTTCTCATTCTCTGCTGTTACAAACTATGAAAAATATATGCTACCCATTTTAAGAAACAAATTCTTACCTCACATTGTCTTCTTATATAAAATTTATCATGCTTTGACTTTTATATATATAATGTTATATATATATATATATATATATATATATATATATATATATATATATATATAACATTGGCCAAAAAAAAAAAAAACCAAAAAAAAACAAAAAAAAAAACCCAAAACAAAACAAAAAAAAAATCTCTTTCAACCAAGCAGCTGGGGCCATTTGCTCAAATTCTTCCTGTGGTTGAGAGTTATGGAGAAAAGTATTAAGAACAAAGTGTTTTTGTTGCTCTAGAGCAGAAAATGTCATTTCCCATAAGAGCCAGTCAATAAATAGTATTTGGGGCTTTGTGGGCCATAGTGTCTCTGTGGAAAGGAGTCTCCACTATGAGGAATCTGGAGGCAGTTTGTGGATGAGTGAAGGCTGTGTCTAATAAAGCTTTATTTAAACAACAGGCTGCAGGCAAAATTTGGTCTCTGTTGTGTAGTTTTTTGACTCCTATCAGCAAATCCAGTCTGGAAGCCTTTGTAGGTTTTTTGTTTTGTTTTTGTTGTTCTTTTAAAGCTTTGTTGGAGGAGAGTGGAAGGAAGGGGAGAGAGAGGAAGGCAGAGGAGGGGAGAAGAGAGGAGGGGATGCAGACAGAACCAGACCTTATGTGGTCTGAAAGGCCTAAAATATGTGTTTTGAATTTTTTGGAAAAATTTATTGTAGCTCTCTAAAAGATGGTTTACTTCTTCCTTAATAATCTTAAGTTATGGTTGGAATTAGGGCTCTTTGTCAATTTGCCTCTGCTTAAATTTCAATAATAGAGAATAAGAATTTATTAGAGAAAATGAGTCTTTAAAATTTTGATAATGGACATGAGAGAAAAATAAACGGATAGTTTTCCTTGGTTACTTCTTGTATAATTTATAATTTTATTGGAAAATTAGAGATTTGTTTTTATTTCATGTGTTCTGGTGTTTTGCCTGCATGTATGTACTCACCAGCAGGTGTAGTGTCTGTGGAGGTCAGAAGAGGGCGTCAGATCCCCTGGAACCGGAATTCGCGTGTGTGGGTGCTGGGAATTGAACCCAGGTCCTCTGGAAGAACAGCCAGTGCTTTGATCCGCTGAGCCACCTCTCCAGTCCCTTTATAAGACATGAAACCAATGTATATACTGTCTTACTTGAAATGCCTGTGTCTCAGTGAGATCATTTAAAAGCATTACTTCTTTGCTGGGCTTGAAATTTAGAGTCTCCTAGCCTGTAATTGGGACACCAGGGCTGTCACAATAGCTGTAATATTCTTGATGTGAGGCACAAAACAACATTAGTTAACATGTATTCATTCCATGGTTGCTATGTGAAAGGCACCAAGCCAAGTGTTTAATCAACATCTCCTCGGAATATTGAACGGACGTTGTGGTTATAAACCCTGGTTTTAGGGGAAATTAAGTGACTACCCGAAGAAACAGCCAGAAGCCGTCCCGTTCAGTTTTCCTAAACCCCCTCTTCCCAGCTGCTCTTCCCTGCCGTGGCTTTAACCTCAGTAACCTGACAGTGACGATATAGGGACCAGGACACACAGTCTGTCACCGAGCCTGTTTCTGCTGTATAGAGACATGTTAATACTTCAAAGTGATGCTTGAAGTTTTAGCAAGTAGACAACCTCTGGTTACCTAAGTAGAATTTAGCAAGAAAAACAAAACAACTAGAAAAATTAGCGGTGTTAGGTTCTCTTGTGCCCCATAAGCTAAGTACCATTTCCACCTCTCACACCCAGGTGAGAGCTCCATTTGAAGACATGATCCTTTTCCCGTCAGCCTTTCCAACATGACAAAAAGCATGCTCATGGTACTTCACGCTAGAGAGGAGCAACTTGCCACAAAACACTCTCTCTCAAGTCCCCAGAAGTCATGTCTGCGTGTGTTTGCCTTTGACTTTCAGTGGTATCTGAGAGCATCATTAGTTAGAGACTGAGTTCAAATCTAAACAGAATGGCTTCATTGCTTTTCTGTTCATCTGACTTTTGTTTGGCAGGCACCTTCTCATCGTGTTGTTATTCCCCATGTGACTTCCCAAGCTGGTTGGCCCAGAGGAGGGACAGAACGTGGGACCCATTCTCCTCCAGCTCAGGCTGGTGGCTAAGGCTGTGAGTCAATGCACTGGAATCTGTGAGATCCAGAGGGATGGTCCTCATGCTAGAAGTCCTTAAAATTTCAGAAGACTGACTTCCAGCTTTCTACTTTGGAAGCCACTCTGCCAGGAGTTTACACTTGGACTAAATTTTATGTGGAACGTAGTTTTCTAATAAGCGAATGTTCCTTCAGAAAGTACCCAGCAGTGAGGGCTAAAACTTCCCACCACCCACACAGCCTCCTGCAGACTCTTAGTCTCCTCTGGGCTGTATTTCTTTGACTGTTTCCTCCTCGTTCTGTGGCTTGTTTTCTGTCCTGTGACAGTTTGCCAGCATCCCATCTTATTTTAACAGGCACCTAAAAATACAAACCACAGTACCAAAATTGTAGCTGGAGCTCGGTTTTGCAGTAGGAACTGTATTGTCATGTGTGGCCTGCAGTGAACTTGAACACAGTGAAATTCTAAACTTTCCTTTTATGTATAGTGCCCAGACTTGATCTCTCTGATGCACACTGGGTTTTATTCTTTTTAAAGAATTCTTTGTCATTCCTTGATATTATAATGCAATTGTAACCTTTTTTCTAACCCTTTCCCGTTTCTCTTCATTTTTTTATATATGAGATGAGCTGCATAACGAGCTTATTGGGAGACAATTTGTTTTGATTCTAAGCAAATGGTGTATTTTATTCTTCTATGCTTCCCACACCCTCCTCGTGAAGGATGCAACCCAGATCCTGTGCATGTTGACTAAGTGATCTCTCACTGAGCTATCCCTCCATCGCTAAGTGGCACCTTTTAAAAACAGCACTGGGCCGGCGGTGGTGGCGCATGCCTTTAATCCCAGCACTCGGGAGGCAGAGCCAGGCGGATCTCTGTGAGTTCGAGGCCAGCCTGGGCTACAGAGTGAGTTCCAGGAAAGGCGCAAAGCTACACAGAGAAACCCTGTCTCGAAAAACAAAACAAAACAAAACAAACAAAAAAAAAACCAGCACTGGTTATTTTTGCAAATACTCTTGGGGTGTAGTAATGTAGGAGAGGCATATAGACTTTAGGAATGCCACTCATCTGATGTGGATCCTCTGTATCAAGTAAAAATTCATTTTGCTTATCATGGAAGGGTGTTTGTATCACAATATCAAGATGTAGTAAGGAATATAGACAGGCCTTACAGACTCTTGTCTCATGAGTTGTAAATCTCTCTCTCTCTCTCTCTCTCTCTCTCTCTCTCTCTCTCTCTCTCTCTTTTGGTTTTTCAAGACAGGGTTTCTCTGTGTATCTTTGCGCCTTTCCTGGATCTTGCTCTGTAGCCCAGGCTGGCCTCGAACTCACAAAGATCCACCTGCCTCTTCCTCCCGAGTGCTGGGATTAAAGGCATGCGCCACCCGGCTGTAAATTTTTCTTACATTAGTACAGTGCCTCAGCTTCCAGAGGAGAGTTAGGTGGTGATCAGGGATGGGAGGCACCACCTTGACTGTTTATGAATGGAAAGACTCTCAATATAAGTATGCACACTTAATCTTCCACCAGTGTTTCTATGGCCTCATGGCCAAAGTCAACTCTTATACAGATAGCTTGGTGTTTTCAGCTTGTATAACCCAAATTGTGTAGTATCACTGCACAGTTGAGGGAGTTTGGAGACAGTGGTTATTTTTGGTGGACAGTTTGCCCGGAGTAAGAGGCTACATTTGATGTCTTATAAACAGAATCAAAGACCATTATTTCTTGTTCTTGAGTCTTGGATTGCATGTGGAAGTGCACAGGCTGTTGCTGCTCTTGATGGCTTTGATGTAGGTAGATGAGCGTCTGATATTCATTGTTTACCGTTTCCACTGGGAAGGAGGAGTCCAAGAGGTCACTGCATGCAGCCTTAGCAACGTTTACCACATTTTATCAAATACCCCTCACCAAGCGCTCAATATTTATCTTTGTGTTAGATGTTCGACTCGGAGTATACTAACTAGAATTAGAAATTGGCCTTGGCAATTTTCATTTTAATCTGGCCAAATCTGTGATGTGTGTGTGTTTTTTAATTAAAAAAACAAAAACAAACTCTCTAGAGGAGACCAGTTCACAAACTCCCAGATTTGGTGGATTTTGGCGGTAGGAACCCTTCTGGTACAGTGGTAGCAGCAGCTCCTGTGTGCCTGGTGTTCACCAGGGGCCTGGCATGGTATCAGTGTAACTTGGACTTTAGGGTCAAAGCCCAGATTCTAAGAGTCCAAGTGATAAGCCAGTACATTTTCGGAACAGTCTCTACTTGCCTTTTGTACTAGGAGTCTTACATGCACATTGCAGGGTTTTGATTGCTTTGGGGGAAATACACAACAAGTGTCTGCTCTTTCATATGACAGACAGCCCTGGGGATGCTATCTGTTAACCTCCTCTTCCAGAGGAAAAGCATTGAACCTGGGAAGAAAAGGATCACACCAGACCTCATTCTTCACTTTGTTCCCAGTTCTCTCAGTTAGCCTTTGTATTTTATGACCTCAAATTATTAATATAATCTGTTACCCTGGCAGGCATAATAAAATACAGAGACATGACAGTAGATTAATAAAGATCTGATGAGGAGCAAAAAAAAAAATCTCCTGATCACTCTATGAAATGTTGTTCCCAGGGCAGCAGAAATTATGACCCAAGTCCCATACCCATGCTTGCTTGTCGGTTTTATTCTTATTAGCCACGAAGACATTAAAGTATGCCCCAGTGCTGCTCGGGAGAACGCTTCTGTACTGCTGACTTGCAAGCTTTGTTCCCTTATCTCATTCTCTAACATCTATTTTGACCTCTGTAAGTCACTTATCAACCCCCTGGACTCACTCATTACAGTCAACTAAGAATGCATTACTTGGCTAGATAATTCATATTCTCTTTCTCTCTCTCCTCCCTCCTTCCATCCCTCCCTCCCTCCCTCCTTCCCTCCTTCCCTCCCCACTCTCACTCTCACTCTCTCTCTCCATATTGACCTATGTCTTTATGACTCATAATAAGGAATTTTAAAAAATTACTATCACCCCCGCTGCGGTCATTATCAGTCATCACTCATCCTTATACATGAAATACCTTTTTTTTTTTCTCTTTGAATACCCTCTATTTCCCCTCTGTGTGGAATTTATTCTCCCCTTGGTGCGTGGGGACAAATTACGTTCATAACAGTCATTAATGGTAATGGGAAGAGTATATAAATCTTTGATGCATTGAAAACTAAATGGTGCCCTGGTGGGTCTTTTTCTCTATCTTTCCTTACCAGATTTTGTTTGGCAGCATGTATAGTAGGCTGTCTAAAGTGCATTTACTTACGATTTTTCTCCTTATTGTGGATACATAGCACACACACACACATACACACACACACACACACACACACACACACACGCATGTGTGCATGCATAGTGCTTCTCTCTGTGTGTGAAGATTGCCCCTCATTGCTTGGTACCCCCATGAGAGTGAGAACTGATTTGGCTTGCTCCGCTCTCCATGTTTAATATTGAACACGACGTTATGTTAATAGTGGGAGCTCAATAAGGTTTTATGAGCACAGGAATGAAAGAGTCCATGAACATTAAAGCGAATGACTACTCACCCTGCCTGGACAGGATCCTAATGCAGAGATAAATAGTGTAAGAGCCAATGAGTAGATGTGCATTGTACAGTATGGGGACCCCGTAGAAAAATGACAAGCATTCAAAACTTAAATTTAGCTAAATTTGGTGTTCATCTTGGTAATCACTGACTGAGTTTTGAGGAATTTCCCTCAAGTCTTTAGCCTCAAGTTTCCTCATCTGTGGCTCTGAGGGCTTCTGGGAGAAGCCCATGAAAGTGTTTCCTCATTGACTCCCAGAACAGTCACAGAGTCCTGGCCTCCTGAGCTAAGTTTAAAGATAAACAAGACCCCACTCTTTTCATCCTGATTTCACAGGTTGTGAAAGGAAGTTCTCATCAAAGTTGGTAGTCTACACATACCCCATGAGACTTTATTAATGTGAGATCTCCCGCTCTAGGTTTTGGGAGAGCCTGAGATTCCTGGGAAAATCTGATGTTGCTGATCCATGGACCACAACTTGAATAGAAAGGCTCTCAGGAGAGGTTAGCAAGTACTTAGTTAGGGTTTCTATTGCTGTGAAGAGACATCATGACCATGGCAACTCTGTATGTGTGTGTGTGTGTGTGTGTGTGTGTGTGTGTGTGTGTGTGTGTGTGCGCGTGTGCGTGCGCGCGTGTGCGTATATGTGGGTGTAAGAAAGGGTTTATTCCGGATAACAGGTTACATATTCCATCATCTAGAGAAGCCAGACCAGGAGCTCAAGGCAGGGAACTGGTTGCAGGAACTGAAGCAGAGACCATGGAGAAACATCATTTATAGGCATTCTCAGCTATCTTTCTTATGTAGCCCAGGTCTACCAGCCCAGGGATGACACCACCTACAGTGGGCTGGCTCCCCTGCACTATATCAACCATTAACCAAAGAAAAGCCTCAGACATGCCACAGCAACTCTTATAAAGGAAAACATTCAATTGGGGCTATCTTACAGCTTCAGAGGTTTAGTCCATTATCATCACGGAAGAAGTATGGCAGCATGCAGGCAGACATGGTGCTGGAGAAAGAGCTGAGAGTTCTACATCCAGATCAGCAGGCAGCAGAAAGAGACACTGGGCCTGGCTTGAGCATCTAAGACCTCAAAGCCCACCTTTAGTGACACACTTCCTCCAACAAGGCCACACCTTCTAATAGTGCCACTCCCGATGAGCCTGTGGGGACCATTTTCTTTCGGACCACCATAGCAAGCAATAGTGCAGGGTGGGAAGGACCGCAGCGGCCTTCCAAGAGAGCAGCAAGGGCTGGAAGTGATGCTCAGCGAGCACATCCTTGGCACAAATGAGGCTGGGTCCAGTTTTCAGCACTGTAAGACATAAAGATAAAAAAAAGGTAGAGTGAGAAAGCTGGAGTTGTTTGTGCTGGGTAGGAGAGACAAGGCAGAGCACATTGCCTAGAAATGGACAGGCAATCTGGGTCCTGAAGATTTGTGGTGATTTTTCAGGCAGAACAGAAGGGTTTTGGTTGTCCCAATGTAAACTATAGCTGACTCCAGCTGGAGAGTAAGGAAAGCTGAAAAAGGAGGTAAGAGAAGAGAATAGAGAGCTTACTCAGAGCTGGATGAGCAAGATTTGGCTCTGTTTGCAAGGCTAAGACTGGGAATTAACGTAGAAGTTAGCTAGTTAACTAGGAGGCATGAGGTTCAGTAGAAATATTCCATAGTACATATAAAATTGTTGGGAAATTTTCATCACAAGGTGGATTGTGCTTGGATACTCAGTATTTGCAGGTAGTAAATGCCCTTTGAAAGAGTAAGACTAAGATGAAAGGCAAATATTTAGATTTTCATTGGCTTTGGAGACACATGGAACAGGGATTGAGCCTTCCATGTTCTAGCTTGTCATGGTAAATCTTGGTTCTCAACTCGGTTGGATTGAGACATACCTAGGAGATTATAAAAGCACACATTGGGTGTGTCTGTGAAGGCATGCCTTTCCCAAGAGTATTAATAGTGGACGAAGTTCTGTCCTGAATGTGAGCAGCAGCACCGTCACATAGGCTCAGGGCCCAGAGGAAATAAAAAGAAAGAAAGGAAAAATCTGATTAATATGACCATTCTCCCTCTATGCTTCCTGGCCACTGTGAATGTGAGCTGTTTTACTCTGTGAAAACAGACTGAAACCTCAGAAATCAGGAGCCAAAAGAAGTCTTTCCTCTCTGGATTTCAGTTGATTTTCTGGGCATTTTGTCATAGTGACAAGAAAGACTAACACATAGTTACATAGCCTTGATAAAAGTCAGCTTTCTGACCTTATTTTTCTTATCAATACAGTGAAGGTAATAAATACTGTCATCCTCTTCTGGCCTCTGTGGGTACTACACATATGTAGTACAAAGACATAAGTGCAGGCCAACTCTCATACACATAAACAAACCTTTGAAACAATCTTTTGGGGCTGGAGAGTCCACTCAATGGTCAAGAGCACTTATTAGTCTTGCAGAGTACCTTAGTTGGAGTCCCAGCATCCACATCATGGCTCATAACCATTTGTAATTCTAGTTACAGGGAATATGAGGCCCTCTTCTGACTTTTATGAGCACTGCATGTACGTGGCGCACATACATACATGCAAGCAAACATTCGTACACAGAAAATAAACCTTAAAAAAATTCTTTCAAACTTATGTGTGTCTACTGTTATCATGACAAGAATATTATACTATGCACAATTTAATACCTAAATCAATGTCATAAAAGTCTTGCTGCATTCCCTTATGATCATTTGTGAGAACAGCAGTTTCAATAGACTGAATGTTTAATAAGTTCACTGTAGTTTATTGTTCTGTTAGTCTCAGCCAATCACTTTACAGATTAAGGAGAGAGTGACCTACAGAAATTTGAACCTTTCTGATGGCCATTGAGCTGCTTTCTCAAGGAACACCATCAAGGAGTTTATAGAACTGCCCGCTGAATACAATTGTTTGTCCCTTGAAGTAGCTGTCCCATGAGTGTTGGTATTAACATGTCATTTTTGTTCTTCTTTTCAGAGCAAAATGCAAAAACTTTTTTTAAATGAAAAAAAAAATAGAGTTCTGTTTTGCGAAGTTTTACTGCATGCATAACCATCTCTTACATATCTAATTCTGCCAAATGTGACAGACAGACATGGGGGAGAGTAGAAAGGCGCTTCTGGAGTGTCTGGATTCTAATTGGAATTAGCATAGTTGTTGTTGACAGTCTCTGGAGCAGGGGTGGAACACTTGCTGCTGCGGTGTGACATGAAGTGAGAGTTTTGAAAGAGCCAAGAGTAGCTTCATCTTGTGCTGCCTTCCCATTTTGATCTTGGTAATAGGTATTCATTTGCCCCAGATCTTGGTGTGCTTCTTGGTCAAACAATTCAATTCCTTCCGATCAGATCTTCTCCCCTCTGGGAAGCCAAGATTACAACACATTCAATTTAAGCATATGAAACCTGTGCTATGGGTATGAAGCGCACAAAGAGTCAAGAGCTGTGTGGCCAAAGGATTTACAACCTTCTAGCATCCTGACTAAATAGAGATCGAGCTGCATTGAAGATCTTACCAGAATGGAGGTATGGTTAGGGCATTAGAGGAAAGGTCAGATCTACCCACGGTGCAAAGAAGGGCATAGGAGTGGCAGTGAGGGATGCATACCTATGCAGGAGAGTTCTTAGTTGAATCAGTTGGTAGCCAGTTCATTAACCGAGGAAGAAAGAGGACAACATTTCAAAGTGCTGAGATATGAAAGGGCATGGTCTGCTTTAGCAGCAACTCTAGTTTGAGTTCTGAGGAAGTGCAGAGGGGGGCATTAGCAAAGAGCAAGAAGAGAAAGTTGGCATCAGATAACGGAGCATCTTGGCATGCATGCTAAGCTTTTCAGAACATCTTGTGGGTATCTGGGAGCTATTAAGGTACCTGACTTGTACTTATAGGATGATATGTCCCAACATGTATTTTAGTAAATAATGATTCTGATTTAGCAGGAAATTGCTCCAGTGATTAAAGCATGAACTAAAAGGGCCAAGGAACAAGGAAAGGAGGTCTTTTAGAGGGCAACTAATGAAGGGCTATGATAGGCACAAAAGATGGAGGGACATGATCTGAATGGCCCATAATGGGAGGAACAGAAGAAGGACAGGCTGAAGTCCCTGGTTCAGGCAAATAAGCTAAATGGAGGGTCAGCAACACACATCCCAAGCCTAGATATGTTACAAAATTCTATGATTATTTTCTGCAATTCCAATCTGAAAAGGACAGGAATTTGGCAAAGGTAACAGGAAAGGAAGCAGTGGCAGAGGATCACAGATATTTTTCATTTCAGCCCTTGGTTCTGAACATTCTCTAGCCCACCCTCTGTGATACCACATTCCTGTTTTCTATAAAGACTTCAGGTTGCTCAAGTAAGTTTCAACAGAAGAATCTATTTGTCATTTCTATCAATTAAGCACAAAAGGTAGTATAGTTTCCAAATTACATTCAACCCTATCCATTCCCAGATGATTTTCACCATCCTGTGTCTATGTAAATAACTTTATTGTCTTTCAAAAACTAATTACGAGGCCAAACTCTTAGTCCTATTGGCCTCCATGATTTTCCTTTCGAAATTGTCCTTCCCCTGTTAAAGTCATTCAAATCATCCACCATTAGGCTACTTTTAATGCTATTCTTGGAACACTTGACTCATTCCCATATTTTCCTACAGAAATTCTCAATCAAATACTGGTCAGTAAGGACTGGTCTTTTAGTGAAGGAATGCATGGGAATCTAAATTGGGCCATTTGTATTTCCACCTCCATAGAATACTGTGTTTTAATTTTGGCTTCTCCCTCAGAGCAACTGTTTATGTATAATGTTGGATCTAGCATTCTGTGCTCAGGATATTTTTATTAGTTTTCAAAATTCCTTAAAAACTACAAATTTTTCAGATATGAGATTTTCTAATAAAACAAGAAGCAGTACCTGGCAGTCAAAAATTCTAAACTATAGGTCAAGAAACACGAGGAAAAATAAATGTACAGTAAAAAATTTCAAAATGCTTAGTGTCATGGGGAAACAAAGACTTGATAAAACAAGAAAAAAAAAAAAACCTTCCTGTACCCAGGCAGTCCAGTAGTTTGAAGAGAAAACAAAACTGAGTATAAGTTCATAATGTCCCTTATATAGATGCTCAATTGTATCAACATAACATGGTATATGTGCACATGGACTACCATTCCAATAATGTAATTCCAAGCCTTCTGTCATCTTGCTCATTTCAAACCTATGGCACTACAGACACAATTAAGAGAGGTTCCCCCTCCAATCTTGATAGCAATGTAGTGTCTAAGAACAACTTTCAAAAAGAAAAACTATGGAGTTATAGACAGGTTTCTCAGGAAAACTCTAATCCAGAGTTGACACATAAGGAAAACTGGTTTTCTACATGAGATCATCTCAATGCAGTCACAGGAACAAGAGAATGCACAGGCTGACAGTTCAGTCAAGAGCTGGCAACTTGTTACCTATGGGATCATAGAATTAATCAAACTCTCTGGATGACGTTTACTAAAGTAGTAAGACACTTAGTCACAAGGATATAAAAGCTTTAAAATGTATGATTATATTAATGCATCATGGACACTAAATAAATCAGATGGAATCAATGAAGAACACAATATTCAATAAACATTAGTTCTTTTTTCTGCTTCTAATTATAAGTTAACATTCATATTCAAAGACCTTAAAATCTTACCCTGATGAAAAGACATCTTCAGGCTGATTTCCTATAATTGAATGAAAAGTAGACATATTTCAGTCGATTATATTAGTCTATAAAATATCATAGGGTAAATCTTCTAGAGTAAAAAATCTTCTAGGGTAAATAATAACTATGGTACTGGAATATAACAAATGCATCAGGAAATCTTCACCTCGTTTGGATTTATTGAATAAAAGAATGAAAGAAATTATCAGCATTTGATACCTCAAAGTAGGTGACCATGTATACTGACAACAATTCCAACTAGTGGCAAATAGTGTCATTGCCAGAATCATTGCCTATCATAAATAAATAACAAAGAGAGTAGTTTTCTGGAAGAACGGTACCAGGATCAATTTGAAGACAGCATAAATATTTTTTTGTTATAACACAACAAATATTCCCCAGATACACAGCTGCAGTCCTTCAGGTAGGGATGAAACAACCTATCAGAGAGAACCTGAGGCAATGATCATTGTACTTATCAATCTCCCCTAAAATTATGGAAACCTATCTGGACAAGGTTTCTCACAAAGACTTGCAAGGTATCAGAAAAGAGAGGTAAGGTGAAATCAATGCTGCCTACCCTCCCGATCTCCTCTGTGGTTAGGTTCTAATGAGCTCTTTTAGATATGGTGTAGTTCTCATACTTACCTATGATGCAATAAGGTAGAAACTCAATTGCTCTTGTCACCTTTGGACATAACTACTGGTAAGATCCCCTCCTTAAGAATATATCTATTCTGCACATGGCTAAAATACAGAAGATTAAAAGTATGTACTAGGAAGGCTAGGTCAGAGAAAGTTGCTTTGGAGGTTTGTTTATTATAAAACTATCAATCCATATGTAGGTATCTACATATATATCACTTAATAACTCACTTAAGGTCTTTCTACTGGGATAGAAACCTAGTTCCCTATGGTGGTATTTTATTTGTGCTGAAATGCAATTTTATTTGTATGTTAATAAAGATGCCTGGAGATCAGAAGTAAAACCGAGCCATTAAGCAGAAGTCAGGTGGTGGTGGCACATACCCTTAATCCAATCCCATGGCAGGCAGAGTCTCTGTGTGGTCAAGGACACAGCCAAGGAGTGGTGACCTGAACCTTTAATCCCAGTACCAACCATAGAGACCTGGAGGTCTGTATAGACAGGCAGTGACAGGGAAGTCATGTGGTTGGGTTTAGAGCCAATGAGAAGGCAGAACAGAAAGGCAATAAAAAGACAAGTCACACAGGAAGAAGGTCTCTCTCTCTAGAGAAGAGACAGCAGCCAGGTACTAAGATAAGGCTGTCTTGGCTCTTCACTAGTGCTCTGATCTCTTGAACTTTTAACTCTGTATTTGGCTCTGTGTTTCTTATTTACTAAGACCATTTAGAATTTTGTCTACAGTTCTCCTTTTATATAAAATAAGAAAGACCACACATGGTGAGATCCTATTGACATTACCCTTGAGAAAGTATCTTCCCATGGAAAATGAAGACTAGAAATGTGCCCAAGTGGCAGAGCACCTGTCTTGCAAAAATAGGGTAAAAGTTAAAATGGGGTTGTGGATGGATAGTCAAGTATTCTCTGGTGTATGAGTGGCTTCATATTTACTGATAAACACTATAGATATTAACCACACACAATAAAAACAGAATTTAAATCTGGAATTAGTAGACTAGTTTCTTCTTTTTTTCCCCAAAGAAGAGGTTCATGATTTGCTTCATCTGTAGTATTCACATTCTAAAGGTTACTGCATATGGGAAAAAATCATGTGAAAGACTTGACTACAGTTTGGAAAAGTATGACCTCTGGAGATTGCCTTTTGGCAGTCAAGGGTCAGTTTGGCAACACAAAGCAGGAAGACAAAAATAAACAAAAATAAAAATAAAAATAGGGTCATTGGAGTAGCAAATACATAGAGTACCTCCTTCTTAAAGTATGAAACCTTGAGTTCAACACCTCACAGATAAGAATATTAATTTCTAATTATACATTTAGGAACCAGACCGTTGCCATACAGTAGAGCCAGAAGTAATAACCATGTATATAAACATTTCAGTAACACTATATGATGTATTTGTTTAAATGAAAGAATTTGAATACAAAATTACCATTCTTTTAGGTTTTGTGCCACCTTTATTGAATAAGTCTCTTTTTTTCTGTCACCCCCCAAAAAACTGCCCTCAGTAAACTCACACCTGCTCCAGATCCAAGCTGACAACCCTCTTTGTTTGTGAGCCACCATTGTTGGGCAATTCTCTTTTTCCATTTCCCATCCTATTATCTCCTACTACTATCTCCAAACCTACATGCCTTGCTTGAGAAATGCAGCAGGCATGGCCACCATGTTTCCTAGCTACCTTTGCTAGCTAGGTGGCTATTTCATTTTCTCTGGAAGCCAACAATCCTATTCCAGACCCAAAGCTGTGAACCCTCTGTTGCAGGAATCCTAAATGTTATTTTAATTAAAAAAAAATGGAGCCAGATATTGGGGAAAATGCTGAAAGATCAGAGAAACAAAGAAACAAGTCATAGCCAAGTCTAACCTCGCCATTTCCAGGAATCCTCTGACTGAATGCCTCTGAGTCCTCAGCTGAAAGCTCTCCAGCTGAAAAGCCTCTAGACAAAAGGTGTTCCAGCCAAAAAACCTTTAGTTCCTGTCTCCTCATGCCTTATATACCTTTCTCCACCCAGCCATCACTTCCTTCCTAGTGTTGGGATTAAAGGCATGTGACTTCCCAGTAATGGGATTAAGGGTTGGTGCCACCACTGCTTGGCTCTGTTTCTCTCCTAGACTGATTAAATCTCATGTAGTCCAAGGTGGATATAACTCACAGAGATCCAGATGGATCTCTGCCTCCCGAGTGCTAGGATTAAAGACGTGTGGCACCACTGCCTGACCTCTATATTTAATCTAGTGGCTTGTTCTGTCCTCTTATCTTCAAGCAAATTTTATTAGAGTACACAATATATCACAACCTTTTCTGGGTAAGTCACTTCTTCCCTGTTCTGCCCCCACATTTTTTGTTTGTGGCTGTCACCATACACAGAAGACTAGGTCCAGATCAATGGCTGCAATAGATATAATACTAAAAATTTCAGCATCCCAATTAGAAAGTTCAGAGAAAAACCTTACCAATATAACAAATCAAACAAAAGATAGAATATGAGAATCTAAAGAAAAAGTAGAAAATCTATAATTAATTAGCAATAATATAAAAAAAAGAAAGAAAAAAAGCCATGCTAGAAGACCAGGCAAGAAATTTGAGATACTATCAAAGGCTCAAATCTTTGAATTCTATTGGCATACATGAGGAAACAGTATTCTCAATCAATAGCATAGACAAGATTAATAGAAAGATCACAGAGGAATTCTTCATCCAAGTAAGGAAATATATACACACACTGATACAAGAATCAAACAAAACCCAACCAGACAAGATCAGAAAAAGAAAACTCCAAAGCATATGATAGTAACACCACCAAATATACAAGACTAGGAAAAATATTGAAAGCTTAAGAAAAGAAAGTATACAAGTCATTTAGAAATGAACATGCCCAGGGCAACAGCTGAATTATTAAATAAAACTCTGAAAAGCAGAAGAGCCTGAAGCAATGAACTTCAAATACTACAAGGCCATGCATGTCAACCAGGACTCATGTGCCCAGTGAATCTGTCTGCCATAGCTGAAGAGGAAACACTTCCATGATACAAGCAGCCTGAAACAGTCATAGCAAATAATAAATTCTAAACAGACTACTAAATGTAATACTTCTAACTGAAGAGAGGAGTAAGTACAAGAGGAGACTTTTAGAAAGAAAACAAGCAAAGCTATAATTTAAGGAAATACAAAGGGCATCTAACAACACAAAACAACAGGAAAATAAAACGCTGCAATCTAGGTACAACTTCCAATAACGAATCCAGATATCAATGGCCTCAACACTCCAGTCAAAAGACAAAGGCTACCTAGACAAATTAAGAAACAAAATCCAACTATCTATTGTCTATGAAAAGTCCCATCTTAGTTTAAAAGTCAAGCACCCTCTTACAATGAATGGATGCAAAATGTATTCTCAAAATGTATTCTAAGCAAACATTGTCAGGAAGCAAGCAGGTGTCGGCATACCTGAAAAATCATTTTCAAACTAAAATGAAGCAGAAGAGACAAAGATGTGCACTTCATACTAATTAAAGTGTCAACAAATACAAAATAGAATACTTACACACACACACACACACACACACACACACACACACACACACATATATATATGCAGGTGCACCCAACTTCACAAGAAACCTAATGGAACAAAAGGCACAGATCAACACAGACGCAATAACATTATGTGATTGCAAACACCGATTTTTCCAATTGATTGGTCATCCAGCCCAAATACATACAATCTCAGAATTAAATGACTTCTTCCTTCAATTCACCTAACCAACAATTAAATATTCCACCTCAACACCAAAGAATATATATTCCACTCAGCAGCACAAAGAGGCTTCTCTTAAATAGAGCATATGCCTAGAGACAAAGGAAACTTTAAGAAATACGGAAAATTGAAATAATGCCATGTACAGTATGCAACCCTTGAGTCATAAAAGTTAAAATTGACAGCAAAATAAACTCCAGTATGCATATAAACAAATAAATGACCTAATGATCCAAGTCAAGAATTTGAAGAAAAACAAACAAGAACAAACCAAACCCCCAAACAGTAGATAGTAAGAAATAATAAAAAGTAAATGAATTAAATAGAAAAAAGAAAACTGTACAAAGAACTAATTAATCTAATAGCTATTTTTCTGAGAAGATAAAGATGACCCACTGACTCCTTCATCAAGATTCTCTTGAGTCCCACACCAGAATGTAGACATGAAGCAGAGATCAGCAGAGTCTAGGGATCCCAGTCTGAGCTAGCTCAGGGAACATCACAGAACAGGCAGAGGGAAAGACTGCAAACATCAGGAAGTCTGCTGTGAAACAGTCTCTCATGGAAATGGCTACATTAACAAGATCTGAACAGAGACAATATCAATAGACATGCTAAGGAAGAAGTAGGGAGGAATCTCTGAGGGCCATGCTCCTGGACAAGGAATTGCAGGAAACTAATGACTGCTGAGATAGGGATAGTGAGTCTCTCTCAGACAGGAACCCCTAATTGCTTGACTGATGAAATTGTAGTCAGCACTGAAACCATGTAACTACAAACAAGAAAACTGAACTCAGTAGGTTGTAGTTACACATTTGTGTCTCTGTGTGTGAATGAGTGCATTGAAGAGTAATTATAAGGGAAGAAGAGACTATCAATTTGAGACCTGCAGGGACATGGAAGAAGCGGGAGTGTGGGGAGAGTGCTGGAGGGAAGAAAGGGAAGTGGGAAAGTGATCTAATTGTACTTTAGTTAAAATCTATAGAAAAGAAAACATTCCTTTAATAACATACACAGGAAAGGAAATCATAAAAGGATTGAATATTGTGTCTTGTTTAGCCATACAAATCATGTTTTTTATGATATGTATAACAAAGTAATTGTGTTCACTTACTGCAATGCATTCATTTTTACTGTGAGAAAATAATGTGTTTTTTTTTTTTATAATGTGTGTGGGTAGCTAAGAAGACAACTTAGAAGTTAACAGCATGCTTTGCTCTTCAAGAGGACCTGTGTTCTGCTCTCAGAACCTATGTGGTATTTTACAATCACCTGTAACTCCAGTTCCAAAGAATACAACACCATCTTCTCTCTCCCACAAGCACCAGACATGAACATGGTGCACATGCCTGGTGTACATGCAGGCAAAAGCACTCACACATGAAATAAAATAAACAAATAAAATGAATTACAATACAGTGTAGTGGAACTATTAATGAAGTAGACACTATGTCAACATTTTTAGAAAAAAAAATGTATGAAGTACACTAAAATGTGCTGTGGGCTGGGGAGAGGCTGGCATCTCATCACAGTATGGTAATTTAAAAAATATTTTTACATGCAAGTATGTAATTCTGGTGCAAATCTGAGAAACTTTTTAACCAAGCAGTTTCATACAACTAATTTCTTAAACAATTCAGCCGCCAATAGGCACTTGGTTTTTAAAACTGCCTAGGAGGAGCTGGAGAGAGGAATGGAAAGGAGGAAAGGATATTAATTCTATCATAATTTAAATGCATTTTAAAAATAAAAACTGCTCTTTGTGAGTGAAGGGGAAGGGGAACACTCATCCACTCACCCAAAGGTAAGGGCATATAAACATATAACCACTATGGAAATCTGTTTGACCATTATTCAAGAAGCTGGTTATGGATCCACCTCAAGATCCAGCTACACCATTCTTGGGTATATACCCAGATAATATCTAATTACAGAGAATTGAAAAATTCTAAATGCAACATTTTTAATCTAAAGAAGGGCTACAGAGAAGGAAACTTCAAAAGACTTACGTGTGAAGGTATTTTGTTGTCTCCAGAGAAGTAAGTTGTGCTGAATAATCTCAATTTTTCTGCCAAGTATGGAAATGGTGGTAAACAACGTTATTATTTTAATATGGATGGAAAACCATTTATCAATATATTAAATATTTAAGATATTTCAAAGACAATATAAGATTCCATCAAGTCATCTGGACATACCCTTCAAATTTATTAGTTCTAAAAGATTTTACAAAGTGTCTCATTTTAGAAGGAAAGAACAGTGTGAGATGGTGTAGATTTACTATGGTTCAAATCATCTGGATTATCTTGACAGGATGGAAAATGCCCTAATATAGGAAGGAGTCCTAAGTATTCTTGCTCTGGGAAAGTGTTTCCTTAGGCTCCAACTTAAGTTTCCAAAACTCAGGATTTCCCTACTTTAGTTTAAAAGTTTGCTATGAAAATTTCACCACCTAAAAACAGGCACAGAAATAGCAAAGCAGTATCTAACTTGCTTCTCAGTCTTGATCTGATTAGAACCCTAAATGAAAGCACTCTGTAATTCATGAATGGACCTATTATCAAATGCTACAGAATTCAGAATTTGATATTACTGAAATAAAGAGTAAGCCCATGGTGAGAACACTAATGAATTCCAAGACATAGGTTGCTCTATTGCTGGTCTTCCTTTAGCCAAGAAGGAAACAATGATCTGAGTTTTGTCATAATGATCCTGAATCGCCATGCTTACCATCAACCTACATGGAAGACAAAAATCATTTTTTATACATGTTATAAGTATACTCATGGGCTGTGATGGGGCTTAAATACTGAATACAGTTAATATAATTTAGATTCACAGAATTGTATTCCGTGTCTTCCTTCTGAGGCAGAGTTGTGAAATATCCTGAAATCTTGAGGTAAAGATTCAAGTATCTTGAAAAATGTTCCTTTTCACAGAAAAAGCACTTTCTGTCATCTTCCCTGGGAAAGGCGCTAGAGGTCTGTCACAAACACAGATTGTGCTACAGAGGATGATACAAAGGAACCCTTGCCTACAGATTACTATGAAAGAAAGCAAGCTCTGGCCTCTTTCTGCAAGTGCTTGGATTCATGGGATAATTTAGTATATCTGCAAACCCATTTGATGGCTGAAAAGAGAGACTCCTCCAAAGTATCGTGCCATGATGGTCTTCTAGGATACTGGAGTGCTTTGAATAAGTGATAAGGTTCAGATGCCTAGCAACAGCTTTGGAGAAATCTTAAGAGTTTTAGCTGCCAGAGAACACTGTTATATTAGGAGAAAATTTGAATTTTCAAGCACATAGTTGAATTTTCAACTACCCTTTCCTCATGGCTCCATAACTATTATGATAAAGATACAGATCAGTAGGTACAACCTGATAATCAAGTTTATTTAACACTGGACTAAAAGACAGGTGTAATCACATTAAATCCCCATGAATAAATGCTTCCTAAGTTTTCCTTATGTATGCCATATCTATCTGATATATGTAGGAATTTTTACTTTCTTGGACTGAGGGAGCATGTTAGATTGTTGAGCATTCAGGTAATAAGTTCGATGAAATATTTGGAAGATAAGTGTGAAGATTTTCTATCAAACTACAAATGTTTAGATTCAAAGAAGTAACTCAAAAACTAAAATTCTGTGCCATGCATTGCTTTATTTTTGGAACGACCAGAGCATGCTGGGATCTTGAAAGATAAAGATATTAAGGCTTCCAAAAGAGAGTTTAGCCATGAAGTTGAGTGGTAAAATAAACGCCTCATACATTCAAGCCCCTGAGTGTGATTCTCAGCATCATCATAGATCAGTCTTGAGATTAAGACTCTTGCACACCCGTTGCTATTCTGACCAATCTATCCCTTTGCTTGTCTCATGGCAAGTGGAGTTGACTAAAATGCTTCCATTCCAAAAGCATTTAAATAATGAAGTCACGCTTGGTTAAAATACAACATTGGTAAATATTTCATGTCTAAATTTAGTTTCAATTAGCGTTTTAACTTTTGGACTTATGTTTTGCGTTTCCCCATAATGGCATAATAAAGAGCACTCCATCCAAATGTGTCCTTTAACTGGTGATCAACACCTTTCTTCAGTAAAATTTCAACCATAATTTCACAATCCCATCTAACAGCATACATGAGTGTTGTTCTAGAATGACAGAGGCAATTCAATTACTTAAATGGTGAACTGTATACATTTTACCATCTAAGTATAAGGCCTTTGTGTGTAGAATGGACCATTAACTAAGTAGCCTTAAGCATCCTGAAAGCAGAGTTCAGATTCCTAAAATATGTCCAAGGCTAAAACTAGAAAACAAGCAGAAAACTTCTTAGCCCACTATGATACTTTATAGAGTAGAATTTGTATTTTAAATTGTTTATGGTGAATAACTGTTTGGAGAAAATTGACCAGAAGTACAGAAAGCTTTATATGAAAAAGAACACCATTTCCTTCCTATTCTATTAAAATACAATTCACTGTTAAATATGGAATCGCAATTTGCGTAAAATGATAGTAATAATGTTATCAAATAATTTTAATGTTAAAAATGAATGTTTTCAATTCCTGATACTAATATCATGCCATATATGTAAGTTTACAACTACCATTCATGTATCATCCTTCTCTGCACACCACCAAAAGTATTTGAAGATTAAAGGGTATTCACAAGGTTGTGTGATTGCAAACTTGAAAACACTGGAACTGACACTGTAAATGTACAATCTAATATAAATGCTATCAACTCATAGAAGATCATATGGCAGTCAAAATAAAAATCAAAATAAAAACCTCTCATTATGAAAGGGAATATGAACCTGACTATCGTTCTTTGGCATAACCATTTCATGTAATAGATATTTTTAGATATGTAACTGATGTTTTATTGACTTTTTCTAATCTAGTCCCATAACACATTTGAAATGAATGATTTTTACTATTCTAGACTATTTTCAACACAAGTAGTGTTTTAAAAATGCAAAGTGTAGTACCTTAGATATTGATCAGATACGTGAAGATTCGCACCGTGTGTGATTAGGTATGCTGCCATGCGGGGTTTCCTTTCTCGGAGTGCTAGCAGCAGAGGGGTCAACCCATCCTGTAATGATATCAATTAATCATTCACAATACCGCATATTTCACAACTGAACTGAAAATCATATATGTAGCCCTGTGATCGTAATGTTTACCATAGACTTGACCGCAAGTAGTCTTTTCCTTATTAGCCTAATGCACCTGCTAACGATCCTCAAGATTGCAATGTTCTAACCATGGCTACGGTTGTCACAAAGTCCTCTAGTCCATTACAGAACTCATGTGACACCCATGGACCTGTGGTTCCTGTCACAGAAGTTGTCATGGTACTTTGAAGCCATGGCACTCTCCCCTCAGAGTTTATCTGAAGAGACACACAGCGACACACAGTGGCAAAGGTGTTAGATCCTAAGTTGCATGGATGAGCAAAATTGTCTTTTCCATGTCAGAAATTCTCCTGTATTTCAAAAGACAGTTATGTGGCAGATGTAGCATTTCCCAACAGAAAAATTCAATTAAGGACGATGACAAAACTATGGAATTGTCCAGTATTTAAAACCTGATTTCTGAAGTACTGTTTGGCAAATCTTCTGTGGGGCAAATATCAGTCAGCAACAGCAGAAGTTGTTTCACAGGCACAATTCTCAGAGTCTGCCTCTTGCTCAGAACAGGTCACCAAAGAAATGACCTCAAAATGAGTAAGATCTCAAAGAATCTTTTTTTTTTTTTTTTTTCTCACAAAGATCCGCCTGTCTCTGCCTCCCAGTGCTGGAATTAAAGGCGTGTGCCACCACCGCCCAACTCAAAGAATCTTTGATTGCTTACCTTGAAATGTATTCTGTCCTGTTACAAGTTGAAAACGGTCTTAGTGTTTAGAAAATCCAGTACATTTTTAAAATGTTTTTTATTTATATTATCTTTAGACAATTTCCTACACGAGATCTGTATTTACATAGTTTCTACACCCTCACTCCTCCAACTCCCCCTAACTCCCTCTGAAATTCAGGACCTGTTTTTTATTACTGTCACACACATGTGTATTATGTACAACCTACTGGTTCCATGTAATGTGAGCAGACTCTCTTTTTTATGTCTCTGCCTCTCCTTTTCTCTTTCCCTCCCCCTCTGTCTCTCTCTTCCTGTATGTGTGTTGGTTTGTGTGTGTGTGTGTGTGTGTGTGTGTGTGTGTCCATGTGTAAGTGTGTGTGTTTAAGCATGGCCACTGTGGTTGGATAAACTATTGAGGAGTTTAGAGTGTCTCCCTGGAGAAAATTGAATTCTACTCTCAGCAGTTATGGATAATGGGCAACTCTTGATTTACGAGTGTAGTTTTGAAGTTTCCCCTATCAAGTGTTTGCAGGTCAACTGGTGTTTTCCTTGTGCACGTCTTCTTTAGGCAACCATATTATTGAGATTTCGTAGATGAATTATCCCTTTTGTATCTAGAAGACACTTTTCTGCAACAGTCATCCTGGTCACTGGAACTCAGAGTTTTTTTGTTTGTTTGTTTGTTTTTTCAGAACTTTCTTTCTCAGGGTCACCCGAAACTTAAGTGTGGGTGTTGTATTGTAGATGTAGGATTGTGGTAGGCACCCATGGTCCTTTGGTCTTTGCATTTTCACTAGTTGTGGATCTCTGTTATACTCTGTATTTGCTGCATTTTAATCATCATTGCATCTAAGTCCAATTTACTGAGTGACTGTACTGTACTATAGCTAGTGCATACAGATCAGTGTAATGGAAGTTTTAGAGATGGGCAAGGCATTGCTTTCTTTCTGGTTTATATTTTCCTTAGAAAACAACCTAAGCAGGAATCAAAATAGAGCAATAATTTAAAAGTATTTTAAACATTAGAATTCAGAAATGAAGACACAACCGTAATCCCATCAATAGAGTGCAGGGTATTATTGCAGGAAGATCGTGACTTCTAGGAGAGTCTGGGCTACGTAGTGAAACCCTATCTAAAAAATTAATATTGGAAGTCTATGGTGATTTTAGGATCATCAATATCAGTGAGATTAAAACGATGTATTGTAATTTACATGAAGTTATGCAACAAGGGGTGAAAAAGCCTTGCCCAACTGCACAGCTAACAAAATACACAGTGCCAGGCAGGTAAAAATTCCCTAGACTTTTTGGGAGTTCCAGACATTTCCCAAACAATATGAGCTACTGCCAGTGCTCTTGGTTGCCTCCAGTCACTTAAGTGTAAGATCTTGCTACAAAAGACACCAAATCCTTTGGAGAAAAGACTAGCAGGAATAAAGCTGGAACTAACCCAGTGATTCCTACCCAAGTACTAGCTTCCTGTGGTGCTCTGCAAACTGCCAAGGGAGAAAAGGAATCTTCAGACATCCTAAATTTATATCAAACACTAAGAAATAAGGCTAGTAGACTGAAACACCTGTATCGGCAAAGCAGGTGAAATGGGGGAATACAGCTCTGGTTTGTTAGCAAATAAAACACACTTGGAGGTTGGATTGTGGAAGTACCTCCTGCAGGGAACCATTCCATCATAGGGGCTCAAAAGCAAAATGATTTGATTTGTTATAGTCAGGATGAAGCATAGTTTTAAAAATTCTCCTAGAGATTGAGCGTGCACTGCATTCCTGGAGAAAACGGAGGTTATGAATGGACTGCGCTGTTCCATAGCCCTTGGGATTGTTTACTAAAATTTTAATCTCTGCTGCATGCATACTAATGGATGTGTGGAAATCAAGTGCTTGTAGTGCAATGTACCATGCTTCAGTTGCAAATATTCCGTCTGTGATAGCAGTTGGAAGGTGAAGTGTCACCCACAGCCTGAAGTGATTTATATCCCAGCACAGCTTGTCAATATTTTGGGTAGGTGTTGAAGCTTTTGGAATTGGATATTTGACGGGTGTGATATTGGTATGTAGGCAGTTTGGGGGTACACCTATTCTGAGTTTTTCAAGAGGCCATTGATTCTGTTTCTGTGGAGATATGAGGAGGAAGGAAGGATTACAAGTTCCTGATACCACAGACAAAGCTATACCCAGCTGCCTATAGGAAGTTATCTTGATGGCTAACCAATGAAGAGAACCCAGGCCCTGGTGGGTGGCACCACAGCCTTGTTTCAGAACATGGCTGTGTAAGACTTTACAGAGATAGCTGCAGAGTAAGCAAACAGGCATCCTGGACTCATTCATTTCTCCCTCTCTTGAGGATAGATGATATGTCAACAGCTTTCTCAAGATCCTGATTCTGTGCTTTGCCCAGTAATACACAGTAACTTGGAAATGTAAGTCAAATAATCCTTTTAGTCCATTATCTATTTTTATAAATATTTTCCATGGCTCCATAAAAGTAAGCTAAATTCTCTAATACTGATTTCAATAAATTAACATTTACTTCTCCCCCTTTGGAAATAATTTTGAGAGCTATATTCAATGCAGTTTAATCGTATTCACCCCTTCCCTTTCACTACTTTCCAAATGCACCCCTCTTCTGTACCCACCCATCTTTCTAACCTTATTGATATAAACCTCCTCTCAAGTCTCTGGGGTCACTGTAGAAGATCAGGTTAAAGCTTGTAAGAGCCAGGTCCACTGGATGACCAAAAGCAAAGAGTGTCTCATGGGCACACCAGCGTAGATGTTCATATGACATCACAGTCACCGTGAAAACATTCAGAAGACCGTTGGATGCTCAAGTGACACAAAATGTCATTATGCAAGCAGGAATTTAGCATGAAGTTCTGCTCTGAGCTGAGAACTTCTTGACAGTTATAGCTGCTAGGACTGGATAGTCCTTTTCATTTAAAGGTGTGGCCTGGGTGGACTGAGCATGCTCCAGGAGATGGTCACATACCCAAGAGTATGTGGGCAGCACGAATTGGACTCAATGGGGGTAAAAAACAAACTATAACAACACATCAATACTTAGATGGATACCGATCAAGTTATTTCAAAGTGCCAGTCAAGTAATACTTCAACTTCTAAACGTGAAAAAAATTGGACCAAGATATGACAACTGTTAAAGCATATAGTTTTCAAATACTTGGGAATTCAATTTAGAAAATCTTTACCTTTGTAGTATCTTCAATGTTTCCCCCAAATTCAAGAAGACTGCTGGCAATATCTGGCCTGTCTACATACACTGCATGGTGGATCACTGCTTCTCCGTTGCAGTCTTTGATATTGGGATCTGCTCCATGATCAAGTAGGACAGACACGATCTCTGTCTCCCAGCTCTGTACAGCCTGTGGATATCGTTACCAGGAAAACACTGTCAATTTAAAGAACACACAAGAAACTTCCCCCAGCTTTCACCATGATTTATATTTAAGTGACTTTAATTTTACTTTCATTCTAAACACTTAGATCAACTTAATTACTGAAATTGAAGTCTTTGAAATACCTTCATTAGTGGTGTGGACATTTGATTATCAAGGGCATTTATCTCACAGTCCTTAAATATCAGAAAACGAACCAGATCGATATGCCCATAGAAGCACGCAAAGTGGAGCGCAGTTCTGTGGGAATGAGAGACATTTTGAAGGAAAACTGTAAGGCACTATTATCAACATACACAATCACTCTGGCATTTATAAATATTATATAGTATGTAAGTCCATAGACACATAAAAAATATTTAACTTCATTCAAAATTTATTTTTATTTGCTCTTATAATTTACTGTATTTAAAAATTTATTGCAACTATCATTTATCCCAGTGTGAATAATACACACAGCTGTTGCAGCCTAGATAAGTGCTCTATTAGTGAACTACGTAGTAAAGAGCAGCCTATTTGAACAAAAAGAACATGACTATTGGGTGAACTCATTTTCAGTTTAAATTCTACTCTAGACACTACCATCAACCAACTACATCTCAGCCTTCCTGTGTTGTGAATTCTTGTCCAGAAAATGGGTGTTAAAAGGAATACTTCTATCAAATTAGGATGACTCAATTAGATTCTTTGCAACTATTAGAAAATATTCTTCAACAACAACTTAACAATCTTTTCGGTATTTAAGTTATGAATGTTAACACTATAATAAACATATTTCAAGTCAATGTTAGTTCCATTATCTCTATTTTGTAAATATATTAAGGAGTATAAATTTTAGAGTCTAAGGACATCACTTCAAAACTTGAGACAAGTTCTACAATAAATTTATGCTTCTGCTGCCTCAGCCTGCAAAGAGCTGGGATTGTAGATATGACACACCACTGAGCTTGAGATTTGGTTTTTCACACATTTTAACTCAGCTAAAATTGAAATGTCACTTACAATTCATAATGTACAACAGTGACTGCCAAAACTTAAAGGCAATTCTTAATACATAAGATAGCATGTCATTTTGCCATGCATGATGTCTCTACTAAGTGAAACGTGATATATAATGTGATATACATATACATACATATACACATATCCATATATATAAAACATTTCTAGACTTTTACTGGATTTTTTAAAGAAAGTTACGAAATGTTCTATTGACAAAAACTGAAAATTATCAACAGCAAAATCTAAATGCACAGCAAACTTGGCTTTGATTTTTAAGGAACTTTAGTTCAAAGGAAGTAAGTATGGAACTTCAAGTCAAATACATAAGAATGCCCATTTTTGATAATAGTTAAATTCATAACATACAGAGAAATTAGATGTATGCTATGCCTAACGTCAGTATCTAATATCAATTTCATGAGGGAGATTTAGTACATTGTGGGCCACCTCGAGTAAACCCAAAATTGGGAAAACAAGACAGTTTGTTGATTTGTAAATCATGAAATTCACAGCAAGTTCCATTCACCTCTATCAGAAGTAAGTAAAGATGTCAGAAGTAACTTTCAGAGAACTTGGAGCTTGTCAGCATATTGTGTTATTAAAATGGTGGCTGATCAAGGCCGCACTGAATAAACTTTCAGAAACAGATGACGTAATGAGTGAAGGAACTTAAAAGAAATTTACAGAGATGGGAGAGTGAAACTAGTGAGAAACAACAAGAAAATGAAGGAGCAGCAGGAAGAGGAGCACACAACCATCTATCAAGTTTAGATTATTTCTGTTATTTTCAGTTAGGAATATAAATGTTAGTACACACAGATAAAAGATCCATATTCAATGTTTTTGGGTGATTTTAGGTGGGAGGAAGACTATTGTGAGGAACACTACTCTTGATCTCTGTAGTTTCTACAGTTTACACAACATTGTGTTTATTAGGCACATTGAAATTAAATCCCATTACTTTATAGTTTGTTCAATTATTCTATTGTGTATTCGATGCTCCATAAGAAAATGCTCCATAGGGGAATTACGGGGTGACAGTAAACCTGCTGGAGCTTTGGTCTTATGGTTCTCCTGCTCCAGAAGAAGATCTGGACACTGGACCTGTGTGATCACGGGTACCAAGGAGACTGTAGTCCAGAAAGCACAGCTGGTCTCTCCTCACTCCTGTTGCCCTCAACAGAGCTAGGAAAAGTAGGCTTCTCCCATCACCCGATTTCCTCAAGGCCCCTCATCCTTAGCTTCCAAGTGTTCTTACCGTTTCCCTTCATCCTCATCGTTCACATGAAATTGCTTCTTCCTGAGGAGACGCACCACCACTTTGAGCTTTCCCATGCATACTGCCTCATGAAATTCATTTTCCGGGTCATAAGGCTGGCAGTACCTGTCTTCAGTTCCACAGTGAAAGCAGGACAAGTATCCCGTTGCCCTGCTTGGGCCGTCACAAAACCCCAAGGGGGTTTTCGGCTCCTTCTTAAAGCAGAAGAGCTTCCTCGGGGTGGACAACATAGCTGTCACCACCTTTCTATCAACTCAACACTAAGTAATTTTAGGAAATGATGAACTTTTAACCACTGACTGTCTAACAACCAGAGCCTAAGTCTGCGACTCTCACAAGTGCGAGGCTATGGTTTGACCAGTAAAACTGAAGCATCCAGTTATAGAACAGTCGTTGCTAAGCAACACTGGTAAACAAAAGCAAGCTCCTTCTTCCTCAGGCATAACTGACAGTTTATGGAGCAAATAGTGCTCACTGTGCATGTGCAATGTAAATGGGGAGGTCTTCTGTGCTCGTTTGCACATATCCTCCACCTCTTCCTCAGGTTTGGTGGATCCCTTTCCTCCCCGCTGTAATCTTGCTTGGTGCTTCTTTTCTTTGGGACTGCAATTATTCATTATAAAATTTCTTCTTGGGTTTGTGGTTTGTTTTTATTTACATTTTTACTAAGAGGTCATGGATGGATTGCTTTCGTAAGGACATGGAATTTCTTGAAACTTCTCTCTGGTGTTTTTGGTTCTGTGTTTTTGGAATTTTCAGTGAGGTGAAAAGCTGTAAAATAACGATTTTTATGTGCTTGGGAGTGATGGTACACACCTTTAATCCCAGTCCTTGGCAGGAGACAGAGACAAATGTATTTCTGTGAGTTTAAGGTCAGCCTGGTCAAGTGAGCCAGAGCTGCATTGTGAGAACCTCCTCAAAAATGGCAAATTTTCTTTCTTTCTTTCTTTCTTTCTTTCTTTCTTTCTTTCTTTCTTTCTTTCTTTCTTTCTTTCTTTCTTTCTTTCTTTCATTAAGAGATTTTTCTATTCATTTTACATATCCAGCAGGGATTCCCCTGTCTATGGTGGTATTTTACTTGTACTGAAATATGATTTAAATTGTATGTTAATAAATAAAGTTGCCCGGGGGTCAGAGCTATTAGAGCATTATCAAGAGCATGGCGGTGGTGGTGCAAACCTTTAATCCCAGCACTTGGTAGCCAGAGCTAGGTAGATCTCTGTGTGTAAAAGGATACAGCCAGCATTGGAGACACACGCCTTTAATCTCAATCCCAACCATAGAAGACCTGGAAGTCTTTACAGACAGGCAGTGACGAGGCATGGTTTACAACCAATGAGAAGGCAGAACAGCTAGACTGTATAGAGACATACACACAGGAAGTAGGTCCCTTTTTCGGAGAGCTCTCTTGGCTGAAGAGGATCGCTGAAGCAGGAAGAGTGAGGCTCTTAGCTCTGACCTCTTGGCTTTCTTCTCTGAATCGGCTCTGTGTTTCTTATTTAATAAGACGGTTGGTTACATCTACACCTGTCCTCCTTCCTCCCACTCCCCGAGCCTTCCCTCACAACCCACTCTCCCATTCCCACCTCCTCCAAAGCAAAGTCTCCCCTGGGGAGTCAGTAGAACCTGGTATGTTCAGACGAGGCAGGTCCAAGCTCCTCTTCCCTGCTTAATGTCTTTACAATACAATGTGGAGAAGTTATTATCCAACCATGGCTGTTGTGGTTCTAAATGTCTTCTGTAGAACTGGTTCATAAATTTCCTTAGATATGAGGAAATTTCTGCTATTGTTTCACAGAACTTGATTTTTATGCTCTGATTATCTCCACTCTATCTGCAATGCCAGATATTTATATTTAGTCTCTGAGGTGTTTTTCCACATGAATGTCCCCCACAGGTTTAGATAATTGAACACTTGGCCCCAGATGGCGGTACTAATTGGGGAGGATGTGGAATATCTGGGAGATGGAGCCTTAATAGATGACATCTGTCCCTGGAGACAGGCCTTGAATAGTCTCTGCCCTTGTGTTTGCCCTCTGCTTCCTGAGTGTGGTTGAGATGGAACCTCTAAGCTTCCTTTTCCTGCCCCCATGTGGGCCATTTGTGCTAAGTCTCTCCACCATGATAGACTCTGATGCCTTTGGATCTGGAAGCCCAAATACACTCTTCATTCTGTAAGATGCTTCTGGTCATGGTGTTTTATCACAGAAACAGAAAATTAACAAGTACAATATCTGAATAGCAGCATCCCAGAGATCTTGAATGATGTGTCCATTACATTTAATTTATTAATGCCTTAATATAATCATATGCCCACCTTGATTCCCAGCCCCGATGTTCTTCTGCTTGATTCTCTCTATTGCTGATGCCTTTTAAAGTTTCTATACTTGTTGTATAGAGATATCCATGTTATTGTTTTCCTTTTATCATTAAGAGACTCATTTGAAGCAGGAAACAGAGACACAGCAACATCGAAACTAATACACACTCTTTTGATGAGAAAACTGACCCGACACCCGTCTGATACAAACCCAATCAAAACTGGGCTGGACTAGGTTCACTAGCCATGGACATGGACATGGAGGGCTCAGAGTCACCATCCTGTGTAGAGATCTTCTGAAGGAATTTCCCTAGGACTCCTACTGAGAGAGAAAGAAAGGGCAAAAGGGAGTTTGTCACTGGAAAGAGATTTCATAGTCAGGCCAGTGATGACAGTCTCCTTGATCAGGATGGGTCACCTTAGCTATGCTCCTTTTCCCCTCTGTTTACACTCAGACCTCACTGAACCTCTTTGTTCCTTCCCCCAAGGTGGCTACAAGGAACAAATCCCCCTTTTTCTGCTTTTCGTTATCAACTGTGTTTTTAATGGACTCATTGAGGACAGGTGACTTGTTGGGGCCAACTCCGACGGCCTGAACACAAAGCAGGAACATGATTCAGAAAATGTTTTTAAATTTTATATTTTAATTGCATGTTTTTAAACATCTCTCTGAGAATTTGTTAAAAATAATAAAAGAATAAAATTTCTATGAGAGAATCATACTAGTCACACAAAATTTGAAAATCCAGAATGTCAGCAGCTTTTAAGACACCGGGCAGTTTGGGGAGTCCACTCATCTTTGCCCAACATTATGTTCCATTTGTCGTTAAAAGACGCATTACTGCGAATCTGGAAATGTGCTTAAAGCAGATATTGTAATTCAAAACACTGAATTTTTTCAACATTAGAAACACAAGGAATACTCCAGCCCTGCTTCATGGGGTGTTCTGTACACACGCTGCTCTTCTTTTGTTCTGTTCATGGCCTCCACTCCTGGGGCAGGAGGCTGGCTTACTCACTGTTTTCTGTCCTTGTCCTTTTGCGTTTAAGTCAGACATTCGAGCGTCATGGACACCTCTGCCACAGACTTCTCAACACCTGTTTCTTAGGTTTCATTCTTGTCCCAATAGGGGCTTCTGGGGTGATAGCCTGTTAGTAACAGCTTGTAGGCATGTGACAGGAAACTAGAGACCAGGGTGAGCTACATCAAGGCTAACACATGAAAGAAGTCAGTTGGCCAAGAAAGCCCTTTCTGCTGGCTTTCATGTAGAAAGGGAGGGTGCCAGATATGACCATGTAAATGGCCTAACATGGGCTCTGCCTAGTAATTTACCTCGAGCTGAAATATCCCCTCCAGAAGGAGAGGAGAGGCACCTGAGATGCCACACATCTGGGAAATATGAAATCTAGAAGATTCATGAGGTCCTTCCCCTAGGTTACAGAAACAGTCAGCTGCGGCTGGACTGTGGGCATCTGAGCTTCTGGGAGCCACATCCCAACCTGTTGCCCTGCCTTCTGCTCCCCTACGGCAGGGAAGGCCTCCGTCTCTGAGCCAGGTGTTTGGCACTGGATATGAAAAAGAAAATTTTCTAGCTTCTCAAGAATGTGAACCGAGATTCCACAGATTCTGAACAGCAAGTCATCGCTAAAAGTCAGAAAAGGTTGTACGTGCATGCATGTAATTCTGTGTGTGTCGTTTGCATGCACACATGCATGTACATTTCAGCTGTCTGGTAACAGTATACTAAACATGTGCTGTTCACCTAATTTCCCCTGGGCAGCCTCTCCTTGCTTAGACTCTGAGGATATCATTTCTGGAGGATGCAGATGTCTTACAAACACTAATTGGCTGAAGGACTGCAAAATGCTCAGAATAACATTTGCCACTAACTTGATAATATGTTCCACTTCTTACTGATTTCTGTTACTTTTTAGGGTCCGTCCTCTTTTGCAAAGATATTCCACGGAAAGAAATTTTACTGTTGACCTATAAATATTAAGGAACACAGGCTTTGATAATAAAAATTCCACTTTATAGATGAATATTTGCATGTAAATCTTAATATGAATTTCATAATACTTCATTTTAAGGAAAAAACTCCTCAAATTACCATACTCAAATTTTTGAGTAAAATTACTCAAAAATAACTTTATTATTTTCAAGTAATCACAATGTATAGATTGTAATGTCCTAATTATGAAACTGATTACTTTTGCCCAGGAATTATGAAATATATTTACAATGTAGCAGTGACCCCCCAGTGGTCAGAAAAGGATGGGCAACTGTTCATAGTTTAAAAGGCAGAGAGCCCCTTCCTTCCAAACTGAATTTTTACAAAGAGTTAAACCCACGCTCATGTTGTTTGATCCAGGCAGGAACTAGTATTTGTAACTCTGTAGTTTACAAAGTACTGTGAATGCATGTAGCCAAGTCATAATCACAAGAATATTAAATTACCGCTCAAAGGCATTTAACTGTGCACGAATCAGGATTGTCTTATCAATTTTAGTAGTGTTCTGAAATTTGGAAATTCCTCTAAACATCCACCTATGATGGAGGGGAAAATGAGAAATAGACAAGCCACCTGGCCCCATCATATTTTTTTACTTAAAGGTCTGAAGGACTCATATCAGATATTTCACTCAAAAATAAATGTCTGAAAGGAATCACCCTCACATCCATGCCTGGAGCATGCTTCATTCCTGCTTCATTTCCTTGTTCTTTTCTTTAAGATAGGGTCTCACTGTGTAGCCCTGGCTGGCCTGGAACTTGATATGTAGGTCAGGCTGGCCTTGAACTCACAGAGATCCGCTTGCCTCTTCCTGAGGCATGCTGGAATCAAAGGTGTGCGCCTCCTCACACCAGCTCTGACTTTGTTTCTTGAACTGATTCCTGCTCATCACAGTTATCCTCTCTTCTGGTCTAGCAGTGTGGCTGACAGCCTCAATGACTTCCGGTGTCAAGTTGAAGTTGAGACAACATGTTGACCTTACTGATGACCACAACTCAGAGCTAAACCTATCTCTTGGAATGTTTATATGCCATTGTTCTTGTGTGCAGGCCGTTTGTTAATAGTTTTCTTCCTGTGCCTGTTCTAAGTTTAAACACTTCTGCAGGGCAGCACCATGTACTGTGTATCTGAGCTCTTGATGCTTCTGTTAAAACCGTGATTCCCTCTTTCCCTGACGGTCTTCAAAACACAGAGGCAGGGAAGGTCAAATTGATTACTTACTAGGAGAACTACTGGAACATCAAGAACAGCTCCAGAGCAAGTGGACGCCAGAGGGATGATGGACACTCTGAGGCTCAAGGGTGAGGGCTGATGGTTAAGGCTACCTAGAATATAAAACGCCACTGATGTAGACTCACTAGCATACTACAGACAGGCAGTGCAGTGGTCAGAGAGCCTGAAGACGGGTTCATAGACATGTCCCCAGAGAAAGGATAAGTGATGTGGTATCATATTGCTACTGAAGAATTACACGGGTGTAGGTTAAATGGCAGAGGAGGAGGAGGAAGGAGAAGAGGTATTTGTGGTAACAATGCCTGCAGCTTTCCAGTTTCTGACAGAAACCTAACCCTAGTCTCAGGCTGCTGGTGGCCAGGCTATGCTGTCTCCTCCTGCTGCGCTAGGTCAGTTAAGAACAGAAACAGTAAACACACTGACTTCCTTCTCATAGATTCCTTCTGCCGTGCTCGTCCTCTCGGCGAATTTCCACACTGTTTTGCAGTTGCACCCCACTTTTCTCCTCTGCTTACCTTCCTCATGGTGCTCTGCCTCTTGTCCCTTCTAGACACCTAAGGTGTTTCTCCTCCCTGCATTTGTTTTCAAGGTTTCTTCCAGCGTCTTCAGGTTTTAGGAGTTGAAGATGGTACTTAGTCTTGAGTGTGTTTATCTGGCCTGGTGTCCTTGAGCGTCCTCAGCCTGCCTTGATGTTCACATGGCCCATGTCTAGTCAAAGGGATCTTCTGCAGTCTATTCTAGGTCCTCTCGGACCTCACCCTTTCTTAATACAGTGAGTCCTAAATCTATCAATGATGCATGAACATCTCAAGATTCCCCCCAAAGTGCATGTGTGACAGTTTCCTCAGCATCTCCACAGAGACAGCTAATAGCATTCTCAAATGTCACATCTGGTCTTTCCCATGTCATGTAATGTCAACTCACTCTTTTATGCTCCTCAGTACTGCTAGGTTTCAAACCTGGGACAAATGGCTGAGGTGCCTATACAACATATCAAAATAGACCTGGCCACCAGGTTCTCCCTGCATCTTTCAGTCCCTATCTGTTAAAGGGTCCTCCTGGCTGGCATACCCAGCCCCCTACCCTGACCTTCTCCAGCCCTGGGGCTAGGCTGCCCTTCTCCTAGCTATCCTTCCTTAATCCAAACATTTTGGTTGAGTGCTATCTGTGTACCTTTGGGCCTCCTGGCTGCTGCACCTGGTTCCCCTCTTTCCTCTCTCCCTTCCCCTCCTCCATATCCTCACATGACCCACCTCAGTCTGGTCATGTCCATTCTGGGCTCTCCCGGATGTTCTAGTCTCTGGCTATGCTCTCCCACATATCTACAATAAACCTTCTCCTCCATACATACCTAGGAGCGGTCATGCATCCTTTTCCTTTTTTTCCATTCAAGTACATACTTCGTTCAACTTAGATGCTACTCTTTGTCTATCCCTCATTCAACAAACACTCATGCTCGGGTGTCCCTCCTACATGCATGTGTTTAAGTCTATACTGAAACTACAGCAGTGAGCAACAACTTGGCCAAAAAAAGGCTTCACGGGGCTTACATACAAGAAGGTAGGCTCAGGCAATATGCAACATCAAAATTTACAGGTGGGGATCAAGAGTGCTGCGGGTGTCATTTGACATTTTTAGTGGCATGATGAAAGCTTCACCAGGAAGGTGGCGGCTGAACCTCTCCTTGGAGGGCATGAGAACCCAGGTGTGTGAATATGTAGAGGGGTTCTCCAGGCAGAGGATATGGTAAATGCAAACACTCTGAGTCACCTGGCCCAGAACGATGAGGCCTGTGTGACTGGAGCCCCATGGGAGCTTCAAGACAGGAGGGTGAGGAAACAGAAACGGAGGCAAGTCAGATCTGGCAGGGACTTGACAACCAGTGAAAGATTGGTTTTTACAAGATGAGACGGGAAGCCCCAGTTCTGGACAGAAGAGTCATGACTTGGCTTCTTCTTTTTTTTTTTTTCTTTTTAAACCAGGGTTCCCTTGCCTTTTCTCTGAGAAATCACCATTTGAAGGTGAAGGTGTGGTCAGTAAAGGAGGTTGGAAATGATATTGACTTCACAGATTCACAGCTACAGGGCTGTCCTATACACCCTATGAACTAGCAAGCTTAACACTTGGGAAGACTCAGAAACGTTTGAGGAATGCCTTAATGGTCTAGAAATCACCGTCCAAACAATGTTACAGCAACCCTGAGAAAAGCAGGGGACTGTCCCAGAAATGGATCAATTTTAAGATGAGCGTAAGATTCAGGTGTGGGAAAACCTGGAGTAAATTTCAGCTTCTGCTTTCAAATGGGTATCTCTATTTCATCCTACATGGGTTTTAGAGTAATCTTGTTGTTTACTCATTTTTATTAAATATCTTGGGTTTTGTTGTTGTTGAATAAACTATAAAAATGTAAGAGCATATCAATGCAATAAAATAGTCTATTGATGTGGTTTTACAGGGGTTGTCTACTTGACAGGATATAGACTCACCTGTGAGGCAAGCCTCTGGCAGGCCTGTAAGGGATTGTCTAGGTTATGGTAATTGAGAGGGAAGACTCACCCTAGGTGTGGAGGACTATTCGTTGGACTAAGCTCCTGGACTGTGTGGAAAGAAAGCTCTCTGAGCATGAACACTCACTCATCTGTCTTCGCGCTCTGACTGAGGCCGCATCATGATGAACTGCTTCAAGCTCTGGCCTCCCGATTTCTCCACTGTGATAAACTGCACCCTCCAACTACGAGTACAGACAACCCTTTCTTCTTCCATTGGTACACTGTATCACAGGAACAGCAAAAGTCACTGAGTGAAGAGTGCCCCAAACCTCCAGAACGTTCATTTGAAGTCTCTTCATGTACTGTATGCATAGGTATATACACATCTGAGATACTTGAGGCTCCACTGTCCAACCTACCTGGGGAATTAAAGGCCATGCTCCTGTCCTGGGACACAGTCCATGCAGCCTTTGGTATTCTTTACCCACCTGATATTTAATGAGAGTAAAGAGATGGAATTGCTTTTAAAAGACTGTCTTGTCTCAGCCACTGAGATGGCTTAGCAAAGAGGCTTGTCAACCAAACCTGATGCCCTGAGTTTGATTCTTTGAGACCCAGATGGTGGAAGGAGAGAACCGACTCCTGCAAATTGTCCTCTGGCCTCCACAAGCATGAACAACACATGCACATACACATAGAAAATCAATTAATATATAATATTTAATAATAAAATGTGTTTCATTGCATTCAGCATGAGATTGCAAAGAAACCCTACCTTCTCATGACCACGATGTATGAATCACAAAAGGTTTTTCAAAGTCTTTCAGAGAATGGGAGTCTATCCAGAGGCAGAACTTTCTTGTTCCACAAGATCCCTGAAAGGCGCATGTGCAGGCTGCATCACCGGGCTTGTTTCTACAGGCTGGGAAGCCACAGCATACCCTGCTTCATGTTCCCTCTGCTTCTCCTCTGGCCTGGCAGAGAATTCCCACGCCGGCCTTCTTCAGCGGACACAGTAAATCTTTTAGCATCTCAGGAAAGTTCTCCCAGGAGTACAGGATGGCTGCATGTGATGTGCTGCCTCCACGGCAGGGTTTGATCACAAAGCCGAATGCAGCTCTGGGCCTGGTTTGTATCTCAGTCATCAGAGGATACAGAAAACCACCATCCCACAGACCTTCGCCTGCCCTGAGAGCTGTGCCGCTTCTGACACCATCAGGATGCCAGATTCTACTGACTTTTCTTCATCCAGTGGCTTCATCCAGCCCAGCGCTTTGCACCAAAGGAAGGCAAAGAGTTACAATGATACACACCCCACCTGAGACTTAGCCACAGATTTGCCTGGGGATAAAGCCGGCTTCCCAGACACGGTCACTCATAATCTTCTATTTTCTGTTTAGTGTGTCTTTCTTCAGGTCCCCAGACCAATGTTAAAGAATTGGATTAGCATGTGCTCCCCAAGACTCAGTCAGAAATGCTATAATAATACCCACCTCAGCTCTTTGGGGGCCACACTACCCCCAATCTTGACTTTTAAAGTACATGTAATCCCAAGGGCTTTTAGCAAGAAAGTGGATTTAGGTAGGGTTCTATAATACAATGGCTAATCTTGGTGTCAATTTGACACACCTGGGAATTGGAAATAACAATGGAGGAATTACCTGCAGATTAGCCTTCTTTTTTTTTTTTTTTTTTTTTTTTTTTTTTTTTTTTTTTTTTTTTTGTGGTTTTTCGAGACAGGGTTTCTCTGTGTAGCTTTGTGCCTCTCCTGGAACTCACTTGGTAGCCCAGGCTGGCCTCAAACTCACAGAGATCCGCCTGGCTCTGCCTCCCGAGTGCTGGGATTAAAGGCGTGTGCCACCACCGCCCGGCCTATAGGGCACTTCTTAATTGCTAATTGGTGCAAGAAAGCCCAACCTGAAGGGGCTATACCACACCCCTAGGCCTTGGGTCCTGGGATATATAAAGAAGCCAGCTGACCTAGAGCCTGAGGGTAAGCCTGTCAGCAGCATTCCTCCACAGCTTCTGCTTCAGTTTTTGCCTCCAATTTCCTGTCCTGGCTTCCCTTGATGACACACTGTAACCTGCAAGCAGCCAAATAAACTCTTTTCTTCCAAAATTGTGTTTGGTCAGTGTTTTGTCACAGCAACAGGAAACCAAATTAGGTCATAGGCTAATCTGGAAAAATGACCATCACATCTTAAACTTAAAAACTTTTAAAGGAGCATGGGATACAAGTCCTTGAAAAACAAATGTATACAATCACACATGTGTTCATGTGCTTCAATATAGGCACAAAGATAGAGATCTCTGGAAACATATGCTGTCACTGCATTTTTTTTAATCTTGGTTTTTACAAGTCTGCACCTTCAGCTCTGTGCACAGAGGATTTTGGAAAAGCTGTAGTGAGAGGTAGGGCGCACAAGCACATAATATCCTTTCATTATCAACCTAATTAATTTTAATCTTCATGAAAATCTATTATTATTATTATTATTATCATTATTTTTTTTTTGGTTTTTTGAGACAGGGTTTCTCTGTGTAGCTTTGCGCCTTTCCTGGAGCTCACTTGGTAGCCCAGGCTGGCCTGGAACTCACAGAGATCCGCCTGGCTCTGCCTCCCGAGTGCTGGGATTAAAGGCGTGCGCCACCACCGCCCGTCATCTTCATGAAAATCTAATACAGAACATCTCAGAAGACAGATGGAATAAATTTACATCAGATTTTTAATTTAATATCTAGTATTAATTCACTGAATTAATGTATATTTTACTCAGAATTTTATAACATTATCCAAATTATACAAGATTCAGTATGACAGGCATTTCCATCTGAACTGAACGTTCTTATAACACTGCTGAATGGTTTTGAAGCTACATTAAACAGAGACTCATTTTTTGATGTAATAAACTTTTGTCACCACGAAGCTTGCCTCAGTGGGAGTTAGTAATGACGTAACAAACGGTATCAGGCTGTGTGTGTCCCGTCCCTGCCCGTCCTGTCCCGTGTGTGTGTCGTGTGTCATCTGTCCCCCCCCCACACACTGTCCCCCGCTATGGTGTAAAGACTGTCTCAACTGTCTCAACTGATTTTTAAGCACCTAGCCTGACCCATGACCACAGAATTACATTGACCTCTGCCCGGACCTAGGAGTCAGTACAAACCGTTCTTCGTAGGAAACTCAATGGCCTCAAATACAGTAAATTAATTTTAAAGAAAATATGTACATGCTGGTGCTAAAATACTTTATACGTGTTCACCAAATAGAGGAGAAAGTAAGCCAAGACACATTCAGCCAAGCAGATCTTAGATTTATGTTTTCTAATATGCAAATATAATTCTTGATAGAACATTATTCTACACTTGGGGGATATCATTGAATTTGTCTAAAATGTTAAGACCATTAGCTCTTGTACAGTCACAATAGTTCTGGTTGATGTGATAAATACATTACGAGTGCAAATTAAGGGGGTGCAGATTAATTCCAGCTTACACTGCAAGCAGTATGGTCTGTCCTGGCAGAGAAGTCAGAGAAGCTAGCTGGTCACATGACACCTGCAGACTGGAAGCAGAGAGACAGGAATGCATGCATTCAGTTGCTTCTCTTTTAGGTCACCCCGGGACCCTAGCTCATGGGTAGGAGCTGCCTACATTTAGGATGGGTCTTTCCACTTTAATTAACCTAATTTAAAACATTTCTCACAGACAGCTCAGAGGTTTGTTTTCATGGTATCTCTGAATAGTATCAAAGAGAAGAAAGCAACCACCAGGTGGCAAATGGGTACTTGGCTGCAGTGATTATGAGCCCTGGGAATGGGACCTTTCTCTATTGTCCTGTGAAAAAGTGGACCTGGGGGTAGGGGTGTAGATAAATGTTGGTCTCTTATCTGGGAAGTAAAGGGCTGGGAATTTAAGGATTATTAGTATAAATAGGGAACATGAAGAAAGAAGACAGATGTCAGATTGATCTCTGCAGTTTGAGCATTCATAGAGATGTCATTCGAAAGAGGCCATGCATTCACAAGGTCACAGGGCAGGAGCCACATGCCCCGGCTGGCCCCGAGGATGATCAGTCCTACCAGGAAAGGGAGGCAAGGCAAATTTCTCCTGTCTCCTGGAGGTCCAGATTCAGCACACAGGAAGCCATCACCCCCTCACCTGAAGGCCTGCTGCTCAGAAAGAAACCAGAGAATATTGTCACCAGGGGACCCAACCAAAGAGAGGAAAAGGAAGACACCATTCCCAGTGACTTCTAGCTTCTATTAGTCATGGAAAGGAAAAAAAAAAAATTTAGCGAATGGTGGTAAAGAAGCTCCCTCTTTATGGACAAATCTGCCACCCTGTGGCAATGGAGAAAAATACACTTAAAAAAAACCCTGCTTGGCATTTCAGCCTAACCTAGTGGAAGACCCACAGCATGAGATTTCAGGGTTATTATGCCATGTATGCTAAATATTACTTTGTATTTCTGTTGATTCATTTTGGAAGCCTTAAGTCATCTTAGAAGGAGAGAACCAAATAGCCTGGTTCAAGGAAAGACACTTGTCTTTGTCTTAAAGAATATGTATGTATATGTTTATGAATGTCAAGAATGTGTGATAATTTAGACTCAAAAAACAGAGAAAAATATATCCTTCTCAGTTGTTAACATGGTGTTTACACAGATAGCCAAGAAAATACTCTCACTTCTCTTTCATATTTGCTGTCCGTCTTCGCAGAAAGCAGCCTTCTACCTAGAGAATTGCATCCCGCAGAGAATTCTCACCACAGTGGCATGTGTTGACTGTCTTATCAATAAATAGTGTACAGGGTGGTCCTTGACTTCACTATCAGGACAGAAGTCACCAGAGCACAGTGGCGAGTCACCAAGGGCACCGACTGCAGAGGCAGGCAGAACCTGCAGGTATGGGGAGTGCCCAGGACTTGGGGTCTCTTTCTGAGTGGAAATAGCCTTGCCAAGAAAATGAGGTGGACATCTGGATTCCATAAATTTTAAAGGATTAAATACGATGATTTAGCTTAGTGACTGTACAAATTATGAAAAGAGTGGTGACCAGTGGGTACCGGATATCCAAAGACACTAGAGAATAATTTTTAAATTTTGTGGAGTGGAGTAATAATATACTAGATATGCAGAATAAGCAATCTTGATCTTTGCAAGTGGCTGATCTCTGAGTTTTAGGCCAGTCTGGTCTAGAGATCCAGTTTCAGGAGAGCCAAGCTTAGGCAGTGAAGGACAGAAAGCCAGGAAAGATTTCAATTGAACAAGTGGGTCATGTTCCAGCTCCAGTAAGCAGCAGATCTTGGCAGATTTGGCCATGTGGTTCTGGCTTTAGAGTTAAGGATAGAAGAAATGGCATGTGTCAGGATGTCCCTGAATGGAGGCCTAGGAGAGAGGCCATTGTGTGAAGCTGGGAAGTTGAAGCCTGGATTTCCTTGGAGAACCCAATGTTAGAGATGCCAGTGTCATGGGATACCTGCAGAGGAGAGCTGCTGATGGAGAATGGAACCAGCTCAAGAGAGAGAGAAATGTGTTGCACTCAACAAAGTTGAACAGAGTTGGACATCTGAAGAACTTCCTAACATCAGACATTGAAATGCAGCATTTGGAGTTTGTCTGGCTGATTTTCAGTCTTGCTTTGATCCAGTTTTCCTCACTATGCTCCCTTCACTACATTTTGGAATGTTAATATGCATCCTGTGCTATTATATGTTGGAAGTATGTGATCTGGTTGTTTTATTTTGATTTTATAGGGGATTACATTTAAGAGACTTATGAATTTCAGAAAAGTCCTTGAACTTTGGACTTTAAAACATTGTTGAGATTGTGATAGACAATGGAGACTTTTGAAGTTGGACTGTATTCATTTTGCATTATGATATTTTTACAAGTTTATGGGTACAGGGGAGTGGAATGTGGTAGACTGAATGTAACTGACCCCCATAGTTTCATAGGGAGTGACTATTAGGAGGTATGGTTTAGTTGGAGTGGACATGGCCTTTTTTGAGCAAATGTGTTACTGTGCGTGTGGGCTTTGAGGTTTCCCATGCTCAGGACACCACTGAATGTCTTAGTCGACTTCCCACTGCCTGCAAGATATAGGATTCTCAGCTACTGCTCCAGCACCATGTCTGCCTGCATGCTGCCATGCTCCCCATCAGGATGATAATGGAGTGAACTTCTGAAAGTGTAAGTGAGCTCCATCAATTAAATGTTGTCCTTCTAAGAGTTGCTGTGGTCATGGTGTCTCTTTACAGCAGTGGAAACCCTAACTAAGGCAAGTATGCATGAGGGTGAGGTCTAAAGTGCCATGGACATGCTAGGATGCTGGAGATGCAAGGAATGTGAGATGTATGTAAGCACTCTCACATTTAAAAAGTGGAATGAGCCTGAGAGAGGCCAGATGTACTGCAGAAGTTAAGGCTGAAAAAGGCCTCTCTATGTCCTTTGGAGTTCATTTCTTGTAATCATATTCCCCACTTTCTTGTGCTGGAGCTGCAAGCTTTGGTATTTTTCTCACTTGTATTTGGTCTCGCTCTTTTTAAGATTTTTGTGTACCATTACCTACATTTTCCTTTTAGAATGCTGGTCTTTAATTTGTGACTTTGTATGCTTAAAGACTCAATATTCATTCTGATTTTCCAAATGATTAAAGCTTTGAGACTCAGAAGAGCCTTTGGATTTCAGACTTTTGTACATTGTTTGAATTGTGAATCATATGGGGACATTCCAAGTTGCACTAAATGCAGTTTACATTATGAGAAATTCATGAGCCTTATGTATGGAATATTCTTATTTATTTGTGAAGTGTCTTCCAGAGAGCCATCCAATAAATTCCTTCCCCAAAAATAGAGGTGCATTTTTTTTAATGTTGTGGGATCTTTAAAAGTTAAGGAATGCCCTGTACAGTAAGTAGATCGCTAGAGCCACCCCTTTGAGGGATTATCCTCAATCTTTAGTTTCAGAAGTGCTCAGCTTATAGGTCAACCATAACCAGAACATCGGCCACCTCACAGTTCAGCCACCTTCCACTGATTTCCTACACCATGCCTTCTTCATTCACATGGACTTAAACTCTCTAAAGTGATGTGCCAAAACCATGCTTTGTTTCTCAAATGGTGTTTGTCACACGACTTAAAGAAGTAATATAGTATCATGGAACAGACAACATTTCATAGTAAATTTCCTTTCTCCTCCTGTCCTTTTCACCAATGAAAGAATGAATTCTACTGAGCAAATATTGTTCAAAATAAATTCCCATCAGGGCTTGGTTCTGAGGCTTAAAGTATCTTAAAAACAAATATTGACATATCACATGTATTTTTTTCACATATAAGACTGTTTTTGAAACAGAAAAGTCCTGCATTTATATTTATCTCAAACTATAAATAAGGACATAGAAAAGTGTTCCAATGCAGCGGTTTAACTAAAGCAGTGCTTCAGTCTTGATGGACAGGGAAGGAGCTTGGCCCTGTCTCAACTTGGCATATCATGCCTCGTTGACTCCCATGGGAGGCCTTACCCTTTCTGAGGAGTGAGTTGGGGAATAGAAATGAGGTTGGAGAGGGAACAGGATGAGAGAGGAAGGGGTGTGTGTGTGGGAACTGTGGTTAGTATGTAAAATAAACAAAAAAATTTAATGAAAAAAAAGCAAGAAACAAAGTAACAAGAGAGGACCAATATTTGCTGATTGCCTTGCATGGGACACTCAACAGTCAACAGAAAAGGCTTCAGTAGGTTTTATTTTACCCAGAATCACTGGAATAGCAGTAAAAAAGACATTGCAAAAGCAATCAGGATAGCTACTATACATAAAAGGAAGAAGTGCCAGAAAGGGTGTGAGAAATTGTAACCTTTGTGCATTGCTGATAGGTATGGAGAGTGATGTAGGAGCTGGGGGATACAGTATGGTGCCTCCTCACAAACCTAAATGGGGAATTACCATATGATTTTTTTCATACACATTTATATTTACTTCACATCTATATTTATTCCCCAAAGAATTTCATGTCAGGTCTCAGATACTCATGTACTTCTGAGAAAACACACCTCTGCATTGCTCATTATAATTGAAAGATACCAAGAAGAAAACCAATCATGGTTAAAAGAATAAACAATGGATAAACTAAAAAAACTAAAACAGTGCTCATTTACATAAAGAAGGTATGGATGAACCATCAATGACCATCATCAAATACTGTATAGCTACATTAGTAACTAGAAGAGCTAAAGGGAAATATAGCAATTAAATGGACTCAAACAACTTTGAATGGGTAATTAAATTATTATTATTTAATTATTATTAATTAATTATTCAATAACTTTGTACATTCAAAAATGGTATCTTCTAAAAATATATTACAAAGCACATAAACATATATACATATGTACACATATACATGAACTATTTACATCAAGGGAAGGAAGGTAAATGTAAAATAAACACTGAAGAAAGCATAATATATTAACATAATATAACATAATCTAATAAAACAAGATAAACATATGGAAATAAAAACTGAAGATAATATAATAGTGTAATATACTATAACATAATAAAACAAAATAAACAGGTGAAAATAACACTGAAGATTATGTAATATAATACTGTATTATTCTAAAACATAAAATAAAAATGTGCTTTTTCTTAAAGCAATTATTGGAGAAGAGACAGATTTTCTCCTGAGTTGTCTTATTGTGGATGGTCGGAGAAGTTGTCAGGCAATTGTCGTAGGCTTGTCCAAGTTCTAGGATGAGAATAATTCATTTTAAATACACAGTGCTCTCTTCTACTTTATAAACTGTATGGTGAAAAGAGCTAGTTAGAACATTCATAAAATGCATTTCTAGAACATGTGTGCCAATAGAGATGTTTTTGTAAAGTTCACCTTTCATCCATCATGAACATTCCATTGAATACTTCACTTTCATGACAGATCTATATGCTCCATGACATTTGTGAACCTTAATGCTAACACCTAACTCTAACCTTAAATCTACTCTAACTATATAACAGGAAGCCTAATCATAAAACTCAACCGAGCCTTAAAGTCTAAATTGGAACCTAACTCTAGTATGTAACAACAGTGAGGAAAACATGGAAGATGGTTAGGAATATCTTTTCTTCTTATCAATGAAACCTTTGTGTTAGAAATCGATTTATGTTCTTTTTACATTTTCAACACCATACTATTCCTTTTCTAAAGAATTTATTCTCTCCCCGACCACCAGACACACTGCCCCATTTTCCTCCTTTATGTCCAGTATTTGAAACTGTTCATATTCTTTAGCTCCCAGCTTTCTCTCTTCAGCTTTATTTCCTAATATTCCTGAACCTTTGAAATGTGACCAAAACATACATACACACACATTCTAGATATCTATCATCTGTCATCTATCTATCTATCTATCTATCTATCTATCTATCTATCCGTCATCTATTCATCTATCCATCTGTCCGACCATCTGTCCATCCATCCATCCATGCATCCATCCATCCTTCTATTTATCTTACTATCTATATCTATATAATCTATCTAAATAACTGTATATATATGTATATATATATATATATATGCGATTGATGACAATCTTGATTTAGCCAGTTGTTGACTCATGAGATAATCATTCCATTGACAGTTAACTCTTTTTATCCCCCATGCTGCACTGAAATACTTATACTCCTGAGCTGGAAAACTGAGTATATATTTTAGATAAACATTCTTTCTAATACATTTTAAAAGAAAATATAACTCTTACCATCACTTTTTTATGTTTTCTCTTCTATTTCTTGTAGTGGGAAGAAGAGATCCGTTTTTTGGTGAAACATGCACAAAAGCATGCTCTTATAGCATCAATCTGAAAGAGATTATGTAAAATAAGTAGTTTTTAAACTAAAAATTAAAACAATGTCACCAAAGATTTGAACCATCCATTCAACTAAAAAGGGCAACTATGGCTGATTGCATATTTTACATACATTCACAATTTTAGAATAAGTTACAATAGTATGAGAATTAAGTACTAGGACTCCTTCAGAAAAGGAGGGACTTGAGTTCTAGGCTTAGGCTACCTCTGATATTCCAGAAACTCCAGAACCAGATGAAAGATTCTGACTTCCCTTTAGGGCCACATAAGATACCCATGAACTTTGTCCTGGGGCCTGACTTGCATGATCTCCTACAACAACATAAGGCCCAGGGATTTTCCTCCAGAATCCCAGGCAGTATGACTTCCTACACCAAGTGAGGGACCCTGCCTTCTAGAGGTTAGGCCCACTGATGAACTAGGCAAACTCCACGACCAGTTGAGAGGCTCTCACTGCTTTGATTCAACCTATGTATTCTGCTCGGGACCATTCCCACAGGTGGCTAGGTTTCACCTGCCAGGCACCACCTGTATTGACATATGAAACCTGTTCTAGGCTTAAACAGAGGCTGACTCCCAGAAGAAGGATATCCTTCAAATCACAAACATATTTAAAAATCTCCTTTGCATGTAATTCTAAAATCTAAAAGAAATGGATGTATTTCTAGATTCATTGTATGTAATGAAATTAAGTCAGGAGGAAGGAGATGATTTTATATATATATATATATATATATATATATATATATATATATGCACTATTGAGATTGAAGAAGGAACAAAATACTTTTCAACTAAAAACTGACCAGGACCAGATGGATTATTTGCATAGTTTTACAGAATACCAAAGAAAAATGAATATCATTGCTACTCAGACCATTTCATGAAATAGTAAAACAAAGGATTTCTCCAAAATTTTTATGATGCCAGTAATACCTTGATACCCAAACTAGAGAAAGATTCCTATGAAAAGAGTTAAAACCACAGACTGATTTTCATGATGAGAACAGATACAAAACTTCTAAATGTGAGATTGACAAGCCTGGGTTTGAGAGATGCCCCAGCATTGACAAGCAATGCCTATTCTTCCAGAGGACCCACTTTCAATTCCCAGCATCCACACCATATCTCACAGCTATCTGTAACTCCAGTTCCAGGGAATTGGATGCTCTTTTCTGGCCTCTGAGTATACCAAGCACACATATCATGCACAAGAATACATGTAGACAAATAACCATATATATAAAATTAAAAATGATATTGGCAAAGAGAATTTAAGACCATAACAAAAAGTATATCCATGACGGCCCTTATGGTTTCATGCAAGAATGCAGGGTAAGAGAAATGTATGTAAACCAATACATACAACAAATCAAATAAATGGAATAAAGAAATTCACATGATTATCCCAATATGCATGAACGACCACTAACACAATTGAACATTTGGACAATAATGATAAAAGTCAGGAGAGGCTAGGTATAGGTAGAGAATATGTCACAATTATACAAGCAATAAACAACAAGCCTACCATCTACATGTTCTAAAATGGAGAAAAAATATTAATCTAACCATAATGATGAGAAAAAAAGGCAATCATGGTTCACTGTCTCCATACTTTTTAATAAAGAGCTGAAGTTCTAGATAGACCCAATAAGGTAAGAAGAATATTAAAGCATACAAAGTGTGAGAGAACTCAGGATGCCCCTACTTAAAGATGGTAGGATTTTATCAGCTGTAAAAGGGTTGAGGCTCCACAAAAAGTCTTACAGCTGATAAACACTACAACAAATTAGCATTTCACAAATTTAACACCAAAATCAGTGATAACAAACTGAATAAAAAATCAATGAAAGAATCCCACTCACCTGCCCTAGGATATAGAATCAAACTTGATAGACATCACCAGATGAATGGATAAGGAAAATGTGGTATATACACACAATGGAATATTACTCAATGTAAAGAAAAATGAAATAGTAAAAATTGCAAGTGAATTAATAGAACTAGAAGAAGTTTTACTCAATGAGGCCAGCTAGGATTAAAAAGCAAATGTGATACGCTGTCCTCATGTGCAGATATTAGACTTTTGTATGTTCAATTAGGATTATACGAGGAAACCTAGAAATTAGACATAGTCTATTGTAGATGGACCCATTGACAGGAAGATAGGAAAATATATGTACAATTAAGTCAGAGAAGGAGAATACTGGATGTTGACAGTTTCAATCATGGAAGAATTGGAGGCTAAAGGACAGAAGGATGAGTGCCAAATAAAAATGAAGGTCTATGAAAAAAGCCTGATAGGAACCAAGATCTTGCAAATTAAGTAAAATATAATTTAAGGGGAGGTAGAACACAGGTGACAAGAAATAACACTGGAGCAATAAGTACTCTGGGCTAAGGTTTAAGTGGCAATGAAGGTAGAAGAATAAGTCAGAGCAGGGACTAAGGTGTAACTGAACATAAACTAAGGCTGTATGAAGGCTTGTGGAAGCGACTAGTTGGTCAAATAGTTAAAAAGACATACTAAAAAGAGTTTGTTCAGAGGTACCTGGAATGTGGTGACTTATCTCATAAGACATGAGATTTACATTGAAACTCCAAAACAATGGAAAGGATACCTCCTTTTGAGTTATTGGTCAAGTAGGCCTCCATGTCACCCCAAATAACATAATCTATATTTTCACATTCTGGTTGTTTGTCATACATAAATGGTAAGACTCTTTTGTTGAAGATACCACACAGTCTGGTTGCAGGGCATTTAGAACTCAATCCCTAGAAGACGAGTAAATTCTGCCTTTCATCATAATAAAAGTTGTAGTTCTAGTCACTGGTCATGAAATACATCAAGAGTCTATCCAGTCTTGGACCTTTCCTATGACAACAGTGACCAGCCTGGCAAGCTGTCCACAATGGTTGGGTGGTAGTTATGTAAATAACCAACCTTGTTAGGAATGGATGGGAGACCTGTTCCAAGCAATGGATTAAATGTTTGATGCTATAAACCTTGTCAAAAGCTTATGTCTGGAATAGTCATAAGCTAGTTCAGGAGAATCAACTAGTGCTATTATTATTTACATTTATACTCATAGGTTTGTTCTGCTCTCATTGTAGGTCATATGATTTTTTTCAAAGGGTAATGGTTAATGTAGAGACTCATAACTAGTTACCATGATAAGGATAAGCCAGAGTGAAGGCTCATCTGCAGAAGGGTCATTTGCATTGACCTTCCACTACTGAAAGCTCAAGAAACAATGAGGAAGAATGGTCTGAAAACAATGTAAGAGTTTGAATCTGGAGAGAAGTACACTGAAATGTTCTTTTTGGGACATGGCATAACGGATGCACAGATCAACTCAGAACAGCTGTGTCATACACTAGACTTGCACAAGCTCAAGCCAGTCAAGATGTAAGCATGAATGAGGAAACATCTCTCAAGGCCCCAGCACTACATGAGGTGCAATAGGCCATGGCTGGTTGTGAAAGGAAGAGATTAATTTATCTGTGGGCTGTGGCTTAGGACAGATTGCTCATGTCCCAGAAAGTGTCTTCACACACATTCACAGATTGTCAGCCCTACTTGGACTCAGTGGGCTCTTAATAGTAATATTAAGAGCCAGACAGTGGTGGCACAAACCTTTAATCTCAGAACTCAGGAGGTAGAGACAGGCAGATCTCTGTGAGTTCGAGGCCAGCCTGCTCTACAGAGTGAGTTCCAGGAAAGGTGCAAAGCTATACAGAAAAACACTGTCTCAGAAAACAAAAACAAAAACAAAACCAAAAGTAATTTTAAGAGACATTAAACAAAGAAGAAGAAGAAGAAGAAGAAGAAGAAGAAGAAGAAGAAGAAGAAGAAGAAGAAGAAGAAGAAGAAGAAGAAGAAGAATGATGAGTTCCACCAGCACAAGATGGAAGGAGTCAGTGGTGAATGTAGTTTTCAAAGAATAAATAGTAAGAACACTTAAAAAAAATGTTTACATTCTATGTATTAATTCTAGAAGACATACTAAATTTAACCTTATTTGGCCCATGGAACACTACTGTGGAAACAGCATAAATGTGCAATGTAAACTGAAGTATATACTTACAAATGGCCGCTTAGTTTTTCTAGCACTGTGCTGCCTCTGCTCTTCTGAGGCATGTTCTTGGTCTTCCATGACAGATGCTGTTAACAAGTGCACATATTTCACTAAGCAAAGTACAATGAAATTTAGGGGAATAGCTGTCCATTGCTCTAATGAAGACACATTAGGGATGAGAAAATACTTACTTTCATTTTCCCAAGCAAAAGTTTGAATTAAGTATAAACTGCAGTGGAAAAATTTAACTTATCTTCTCTATTTAATAAAGAATCTCTCTTAAAAACAGGTGTTTGAGTATGGTTTTTCTCTGAACAGAGGTTTAGGAAGCAGCCCCCACCGTATGGGAGTTTCCTTCACTTACATATTCAGATTGATCTCATATATTTCTGAAGATAAAGCAAATGAAATATGGACACCTGAGAGGTGGGAGCAAGGACTCTGTCTTTGACAAACAAAATCTTAGCTGTTGCTCAGACTTGATAATGTGTGTGTGTTATTACCAATCTACTAATCCTTTTGCTTCCTATATGTGTAGTTGTCTGTCTATTACAGATAGTGTTCTGTTCTATACACAATCACTCTATAGAACAAGTATATTTTCAAATGTAGTACTTACTTCTCTCCTGATGCAGGATTACATTCTTTTCTGCATCATTGTCCATATTGGATGAGTTGGGAGCTTTTGTGGAAGATTTCTGTGGTCCATTAGGGTCAGACACACTCTATCAACAGGAGTATTGGTAACATATGTTAGAAAGGTCTTATTTGATTTCTAAGAACATACTTGAATTCTTAATTTTGTGACAAGTGTCCTTGAAATTCTATGTAGTATATATTGAAGACAAAGACATTTTAATAGCAAATCTATTGTGCACAGTAAAGTTTAAATCTATCCTTCATTTTTCATGGCACTTCACTATGTAAGAGGTACAAAGAAAAAAGGACACACATTCAGAGGATTTGACCTGATGCACAATATTAACAAAACAAAAGCAACTACTTTTATGTAAGAACTGTTAATGCTATTTATATTCCCAAATGAATTTGGAGGATACTTATAAAATAAAGAATTGCCTACCCTATTATCAGGAAAATTTCTTTGGACAGTGTGGTACTTTGAATGCAAGTGGGCCCCATAAGCTTATAGGAAGTGTCACTATCAGAAGGTTTGGCCTTGTTGTCAGTGGTGTGACCTTGTTGGGGGAAGTTTGGCTCTGTGGGGGCCATTTGAGGTCTCCTGTGCTCAAGTTACACCCAGAGTAGACACAGGCTCTTTTACTGCTTGCTGATCAGGATGAGAACTCTCAGCTCCTTATCCAGGACCATGTCTGCCTGCATGCTGCCATGTCCCACCATGATGATGGTGGACAAAACCTGGGAAACAGGAATCCATCCCAATGAAATGGTTCCCTAATAGGAGTAGCCATGGTCATGGTATCTCTTCCCAGCAATAGAAACCATAACTAATACAAACAGTATTGATTTCTATTCTCCTATTTGTCTCCCTTTAATTTTGTTCTCCTGATGTGTTGCTCCAGCTTATAGATTGAGCACAACATTGAAAAGGATTCAAGATGATAAACAAATTTGTCTCTTATGACCTCAAGGGAGTCATGTTTTCATCTATTGAAGAAGACGTTGGCTGTGAGTTTCCCATTATATAATTTTTATTGTGTTGAGATATGCTCCTTTTCTTACACTCTCTGGATTATTATCATGATGGTATATATGGTTTTTAGCAAGGGCCTTATCTACATGTATTGAGAAGATTAGGTGACTTATTGTCTAAGTCTGTTTCTGTGCTTTGTTAAATCTGTTGACTTGTGTATTTCAAACAATCTCTGCATCTCTGAGATCAAAACAACTTGGTCATTGAACATTTGAACAACTGAACATGTGGAACTTAGTGAATAAAGTTAAGCAGAGGCTAGGTGTGGGTAGAGAATATGTCACAATTGTACAAGCAATAAACAACAAGCTTACCATCTACATGTTCTAAAATGCAGAAAAAATATTAATCTAACCACAATGATAAGAAAAAAAGGCAATCATTGTTCACTGTCTCTACTCTTTTTATTAAAGAGCTGAAGTTCTAGATAGACCCAATAAGGTAAGAATGATATTAAAGCACACAAAGCGTGAGAGAACTCAGGATGCCCCTACTTAAAGATGGTAGTATTTTATCAGCTGTAAAAGGGTTGAGGCTCCACAAAATGTCTTAAAGCTGATGAACACTACAACAAATTAGCATTTCACAAATTTAACACCAAAATCAGTGATAACAAACTGAATAAAAAAATCAATGAAAGAATCCCACTCACCTGCCCTAGATTATAGAATCAACCTTGATAGTCATCAGCATATGAAAGGATAAGGAAAATGTGGTATATACACACAATGGAATATTACTCAATGTAAAGAAAAATGAAATAGTAAAAATTGCAAGTAAATTAATAGAACTAGAAGAAGTTTTACTCAATGAGGCCAGCTAGGATTAAAAAAGAATTGTGATATGCTGTCCTCATGTGTAGATATTAGACTTTTTTATGTTCAAATAGAATTATACGAGGAAGCCTAAAAAATTAGACATGGTCTATTGTAGATGGACCCATTGAAAGGGAGATAGGAAAACATATGTAAAATTAAATCAGAGAAGGAGAATACTGGATGTTGACAGTTTCAATCATGGAAGAATTGGAGGCTAAAGGACAGAAGGATGAGTGCCAAATAAAAATGAAGGTCTATGAAAAAAGCCTGATAGGAACCAGGATCTTGCAAATTAAGTAAAATATAATTTAAGGGGAGGTAGAACACAGGTGACAAGAAATAACACTGGAGCAATAAGTACTCTGGGCTAAGGTTTAAGTGGCAATGAAGGTAGAAGAATAAGTCAGAGCAGGGACTAAGGTGTAACTGAACGAAGACTAAGGCTGTATGAAGGCTTGTGGAAGCGACTAGTTGGTCAAATAGTTTAAAAGATATACTAAAAAGAGCTTGTTCAGAGGTACCTGGAATGTGTTGACTTCCCTAATAAGGCATGAGATTTACATTGAAACTCCAAAACAAGGGAAAAGATACCTCCTTTTGAGCTATCGGTCAAGTAGGCCTCCATGTTACCCCAAATAACACAATATATTTCTACACTTTCTGGTTGTTTGTCATAACTAAATGGTAAGACTCTTTGTTTGAAGATACCACACAGTCTGGTTGCATGGCATTTAGAACTCAATCCCTAGCAGACGAGGAATTTCTGCCTTTCATCATAATAAAAGTTGTAGTTCCAGTCACTGGTCATGAAATATATCAAGAGTCTACCCAGTCTTGGACCTTTCCTATGACAACAGTGACCAGCCTGGCAAGCTGTCCACAATGGTTGGGTGGTAGTTATGTAAATAACCAACCTTGTTAGGAATGGATGGGAGACCTGCACCAGGCAATGGATTAAATGTCTGATGCTGTAACCTTGTCATAAGCTTATGTCTGGAATAGTCATAAGCTAGTTCAGGAGAATCAACTAGTGCTATTATTATTTACATTTATACTCATAGGTTTGTTCTACTCTCATTGTTGGCCAGATGATTCTTTTTTCAGAGGGTAATGGTGAATGTAGAGACTCATAACTAGTTAACATGATAAGGATAAGCCAGTGTGAAGGTTCATCTGCAGAAGGGTCATTTGCATTGACCTTCCACTACTGAAAGCTCAAGAAACAATGAGGAAGAATGGTCTGAAAACAATGTAAGAGTTTGAATCTGGAGAGAAGTACACTGAAATGTTCTTTTTGGGACATGGCATAACGGATGCACAGATCAACTCAGAACAGCTGTGTCTTACACTAGACTTGCACAAGCTCAAGCCAGTCAAGATGCCAGCATGAATGAGGAAATATCTCTCAAGGCCCCAGCACTAGATGAGTAGCAATTGGCCATGGCTGGTTGTGAAAAGAGGAGATTAATTTATCTGTGGGCTTTGGCTTAGGACAGATAGCTCATGTCCCAGGAGGTGTCTTCACACACATTCACAGATGGTCAGCCCTACTTGGACTCAGTGGGCTATTAATAGAATTTTAAGAGCCCGGCAGTGGTGGCACACACCTTTAATCCCAGCACTCAGGAGGCAGAGATGGGCAGATCTCTGTGAGTTTCAGGCCAGCCTGGTCTACAGAGTGAGTTCCAGGAAAGGTGCAAGCTACACAGAAAAACACTGTCTCAGAAAACAAAAACGAAAACAAAAGTAAATTTTAAGAGACATTAAGCAAAGAAGAAGAAGAGGAAGAAGAAGAAGAAGAAGAAGAAGAAGAAGAAGAAGAAGAAGAAGAAGAAGAAGAAGAAGAAGAAGAAGAAGAAGAATGATGAGTTCCACCAGCACAAGATGGAAGGAGTCAGTGGTGAATGTAGTTTTCAAAGAATAAATAGTAAGAACACTTAAAAAAAATGTTTACATTCTATGTATTAATTCTAGAAGACATACTAAATTTAACCTTATTTGGCCTATGGAACACTACTGTGGAAACAGCATAAATGTGCAATGTAAACTGAAGTATATACTTACAAATGGCCGCTTAGTTTTTCTAGCACTGTGCTGCCTCTGCTCTTCTGAGGCATGTTCTTGGTCTTCCATGACAGATGCTGTTAACAAGTGCACATATTTCACTAAGCAAAGTACAATGAAATTTAGGGGAATAGCTGTCCATTGCTCTAATGAAGACACATTAGGGATGAAAAAATACTTACTTTCATTTTCCCAAGCAAAAGTTTGAATTAAGTATAAACTGCAGTGGAAAAATTTAACTTATCTTCTCTATTTAATAAAGAATCTCTCTTAAAAACAGGTGTTTGAGTATGGTTTTTCTCTGAACAGAGGTTTAGGAAGCAGCCCCCACCGTATGGGAGTTTCCTTCACTTACATATTCAGATTGATCTCATATATTTCTGAAGATAAAGCAAATGAAATATGGACACCTGAGAGGTGGGAGCAAGGACTCTGTCTTTGACAAACAAAATCTTAGCTGTTGCTCAGACTTGATAATGTGTGTGTGTTATTACCAATCTACTAATCCTTTTGCTTCCTATAAGTGTAGTTGTCTGTCTATTACAGATAGTGTTCTGTTCTATACACAATCACTCTATAGAACAAGTATATTTTCAAATGTAGTACTTACTTCTCTCCTGATGCAGGATTACATTCTTTTCTGCATCATTGTCCATATTGGATGAGTTGGGAGCTTTTGTGGAAGATTTCTGTGGTCCATTAGGGTCAGACACACTCTATCAACAGGAGTATTGGTAACATATGTTAGAAAGGTCTTATTTGATTTCTAAGAACATACTTGAATTCTTAATTTTGTGACAAGTGTCCTTGAAATTCTATGTAGTATATATTGAAGACAAAGACATTTTAATAGCAAATCTATTGTGCACAGTAAAGTTTAAATCTATCCTTCATTTTTCATGGCACTTCACTATGTAAGAGGTACAAAGAAAAAAGGACACACATTCAGAGGATTTGACCTGATGCACGATATTAACAAAACAAAAGCAACTACTTTTATGTAAGAACTGTTAATGCTATTTATATTCCCAAATGAATTTGGAGGATACTTATAAAATAAAGAATTGCCTACCCTATTATCAGGAAAATTTCTTTGGACAGTGTGGTACTTTGAATGCAAGTGGGCCCCATAAGCTTATAGGAAGTGTCACTATCAGAAGGTTTGGCCTTGTTGGCAGTGGTGTGACCTTGTTGGGGGAAGTTTGGCTCTGTGGGGGCCATTTGAGGTCTCCTGTGCTCAAGTTACACCCAGAGTAGACACAGGCTCTTTTACTGCTTGCTGATCAGGATGAGAACTCTCAGCTCCTTATCCAGGACCATGTCTGCCTGCATGCTGCCATGTCCCACCATGATGATGGTGGACAAAACCTGGGAAACAGGAATCCATCCCAATGAAATGGTTCCCTAATAGGAGTAGCCATGGTCATGGTATCTCTTCCCAGCAATAGAAACCATAACTAATACAAACCGTATTGATTTCTAGTCTCCTATTTGTCTCCCTTTAATTTTGTTCTCCTGATGTGTTGCTCCAGCTTATAGATTGAGCACAACATTGAAAAGGATTCAAGATGATAAACAAATTTGTCTCTTATGACCTCAAGGGAGTCATGTTTTCATCTATTGAAGAAGACGTTGGCTGTGAGTTTCCCATTATATAATTTTTATTGTGTTGAGATATGCTCCTTTTCCTACACTCTCTGGATTATTATCATGATGGTATATATGGTTTTTAGCAAGGGCCTTATCTACATGTATTGAGAAGATTAGGTGACTTATTGTCTAAGTCTGTTTCTGTGCTTTGTTAAATCTGTTGACTTGTGTATTTCAAACAATCTCTGCATCTCTGAGATCAAAACAACTTGGTCATTGAACATTTGAACAACTGAACATGTGGAACTTAGTGAATAAAGTTAAGCAGAGGCTAGGTGTGGGTAGAGAATATGTCACAATTGTACAAGCAATAAACAACAAGCTTACCATCTACATGTTCTAAAATGCAGAAAAAATATTAATCTAACCACAATGATAAGAAAAAAAGGCAATCATTGTTCACTGTCTCTACTCTTTTTATTAAAGAGCTGAAGTTCTAGATAGACCCAATAAGGTAAGAATGATATTAAAGCATACAAAGCGTGAGAGAACTCAGGATGCCCCTACTTAAAGATGGTAGTATTTTATCAGCTGTAAAAGGGTTGAGGCTCCACAAAATGTCTTAAAGCTGATAAACACTACAACAAATTAGCATTTCACAAATTTAACACCAAAATCAGTGATAACAAACTGAATAAAAAAATCAATGAAAGAATCCCACTCACCTGCCCTAGATTATAGAATCAACCTTGATAGTCATCAGCATATGAAAGGATAAGGAAAATGTGGTATATACACACAATGGAATATTACTCAATGTAAAGAAAAATGAAATAGTAAAAATTGCAAGTAAATTAATAGAACTAGAAGAAGTTTTACTCAATGAGGCCAGCTAGGATTAAAAAAGAAATGTGATATGCTGTCCTCATGTGTAGATATTAGACTTTTTTATGTTCAAATAGAATTATACGAGGAAGCCTAAAAAATTAGACATGGTCTATTGTAGATGGACCCATTGAAAGGGAGATAGGAAAACACATGTAAAATTAAATCAGAGAAGGAGAATACTGGATGTTGACAGTTTCAATCATGGAAGAATTGGAGGATAAAGGACAGAAGGATGAGTGCCAAATAAAAATGAAGGTCTATGAAAAAGCCTGATAGGAACCAGGATCTTGCAAATTAAGTAAAATATAATTTAAGGGGAGGTAGAACACAGGTGACTAGAAATAACACTGGAGCAATAAGTACTCTGGGCTAAGGTTTAAGTGGCAATGAAGGTAGAAGAATAAGTCAGAGCAGGGACTAAGGTGTAACTGAACGAAGACTAAGGCTGTATGAAGGCTTGTGGAAGCGACTAGTTGGTCAAATAGTTTAAAAGATATACTAAAAAGAGCTTGTTCAGAGGTACCTGGAATGTGTTGACTTCCCTAATAAGGCATGAGATTTACATTGAAACTCCAAAACAAGGGAAAAGATACCTCCTTTTGAGTTATCGGTCAAGTAGGCCTCCATGTTACCCCAAATAACACAATATATTTCTACACTTTCTGGTTGTTTGTCATAACTAAATGGTAAGACTCTTTGTTTGAAGATACCACACAGTCTGGTTGCATGGCATTTAGAACTCAATCCCTAGCAGACGAGGAATTTCTGCCTTTCATCATAATAAAAGTTGTAGTTCCAGTCATTGGTCATGAAATATATCAAGAGTCTACCCAGTCTTGGACCTTTCCTATGACAACAGTGACCAGCCTGGCAAGCTGTCCACAATGGTTGGGTGGTAGTTATGTAAATAACCAACCTTGTTAGGAATGGATGGGAGACCTGCACCAAGCAATGGATTAAATGTCTGATGCTGTAACCTTGTCATAAGCTTATGTCTGGAATAGTCATAAGCTAGTTCAGGAGAATCAACTAGTGCTATTATTATTTACATTTATACTCATAGGTTTGTTCTACTCTCATTGTTGGCCAGATGATTCTTTTTTCAGAGGGTAATGGTGAATGTAGAGACTCATAACTAGTTAACATGATAAGGATAAGCCAGTGTGAAGGTTCATCTGCAGAAGGGTCATTTGCATTGACCTTCCACTACTGAAAGCTCAAGAAACAATGAGGAAGAATGGTCTGAAAACAATGTAAGAGTTTGAATCTGGAGAGAAGTACACTGAAATGTTCTTTTTGGGACATGGCATAACGGATGCACAGATCAACTCAGAACAGCTGTGTCTTACACTAGACTTGCACAAGCTCAAGCCAGTCAAGATGCCAGCATGAATGAGGAAATATCTCTCAAGGCCCCAGCACTAGATGAGTAGCAATTGGCCATGGCTGGTTGTGAAAAGAGGAGATTAATTTATCTGTGGGCTTTGGCTTAGGACAGATAGCTCATGTCCCAGGAGGTGTCTTCACACACATTCACAGATGGTCAGCCCTACTTGGACTCAGTGGGCTATTAATAGAATTTTAAGAGCCCGGCAGTGGTGGCACACACCTTTAATCCCAGCACTCAGGAGGCAGAGATGGGCAGATCTCTGTGAGTTTCAGGCCAGCCTGGTCTACAGAGTGAGTTCCAGGAAAGGTGCAAGCTACACAGAAAAACACTGTCTCAGAAAACAAAAGTAAATTTTAAGAGACATTAAGCAAAGAAGAAGAAGAGGAAGAAGAAGAAGAAGAAGAAGAAGAAGAAGAAGAAGAAGAAGAAGAAGAAGAAGAAGAAGAAGAAGAAGAATGATGAGTTCCACCAGCACAAGATGGAAGGAGTCAGTGGTGAATGTAGTTTTCAAAGAATAAATAGTAAGAACACTTAAAAAAAATGTTTACATTCTATGTATTAATTCTAGAAGACATACTAAATTTAACCTTATTTGGCCTATGGAACACTACTGTGGAAACAGCATAAATGTGCAATGTAAACTGAAGTATATACTTACAAATGGCCGCTTAGTTTTTCTAGCACTGTGCTGCCTCTGCTCTTCTGAGGCATGTTCTTGGTCTTCCATGACAGATGCTGTTAACAAGTGCACATATTTCACTAAGCAAAGTACAATGAAATTTAGGGGAATAGCTGTCCATTGCTCTAATGAAGACACATTAGGGATGAGAAAATACTTACTTTCATTTTCCCAAGCAAAAGTTTGAATTAAGTATAAACTGCAGTGGAAAAATTTAACTTATCTTCTCTATTTAATAAAGAATCTCTCTTAAAAACAGGTGTTTGAGTATGGTTTTTCTCTGAACAGAGGTTTAGGAAGCAGCCCCCACCGTATGGGAGTTTCCTTCACTTACATATTCAGATTGATCTCATATATTTCTGAAGATAAAGCAAATGAAATATGGACACCTGAGAGGTGGGAGCAAGGACTCTGTCTTTGACAAACAAAATCTTAGCTGTTGCTCAGACTTGATAATGTGTGTGTGTTATTACCAATCTACTAATCCTTTTGCTTCCTATATGTGTAGTTGTCTGTCTATTACAGATAGTGTTCTGTTCTATACACAATCACTCTATAGAACAAGTATATTTTCAAATGTAGTACTTACTTCTCTCCTGATGCAGTATTACATTCTTTTCTGCATCATTGTCCATATTGGATGAGTTGGGAGCTTTTGTGGAAGATTTCTGTGGTCCATTAGGGTCAGACACACTCTATCAACAGGAGTATTGGTAACATATGTTAGAAAGGTCTTATTTGATTTCTAAGAACATACTTGAATTCTTAATTTTGTGACAAGTGTCCTTGAAATTCTATGTAGTATATATTGAAGACAAAGACATTTTAATAGCAAATCTATTGTGCACAGTAAAGTTTAAATCTATCCTTCATTTTTCATGGCACTTCACTATGTAAGAGGTACAAAGAAAAAAGGACACACATTCAGAGGATTTGACCTGATGCACGATATTAACAAAACAAAAGCAACTACTTTTATGTAAGAACTGTTAATGCTATTTATATTCCCAAATGAATTTGGAGGATACTTATAAAATAAAGAATTGCCTACCCTATTATCAGGAAAATTTCTTTGGACAGTGTGGTACTTTGAATGCAAGTGGGCCCCATAAGCTTATAGGAAGTGTCACTATCAGAAGGTTTGGCCTTGTTGTCAGTGGTGTGACCTTGTTGGGGGAAGTTTGGCTCTGTGGGGGCCATTTGAGGTCTCCTGTGCTCAAGTTACACCCAGAGTAGACACAGGCTCTTTTACTGCTTGCTGATCAGGATGAGAACTCTCAGCTCCTTATCCAGGACCATGTCTGCCTGCATGCTGCCATGTCCCACCACGATGATGGTGGACAAAACCTGGGAAACAGGAATCCATCCCAATGAAATGGTTCCCTAATAGGAGTAGCCATGGTCATGGTATCTCTTCCCAGCAATAGAAACCATAATTAATACAAACCGTATTGATTTCTATTCTCCTATTTGTCTCCCTTTAATTTTGTTCTCCTGATGTATTGCTCCAGCTTATAGATTGAGCACAACATTGAAGAGGATTCAAGATGATAAACAAATTTGTCTCTTATGACCTCAAGGGAGTCATGTTTTCATCTATTGAAGAAGACGTTGGCTGTGAGTTTCCCATTATATAATTTTTATTGTGTTGAGATATGCTCCTTTTCTTACACTCTCTGGATTATTATCATGATGGTATATATGGTTTTTAGCAAGGGCCTTATCTACATGTATTGAGAAGATTAGGTGACTTATTGTCTAAGTCTGTTTCTGTGCTTTGTTAAATCTGTTGACTTGTGTATTTCAAACAATCTCTGCATCTCTGAGATCAAAACAACTTGGTCATTGAACATTTGAACAACTGAACATGTGGAACTTAGTGAATAAAGTTAAGCAGAGGCTAGGTGTGGGTAGAGAATATGTCACAATTGTACAAGCAATAAACAACAAGCTTACCATCTACATGTTCTAAAATGCAGAAAAAATATTAATCTAACCACAATGATAAGAAAAAAAGGCAATCATTGTTCACTGTCTCTACTCTTTTTATTAAAGAGCTGAAGTTCTAGATAGACCCAATAAGGTAAGAATGATATTAAAGCATACAAAGCGTGAGAGAACTCAGGATGCCCCTACTTAAAGATGGTAGTATTTTATCAGCTGTAAAAGGGTTGAGGCTCCACAAAATGTCTTAAAGCTGATAAACACTACAACAAATTAGCATTTCACAAATTTAACACCAAAATCAGTGATAACAAACTGAATAAAAAAATCAATGAAAGAATCCCACTCACCTGCCCTAGATTATAGAATCAACCTTGATAGTCATCAGCATATGAAAGGATAAGGAAAATGTGGTATATACACACAATGGAATATTACTCAATGTAAAGAAAAATGAAATAGTAAAAATTGCAAGTAAATTAATAGAACTAGAAGAAGTTTTACTCAATGAGGCCAGCTAGGATTAAAAAAGAAATGTGATATGCTGTCCTCATGTGTAGATATTAGACTTTTTTATGTTCAAATAGAATTATACGAGGAAGCCTAAAAAATTAGACATGGTCTATTGTAGATGGACCCATTGAAAGGGAGATAGGAAAACATATGTAAAATTAAATCAGAGAAGGAGAATACTGGATGTTGACAGTTTCAATCATGGAAGAATTGGAGGCTAAAGGACAGAAGGATGAGTGCCAAATAAAAATGAAGGTCTATGAAAAAAGCCTGATAGGAACCAGGATCTTGCAAATTAAGTAAAATATAATTTAAGGGGAGGTAGAACACAGGTGACAAGAAATAACACTGGAGCAATAAGTACTCTGGGCTAAGGTTTAAGTGGCAATGAAGGTAGAAGAATAAGTCAGAGCAGGGACTAAGGTGTAACTGAACGAAGACTAAGGCTGTATGAAGGCTTGTGGAAGCGACTAGTTGGTCAAATAGTTTAAAAGATATACTAAAAAGAGCTTGTTCAGAGGTACCTGGAATGTGTTGACTTCCCTAATAAGGCATGAGATTTACATTGAAACTCCAAAACAAGGGAAAAGATACCTCCTTTTGAGTTATCGGTCAAGTAGGCCTCCATGTTACCCCAAATAACACAATATATTTCTACACTTTCTGGTTGTTTGTCATAACTAAATGGTAAGACTCTTTGTTTGAAGATACCACACAGTCTGGTTGCATGGCATTTAGAACTCAATCCCTAGCAGACGAGGAATTTCTGCCTTTCATCATAATAAAAGTTGTAGTTCCAGTCACTGGTCATGAAATATATCAAGAGTCTACCCAGTCTTGGACCTTTCCTATGACAACAGTGACCAGCCTGGCAAGCTGTCCACAATGGTTGGGTGGTAGTTATGTAAATAACCAACCTTGTTAGGAATGGATGGGAGACCTGCACCAAGCAATGGATTAAATGTCTGATGCTGTAACCTTGTCATAAGCTTATGTCTGGAATAGTCATAAGCTAGTTCAGGAGAATCAACTAGTGCTATTATTATTTACATTTATACTCATAGGTTTGTTCTACTCTCATTGTTGGCCAGATGATTCTTTTTTCAGAGGGTAATGGTGAATGTAGAGACTCATAACTAGTTAACATGATAAGGATAAGCCAGTGTGAAGGTTCATCTGCAGAAGGGTCATTTGCATTGACCTTCCACTACTGAAAGCTCAAGAAACAATGAGGAAGAATGGTCTGAAAACAATGTAAGAGTTTGAATCTGGAGAGAAGTACACTGAAATGTTCTTTTTGGGACATGGCATAACGGATGCACAGATCAACTCAGAACAGCTGTGTCTTACACTAGACTTGCACAAGCTCAAGCCAGTCAAGATGCCAGCATGAATGAGGAAATATCTCTCAAGGCCCCAGCACTAGATGAGTAGCAATTGGCCATGGCTGGTTGTGAAAAGAGGAGATTAATTTATCTGTGGGCTTTGGCTTAGGACAGATAGCTCATGTCCCAGGAGGTGTCTTCACACACATTCACAGATGGTCAGCCCTACTTGGACTCAGTGGGCTATTAATAGAATTTTAAGAGCCCGGCAGTGGTGGCACACACCTTTAATCCCAGCACTCAGGAGGCAGAGATGGGCAGATCTCTGTGAGTTTGAGGCCAGCCTGGTCTACAGAGTGAGTTCCAGGAAAGGTGCAAGCTACACAGAAAAACACTGTCTCAGAAAACAAAAACGAAAACAAAAGTAAATTTTAAGAGACATTAAGCAAAGAAGAAGAAGAAGAGGAAGAAGAAGAAGAAGAAGAAGAAGAAGAAGAAGAAGAAGAAGAAGAAGAAGAAGAAGAAGAAGAAGAAGAATGATGAGTTCCACCAGCACAAGATGGAAGGAGTCAGTGGTGAATGTAGTTTTCAAAGAATAAATAGTAAGAACACTTAAAAAAAATGTTTACATTCTATGTATTAATTCTAGAAGACATACTAAATTTAACCTTATTTGGCCTATGGAACACTACTGTGGAAACAGCATAAATGTGCAATGTAAACTGAAGTATATACTTACAAATGGCTGCTTAGTTTTTCTAGCACTGTGCTGCCTCTGCTCTTCTGAGGCATGTTCTTGGTCTTCCATGACAGATGCTGTTAACAAGTGCACATATTTCACTAAGCAAAGTACAATGAAATTTAGGGGAATAGCTGTCCATTGCTCTAATGAAGACACATTAGGGATGAGAAAATACTTACTTTCATTTTCCCAAGCAAAAGTTTGAATTAAGTATAAACTGCAGTGGAAAAATTTAACTTATCTTCTCTATTTAATAAAGAATCTCTCTTAAAAACAGGTGTTTGAGTATGGTTTTTCTCTGAACAGAGGTTTAGGAAGCAGCCCCCACCGTATGGGAGTTTCCTTCACTTACATATTCAGATTGATCTCATATATTTCTGAAGATAAAGCAAATGAAATATGGACACCTGAGAGGTGGGAGCAAGGACTCTGTCTTTGACAAACAAAATCTTAGCTGTTGCTCAGACTTGATAATGTGTGTGTGTTATTACCAATCTACTAATCCTTTTGCTTCCTATATGTGTAGTTGTCTGTCTATTACAGATAGTGTTCTGTTCTATACACAATCACTCTATAGAACAAGTATATTTTCAAATGTAGTACTTACTTCTCTCCTGATGCAGGATTACATTCTTTTCTGCATCATTGTCCATATTGGATGAGTTGGGAGCTTTTGTGGAAGATTTCTGTGGTCCATTAGGGTCAGACACACTCTATCAACAGGAGTATTGGTAACATATGTTAGAAAGGTCTTATTTGATTTCTAAGAACATACTTGAATTCTTAATTTTGTGACAAGTGTCCTTGAAATTCTATGTAGTATATATTGAAGACAAAGACATTTTAATAGCAAATCTATTGTGCACAGTAAAGTTTAAATCTATCCTTCATTTTTCATGGCACTTCACTATGTAAGAGGTACAAAGAAAAAAGGACACACATTCAGAGGATTTGACCTGATGCACGATATTAACAAAACAAAAGCAACTACTTTTATGTAAGAACTGTTAATGCTATTTATATTCCCAAATGAATTTGGAGGATACTTATAAAATAAAGAATTGCCTACCCTATTATCAGGAAAATTTCTTTGGACAGTGTGGTACTTTGAATGCAAGTGGGCCCCATAAGCTTATAGGAAGTGTCACTATCAGAAGGTTTGGCCTTGTTGGCAGTGGTGTGACCTTGTTGGGGGAAGTTTGGCTCTGTGGGGGCCATTTGAGGTCTCCTGTGCTCAAGTTACACCCAGAGTAGACACAGGCTCTTTTACTGCTTGCTGATCAGGATGAGAACTCTCAGCTCCTTATCCAGGACCATGTCTGCCTGCATGCTGCCATGTCCCACCATGATGATGGTGGACAAAACCTGGGAAACAGGAATCCATCCCAATGAAATGGTTCCCTAATAGGAGTAGCCATGGTCATGGTATCTCTTCCCAGCAATAGAAACCATAACTAATACAAACAGTATTGATTTCTAGTCTCCTATTTGTCTCCCTTTAATTTTGTTCTCCTGATGTGTTGCTCCAGCTTATAGATTGAGCACAACATTGAAAAGGATTCAAGATGATAAACAAATTTGTCTCTTATGACCTCAAGGGAGTCATGTTTTCATCTATTGAAGAAGACGTTGGCTGTGAGTTTCCCATTATATAATTTTTATTGTGTTGAGATATGCTCCTTTTCTTACACTCTCTGGATTATTATCATGATGGTATATATGGTTTTTAGCAAGGGCCTTATCTACATGTATTGAGAAGATTAGGTGACTTATTGTCTAAGTCTGTTTCTGTGCTTTGTTAAATCTGTTGACTTGTGTATTTCAAACAATCTCTGCATCTCTGAGATCAAAACAACTTGGTCATTGAACATTTGAACAACTGAACATGTGGAACTTAGTGAATAAAGTTAAGCAGAGGCTAGGTGTGGGTAGAGAATATGTCACAATTGTACAAGCAATAAACAACAAGCTTACCATCTACATGTTCTAAAATGCAGAAAAAATATTAATCTAACCACAATGATAAGAAAAAAAGGCAATCATTGTTCACTGTCTCTACTCTTTTTATTAAAGAGCTGAAGTTCTAGATAGACCCAATAAGGTAAGAATGATATTAAAGCATACAAAGCGTGAGAGAACTCAGGATGCCCCTACTTAAAGATGGTAGTATTTTATCAGCTGTAAAAGGGTTGAGGCTCCACAAAATGTCTTAAAGCTGATAAACACTACAACAAATTAGCATTTCACAAATTTAACACCAAAATCAGTGATAACAAACTGAATAAAAAAATCAATGAAAGAATCCCACTCACCTGCCCTAGATTATAGAATCAACCTTGATAGTCATCAGCATATGAAAGGATAAGGAAAATGTGGTATATACACACAATGGAATATTACTCAATGTAAAGAAAAATGAAATAGTAAAAATTGCAAGTAAATTAATAGAACTAGAAGAAGTTTTACTCAATGAGGCCAGCTAGGATTAAAAAAGAAATGTGATATGCTGTCCTCATGTGTAGATATTAGACTTTTTTATGTTCAAATAGAATTATACGAGGAAGCCTAAAAAATTAGACATGGTCTATTGTAGATGGACCCATTGAAAGGGAGATAGGAAAACACATGTAAAATTAAATCAGAGAAGGAGAATACTGGATGTTGACAGTTTCAATCATGGAAGAATTGGAGGCTAAAGGACAGAAGGATGAGTGCCAAATAAAAATGAAGGTCTATGAAAAAAGCCTGATAGGAACCAGGATCTTGCAAATTAAGTAAAATATAATTTAAGGGGAGGTAGAACACAGGTGACAAGAAATAACACTGGAGCAATAAGTACTCTGGGCTAAGGTTTAAGTGGCAATGAAGGTAGAAGAATAAGTCAGAGCAGGGACTAAGGTGTAACTGAACGAAGACTAAGGCTGTATGAAGGCTTGTGGAAGCGACTAGTTGGTCAAATAGTTTAAAAGATATACTAAAAAGAGCTTGTTCAGAGGTACCTGGAATGTGTTGACTTCCCTAATAAGGCATGAGATTTACATTGAAACTCCAAAACAAGGGAAAAGATACCTCCTTTTGAGTTATCGGTCAAGTAGGCCTCCATGTTACCCCAAATAACACAATATATTTCTACACTTTCTGGTTGTTTGTCATAACTAAATGGTAAGACTCTTTGTTTGAAGATACCACACAGTCTGGTTGCATGGCATTTAGAACTCAATCCCTAGCAGACGAGGAATTTCTGCCTTTCATCATAATAAAAGTTGTAGTTCCAGTCACTGGTCATGAAATATATCAAGAGTCTACCCAGTCTTGGACCTTTCCTATGACAACAGTGACCAGCCTGGCAAGCTGTCCACAATGGTTGGGTGGTAGTTATGTAAATAACCAACCTTGTTAGGAATGGATGGGAGACCTGCACCAAGCAATGGATTAAATGTCTGATGCTGTAACCTTGTCATAAGCTTATGTCTGGAATAGTCATAAGCTAGTTCAGGAGAATCAACTAGTGCTATTATTATTTACATTTATACTCATAGGTTTGTTCTACTCTCATTGTTGGCCAGATGATTCTTTTTTCAGAGGGTAATGGTGAATGTAGAGACTCATAACTAGTTAACATGATAAGGATAAGCCAGTGTGAAGGTTCATCTGCAGAAGGGTCATTTGCATTGACCTTCCACTACTGAAAGCTCAAGAAACAATGAGGAAGAATGGTCTGAAAACAATGTAAGAGTTTGAATCTGGAGAGAAGTACACTGAAATGTTCTTTTTGGGACATGGCATAACGGATGCACAGATCAACTCAGAACAGCTGTGTCTTACACTAGACTTGCACAAGCTCAAGCCAGTCAAGATGCCAGCATGAATGAGGAAATATCTCTCAAGGCCCCAGCACTAGATGAGTAGCAATTGGCCATGGCTGGTTGTGAAAAGAGGAGATTAATTTATCTGTGGGCTTTGGCTTAGGACAGATAGCTCATGTCCCAGGAGGTGTCTTCACACACATTCACAGATGGTCAGCCCTACTTGGACTCAGTGGGCTATTAATAGAATTTTAAGAGCCCGGCAGTGGTGGCACACACCTTTAATCCCAGCACTCAGGAGGCAGAGATGGGCAGATCTCTGTGAGTTTGAGGCCAGCCTGGTCTACAGAGTGAGTTCCAGGAAAGGTGCAAGCTACACAGAAAAACACTGTCTCAGAAAACAAAAACGAAAACAAAAGTAAATTTTAAGAGACATTAAGCAAAGAAGAAGAAGAGGAAGAAGAAGAAGAAGAAGAAGAAGAAGAAGAAGAAGAAGAAGAAGAAGAAGAAGAAGAAGAAGAAGAAGAAGAAGAAGAAGAAGAATGATGAGTTCCACCAGCACAAGATGGAAGGAGTCAGTGGTGAATGTAGTTTTGAAAGAATAAATAGTAAGAACACTTAAAAAAATGTTTACATTCTATGTATTAATTCTAGAAGACATACTAAATTTAACCTTATTTGGCCTATGGAACACTACTGTGGAAACAGCATAAATGTGCAATGTAAACTGAAGTATATACTTACAAATGGCCGCTTAGTTTTTCTAGCACTGTGCTGCCTCTGCTCTTCTGAGGCATGTTCTTGGTCTTCCATGACAGATGCTGTTAACAAGTGCACATATTTCACTAAGCAAAGTACAATGAAATTTAGGGGAATAGCTGTCCATTGCTCTAATGAAGACACATTAGGGATGAGAAAATACTTACTTTCATTTTCCCAAGCAAAAGTTTGAATTAAGTATAAACTGCAGTGGAAAAATTTAACTTATCTTCTCTATTTAATAAAGAATCTCTCTTAAAAACAGGTGTTTGAGTATGGTTTTTCTCTGAACAGAGGTTTAGGAAGCAGCCCCCACCGTATGGGAGTTTCCTTCACTTACATATTCAGATTGATCTCATATATTTCTGAAGATAAAGCAAATGAAATATGGACACCTGAGAGGTGGGAGCAAGGACTCTGTCTTTGACAAACAAAATCTTAGCTGTTGCTCAGACTTGATAATGTGTGTGTGTTATTACCAATCTACTAATCCTTTTGCTTCCTATATGTGTAGTTGTCTGTCTATTACAGATAGTGTTCTGTTCTATACACAATCACTCTATAGAACAAGTATATTTTAAAATGTAGTACTTACTTCTCTCCTGATGCAGTATTACATTCTTTTCTGCATCATTGTCCATATTGGATGAGTTGGGAGCTTTTGTGGAAGATTTCTGTGGTCCATTAGGGTCAGACACACTCTATCAACAGGAGTATTGGTAACATATGTTAGAAAGGTCTTATTTGATTTCTAAGAACATACTTGAATTCTTAATTTTGTGACAAGTGTCCTTGAAATTCTATGTAGTATATATTGAAGACAAAGACATTTTAATAGCAAATCTATTGTGCACAGTAAAGTTTAAATCTATCCTTCATTTTTCATGGCACTTCACTATGTAAGAGGTACAAAGAAAAAAGGACACACATTCAGAGGATTTGACCTGATGCACGATATTAACAAAACAAAAGCAACTACTTTTATGTAAGAACTGTTAATGCTATTTATATTCCCAAATGAATTTGGAGGATATTTATAAAATAAAGAATTGCCTACCCTATTATCAGGAAAATTTCTTTGGACAGTGTGGTACTTTGAATGCAAGTGGGCCCCATAAGCTTATAGGAAGTGTCACTATCAGAAGGTTTGGCCTTGTTGGCAGTGGTGTGACCTTGTTGGGGGAAGTTTGGCTCTGTGGGGGCCATTTGAGGTCTCCTGTGCTCAAGTTACACCCAGAGTAGACACAGGCTCTTTTACTGCTTGCTGATCAGGATGAGAACTCTCAGCTCCTTATCCAGGACCATGTCTGCCTGCATGCTGCCATGTCCCACCACGATGATGGTGGACAAAACCTGGGAAACAGGAATCCATCCCAATGAAATGGTTCCCTAATAGGAGTAGCCATGGTCATGGTATCTCTTCCCAGCAATAGAAACCATAACTAATACAAACCATATTGATTTCTATTCTCCTATTTGTCTCCCTTTAATTTTGTTCTCCTGATGTATTGCTCCAGCTTATAGATTGAGCACAACATTGAAAAGGATTCAAGATGATAAACAAATTTGTCTCTTATGACCTCAAGGGAGTCATGTTTTCATCTATTGAAGAAGACGTTGGCTGTGAGTTTCCCATTATATAATTTTTATTGTGTTGAGATATGCTCCTTTTCTTACACTCTCTGGATTATTATCATGATGGTATATATGGTTTTTAGCAAGGGCCTTATCTACATGTATTGAGAAGATTAGGTGACTTATTGTCTAAGTCTGTTTCTGTGCTTTGTTAAATCTGTTGACTTGTGTATTTCAAACAATCTCTGCATCTCTGAGATCAAAACAACTTGGTCATTGAACATTTGAACAACTGAACATGTGGAACTTAGTGAATAAAGTTAAGCAGAGGCTAGGTGTGGGTAGAGAATATGTCACAATTGTACAAGCAATAAACAACAAGCTTACCATCTACATGTTCTAAAATGCAGAAAAAATATTAATCTAACCACAATGATAAGAAAAAAAGGCAATCATTGTTCACTGTCTCTACTCTTTTTATTAAAGAGCTGAAGTTCTAGATAGACCCAATAAGGTAAGAATGATATTAAAGCATACAAAGTGTGAGAGAACTCAGGATGCCCCTACTTAAAGATGGTAGTATTTTATCAGCTGTAAAAGGGTTGAGGCTCCACAAAATGTCTTAAAGCTGATAAACACTACAACAAATTAGCATTTCACAAATTTAACACCAAAATCAGTGATAACAAACTGAATAAAAAAATCAATGAAAGTATCCCACTCACCTGCCCTAGATTATAGAATCAACCTTGATAGTCATCAGCATATGAAAGGATAAGGAAAATGTGGTATATACACACAATGGAATATTACTCAATGTAAAGAAAAATGAAATAGTAAAAATTGCAAGTAAATTAATAGAACTAGAAGAAGTTTTACTCAATGAGGCCAGCTAGGATTAAAAAAGAAATGTGATATGCTGTCCTCATGTGTAGATATTAGACTTTTTTATGTTCAAATAGAATTATACGAGGAAGCCTAAAAAATTAGACATGGTCTATTGTAGATGGACCCATTGAAAGGGAGATAGGAAAACATATGTAAAATTAAATCAGAGAAGGAGAATACTGGATGTTGACAGTTTCAATCATGGAAGAATTGGAGGCTAAAGGACAGAAGGATGAATGCCAAATAAAAATTAAGGTCTATGAAAAAAGCCTGATAGGAACCAGGATCTTGCAAATTAAGTAAAATGTAATTTAAGGGGAGGTAGAACACAGGTGACAAGAAATAACACTGGAGCAATAAGTACTCTGGGCTAAGGTTTAAGTGGCAATGAAGGTAGAAGAATAAGTCAGAGCAGGGACTAAGGTGTAACTGAACGAAGACTAAGGCTGTATGAAGGCTTGTGGAAGCGACTAGTTGGTCAAATAGTTTAAAAGATATACTAAAAAGAGCTTGTTCAGAGGTACCTGGAATGTGTTGACTTCCCTAATAAGGCATGAGATTTACATTGAAACTCCAAAACAAGGGAAAAGATACCTCCTTTTGAGTTATCGGTCAAGTAGGCCTCCATGTTACCCCAAATAACACAATATATTTCTACACTTTCTGGTTGTTTGTCATAACTAAATGGTAAGACTCTTTGTTTGAAGATACCACACAGTCTGGTTGCATGGCATTTAGAACTCAATCCCTAGCAGACGAGGAATTTCTGCCTTTCATCATAATAAAAGTTGTAGTTCCAGTCACTGGTCATGAAATATATCAAGAGTCTACCCAGTCTTGGACCTTTCCTATGACAACAGTGACCAGCCTGGCAAGCTGTCCACAATGGTTGGGTGGTAGTTATGTAAATAACCAACCTTGTTAGGAATAGATGGGAGACCTGCACCAAGCAATGGATTAAATGTCTGATGCTGTAACCTTGTCATAAGCTTATGTCTGGAATAGTCATAAGCTAGTTCAGGAGAATCAACTAGTGCTATTATTATTTACATTTATACTCATAGGTTTGTTCTACTCTCATTGTTGGCCAGATGATTTTTTTTTTTCAGAGGGTAATGGTGAATGTAGAGACTCATAACTAGTTAACATGATAAGGATAAGCCAGTGTGAAGGTTCATCTGCAGAAGGGTCATTTGCATTGACCTTCCACTACTGAAAGCTCAAGAAACAATGAGGAAGAATGGTCTGAAAACAATGTAAGAGTTTGAATCTGGAGAGAAGTACACTGAAATGTTCTTTTTGGGACATGGCATAACGGATGCACAGATCAACTCAGAACAGCTGTGTCTTACACTAGACTTGCACAAGCTCAAGCCAGTCAAGATGCCAGCATGAATGAGGAAATATCTCTCAAGGCCCCAGCACTAGATGAGTAGCAATTGGCCATGGCTGGTTGTGAAAAGAGGAGATTAATTTATCTGTGGGCTTTGGCTTAGGACAGATAGCTCATGTCCCAGGAGGTGTCTTCACACACATTCACAGATGGTCAGCCCTACTTGGACTCAGTGGGCTATTAATAGAATTTTAAGAGCCCGGCAGTGGTGGCACACACCTTTAATCCCAGCACTCAGGAGGCAGAGATGGGCAGATCTCTGTGAGTTTGAGGCCAGCCTGGTCTACAGAGTGAGTTCCAGGAAAGGTGCAAGCTACACAGAAAAACACTGTCTCAGAAAACAAAAACGAAAACAAAAGTAAATTTTAAGAGACATTAAGCAAAGAAGAAGAAGAAGAAGAAGAGGAAGAAGAAGAAGAAGAAGAAGAAGAAGAAGAAGAAGAAGAAGAAGAAGAAGAAGAAGAAGAAGAAGAAGAATGATGAGTTCCACCAGCACAAGATGGAAGGAGTCAGTGGTGAATGTAGTTTTCAAAGAATAAATAGTAAGAACACTTAAAAAAAATGTTTACATTCTATGTATTAATTCTAGAAGACATACTAAATTTAACCTTATTTGGCCTATGGAACACTACTGTGGAAACAGCATAAATGTGCAATGTAAACTGAAGTATATACTTACAAATGGCCGCTTAGTTTTTCTAGCACTGTGCTGCCTCTGCTCTTCTGAGGCATGTTCTTGGTCTTCCATGACAGATGCTGTTAACAAGTGCACATATTTCACTAAGCAAAGTACAATGAAATTTAGGGGAATAGCTGTCCATTGCTCTAATGAAGACACATTAGGGATGAGAAAATACTTACTTTCATTTTCCCAAGCAAAAGTTTGAATTAAGTATAAACTGCAGTGGAAAAATTTAACTTATCTTCTCTATTTAATAAAGAATCTCTCTTAAAAACAGGTGTTTGAGTATGGTTTTTCTCTGAACAGAGGTTTAGGAAGCAGCCCCCACCGTATGGGAGTTTCCTTCACTTACATATTCAGATTGATCTCATATATTTCTGAAGATAAAGCAAATGAAATATGGACACCTGAGAGGTGGGAGCAAGGACTCTGTCTTTGACAAACAAAATCTTAGCTGTTGCTCAGATTTGATAATGTGTGTGTGTTATTACCAATCTACTAATCCTTTTGCTTCCTATATGTGTAGTTGTCTGTCTATTACAGATAGTGTTCTGTTCTATACACAATCACTCTATAGAACAAGTATATTTTCAAATGTAGTACTTACTTCTCTCCTGATGCAGGATTACATTCTTTTCTGCATCATTGTCCATATTGGATGAGTTGGGAGCTTTTGTGGAAGATTTCTGTGGTCCATTAGGGTCAGACACACTCTATCAACAGGAGTATTGGTAACATATGTTAGAAAGGTCTTATTTGATTTCTAAGAACATACTTGAATTCTTAATTTTGTGACAAGTGTCCTTGAAATTCTATGTAGTATATATTGAAGACAAAGACATTTTAATAGCAAATCTATTGTGCACAGTAAAGTTTAAATCTATCCTTCATTTTTCATGGCACTTCACTATGTAAGAGGTACAAAGAAAAAAGGACACACATTCAGAGGATTTGACCTGATGCACGATATTAACAAAACAAAAGCAACTACTTTTATGTAAGAACTGTTAATGCTATTTATATTCCCAAATGAATTTGGAGGATACTTATAAAATAAAGAATTGCCTACCCTATTATCAGGAAAATTTCTTTGGACAGTGTGGTACTTTGAATGCAAGTGGGCCCCATAAGCTTATAGGAAGTGTCACTATCAGAAGGTTTGGCCTTGTTGGCAGTGGTGTGACCTTGTTGGGGGAAGTTTGGCTCTGTGGGGGCCATTTGAGGTCTCCTGTGCTCAAGTTACACCCAGAGTAGACACAGGCTCTTTTACTGCTTGCTGATCAGGATGAGAACTCTCAGCTCCTTATCCAGGACCATGTCTGCCTGCATGCTGCCATGTCCCACCACGATGATGGTGGACAAAACCTGGGAAACAGGAATCCATCCCAATGAAATGGTTCCCTAATAGGAGTAGCCATGGTCATGGTATCTCTTCCCAGCAATAGAAACCATAACTAATACAAACCATATTGATTTCTATTCTCCTATTTGTCTCCCTTTAATTTTGTTCTCCTGATGTATTGCTCCAGCTTATAGATTGAGCACAACATTGAAAAGGATTCAAGATGATAAACAAATTTGTCTCTTATGACCTCAAGGGAGTCATGTTTTCATCTATTGAAGAAGACGTTGGCTGTGAGTTTCCCATTATATAATTTTTATTGTGTTGAGATATGCTCCTTTTCTTACACTCTCTGGATTATTATCATGATGGTATATATGGTTTTTAGCAAGGGTCTTATCTACATGTATTGAGAAGATTAGGTGACTTATTGTCTAAGTCTGTTTCTGTGCTTTGTTAAATCTGTTGACTTGTGTATTTCAAACAATCTCTGCATCTCTGAGATCAAAACAACTTGGTCATTGAACATTTGAACAACTGAACATGTGGAACTTAGTGAATAAAGTTAAGCAGAGGCTAGGTGTGGGTAGAGAATATGTCACAATTGTACAAGCAATAAACAACAAGCTTACCATCTACATGTTCTAAAATGCAGAAAAAATATTAATCTAACCACAATGATAAGAAAAAAAGGCAATCATTGTTCACTGTCTCTACTCTTTTTATTAAAGAGCTGAAGTTCTAGATAGACCCAATAAGGTAAGAATGATATTAAAGCATACAAAGTGTGAGAGAACTCAGGATGCCCCTACTTAAAGATGGTAGTATTTTATCAGCTGTAAAAGGGTTGAGGCTCCACAAAATGTCTTAAAGCTGATAAACACTACAACAAATTAGCATTTCACAAATTTAACACCAAAATCAGTGATAACAAACTGAATAAAAAAATCAATGAAAGTATCCCACTCACCTGCCCTAGATTATAGAATCAACCTTGATAGTCATCAGCATATGAAAGGATAAGGAAAATGTGGTATATACACACAATGGAATATTACTCAATGTAAAGAAAAATGAAATAGTAAAAATTGCAAGTAAATTAATAGAACTAGAAGAAGTTTTACTCAATGAGGCCAGCTAGGATTAAAAAAGAAATGTGATATGCTGTCCTCATGTGTAGATATTAGACTTTTTTATGTTCAAATAGAATTATACGAGGAAGCCTAAAAAATTAGACATGGTCTATTGTAGATGGACCCATTGAAAGGGAGATAGGAAAACATATGTAAAATTAAATCAGAGAAGGAGAATACTGGATGTTGACAGTTTCAATCATGGAAGAATTGGAGGCTAAAGGACAGAAGGATGAGTGCCAAATAAAAATGAAGGTCTATGAAAAAAGCCTGATAGGAACCAGGATCTTGCAAATTAAGTAAAATGTAATTTAAGGGGAGGTAGAACACAGGTGACAAGAAATAACACTGGAGCAATAAGTACTCTGGGCTAAGGTTTAAGTGGCAATGAAGGTAGAAGAATAAGTCAGAGCAGGGACTAAGGTGTAACTGAACGAAGACTAAGGCTGTATGAAGGCTTGTGGAAGCGACTAGTTGGTCAAATAGTTTAAAAGATATACTAAAAAGAGCTTGTTCAGAGGTACCTGGAATGTGTTGACTTCCCTAATAAGGCATGAGATTTACATTGAAACTCCAAAACAAGGGAAAAGATACCTCCTTTTGAGTTATCGGTCAAGTAGGCCTCCATGTTACCCCAAATAACACAATATATTTCTACACTTTCTGGTTGTTTGTCATAACTAAATGGTAAGACTCTTTGTTTGAAGATACCACACAGTCTGGTTGCATGGCATTTAGAACTCAATCCCTAGCAGACGAGGAATTTCTGCCTTTCATCATAATAAAAGTTGTAGTTCCAGTCACTGGTCATGAAATATATCAAGAGTCTACCCAGTCTTGGACCTTTCCTATGACAACAGTGACCAGCCTGGCAAGCTGTCCACAATGGTTGGGTGGTAGTTATGTAAATAACCAACCTTGTTAGGAATAGATGGGAGACCTGCACCAAGCAATGGATTAAATGTCTGATGCTGTAACCTTGTCATAAGCTTATGTCTGGAATAGTCATAAGCTAGTTCAGGAGAATCAACTAGTGCTATTATTATTTACATTTATACTCATAGGTTTGTTCTACTCTCATTGTTGGCCAGATGATTCTTTTTTCAGAGGGTAATGGTGAATGTAGAGACTCATAACTAGTTAACATGATAAGGATAAGCCAGTGTGAAGGTTCATCTGCAGAAGGGTCATTTGCATTGACCTTCCACTACTGAAAGCTCAAGAAACAATGAGGAAGAATGGTCTGAAAACAATGTAAGAGTTTGAATCTGGAGAGAAGTACACTGAAATGTTCTTTTTGGGACATGGCATAACGGATGCACAGATCAACTCAGAACAGCTGTGTCTTACACTAGACTTGCACAAGCTCAAGCCAGTCAAGATGCCAGCATGAATGAGGAAATATCTCTCAAGGCCCCAGCACTAGATGAGTAGCAATTGGCCATGGCTGGTTGTGAAAAGAGGAGATTAATTTATCTGTGGGCTTTGGCTTAGGACAGATAGCTCATGTCCCAGGAGGTGTCTTCACACACATTCACAGATGGTCAGCCCTACTTGGACTCAGTGGGCTATTAATAGAATTTTAAGAGCCCGGCAGTGGTGGCACACACCTTTAATCCCAGCACTCAGGAGGCAGAGATGGGCAGATCTCTGTGAGTTTGAGGCCAGCCTGGTCTACAGAGTGAGTTCCAGGAAAGGTGCAAGCTACACAGAAAAACACTGTCTCAGAAAACAAAAACGAAAACAAAAGTAAATTTTAAGAGACATTAAGCAAAGAAGAAGAAGAGGAAGAAGAAGAAGAAGAAGAAGAAGAAGAAGAAGAAGAAGAAGAAGAAGAAGAAGAAGAAGAAGAAGAAGAAGAAGAAGAAGAAGAATGATGAGTTCCACCAGCACAAGATGGAAGGAGTCAGTGGTGAATGTAGTTTTGAAAGAATAAATAGTAAGAACACTTAAAAAAAATGTTTACATTCTATGTATTAATTCTAGAAGACATACTAAATTTAACCTTATTTGGCCTATGGAACACTACTGTGGAAACAGCATAAATGTGCAATGTAAACTGAAGTATATACTTACAAATGGCCGCTTAGTTTTTCTAGCACTGTGCTGCCTCTGCTCTTCTGAGGCATGTTCTTGGTCTTCCATGACAGATGCTGTTAACAAGTGCACATATTTCACTAAGCAAAGTACAATGAAATTTATGGGAATAGCTGTCCATTGCTCTAATGAAGACACATTAGGGATGAGAAAATACTTACTTTCATTTTCCCAAGCAAAAGTTTGAATTAAGTATAAACTGCAGTGGAAAAATTTAACTTATCTTCTCTATTTAATAAAGAATCTCTCTTAAAAACAGGTGTTTGAGTATGGTTTTTCTCTGAACAGAGGTTTAGGAAGCAGCCCCCACCGTATGGGAGTTTCCTTCACTTACATATTCAGATTGATCTCATATATTTCTGAAGATAAAGCAAATGAAATATGGACACCTGAGAGGTGGGAGCAAGGACTCTGTCTTTGACAAACAAAATCTTAGCTGTTGCTCAGACTTGATAATGTGTGTGTGTTATTACCAATCTACTAATCCTTTTGCTTCCTATATGTGTAGTTGTCTGTCTATTACAGATAGTGTTCTGTTCTATACACAATCACTCTATAGAACAAGTATATTTTAAAATGTAGTACTTACTTCTCTCCTGATGCAGTATTACATTCTTTTCTGCATCATTGTCCATATTGGATGAGTTGGGAGCTTTTGTGGAAGATTTCTGTGGTCCATTAGGGTCAGACACACTCTATCAACAGGAGTATTGGTAACATATGTTAGAAAGGTCTTATTTGATTTCTAAGAACATACTTGAATTCTTAATTTTGTGACAAGTGTCCTTGAAATTCTATGTAGTATATATTGAAGACAAAGACATTTTAATAGCAAATCTATTGTGCACAGTAAAGTTTAAATCTATCCTTCATTTTTCATGGCACTTCACTATGTAAGAGGTACAAAGAAAAAAGGACACACATTCAGAGGATTTGACCTGATGCACGATATTAACAAAACAAAAGCAACTACTTTTATGTAAGAACTGTTAATGCTATTTATATTCCCAAATGAATTTGGAGGATATTTATAAAATAAAGAATTGCCTACCCTATTATCAGGAAAATTTCTTTGGACTGTGTGAATATATGTTGCTCCCATGGGTTAATAAATAATGGTGCGTCGGGCTATGGCAGGGCAGGATGGAACCAGGCAAGAAAACCAAGAGAGATAGAGGAAGAAGAAGAAGGGTGGAGTCAGGGAAGATGCTGCAAGCTGTCAGGGGGAGCAAGATGTAATAAAATACAGGTAAAGCCATGATGCACATAGACTAATAGAAATGGGTTAATTTAAGATATAATAGCTAGCTAGCAATAAGCCTGAGCCATATATCAAACAGTTTATAATTAATATAAACCTCTGTGTTTTTATTAGGGACCAAGTGACTGTAGGACACAGGAAAACTTCCATCTACACCAGACTTGAAAAATTGTTTTTAAAAGTTAGTGTCCTGAGTAAGAGGTTTTTTTTTTTTGATATTTTTATTATTAGGAAATTTTATATTCATGTTACATAATAACCACAGATTCCCCTGTCCTCCCTCCTTGCACCCCCAGCTTTCCTCCCCAACCCACCCCCCATTCCCATCTCCTCCAAGGCAAGGTCTCCCATGGGGACTCAGCAGAGCCTGGTACATTTGGTTGAGGCAGGCCCAAGCCCTCCCTCATGCACCAAGGCTGCTCAGGGTGTCCCACCACAAGAACTGGACTCCAAAAAACACACTCACACACCAGGCACAGATCTCAATTCCACTGCCTGGGGGTCCACTAAGCAGTTCAAGGCAAACAACTGTCTCACCTATCCAGAGGGCCTAGTCCAGTCCCATGGGGGCTCGACAGCTATTGGTGCATACTTCATGAATTTCCACTAGTTTGGCTGGCTCTCTCTGTACATTTTCCCATCGTGATCTCAATGTCCCTTGCTCATAGAATCCCTTCTCTCTCTGATCAGTTGAACTACTGGAGCTTGGTCTGGTGCTTGGCCATGGATCTCTGCATCTGCTTCCATCAGTTACTGGATGAAGGCTCTATGATGACAGTTACGGTATTCACTAATCTGATTACCAGAGTAGGCCAGATCAGGCACACTCTCAACTATTGCTAGTAGTCTAAGGTGGGGTCATCCTTGTGGATTCCTGGGAACTTCCCTAGCACTCTGTTTCTCCCTGTTCCCATGATGTCTTCATTTATCATGGTATCTCTTTCCTTGCTATCCCACTCTGTCCCTGCTCCAGCTCAAACCTCCCATCGCCTTATGTTCTCATCCCCCATTCCTTGCCCTCCATTACTCCCCCTCACCCTCAATTTGCTCATGTTGATCTCATCTATTTCTCCTTCACTGTTTGATCTATGAGTCCCTCTTAGGGTCTTCCTTGTTAGCCAGCTTCTCTGGAGTTGTGGGTTGTAGTCTGGTTATTCTTTGCTTTACATCTAGTATCCGTTTATGAGTGAGTACATACCATATTTTTCCTCTTGAGTCTGGGTTTTCATCCATTTGCCTGAAAATTTCATAATATCATTGTTTTTTACTGCTGACTAGTACTCCATTGTGTGTATGTACCACATTTTCTTTATCCATTCTTCATCTGAGGGGCATTTAGATTGTTTCCAGTTTCTGGCTATTATGAATAATGATGCTATGAACATAGTTGAGCTTGTGTCCTTATGGTATGATTGAGCATTCCTTGGGTATATGCCCAGAGAGTGGTATAGCTGGGTATTGAAGAAGACTGACTCCCAATTTTCTGAGAAACCACCATACTGATTTCCAAAGTGGCTGTATCAGTTTGCACTCCCACCAACAGTGGAGGAGTGTTCCCCTTCCTCCACATTTTCTCTAACAAAGCTGTCTTCAGTGTTTTTGTTTGTTTGGTTGGTTTGTTTTGTTTTTTGGTTTTTTTTTTTTGGTTTTTCGAGACAAGGTTTCTCTGTGTAGCTTTGTGCCTTTCCTGGGACTCACTTGGTAGTCCAGGCTGGCCTCAAACTCACAGAGATCTGCCTGGCTCTGCCTTCCGAGTGCTGGGATTAAAGGCGTGCACCACCACCGCCCACCATCTTCAGTGTTTTTGATCATAGCCATTCTGACTGGTATAAGATGGTATCTCAGAGTCATTTTGATTTGCATTTTCCTGATGGCTAAGGAAGTTGAGCAATCCCTTAAATGTCTTTTGGCCATTTGAGATTCTTCTGTTGAGAATTCTCTGTTTAGCCCTGTAGCCCATTTAATTGGATTGTTTGGAATTTTGATGTCCAGTTTATGGAATTCTTTTATATATTTTGGAGATCAGCCCTCTGTCAGATGTCAGGTGGGTTGGTAAAGATCTTTTCCCATTCTGTAGTCTGTTGTTTTGTCCTATTGACTGTGTCCTTTGCCCTACAAAAGCTTCTCAGTTTCAGGAAGTCCCATTTATTAATCCTTTCTCTCAGTGTCTGTGCTACTGGTGTTATATTTAGGAAGCGGTCTCCTGTGCCAATGCATTCTAGGCTACTTCCTACTTTCTCTTCACATGTTCAGTGTAACTGGATTTATGTTGAGGTCTTGGATCCACTTGGATTTGAGTTCAGTGCATGGCGACAGATAGGGATCTATATGCAGTCTTCTGCATGTTGACATCCAGTTAACATGTAGTTGACATCCAGTTAACAGTTTTTAAAAGTTAGTATCATGAGTGAAAGATTTTTTAAAAGGTACTTTAAAAACTAATGCTAATTTCTGTGCCCTTCAATACATGGGTTGGATATGTAAGCTATTGATAAGATACCTTAAGTAACATAATGAATAGGTTAGTCTACATATTTAGAGAAGCCTGAAAATTATGTAAGTCATGCTATAAGAAATAAAAATAAAACTGCTAATGTTTATTTGTCTAAATGTTCCCAAATTTCAAAATCCCTCCACTGTGGTAAAACTATATAAACTAATTTTTCTGTGATTACTTATTTCTTACCACATTTTTGGCTTTCAGAACCATAAAATAATTATTATGTTTTGGTACTTTTCACCATCAATATAGTAATATTGTCATAATTTTATAAAAAAAATTCTAGCCAATTTTTCATCTAAAGTGATGACATTTTGACAACTGCTATATTATACCATTTCAAACTCCACAAAGAAGAAATTCAGCACAAGAATTTACCTCAAGAAGGCATTGATTACCTGAGTTTTCAAATTAGCTGTGTCCTCCATTCCTGTACACACGGAAATCAGTGACTCAGATTCAAAATGATGTCTTTGAAGCAAAACACACAACAACAAATAAGTGAGTAGTGGACAAAAGCATTTGTCTTGAATGTTTAGTTATTTGAATAGCAAATGGTGTTTCTGTTGTTATAAGACATCTGTTTTATAAAATTTGTTCAGCTGTTAATTTCTGTCTCCACTTCTCCTAATCTCTGCATTTGTCAAGAAAGAGTTCCACATAGTTCCACATCAAATAGTGTCAGTCAATATATTTGTGGAACCTGAAAATCATTTGTTTTGAAAACTGTCCTGATGATTGCACGCAAATTACAATTAATTGCTCACATACCCTTTAATCATTAATTTAAATAAAGGTAATAGCCCCAAATAAAGCAAAACAATAGTGTCCTCATTCTACTCTATTAATAAAGCACAAAACTATATAACTACTAAATGGCAACCTTCATTCTTGAGCATGGAAAATACCCATTGAAAGGAAACCATCACATCCATTCATTGTAAAACAGCTAATAAAGTCATGAAAAAGATGTGAAATCCTTGAACATTAAAGTTATAAGTGAACAAACAAATGTGCACATTGAGGTTTGAAATCCTCTTATCATGGGTGTTCAAACATTAAAATGTAATAATTCAGTTATTACACTGGTGGAGGCTGATTCAAAAACTACCAAGCACTTAAAAACCTTCATATGTGCTCGGTTGATGGCAGAGACTTCTGGAAAAGCAGATCCCTGGGACTTTTGCCTCTGTTTCCCTCTATGTTCTCTAGATGTCTTCCTTATATAGGACACCACTCCTCGTTCCCTCTTTTGCAGTCTTCAGTGATGCTCTCTGGCCTTTCAATATTCATCCCAGGAAGGTGCAGATGCCTGAAAGTACAGGCTCAAAGAACCTGAAAGACAGCTAGTTCCCTGGTTCAGGCAAATAAGCTAAATGGAGGGTCAGCAACACACATCCCAAGCCTAGATATGTTACAAAATTCTATGATTATTTTCTGCAATTCCAATCTGAAAAGGACAGGAATTTGGCAAAGGTAACAGGAAAAGAAGCAGTGGCAGAGGATCACAGATATTTTTCATTTCAGCCCTTGGTTCTGAACATTCTCTAGCCCACCCTCTGTGATACCACATTCCTATTTTCTATAAAGACTTCAGGTTGCTCAAGTAAGTTTCAACAGAAGAATCTATTTGTCATTTCTATCAATTAAGCACAAAAGGTAATATAGTTTCCAAATTACATTCAACCCTATCCATTCCCAGATGATTTTCACCATCCTGTGTCTATGTAAATAACTTTATTGTCTTTCAAAAACTAATTACGAGGCCAAACTCTTAGTCCTATTGGCCTCCATGATTTTCCTTTCGAAATTGCCCTTCCCCTGTTAAAGTCATTCAAATCATCCACCATTAGGCTACTTTTAATGCTATTCTTGGAACACCTGACTCATTCCCATATTTTCCTACAGAAATTCTCAATCAAATACTGGTCAGTAAGGACTGGTCTTTTAGTGAAGGAATGCATGGGAATCTAAATTGGGCCATTTGTATTTCCACCTCCATAGAATACTGTGTTTTAATTTTGGCTTCTCCCTCAGAGCAACTGTTTATGTATAATGTTGGATCTAGCATTCTGTGCTCAGGATATTTTTATTAGTTTTCAAAATTCCTTAAAAACTACAAATTTTTCAGATATGAGATTTTCTAATAAAACAAGAAGCAGTACCTGGCAGTCAAAAATTCTAAACTATAGGTCAAGAAACACGAGGAAAAATAAATGTACAGTAAAAAATTTCAAAATGCTTAGTGTCATGGGGAAACAAAGACTTGATAAAACAAGAAAAAAAAACCTTCCTGTACCCAGGCAGTCCAGTAGTTTGAAGAGAAAACAAAACTGAGTATAAGTTCATAATGTCCCTTATATAGATGCTCAATTGTATCAACATAACATGGTATATGTGCACATGGACTACCATTCCAATAATGTAATTCCAAGCCTTCTGTCATCTTGCTCATTTCAAACCTATGGCACTACAGACACAATTAAGAGAGGTTCCCCCTCCAATCTTGATAGCAATGTAGTGTCTAAGAACAACTTTCAAAAAGAAAAACTATGGAATTATAGACAGGTTTCTCAGGAAAACTCTAATCCAGAGTTGACACATAAGGAAAACTGGTTTTCTACATGAGATCATCTCAATGCAGTCACAGGAACAAGAGAATGCACAGGCTGACAGTTCAGTCAAGAGCTGGCAACTTGTTACCTATGGGATCATAGAATTAATCAAACTCTCTGGATGACGTTTACTAAAGTAGTAAGACACTTAGTCACAAGGATATAAAAGCTTTAAAATGTATGATTATATTAATGCATCATGGACACTAAATAAATCAGATGGAATCAGTGAAGAACACAATATTCAATAAACATTAGTTCTTTTTTCTGCTTCTAATTATAAGTTAACATTCATATTCAAAGACCTTAAAATCTTACCCTGATGAAAAGACATCTTCAGGCTGATTTCCTATAACTGAATGAAAAGTAGACATATTTCAGTCGATTATATTAGTCTATAAAATATCATAGGGTAAATCTTCTAGAGTAAAAAATCTTCTAGGGTAAATAATAACTATGGTACTGGAATATAACAAATGCATCAGGAAATCTTCACCTCGTTTGGATTTATTGAATAAAAGAATGAAAGAAATTATCAGCATTTGATACCTCAAAGTAGGTGACCATGTATACTGACAACAATGCCAACTAGTGGCAAATAGTGTCATTGCCAGAATCATTGCCTATCATAAATAAATAGCAAAGAGAGTAGTTTTCTGGAAGAACGGTACCAGGATCAATTTGAAGACAGCATAAATATTTTTTTGTTAATACACAACAAATATTCCCTAGATACACAGCTGCAATCCTTCAGGTAGGGATGAAACAACCTATCAGAGAGAACCTGAGGCAATGATCATTGTACTTATCAATCTCCCCTAAAATTATGGAAACCTATCTGGACAAGGTTTCTCATAAAGACTTGCAAGGTATCAGAAAAGAGAGGTCAGGTGAAATCAATGCTGCCTACCCTCCCGATCTCCTCTGTGGTTAGGTTCTAATGAGCTCTTTTAGATATGGTGTAGTTCTCATACTTACCTATGATGCAATAAGGTAGAAACTCAATTGCTCTTGTCACCTTTGGACATAACTACTGGTAAGATCCCCTCCTTAAGAATATATCTATTCTGCACATGGCTAAAATACAGAAGATTAAAAGTATGTACTAGGAAGGCTAGGTCAGAGAAAGTTGCTTTGGAGGTTTGTTTATTATAAAACTATCAATCCATATGTAGGTATCTACATATATATCACTTAATAACTCACTTAAGGTCTTTCTACTGGGATAGAAACCTAGTTCCCTATGGTGGTATTTTATTTGTGCTGAAATGCGATTTTATTTGTATGTTAATAAAGATGCCTGGAGATCAGAAGTAAAACCGAGCCATTAAGCAGAAGTCAGGTGGTGGTGGCACATACCCTTAATCCAATCCCATGGCAGGCAGAGTCTCTGTGTGGTCAAGGACACAGCCAAGGAGTGGTGACCTGAACCTTTAATCCCAGTACCAACCATAGAGACCTGGAGGTCTGTATAGACAGGCAGTGACAGGAAAGTCATGTGGTTGGGTTTAGAGCCAATGAGAAGGCAGAACAGAAAGGCAATAAAAAGACAAGTCACACAGGAAGAAGGTCTCTCTCTCTAGAGAAGAGACAGCAGCCAGGTACTAAGATAAGGCTGTCTTGGCTCTTCACTAGTGCTCTGATCTCTTGGACTTTTAACTCTGTATTTGGCTCTGTGTTTCTTATTTACTAAGACCATTTAGAATTTTGTCTACAGTTCTCCTTTTATATAAAATAAGAAAGACCACACATGGTGAGATCCTATTGACATTACCCTTGAGAAAGTATCTTCCCATGGAAAATGAAGACTAGAAATGTGCCCAAGTGGCAGAGCACCTGTCTTGCAAAAATAGGGTAAAAGTTAAAATGGGGTTGTGGATGGATAGTCAAGTATTCTCTGGTGTATGAGTGGCTTCATATTTACTGATAAACACTATAGATATTAACCACACACAATAAAAACAGAATTTAAATCTGGAATTAGTAGACTAGTTTCTTCTTTTTTTCCCCAAAGAAGAGGTTCATGATTTGCTTCATCTGTAGTATTCACATTCTAAAGGTTACTGCATATGGGAAAAAATCATGTGAAAGACTTGACTACAGTTTGGAAAAGTATGACCTCTGGAGATTGCCTTTTGGCAGTCAAGGGTCAGTTTGGCAACACAAAGCAGGAAGACAAAAATAAACAAAAATAAAAATAAAAATAGGGTCATTGGAGTAGCAAATACATAGAGTACCTCCTTCTTAAAGTATGAAACCTTGAGTTCAACACCTCACAGATAAGAATATTAATTTCTAATTATACATTTAGGAACCAGACCGTTGCCATACAGTAGAGCCAGAAGTAATAACCATGTATATAAACATTTCAGTAACACTATATGATGTATTTGTTTAAATGAAAGAATTTGAATACAAAATTACCATTCTTTTAGGTTTTGTGCCACCTTTATTGAATAAGTCTCTTTTTTTCTGTCACCCCCCAAAAAACTGCCCTCAGTAAACTCACACCTGCTCCAGATCCAAGCTGACAACCCTCTTTGTTTGTGAGCCACCATTGTTGGGCAATTCTCTTTTTCCATTTCCCATCCTATTATCTCCTACTACTATCTCCAAACCCACATGCCTTGCTTGAGAAATGCAGCAGGCATGGCCACCATGTTTCCTAGCTACCTTTGCTAGCTAGGTGGCTATTTCATTTTCTCTGGAAGCCAACAATCCTATTCCAGACCCAAAGCTGTGAACCCTCTGTTGCAGGAATCCTAAATGTTATTTTAATTAAAAAAAAATGGAGCCAGATATTGGGGAAAATGCTGAAAGATCAGAGAAACAAAGAAACAAGTCATAGCCAAGTCTAACCTCGCCATTTCCAGGAATCCTCTGACTGAATGCCTCTGAGTCCTCAGCTGAAAGCTCTCCAGCTGAAAAGCCTCTAGACAAAAGGTGTTCCAGCCAAAAAACCTTTAGTTCCTGTCTCCTCATGCCTTATATACCTTTCTCCACCCAGCCATCACTTCCTTCCTAGTGTTGGGATTAAAGGCATGTGACTTCCCAGTAATGGGATTAAGGGTTGGTGCCACCACTGCTTGGCTCTGTTTCTCTCCTAGACTGATTAAATCTCATGTAGTCCAAGGTGGATATAACTCACAGAGATCCAGATGGATCTCTGCCTCCCGAGTGCTAGGATTAAAGACGTGTGGCACCACTGCCTGACCTCTATATTTAATCTAGTGGCTTGTTCTGTCCTCTTATCTTCAAGCAAATTTTATTAGAGTACACAATATATCACAACCTTTTCTGGGTAAGTCACTTCTTCCCTGTTCTGCCCCCACATTTTTTGTTTGTGGCTGTCACCATACACAGAAGACTAGGTCCAGATCAATGGCTGCAATAGATATAATACTGAAAATTTCAGCATCCCAATTAGAAAGTTCAGAGAAAAACCTTACCAATATAACAAATCAAACAAAAGATAGAATATGAGAATGTAAAGAAAAAGTAGAAAATCTATAATTAATTAGCAAGTAATATAAAAAAAAAAAAGAAAAAAAGCCATGCTAGAAGACCAGGCAAGAAATTTGAGATACTATCAAAGGCTCAGATCTTTGAATTCTATTGGCATACATGAGGAAACAGTATTCTCAATCAATAGCATAGACAAGATTAATAGAAAGATCACAGAGGAATTCTTCATCCAAGTAAGGAAATATATACACACACTGATACAAGAATCAAATAAAACCCAACCAGACAAGATCAGAAAAAGAAAACTCCAAAGCATATGATAGTAACACCACCAAATATACAAGACTAGGAAAAATATTGAAAGCTTAAGAAAAGAAAGTATACAAGTCATTTGGAAATGAACATGCCCAGGGCAACAGCTGAATTATTAAATAAAACTCTGAAAAGCAGAAGAGCCTGAAGCAATGAACTTCAAATACTACAAGGCCATGCATGTCAACCAGGACTCATGTGCCCAGTGAATCTGTCTGCCATAGCTGAAGAGGAAACACTTCCATGATACAAGCAGCCTGAAACAGTCATAGCAAATAATAAATTCTAAACAGACTACTAAATGTAATACTTCTAACTGAAGAGAGGAGTAAGTACGAGAGGAGACTTTTAGAAAAAAAACAAGCAAAGCTATAATTTAAGGAAATACAAAGGGCATCTAACAACACAAAACAACAGGAAAATAATACACTGCAATCTAGGTACAACTTTCAATAACGAATCCAGATATCAATGGCCTCAACACTCCAGTCAAAAGACAAAGGCTACCTAGACAAATTAAGAAACAAAATCCAACTATCTATTGTCTATGAAAAGTCCCATCTTAGTTTAAAAGTCAAGCACCCTCTTACAATGAATGGATGCAAAATGTATTCTCAAAATGTATTCTAAGCAAACACTGTCAGGAAGCAAGCATGTGTCGGCATACCTGAAAAATCATTTTCAAACTAAAATGAAGCAGAAGAGACAAAGATGTGCACTTCATACTAATTAAAGTGTCAACAAATACAAAATAGAATACTTACACACACACACATACACACACACACACACACACACACACACACACACATATATATATATATATGCAGGTGCACCCAACTTCACAAGAAACCTAATGGAACAAAAGGCACAGATCAACACAGACGCAATAACATTATGTGATTGCAAACACCGATTTTTCCAATTGATTGGTCATCCAGCCCAAATACATACAATCTCAGAATTAAATGACTTCTTCCTTCAATTGACCTAACCAATAATTAAATATTCCACCTCAACACCAAAGAATATATATTCCACTCAGCAGCACAAAGAGGCTTCTCTTAAATAGAGCATATGCCTAGAGACAAAGGAAACTTTAAGAAATACGGAAAATTGAAATAATGCCATGTACAGTATGCAACCCTTGAGTCATAAAAGTTAAAATTGACAGCAAAATAAACTCCAGTATGCATATAAACAAATAAATGACCTAATGATCCAAGTCAAGAATTTGAAGAAAAACAAACAAGAACAAACCAAACCCCCAAACAGTAGATAGTAAGAAATAATAAAAAGTAAATGAATTAAATAGAAAAAAGAAAACTGTACAAAGAACTAATTAATCTAATAGCTATTTTTCTGAGAAGATAAAGATGACCCACTGACTCCTTCATCAAGATTCTCTTGAGTCCCACACCAGAATGTAGACATGAAGCAGAGATCAGCAGAGTCTAGGGATCCCAGTCTGAGCTAGCTCAGGGAACATCACAGAACAGGCAGAGGGAAAGACTGCAAACATCAGGAAGTCTGCTGTGAAACAGTCTCTCATGGAAATGGCTACATTAACAAGATCTGAACAGAGACAATATCAATAGACATGCTAAGGAAGAAGTAGGGAGGAATCTCTGAGGGCCATGCTCCTGGACAAGGAATTGCAGGAAACTAATGACTGCTGAGATAGGGATAGTGAGTCTCTCTCAGACAGGAACCCCTAATTGCTTGACTGATGAAATTGTAGTCAGCACTGAAACCATGTAACTACAAACAAGAAAACTGAACTCAGTAGGTTGTAGTTACACATTTGTGTCTCTGTGTGTGAATGAGTGCATTGAAGAGTAATTATAAGGGAAGAAGAGACTATCAATTTGAGACCTGCGGGGACATGGAAGAAGCGGGAGTGTGGGGAGAGTGCTGGAGGGAAGAAAGGGAAGTGGGAAAGTGATCTAATTGTACTTTAGTTAAAATCTATAGAAAAGAAAACATTCCTTTAATAACATACACAGGAAAGGAAATCATAAAAGGATTGAATATTGTGTCTTGTTTAGCCATACAAATCATGTTTTCTATGATATGTATAACAAAGTAATTGTGTTCACTTACTGCAATGCATTCATTTTTACTGTGAGAAAATAATGTGTTTTTTTTTTATAATGTGTGTGGGTAGCTAAGAAGACAACTTAGAAGTTAACAGCATGCTTTGCTCTTCAAGAGGACCTGTGTTCTGCTCTCAGAACCTATGTGGTATTTTACAATCACCTGTAACTCCAGTTCCAAAGAATACAACACCATCTTCTCTCTCCCACAAGCACCAGACATGAACATGGTGCACATGCCTGGTGTACATGCAGGCAAAAGCACTCACTCATGAAATAAAATAAACAAATAAAATGAATTACAATACAGTGTAGTGGAACTATTAATGAAGTAGACACTATGTCAACATTTTTAGAAAAAAAAATGTATGAAGTACACTAAAATGTGCTGTGGGCTGGGGAGAGGCTGGCATCTCATCACAGTATGGTAATTTAAAAAATATTTTTACATGCAAGTATGTAATTCTGGTGCAAATCTGAGAAACTTTTTAACCAAGCAGTTTCATACAACTAATTTCTTAAACAATTCAGCCGCCAATAGGCACTTGGTTTTTAAAACTGCCTAGGAGGAGCTGGAGAGAGGAATGGAAAGGAGGAAAGGATATTAATTCTATCATAATTTAAATGCATTTTAAAAATAAAAACTGCTCTTTGTGAGTGAAGGGGAAGGGGAACACTCATCCACTCACCCAAAGGTAAGGGCATATAAACATATAACCACTATGGAAATCTGTTTGACCATTATTCAAGAAGCTGGTTATGGATCCACCTCAAGATCCAGCTACACCATTCTTGGGTATATACCCAGATAATATCTAATTACAGAGAATTGAAAAATTCTAAATGCAACATTTTTAATCTAAAGAAGGGCTACAGAGAAGGAAACTTCAAAAGACTTACGTGTGAAGGTATTTTGTTGTCTCCAGAGAAGTAAGTTGTGCTGAATAATCTCAATTTTTCTGCCAAGTATGGAAATGGTGGTAAACAACGTTATTATTTTAATATGGATGGAAAACCATTTATCAATATATTAAATATTTAAGATATTTCAAAGACAATATAAGATTCCATCAAGTCATCTGGACATACCCTTCAAATTTATTAGTTCTAAAAGATTTTACAAAGTGTCTCATTTTAGAAGGAAAGAACAGTGTGAGATGGTGTAGATTTACTATGGTTCAAATCATCTGGATTATCTTGACAGGATGGAAAATGCCCTAATATAGGAAGGAGTCCTAAGTATTCTTGCTCTGGGAAAGTGTTTCCTTAGGCTCCAACTTAAGTTTCCAAAACTCAGGATTTCCCTACTTTAGTTTAAAAGTTTGCTATGAAAATTTCACCACCTAAAAACAGGCACAGAAATAGCAAAGCAGTATCTAACTTGCTTCTCAGTCTTGATCTGATTAGAACCCTAAATGAAAGCACTCTGTAATTCATGAATGGACCTATTATCAAATGCTACAGAATTCAGAATTTGATATTACTGAAATAAAGAGTAAGCCCATGGTGAGAACACTAATGAATTCCAAGACATAGGTTGCTCTATTGCTGGTCTTCCTTTAGCCAAGAAGGAAACAATGATCTGAGTTTTGTCATAATGATCCTGAATCGCCATGCTTACCATCAACCTACATGGAAGACAAAAATCATTTTTTATACATGTTATAAGTATACTCATGGGCTGTGATGGGGCTTAAATACTGAATACAGTTAATATAATTTAGATTCACAGAATTGTATTCCGTGTCTTCCTTCTGAGGCAGAGTTGTGAAATATCCTGAAATCTTGAGGTAAAGATTCAAGTATCTTGAAAAATGTTCCTTTTCACAGAAAAAGCACTTTCTGTCATCTTCCCTGGGAAAGGCGCTAGAGGTCTGTCACAAACACAGATTGTGCTACAGAGGATGATACAAAGGAACCCTTGCCTACAGATTACTATGAAAGAAAGCAAGCTCTGGCCTCTTTCTGCAAGTGCTTGGATTCATGGGATAATTTAGTATATCTGCAAACCCATTTGATGGCTGAAAAGAGAGACTCCTCCAAAGTATCGTGCCATGATGGTCTTCTAGGATACTGGAGTGCTTTGAATAAGTGATAAGGTTCAGATGCCTAGCAACAGCTTTGGAGAAATCTTAAGAGTTTTAGCTGCCAGAGAACACTGTTATATTAGGAGAAAATTTGAATTTTCAAGCACATAGTTGAATTTTCAACTACCCTTTCCTCATGGCTCCATAACTATTATGATAAAGATACAGATCAGTAGGTACAACCTGATAATCAAGTTTATTTAACACTGGACTAAAAGACAGGTGTAATCACATTAAATCCCCATGAATAAATGCTTCCTAAGTTTTCCTCATGTATGCCATATCTATCTGATATATGTAGGAATTTTTACTTTCTTGGACTGAGGGAGCATGTTAGATTGTTGAGCATTCAGGTAATAAGTTCGATGAAATATTTGGAAGATAAGTGTGAAGATTTTCTATCAAACTACAAATGTTTAGATTCAAAGAAGTAACTCAAAAACTAAAATTCTGTGCCATGCATTGCTTTATTTTTGGAACGACCAGAGCATGCTGGGATCTTGAAAGATAAAGATATTAAGGCTTCCAAAAGAGAGTTTAGCCATGAAGTTGAGTGGTAAAATAAACGCCTCATACATTCAAGCCCCTGAGTGTGATTCTCAGCATCATCATAGATCAGTCTTGAGATTAAGACTCTTGCACACCCGTTGCTATTCTGACCAATCTATCCCTTTGCTTGTCTCATGGCAAGTGGAGTTGACTAAAATGCTTCCATTCCAAAAGCATTTAAATAATGAAGTCACGCTTGGTTAAAATACAACATTGGTAAATATTTCATGTCTAAATTTAGTTTCAATTAGCGTTTTAACTTCTGGACTTACGTTTTGCGTTTCCCCATAATGGCATAATAAAGAGCACTCCATCCAAATGTGTCCTTTAACTGGTGATCAACACCTTTCTTCAGTAAAATTTCAACCATAATTTCACAATCCCATCTAACAGCATACATGAGTGTTGTTCTAGAATGACAGAGGCAATTCAATTACTTAAATGGTGAACTGTATACATTTTACCATCTAAGTATAAGGCCTTTGTGTGTAGAATGGACCATTAACTAAGTAGCCTTAAGCATCCTGAAAGCAGAGTTCAGATTCCTAAAATATGTCCAAGGCTAAAACTAGAAAACAAGCAGAAAACTTCTTAGCCCACTATGATACTTTATAGAGTAGAATTTGTATTTTAAATTGTTTATGGTGAATAACTGTTTGGAGAAAATTGACCAGAAGTACAGAAAGCTTTATATGAAAAAGAACACCATTTCCTTCCTATTCTATTAAAATACAATTCACTGTTAAATATGGAATCGCAATTTGCGTAAAATGATAGTAATAATGTTATCAAATAATTTTAATGTTAAAAATGAATGTTTTCAATTCCTGATACTAATATCATGCCATATATGTAAGTTTACAACTACCATTCATGTATCATCCTTCTCTGCACACCACCAAAAGTATTTGAAGATTAAAGGGTGTTCACAAGGTTGTGTGATTGCAAACTTGAAAACACTGGAACTGACACTGTAAATGTACAATCTAATATAAATGCTATCAACTCATAGAAGATCATATGGCAGTCAAAATAAAAATCAAAATAAAAACCTCTCATTATGAAAGGGAATATGAACCTGACTATCGTTCTTTGGCATAACCATTTCATGTAATAGATATTTTTAGATATGTAACTGATGTTTTGTTGACTTTTTCTAATCTAGTCCCATAACACATTTGAAATGAATGATTTTTACTATTCTAGACTATTTTCAACACAAGTAGTGTTTTAAAAATGCAAAGTGTAGTACCTTAGATATTGATCAGATACGTGAAGATTCGCACCGTGTGTGATTAGGTATGCTGCCATGCGGGGTTTCCTTTCTCGGAGTGCTAGCAGCAGAGGGGTCAACCCATCCTGTAATGATATCAATTAATCATTCACAATACCGCATATTTCACAACTGAACTGAAAATCATATATGTAGCCCTGTGATCGTAATGTTTACCATAGACTTGACCGCAGTAGTCTTTTCCTTATTAGCCTAATGCACCTGCTAACGATCCTCAAGATTGCAATGTTCTAACCATGGCTACGGTTGTCACAAAGTCCTCTAGTCCATTACAGAACTCATGTGACACCCATGGACCTGTGGTTCCTGTCACAGAAGTTGTCATGGTACTTTGAAGCCATGGCACTCTCCCCTCAGAGTTTATCTGAAGAGACACACAGCGACACACAGTGGCAAAGGTGTTAGATCCTAAGTTGCATGGATGAGCAAAATTGTCTTTTCCATGTCAGAAATTCTCCTGTATTTCAAAAGACAGTTATGTGGCAGATGTAGCATTTCCCAACAGAAAAATTCAATTAAGGACGATGACAAAACTATGGAATTGTCCAGTATTTAAAACCTGATTTCTGAAGTACTGTTTGGCAAATCTTCTGTGGGGCAAATATCAGTCAGCAACAGCAGAAGTTGTTTCACAGGCACAATTCTCAGAGTCTGCCTCTTGCTCAGAACAGGTCACCAAAGAAATGACCTCAAAATGAGTAAGATCTCAAAGAATCTTTTTTTTTTTTTTTTTCTCACAAAGATCCGCCTGTCTCTGCCTCCCAGTGCTGGAATTAAAGGCGTGTGCCACCACCGCCCAACTCAAAGAATCTTTGATTGCTTACCTTGAAATGTATTCTGTCCTGTTACAAGTTGAAAACGGTCTTAGTGTTTAGAAAATCCAGTACATTTTTAAAATGTTTTTTATTTATATTATCTTTAGACAATTTCCTACACGAGATCTGTATTTACATAGTTTCTACACCCTCACTCCTCCAACTCCCCCTAACTCCCTCTGAAATTCAGGACCTGTTTTTTATTACTGTCACACACATGTGTATTATGTACAACCTACTGGTTCCATGTAATGTGAGCAGACTCTCTTTTTTATGTCTCTGCCTCTCCTTTTCTCTTTCCCTCCCCCTCTGTCTCTCTCTTCCTGTATGTGTGTTGGTTTGTGTGTGTGTGTGTGTGTGTGTGTGTGTGTCCATGTGTAAGTGTGTGTGTTTAAGCATGGCCACTGTGGTTGGATAAACTATTGAGGAGTTTAGAGTGTCTCCCTGGAGAAAATTGAATTCTACTCTCAGCAGTTATGGATAATGGGCAACTCTTGATTTACGAGTGTAGTTTTGAAGTTTCCCCTATCAAGTGTTTGCAGGTCAACTGGTGTTTTCCTTGTGCACGTCTTCTTTAGGCAACCATATTATTGAGATTTCGTAGATGAATTATCCCTTTTGTATCTAGAAGACACTTTTCTGCAACAGTCATCCTGGTCACTGGAACTCAGAGTTTTTTTTTTTTGTTTGTTTGTTTTTTCAGAACTTTCTTTCTCAGGGTCACCCGAAACTTAAGTGTGGGTGTTGTATTGTAGATGTAGGATTGTGGTAGGCACCCATGGTCCTTTGGTCTTTGCATTTTCACTAGTTGTGGATCTCTGTTATACTCTGTATTTGCTGCATTTTAATCATCATTGCATCTAAGTCCAATTTACTGAGTGACTGTACTGTACTATAGCTAGTGCATACAGATCTGTGTAATGGAAGTTTTAGAGATGGGCAAGGCATTGCTTTCTTTCTGGTTTATATTTTCCTTAGAAAACAACCTAAGCAGGAATCAAAATAGAGCAATAATTTAAAAGTATTTTAAACATTAGAATTCAGAAATGAAGACACAACCGTAATCCCATCAATAGAGTGCAGGGTATTATTGCAGGAAGATCGTGACTTCTAGGAGAGTCTGGGCTACGTAGTGAAACCCTATCTAAAAAATTAATATTGGAAGTCTATGGTGATTTTAGGATCATCAATATCAGTGAGATTAAAACGATGTATTGTAATTTACATGAAGTTATGCAACAAGGGGTGAAAAAGCCTTGCCCAACTGCACAGCTAACAAAATACACAGTGCCAGGCAGGTAAAAATTCCCTAGACTTTTTGGTTGTTCCAGACATTTCCCAAACAATATGAGCTACTGCCAGTGCTCTTGGTTGCCTCCAGTCACTTAAGTGTAAGATCTTGCTACAAAAGACACCAAATCCTTTGGAGAAAAGACTAGCAGGAATAAAGCTGGAACTAACCCAGTGATTTCCTACCCAAGTACTAGCTTCCTGTGGTGCTCTGCAAACTGCCAAGGGAGAAAAGGAATCTTCAGACATCCTAAATTTATATCAAACACTAAGAAATAAGGCTAGTAGACTGAAACACCTGTATCGGCAAAGCAGGTGAAATGGGGGAATACAGCTCTGGTTTGTTAGCAAATAAAACACACTTGGAGGTTGGATTGTGGAAGTACCTCCTGCAGGGAACCATTCCATCATAGGGGCTCAAAAGCAAAATGATTTGATTTGTTATAGTCAGGATGAAGCATAGTTTTACAAATTCTCCTAGAGATTGAGCGTGCACTGCATTCCTGGAGAAAACGGAGGTTATGAATGGACTGCGCTGTTCCATAGCCCTTGGGATTGTTTACTAAAATTTTAACCTCTGCTGCATGCATACTAATGGATGTGTGGAAATCAAGTGCTTGTAGTGCAATGTACCGTGCTTCAGTTGCAAATATTCCGTCTGTGATAGCAGTTTGAAGGTGAAGTGTCACCCACAGCATGAAGTGATTTATATCCCAGCACAGCTTGTCAATATTTTGGGTAGGTGTTGAAGCTTTTGGAATTGGATACTTGACGGGTGTGATATTGGTATGTAGGCAGTTTTGGGGTACACCTATTCTGAGTTTTTCAAGAGGCCACTGATTCTGTTTCTGTGGAGATATGAGGAGGAAGGAAGGATTACAAGTTCCTGATACCACAGACAAAGCTATACCCAGCTGCCTATAGGAAGTTATCTTGATGGCTAACCAATGAATAGAACCCAGCCCCTGGTGGGTGGCACCACAGCCTTGTTTCAGAACGTGGCTGTGTAAGACTTTACAGAGATAGCTGCAGAGTAAGCAAACAGGCATCCTGGACTCATTCATTTCTCCCTCTCTTGAGGATAGATGATATGTCAACAGCTTTCTCAAGATCCTGATTCTGTGCTTTGCCCAGTAATACACAGTAACTTGGAAATGTAAGTCAAATAATCCTTTTAGTCCATTATCTATTTTTATAAATATTTTCCATGGCTCCATAAAAGTAAGCTAAATTCTCTAATACTGATTTCAATAAATTAACATTTACTTCTCCCCCTTTGGAAATAATTTTGAGAGCTATATTCAATGCAGTTTAATCGTATTCACCCCTTCCCTTTCACTACTTTCCAAATGCACCCCTCTTCTGTACCCACCCATCTTTCTAACCTTATTGATATAAACCTCCTCTCAAGTCTCTGGGGTCACTGTAGAAGATCAGGTTAAAGCTTGTAAGAGCCAGGTCCACTGGATGACCAAAAGCAAAGAGTGTCTCATGGGCACACCAGCGTAGATGTTCATATGACATCACAGTCACCGTGAAAACATTCAGAAGACCGTTGGATGCTCAAGTGACACAAAATGTCATTATGCAAGCAGGAATTTAGCATGAAGTTCTGCTCTGAGCTGAGAACTTCTTGACAGTTATAGCTGCTAGGACTGGATAGTCCTTTTCATTTAAAGGTGTGGCCTGGGTGGACTGAGCATGCTCCAGCGGATGGTCACATACCCAAGAGTATGTGGGTAGCACGAATTGGACTCAATGGGGGTAAAAAAAAAACTATAACAACATATCAATACTTAGATGGATACCGATCAAGTTATTTCAAAGTGCCAGTCAAGTAATACTTCAACTTCTAAACGTGAAAAAAATTGGACCAAGATATGACAACTGTTAAAGCATATAGTTTTCAAATACTTGGGAATTCAATTTAGAAAATCTTTACCTTTGTAGTATCTTCAATGTTTCCCCCAAATTCAAGAAGACTGCTGGCAATATCTGGCCTGTCTACATACACTGCATGGTGGATCGCTGCTTCTCCGTTGCAGTCTTTGATATTGGGATCTGCTCCATGATCAAGTAGGACAGACACGATCTCTGTCTCCCAGCTCTGTACAGCCTGTGGATATCGTTACCAGGAAAACACTGTCAATTTAAAGAACACACAAGAAACTTCCCCCAGCTTTCACCATGATTTATATTTAAGTGACTTTAATTTTACTTTCATTCTAAACACTTAGATCAACTTAATTACTGAAATTGAAATCTTTGAAATACCTTCATTAGTGGTGTGGACATTTGATTATCAAGGGCATTTATCTCACAGTCCTTAAATATCAGAAAACAAACCAGATCGATATGCCCATAGAAACACGCAAAGTGGAGCGCAGTTCTGTGGGAATGAGAGACATTTTGAAGGAAAACTGTAAGGCACTATTATCAACATACACAATCACTCTGGCATTTATAAATATTATATAGTATGTAAGTCCATAGACACATAAAAATATTTAACTTCATTCAAAATTTATTTTTATTTGCTCTTATAATTTACTGTATTTAAAAATTTATTGCAACTATCATTTATCCCAGTGTGAATAATACACACAGCTGTTGCAGCCTAGATAAGTGCTCTATTAGTGAACTACGTAGTAAAGAGCAGCCTATTTGAACAAAAAGAACATGACTATTGGGTGAACTCATTTTCAGTTTAAATCCTACTCTAGACACTACCATCAACCAACTACATCTCAGCCTTCCTGTGTTGTGAATTCTTGTCCAGAAAATGGGTGTTAAAAGGAATACTTCTATCAAATTAGGATGACTCAATTAGATTCTTTGCAACTATTAGAAAATATTCTTCAACAACAACTTAACAATCTTTTCGGTATTTAAGTTATGAATGTTAACACTATAATAAACATATTTCAAGTCAATGTTAGTTCCATTATCTCTATTTTGTAAATATATTAAGGAGTATAAATTTTAGAGTCTAAGGACATCTCTTCAAAACTTGAGACAAGTTCTACAATAAATTTATGCTTCTGCTGCCTCAGCCTGCAAAGAGCTGGGATTGTAGATATGACACACCACTGAGCTTGAGATTTGGTTTTTCACGCATTTTAACTCAGCTAAAATTGAAATGTCATTTACAATTCATAATGTACAACAGTGACTGCCAAAACTTAAAGGCAATTCTTAATACATAAGATAGCATGTCATTTTGCCATGCATGATGTCTCTACTAAGTGAAACGTGATATATAATGTGATATACATATACATACATATACACATATCCATATATATAAAACATTTCTAGACTTTTACTGGATTTTTTAAAGAAAGTTACGAAATGTACTATTGACAAAAACTGAAAATTATCAACAGCAAAATCTAAATGCACAGCAAACTTGGCTTTGATTTTTAAGGAACTTTAGTTCAAAGGAAGTAAGTATGGAACTTCAAGTCAAATACATAAGAATGCCCATTTTTGATAATAGTTAAATTCATAACATACAGAGAAATTAGATGTATGCTATGCCTAACGTCAGTATCTAATATCAATTTCATGAGGGAGATTTAGTACACTGTGGGCCACCTCGAGTAAACCCAAAATTGGGAAAACAAGACAGTTTGTTGATTTGTAAATCATGAAATTCACAGCAAGTTCCATTCACCTCTATCAGAAGTAAGTAAAGATGTCAGAAGTAACTTTCAGAGAACTTGGAGCTTGTCAGCACATTGTGTTATTAAAATGGTGGCTGATCAAGGCCGCACTGAATAAACTTTCAGAAACAGATGACGTAATGAGTGAAGGAACTTAAAAGAAATTTACAGAGATGGGAGAGTGATATCCCCAGGAAACTAGTGAGAAACAACAAGAAAATGAAGGAGTAGCAGGAAGAGGAGCACACAACCATCTATCAAGTTTAGATTATTTCTGTTATTTTCAGTGAGGAATATGTTAGTACACACAGATAAAAGATCCATATTCAATGTTTTTGGGTGATTTTAGGTGAGAGGAAGACTATTGTGAGGAACACTACTCTTGATCTCTGTAGTTTCTACAGTTTACACAACATTGTGTTTATTAGGTACATTGAAATTAAATCCCATTACTTTATAGTTTGTTCAATTATTCTATTGTGTATTCGATGCTCCATAAGAAAATGCTCCATAGGGGAATTACGGGGTGACAGTAAACCTGCTGAGCTTTGGTCTTATGGTTCTCCTGCTCCAGAAGAAGATCTGGACACTGGACCTGTGTGATCACGGGTACCAAGGAGACTGTAGTCCAGAAAGCACAGCTGGTCTCTCCTCACTCCTGTTGCCCTCAACAGAGCTAGGAAAAGTAGGCTTCTCCCATCACCCGATTTCCTCAAGGCCCCTCATCCTTAGCTTCCAAGTGTTCTTACCGTTTCCCTTCATCCTCATCGTTCACATGAAATTGCTTCTTCCCGAGGAGACGCACCACCACTTTGAGCTTTCCCATGCATACTGCCTCATGAAATTCGTTTTCAGGGTCATAAGGCTGGCAGTACCTGTCTTCAGTTCCACAGTGAAAGCAGGACAAGGATCCCGTTGCCCTGTTTGGGCCGTCACAAAACCCCAAGGGGGTTTTCGGCTCCTTCTTAAAGCAGAAGAGCTTCCTCGGGGTGGACAACATAGCTGTCACCACCTTTCTATCAACTCAACACTAAGTAATTTTAGGAAATGATGAACTTTTAACCACTGACCGTCTAACAACCAGAGCCTAACTCTGCGACTCTCACAAGTGCGAGGCTATGGTTTGACCAGTAAAACTGAAGCATCCAGTTATAGAACAGTCGTTGCTAAGCAACACTGGTAAACAAAAGCAAGCTCCTCCTTCCTCAGGCATAACTGACAGTTTATGGAGCAAATAGTGCTCACTGTCCATGTGCAATGTAAATGGGGAGGTCTTCTGTGCTCGTTTGCACATATCCTCCACCTCTTCCTCAGGTTTGGTGGATCCCTTTCCTCCCCGCTGTAATCTTGCTTGGTGCTTCTTTTCTTTGGGACTGCAATTATTCACTATAAAATTTCTTCTTGGGTTTGTGGCTTGTTTTTATTTACATTTTTACTAAGAGGTCATGGATGGATTGCTTTCCTAAGGACATGGAATTTCTTGAAACTTCTCTCTGGTGTTTTTGGTTCTGTGTTTTTGGAATTTTCAGTGAGGTGAAAAGCTGTAAAATAACGATTTTTATGTGCTTGGGAGTGATGGTACACACCTTTAATCCCAGTCCTTGGCAGGAGACAGAGACAAATGTATTTCTGTGAGTTTAAGGTCAGCCTGGTCAAGTGAGCCAGAGCTGCATTGTGAGAACCTCCTCAAAAATGGCAAATTTTCTTTCTTTCTTTCTTTCTTTCTTTCTTTCTTTCTTTCTTTCTTTCTTTCTTTCTTTCTTTCTTTCTTTCATTAAGAGATTTTTCTATTCATTTTACATATCCAGCAGGGATTCCCCTGTCTATGGTGGTATTTTACTTGTACTGAAATATGATTTAAATTGTATGTTAATAAATAAAGTTGCCCGGGGGTCAGAGCTATTAGAGCATTATCAAGAGCATGGCGGTGGTGGTGCAAACCTTTAATCCCAGCACTTGGTAGCCAGAGCTAGGTAGATCTCTGTGTGTAAAAGGATACAGCCAGCATTGGAGACACACGCCTTTAATCTCAATCCCAACCATAGAAGACCTGGAAGTCTTTACAGACAGGCAGTGACGAGGCATGGTTTACAACCAATGAGAAGGCAGAACAGCTAGACTGTATAGAGACATACACACAGGAAGTAGGTCCCTTTTTCGGAGAGCTCTCTTGGCTGAAGAGGATCGCTGAAGCAGGAAGAGTGAGGCTCTTAGCTCTGACCTCTTGGCTTTCTTCTCTGAATCGGCTCTGTGTTTCTTATTTAATAAGACGGTTGGTTACATCTACACCTGTCCTCCTTCCTCCCACTCCCCGAGCCTTCCCTCACAACCCACTCTCCCATTCCCACCTCCTCCAAAGCAAAGTCTCCCCTGGGGAGTCAGTAGAACCTGGTATGTTCAGACGAGGCAGGTCCAAGCTCCTCTTCCCTGCTTAATGTCTTTACAATACAATGTGGAGAAGTTATTATCCAACCATGGCTGTTGTGGTTCTAAATGTCTTCTGTAGAACTGGTTCATAAATTTCCTTAGATATGAGGAAATTTCTGCTATTGTTTCACAGAACTTGATTTTTATGCTCTGATTATCTCCACTCTATCTGCAATGCCAGATATTTATATTTAGTCTCTGAGGTGTTTTTCCACATGAATGTCCCCCACAGGTTTAGATAATTGAACACTTGGCCCCAGATGGCGGTACTAATTGGGGAGGATGTGGAATATCTGGGAGATGGAGCCTTAATAGATGACATCTGTCCCTGGAGACAGGCCTTGAATAGTCTCTGCCCTTGTGTTTGCCCTCTGCTTCCTGAGTGTGGTTGAGATGGAACCTCTAAGCTTCCTTTTCCTGCCCCCATGTGGGCCATTTGTGCTAAGTCTCTCCACCATGATAGACTCTGATGCCTTTGGATCTGGAAGCCCAAATACACTCTTCATTCTGTAAGATGCTTCTGGTCATGGTGTTTTATCACAGAAACAGAAAATTAACAAGTACAGTATCTGAATAGCAGCATCCCAGAGATCTTGAATGATGTGTCCATTACATTTAATTTATTAATGCCTTAATATAATCATATGCCCACCTTGATTCCCAGCCCCGATGTTCTTCTGCTTGATTCTCTCTATTGCTGATGCATTTTAAAGTTTCTATACTTGTTGTATAGAGATATCCATGTTATTGTTTTCCTTTTATCATGAAGAGACTCATTTGAAGCAGGAAACAGAGACACAGCAACATCGAAACTAATACACACTCTTTTGATGAGAAAACTGACCTGACACTTGTCTGATACAAACCCAATCAAAACTGGGCTGGACTAGGTTCACTAGCCATGGACATGGACATGGAGGGCTCAGAGTCACCATCCTGTGTAGAGATCTTCTGGAGGAATTTCCCTAGGACTCCTACTGTGAGAGAAAGAAAGGGCAAAAGGGAGTTTGTCACTGGAAAGAGATTTCACAGTCAGGCCAGTGATGACAGTCTCCTTGATCAGGATGGGTCACCTTAGCTATGCTCCTCTTCCCCTCTGTTTACACTCAGACCTCACTGAACCTCTTTGTTCCTTCCCCCAAGGTGGCTACAAGGAACAAATCCCCCTTTTTCTGCTTTTCGTTATCAACTGTGTTTTTAATGGACTCATTGAGGACAGGTGACTTGTTGGGGCCAACTCCGACGGCCTGAACACAAAGCAGGAACATGATTCAGAAAATGTTTTTAAATTTTATATTTTAATTGCATGTTTTTAAACATCTCTCTGAGAATTTGTTAAAAATAATAAAAGAATAAAATTTCTATGAGAGAATCATACTAGTCACACAAAATTTGAAAATCCAGAATGTCAGCAGCTTTTAAGACACCGGGCAGTTTGGGGAGTCCACTCATCTTTGCCCAACATTATGTTCCATTTGTCGTACAAAAGACGCATTACTGCGAATCTGGAAATGTGCTTAAAGCAGATATTGTAATTCAAAACACTGAATTTTTTCAACATTAGAAACACAAGGAATACTCCAGCCCTGCTTCATGGGGTGTTAATTTAAGATATATGAACAGTTAATAAAAAGCCTGAGCCATTAGGCTGAACAGTTTAAATAATATAAGCATCTGCGTATTTATTTTATAAGTGGGCTGTTGGACTGCCGGGCTTGGTGGGACCCGGAGAGAAAACTCTCTAGCTACAACTCATAAGTTCTGTTTATGGGTCAGCTTGACACTGTTGGGTTTTGCTTGCTTTTGCTTATGGCCTATTATTATTATTATTATTATTATTATTTTGAGAGCCAGTCATATTACATGGCTCAGGCTGTCCTCAGACCCACAGCAGCCCTCCTGCTTCATCCTCTGAGGTGCTGGGATTATAAATACAAGCCATGTGCCCAGATAAGTTTCTGGATGAGGTGGGGTGGGGGGTTGGGGGGGTGTGCCATCAGGAGCTCTCCTCACTGGTCTTGTAAGACATTTGCCTAAGGTATTACAGAATGATAGAGTTTCAAATCAGAAGGCAATGGAAGCCGTGTGTACCCTCATAGGAAATCAACCCCCCCTCCGCCACGTTTAAGTAATGTGCTTGAGATGACACAGGTTACAATCAATTAATTGTAGTGTCAGCATTAGAATCCAGGACAGGGTTTATCATCAGACTTTAAAGGATCCTCTCATTTCAGAAGCAAAATGTGCAACTTTACCCCTTGATTTTATTCCTAATTTTCAACTGGAATCTCTCTATCTGGTAAAGGCCAGGAAGCTATATGGATTGTTTTATGTAAAATATAAGCAATTAGTCACTTAAAATAGACAGAGTGGAATATACCTGAAATAAAGAAGTTGAATTTCATAGTCACACATCATACAAAGTTTGAGGCATTGATATGATTTTGTTAAACAAGAGCTTTCTATGACAAAGGTTAAAAAAGTCGCATTATTAGCGATTATAAATATAAAATGTATTAAAAGGTGCTCCCATTGTTTCTACCTGTAATAAAATCAAAATTATCTTCCTTGCTTTAGGAGTCACAGCAACCCACCTTGGAGTTCAGCTTCCGGCAGGCTGCCGATCCCATGGTTCCACAAGATGGCAGTGTCGTACACAAATGTGAGCCGGAGTTCCGACTTCAAGTCGAAATGCTGCCAGCCTCCCACCCCCACGGGGGAATGGAACACGTAGGAAACGTACAGAGGAACTCGAAGGGTCACGTAGGACTGCACGAGGTTTAGGACCTAAGACAATGAAATCATCCCCGTCAGTGTTAACCAAACCAGGCCAAGTCTGCAGAATTTCACAGCACTGTGTTTTCCTCACTTCACACACAATGTCACCACTGTCATCGGCACGGGGATGTTCACCATTTCCAGCAATACATAACGGCAACTTTATGAAGGCAGTCTCATGCACATAATTCACCCACTTAAGTGGATAAGTCAATAGTTTTTTGATGTATCCAAGGAACCATGCAACCACCACCACAATCAACTTTAGGAAGTGTTCATTGCATCCACAGGAATCTAGCACCCAGGAGAAGTCACCCTCCTCATGGTGTGGGTGACTGCTAATCCATGCCCTGTATTTGCCTCCTCTGAGCACATAGAAATGGATCTTGTCAGTTGCTCTTCTTTCGATGCGTTACTGCCTTTTATTAAGGGATAACAGCATAATATATAGATATATTCTTTTTTATTGACCCTCAGAGGAATGGTGTGAATTTGGAACTATTATGCAAAATGCATCTCTGAACTATTTTTTAATCATATAGAGGAAGTTAGGATGAACATAAAGATGTAAAAAATACACGTTTAGCAATGGCATGGTGCAGTTATGATATTTCAAAACAAATGAACTGTCTTTGAATTTTATATTTTCTTTCTTCTGGTATTCAACAGTGGGGTAAGGGAGGTCAAGAGAATAAATTAATACGTATCAAGAATCTACCAAATTTCAGACAATGTGTTGGTTACTAATGAAAGCTATTTAGTATTTTCATTCTCATAATTGTATGTATGCAAGGTGGTTTGATGGATGGAAGGATAATGGCTAGAAAGCAAAGAGGTAGAAAATTGAAGACTCAGAGAAATTAGGCAAGTTCACCAGAATTTTTGAAAACTTATTCTTATTTTATGTGCATGAGTGTTTTGCCTGCATGTACGTATGTATACCACATGGTACATGCCTGGTGCCCACAGATGTCAGAAGAAAGCATCAAATACCCTGGAACTTGAGCTACAGACATGTGAGCCACCATGTGGGTGTTGTGAACTAAAGCCTGCAGGAGCAGCCAGTGCTCTTAACCACTGAGCCATCTCTCCATGCCCTGCCCCCTCATCAGAAGTCTCTGAACCTGAGTGGCCTGTGGAAATTGGAATCTAGATTCTAAGCCCCTGTTCATCTCTCCCACACTTTATGAGATTCTATACAATGCGGAGCAATCCTAAGACCACCTAACTTACTGCATTTTAATTTCCAAGTGTGCTAAGGACCAGTACAGCAATCACATCTCCTCTCTGTGCAAGAGGAAATGGTAAGCTGACTCTTCTTGGAAGTTCCAAGCAGGCTTTTGGAACTGGTCTCCTACAAAGAATTGACATAGGGACTAGACATATATTTCACTCATGAGAACTATGCAATGATATGTCACACTATCATGGGGTTAAGAGCGAAGTCTTCAAGTCACACACACGACAATCCAGATCAATAACGAAAACACATGTAACAAGAAAGACCCACCTACCAGATAAGCAACTTGTTTGGTTCTCACCTGTGGGAAGCAGATACACCCTGCTCCCTGTTAAGTCAGTACCTTGTAACTTGAATGCTTTGAGATGCATTTCCCAAGAGCAGCCATAATGACTACCACTGAACAATGAGTTCTGAAGAAGGGCAGTTAACACTCTGGCTACCTGGGAAAGTGACTTGTTCAACCAATATGGCACTGGTGATTAAGATTCATATTTCATTCTGTGACTTTAATAATCCATCAGCTAAAACATTAGGCTTTAGGCATGGACTTTCAATTTTAAAAATGTAGCTTTATGTTTGCCAATATTGACATACACGCCATCAAATGTTATGTGAAGTGCTGTTCAGAAGGAAATATTTAGCATTTACTCTCAATAAGATAATTGGAATGTAGCATTCTGAATGGTTCTCATTTGATTTTGTTCAACTTACTATGTAGCCTACTGGCAATCCTCCTGCCTCAGCCTCCTGAGTGTTGTGATAACAGGTGTGAGTCTCCACACCTGGCTTTATTTTGTTTAATTCTCAATGTGGTGATTTTTGAACATAGGACCTACCCAAGTCTTGTACATCTTTTTTTTTTCATATTTAAGGCCAGGTTTTCCTGACTATTTAGGATCTCTGCCTGGAGGGGACAGAGCTGAAACGGAACCTACTTCAATCATCCAGTCACCTGCCTGTTTCTTCAACCAAAAACTGCAATGCAACCGTAATTTCCGATGCCACTTTCCAGAGCATTCCATTTCTTTTAACCTTTACCTCAGGACCTTTAAAGGTATAAATCATCATCTGCGGCCCAATTACTGAACTGACATGCCCTTAGTGACATTTAAAGTTAATTAACAAAGGCAAACAACAATTTTAAGATTATATTTAAAGGGAGCAAATATCTTGGAGAAAGTAACACATTGTCAAATTTATATTATGCTACCGAGTGCCAAGCATATATGTGGAGAGGATATTGTTCACCTAAGGGCCTGAGACAGGGGGTTACTTTTTGTGGGAGATGGGTAGAGGCGGGGATGAATGCCATTATAGCAATATCCATACACAAAGACTTGCCACTCTGTCTCCATTTAGAAGGCTCAGTAGCCACACACAGCTGCTGGCTACCATGCTGGACAGCGCAGTTCTACATTCCCATACTCAGTAGCCACACAGCTGATGGTGATCACACCAGACAGCACAGAGATTCCCATATTCAAGGTCTTTTAATTAGGCCACATGTATTAGAAACAAAAACCATTGAAAAGTTGTTTACCTGCACATATATATGGCCCTATAATGCAGAATATGTGTTTTGTATTTACCCAAAAGATTGAACACAGAATTTGTAAAAATTCTTGTTCAGGGATATCACTGGTGGGGAATGGCCCCCATTGCAATGTTTTTCTTGTGTCTTTTATCGCCTCAAACATCAATCAAAATGGGGGTATTAGTGACTATATAAAGCATCACACATCAAAATACAAAGCTTCAAATCTCACAGTGTGCAGTTAGCTGCTCAGTTGAGAGGACTGTTTCAAATTCTTAGCCAAATTCTCTGAGTAATATTCATCTAAGAGTGCTTAGGAGCAAGGAGACCTTGGCTTCTGCCCATTTACAGCTCTTCTGTAGGTCGGTGAATCAGAGAGAAAGCCTGGGTAGGCATCAATATTGAGCCAAATTTTGTACAATGAAGGACAACTTTAAGGGAGGTTTGCTATATAGAATTATGCATAATCTAATGAACAACCATAGAAATATGGTGTATTATGATGTAATGTTCAAAAGGGAAACAACATGTAGCCATCAAGTTATAAGTCTGGCAGGTATGGTGGCTCACACCTTTAATCCTAGCACTCGGCAGGCAGAGGCAGGGGATCTCTATGAATCCATGGCAAACCTTGTTTACACAGTGAGTGCCAAGTCAGCCAGGATACATTCTAAGGCTGTCTCAAAGGAAAAAAATAACTCTGAAAAACTTACCTTGTCGTGGCACATGCTCATGTTAAATTAAAAAGCAACATACAAAATAAAGTTAGAAAAATTAAGCCACCACCGTTAAACTATGTATGTAATTAAAGAGGTTAATATGTCTTTGTGTAATTATGGTGGGATAACGGGTGGGATTTTATCTGACTGTCACTTGTTCTCCTGAGTTCAGAAATGATGTTATTTTGATTACAAAAATTATTGCAAAAATTAACTGCTAAGTCTGACAACATAGGCAGCAGCATATGTCATGAACATTATGTGAATTGGGTTGTTCTTGACTGATGTAGCATGGCTTACTTATAAAAGACAAAAGAGAATTCTCATAAGAGAATCAGTATAGGATTATAGGAAGTGTAAAATAATAGGATGAAAAGTTGTGACTTCTGATATATATATTCCAGCCTCTGTGTTCATATTTATAAATCAAACACACCTGTAAAAAAGGAGGCAAAAATTCTTCCTCAAAGAAATCAACTGAGAACAATACTTGTTTACTTCTCCAGACCACAGAGTGTCTTTCCAGGAGCGTATTGCAATTCCATGCCGTAAGAGCAAACTGTTAATTGGGCTGCATTTCTGCAGCGTAGGCCTGGCTGCTGAACAACGTGACCAGCTGCTGTGGACCTAAGAAGTCAAGAGAGTCAAGAGTCTAACCTTGAACAAGAGCCAGTAAAACTCAGAAGAATGTCTTTTATTTTTCAAAGAACTTGTTTAAAAAAAAGAGTCACCCAAACTCCCAATTGTTTAAAAAACTAAGTTTAACTTCTGTCCCGTGTTTCTCATTGCATGCTCAACTTTAATTAGAACAAACAAACAAACAAACAAACAAAAACAGAAAATGAGACATGCATAGAGACAGAGCAGAATTATTGATTAAATATGTGTTTTTTTGTTATCTGCCTTTGCATTTTTTTGAGGTTAATAGCTAAAGATTATTTTAGAACTGAATAAAATTCAAGAACTTTAAAATTCTTTTTCTGAACAGGCGAAATTCTTAGCCTCTTAGTGAGTGTCGGAAGTGACCTACATAAGTCTTCTTTGCTGGTGCGTATGGGGTCCTCACTGGGCCCCCGGGATGTTTCCTGGTACAGACTAGATGTCAAACGACTGTTTTGTGAATGTACAACTGAATAAGGAGGTCTTGATATCAGCTGAAGAGAGCTGTAGTCACACTACACAAAAGTCAACACACACACACACACACACACACACACACACACACACACACACACACACACCTCCAGCCCCAGGGCCTGGATTAGCTACATTTCACCATCCCAGCTAAGGATGTATGTTAGCACATGGTTTCCATTATGGTTGCTGTGCAGCATTCATCTATGAGGGACAGAGGGAAGCTCAGTTGGCTTTCTTATAATAGTGTCTATGACCACATCCATTTTCACAGTCAATTACGTGTTAGGATAAGCACATGATGGGTTATCCGCACGGGCACACAAGATAAGCACACAGTGAGTTACCAGCACAGACACACAAGCTACATAAATTTGGGTAAGTTATCTGAGTTTTCTTTGTTCCTCTTTTCTGATCTGTAAAGGGGAGTGGGTGGGGCAGGGCATGGTATTTATTTGTATGGAGTTTTGAGGTTAGGAAGAATAGCTATATATGTTTAGAAAAGTGTAAGGCACATATTTAACAATAAATTTACTAGTTGTTATTATTTTGACTATCACCATCATTGTTATTATTTTGGGTTGAGACAGGGTCTTATGTAGCCCAGGCTGGCCTCGAACTTCTCATCTTTCTGTCTCCAGTTCTGAGTACTGGAACTATAAGGTGTGCAGTGCTACACTTGGTCTGTGTGGTGCTGGCCAGACTTGGGGTTTCATGTACATTAGGCAAACACCCAGCCAACTGAGCTCTCTCCCCATCCCCACTGCCGTTATCTTAATCGTTAGAACTACCATCTGACTATTTGTCTCCAGTCTTAGACGCATCAGTGAATGGAAGAACAGAAAAGGGATGTCTTGGAGGGCTAGCTTACTTTTATATTAATTAAGGTTGTTTTTTCTCCTCTACCCATGGTTCAGCAGTGTGCTCCGGGGAGAAAATAAGTCGATAGTCTGTAGAGAAATTGAAGTTTAAGCCGAGGAAGAATATAGGGGTGAGTGGGATTGTCCGTCTTTAAGCTTTCCTTTTAGAGCGTATGCAATGTGTTTCACTAGCTTGTTACCATGTAGATTACGGTGAAGGTTTTAGAATTTCATAATAAAACCCAAAACTTCAGTGACTCCCACTGAATCTGTTCTTCTCAGCGGCACTGATCATCGTGGTTCCACCATTGGACTGATTTTCAATAATACCAAAGCAGAAAAACTTCTCAGAAGGGATTCTGATACGTTGGCCATCTACTGAAAAAGCTTACATGAAATGGTTAGGAACTAGATGCTCTGCAGACCGGAGAGATGGTTCAGCAGTTAAGAGCACTGGCTGCTCTTCCAGAGGATCTGGGTTCAAATCCTATCACCCCCATGGTAGTTTACAGCCATCTGTAACTTCAACCTCAGTGGACCTGATGCCTTTTTCTGGTCTCTGTGTGTACCAGGCAAAATGTCCATACATACAAACAAACAAACAAACAAACAAATAAGTAAGTAAATATTGGCTGACTGACTATAGGATGTGCTCTCTCTCATTCCCAGTGTGTTCTACAAGCCTTTCATGCAAGACAAACCTGGCTGAAACCGGCAGCTGCCAGCTCCTGCCGGACAACAGAACCACCCACAGTTCAATTAGAGACACAGCCCTGGCTTCAATCACTTGAGGTCACTGGACACAAAACATCTCTGGACCCAAATGATTCAACAGAATGCTGAGCATAAAACAGCAATAACGGCCATGAAAAACAAAACGAAACAGAACAAAAAACTAACAAAGTAGAATCCGTTTAAATGAACATTTAGCATTCAGCAGACAGATTTAGTCTGAAGAGTTAAACACCTCCGAGGCAAGCCTTGCCTTCAAACCACGCTTGCTGCGTTACAGTTGGCCGGCAAAGGCAGTGTCAGCTTAGCAGGGTGAAGGCAGGGATGCACTGGGACAACCAGCTGTCCAAGTGACAGATAGAGATGTATTTCCACTCTGTGGGGAGGACAAAAGATGTTCCTGTGGGTGAAAACAGACTACAGAGCGGCCCGCAGAGACACTCTGAAGCACGGAGAAGCCAGCTAGCAGAGACCCAACTGAACGACAGTGCAGTCCTGTGGCTGCGTCCTCCTTCGTTTATGCCCACTGATCCTGTGTCTGGAGCGATCAGAAAGGAGACAGTGATTTAATAACGTCGGCACAAGCTCCAGGAGGAAGAGACAAAGGTGTGCGATCTGTGAGGAGGAGGCGGAGCTAGTGTTTGTTTGTTTCTTTTATTTCTTTTTCCTTTTCAGATGGCAAAGACAGACTGAGGAAGATGTACCCAACGAACCACCACCCATGAAGGCTTTATATAACGTGTCTCTGGAGACACACAGCTAGAATGCCTCAGAACCAAATGTCAAGTGTGCATTTGCTTGATTACAGTATCAGGCTCTTCCCATCGCGTCACACTGTCTTTACGTTGATGCTCTAATATGGGTTTTCACTAATTCACGCTATTTACTGACTCGTCTGCTTTTTGAGCATAGCAAGTCTTAACAGCTGTCACCCACTAGCTTCCCGGCACCACGAGAGACTACCCATTTAACACCAACTGTAGCGGAGATGAGCCGAGTTCCACAGCTCTGCTGTGGGAGTAAACTGATGGTCCGTTACCATAGACTTTCCCCTTTATTTTGCTTTTAACCCAGCAGGAATATAGCCTTAGAAATCCACCTTCAGGGACTGCCACATCTATTAAGACTCCCCTTGGCTAAATATTGAAAGATATGGTGCATTCTGCATCTCGTTTGCTACTTTAACAAATAGGCCTCTCATAATTTTTGTTAATTCAGGATTTTAGTTCAAATTCTTGACATGATTTTTAACGCAAATTTTAGAGTTTTAAAAATTATAACCTAAGCGGGGACTCTGTTACTTATTATTCTAGAGGTGTTCTTTTGATGGCCTGGGAGGAGGATTTTGTATATCTCTTGTATATTAATATGTAGTATGACAGATTTTGATACCAGCCATCAGCCGTCCCTCTGTGACTAATGGCTAACAATACTGAGGTAATAGTTGAGATTAGAAAACTACTGACAGACCCAAGCAGCTGGTTTATCCAAGGAGCAAGGCCCAGATGTTGGAATGTGTACCTGGCCATCCGTCCCGATGGTGCCTTCACAGTCTGCCAGGAGCTCCGACATGTCATAGCAGCTGACGAACTCCCATAGGCAGGCTTCCAGATTCAAGTTTCGGTAGAATCGTAAGGTACTGGAGCCCCTGACCGGCACACTGTACTGGTAAGGATAGGTCTCTCCAATGACCTCTGGGTTCTTCGTGGCATTAGTCAGGAAGCCATGGTGGGTCTTCACTTCATTGTAGTCCAGCAGGTTGGAGCATTTGTGGTTCCCAACTCTGGTGCCATCAGGGCTGAGGGTCAGCTCAAAGTTGGACAGCTCTCTCGTGGAGATGATGGGCAGCATCCCTGCAGGGAAGCACAGGGAGGCACCGTCTGCTCTCATTTGCATTTTTATTTCACTTCTAAAGAATGCTTTTTAAGTTGACAGACTTTCAAAACTGGATAGAAAGAGTTGAAAGAAGCAGACAGACTTGAAAGTTAATTTGCAAACTGAAGACGAAGGAAGTGAAATAAATAAACCAGGTTCCAAGTACCCCAACTCCCAAGGTCTTACTTTACCAGGATATCTACCGTCGGTGTGTCCAGAGTCTTGCTTTACCCAGGGTACTTACCATCTATATGTGGCATCGTGACGGTGAGCTTGATGAGATTTGCAAAGTCTGGGTCCTCGGGACCAGTGTAGCGCAATTTAGCTGAGAATGGCTCCGCCCCCACGACCCCAGGCACACGGGGCTGACAGAGACCTTGAAGAAAACGAGCACATTTATGCTAAAAGATGACAGCATGTAAGTAATGTTTTAATGTAGGTGCTGTTGCTTTTCTGTATTTTAATATTCGCTGTGATCTAACACCTGACTGAGAATGTATATCATAAGGAAGCAGAAGACTGTGTGAGAGGTGACCATAGCATGCAGTTCAGGAGTCTCTCAACAGTTCTTGGTCAGACTGACTTAATATATGAAGATCATTTGTGCCAGAAACATATTCACAAAATTATTATATAATGTGAACAGATAAAATGCAAATGGTTGAAATACATTACAAAGTATAGTTCAATGAAGTGAATCTGAATGTTACCCTAGAACAATATGATGAATCATGAAATATGTATTATATATTAGCTATAATAAATATTACTTATTGGTGAATAAAACTCAAAGTGAGTGTATGTTTTAACAGTGCTGGAACTGATCCCAGAGCTTTACTGCATTATAATTTCAAGTCCTAAATATACTTTAAGAAAAATCCCTGGAGCCGGACCTACAGTTGGGAGCCACCTGACATGGGTGTTTGGAACTGAACTTGGGTCCTTTGGTACATGCTCTTAACCACTCATCAACCCAGCTACCTAAAAATATTCTTTAATCTGAGAAATTTTAAATAGAAATGTGCATGTACATTTTTAAAAGCCCATTTAATTTAGGAATAGGAGTCTAAGTCAGAGGTGGAGTACTTGTCTGCCATGTGTAAGACCCTGGGTTCCATTCTCAGCACTGCCAACAGCAAACCCACGGGGCTGGAGAGACAGCTCAGGGATCAAGAGCACTGGCTGCTCCTGTGGAGGACCTGGGTTCAACTCCCAGAACCCACATAGTGGCTCACACCATCTATAAGTCTAATCCCAGGGCATTTGATGTTCACTTTTGACCTGAGTGATACACACGGCACACATAGATACATACAAGCATACACACATGCACTTAAAATAAAAATAAATAAAACTTAAAAAAACATCCAACCCACCAAATCCAAACCAAACCACCAACAAAAAATATACATAACCATCTCTACTCAGAGGAAGATTACTTTCTATAAAGTTTCCTTTAGTTTGGGTTTCCTGTTAGTGTTGGGTCTGGCCATATTCTATTATGCACTTCCAACCATGTGTCCCAGGCTCTGGCTTTAGACCCAGCCTCCCTTTGGTGATGTGCACACGGCTCTCCGCCTACACCATCCTTTGACTGTGCCCCCAGCAGATCCCCATGCATGCACCAGCCAGCTGGGCTCTTTACCTGGTATAGTAACCCCTCCTCGTCCAGACCAAACCCTTATTTCCTCACAAGTTCCTCCATATTGGGGTTTGTTACTCCTAGAGAGTTCACATTCCTTCATGCTTCTTAGAGTCACTTCTCACAATTTCAAGATGCATCTCAGCAGCTCCTCTATGCGGGACCAGACTCAGATTACCTATGCCTCTAATTTGTCTATGGACTCCCGGAGCACGGGAGTCCTCCTTTATCATCATGACGAGTACAAGGCTCTTTACCTAGCACACCCCAGGTGTTCATGAAAGGTGTGGAATTACTGTTTTCTAATGAAGACTTTTGCAAAAATGGATGCTCGTCTGTAAGTAAGAGTTCTATGGTATACAGGGTTATTTGGAGGAATTTATACACAGAAATGAGGTATTTGCAATACTGCAGCAGTGTTTCAGTGACCTTCCCAGGGAAACATCTCTCACCTTCCTCTCTGTCGATGGTGACGATGGGGCTCATCAGTTCCAGGCCTTCATTCCCATCGGCGTTCACTGCATGAGCCGCACACTGTACCCGGGAACCAGGCTGAAAGTATATGGAGTCTAACGTGATCGTTTTGGATGATGTGAAAAAGGTGTCGAAGTCCACCTCTCTCAAAGGGCTGGTCACACCATCCGGGCCAGCAGGAGCGCTGATCAGCCACCGGTATCGGGTCAAAGTGTCATTGATGTTCTCGCTGGCACAAATAGAGCCTGTTTTGTCGTAGTCTGGATATTTGGGGTTGCAAGCCTATGGGAAAGCAAATAAACAGAGCTGTGTTAGGACCACAGTAGAGAGTAATGTGGACTTGGACTTGATGCTTCTCAAGCTCCTTTAGTCCTAAGGCTTCCATTGCCCTTCATGCTGCATTTGGTCATGCAACTTCCGACTTCTTATTCCCAGCTGCCATCCTTTTATGACCTTTCAACTTCCGATAGCTCACTGGACACGACCACACTCAGAAGTGTCAATCACATCATCATCTCTGGAATCCCCAGAGTCATTCTTACTCTTTCTCTCATGCTTCTGTCCCCTCTCCCTCTGCCCTACAAAAGGTATTGGAGTCTACCTCTCTCGTGAGGTTGGTCACACCATCAGGGCCACCAGGAGTGCCAACCAGACATCCATGGAGAGCCCAATCCTTCTCTTTCCTTCTTCATGTCCAGCAGGTGGGTGACCTTGACCACTCCGCTTTGTAACACTCCTTAAGTCGATCCCTTCTTCACCATTCACACGGCTCCTTCCCATCTAACTCAAGTCCTCCCTTTCCAACTCTACACTCCTGCCCCACTAACATTCCAACGTGACCCTCTACTCACGCAGCTCTTCTGCATGAGAACGCATCCCGCTACCCAACAAATGAATTCCAAGTTGCCTAATGTGGCATTTAGAACCCTTTATAAATGAACACCAGATTATCCACACATTGTTAAGCCAATGAACACTCATTGTGTGCCTGTTGTATGTGGAGTGTTTCATTAGGGCTGCTGTGACCTAAAAATATATGTCATAGTTTTTGTTCACGGGGAACTCAAGATTCAGTTACAAGAAGGCAAGTGAAACCTGTAATGAATCCCTTCCATTCTCCTTGGCAACCACCCTTTCCAGAATGATCTCCCCTCACCTGAATCTAAAACTGTCAAAGGTCTACCTGATCCTCCATATCAGAGCTTCAGCTCTGGCTCTTACACTCTGCCTCGTATCAGAGCTACAGATCCTTATTTTTTTCCACTTGTCCTTATTTTTTAATCCCTTCTGTGCAGAGTTCATGCTTTACTGGCTTTCCTGACAGTGACGGATTCTTAAACCACACACTGTGTCCTCAGTTAATAGGCTCTTGTTTTGTTTGTTTGTGTTTTGGGAGGAGGAAAATGGGAGCTCCATTTAATGATTGTTATTTTAAGCTTTTCACAGCTCAAAGCTTAAACCTTAAATTTCCCAAGACAATACTGAAGTTTATAATTATTTTAAATCGTTATCTTCTGGGGTGAGAGGGTTAAGAGCACTTGCTGTTCTTACAGAGGACCTGAGTTTGGTCCCCAGCACCTACATGGTAGCTCACCACCATCTGTAACTCCAGTTCCAGGGGATCTGACACTCTCTTCTGCCCTTTGCACCAGGAGCTCATGTGGGGCACATACAAGCATGCAGGCAAACACTTACACACGTGAAACAAAAAAAAATAGATAGATCTTTAAAAAATCAGTTATCTTCAAATTTCCCCTAAACTGATCTATTTCCTCCTCACCGTAATGCAGACAACGGGATAGCCAGACACAGGCCCAGCGTTCTCCTTGGCTTTGGAAGTGTCATCATATATCAGCAAGGACACAATGTGAGGGACAGAGGGAAAGGTGACATCCGCCATGCTGTTGACTTCCTCTATATATACAATGGCCTTGGTTGCCTAAGAGGAAAGGAGAGTGATCGTTGATTATCAAATATTCAGGGTCCTGGAACTTCTCTCATTCAGAACAATGACTGGAAAAATCTCTGGAATCTCTGTGAGGAAGTCGTCCTGCCCAGACGCCATGCAGAGTGACAGCCCACACACATTCTATTTCATGTGACCCTGGTACCTTGCTCATCTTGAATGTTTACGGGGGAGGGACCTCAGCCTTGGGTGGCTCATACAAAGGCTTGCCACTAGCCCATGAGATACTTGGGTTCTAAGGTTTTCTCTTCAGTTGTGATGATGGTAGATAAATCAGTTGTGGTGCCACTAGCCCATGAGATACTTGGGTTCTAAGGTTTTCTCTTCAGTTGTGATGATGGTAGATAAATCAGTTGTGGGTTTGTGACGTTGAAGTTACATCAACAACAACAACAACAACAAAATCCATTAGTTGACAGTGGGAGAAAAAACTGACAGACACCTTGAGAGAAATGAGACTGTCAAGGTCATGGGATTGTGTGGGCTGTGGTGATGCGGAGAGGCCAAGGAGAAGCTAAGCTTTAGATGGACAAAGGCTTGGACTGCCTGGGACGAGGGGAGAGAGAAGATGAGCACGAGACAGAAGGAGAGTCTGGATATTGTCTAGTCAAGGAGGAAAGTCACCTCTGTCCATGTCTCTGGCTCTTGAGCAGTTTTCCTACCTCTGATGACTGATAGAACAGTCCTCAAGCATTGCCCTGACACTTTCAATAGTGTCATATGCAACGGGCACATCCCAAGTTGAAAAGACTGTAAATCAAGAGTGTGTTTAATCTTCCTAACCCTGTGAACATCATGGACCAGCAACACAGCACTGTAGGATTGCAGCTCGTGGTTGTGGAACAGAGATAAAAGTAAATTCAAATTATGTTTTTACACATAATTTTACAGCAATGTAAAGTCAAAGAAATGTAAGTTGAATCACAGTCAAACCAAAGACGTTTCTATATTTTTAAGAGTCTCTGACACTGAAAGTGATTTTTTGGGACTCTTTGTTCCTTTACTCAAAAGAATGTCACATGCTAGTCCATAAAAACAGGGAAAGACTCACAAAAATCTCTTTCATCAAGACTTTCTACACACAGATCTTGAGTTCTAAATATGACTTAAGAAGGATAACAATGTGGCTGGAGAGATGTCCGAGAAGGTAAGGCACTTGCTGCTAAGCCCAGCATCCTTAGTTTGATCTCCAGAATTTAGACTGTGGAAGGAGAAAACTGATTCCTAGGCTGCCTCTGACCTCCAGGTGTGTGCACACAATCCACACCATGAATATAAAAAAGCATGCATATATTAGAGTTAAAAAATTCTTGAAGGACAGCAATGTCACAGAATTACCATTTTTACTGAATAATAAAAATACTTAAGAAAACATATTCTTCCATTTGATTTCTCATTAACAAAGAATGAAACAATAATAAGTGTGCAGTATAGCACACTTACACATAGTGTTGCTTAAATTGACCTTTTCCTATGAGTGGCATGTCATTTAAAATTTTTTTCCACCGTTAAAAACAAATTCTATGGAGATTACATCTATCTTGAAGAAAATATGGTAGGTGATATGATGTAGAAAACACATTTTATGACTATAAAATTTTGCCCATGAAGTTCTCAACATCAAATTCTAACCTAATTAGGAGGAACTAGTGAAGCCCTGGAGGGCCAGGAAAGTGCTTGGTGGGTAAAGATGTCTGCTTCAATTAGTGTTGAATAAATGTTCCATCTTTGTGGCAGGCAATTCCAATGTCAGTCATGACATGGGAAGGCTAAGAGAGCTGATGTGGGGTCCGGGGACTACAACTTTGAGTTTCCACCAACACGATTTTCCAAAGACAGAGAGAAATGTCCAGGTTCTGATCTAATCAGAACAGAAATTAATTTGGGCAGTTGAAAGGGACCATGTGCATCCCCTTTCATGTACAACATCATCATCATCATCATTATCATCATCATCATCATCATCATTATTATGGTTTTTTGAGGCAGGGTTTCTCTGAGTAGTTTTGGTGCCTTTCCTGGAATTCACTCTGTAGACCAGGCTGGACTTGAACTCACAAAGATCCACCTGGCTCTGCCTCCCGAGTGCTGGGATTAAAGGTGTGCGCCACCACTGCCCAGCCATTATTATTTTTTAAAAAGATTGATTTATTTTTATATTACATGCATGAGTGTTTGCCTCCATGTATGCGTGTGTGTGTGTGTGTGTGTGTGTGTGTGTGTGTGTGTGTGTGTATGCAGTGCCCAGAGACCAGAAAAGGCCTGGGAGACCCTGGAACTACAGTTACAGATGGTTGTGAGACACCGTGTGTATTGGTGCTGGGAACCACACCCACGTCCTCCTCAAGAGCAGCAGGTGCTTTTTACTGCTGAGCCATCTCTCTAGTCCTGAGTCTTCTTCACTGTGATGTCTCACATGCATTTATTCTAAGAAAAGGTTGGCTGCAGACTTACAAACACATCGTCTCGCTTACCTGCGTCTCTGCCACCATATTTTCATCTGGTTTTAGGTGAACAGTGAAGGCCTCCCTCATCTCTCTTACCCCGTCGAAGACGACTTCAATTTCAACGATATGCTGGGTTTCCCCTTCCTTAAACTCGACTTCTACAAATACAAAGTCACTGATTTAGTCTTTTGCCTATGAACCTGAGATCTTCTTGGACTGTGGTATATAACAAGGACATTTTACATTGCGGTCCAGTACATGGGTGTATGCTTACTTAAAGGGAATCAAACTGCTAATTTATTGGTACTATTTGTACTATACTGTAGTGTGTGTGTGTGTGTGTGTGTGTGTGTGTGTGTGTGTGTGTGTGTGTGGTGTACCTGTGCACGTGTGGAGGCCAGGGAAGGATATAAAGTGCTTTGTTCTATCACTTTTTACCTTATTACCTTGAGACAGAGTCTCCCACTAGACCTAGACACCTTGGCTGGTGTCCAACAAGTCCCATCGGTCCTCCCACCCAGGAGGGTTCCAAGCATGGAGAGCCAGGAGAGGTCCTGGGATTTGAACTGAGATCTCATGATTGAATAGTAAGCCCTCTCACCTGCTGAGGCATCTCCCCTGTTTCCACTCTGATATTTTCTACTATTCTATTCTTCTCTATTCTATCCAAAGGAAAATTCCAATCATGACTTAGTAAACTGATCTGTTGACCCACAGTTTGGAAACTGCTGAGTGATGAGACAGTGAATAGTTTTTATATTGGGCAAAAAAAAACTCCCCTTTCAGCTCACAGATTTCCTAAGCCAATGAAACCCAGTAAACAGGACCGTGGATAGGAATGACTGAATGTTAGTAGGTTTAGGAAGATGCATATGAGGCTGGATTGGAATTGTTTTAAGTGCATTACTAAATTATATTTCAAAGGCACTTATTCTTGCTGTTTCTAGAAACGTAAATGACAATGTTTTCTCCCTCACCTGTCCCACTCAGCAAGGACTGCTTTGCTATCGTGAGAAGGCAATCCAACCACGAGGGAGGGTACTTTGCTATCAGTTAATTTAAAAACTTAAAGCATTACCATGATGGGTTTTATTGAAGCCTGAGTAGCAGGCCTTACTACAGAAGGTGGAGGAGCTGATTTGTAGATGTCCTTCGGCTTCCAATGAGAAAATAGGAAGGAAGACAAACACCATCATTCCAATTAGCAGAGACAGCTCTATTTCCTGACATACTTGCAGTCACTCAGTTATCAATTCTTCACGTCAGGAAACCGCATTTCTGATGTACTTCCCACCCACTTCATACTTCAAAATTTTTATTACCAATTACAAAGAAAAATTTTTAAAAAATCAGCTACTAATCAATGCAATTAAAATTTTCATTCCAATTCTGGATATAATTCCATTCCCCCACTATCATTTAGCCTTAGTATGCTTTTTGAGTTCAACAGTCTTGGATTTTTTGGCCCCCGTGAGAAACACAGGAAGATGAGAACAGCTAATTATTTCTAGCCTCCCAATTGGTTCTTACATTTTTAAAAGCAAATTTTGGTGTGTATATCTGCTGTATGCAATGCAATGTTATTTTATAAAATAAATTAGGTTGGTCTGTTTGGTGTGACTTTTAAAAAATTACTTTTTTAACACTAAAAAAAGTTGGGGAATTTCATAGGAAAACACGGATACTTGAGTTGTTCTGTATCTTTCTTCAAGGTAAATGTTAACTAAAGATGCCTGTGGGCTCTTCTCCACTATGGAATTTTGGGTTGGCCAACATTCCAGCTTCTCCGTTTTCCCTGGTTTCACTCGTTCCTGTCCCCAGACTTCACTCTGTAAGCATTCAAGTTTTTACAGCCACCCTCCCCCTCTGAGTTATACAAAGCAAATGTCTAAGATATTTAAAAATAATTTATTGTAAACATCTCAATGGTTGCTTCTTGCTGTGCATTTTCTTGATGAGATTTAAGTCTCTCCTCACATTTGTCCTACTCAGTCATTTCATCTCACAGAACAGGAGTTCAACTTTTATGACAATGCTTTTCCTATTTGATTGGTCTCAACCCCAATTTAGATTATAAAATGAATAATTAAAACATGTTTTAAAAAAATCTATCAAGTTTTATTATAAACAGTAAGTCGGTGCTTAGGGATTACTCGACACGCACGTGGATTTAGTGCTGTTTAACTTTATTCAGCTCTGTTTGTTAGCTCACTACATAGTTATAATTTTGCTCTGGTCACTAAAAGAAGAACTTTATTTCTAAGATAAACAATTTCTGTTAAAAGGTCATACAGTGATATTTAAGACAGTTTTTCTTTCATGTAAAATCTGTTCATTCCAGAAAGACTGACTTGAGATTTTGTAATTTGATAGAAAACCCTGCTTTATTTTCATGGCTTTTGAATTACACATGATGTGCTTCCAAGTCTGGGAATAACATTGACTGTTCATGCGAGGGAAATTACGCTCCATTTAGAAGGTATTATGTTTCTATTACCTATGAATTTTGTTACTGATTTGATAACACCCACCAGTCACTTTTTACATTTTGTTAGTGAGTCAGAAAATCAAGGTGAATACCCAGAACGTTGTGATTAAAGAACTAATGGCCGCTGAGGGTAAGAGGTAGAAAAGCAAGAACATTCGTTGGTAATCATAACTTATGTTTATGATTATGCTGTTAGCAAATAATGGAGAGAGAGAGAGAGAGAGAGAGAGAGAGAGAGAGAGAGAGAGAGAGAGAGAGAGAGAGAGGAACATCTATTTATTTTACTAGCTCTTGAAAGTAAATGATGGAACGGTCCCCAAACTTGCACATGGAAGAAATACCGGGTGTCCAGAGAGGCTCCTGCACCCCACAGGGCTGCTGTGGCTGGTATTCCATTATCTTCTCAATCTTCTTCCCTGTTAGCAGAAAGTTTTCTAACGCTAATGTTTGAATGAAGATGTCCAGCAGGGTTAGCACACACTTTCCCGTTCACAGCACACAAATGCTGTAACGTCTGACCACTGGATGGAGGTAAAACTCACAGTCAGTGGACTCAAAGCACACAGAAATTCTCAAAATTTCCCTCAGAGAAAATTCTGGGGATTCTGCTCTTTGTACTTCTAAGGGTAGTTTAAAAGTTCATTTATATTCACTTTTCCCCCCTTTTCTCAAAGTCCCAGCTCCAACAGTGCAGCACAATTCAGCTGGTGACAGACCCTGGAAGACCCATACCTTCTGACATGGGGTGATAATCCTCTCCGGAGGTGGCCGAGCCATCTTTGGTGTGGACTCTCACAATGGAAACCTTTGAAGTGTCTCCTTGGCGGACCACTGGAATTTTGACGACCACGGACTCTCCTGGTTTGCTGGGCTCAGTGACACTAAATTTGGTTTCTCCAAATTTGATAACAGCTTCTAAGAGTGCGGAAAACACAGACAAATTAAGTTGCTGGCAAAGGGTGGTGGGGGTGGACAGTTTTCACCCTTTCTATTTCTTTCCCCATGGGGGACTTTTATTATTGTTATACTCTTGGCTTCTCTCTGTTGCCTCAATATTAGTGTGAGTGCAGAAAGAGAAGCTGTTAAGTGTAGCCTAGATCCTTCCTGGGAAACGGTGAGCCCACAGAAGGCATGTCCTCTGGGTTGTCTCTTTGTCCCATAGATCTTACAAGAGCAGGCCATTGAGAAGGGGCGTGGAAGGGGGAACCACTGGCCCAGGACTGGATAGACATAAAGACATAGGTAGGGGAGAGGGCAGGTATGAAGGCTTGTGCTTCAGTATGCAGGCATGAGCCATAGCCTCCCCAATGAGCTTTGTCAGTTTTAAAATTCTAGAGCGCTGGCATTGAACTCCGGGTCATGTACATGTTAGGTAAGTACGTGACCATTGAACTATATCCAAAGCTTTTTGGGTTATCAGTTTTCCTTACGTGTGCAGCATGTGCATGTTGGGGTTTGAACTTGATGCTGGCTGTCTTCCTCCATAACTGCCCACTTTATTTTCTGAGGCAGGGTCTTTCTCTGAACCTAGAGCTTGCCAATTTGGCTAGTCTAGCTAGCAAGCTTGCCCCAGTGATTCTGCCTCGGCCTCCTGAATGAAGTAGGGGATTATTAGCAGGCTTCCACCCCTGCCCAGCTCTTATGTGGGTGCTGGGGACCTACACTCATCCTCATGCTTGTCTGGCAAGTGCTGTATCTACTGAGCATCTTATCAGCCCCCTAAATTGATCAGTTTTGGGGCTCTGTTTTGTTTCTCACTCGTTTTCTTATGTCTCCGTTGTTTGCAGGACCTACTAAGAAAGAGGGGATACTTTTCTGAGCCACCTAGGAACTCGGGGGTGGGGGTGGGGGTGGGGGGATGGAGGGGGGGAAGACTTCAGTTCCAGATTCACTGGTTCGCAAAGGCAGTAACTTCTTACTGTCAGCATCGTCCTGGATCTTTATCAGAGTTTCATTTTGCTCGCCCACTGCAGCCCCGAAGGCAGAGCTGCTCTGTGGTGTGCCAAGTACCAGCTGCAGCTCCTCCACGGCCTCATATATATCGTCATCCATCAGCTCGAGGACACAGGGCTTCTCGGTCTCACCTGGAGCAAAAGACAGTGACAGGCTCTAGAAGGATGCGCCAACAACTAGAACAAAGCAGAAGAGCAGGGTGTTGCTCCCCCACAACCCTCCACCCCCCAATCCGCCCCTCTCTGCCAGTGCAAAGGCTGCTGTTTGGAATAAGCCTGGAATAAGTGTTTGCTGAATACATGACTCTTTGTACACAGGCCCATACTTTCATAAAGATGTCTGTAATTTCTCCTTTCACAGTCCAGCATGCATCTTAGAAAGCAAAGGAAATGCCAGTTTTGTGCGTGAGTTCTTAGAATTGTGGTTGGGAAGTGAGTCAACAGGCCACTGCTGATGGCCCTGGTTAATCTGACTCCCCTGGTTTTTTCATGTTACTAACTTTTGTCTTGTTGAACAAATCATTGACCCAAAACAACTGAATTCTTGCCTCTAATAACTGGGACCAATATTGTAGTACTGACTTTCTCCAATCTCATTAAAAATTCTTTAGAACATATTAATGTCTATATGACACACAAGCATATGGTTACTCAAATATTACCAAATAAGCCTTACTGTTGGCCACATAACTTGTTATCAATACTCCATCAATATGAGCACAACTTTCTGCTTCTTTTCAATAGAATATATTTCACAAAATTAAACTACTAGGTTAAAGTAGTGGAATATCTGAAGGCACTGATATTCATTAAAAGTGTGAGTGAGATACAGGGCTGGAGAGATGGCTCAGTGGTTAAGAGCACTGGCTGCTCTTCCAGAGGACCTGGGTTTCCAGCACCCACATGGCAGCTCACAACTGTCTGTCATTCCAGTTCCAGGGGACCCAATAGCCATGGCAAAGCATCAATGCACATAAAATAAAAATAAATAAATTTTAAAACCCCATAAAAGTGTGAGGTATATTTTGCCTAATAACATTTCAACATTAACTTCAATTTCTAGCCTTGTGAAATTTGCATATTTGATAGGTTCTTGATTGCTGAGAACTAACAATAAAATACATCATTAGGAATCAAAAGGTTAATGAAGAGACCCCAAGATGTCTGTGGCAATGCATATGCCTTGTCACTTAGTACACATAAACTCATGGTGCAAGCTTGTTGGAAAATTGGGAGATTTGATTTCACTGTATTTTCCTGATTACCAATTTCTCAATCCACATGTGGTATTCTTAAATTACATATAGAAACTTCAAGGGCTTAAGGCACTGTCTCCATAACCTTGATGACCTGAGTTTAATCCTCCAGATCCACAAGGTGGGAGGGAACAAAATCCCAACTCCTAAAACTTGTCTTCTGACTTCATGTCAGCTGTGGCATGCACATGCCCCTCCCCCCACATCCCATGCACATACACACAAAATCAATAAATACAGTAAGAGATTTAAATCATTTTCAAGTTCATACGTACCGGGGAGGAATGTGACAATGGAGACATCAGTATTTGGGCGTTCTTCGAAGTCAATCATCACCTGCGCGGACGCCTGCCTCGTGTAGCATCTCACAGAGGACCTGTGCTGGACGTCACCGCTCCTGTAGATCATTGCCACGACACGGGCATCGTCTTCATTGCAAGTGTACACTCTCTCTTTGAATTGCATTTTAGGCACTGGGAAAAAAAAAACAGACTCGTGGGTCAAAATGAGTAGACATGTCCTTATGGAAAAATGACATTTCAGGTGCTATAGTATAATGTTGATAATAAGACAGAAATATGAGAAAAGTGTCTCGGTTTCTACTCAGTTCCTGGCCAACATTTTGGCTTTGAGAAAATCACTGTGAAAGTTTTCATCTCCTTGTCCTTGTAATTTTTATTGGCCTCTTTTGTGAAGTAAGCACGTGCAGTGAACGCTTAAGAAGTAGGCAAAACCAGAGACCTTCAGATATTTGTATCAAAACTGCTGTGTGGTCACATGCCTTCAGATTTTCTTGATGTGAAGAACATTAACATTGTGCACATAATTCCTGAAGGGACTCTAGCCAGCCAGGGCCTGGCAAGCATGACTCTGGCACGCCTTGCCCTTTTTCTCCACCGTTCCCTCTGCCTTGCTAAAAACACTAGATTGTATTCCTAACGCTAGCCAGCAAGGTCTATTCCCTTATTTGGCCACTTCCTCCTACAGAGGCTGATTACCAATGTTTAGCTATCAAAGTACTGAAATCCAGTAACCCAAAACCCGCTTTGGCTCACCTAGTTAACACGTCTAATTAAAATTAAACACCTCATCCGAACACAGGGTTTCCCCTTTACCTTTATAAACTGCCATTTGCCTACAGGCCACATCTGTCCTCTCTATCCAGAGGCAGTCCTTTGACCCTCTGGGACAAATACCCCTGCTCCTCTTCCCCTTCTCCCTCATCCTCTATCTCCTGCCTTTGTCTCTTATCCCTGCCCTCTGTCCCTCTGGGGCAAATAATCTCCTTCGTGCTGAGAGCTTGGTCTTGGGGTTCTGAGAAACCAATACTTTTCCTTTCAATTACAAGTACATTTTATGCAAGAATAGTAGGGAAAGCTGATGGATGTGTGCATGTGTTAGTTTTAGGTGACACCTAAGCCAGGTCAGTCATACACAGGTCTCATTGATAGCAGGTTCCTTTCTTCCAAGAACCACTGGAATCATCATGGTAGGAAATTGAGTGATGATGGTTAAAGAGGCTTGCTGTGAAATCTTTTTTTTTTTTTAAAGATTTATTTATTTTGTGTACAGTGTTCTGTCTGCATGTATATCTGCAGGCCAGAAGAGGGCGCCAGATCTCATTACAGATGGTTGGGAGCCACCATGTGGTTGCTGGGAATTGAACTCAGGATCTCTGGAAGAGCAGCCTGTGCTCATAACCGCTGAGCCATCTCTCCAGCCCCACTGTGAAATCTTTTGTGTTGCAATTTCTTCCAAGACAAGTGTCTACCTTGGATGGAAGGGTGATGTTAGAAGGGTGATGGAACAACAGGGTGTTCTGGGAAGGGGAGAAACACTCCATCCTGCAGAGAAGCTTCTTAAGTTCAGGGAGTAGACAAAGACTCCAGAAGTCCCTGAAACTGACCAGATTCACTAGCTCCCCCTCCCCTTCTCAATCATATATAAGCAGTAGAGATGGCTGAAAGACACTGTCAGATAAGCTGAGCTGCCCTGAAGAGGCAGAGACTAGCCCTACTGTCTAGAAGAGATAGCCTCCAATTCGTTGAGATGCCTGCATGCTGTGCAGTGCATTCCAGGTGTCCATCATTTGTAAACTGTCACCAGTGCTAGGGTGGGCTTTGGTGATGCAGCTGTCTTTGGGTCATGTCTGTTCCTTTAAGAACCCCAATAGAACTTACAGGTCCAACCAGTTGGACTCTGGTGCTATCCTTTGGTAGACTTTGGTCTTCTTAAAGAAGGAGTAGTGTCACACAATAACAGTGTACTTGACATTTGATTAGAGAAATCCGAGGCGTGGCTGGGTGACAGAAATTGTATAGTATTAAGTGGGAAAAGACCATGCATGTGGTGAGGAAATTTTTGAATCATTCAAAACACCAATGATAATATCACATTGTCCTTTAAAAAGAAGAAGACTAGTGATTTTCTTTAAAGACTGTCTAATTCCATCAAAATGAGCAGGAGGAGAAAAGTTGTGGGGTATTTGTATAGGGTGAACGGTGTCTCCCATGCCAACGTCTACCATGTTGAATTCATATCCTGAGTACCTTGCTAGTAGTAGTAGACAGGTAATCAAATTAAAGGTCATTGGGACTGATGCTGGCCAAATATGCCAGGTATTCTCGTGTCAAAGAGACACCAGGCCATACAGATGTCTGAAGAGGGAAGATGATGTGGAGAGGCACAGGGACAAGATGGCCACCAACAAGTCAGTGAGAGAGGCCTGTGACATCTCTCCCTTGTGGCCTCAGATGGAACCACCCTGCTGACTTTCATTTAGGCATCTCCCTAAGAGTGCAGGGGCTGCTGTTGTTCAAGCCACCTGGTCTGTGGCCCTTGACGATGTCAGCCCTAGCAAATGCATACAGTTGTATACAGCTTATCCCCCTACCTGCCATTTATATACATTCAGTCTTAGCATTGTAAAAGTGAAAGTCACTCACAGTCGGAGGCCGAGTCATTTATGGACACCATGGCCTTGCTGGGCTCGCCAAGGGCAGCGTTCACCGGCATGCGGAGTACCAGTTCAAACTTTTCAATTCCCTCCAGCACGGGTCTTCCCAGGTCATCCAGAATGACAACACGAACAGTCTGCATGTTGACGCCAGGCGCAAAATCTAAACTGCGGCTGATTCCCACATAATCTGTTCCAGCTAAAATCATAAGGAATGGATTATTTACATTGGAACGAAATAAAAAAAAACAATTATACAGATGAAGTTATAGTTAATGTTTTATACTATACAACATACATACAAAATACTACAGAGAAATACATTTAATTAACAGATGGAAAAATTGGATCTACGTTGTCATTGACGTCGTGAATCTAAGATGGAGTTCTAAACCTTATCTCCAATAGCTGGATTTGAATTACATATTTTAGCATTTCATTTTATCTCTTTTCCCATCTTTATTAAAGTCCTTTGATAATCAATTCTACAACAATCAGCATATCAATCAAATACATGGTAATGTTGTATATACAACGGATACATCTAAATTTTGTTCATATCAATTAAATATCTATCTTATTTCTGTTTCTGGGGTGACGATTTTACTTAGGCATATGGTGGCCTCTTGGTTAGAACTCCACACATTTCAGTGTTAAGTTCCTCTGCCCCCACACTCACTCTAGGCAATGAAGCAAACTTCAACTCCAAAGACACATATGATATTTGAGTTAGTATTTTTTCAGACCATGTCATACATACGTAGTGTTGATACCTCTATTTACACATAAAGTAGTTAAAAATACAGTTGTCTTTTAATCTTCAGCCACCATGTCCAAGAAGACTTGAGAGTGGGAACAGTAGTTCTGTATGCTTTTCTCTTTTCTTAATAGTCTTGCAATTCTAACTCTCATTTTGTACTATTTTATCTCTGAATGTGCAATTGTGAGTGTATCTGTCTCTGACTGATTAGAAGAAAATCTCTATCCCTTATGGTTGCAGGTGTGACTCAGTGGAAGAGTATATACTGGGTACTTGCAAAGTTATGAATTCAGTTTAGCATCCAAACCCCAAACAAAAACAAATGCTCACACACACACACACACACACACACACACACACACACGCACACACACACACACACACGTTTTCTTATGTTTCCTTTGTATTTTAGTTCTCTTTATTCTTATTTTTCTTTATGTATACATTCAACTCTTATTTGAATTTCATTCTTAAAAGTGAATAATTTGCCTGTTGTAGTGGTGTACACCTTTAATCCCAGCACTAAGGAAACAGAGACGGGCAGATCTCCATGAGTTTGAGGCCAATATGGTCTAGATAGCAAGTTCCAGGACAGCCAGGGCTACATAGAAAGACTCTGCCTCTAAAAAAAAAAAAAGAATAATTTGGGGGGCTGAGTATGGTAGCATATGCTTTTAATCCCAGCACTCAGGAGGCAAAGACAGGCAGATCTTTGTGAGTTCAAGGCCAGCCTGGTCCATGTAGAAAGTTCAAGATTAGCCAAGTCTAGATAGCAAGCTCCAAGCCAGCCAGGGCTGCACAGTGAAACTCTGTGTGAAAATTAAAAAATAAAAATGAAACAAAGAAAGAAAGAAAAAAGGAAAAAGAACCATTTGGCTAAACATATGTTAACAGACAGTTGCAGTCTGCAAGGTGCAGAGCTGGTTTATTGTATGGGTGACTTTGAAAATGGAGCCGCTCCTGCCTGCTGCTCTGCGGGACGACTGATGATGAGTAGCATGTATGAGGAGATCTGTGTGTATTTGTTCATGTCACACACTAGTCACATAGGATGGAGGGGTGGGTATATATGAGAAAAATGGTCTTGTCGGTCAGCTGAAAAAAGGAAAGGAGATTTTAAGCCTCATGTTTGCCCTAAAGTTCGTCAGCAGTGTTTTAGAGCTTAGGGTAAGAAACAACGCTGTGCTGGTTAGGACAATTTATATGACGATGTGTAGAGGGATGCCCGCTAAATCTCAAGTATTTACAGGGACACTTGGTTAAAATGAGGAGGTAGCCAGGGAAGAGGCACACCTGGGAGAGACTTAAATGTCTTCAGATTCTGTGAGGATGGCTGGTATGGCTGCTCCCCAGGATGTGTCAGAACAGCTAATCGTATTAGATTTGCCAAGTAGAGAACCAAGCCGTGCAAATGCGGACATTGCAATGTAGCCTTTGAACCATACATTATGACCTAGACTCTGGTTCATCGTCTCAAAATCTCTTTCTTTACAATGGGAAAGTTTAAATTTACATACTCTATAGTAATAATTTCAGGAGGAAGTAGTCCATTAAGAATGCTTCAGTCGCCGGGCGGTGGTGGTGCACGCCTGTAATCCCAGCACTCGGGAGGTAGAGGCAGGTGGATCTCTGTGAGTTCAAGGCCAGCCTGGTCTACAGAGCTAGTCCAGGACAGGCACCAAAAACTACACAGAGAAACCCTGTCTCAAAAAACAAACAACAACAACAACAACAACAACAGAGTGTTTTAGTTAGGTGAAGTGTTTGGGAGCTGGAAGCGGCAGAAAAACACAGAAGGCTGATGCAGGGAACGCTCACCATCTGCAGAGGGTGGTTCTGTTTTCTGGGACCTCACGGTGACGCTCGAAGGCCTGGAGAGGTCCGTACCCGTCCTCCATATCTGCACCTCCACGTAGCCGGCACTCTCATCCACCGAGTACTGGACATCCCCAAAGTAGAAGACCGGCTCTGTTCACCAGGACATAGAAAACACTGCTGTTATTTCTCTCTTTACCAGCTACCCCTGAGATGACATCCAAAAGTCTGCTTCCCTCTATTGACGACATCACGTTTCCTTTGAGTGAGCTGATATCTCATCTTAAGGCACACGACTTGGCTTACTTTTCATTTGCGTAAATACCTTTATTGTTATGTTTTGGGGTGCTGGGGATTGAACCCAGGGCCTCATGTATGCCAAGAAAGCACTGTACCACTGAGATACAACCATAAACCCATATGTAGGTGATAAATGGTTTCTAGTGCCGTTAAAAGCTTAGCTGGAAAAATACAGTCAAATGAAACCCAATATATAACACCTTTGTTTGTTTGTTTTGTTTTCTGAGACAGGGTTTCTCTGTGTAGCCTTGGTTTATCCTAGAGCTCACTCTGTAGTCCAGGCTGGCCTTGAACTCACAGAGATTCTCCTGCCTCTGCCTTCTGAGTACTCTTTGTTTTTTTTAAAGTTTTTTTTAAAGTTTTGTTTTTTTTTTTAAGTTTTTCCTGAGCATTCATTTTCTCATTCCTCACTAAACTACTGTGGGACAGAGAGATGGCATCTGCCTTATGCTGTCTTCTGGTCCATTGAATTTAGATTTAACTCACGATGTCTGAGTCTATTTTTAATTATCAGGATTAGACTCTACAAACTAGATTAGTATAAAAGTTGTGAGTCCCTATGACTTTAGAACGACCAGGCCTGGGTGCCAGTTATTTGGAGGGCTTTTGTATCCTCTATACAAACTGAGGTTTCACTAAGTAAGTCATCTCATGCTAAGAGGTTAGCGTCTGTCCTCAGGAATGTGAACGATGCTGCTTGGGTTCTATAGTTCCCGCCTCCAGATCATAGTGTTCTCCTGTGTTGGTAATGAACTTCAATGGATGGAGAGGTCACTTCCTATCTGATTCTTTATGATTAACCCATGACTCTTGATATAGCCAGAGGTCTGAAGGACAGTAGATGTCTAGGGAAAACTGAAATGAATTATGGGAATACTTTTAAAAATACCTAATTTTGAAATTTTGAGATAGCCTCACAGGAAACTGCCAGTAGTTCCCCATTGAGAGTTTATCTTCTAAACAGCCATTAGCAAAGGTAAAATAATCAAGAGAGCATGTGCGAAATAATCTTATTTGTCCTTAGTTTTACAAGATTCAAAAGGAGTTTATCTAAAAACACGCAGCTCACACCAGGACTTTTAGCATCATTAAAGGGGCGCTGTTCTGTTTGATAGAACTAGATTGAACTCCCCAAATGCACAAAGTGAAGTGAATCCTCAGAAAGCCACAGGGTGTGGCTGGGTGTGAGTGTGGTGGGGTGAGCTCAGTGAGAGCACTTGCCTAGTGTGTACACAATCCTGGATCCCATCCCCAGCACATGTAATAAAACAAAGCCACAGGAAAAGCCCAAGGCAAGCTTCCTCCACTTCTCTATTTGCAAATTCATTACCTTTACTAGAAGACATAATACACACGCTTATTTCTTTTCTTCCTCCAACTGGTAAGCATATTTAAAAGCATTTAGCTCCCCTGGCCTCTTAGATAATATGAAATCAATCTTGGAAATGTTTGCCTGTTTTGGTTCGGAGGTGATAAATCTGCCTACGGCATAGTTCGCCTCCCTGCTATCCTTTGAACTTGGACGAGCAGGCGAGTGTACAGATGGAGTTGTTATCTTATAACCCCAGGCAAGCAGACCTGACTGACAAACCAATACATTCCTTACATTTTCCACATCTGAGGAGGGGCAAAGGTGAAAGCAGAGAAGCCAGAAAATGATTATTCTAAGCCGACAGCTGAGCCAGGTACAGCGGCTTCTCTTCAAAAGGCTTTCACGATCATCATGGAGGCTTGGTCACGTGTCTCCCACAAGCGCTCTCTCTAAGTCTCTCAACATTTCTGGTATCGCGAGAATTAGGTTTCTAAGCAAACGCTGTATTAATGCAGTGGTGTTACCTCTCGTCTTCCTAGTCCTCACAGATGCGTATTAGAAATGGAACTGAATAAAATCATGTGAGTGCAGCCATAAAACACCACGGGCGCAGCATGCAGGGGTGGGGGAGGGGGTGGGGGAGAGGGGATAAGGATGAGTAGAACTGTGTTTGCATGTGCATTCACACCCATCCTGTTACCCACAGAGCAAGTCCTTCACTTTATAGCTTAACATGCAGTTCACGATGAAAACAGAGAAAGAGAGAAGCTGCAAAAAAGCTGCAGACAGCAGCAGCAAAAAAGCTGCAGACAGCCGCAGCATACAGCCAATGACATGGAACATCGGGCCTTCAGTCAAAAGGAGGAGGGGACTAGAGACAGGCTTCAATTATGAGTTCTCCCATTTTAGTACAGTAGCTAGTAGGAATTTGGAAAGGTAACAGATGAATTCTCTAAAATGAAGCTTTCTGTGGTCAGCAGACTTAGGTTAGCTGTCTGAGTTCCATCTGCTGCAGGCGGCAGGAAGATGGGTCAGATAATCAGCTGTCATGATTATAGTTAAAACTTGAGGTGATTTCAACACAATAGTTTCTACAGCATGAAAACAACAGCAATTTAAAAAAAAAATAGCCCCACAGTATATCTAACAAGTTGCTTGTTTAAAAAATCAAAAGAAATAGAGTAGGTTTTGGCGTCTTTGTGTCTTTTCAGATGAAAGAAAACTAAGATGATGGTAGTTATATTTACATTTCTCATTTTTTCTCATAAACTCTAAAATTTGAATGGACTTAAAAATGTTATAAACTATTGGGTCAAAATCTTATTATATAAAGAAGTTACAGATGCCACAGGAAGCTACAGACATTACACAGAACATTCTAAGATGGTCCTGGAACTTTTAAAAATTTTATGTGTAAGCATGTTTTGCCTGCAGGTACTTCTGTCTGTGAACCACTTGTGTGCCTAGTGCATTGGGAAGGCCAGAAGAGGGTACTGGGTTCCCTAGAACTGGAGTAACAGACTGTTGTGAGCTGCCATGTGGGTGCTGGGAACTGAACCCAGGTCTTCCGGAAAAGCAGCCAGTGCTCTTAACCACTGAGCATCTCTCTAGCCTTGTGCTTGGGACATTTTAAAGGATACTACAGGATCAAAAGGAGGGAATGGATGAATGGGTGAAGTCCACCAGAAGGCAGAGGAACCTATACAAAATCCAGGACAGCTGTTCTGTCTGTGCTAACAAATAGTTTTTGTAAGAAGGACTTTTGCTGAGTGTGGTGGTTTGAATAAAAATGGGCCCCACAGGCTCATCTATTTGAATGCTTGGTCATTAGGGAGTGGCACTACTTGAGAAGGATAAGGAGGTGTGGCCTTGTTGGAAGAAGCCTGTCACTGTGGGCCAGCTTTGAGGTTTCAGAAGTTCAAGCCAGGCCCAGTGTCTTTGTCTTCTTGCTGTCTGCAGATCCAGATGCAGAACTCTCAGCTCATTCTCTAGCACCATGTCTGTCAGCACCCTGCCATGCTTCTTTTAATGATGGCAACGGACCAAACCTTTGAAACTACAAGCCAGCCCAAATAAATGCTTTCTTTTATAAGAGTTGCTGTGGCCAGGGTGTCTCTTCACAGCATTTGAACACTGACTTAAGACACTGAGCCTATTTATTAAGTTTTCCTTCCTTTCTTTCTTCCTTCCTTCCCTTCCTCCCTCTCTCCCTCCCTTCCTTCCTTTCTTTTTCCTTAAGCACTTGGTTTTTTAAAAATAATACTAATTTTACTATTTAAAAATAATAAACTGAAGACCTTTGTAAATCTGTCATAGACTGATTCAGGTTACAATTTAGAGCCCAGTAGAAAAAGCTCACTCAGTTCCCAAATTCAGCTCCTAAGTATGCACTGCACCTTGAATGGCAGTTACGCTCACAATGTAGAACAGTCAGCAGCTGTGACCATTAACCAGAAGAAGGATGATAAAATAAAACCATGCTCCCTGCAGCCTCCGCCCAGGTCACACTGAAAACCTTCCTCAGCACTTCATCCTTCTCGGACGACAGTTCAGAGGACATGTTTAGCCTCTCTGCACAGGACAGGTAAGTCACATCCAAAGCGTGGGCAAACCTCACTGCCAGGGAAGGTTTCAGATGGCGCAGTGAGAATGTGTGAAATTCCCAAAGGAAGCCAGGATCTCTCTCCATTCTTCGCGGTGCCCTTTAAACTCAAGGGCAGGGGCGAAGGCGCTCATGCTAGGAGACTTATTCTAGCTCATTAAGCATGAGTCAGACCTGCGAGGCTGTGGACACTTTCCCTTCACCTCTGCTAATGTGGAAGTGAGGGGAAAGGCTGGGCACAGCCACACAGGTCACAGGCCTGCAACACAGACTCAGGTGAATAATTCAAGTTCTGTTCCCAGGGGGCAGAGAGTGAGCTCTTCATTATTTATTTATTTATTCGGTGTCTGGACTGGTGTTTACGATTTCATTGTGTCTCCTGAGATGAAAGAAGGAGGTGCCTGCAGTAATTGCTGTCTGGAGCCAAGTCTTATTGACGCATGCGTGCACATGGGGCTATCAGTGGGTAAGCTCTGTAGCGCTAACTGACGTGTTTGCTTGAAACTGAATGGGATAGAAGTCTGTAGTCTGTCTTTGGGCAAAGCATCAATGCTGCCTTTGGGTTTAGTGTTGGAAATAATACAAGGGAACTGACTCTAACCTATAAATCTGTTTGGAGGTTTCAACGCTGCCCTGGTTTGCTTTCTATGGCTATAATAAATAAGCACCACGACCAAAAGTGACATGGAGAGGAAAGGGTTTATTTGGCTTACGGGTCCTGCCTGTAGTTGACCTTTGAGGGAAGTCAGTGCAAGAACTCATGCAGGAGAAGAGGCAGGAATGATAGGTAGAGGAAGATGACTTTCTGGCTTGCTTCCCCCGGCTTGCTCAGCTACTTTTCTTATATATCCCAGACCTATCTGTCCAGATGGGACTGCTGGACCCTCCCATGTCACTCAGCAATCATGGGAAGGTCCCACAGACAAAGCCATGGGTCAGCTTGATGGAGGCAGTTCCTCAACTGAGATTTCCTCTTGCAGGATATGTCTAGGTTTGTGTAAATTTGACAAGAACTAACCAGCACTAACTAACAGGTCCTTATGGCTTACTGAGTACTCACAAACCACTTCCTGCAGGCATGTCAAGGTCATTTTTTTCTCAGGGTGGAGAGGGTTAGTTCAACCCTTGTATCCTTTACTCTTTTCTTTGTTGTGATAAAGTACTCACGAAGCAGCTTTAGGGAAGATGGATTTAATTTGGCTTGCATTTTGAGGGACACATCACGGCAGGGAAGGTGGGTGGCAGGAACGTGCAGTGGCTAGACATGTTGCCTCCACATTCATTATCAGAGAATGGACAGGAAATGGGGCCAGTCTATCAAACCTCAAGGCCCACCCCACAATTCCTCCAGTGAGCCTCCACCCACTAAAGGCTCTATACCTTTCAAAACAACGCCAACAGATGGGGACTAAGTGTTTTCACACAAGAGCTGTGGGGGACAGTCCACACTCGAACTATGACTCCCGTTCCCTGGCTTCTCTCCACTTTATTGCTAGATTTTCTCAAGAACCATTTAAAGAGGCTCTCCACAGAAACAGACAGCCCCAAAGCCAGTAACACCACACTTACTGGAGAGCCGCCAGTGTACCTCACTGACCTTGGGATTGTCTCCAAACTCCTCACTATGGTCTACAAGGCATTGAAACTGATGGTCTCCCTCTGCCTTTTCGACCACGTCTTGGTCACTTTCTGCTCAGTAACAGCATCTGGGAGATCTTGTATGTGCTGCTGCCAGCCTCTGGCTGTCTCATCCAGTCTTCCCTTAGGAAGATGCTTCTTTGGGGACCATTCTGCCTTCCCTCTTGTCTCAGCCTGTAGGGGCAGAACTAAGCTTCCTTTATTCATGTATACTTTCTTGGCACTTAGCTTTATCTGTGTCTGGCAATGGGTGCACAATAAGTATTTGTTGAATGAATTAGCAACAATGTAAGGATCATTTATTGTCCATAGCAACTGAATACATGTATGTGCCTCTGTAGTGGAAGCACAAGGGTACTCGGTGCCAGGCAGTGGGCAGTGTGCACCCCAGAGGGAGTGTGTGGTTGTTTGTGCCAGAGAATGACTTTGTAGGCCCTTCTGATCTGGAATAAATACAATCCTAAATTATTTTGACTAGGTCCTACTTTTCTTTCCAGAAATACTTGAAAAGCACAAACATACATCCTGAAAATGACCTCCTTATCTAGTCTTTGAAAACAGTTTTCAAAATTCTTGTTGGGAAACTAAAGCTCGAATGTATATTTCAAAGGAAGTTTAAAGGTCTACCTCATTTTAAAAGCACATCCTGACATTTCTTTTTCTCAACAACAATAGCTTTCTCAGAAAGATCAAGACAAATCAGTATGTACTTCGGATGCCGATAACAATGGAACCTTCCTAAGGTTTTAGTTAAGCACAGGGAAAGGTGAGCCCTTCTCCAGAAAGATAATGTTACCGGTCTACTGCCAATGTAGTTTTACCCCAAAACGGACCTGACATTTCTGCAGGTCAACATACAATTTAAATGAAATTTCAGTATCACAATCATGAAAAATTTTCACTATGCATTTGCATGAATTAAGACTCTGTGTGTGTGTGTGTGTGTGTGTGTGTGTGTGTGTGTGTGTGTATGGTATGGTGTGTGTGTGTGGAGGTATGTGTGTGTGAGTATGTGTTGTGTTGTGTAAGTATATAGTGTGTGTGTATGTTGTGTATGTATGGTGTGGTGGTGGGGGATGTGTGTGTGTTGTGTTGTGTGTGTATATGGTGTGTGTATATGTTGTATATGTGTAGTGTGGAAGGGCATGTATGTGTGTTGTGTTGTATTATGTGTGTATATGGTGTGTGTGTGTGTGTGTGTGTGTGTGTGTGTGTGTGTGGTATATTTACCATGGCATGCATTTAGAGACCCGAGAACATCTTTTAGGAGTCAGTCCTCTCTCCACTGTGGGATCCAGGATCAAACTCAGATTATTAGGCTTACATGACAAGTGCTTTTACTGGCTGAGGCATCCTGTCAACCCAACATTTAATTAATAAATTAATGAACATTTTATTCCATAGTATTTTTTTAATCTACAAAAAAAAAGAGTTGGAAAGCTTGTCGCTAGCTCACTAATTGCAAATTCAAATGAATGGGTGAAATTTAGGATTTACTACACACTTCTTATTACAGCAACATTTTCCAAAGCTGATCACAGATCTGCACTGCAGGGCTCACTCCCAACATCCCCCTTCAATCAAAACCAGCAGTACATCAAACATTTTGAAGGGTCTCAGGTGAATTATGTGCATAAGACTCAGGGTCAGGGTACAGGAACACAGCACTGAACCAGATGACAGATCCCACAGTGGAGAGGTTCTGAGAGGTTGGCCTGTTGCTCAATAGAGCTCCAGGGAGCTGCCTTGTAGACTGAGTGGGATTGAACAGCAAAAAGTGGACAGACTTTTTTCAGCGAAAGGGAAGGGAAGGTGTGGGTGTGGCTGAGAGTGGAAAAGTGTAGAGGTGGTGTTACGGAATATTCCTTGTGAAGATGATTAGTTTAATAAAGAGCTGAGTGGCCAGGCAGCAGTGGCGCACGCCTTTAATTCTAGCACTCAGGAGGCAGAGCCAGGTGGATTTCTGTGAGTTCGAGGCCATCCTGGTCTACAGAGCGAGATCCAGGACAGGGACCAAAAACTACACAGAGAAACCCTGCCTCAAAAAACAAAAACAAAAAAACAAACAAAAAAAATTTTTTTTAAAAAAGAGCTGAATGGCCATTAGCTAGGCAGGAAGAGGTTGGATGGGACTTCTGGGGACAGAAAGCTCTGGGAAGAAGAAGGGAGGAGTCATCAGCCAGAGGGAGAGGAAGCAGGATGGGCAGTACAGAGTAAAGGTAACCAAGCCATGTAAAAGAATATCGATTTAAAAAATATGGGTTAATTAAGTTATAAGAACTAGTTAGGAACAAGCCTATGCTAAGGCCAAGCTTTTATAATTAATAATAAGTTTCAGTTTTGTTTTTTACAAGCTCTCGGCCTAAAGAAAAATCCATTTACAAGGTAGAAATAGAAGTTTGTAACCTTGACAGGACAGGATCAGAACTCAGATGGCAAAAAAGAAAACGCTAAGAATACTGTGGAAGGGCCTAGCCTGAGAGCTGGAGACCTGTTCAGGAGCAAGAGCCTAGGAGTGGACTGGGTTAGCAAGGACTCCAGCTGGGCGGCATGCTGAAGGCATCATCTCTCAGCCAAGGCCCCCTGACTTCTCCAGTCTCCACTCTCCTTCCTTTCCTTCGCTAGCTTTCCCAAGACTCTTGCTTGATGGATTTCTTTAAGTGACTGGAGTAATACTACCTGCCTGTTAACGTGTTCTGCTCACACCTGTGGGTGCCTTGTAGGCCATAGGAAAACGAGCAATTTTTCTGAATGGTTAAGAGTACAGAGGAAACATCACTGAGAGTTTTGAAGAGATAATGTAACTCAGTTTACAGTCATGAGCATAATTATTCAGGAAGAGCAGTTGAAAAGCCTCTAGTCAACATTACATCTATTTTACAAGGCAAGGATGGCAGAGAGGCAGACATCAAAAGCCAATCACAGGTGGAAATCAACCAAGTTTTTGATGTGGGTAAAGTGAGCTTCTTTCCAAATACGTTGCATCTTTCAGTTTCCAGACTGAACTGACATAATGTGTTTAATCAAAAAATCAAAGGAGGGCTGGAGATATAGCTCAGCTGTTAAGGGCTAAAGCTCACCACCCAAACTTTAAGAGTTCAGTTCTCAGTGCCTGTGTTCACAGCTTCCCTTTGCTGGGTATGATAGCATACAATCCCAGCATCCAGGAAGCAGAATCAGGTGTATTTCTGTAGGTTTGAGGCCAGCCTGGTCTATACAGCAAGTTCCAGGACAGCCAGGGCTACATAGAGAGACTCTATTTCCAATAAAATAAAATAAAATAAATAAACAAGGTTAAGAGAGATGGCTCAGAGGTGAGGAATACTTCCTGGCAGAGGACCCAGGGTCCATTCCTAACATGCACACTGGGCAGCTCACAATAGCCTATAACTTCAGAGTGGCTCACAACCTCAGGGAATCCAACACATTTTTTTCAACCTCTTCAGGCATGTGGTACATATGTATACATCCAGGCAGACACACATACACATATATAAAAAAAATAAAGATAAAAATCCTTTTACCAGGCCTTAATCCAGCAATGGGGAGGCAGTAACAAGCAGATGGATTTATGTAAGTTTAGGGCCAGCCTGATTTACATTGTAAGTTCTACGCCAGTAAGGGCTGTGTAAGATTCTGTCAGAGAGAGAGAGAGAGAGAGAGAGAGAGAGAGAGAGAGAGGAAAAACAGTTGGGATCATAAGCTGAGACTTCCAACTACTGGATGTAAAGGAACAGCTTTGGCTCTAAGTTCGCTCTGTGTGGGAGCGAACACACCAGTCCACACCAGGTTCCTGCCATGGCGACAGCACAGTGTGAGGCACCAGCTGCACTGGGTCATCCTCCTCTTCAGGTCACATCGAATCTCTCCTCCCTTCGTTACCTAGTCCCCAGGGCTTTACAAGACCAGTCCCGCTCCCCAGGCAACGATCTTTACCTACTGTTGACAAAAATCAAGTTGAGCCTTGGAGGGGTTAGAGAACTTGCCACATGGCGTCCAGAACGAGCAGGGTTCAAACATGACAGACCAATCCAGTAAAGTGTGAATTAATTTCCATTTAAGTAACGACTTCTCGGAAAAGGTTGAAACCAATGGAGCGATAAACATACTTAGATGTTCAGATTTACCTTAAGTAAATGTATTTCAAAACCTAAAGCAGGGAAGTAAGTCAGATGTTTGCTATAAATCTTACTCTGTGTCTTAATACCTCTGTGCCCTAAAGCCAAGTAACTTCAAGGTTTCTCTTTTGTAAAATGGGCTACTTTTTATTTTATAAGAACGTTGTGAGAATTGCATGCACACACAGACACACACCACTTGATAGAGAATCCAGTTAACCACTACAGCATCAGTTCCCTCCCACATCCTCCAACCCAATTAACCTCATCCTCTTGGCAGACAAAGGGAGAGCCCTTTGCTGAGATCAAGCTGACCACCTTGCCTGGAACTGGGCCTGTGCACAGCAATCACCCACACGCTTTTGTTTGCTCCACTCCCTTCACCTTTGACCCAGTCTGCTCACTTCAGTTTGGAGTGTGGTGAGCCAGTATCACAAAGCAAAGGGACATTTCCTACCTTTGAAAAGAATGGGCAGAGACCCAGCAGACTTGTGGTGCCTGCCATTTCCCATCTGTAAATTTCTCAAAATCCTTTCCAGTAAATGATCTCTTAGGGCTCATAGCACAATGCATAATGCTAAAAGTCTCAGTCACCATGTGCCTTCTAAGTAAAATGGTTTCTTAAGAGCACGCGGTTGCTAAGTTATGAATGGGAGATGGTTTTGCCACTCTTCTATTTGCATGTGTGCTAGAATCTCAGAGGCATTGCAGAGATGAACCAGCTAGGAAATGTTTCTGCTCGATTCCCACAAGGAACGGATAGCAGCGCTGTGGGTGAAGTCCAGGGTCACCTCCAGAATGCGGAGCCCTTAGGTCAGCAGGCTTCAGCAGAACGGACTGACGACATCTCAGAGCGGCTCTTCCTGAGAGCATTTTAAGAAACAACTCTCACTTTCACTGCTTGGAATATCACTGTGGCAAAGTTGAATGCTACGGGTTCCATTGTGAATGGACCTTCCACGACCGCTATCCTAGTGGGGTGGGGTAGTCTTAACTCCCGGACCCACTTACTCCCCTCCCGCTCAGCCACAGTGCTGCAGGATCCCACCATTGTGCGGAGCCACGGGCCTTTTTCCAGCCCTCCCCATTTGTCTTCCAGCCCTTGCCAGATGTATTTAAACAGGCTGCGCTGGGGTTGCGGCAGCTCTCTTTATCTCCCTACACATTCCTTCCTCTGCCTATTCATGCTGCTGCAGAGGGCTGGACCAACTTCCTGAAATCTTGTGGGATCTGGGGGCTTTTCTCCCTGGAGCGTGGCCTCGGAGCCTAGTTGTTTTGGGTAAGTAATTTCCTCCCTTCTTCTCACTGGAGTCCACAGAGCTTCCTTTGCTCAGCGTGATAGCCCCCTTGCACCACTGAGAAGTTTGCCTGCCTCCTGGACCCTCCCTATGCTCTTGAATTTCCTGCTGTCAGAATGCAGGATTTCCTGACTGGAGATGTATATGGCTGAGGCACGGCGAGGCTCTATCCTGACCACACCTCGCAGGCATCCTCTTCCTCACTGTACAATATACCGTATTTATGTCCCAGGGCGATGAGCTCTTATCCCTCTGTCTTTACCTTGATGTATCATTTCCTTCATTCGCCTAGGCTGAACAAACTACAAAGTCCTTCATCATCTACTTACGCTTAGCCCTGTTTTGATTTGAAAAGCTTTTCTTTTTTTGTGTGTTTCAATCTTTAATTGGAAGGATTTCTTTAAAATAAAGTTTAAATAGCTAGAAAAGAAGGTGTTACATGAAGTTTAAGCCCACTAAGACCTCTTCTAGTACCCTATTAAAAACAGTGGCCAACTAAAAAAATAAAAAGATTCGTAGAAGCATCTACAAGTCCACTCTCTGCTCTCTTGTCTTTTGGAAAAGTGTGGGTGCCATTGTATATCCTGACAATCCCCATGTTTCCTAGATTCCTCAGAATCTAGGAAACATGGGGATTGTCAGGATATGTTGGAGCAGAACCTCCGAGGGGCCCCTCCTTCAGTTCCGTCCATTGCTGTGGCCCAGCACCCAGGTTTTCCTCAAGGACAGAGTGGGGTGAGCTCCAGACAGCTCAGAGAAGCCTCTGTTGGCTATACTAGAGTCACAAGGCCGAAGCAGCTACATTTGGCCATGAACAATGCTGGCACCCTGAGACCGGGCTTCCCTCCAGTCCCAGCTCAGTCAGTGCAGCTCATCAGGGTCAATTCACTCATCCACAAGGCAAAGCTCACTCCTGAGTTCCTACAACTGAATGGGCCCGAGTGCTAACGTTGACACCAACTTTTTCTTAGGCACATCCCTAGACAGCAGAGTGTCCGCAAGGGGAGCCTATACACTGGGGGCTCCTGAGCTACCTGCTTCCTACCACAGATGTCCCAGGGCAGGAACCAATTTAGAGATCCCAGTTCTAGCCTCTTACAGAACTATTTGGATAGCTTCAACCCTCTCCTTATCCCTGGATCTTGATAAAGGATCTCATCTTCATCCGAACAGGTTTTCTTAACTTTGAATGGAAGGGAATAAGGCCCTGGAAATCTCCTTACAGGATCCAGACAATGGCTGTGTGAATTATTCATTCCCTCTCAGGAGACTAAAACCTTCCACTGATCCCAACGCAGTGAACAGCCTCCTTGTTCTAGATGTGGAACTCTCTGTGAGCACCCGGCCGTCCCGCTGTATCCAGTGTTTACAGCAGCTGGTGCAGAATGAATGTTCTGTCTAAATCAGTTGGATGGATCTGCTGCTCCTCGGCCATCTCTTCTTTGAAGGTGGCATTTGTCTACCCCAACTCACTGTTGGATTTTCCCAACTAATTCCAGCCTTTATTGATAGACTCCACCGGTTAATGCTCACAGCCACTCTGTCAGTTGTCATTGTGACAATACCTGAGAGAAATCAACTTGAAGGAAGGCGGAGGGGCATTTTTTGGCTGGTACTTTCAGAAATTTCCATCTGTGGTTCTGTGGCATTCTTGCTCTGGGCATTTGGTCACATAGCACACTGTGGTGGAACCATGATGTGACAGACAGAGGGAGCAGCCAGGGTCCCCAGATTCTCTTCAAAGGCACTTAACCCCTTCAACTTAAAGGCCTACCATTTCCAAGCACGAAGTGGTGACTAAGCCTTCATCACATGGAAAACAGAGAGATGCTCAATGTCCTTTCTTTAGCATACTGCTTCTGCCCTGCAAAAGTTCATCTCCAAGCCAGTCCACCTCTAAGAGTACCCAGAGTCCAAACAGCTCCAGCACTGCTCAAAAGCCCAAGGGCAAAGTCTCTTCAGAGGAACAAAGAAAATCCTTAGCTCTTGGCCCCTATTAAAAAAAATAGAGCAGGTTATAAACTTACCCCACGAAACAGATTAAATGTCCCCATTCCAGAAGTGGGGAATAGAGGTGTGGACCAAAGAAAGTAAAAAACACAATGGAGAAAACACTGGTGAGCAGCGTTTCACATCTGTCACACTGAGCATAGGAAGGCCTGGTGTGAGCCCCAAAGGGCTTGGGACCTGCAGCCTTTGTGGGCTTCCTGGCTACGGTCCACATGCTCATTCCCCGGGGGTTGGCTCTACGGCTTCCTTTGGCACTGTGCCATGATCCTGGTATCTCTGAGTCCCTGGAGTCTGCAGTGAATCTTCGGCTTCACTCTCACAGGGTCACTACACATTTCCCTGTCAGAGACACTTGTAGACTTTGCCCTGTGGCACACTGGCAGCCCAGAATTTCCTTTGGAATCACAGAGGAAGCCTCTGTGACCCCCATCCCTGTGCTTATAAAGTCAGCGTTGCATGGGCTTTATGAAGGCTTGCCAGGGGAAGAGTTACATCAGAGCCCCTGGACCATGTCTACAGTAGGGTCTGCCTTCCCCAACTGCTAACCACAGGGAAGTGAATCTTGAGGAAACAATTCTGTAGGCTTCCTTTTGCATGCAAGGCACCCTGAGACTCTCTTCTCAAATGAAAATACTTAAGACGAGTTTAAATTTTTAGATCTATGAGACCTGTAATGGGTGGATTCTTGAAGATTTTTGAGATGCCTTCAAGGCCTCTTTCCTATTGTTCTAGAACAAATTATTTGGCTTCTTTTTCATGGCACTAGCCCGGAATATCACATGCCTTTCTTTTTTTTTGAGTAAAATGCTGTTTCAGATCTTTCCACTTGGCTTTTTCCTCTTCCCTTTTCCTATTTGACTAAAGGCAGCTAGCATCAATGTGCATGATGGAGCCTCGATTTTGTGCTACCTTGATATTTTTTTCTACCTTGATACTCGGCCACACATGGCATGGACAATAGTCAAATTCTTTGCCAGTGTGTACCATGGAGGGACTCTAGTCCAATTTCCAACGGTCTGTACTCCCATCTGAAACCTCTTCCTGTTCTGACAGAGCCCTAACTGACCATAACCCTTACTGTTCACATTTCTATCAGCATTATCTATTCATTTTAGAAAAGCCAGTGTTAAACATTTGTATTGCAATAATAAAACTCAAAACTTATATGTGGCCCAGGGAGTGAGAAATGAAAGCGTAGTAAATTCCTCTCACCAAATCACTCCACGGGAGAGCAAAGGGTGGGAAGCGGCTTACAGGAGGGAAAGCCAGGAAGCTGAGATCAGCATGAAGTATCAAACCCAGGAGATGCTGGAGCTGCAGCGGCCTGTATCACCACCTCTCAGAAAACACTCAAGGGGTTGTCTGGAGGGCTGGGCTTTTATTGGATGGCGACAAACAGGGCCTCCCACCTTAAACCTAACATGCTTAAAGCTTAGGAAATAGAACTTGGATGGTCACAGGGTCCTGAAAAATCTACTCGAAAAACTAGCAGATGGGGAAAAATGAGGCCTTCACAAAGAAGGCTTCAGAGGGCCCTGCTAGTCTAGGGACAGATCCCTGGACCATGTGACAGAGCAGCGAAGGGACCTGCTTTAGAAGGCAGAGGGTCTCAGAAGGTGGGAGTGGGTGGCCGACAAAGTTTTCTTCGTCTCTCCGCTGTGCAGTTTGGGCTCCGCAGCACCGCAGTGAAGATGTCTTACTGTAGAATAGACAAAGATCTCACCTAAAAATAAACACGGTCACAGCTCACACCACATCCAATATTCTAAAGTAAAGCCTTCATGTGCGCCTTGATAAAACACTTATCTGGAAACCTAGGTTCCAATGACTGAAACTGATTTTTCACTTCAAGACAGAGTGCGTATCTTAAGGTTTTGGACATATGCTTTAGATCGCACAAGGGAGGAGAAGAGGACATGAAAGGCTCCACAGCCAGGTGAATATCTACCCTATTCAGGGTAGACAGCTATACAAGGAACACAGTGGAACATCAGAAGAAGCTACAGATGGATTCCTGTGTGAGTCAGAAGACACCAGATCTCCCCATGGCAGAACTATGTGCAGGAAGCTAAGGGAGGAGGCCCCTTTGGTCATTCTCGATTTAGAAGCTCTACACTGAAGACCGGAGTGATATGTATCAGGGTGATCCCTGGGTGCCCAGTAGTTTCATAGGCATATTCTAGAGAGATCATCCTGTTCATCTGAGGCCACCTTTCCTTCCTAGCCTTAGATGGCCTTCTGCTTGCCTACCATGAACTAAAAGGGCCTGCTTCTATTCCAGAAGGGATCAGATTTCTGTCCATCTTCAAGTATCCCTGTGCTGTACAGCATGCAGGTCTGTGAGCCTATGGCTAGGGCAGATGGTCTTCATCTGCTCTCCTATGGCCATAGCAACAGAGGTCTCCAAGTAAGTGGCACAGACCGGGAGCAGAGGGAACTCTCAGCAGATCAGCATCACAGTTTTCTGAGATCCCTCTGGAATGCTGATGAATTATTGCCTTCAAGGCACTCTGGGTTTCCTCTTGCCTGGATCTTCAGAAGGCTTCGGGCCCATATTGTCAGCTGTAGTCACAGTACTAAGTGGGAATGGGCTCTCTGTCAGTCATGCTTCCATCACTGGGCAATAATGGAGTGGATCAACTTTAAAAGAGTCTAATTCTAATTTGGCTCAGGGCTTCTGAGATGTCAGTCAATGGTTGATCATCTATTGCTTTCAGTCCTGTGACAAAGTGATGTACTATGGTGGAGATGCCTAGTACAGCAGAGCTCACCACCTCATGGTAGGTAGGAAGAGAAACAGGAAGGGGCCAGAGTCAATGTCTCCTCCAATGTCCTTGGTGGCCTGACTTTCTCCCATTAGCCTCTAACTTAAAGGGTCTATTCCCTTCTCACAGCGCCCTCATCACAAAGGCCTTGAGGGAACACTCGAAACCCAGCTATGTGCTTGCCCACAAGTGATGTCTGTACCTGCGGCTCTGTGCAGGCAGATTAGGCCAGGGATCTGTCTCCGGGAATCTCCCGAGTCATTTGAACAGATGCTCTCAGCTGACCCTAAGGGTGGTGACAACTCTGCCAGCCCTGGAGTCTCTACCTGGAGTGAGCCACACTATGTCTAGGCTGAGCTGCCCCTTTGGCCCAGCCACACTACCCCAGGCTTGCTTCCCTGCCCACACTTTCTTGAGTCCACACAGTTTGGGGCCCCTTCCAGCCCAGCTTTCTGCTTCCTGTAAGTCTGAATATAAAACTATCTCCCTAAGTCTGTAAGTACATTTTTCTCCTTTTCAAAATGGCTTTGCTCAAAGTAATGGAAAATCAAGTCCGGCTCGTCTGTGAAATTTGCTTTACATTGTATATGGATACTCCCAGCTTACAAATGAAGCAGGCTAACCAACCACTGGTATTCAGATGTCCTGGGATTAAAATGCAAAAGATTCTAGGCCCTCGGCTGGTACAGTCATCCGTCTCAGTTGGGGACTGTGTTTCACACGGGTCATGTAAGCTTAGTTTGAACTAGCTTGTAGTCTAGGTTTTTGTCCTGTTCGGAGTCACACACATGAAGACTGCCACCTGCAGGCTTCTTTTAGAAGTCGTCACAGGTTCTCACTCCAAGACTTTGACATGAAGCAAAGGAGGAAGTGAGAGAATTTGCAAACACCGTCTTCACCTGCTACATTTCTAGCTCATGTCATTCTGTGACCTTGTGGTAGAAAGCAGGAGTTTGCAAAGACAACATTTACTTGCATTTGAGAAGTACGCATTTCTTAACAAAGGGCCTAGGATTGAATGATACAGCTTTGTCTCCACCTGCAGGAATGAAAAGAATTATTTCTGGGTTGACAATACATAAAGCCTCACAGACTGTCATTAAAAAACGAGGTATAGAGATGGCTCAGAGGTTAAGAGCACTGACTGCTCTTCCAGAGGTCCTGAGTTCAATTCCCAGCAACCACATGGTGGCTCAAAACCATCTGTAATGAGATCTGGTGCCCTCTTCTGGCCTGCAGGGATACATGCAAGCAGAGCACTGTATACATAATAAATAAATAAATCTTTCAAAAAAAAAAACACGAGGTATAACTGGTAACTCTTATGGTTTACTCACTCATTTTCCTATAATAAAGTAATTATTGGAGTCAAAGTGGGTCAATTAAAAGAAATGTCAACCAATGTGCTTCTTTTGTAATAAAAAAAAAGATTTATTTAAAAAATGTTTTTATTTTGTATGTATGGGTGTTTTTTCTGCATGTATGTCTATGCACATGTGTGTGTAGCACCTGGGGAGCCCAGAAAAGGGTGTTGGAGTTTCTGGAGCTGAGTGGCAAATGGTTGTTAGCAGCTTTGTGGGAGCTGGGAACTGAAACCAGGTCCCCTGCAAAAGTAATACTCACTCTTAGCCACTGAGCCCTTTCTCCAGCCCTGATTTTCTAACTTTTTAACTGAATCTCTATGTTGTACATATAGAGATGTCCGGTCATCCGTGCACAACTTCATCAATGGTGAACGACCACCAATGGATGGTTGTGTAGCTGCCGCCCACAGCCAGACTAAGACATCACCTGGGAAGCTGTCTCATGATCTGCACTTGCTTTTACATAAGAACCCAGATTCTTAGTTCTTTACCAAACCATCAGTCACAGATTGCAGGAGAAAGGACGGTGGGCGGGAGATGAGAAACGGGCTGTTGGGCATGCTTTTGTCCCTGAGCACCGTGGTCCAGGAGTGGCCCCCAAAGGACCGTCACCTGCGTCAGCTTCCATGGGGGTAAGGTGTCAGCCCCCAATCTTCTATGGCTCCCTACTGCGGCTTGGGATGCTCTCCGCTGGGCTCTTATGCCAGTCTGGATCTAGCTTCATCTTCGTTCACATGAGATTGTTCCTTAAGACTCATCCATACAGAAACTACACAAAGACTGAGGTTTTCCTCCCTAGATATATTTTAAAGGATTTCTCACGGAACCATGGCTCACAGTACTTAGGGAGGAGTCTTATCTGATCAAGGTGAGAGTGAGGTAGGTACCCACAGGTTCCCAGCACCCACTGGGTGGGAATCCACATTTTACACTCACATCAAATAAGCAGTTGGAGTCCTTTGCATGTGGCCCAAACTGTAACTCCTAACCAAAATAGTTCCGTATCAGTTTTAGGTCCCCTGAAGCTTCTCTTGCCCAGGATCTCATGACTTTTGTTTCAGGGAGTTTACCAGTTTTGTTTGTTTCCAGTTACAGTTAGGCTCTTTCCTAGTCTAAAAGGGGAAATCAACAGTGTTCTTTTCTAACTGCCTCTTGAGAAGGAGAAAATTTCTAGTCCCACAAAGCCAGCTGGTTCTTAACTTCTCTGTATGTAACAGCTGATTTCTCCCTTTACCTGACATGTGCGGTTGCTAGTTCTGTGATCACAAAGTCTATTTCCAGGCTTAGATTTAGAATCAGTTAAAGATCCCATCTCCATCCACCGGTCCATCCAGGAAGGAACAACTTCACCGGCTAATGGTGCAGACCCAGGGAAGGGACATAAGCAGAGAGGAGGAGAGGATGAATGTACAACTCAGCAAATCGCAAGAGGTTTTGTTTCCTTTCCGCTTGAAAAAGTCTTATTAAAAACCACCAGTTAGACATTTCTAATACCAGAGTGTTCTTGTTAAAGTCATCAGAAAAAAAAAAAAATACAAGTGGATGCTTTTCAGTCGGAGTTTAAGCCCATCTCCATAGGGGTCTGGGGAGGCTGCCAGGTGCTGTTGGTAAGAGGGCCATAACTCGTCTAGTGCATCCATATTGTGGGCACACTCTAGCTATTCAAAACCAGATGGAGGAAATAGAGGATGGGGGAGGGGGGGAGGGGATTCAGAGAGTGAATAAGAAGACAAAGTGGCCCCAAATTCTTAGCTATGGCTCTTCATGTGTTGAAAGCCCACATTGTGTGAAGCAGTAAATCAAAATAAGGTTATTCAGCTATCACAGACTGCATCAAAAATACGAAATTGTTCTCTTCTAGCTGGCTAGTTTCTCATACCACTAAAAAAAAAAAAGCCCTCTTCATTAACCACTGTAGTTTACTGTCCTATGGGCCACAGTCACTTCAGAGTTTCAGGGAAACATAATTTTTAAAAATTTTTCTAACTAGTCAACTAATTTTGCAAAGTCCAGTGAATAGAGATGAATTCTCAGACCTAATTTGATGTTAAAAAAAAGAAAGAAAAGAGTCCTCCAGCCAGCCGGCTCTTAAGTGTCCGTGTGTTTTGTGGGAGAGTCTCCCCTCCCCCTCCCTTCTCTAAAACAGCTCCCCTCTGGGTCCCTGTCCCCCCATCCAACCCCCTCACCTCTGTCTTTTTTCCTTGGATAAGAGCCTCACAATGAATAGGCAACATTTTTAAAGAAAGGATGAGGGGGGGTGTTGAGAAAGAGAATTAGAGGCCAAATGGGGTCCTTGGAGGAGAAGGAATTCAGCGACTGATGTAACTCATGGCACTCACGGCTGCAGAGAGTAACGAACTTTGTGCTTAGCTAGCGGTGGTTCACCTCACGTCCTTCATCATCTGAGGCCATTTTCCAAGGAGAAAAGGAAGCCACGTGGTTCTCAGCACCATCTACGCGCAGTGTGGACGGCCGCCTGCCTTCGCTGCTGGACTTTTGTGCGGGGAATGTACAAGCTCCTCTCTTTGTCTCCATGCCTGTTTCCTTGGGTGGTATTCTTTTGTACGAAGAAATGGGGAAGTTGTATGGCTTGCCACCCATTTGGAAAAGGTAAATTTTGCCTGAAAAAAAAAATATGTGTGCCATAATTTGGTATAATCTTCCATGTGCAAATGTCCTCAGATGTCCCCACATAACAGAATACATATGAAACATTCAAACATTTATCTCAAAGTTGGCTGAAAGTGTAATGTCTTAAGAAACTACAAGATCTCTTTTCTTGTTTCTTCTGTGTTAGTACAGATGCCTGGCCAGAAATAATGATTTTCATGGGCTATGTTACCATCTATAAATTACTTTATTCCAGACAAAAGTCATGTTTCCTTCGGGAAGAATTGGCTTCCAGGACACACATGGTAGAGGGCGACACTTATGCTCCCTCATGGTCCTGGATTTCCTTATGTTTATGTATCCCAAAGTAATGGCCTTTCACATTTATTTTGGTTAGATACTTGGAGTGTGATGTCTGAAATCCTCAAATGTCATGTGTTTGGAGGAACACTTGCTGACACAAGGGTTATACCTGGGAGAAACACGCTCTGATTGGATTTCTGGCGTCAACTTGATGTATTCATAAGTCCAAAGTTAGAAACTCTCATCGTTCAACTTTCTGAGATATTCTTGGAATATCATTGTGCATTTTTACTACAGGAGATTAATCTCTCAAAGTTCTAACACAGTTATAAATGTATTTACTCCTCAGCCATCTGAAAGTTTATTCCAAATCAGGAAATATTATGAACTTTCACAGATCCTACGTAGTAAATGGCTATTAATTTGATTTAATGTAGGATGAGATTGGCATGGACTATTTGGTTACTAGATTCTTGAACATTCTTACAATATTTATTCATGATAATTCAGTTATTAGGAGTGAAATCAAGATGGAGCTCCCTTTTTTAGGTGACTTCAGGTCCGACTCCCAAAGAGGCTCTGGTGTGATGAAGCCACAGGAAAAATCTGAAAGAGTCTATTCAAGGGCTCCTGGATGTCTCCTGGAGGCGTCATCTGAGATTTATACTTCTGATTTCTACAGGACCCCTGGGCTCCATTTGACCCCCCTCACCTCCATGTTGTTGAATCTGAGAAGTCACAGCCTGGAGGTACCTTGCCAATTCACTTCCTCTAGTGAGCAAAAAAAATAACAAGATTTACAAAGAAGAATGTGTGCTATCTGGCCTGAGGCCCCAGGCCAGGCAGGAACAATGCTCCAGTTCATGGAAGTCCAAAGGATCACATAGAGACTAGCTTGCTTACATAATAGGAATGATCAGTTTATGCCTCCCCCTCCAAGTTGCCAGCCATATTGTTCTGCGGAGTCATGATGCCTCCTGGTGCCTCCATCATAGGGCAAAGTGGTCCAGAATTGAATTAATAACCAGCACAATTGCTGATATTTATTGAGCCATTTGTCCTGTATCATGTTAAGGTCCTGTTTTAGTGAGGGTTTCTATTGCTATGAAGAGACACCATGACCATGGCAACTCTTATAAAGGAAAACATGTAATTGGGGTGGCTCTCTTACAGTTCGGAGATTCGGTCCATTATCATCATGGTGGGGCATGGTAGCATGCAGGCAGACATGGTGCTGCTGGAGACGTAGCTGAGAGTCCTACATCTTGCAGGCAACGGGAAGCAGTCTGTGACACTGGTTGGTATCTTGAGCATAGGAGACCTCAAAGCCTGCCCCATAGTGACACACTTCCTCCAACAAGGCCACCTCCACTTCACCAAGGCCACACCTCCTAATAGTGTCACTCCCTATGAGATTTTGGGTGTCAATTGCATGCAAACTACCACAGGTCCTTACAGAAATTCTTATCCTTACTCTGCCTTGCAAGTGGAGAAACCAGGGCAGAGAGATTTAAAATGACTCACAATGGTCAAGTAGGATGATGGTTCAAATGTGGGCAAATGCTTTGAAACATCTTCCAAAGCTGAAGTACAATTCTACTCTCTTGGTCTGAGCTGGTTGTAGAGACAAATTATACTGAACACGGTGTTGTCTGAGTCATGTGGAATGCTCCCTGGGCTTGCATTCACACATTTTCCTATTTTAACAGGTTCTCCCTCTCGGAGATGCACACAGCTTTGAAGTGCCTCAGCCAAGTCATCAGTGCACAAGTTTTGAAGGCAGACCATCATACTGTACCATTCTGCCCTTCCTGGTAGCAAAGGAGATTGTCTGAGAAGCTGCAAGTCTGACAATCAATGCATACTCAATAAATATTTCTCTCGAGCTGCATAAAAATACAATCTATTTCCAGAACCTCAACAGTCCAATGATGGCAAAAGCCACATCAGCTATGTAGGGCCACTCCTTTTCTAAGAGATTCTGAATTAGTGCTGGTTGAGACATTTTGCCTGACCTTTCTTTTTAAAGGCTCCAGACAGAGTTAGTCTTATCTGTCAGCACATTACTTCAGGCAGGGCTGTTATATCATTAATCAGATCACAGCTTCTCTTAGGACCATTTCTGCTCTGAGGATACCCTTAACCACATTGGATAGAGTGTCAAACATTATTATCTTTTTATCATCTATTACTTTTGGGCTAGGAGTAAAATACAAACAATTCACCTCCTTAACTGGACCTCTTTGGCAAGTGGTTATCTCCCATGAGAATTGCTGGGACTCATTTTCAGAACATTTTGTCTGCGGCCATCTTATTATTATAACTAATTTTGATGACCCCAACACTGGGCTGAGTCAATGGTAGTTCTTGACTCTCTCCTACACCTGCAGTTAGAAGTGTGTTAGTCTTCCTTAGAAACTGTTAAGTGGTTTTCAACACGTGACCATTATTTGACATAATCTCACGGGCTATAGAAAATATACTTTCTCCAATACCTACTTTTTAGTATCAAGATACTTCGTATATATTCTATTCAGGGGTTCAGAAAGTCCTTGGTGAAAGGCTTCCTAACTACTTAGATCTAAGGGAGAACGGCAGGGTGTTGAGATTTTCACCACTGGGGCAAATATTGGAGAAAAGCATGATAAGAGTTTGGGTTTCTGTTGCTCATGTTTTCAGGGGTCACAGGCCATGGCTGGACGGTTGTGTTGTTTCTCGGTGGTAAAGGTGGTAAAGTAGAACATCATAGGTTGAGAGGTGAAGCTGCTCACTTCACAGTGGCCAGGGAACAGAGAGCCAGGGTCAGACCAGGGCAAGAGATAACCCCCAGGCTATTCAGCTAGGACTGGCATCCTGAAGTGTCCAGCACCTCCCCAACAGTATCAACCAACTGGGGGCCAAGCCTTTAACACTTAAGCCTGTGGGGGATATTTTATTTAAACTGGGACAAATGACCTTGAGGATATGGAAAGAGAGTGAAGAAGAGTTACCCTGACTCTGCAATTTCAACACGTGTCATCTTTTAAAGGACAGACACCGCCGCTTCTTTGCTGCTACCTCTGTGGGCTCTCTTCACAGCAGCCACGGGCTCCTCTGCCTCCACTCCAGGTAGAGTTAGCGCCCCCTAAGTTATACAGTGCTTCTCACTCCTGACCCTGGCCTCGCTTGTCTCCCAATAACTCCCGTGGTTTCCACTCTAGTAATACCTGACAAACATGCATCCCAGCTTCACACCCCTTTCCAACTCAGTCAATTCTCACTCTTGAAGTATCCAGCTAAGTGGCATCTGATGCGGGATATCAGCCTCTCACCCAACCTGATCTCTGCTCTTGGCCCTCGTCACTGCTGGAGTTGATCTCCCACTCCATGTCCTAGGTATTCTGAAGAGAGCCCAGGCTCTGGCCATGGTATTCTGGCAGTCTTTGTCGAATGCTTCCTTTTCCTGTATGTAATACACTCACAGACCTCATCGGAGAAGTTTCCATGTGCTGCGGATGGCAGTTAATGCAGAAACTCATAACTGGTCAAAATACAGACAGGCAAGGTATCTGGGGGTCGGGGGGGGGGCCTCAGCCGCAAATGGGATACCTGGATGACAGCCACAGCCTCCAAGGCTCAGGACCATTGTGCAAGTGGGGTGGAGAGCTTGGAAGAGCCAGAGGCTGGGGAGAACTGGAGTGTGTTGGCGTCTTCTAGACACGTCAGGACGGATGAACGAGTGAACTCGCAGCAGCTGATCTTGGCTGCACGATACCTGCACACGCCAGTCGACATGCCGGCATGGACGAGGAGGTGCTCATGAACCCCAGCTCCTAGGTAAGGAGCTGCCGTTAGCGCATGGCTTCTGATGGAAGGAGACTAAGTTTTCTTCGAAGATGTGGACCCTGGTAGGTTGGTACAGTGGGTGGCCACACACCCACACTCCGTCCCAACTGTACAAACTGAACTCGGTGGGTTATCTAACAAAGGAGGGGGCATGAAGCTGGGAAGTGGTGCAGAGGTTAGGGTGGGTCTGGGAAGAGCAACAGTGAAGTCCATCCATATACACTATATGCATTATGAAACTCTCAAAGAATTAATAAGCATTTTTTTAAGAAAGAAAGGAGGTCACGTATGCAGAGGCCTCCCCCTCCCTCTTGACACCGTGCTCACTTAGCCGATGCGGTTGTTAGTGTGTAGCTGAATCAATGGCTAAGCTCACCTATTCCTGGCAACAATCAAAGAGAGGAAGGTTGGCAGATAAGAAGTACAGAAAGACAGAGAGAAATCAACAAAGACTCTTCCAACGGGTGGGAAAGCAAGCGAGCCAAAGCAAAGGAGACTAACAAGAACGTGAAACAAAGCAAGGGAAATCTGCAAGCCTCCCCGGAGCCAGGCGGTTCTTGCTAGCAAAGCGGCAAATTCCCTCTCCTGTGTCCGCTAACGACCAGACCAGACAGGCCATCGGACAGATGCAAGACCAGCCCTCAGACTATCGACTGGTTTGGGGACTTGAGTCCTCAGTTTCTCAGATTGCTTCATAAAGTATTTCTAGCAGATCCATGAGATACCCCTCGCAGCTCTTCCCCATTTACTCTTTCATCCCCTCTCCTGACCCAGGACAAAGGATATGGTCTCAGTTTTACATATCAGAATCACTGAGCAGAGGGCCTTTGCAAAACCAGACTACCTTATATTCAGCAACACCGCCACCGGGAAGACAGAGGCAGCCATTTTACTGGAAACTACCTTTTTTAACATGTCTTCATTGTTTGTATTGGGTCTACATTGGAAATCAGAAAATGGGGCAGAAGGCTTCTGGGTATCTGTTGATTATTCTTTGAATAAAATTGGCCAGAATAAACTTTCTTAAAATAATGGCCACACACAACACACAAGCTGTACTTTGTCCCTCTTGCCCCTGCTGCCTCCTCTGCCTCCTCCCCACCGCTGCCAATTTTCAGCTAATAGTTCCTAGAATCGAAGCCAAACACTAAGAGAGCTGATATTACTGTTCTCCTGTAGTTGATTTTTTAAAAGGTCTTTTAAAATACAGCCATTTCCCCCAATTCTTTGTTGATCAGAATTCTGCCTAGAAAACATCTTTCAGAAATATCTCTCAAAAGATTATTTTAAAATACTGGTATTACTTACTTTAGGTGCCTTCTGGTTATAATATACACACACACACACATATATATACACATACATATATATATGTGTGTGTGTGTGTGTGTGTGTGTGTGTGTGTTGCCTTAGTATTGTCTTAAAATACCAAATACCGTAACGCCAAAGTAATGACTAAGTGATTAGGGTTTTGTACACTACATGAGCAAGATCACAGGCTGTGAGAAGAGGGAGAAGAGGAAGAAGAGGGCTTCCTGAGGAAAGACCTGGTTTATTGATGAGGAAACCAAGTCTGAACTCTACCCCAGATGTCCTCGTTCTTCATCTAGAACCTTCTCTATCACTCCTAGAATCAAGCAGAGACAACAGAGCTGTTGTATTTTATCTCCTCTAATCTAACTCAAGCAACATAACAGCATCCAGAGGACGCCCATTTCATGACCTGAATTGTTCAGTAATTTTTATGTCTGAACCCATTTGAGTCACAACATCATTATTCCCACCTTACCCACAGAGATGCTACCCTGCCAGAGTAATCTACACGAAGTGGCAGGTGACAGGCATAGGACAGGACTCCAGATACTCACACGTTATAATGAATGGCCTCTCTGTAAGTCAGGATGCTCTCTTGGGTCACAAGAGCATAGAAATGCCTACTCCCCACATCTGAGTGCTGAGATTTCAATGTCATTACCACAGCTTTGCATCATCAGACTATCACAGTAATAACGTATTTTCAACCCCCCTCCCTTGGAATTATCTAAATAACAGTAATTTTATAATGACATACAGATATGAGCATTGCCACTATTTTAATATTTTGCAAACTACCCCAATATAAAAAAGTATTAAAATTCTGCCCCAAACTGCTGATAAAGTAATTATAAACAAGAGCACCTGCGACATTGTATAAAAATACAGAGAAGTGAAAAGAAATTTCATAATATACCAACTCACTGACCAGATCTTTGGAGCTTTATATACACTGCATTGAATCTAAATATAATTCTTGTTTTTTTTAAACACAATTTAATGAGTATCTGATATTCTGTTCTAGACAATAGAAACAATTAGCCTGACAATTTATAGAGACGTCTTTCCACTGGCAAAGAGAAGGCTTCCCAAAGCCTTAAAATTACATGCAGTTTAGGAAACAATAGATAATGTGGAAGACTTTGAAAGTCATGACTAAGGTTTCTTTACAAAGACATAAACTTGAAACTGATTAATGAGAATTCTATCAATGACATGCTCTCATTTACCCTTGAAAATAGTAAAGGAAACAGTGGCTCAGGCCTGTTCCTGTTATTCAGCACCCCTGCCTTGTGTACTGTGTAGTATCTTTGAGCCCGTACACTGGCCACACACATACACCTATGTATGTGACTGCAAAAACAACCATGTTTCCTTGGGTGATAAATGTGTAAGTCTGTGTTATTAATATCTAGACACCCTGGGGTAAAAAGTAAGAAATTTGCAAACAAACGAAAGAAGTCAAGAAATTTATAAATTTATATTCATAATTTCCATTTCCATCTGGACCGGTAAGAATTCAGCAGATTTTACACAAGTCAATATCAGCATTTCTGATTCTAAAATTTTCAAGCAGTGAGGAGCTAACTATGAGGTGGGTGGACCGTAGCCATAGAAAAGAACGGCTAACCCGGGTTCACAGAGCACCAGCCTCTACAGAATCTGACAGGAGCCGGCCTTGTGTGGACGAAGGGCAGATGAGAGGGGTCCATATCTCTAACTTACTAGGCACTGCCGATCTAACTTCACACAACCTTCAACTCACAGATTTTACGTTGTTTTGCTCTTCCTCTGACAGAAGCAGACTGAGAAACAGGTCATCTACTTCTAGTAATTGACTCTCTTGGTAGCCTGGCTTCTGTTGTCAGTGGGTCTATTAGCATCTTGCACGTCACCATGACCAAATTACCTGGCCCAGAGAACTGAGGAGAGAAGAATCATTTTGCACATGAATTCGGAGACTTTCAGTCAGTTGATCACAGTGGGCAGGCCTGGTGGGCAGCTCTGTCCCTGGAAGCGGGACTGTCAGGTAAAGGCTGTCCCCATCACCATGAACCTGGAGGTAGAGTGGCTGGAACAAGAGGCAGCTGTAACCTTGAAAGCCCTGCCCCTGGTGACCAACCCCACCCCCAAAGTTCCGCAGCCTCCTAAAATGTCACCAAGGTCTAGGGAACAAATGTTCAAAACTTGAGCCCGTAAGGATGGTGCCTTTTCAGAACCACACTACAATGGGGAAAAAGTATAAGTTTTATTTCCCTTTGTCCATCAGAAGTCTCAGGAATGGACAATTTCCTGTGCTTGATGTATCCATAGCAAGGGGAGCTTAAATCCTATGAGGGCCCTCCCCAACAGATCGTCAGGAAGTCAATTTGGAAAGACATTATGGTTTCCATCTTAGTCCAAGACTCCTCGGAGGAAGAAGTGACTTGCACCTGGAAAGGCATCTCTCTGAGGACTTTAGAAACAGATCTGTTCCTTCTTCTGTCCTGGCATTGGGATGGACGGAGGGCAGAGAGGAAAAAAGGAGTATGAAATACATAGACAAGGCTTTGGTCCCTGCTGTGCCGCCGCTCGAAAGAACTTCCATTCTTCGGACCCTCCTGGTTCCTGCCTAAAAACTACCCAAGACCCGTCCCTGCCTTGAGGGGTTGGTGTGAGAACAAGCTATCGAAAATACGAAGGACTTGGCTTCAAATTGGCAATCCCAAATGGAACATGTACAGAACAAAGATAGTCCTTGGGACCATGGAGGGGACAGGTCCTCCCCCGCTGGACTGGACGTTGAATGCTTTGTAAATTCTTTGGTCCCTCCACTGGGGCAAAAGGGCTGAAGACAGATGGAAGAGGGATGCGTGTTTTCTGAAGAGATATAGTGAGTGAGCCAAGTACTTGATCACTTGGACCATACTTAAGTAGCTCTCGGGCCAGGCAGGGAAATTTGAGCAGAACTCTGAACCAGGATGTGACACTGTGGTGCCAGGGGCTAACCTTGGAAAAGTACATTTCAGGGGTTTACTGAGAACTCCAAAGACTTTTGATGACCATGGCAGCTCAACTACAGTTCGGGACTGGTACCCCTGCCCAGAATACAAAGTAGAGTAAGCCCCGGACCTAACCCCAGCCCTAATCTCGGCCTGCAAACAATGGAGAGCCAAGAAATGGGGACCGCAAGCTACCAGGGTGGGAGCCATGTCTGTTTTGTTTAGCATTGAATGCTTGGTGCAATGCCAAATGCCCGCCTAAAATGACTCATGGGTGTTTTTTTTTTTTTGTTTTTTTTGTTTTTTTTTGAATAAAGTGTGTCAAGAATTGTTAGGTAAAGTAGATATGAAATATACTCTGAAACCTCACAGGTTGGAGAGGCACCAACAGGTTCACAGAGGAAATCAGAGAAGATCAAATGAAATACCACGTGGTTGTAAGTAAATCAGAGCAAGGCAAGACGTTTTTTCAAAGTGCAGAGGTGAGCCTTGGTACAGGGGAGAGAACACATATCCTCAGACCGATGCTCAGAGGTCTAGTCACACCAAGCTTGCATGTGATGGGGAATGATACGGGGGCGGGGGCATTGCCAGTGACCCCTGGGGAGAAAGCTGGGGCTGTAGGGCTTCATTTTGGAGACAACATCAAAATGGGAAAGCAAAAGTTTTGTTTCTCCTTTGTCCCAGCCTTCAGCATCCTCACCCTGTTCTTGTTGGATGTTTTCCTCAACACTGACTATCATGCCAGGAGTCTGGTGGGCACTGGAAATGTGCTGTGTGGATAAGTAAGTGAGCAAACTTGGCAGGCAGGAGAAAAAGAGGACCCACGGCTATTTTCAGTAACGGAAGAACTATGCACGCTTCCAGGTGCTTTACACAACCCTGCTTTCCGACAACTTCCACAAGTGGACAGACTGCTGGAGTTTCAGGCACGTAAAGGATCAACGGGATTAAGCATGCTTCACCAAGTCAGCAGCTGCTGCAGTGAGGAGGTGGAACGAGAATCCACTGGAAGTACTGCATTCCTGGATCCAGGCATTCCCATGACTGCCTGGGGCTTCGCCCAAGCTCACTGGGATCCCCACGTGATAGGGCAGGGCAGGGCAGAGGCTGTGGCTCCGGTCATCCCACACTGTAATTCCACCTGAGTACCTCTGGTCGGCATTCTTGGGTACGAAGATTATGTACAAAGAAATTCGTGGAAACCCCGGGATATCGCAGGGGACAGCTAGAGCGGTTACCTGGTGAGTGCTGGCCAGGAGGCTGGTTCTGAGTTGCTGGGCTCGGGACAGTTGTCCCATCAGCCTTGAGTGCAACGGCCCCTAGCGGTGGCAGTGCACAGCAGAGCCATACCTGCTGCTCAGGACACTAATGGAACAGGGTTGCTTGATTTTTTGGTGGGTGGGGTGGGGTGGGCGGTGGGGTGAGGGGCTGTATTTCTTTCTTAAGACAAAGAACACTAAAAAAGACAATTAATACAGACAGATAAGGCCTCGCAGAGGAAAGACGGGAAGGCAACCAGGCAGGGAAGTGATTTTGAGAGGACTTTCCAGCAATAAAGAGCACAGTATGGCAACACTTCCGTTGTCACTAAACTCTGCAGTAATTACAAGTTGATGGTGAAGAGCGAGAGGCTGTGATCTTAAGCCCTTTTCGTGACAAAGGAGCTTTTCAGGACCCATTCCTGAGCCTTTCCTCTTAAGCAAACTGGACAATGAACTTCGTTCAGAGGTTCTGACTAACGGCCATGGCCAGCTGGAGACACAAATGGATTTCCTTCTCCTTTTAATACGGTAAAATGGAGTAAGTTAAATAGCCCCGAAAAATGAATAAACCAATGCTAAGGAGCAGGAAGGTGTGGAAAAGCAGGGCAATCGCTGGCCCAGGGATGGAAGACCAGGGCTCGTCACCCCAGACAAAGCCTCTTCTCCCTTCCTCCTTACTCATGAAAGGCTAGATGTACCACGGAACTCGGAGGACCTTGGCGAAGGGGCCACGTAAGGCTCCATGTGGCTGCTTCCCGAAGGCTCAGAGGGAAAGGCGCTGCTCTCAGCACCCCCGCAGGATCCCCCCATTGCTGTCACAGAGCCTTAGTGTAACACGGGCTGCCTGTGAGCTCTGAAGGGGATGACACTACCTCACGGCCCCAGGGAAAAGTCAGCTAATATGCTGAAGACGACAGCAGTGGCTGATGCTAATTAAGGAAATTACGCAACGGCCACCTGTAATAACACAAGAATTTTTTTTTTTTTTCGAGACAGGGTTTCTCTGTGTAGCTTTGCGCCTTCCCTGGAACTCACTCTGTAGCCCAGGTTGGCCTCGGACTCCCAGAGATCCTCCTGGCTCTGCCTCCAGAGTGCTGGGATTAAAGGCGTGCGCCACCACCGCCCGGTCAGAAAATATTTTTTACCTTATGGTATTAATCTCTATTTTTTAGGACAGTGTTGTGTGACTTCTAATACGGAAATAGGAACAAATGTCTGTTGACCCAGGATAGGGCACTGAAGACAGACACAAGGAATTAATCAGTTCACGTCTAGCTTGGTGAAGCAATGAGAAGCTTCTTAGGGTCACACACAGGAGCAGGACTGACTCAAGGGCAGCTCTGCTCCTCCAGAAGGCCCGCCTTAGCAGCCTCATCCCCGAACTCCTTGCAGGACCTGTAGGCAGCCCAGCTGGTTGGAGAGCTCATCACCTGAGGTGATTGTTATCCTGAATTCCCTGGTCTGTTGCTTATGATTTTGACTAGTGGGTCAGTTCATAATTTAAACCTGTCTCTTGTGTAGCTATTTCTTCTGAGTTGACATATTCTTTCCTGGAGGGAAAAGGTTGGCTGATAGATTCGGGAAGTAAAGGAAATTTACAAGGCTCAGAAAGTAAACAAAACTTACAAGGCTGAAGAAGTTCCTGAAACAAGATTCACAAGGCTTTTTCCTGAGGTTATACAAGCAGTAACCAATTATCAAGGCCCTGGGTTAAGGGGGAGTTCAACAGTGTGACCAATAAATGTTAGATACTTAAAAAAAAAGATTTAACGTATTTTATTTTTTGTATATGAATGTTTTGCCTAGATGGATGGATGTGTATTGTGTATGTAGTGCCAGCAAGGCCAGAAGAGGGTCACACATCTCCCAGAACTGGAGTTACAGATGGTTGTGAGTCATCATGTGAGTGCTGAGAATCAAACCTGGGTCCTCTGCAAGAGCAACCAGTGTTCTAAATTGCTGAGCTATCCTCCCACAAGTACAGGATGCGTCATGAGTCCGCCTGTCGTCCTGTGCAGCGGCCATGTTAGTCTTCTCTGTATCATTTCAGTTCTATGAGCTGTCCAAATAAATGAGCACTGCAGACTTCATTTCAATCAATTTATTTTTTATTAAAACAATAAAATATTGTAGAATGGGAATCTATGATAGAAGCTTACTATTTACAGTTGTCACAGCCAAGAGTTCTCAGATTAAGGTGTTGGCAGATTAAAGGCCTTGAGGGCTATTCTATTCTCACTACTACTCAAAAGGTGAAGGAGTGAGGAAGCTTCTTTTAGAAGGGCATTAATCTTCTTCAAGAGATACCCATCTTATGGAATCACCTGCAGAAGGTTCCCCTCTCCACCCAGTCACCTTCAGGGTTCAGTTTCTGCATATAAATGGGGGTGAGGGACGAATACATAAGGCATTAGAATACTGCATTCAAATACTTCCCTCCACTCACAGCTCTGGACCTAACACCTAGTGACTGGGCATTATTTGTGTCTGTCACTGTGGCAGACTGTTTGGCATGCACAGATTATTTAATTCCCCCAAAAAACCTGTCCCACCTTACTACAGTCGGTGATCACCCCACTTTACAGCAGAGGAAACTGATGTCTTGAGAGACTAACTTTCCCGGGGCCCCAGAGCCAACAGACAGAATTCAAATTAGAACAGATAACACAATCACTACCTATGCCGGGTAAAGAACACCATGAGGCCCTGGAAAATTGCAAACGATACTGCCCAGAGATTAAAAGCACTTGCTAATCAGCTCACAACCATCTATAAGTCTAGTTCCAGGGGATCCAGTGCCCTCTCCTGGCCTCTGCAGGCATCAGGCATGCATGTGGTGTACTTATATATAAGCAGGCATTTAAACACCCATACCTATAAAATAAAAATAAATCTTTTATTTTTTGCAGTTACTATTGAGACTTAGCTGCAAAGTTAGATGGGTGTATCAGGAGCTTCCTCTTCCTGCCCCCACCCCAGGCATGGATGCCTACATAAGTACAAAGGAAAACCACAGTTCCAGGTGCATGGCTATGATTAACCAGGCCTGTTTTTCTGGCCCCTCCGAACCAAAGGACTACCTGGGGCTCTGGAGCCTGGACAAATAATCCTGGCAGCACAGCCAAGCAGATGAAGAAGATGTAGGCCACCCACACAGCAATCAAGAGTTCCTCTGGGCAGGCCAGGAAATTACCATTGTCCCTGCTCTGTATCAGCGCTAAGCCACTAACCGAGCCCCAGCAGGGGCAGCATCAGTATCAGTGTGCAACCAGGCCCTGGGCCCAGTGGGCCAGCAAACCCCACCGACAGGTCAACACCCACATGTTCCAGCTGCAGCAACGCCAGAGAGTGCACAATCGCACACAGGAGAGTTAAAACATAATTACCTCATGAAATTGGGCCGCTAAATCTCACTGGCCCTGAGTGTGAAGAAGACAGATACATGGGCGAAAGTGCGAGATGAACTGGAGGGATCTGGGAGTGCCTGGCAGGGTCACCTGGGTGGCCAGAGACTCTGGATCCTCTTGGGCAGTGTGTGAAACCCAGATCTCAGCTTCTACAGAAAGGTCTGCATTTGGGGAACCTTAGCTCTTGTTTAGGGGACACTTGCCCTATCTTTGTTACTTCCAGTCTGCCCACGCATGGCTACCTGAACCAGCTGTGACACATGACAGTCACTTCCCTGGTGGAACTCAGAACTGGAATCAGGGAGATCTAAGGACCAGAGGGCGGCTACTCCCGCAGAACTATGGTTGCCCCCACAAGTGACAGTCTCCCTTTCTCCACTGGAAGTTTGCACAGGACCCGGGCTTTGTTGGGGTGCAGTCCAGCATCACCCTTTACACAGACAATTCTATACTCAACCCCAGAAATCGCCATTGCTCCTGCTAGGAGCTCTCCAGAGAGGAAAGTCTCGGTTGCTCATCTCTTTTGGAAGGCTTTGAAATAAATCATGATTCTGACGTGCTCCCGGAGCGCTCATTGCCTTACGAGGCACGAGTGGCTATGCCTCACCTTGTGGTCGGCTCTCTAGCTGGAGAACAGTCTGACAATTAGCACAGCTTAGTCAGGAAGGAGCAAAGTTAGCTCGTGTCTCAGAGCCCTCGCACGTTAAGGGTGTCAAGACTAATGAGTTATTTTCCTTTCCATATTAGAAAACAGATAAACGTTAACCAACTGGTGTCATTGAGTGTCAGCAACATGACTCAAAACATGTAGAATGTTTATTGTAGGCACTGCTTAGGCAAGGGGATGGAGAAAGAAAAAAATCGAAAAGGCGAGAAAGAAGAGGGAGCCTACCCCAGCTCCACGCACAGCACCCTGCTTGTGGTCCATCGCCCTGATAATGAGGAAACACCTAGTCCAAGGGGAGGGTTAATTGCTCACTCCAGGTCCACTAGCTTTCTTGACATCTCTACTGTATGCCTCTGACTTCACAGGCAGCTTTTGCTTTCAGGGACAGATCTGTTTCTGTGCATGATTAAAGGCTGCTGGTTCCTTGGGTAAGTTCAGAAGTGCAGAAGATGATGAGAAGCATTCTAATTACAAGCGATTCAGCCTGGCACACAGAACTCTCCACCTGTCCAAGTCCCAGACTTCTGACCCTCTCCAAGATGGCCATCTGCTTCTGCAGCAGCAGCATGGGGAGGAGCTACCCATGCAAGTTCCCACAGAGAGAGAGAAATCTGGGCCAAATGCTTAGTGCTAACAAGGTCTTAGTTCTGTTGAGATACTCAGTGGCTCTGGTTTCGGAGCAGGGGAAAATGGGGTAGTGTGAGGGAGCTGACAGAACCCGATTTCAGTCCATCTTGCTGGAATGTGGGAGTTACAAAGGCTACTCTTGTTCCCCGCAGGTTTTCTGGTGCAGGCCAGGGTGGGCTGGCTGTTACAGTCCTCTGAAAGGATCTAACTGGGTTCCTGTGTTGGCTTTCCTTGAGTGGCAGGCCACCCCAGAAGCCTCTGAAAGGAGGCCCTGAAATGTTAAAAAGTGAGTTGGCAATCCCTTCCTTCCAGGCTGCCAGGCCAGAGAAGAGGTGGGGGCATTGTTGCTGGAGGCACAGAAAAGGGCGAGTACAATGTCTGCTTGGTATCATGAGTCAACTGGTAAAGTGCCCCCAGTGGTGACCCCACAGGTCAAAGGTCAGGCAAAGGGCGAGAAGATGGGCAAGGAGGGCAAGGTGGTGCACCGGTCTGGAAGGCAGACGTGGCCTAGCCAGGCTGCCACAGCTATCAGGGATCCTAGGTGCCCCCTCTGGTGAGGGCAAGGGTTGGCTATTTCATCCTGTAACAGAACCTTGGCGGCAGTACCTTGACATTTGAGTCTCCATGGCATGGCACCTGGCTATTGGCTCACGGGTACGTGCTCAGCAGAGAGTAACTCCTTCATCAGACTTGGGAACTATGTGTACTCAGCAGCAAAGCTGTGAAGTTTGGGTTCTGCTCACTCCTCTGCTAACCACTCAAGTTCTATGAAAGTTTCTCTGAGGCTACTGGGTATGGATGAAATTCAGTTTTACGGTAAGCTTGGGCTCAGGATTAGAGATGGGTTTAGAACAAGCACGATATCCATCACACGAGAAAAGTGCTTCCCTATTTGTTAAAAAAACAAAGTCAAAACCAAAAAAAAAAAGACAAACAAAAAACCAAAAACCAAGAAAAGAAGAAGAAGAAGAAGAAGAAGAAGAAGAAGAAGAAGAAGAAGAAGAAGAAAAGAAAAGAAATAAAAAAACAACCCACATAGAAGGAGACTGGCACACCCAGTTATAACTGGGATTCGTATTTTTCCTTAAAAAAACCAAAACAGAAAACAGAACAAATCTTCCCCTGGGAGCTGAAAGCAGTGTGGCACACATACAGTACCTTCTCATTAACATGAGGGAGAACCACAGCTTTAAGATGAAGCCATTCAGTGAACGGAAGAAAGAGTAGCTCATCTCCCGCGCATAAGGCACCAGGAACCTTTAGAGATTAGAGCATGAAACCCCAACAGAGCTGGTGGAATCCAAGTCCCCACCCATGGAGGGAAGGAAGGAGAAACACCCAGTGTGCCTGGAACCCCAACACGCTGTGAGGACCTGGCTCGATTTACCAGCGGATGAAAGCAGCTGGTGCTGCCAGCCGCTCACTGAGCCGTGACTGGCCTCGCTGGCAAGTGCGCCGTGGAAGAGCTGTGGACTTGGAGGAGTGAGAGACACGGCAGGGGCATGACAAAGGACACTCGGCCTCGCTCATCAGTCTTTGTAAGCAGATGTCATCGCCATACTCCCTTGTTGAAAGCATTAACAGCAAAAATGCAAACAATGTATTTCCAAGTGGATCACACTGCAGAGAAATACATCAGTCAAATTCGAATATCTAGAAATAGACTAAAGCATATAAAGCAAACAAGAAGAGACTGAAAACATAAATCATAATTGCTATGAAAGCTTATAGCTCAGATTAAACACCAGAAAGGCTACAGAGGATTACAGATTGCATGAACGGATGAATGAAACTATCATTATTAACATGTGGAGCACTTCACAGAGTAACTACAGGAAAGACTTCATTCCTCACTCTAAAGAGGACAATTTACTAGACTATATTATAGGCTGGAATACAAAGTAAGCATAAAAATGTCAAAGGACTGAAATACATGATGCATTTTTGATGCAAAGGAATAAAAAGATCACTGAGAAATATTTTTTTGTAAATATACATAAAAAAGCATAAAAGGTCACTATGGAAATTAGAAGATACTTGAAGTGAAATCAACCGATGGTGGGGAGCTCAGCCCCAAGAGATGCATCTGCACCACAGCTCCCACATCACAATTACAACTGCATCACAGCTCCTGCATCACAATTACATCTGCATCACAGTTCCTACATCACAGATGCATCTGCATCACGGCTCCTGCATCACAATTACATCTGCATCACAGCTCCCACATCACAATTACATCTTCATCACAGCTCCTGCATCAAAGACACATCTGCATCACAGCTCCTGCATCACAGCCCCCACATCACAATTACAACTGCATCACAGCTCCTGCATCACAATTACATCTGCATCACAGCTCCTGCTTCACAGACACAACTGCATCACAGCTCCTGCATCACAATTACATCTGCATCACAGCTCCTGCTTCACAGATGCATCTGCATCACAGCTCCTGCGTCACAATTACATCTGATTCACAGCTCCTGCTTCACAATTACATCTGCATCACAGCTCCTGCTTCAGTCGCATCTGCATCACAGCTCCTGCTTCACAGACGCATCTGCACCACAGCTCCTGAATCACAGACGCATCTGCATCACAGCTCCTGCATCACAGACGCATCTGCACCACAGCTGCTGCATCAAGCACACATCTGCATCACAGCTCTAGCATCTATGGCTCAGGGAACATCTCAGAAGATGGGGTGGAAAGACTGTAAGAGCCAGACTACCAGGAAATCTGCTGTGAAATGGTCTCTCCTAAAAATGGCTCCGTGAGCAAGACTAGAACAACAGCAGTATTAATGGACATGCTAGTGTGATGCTGGGAGGAGTTCCCATCCCTAGACCAAGATGTACAGGAATTAAGGACCTCAGGGAGAAGGGAAACCAGCCTCTCCCCAGGAAGAGCCTCCTTATTGGTTATCCAGTGCAACGGTCAGCCTTGAAACCAGACACATACAAACACAGAAACGGACTTGTATATTCTTGTGCACACACATACACACGCAACAATAATAATCAAAGAAAAAGAGGCTACCAACTTGAGTGGGGAGGATGTGGGAAGGGCTTGAGAGAGGGTAGCTGAGAAGACAGGCATAGGGAGAAAATGGAGGGGAAGTGGTATAATTCCATTTTAGTTAAAATATATTTTTAAATTAAAAAGTAAATGGAATAAAAAAGATAATGAAGACATAACATATACAGATCTATATATGTAGGTAAATTTAGAAGGAATTATAGATTAACATGTCAAATGTTATATATAAATGAAAATATCACTGCAGGACAATGTTTAGATATCAATTATATAGTTCCATTTCACCAAGGTAGAAAAAAAAGACCAAATAAAATACAAAGTAGAAAGAAGGAACTAATGAAGAGAGAGCAAAAATAAAGGAAATAAACAAAAGGACAATAAAGAAAATCAAACATTTAAGATCATTCTTTGGAAATGGTGAGCTCAAAATAAGAGAGTCTCCAGAATCCATCACCAGGTAACAGGATGATGAGCAGAGCACCACGACATTAAGTCCGGGAATGGAGTCACATCTAGATTGAAATTTACCAAAGCAGACATAAAAAGAAATGAAGCCTTGATAATCTAAATCAGATCTAAAAGATAACAGTATATAAACTGCAACTTCCAATAATATAAACTATAAATAGAAAACCCAATTAAGAGAAAACAATGTCCGTTAGAAAGGGGCCTGGAAGAAACACGGCCAACGTGCACAAATTAATTCCATTTCACTGTAGAGCAGCACAAAAATTTAAAAAGTAATATTTTTGTATATCCATACTAAAGAACTGTAGCATAAAAATACAAAGTTATAGTTATCCTCGTAGGGGAGAGTTATCAAAAGCTGTTTGGAAGACAGTAACCCCTCCCCCATTAGAAAATACTAATATACTAGGATTTTGATGATCAGAAATAAATTAATTCATAATACATAAGTACATGATTCATACTAATACATAAGTAAATTACTTTCCTGGTGGCAGAACATTTATATAAATTTCATCTTTTATATAAATGTATGTAACATTTATATAAAATATAAAATCTCTGAAAATTTTAGACTAGCTCAGATTCAGTTTTTAAATATACAATTCTAAACACTTTGCCAGAAAATTATATATCCCCTGAAGTGAGCAAATGTTTCACATGAATACTTTTGATCCTATCTAAAATTTCCTCCAGTTCAGCTCATGTTTATAAGCTTAGTATTATGACGAGTTTTTAGTTATTTTCACTGCAAATGTTTTTATTTTAGTATTCACTGGCATCAATGTTAGCTGGATTTGATAGATTGGCATGCTGTTATTAATGCAATTCTTAGGCTAGTTTCTCAGCTGACATGTTAATTTTATATTTGGACCTATATTATAACATCTATTTTCAAAAGTAATTTGAGTATAAAAGTATTTTCATAAATATATGACTGATAATCATACCTAAATATAATTATGACCCCCCAAATGACCATATGTAGGGTTGGCTATACTCATCAACAGCATATTTAACTTAAAAAAAAAATGGCCTGCTGGGTGGCAGTGGCGCACACCTTTAATCCCAGCACTTGGGGGGCAGAGGCAGGCGGATCTCTGTGAGTTCGAGGCCAGCCTGGGCTAGAGAGTGAGGACCAGGAAAGCCTTCAAAGCTACACAGAGAAACTCTGTCTCAAAAAACCAAAATAAATAAATAAATAAATAAATAAATAAATAAATAAATAAATAAATAAAATAATAATAATAATAATAAAAAGGCCTGAGGAGGCGGCTCACTTGTTAAAAGTACTTCTGAAGGAAGCATGAGGAGTTGAATTTGGATCCCATCATTCCTGTAAAAAGCCAGGTCCAGTGGCACGTGCCTGTAATCCTATCGCTGGAGTGGAGTTAGGAGGATCCTGGAGTCTTGCTGGCCAGCCAGCCAAGCTGTACTAGTGAGTTCCAAGCTGTGAGAGACCCTGCTACAAACTAAAATGGAGAGCAACAGAGGATGACGCCTGATGTTCACCTCTAGCTTTGGCGGTGAACATACCTGCACCCCTTCCCACACACAAGAAAAACAACCTGCTGCAAGAACTCAGTATTACTGACTCTCCGTCCCATTCTGCATTCAATCCACATGTTTAGAAGAGATAAAGCTTTACGTAGACAAACATTCCTAACTTGGACAATTACCATCACTCCACTGACAGCTCTCAGGAAAACATGCCTTACCTTCTGCTTTCAAAATAGCTTGCCAGGTGGTGGTGTTTCTAAATCTCAAAATCAATTAAGATCTCAATATTTGAATTTAAGATGTGCAAACTGGCATGTTACAGTTTCACTTTCTACAATTCTTTATCAAAAGTTTCAATTTACAAGTGGTAAATTCAAAGAGTAAAACACAGTGGTTTGACGTTATATTCAATATTACGAAGCCATCACCACTAACTCCGGAGTATTTCTACCTCCCTCCAAAGGGGCCTGTCAGCAGTCAGCTCCCATTGCCTTGTCCCTCAGTCCCTGTAAGCTGTTACTGTGCTTCTCGTTTCCACATGGGCTTCTCCCTCACACTTCATACATGTCCCACTTCATAGTCAAGCTAGATGGAGTCTTTTATGCTGGCGTCTTTCAATCAAGACTCGTCCACACTGTAGCACGTATCCAAACTTCACTTTTTTTTAAAAGGGTGAATGACATTGTTTGATGAACTTTTGGATTCTCTCCACTGTGGGTGGTTATAAATACTGCCATAAATATTTCTATAAAAGTTGTATATTAATCCCAGCACTTGGGAGGCAGAGGCAGGCCTCTGTGAGTTCAAGGCTGGCCTGGACTACAGACCGAGTTCCAGAACAGCCAGGGCTGTTACACGGAGAAACCCTGTCTCCAAATGTCAAAACAGCAACAAAAAATTCTGTGTAGATGTGGTTTTCTAATTCTCTTGGCATAGTGAATTGATAAGTCATATAGTGATCCCATTTAATTTTTTAAAAAGCCATCAAGTTATTTTCCACACCCATTTTATGCTCTTACCAGCATGAATGACATTTCAACTTCTTCATTCTCACACTAACTTACTGCCCTTTAAAAATCATTACTGTAATAGTTACCCTGGTATGTGTGAAACAGCGTCTCTTTGTGGCCTCAGCTTGCATTTCCCTAGTGACTACCAACATGGAAGTCTATCCAAGCAAGGGCTTGCTGGCCATTTCTGTACCTTGTTTTCATGGGCCTATTAGTCATTTTTTTGTATCTTCTTTGGTGAAATGCTTATGCAGACTGTACATATAAATAAAAACTCAGTCATATTGGAGTTGTACATTATATTCTCAAGTGTAATCTGCACCATAGGCCTTGTCAAATACTTTGCAAAGGGTTTTCTCCATTGTTTCCTCTCCTCCTCTACCTCCACCTCCAAGGATTTTTCTCTGTAACAGCCCTGGCTGTCCTGGAACTCGCTCTGTAGACCAGGCTGGCCTCAAACTCACAGAGATCCTCCTGCCTCTGCCTCCTGAGTGCTAGGATTAAGAGCCATGCCTGGCTTTTCATTTTCTTTAAAAAAATTATATTAATTCTTTGAGAATTTCATACAATGTGTTTTGATCCTATTTATTCCCCTCTCCTAGCTCCTCCCAGGCCCACCTCCACACCAACCCAATTTCATGTTCTCTCAGACCCCTTGAGTTGTGTTGTGTTGGCCAACTAATCTCGGGAGTGGGCTATGTCCTGGAGTGTGGGACACATACCAGAGGTCACACCATTAAAGAAAACTGACTCTTCTGCTCAAAAGCTAGCAGTTTATCAGCTAAAGGCTAAGTGTCCACCTCCCCGTCTATGCTGGGACTTTATGACTTGATTACAAGCCTTGCCCTTGAACACACATTTAAAAACATTTGATAAAGTCTATCCCCCTACCCATTGGGTATCATTAAAAAGAAATTCTTAATTAAGAGAGAGTGTGAGTGTGTGTCTTGCTTAATGCAATAGCACAAAGATTTATAACAAGTTTTGTCTATAAAAGTTTTGGTTCTTACATTTCAGTCTTCCATCTACTTTGAGTTCATTTTTAATATGATTTGAGATGAGTTGGATTTACAGTTGTTCTAGCCATTTGTGAAATGATCTATTGAAGAGTCTTGGCAGCCTTATTATTACTATTATTTGTAAACGTTAACTGTGTCTATACACAGGTTTACTTATGAACTCTAAATTCCATTTTAACCACAGTCCTGGTGCATAATAGTTAACATTTAAGTTTTCTGCTTTATGATTGTGGGAAAGTTATAAGCATTCAGTATAACTCACACTTCTAATTTTGAATTTGACCTCCGTGTGGGCTTCTGACATTCTGTGCCTGTCAATGTTGGACAGGAGCAGCAAGCCAAGCCAGCCCATAATCACCAGCACACGTTCCTGATGCTCTACACTGATGCTGTGTGGTTAAGTTCTGCTGCTCATATGGTTAGGTGGATGGAATATATTTCCAACTGGGCACTGTCATCTTACTCTGGGCTTATCAGGATGGAACCCCATAGTAGAGCCCATCCTGGTAGCAGTACCACATTGTTCTGAGTACTGTTGTACTGTCGTTGGTTTAAAGTTTTGGCTATTCACAGTCTTGTATGTGTCTATATAAATATTAGGAGCAGTCTGTCCTTTTCTGAAAGAAAAAAGAAGGCAGACGGAATTTTCATAGAGATTGCACTGATCTGGCCACTGGGGAGTACTGCCACCTTGAATCTCCAGTTCTGCCCACATAGCACACATTCCCATGCACCAAGCCATCTTTAATTAGGTTATAGTTATGCAAATCAATACAGTCCAAAATACAAAGCCTGGCATCAGCAGACTTGAGTGTTGTATTTATGCTGGCCTTCATAACGTTCCATTTCAACATGCTTCTCAGCTTAATACTGTACCACATCCTACCTGGACCTGGCTTCCCTCTGCTGTACTTCCTCCTGCTCAGTATTTTCCCAAAACACATCTGTGAGAAGTATAAAAAATACTACAAAGATTGTTGCTCCAGAAATAGTTTAATACATATTAAGAAAACCAGATAACAAGAAAAAATATATTTTCTCTTAGCAAACAAAATGCTAAGTGCGTCAATCTTTTTTTCACAGTAGAAATAAATTAGGCACAACGTAAGTAAGTACCTGCCTTGTATTATGCTGTTCTGATAAAAATATGCCACATATATTCATTGAAAAAACCAACAAGACAGATTGACATCACAATCGATAACATGTAGTTACTTTTGCTCTGAACAATCCTTATTAGTGTGAACACAAAACCGTTTGGGGGTGGCTAGATTAGGTGCATACTATGTGGTGAATACCCACCCTGAAACACAAGGCTTTCCACGGGCAGGCTGAGGCTGCCTGCACAGGAAGCCGACTGAAGGGTCTCTCCCCCTCTTCTCCAACCTTTCAGCTGAGTGTATATTTAAACACATACAAATGTCTGCAAGGAACGAGGCTGCAGGTACGAAAATAAGCAGAAAGGAGACGACAGCCTCAACTTTGCTTTCTTCTAACAAACCCTTTGACACTTATCTGGGGGACAGAGACATGGGCTAGGTTCGAGAAGCTATTCATCACAAGGAAAGCAGTGAAGTCGTCCACAAAGGGACATTGATTACCAACAACTGCAGTTTAGATGTCACATGGTACTAACTTAGACCTCGTTGTACTTAATCCTGAAATCTTCCATTTGACTTTTTGCCTCCATTTATAATCCCAAATCAGTGGGACCTTTAAGCTGCTATGCACAGGCAGCTAATGAACAAGAGAACATTGCTACCAAGAGAAGAGACACAGCAGTACAGACTCAAGTCAATATTGATTTATCTCCATATTAGCTGAGAATGAAAGAAATTGACCTACGATCTCATACAAGGAAAACTCTAATCCTCAAACTTCAAAATAAAGACTCAGATTAAAAACCCAAACCACCCTTTGTTTCCAGGCACCAATAATCTGCAAATGCCATCAAGATCATCAGGAGAGCAGTGTCTTCACTTGCTCAGGTGTCCTGTGTAGGATGCTCTCTGGATCTTTGTATGCGTTGACTGGATTCATCACAGCTGCATGAACTTCCTCATAGGCTCTGCAGACCAGCTCAGTAGACTGCTTTACAATCTGCTCCCTACAGATGAGCAAACAAAACCAGAACATGACATAACCCCAAGCACTGAAGCTCACACATATGAATGATGCTGAATGATATGCTTCATCTCCATGCTGACCAGTTCCTACTAGTGGGGATGAGTAATTACTGTTTACTAAAGTCCTCCTCATTAATATGTAGCCTCCAAAAGCCAGGGGCTGCGTTTCATGCACTGCTTGGTCATTAGGACTAAGACAGTGCCTCACATATAAATATTCCTTGACTTAGGGCAGGCTTACATCCTGATGAAACAAGGTAAAACCATGGGAGGAGAGAAATGCATTTAACATCCTTACCTACCAAACACTGCAACCCAGAATACTTTAAATGTGTTCAGAACATTTAACCTTAGTTAGAGTTGGGTCAAATCATCTGATAAAGGCAGTAAGAAATTATTTTAGTTGTCATACATGTTTATGCAATGAAGCTGCCAATAACAGACAATACTCTTTAAGCTGTCTTTCTGGGATCTATGTTCTTCTTGATAATAATGCCCACAAGAATACGTTTGTAAGACTATCTACAGACACAAGGCTGTGATTTATAGGTACAGTATGTGGATGGAAGCAGGAGAGAAGTCCATACCAAGATGTTAGGTCAACAGTACCTGGTTCAGATCTACCTTTAGTGAGTTAAAGGAACTTGCCAATTTTTCAAATTGCTAAAGATCTGTAATTTGCAATTGCAAAATAAGAGTAAAGGGAGAGAAGACATGCTGGTAAATGCTCTGCACACAGTGCAGTGACGCTGACTACTTTCTACTGGGAAGGAGGAGGAGGGCTGACGGTTGACGGAGAGCAAATACGGCTCAGCAGTTCAGAAGACTTGTTCTGCCATGAGGAGGACTAGAATTCGGACCTCAGCATCCATGTAAACTGCCTAGAACCCCAACCCCAAGAAATACCGGGACAAGAAGACTTTGGGGACTGATGGCTCCAAGGTTCACCATGAACATGTAAGCTCCAGGTTCAGGGAGAGACCATGCCTCAAAGGAATAAGCAGAGAGTGACAGAAGAAGGACTCCACTCACACTCACACCCAGATGTGCACACACACAGATCCTAAAACACAAGGAACTGGCTGGGAATCCACTTAGTCACATGAGGTTCATATGGTCTACTGTCTAGTGAATTTTCCTATATCTAACCGAGCTTCACAACAAGTACCAAAATAATGTCAACATTATTTTTCATAAGTGAAACAGCCCAAACCCATTATGGGACGGTATTTAACAACTGTTACATATACATTTGAAAACCATGTTTTTTTTTTTTCCCCGCTTTGTTTTGTTCTGTTATGCAACAAGACAGAAGTGAGCTTTAGAAACAGTTTCTAGCTCATCACTCAGAGCGGGATGATGATGGATGTTAGGCTGGACACAATACTTATTACCCAAACTTCATACTTCATAATTTGCTGCAATCTGATTACAACATAAAGAATATATAGAATAAGGACTATGCTGCCACACAAAAGGTTTCAAATCAGAGTAAGGCACAAGACTGTATATTAAACATTACTTTTAAAATGCTAAATAATTGGCAAAAGTAGCATACTAAAAAATCCTATGTAGTAATTTAATTTTTGTTTTCAAGTCATTATAAAAAAATATTGAAATTGAGTTATAATTCAGGCTATGTTTCTAAGCTAAACTGGCTTACAAATGTCAATAATTAACAACAGAGCTGAAAAACCACTAAAGGTCTTCAAAGGAGAAAACCAGAACAAAGCCGAAACACAGATAACTAAACAAAACCAGGCCGAGAGACCTCGTGAATGGTTTCTGTGATATGATTTTCCTAAGGATAAGGAGATTCTAAGCAGTGTTGGTACGTGACAGCACAGGTCTTTCCCGTGCTGCTCTGGAGTTTGAGAAGCTGCTGAGACAGGGAAGGAAGGAAGGAAGGAAGGAAGGAAGGAAGGAAGGAAGGAAGGAAGGAAGGAAGGAAAACTGAGCATGCACTGGGGAAGGTAGAGTGGAGGTGGAGGGTGAACACAAGAGCCTGGAAGTGGCCAGAGAGAGGAGGGGAGAAAGGAGTTTCCTTCTCCCTGCCAGCTCAGCCACAGCCAGGAGCGCTAGAAGTGGGGCCCCTGCAGTGAGCCCACGGCCAACCCTCATTCAGAAACAAGAACTCGGACAGTGTGGGACGTGGAGTCACCACCAAGTCCACACACTCACTCTCACTAAATGTTTCCGGTGAATTCTACATGGAGTGGTGGAGAAAAACAATACTCTGAAGGAATTCCGAAGGGTGGAACTCAAGTTAAGGTGTGTCGCTCACTACAGGTACCTTGACTTTTTTATATGTCCTCTACAAAGTACTGATTAGATGAATCTTTGTAGACCACCTTCAGCATTTAGACTGTACTATTCAATTGACAGATGAGAGCATTTTAATGAGCTTGTCTTTTAAAAATGATATATTCATCTTAGTGTACGTACACACACACACACACACACACACACACACACACACACACACACCACTGCACATGGAGGAAATGTAGTCCCTATATAAACCTGTTGGCTATTGCATGTTAGTGGTTACTTCTGTAGTACTCAAACAACTTTACCTCTATGTATTTTGAACTCTCTATTATCCCTCCTTTTTTATTTCGAGTAGAAACTACCCTGCAAGCTCACCCTTTATCTTGGAATGCCTATATAAGAGTCTGGTCTGTATACCATGTAAGTATCTGTCTGTCTGTGTACCATACTGTTTTTCTTCCTGCCTGGTGTCACATTATTTCACTAATTAGCAGTATCATGAAATAGTTTGAAATTATGAGAATCATTATAGTGACAAATTATTGGTGTCTAAAATGGAACAGCTTGAGGGAGTGTGTAGCTAAATCCAAAATGATCAGGAAATCACCTAAGGCCGGCTGTGTGCTTGGGTCCTCTTACAGGTGCGCCTCTCAGAAGTGCTGTGGAGTACTACTTCTAGCCTGGGCATGCACCTACCTGCACTTAGATGAATCACAGCCACGTTCACAGCTGATGGATGAAAAGCTACACTCAGAATGGTTTCTGTGGTATGATTTTCATAAGGATAAGAAGACTCTAAGCAGCAGACGGACTGGATGTCCATAGTGAGATAGTGTTCTCCAGACACAGCAGGGTCGCTAGCTGCTCCTATGAACTCATAGTGGCAAGGACTGTATGCATAGGTCCTGTACAAGGTCAAGCCAGCCAAGCCAGCATGGACAGCAGAGGAACACACTAAGCAAACTCCCAAGAACTACTGGCAATTGATGGCTGCTGGGGAAGGGAAAAAAAAAAAAACCCAGACAGGCATGTATGAAATGCTCAATATTTAAAGATTATAAAAATGGAGGAAAATGTTATTTTAATAAAAGGTGTGGTCATTTATAAAGTTAGACCACTAACCACCTGGTGTCTCTGCTACCATGAAATCTTGGGATTAGTTTACTAAATGGTATTCTAATCCATTCAAGCTAATTTTCAAAAATCAGAAAACTCAGCTCTTGAGTGGATATAAAAATGAATATGTCACAATCCTAATTCATGTCAACACGGAAACTCCTAATGGTAAAGCTGGTCACAGAATACTTTGCTAAACCAGACAACACACACCCAGGATGGTGTGGCCTCAGGCCATTTATAGGTATTGAGAAGGAAGGCTCCAATAAAACAAGTTATGTCTAAGCAGGCTAATGTGCTATGGTACAAGGAAAATCATGACCTTTGGACTGCCTTTTTAAGCACCAGACTCTACCGCTTAACATAGCTACACAGTTTGAGACCTTTTAAGCTCCAAAGAGTAGAGTCAAGTAAAGGGTCACCTCCTCCACCAGTCTCTTTTGTGGGGCAGGGAGGCAGTCAGTATGACACCAAAAGATCAATCTAGTAACTCTCCAACGTGTCTCACAGTTAGAGAGCAGCTGGGCACACCATGGGTCACACAGCAAATAGGATAATTATGGAGCTAACTTACCATGAGAAAACGGAGGGACTGAGTCTTCACTTTACATTTTTACCCAAAGGCAGTGCCATTTGGTTCCCTGTACTTCAAAATGCTGAACTGAACATAAAATACTGTTTACCCAGTTACAAACATCAAAATTTCAAAACTCTTAATACAGATCACTATGGACACGCAGAGAAATCATTCTCATTAAAATATGCTCATGTAAATTGGTTGTATTTTAAGCAGTTATTTAAAGCACCAAGCTACCAAATGAATCGCTTGCTTCGAGAATCAGGGAGCTTGTTAATCAGCACTTAAGATTCTCGTTGCCTAACAACCTGGCCCAACTTCAGCATTACCAGAAATCTACTGTTCCTAAAAATAGCTTCTTTCCATGTTCAGGTTCTGCGATCACTAAAGTGAGCTTCCGTGAGGTGTAATTAAATGCACACCGGGAGAAAGGCTTCAACAGTGAAGAGCTGTGAAGACAAGAAATTGAGGAATCATACGAGTGTTGGTGTGTATAGCTTTTGTGTTGTTGGTTTTGTTGTGTGTTTTGAGAGAGGGTCTCTTATGCATCTCTGGCTGGTCTGGAACTTGTTATTTAGACCAGGCTAGCCTGAAGCCTGCAGAGATCTGGCTAGCCTGGCCTGTGTCACCACTCATGGCTCCGTAAGTGTTAACAAATGTCCTCCAGACTGTACCTCATGCTCTTCCGGTTTGCTGTCAGCCACGTGCACCAGCACCCTTTATGAACCGACCCTATCATCACTGGTGTCTGCTTCTCATGCTAGCGCCTGGTCTAAGTGCACTTGTTGACACAGCTATTTCAGGTTATTGTGATGAGTGCTGCCATGGCCTGGCTTCCATCAGCCTTTTGATTGTCAACTGTCCTCTGCACGCAGGGTGGATGTATTATAGACAGCAGGCACCAGGCTACGCTTTTTCATTCGCTCGGAGGGATTCCTTCCTGCCTTTCCTCTGGCGCGCACTGTCTTCCACCAGGCTGGACTTCCTGTTGTCTTCTCGTATGTCTCTTCCTGTTTCATTTGCATTTGTCTCCTTCTTTCCTTGTTTGCTTCAGAGGGTGCTGTAGGTCTCCTGTCTACCCTCACAGTACTGCACACCCCATGGATAATTCAGTAGCCTACATCAGCACAACACTACACTTCTATTTCCCTCTACATCAGTGGTTCTCAACCATGGGTCACAACCTCTTTGGGGACAAACAACCCTCACAGGGGTCGCCTAAGCCCACTGGAAAACACAGACATTTACATTATAATTTATTACAGGAGCAAAATTACAGTTAAGAAGTAGCCAGGAAATAATTTTATGGTTGGGGGTCACCAGAGCATGAGGAACTGAATTAAAAGGTCACAGCATTAGGAAGGTTGAGAACCACTGTTCTAAATGCTCCCTTAAATGGTCCACTCACTCACTTTCAGTCTTCATTACTCTGAGGTTATGTTCCTCAATATCCTTTTTCTTCATTCTGAAGAATTTATTATCTCTTATAGTGCAGTATGCTGGTGTTTATGCAGATGATAAGATGTATTAATTTTGCTAAGCTTTCAAGGTTTTTGTTTTGTTTTGTTTTTTGGTTTACTGGGGCTAGGAATTGAACCCAGGGTTGCAAGCACTGTAAGTAAGCTCTCTACCACTTTAGTTCAGCATGCTAAAAATGACACCCCATTGTCTTCTAGCTGTATTGTTTCCAACACAAAGTCAGCTCCTATGAACACTAACTCTTCCCGTTGGCTGCTCTAAGATGATTCTATTTATAACCGGCTTTTGATGATCTGACGACGGAACACCCTTGTTCAATGTCTCTGTTCGGGTTTCTGTAGCTTATTGGGTATGTGGATTCACATTTTGCATCACATCTGGAGAAAGTTCTTGCATTAATTTTTTTGTTCCAATAACATGACACTCCTCTCATGTATAACTGAATGTATACACATATATGTGTGTATGGGAGAGAGAGGTGGGGGGCCTCTTAATGCCACCTCCCATGTGCCTCCTTCCCTCTTTAGTCTGGCTAGTCTTTCCTTTAGGAAGGATGAATGCTTCATTTTACATACTGTACCTTTAAGTGTAAGGGCTGCACTCTCAGTTGGTAACATTTCTTTCCTTATTCTCTCAGTATATTGATGCTTTCCTTGAATCCCTGTACACATTTCCAATACCTGCTAATTCTATAAGCACTGTCTCTGGGTCTGTTTCTATTAATGGGTCTTTTTTCTCCTTTGGGTTCACACTTTCCTGCTCCTAAGCAGTCCTGGGTGTTCCTCCAACTCCGGATGCATGTCTTTAAGTGTGACACTTGCAGTCGTCCTTCAGAGTACTGAGTTCTAACTAGTCAGCCGAGGTTAAGATGAGCGTGGCATTTAATGAGAGTTTCAGGCAGCCCTGACTGCAGGACTCCATCAACCCACCTGTAACTTACTTTGAAGGTCTGGGCTTTCTGAGTTCTCTAGAACGTTGTCCAGGCTAAAGCTGCTTTCCAGCTTATAGGTTTCCAGAAGGTATTCTTTCACTCATGTTTCTTTTCCTTTTCTCAATTAAAAACTTGTTTTAGTTTTGTTTATACAGGTTATTTGTTTAGACAGATAATGAACACAAGTGCTAGTTATAAGAAAAACAGGTCCCACTTCCTTCAAATCAAAAAGAAAACAATTTTTTCACTGAGTCCAAGCTTTTACTTTTAATAAATATAAGAAAAAATGTAAGAAAGAAATTGACCCTAAAAAAATAGTCCTTCAATCATATACACTTTCCTGTGTGCTCATTTGGAAACATGTACACTCCCTCCACTTGTTAAGCTACTTATGGAACCCATTCTGACACTGACATAGTCATAACTGCGGCTTCTATGGTGCATGAGGTGACCACTGGAGTCTGGCATCGAAAAGAACAGCGGCTTTCTAATTTATCCAAAGGGTAAAAGGAAAAATTCCCTGAAACCACTTAATTTTTCTATTTCTCCACTTTCTAGACAGCTTTACTTCTTGGTCCCTTAAATCTGCTCAATATTTTCCTTTAACACTGAATATCCAATCAAAAAAAATCTCCTTTGAAAGCCAAACCTTAAGATAAAAAAATGAGAGTGGAGCACTGTGCACATCTGAGTGGACTCAGAGCCTAGGGACAATCACAGCTCAGAACAGAGCACTAACAGGACAGGGCAGGTGTGAGAAGGAGGCTTCCCACTAACTCAGAACAGAGCACTAACGGGACAGGGCAGGTGTGAGAAGGAGGCTTCCCATTACAATTCTGGTGCATATCGAGCTTTTCCTCATGTCAAACCAAGTCACCTTGTCTGCTCACTGCTGTAGCCCTGGCCACTCTGTCTGCTCATTAGTCACCTTGTCTGCTCACTGCTGTAGCCCTGGCCACTCTGTCTGCTCATTAGCCACCTTGTCTGCTCACTGCTGTAGCCCTGGCCACTCTGTCTGCTCATTAGCCACCTTGTCTGCTCACTGCTGTAGCCCTGGCCACTCTGTCTGCTCATTAGCCACCTTGTCTGCTCACTGCTGTAGCCCTGGCCACTCTGTCTGCTCATTAGCCACCTTGTCTGCTCACTGCTGTAGCCCTGGCCACTTTGTCTGCTCATTAGTCACCTTGTCTGCTCACTGCTGTAGCCCTGGCCACTCTGTCTGCTCATTAGTCACCTTGTCTGCTCACTGCTGTAACCCTGGCTGCCTTGCTTACCTATTTCTGGAGCTCCAGCTTCAGAAAACAGACCAGCAATATGCTGACTTTGACACTGCATCTTTTGAGGAATTTGTAGTGTTTTCTTCAAGTTCAGGAGCTATTTTCTACATTCTTAATAAAAATGTTGCTCTTAATTTAAGTGACATTTCAGACTCACTTTCATAAATGATATATGGTTTAACCCCTAACCACTAGTCTGGTACAATGAAAGTACTTAATTCTTACCTGGTAGAATAGAAAGAAAAAGATGTAGATTTATTATTGCCTAATCTCCTACCTGTAGAGAAATTTTTGTGTTTTTCTTAAAACCAAGGATGCCAAGTTATAATAGAATAACTTGCTACTTGTAACTGTACTATTACAGTGTCTTAGGGTATGAGATGGGTCTAAAAAGTAGTTTCCTTGTCTTGAACACACTAGCAATGAACATGACGGCTTGACATACAATTTTTCACTTGGTCATGCTAAGAAAGCACACACACTCAGTAGAAAACTCAATATGGCAACATTTGAACTTTGAACTTTTCCCAGGTTGGTAAGATGCTTCCTTGTATGCTCTGATGTTGAGTAGAGAGCCATGCCCTGGCATCACAGTAGTGTGGACCCATGTGCCCTGGCAGCCACGCTAGTGTGGGCCCATGTGCATTCAGCTTTGAACTATGATGTTCAGGTCCATTAACTGAACTTTAACTTAAGATGAGTTTACCAGGATGGATGTATCCCCATTCTAAATCAAGGAGACATCTATAATATTTCATAGTTTTAGATCTACAGAAAACCAGTAAGAAGCAAAGTAGTCCATGAAAGAGTCATCCATACTGCAAAGAATGTGTGTCATAATCCATATTATCAACATTGCCTTGACTCGCTTAGAATAAAAAGGAATTTGGCATCATGTCTACGTAACTCCAATCACTAGCAAAATAAGCTATATATTAACGAGAGATTTTGGAGGAAAATACAGATAAGGAATAAGTATCGCCAAGGTTAATTCCTTGATGGTTCTAAGGCAGGAAAAACACCGAAAACTATTGCTCTTCAAAAGCAAATGTCTCAGTCTTAGAAATCACTTATTTTTAAGAAAAATATCTGATGTTTACAAAGTTATGAATCTCTCCCACCTCCTTCAGAGCAGACACTTACTTCACTGTGGCGCTGAGTAGGAAGTTCAGCTGCGGCATCAGCAGGTGGTCTGGGGCTGAGAGGTAGCGGTCAAACTGAGCCTGAGAGAAGAAAGGGACATGCAATGTACGGACTGGCTAAGAACTATCAAACAGCCACTGTGGGGGAGGGCTAAAACTTCAGAGAGCCCCCCATTACAACTGTCTAGGGACTTGTGTTCAAATGAGCATTTCCTAAAACATTATAACTGAAACACCCTAAAACTGTCTGTATTAACTTACTTGGACCTAGGTTTGGAAAGGTTGGCAAGGCATAGTGGTTAGTCAGAGTTTACATGTCACTTTCATTTTGTGTGTGTGTATGTTATTGTGTGCACATGTGTTTGTGGGCGCCTGCGTACAAGAGGACAGAGGACAACTTTGGGCATTGCTCTTCAGGTACCATTCATCTTTTTTTTTCCCCTCCAAGACAATGTCTCTAATAGCCTGGAATTTGCCAAATGGGCGAGACTGGCTAGTGAGCCCCAAGGATCCTCCTGGCTCTCCCTCCTCCTCCTCCTCCCAGCACTGGGGTTACAGGCATGCACCACCACACTTGGCTTTCAAGTGGGTTCCGGGAACCAAACTCAGGCTCTTATGCTTACGTAACAAGCACTTTACTGACCGAGTCAACCCCAACCTTAAAACTAACTTTCTAAGAAACTTGGGCCTTTTTAAGTGAATCTGAAATTCATTCACTGTCATTAGAAATTATAAACATGAAATTTTCTCTGAAATTCCAGTTTGCCAGTACAGTTTTCACTCGGTGTATATGCTACGACTGTTACTTCTACGTGGGGTCTTTTACCATGATGTAATGAACCCATCCATCTCACTTAGGACTCTGAACTCTGGACTGTCTTAGTAGCAACACTGCCAGTTCTGCTGTTTCTTCTGCATGGCTGTTATTTTTACAAGACTTTCATTACTTTGGGTCCTGATGGTCAATTTCAATTGTCTATGTGTCAGGACCTGGAATCACCTGGCCAGGAGTCGCAATGATGGACTATCTAATTAGGTTGGGCTGTGGCCATGCCTGTTAGAAATGCTCTTAATTGGGTTAATTGTGAGAAGACCCACACTGAGTCAGCGCAGTACCATTTCATGGGTAGGACGACACGAAGAGCAGAGAGGGAGCGGGACGTGTAGGCATTCACTGTTCTCTTCTGACTATGGACTGCAGTGGCCAGCGCTTCAAATCCCCATCAAGACAGACGGGACCTTTAACATTGTGAGTTAAAACAAACCCCCTTCCCTTGATTTTGTCAGAGTATCCTATCATAGCTATGGGAAAAGAAACTAAGGCAGTAATATGTAGGGCATCTCCACTCTCAGAATTATTCATCAGAGTCCATTCATTTTGTTATCTGAAGAGCTCAGGACAGAAGATAACTGCAGTAGGCCGGCCTCCAGGCTCTGGAAGCTGATTCCTAGATGAATCAGTTATAGCAACAGTCCTGCTGTGAAACTTGCAGAGGGGTCATCTTATAACTGACAGGGCTATGTGACTTACAAGTCATGCCATGGGGAGAAACGCACCGAACATATATGCATATCTGTGATACATGCACAGAACAAGCAGTACAGAAGAGCATGCTACCAAAGTAGTGCTCATACTGAAAGGAAGGAGTAAGTTTTGTGTGTGTGTTGTGTATGGGTGTGGATTGCTGTGTGCATGAGTGTATGTATGTGTGTTTGGAAGTATACACAAATGTATAAGTGTGTCAATGACTGAATGCATGAATTTGAGTCTTTATGTGTATGAGTGCACATGTGTGTATCAGTACATGCATGAGACTGTAAATGTTTGAGTGCATATGATTGTGAGTGTATGTATGAGTGTGAACGTGTCAGTATGAATGTGCTTAAGTATGCATGTGTCTATGTGAATGTGTATCAATGAGGTTACATATGAATATGTGTGTGTTCATGTGTGTGACTGTGTCTAGTATACATGTGAATGTGTGTTTGTACACGTTGTACAGTGCTGGGGACTGAACACAGGACTGCGTGCATGCCAGGAAAGCATTCTACTACTGTTACAACTGAAGCTGTTCACTTGAAAAGAAAGTATAAACTAAAGGTTTTGTGAATCTCATGCTGAAGAGTAATACACTATTCTAAAACAGGAATCCAGGATCAGTTAGCATCTCAGAAAAAAAAAATCCCAAGTTTAAACCAGGAATCATGACAACAAAAGTCTAATTCACAGCCTAACTTCATATCAGATTAGGAACCAAACTCTGAAAATGAAGAAATCCTACACTGCTCTACTGGTGACTTGAGCGAGGTCTGACGGAAGATTACAACAAATGGTAAATCCTGGTCAGAGCTGATAAGAGGAGTGGACGCACAGGAGCTACAGGGCCCATCAAGAGACAAACTGTCACCCAGGACATCACATCACCACAGAACACCGTGGCCAGCAGCGCCTCAGGAAATCCAACTTGAAAGGCTTCATCATTCACTCACCATTGCTGCCTTCAGTGCCACAGAGTCCAGGCTGGGCAAACTGGCTAAAGAGCCCTATAAAAAGTTATGAAAATGGTCTATTAGAAGACTGCCCACGTTCAGGAAATCATGTACCTGCTTCCAAAGCAGCATGTTTTCTCTCAACTGCAGTAAGCGTAGGGCCATAAATGAGGAGCAAAACCACAAATTTATCAATAAGGGAATACCACTGCACATACAAGAAAATCAGGTGACACAGCACTTGGAGGATGCTGGTGAGGTGTGGAGGCCACAGTGGTTTAGGGAACAGAACTGTGAGGAACTGGTTCCCCGTCAGTTAGCTACAGCAACACAGAAGGGCAAAGGCTGTGAATTCCTTGCTTTTTAAGGCAGATTACTTTTTGGTTTGCTCCCCATTTTTTTAATTAACATTTTCCCCCTTTATTTTACATACTGACCAGTTTCCCCCTCCTCTCTCCACCCCCTCCCACTTCTATCTACCCCCCCTCCCCTTCCACTCCTCCTGTCTCCATTCAGAAAGGGGTAGGACCGAGCTCCTCCCCCTGTATAAAGACTGGGCAAGGTGATCCAGCATTGGGAACAGGTTCTCAAAAGCCAGCTCGGCACCAGGGACAAGTCCTGATTTCACTGCTAGGAGCCTTACAAACAGACTAAGCTACACAACTGTCACACATGCAGAGGGCCTAGGTTGGTCCCATGGAGGCTCCCTAACTGTTGGTCAGAGTCCATGTGTTCCCAGGAGCTCAGGTCAGATGTCTCTGTGGGTTCCTCCATCGTGACCTTGACCCCCTGGCTCATACAATGCCTGCTCTCTTTCTTCAGGAGGATTTCCAGCTGCTCCTCATTTATGGCCCTACTCTCACTGCAGTACACAGAAAACACTTTTCTTTGGAAGCAGCTACATGATTTTCTGAACTTGGGCAATCTTCTAATCTTACTTTGTGTTAGGTTTCCCGCCTCTCTAGGACCTATTACTATTGGGATTCTGTAAGATCATTTTAGCCCAGAACATTTCCCTTTACTGATCTGCTCAATTAGATGGAGGATAGTATTACCTGTGCAACAATCTATTTATTTGGCTGAAAATGAAATGGGACTTTAGAAAGTCATCAGTGTGAACATCTTGTACCCTTTATAATACTCATTTGTTTATTTATATCTTGTGATACTAATTTCTCAGATATTTTCATTACTTCTAACCGAGAATTATTTGCATTTTCAGGCACTCTCCTGACCCTATGGCAGACACTATGATTAGCCCTGTCTCAGCAGAGGACGTGAACATAGACAGCCAAGATGAAAATCTAGAGTCTGTCTCCAGAAGCCACCCCCGAGCTGCCCTTTGCCAGGGCAGGTGGTGCTCACCTGTTCAGGTTTATGCTGCTGTACAGTATTGTAAATGTAGCTCAAGCCAACACGAGTCAAAACGTAAGAGGCTTGCTCATTTATAAGAGTGTCCAAATGGGCTTCAATCTAAAATAAAATGCAGCAGGAAAAGCATCTCAGAAGAGAACCAACAGTGGCAGCAGTAAAAGCAGAGCATGCTGGAACCTCATCATGGCCTTGTCTTGGTGTGGCCCAGATTATGGGACCCAAGGCAGCCTCCACAACAGACTTTTCTTCCCTCTGAGAGAAATCCTCTTACTTAAAAAGTTACAACTAAAGAGGATTCCAGGACTGGCCACTAGCTAAGGTGTGGGAGCCCACAAAGGTTTCCTAGTGAGATCTGAGCTTGCTTTACACAGCAGGGCTGCATTAGGGGACGGCTGGACCACATGCAAGACCATCAGGTGTCTGGGATGGTCTGCACTTGGCTGTGCTGGGAGAGGTCTTTTGCTCCACCCCTTGGTATTCCTTTAAAAGCCCTTTAGTAGAGACAGACGGGGCTGGTGGGTTGAGACCCAGGCCCTCCCGAGGCTATCCTGTGTTTTCTGTCTGTCTCTATCCTTCTATCTATAAATTCCTCCTTTCTCCCTGCTCAAGAGCATCCTGGGGGCATAAGAGTGAGCTAGCCTCCCTCACTAGGGAATATGGGTTGCTTCTCAGCTATTTCAAAAGCAGAACTCAAACAAAAGTCACAACAACCATGTAAAATAAAATTACTATGGGCTTGAAGGCTACATTCTGAGCCTTCCCTACATTCCCTGGACAGCTCAATGTCTGAAGAACCCTGGTGGGAATTGGAGCTGCAGTTGAGGAATGGGGTGCCTGAAGGAAAGTACCCCCAAAAGAAGTTGCTCTTCCCATTTGCCAGGTCCCCCTTTCCCTTCCACACAACCAAGTGGCCCCAGTTTTACCCATTTATTTGCCAATGACACAGAGCCCCCGCCAGCTCTCATTTCTGTCAGCACATGAGAACCTGCCTAGTTCAAGTGACTCCAATACCTGTACTCCTAACACAAAGAAGCCTACTACATTCTTCTTTTTAATGAAAATACCCAAGGAAGTACAATTAAAAATTTGGGTGGTGGCGCACGCCTTTAATCCCAGCACTCGGGAGGCAGAGCCAGGCGGATCTCTGTGAGTTCGAGGCCAGCCTGGACTACCAAGTGAGTCCCAGGAAAGGCGCAAAGCTACACAGAGAAACCCTGTCTCAAAAAAAAAAAAAAAAAAAAAAAAATCTTACTTCTTGGATTTACTGAAAACAAAATATTAATAAATAAAATTAATTTGTTCAAATATAAGCATTTAATGAAAGTGAAAAGAAACTAGTTAATGCCAACAACCACATTAGTCACCTGGAGGAAAAACAGAAGACAGAGAAAGTATCAAAGAAACAGGTAAAAGAGAGAGAATAAACTGGAGAACAGATCCATGACAGAAAATGAAACAAAAGATCTCCAGACTATAAGACAGTAAAACAGAGAGAAATGGTTAAAAAAAAAAAAAATGAGTAAATGAAAGGTTTGACTCTTCAAACTGAAATGGCTCTCAAACATCTAAGATGGAAATAACAGGAAAAGAGAGACCCCCAAACATTCTGGGGAAATACCTGAACCCAAAGGAATATCCTTACAGGCTTCTAGGTGGAGAGGCTGCTCCAGACCGGAGCCGGAGACCTCCCTGCTGTTACCTGCAATGCTGGGGAAAGCTAACTGAGATGATGCCTGGGCACCCAGAACCCTACATCAGCCCATCGACATAAACTGTGTCTGAGAGTCTATGTGTGGAGATCATGAAAGCTGAGGAGATCATGAGGCAGGAGGATGCAGTCGTGAGGAAGGTGGGACACAGACAGAGCAGTAAGACATGAAATAAGCAGGAGGGACTGAGGGGGATCGAAGCTAACTGGAGAGGGCGTAGGGGGGGCAATGGAGGAAGGGAAGGAAGACCACAGTGTAACATGTACTTATGAAGATGCTATCATGAAACCCATTATTTGTGGGCTAACCTAAAAACTTATTAAAAAGAAAACAAGCCTCTCCAAGGGGCATATAATAGAAGCATTTAGAGCTACCAATACAAATTCCAAGACAAATGACATCCAGGTAGATGAATCGGAGAGGTTCAGGGCTGTGCCTTTTTACAATAAACTCCAAAATTATTAAGACTTTATGATTATGGCCATTCTCAAATGTTTTTAAATGAATTAGAAACTAGAAAACTTGGATGTATCAAAAGCCGCGGCTCAAAAAAATATAAGGCAACAAATCGAATTTCACCGTACCCACTTCCAGTTGACACTGAGGCCTTTGCTTCAGCCCTGTTCCCTTGAACACTGCATCTACCAGTATACGGCAGTACCAGAACCCGAGGACTAGGTGTGGGAGGCCTGCTCCACCTTTTCCTGGGTTCTTGTGAGGAGGAGAGATGGGTAAGACACTTTTAGATAGAAAGATACTGGAGAGGAGAAAGACAGAAACACAGGATAGCTGCAAGAAGACCTGGGTCAATACCCAATGGCCTTTTCTGTTTATTCAAAAGGGCTTTTTATAACAATGCCAAGGGGTGGGGCAAAAGACCTCCCCCTCTCTAGATCAAAGCACACCGCACAGCCAAGTGCAAACACCTGGTAACCACGCCCATGGTCAAATCATCCCCTTATGCAGCCCTGCTGGGTGAAGCAAGCTCAGGTTCTGGGACCCTGAGTAAGTCTCACTAGGAAACCTCTGTGGGTCTCCAGTTAGGTACCTTATGAATGGTTTTGACTTAGCCATCATGCAGACTTATGAATGGCTTTGACTTAGCCATCATACAGACTTATGAATGGCTTTGACTTAGCCATCATACAGACTTCTAAGAGACACTAGCTGGCTTAGGAGAACAGTGACTGTTAAACCATAGCGTTCTGCCTAATACTGCTTTACACACAGATAAAGTGTGTCTGGCCTCTGTAACACAAACTATACCAGCTACACGGCCTGTGATATACTACAATATATTACATATACTACAATATACTACAATATACTACATAACACGACATCTGCACACAGCAATGAACACTCAAATGAATCAGAGCTTCCTCACACCATCCCACACTATGATCTGATCAAGTTCCTTAACCATTTCACATTCTAGCTTCTTTAAAGCTGAAAACCAAAATTGTGTGTGTGTGTGTGTGTGTGTGTGTGTGTGTGTGTGTACATCCTTCAGACAAACTGCCTTAAGGAATTCATGAAGTTAGGCCACCAACATTTGTCCAAAAACTAGTAACTTAAAGCTATCACGTTGAAAAAACAAAATCACCAAGACGCCACTTTCTAGCAAACTACCTGAAACTGAAGCATTTCCAGGCGCCTGTCCGTGAATTCAAACAGAGCCAGTGTTGTCTTCATCATGTACAGTGAGTTGACCATGAACGTGGCCATGTCAGCCGTGCCTCAATTGCTGGCTGAAACCGTACACATTTGGAGGAGAGGATCCAAGACACATGACAAAACCTGTAAATGAAAAGGAAATGAATTCTTATTTCTTAGTCAGGACATGGTCCTGGGTTTATAGCCTTTCAGAATTAATGCCAAACGAACTAGAAGACAGCCAGTTATGAGTACATGAAGGAAAGATTTAATAACAAAACTAGATAGCATAAAAATGGGCATCACTGAATTACCCTTTAAAATGAAGAACTGACTTACTATTGAAGAAAAAACAATTAGGGACTGTCAATGTCTATGGTCACATACGCCAACCTCTGACAAGTGTGTAATAGAGGAGGAGCAAGCCATCATCTACAAGCAATGCATCTACAAACTACCTGCACGAAGTCAGCCTGCCGAGCGTCCAAGGGCACAACTGAAGAATCGTGTGAGGCCAGAACCTCCCGCAGCAGAGTGAGTGTCTGATTCAGGGCAGAACTGGGTCCAAGGTCAGGTGGTGGGAGCTCAACCTGGACAAAACAACAGTTTACTTGCCGCCCATGTTTTCTTCAGAAGTTCAAACACACAGAGGGCCCATGATAAAAAAACTAATGTAACCTATCACATGTCTAGTATATTAAAAACTCACAATCTATTGACAGTTAATTTTGAAGTACGCTGCTCAGAAAGACAAGGTTTTACCAGCCTACCCCAGAGTTATTAAAACTTTCTACATTAAAGCTCAAGAATTTATGAGAAAAGTTGGTGTTTACTTGAATTACATAATTACATTTGTTACATATTGAATAAACCTGGTTTTATTTTGTTTGTATCCCAAATTGTAAGAGTAAAGAAATGCCTACAGCAGCGGTATCTATCACTGAGAAGCATCATCCACTCTCGGGGCTCAGGGTCAGGTTGGAGCTCTTGACTCCGTTCTCTATCACGGGCCCCTGGAGAACTCCAGATTGACCCAGAGGCTATGCACTTGGAGAAGTGGTTCACAGAAAATAAGTACCACTAAAATTTTGACCAGTAAGTTTAAATCCTGGATCTACCCCTTAAGTCACTGTGTGACCTTGGAAGGCTAAGTTCTCAGAGCATCAGAGGGATTCTAGGGAACTGAATGGAGTCCTGTATCAGCTCCTGACCAGAACCCAGTTCCCTCAGGAAGTGGAAGCTAGGCCTAACATGTCACTGCTGCTTGGAAGCACCACCAGAGGGACCCTGTGAACTTTCTTTTTGCTCTTAGTTCTTTTCATTCAAAAAAGAACTTATGCAAGTATGAGATTCTGCCTATAAAACTTTAAAAAGATAATCAGAGTACTTTCAACTTTAACAGAAAAATACTGGAAATGGAACAAAATTTGGCAATTAGAAGTCTTTGTAAGAAACTACAGCCTTGTGTCAGATAGAAAACGAGAAAACTTAAATGTCACGATTTATTTAAGAACTTTTCATACACAGAAGATAATGAGTAATTGACATCAGTAGGAGTGGCAGAGCGACCTGTGGAAATACTTTCTTTGATGAAGGTAATGTCAACAAGAGCAAAGGAGAAAACATGGTCCAGGACAACCAAGGCAGAGGATGGAGACAGTGACCACAGCAGACACAACCAAACGCTCCAGGTGAACACTGCAGCTGCAATGGAAACTTCACTACAGGGGTCAGCAACAGATGGGAGCAGGCACAAAAAGTGGTCACTGCAACTACCTGGTCTGTGGAGCAGAAAGAAATGGAGTGAAATGAAAATGAACAGAACTCCATGAAAACCCATCACCAACCTCAGCATAATGCGAAGTCCAAATAACAGAGAACAAGGAGCAAGAGGTATTTGAAGAAACAATGGAAGATGAATACTGAACTAAATGGTCAAGCAGGTGACTAAATCTCAACATAAATCTGCAGTGGTCCCCATGGAGACAGCATAACTCAAAAGAGAGGGCCTGGGGAGATGGCTCAGTGGTGAGGAAAACAGGCCACTCTTCCCACAGCACCTTGATTCAATGCCCAGTGCCCACATGGTGGCTCACAACTTTCTGTAACTCGTTAAGATTAGCAACCAATGTGTCACCAGAATGTACTAGATGTCATATACTTAAGGGTTGGAAGAAGTAAAACGTCAGCCAAGAATTCTATTTCTGGGAAAAGTAGTCTTGAGAAAGCAGGAGAAAAGGATACGACCAAGACAAAAACTTTTTTTAGTAGTTCTTGTTTGTATTTTCTTCTCCTCCTCATGAATGAAAAGACAATTTCATGAAGAAAAAATTATAAATTATGTTGGTGGACACACGATGTAGCGCATTGCTGTCTGTGCTAATACCAGCACAAGAAAGAACAGAACTGTATAGGAGGAAGGAAGCACAGGAGTCATGGAGAGATAGGGGGATGAAGACTCAGACACACATAAAACAGAGCAAACTACACAGATTCCACACTCAGGAGGTCAGCCAGAGGTAAATGGTTATACATACTAATCAAAAGGCAAAAGCTTGAGGAACGAATCAACTTTTTACAAAACCACAATCAAACTGCATGTTATCTTCTAACAAGTTCAAAGGAAAGGACATAAAATAGAGACTTTGCAAACAGCCAAATGAAAGCTAGCATAGCCCCACTGTAAGACAAAACACCAGTAAGATAAGTATCTCTAAAAATAATGGCCATCTTCTGATAAAAAAGGATCAATATGGGATGGAGGATACAAGAGTTACCTCCATAGAAGCATCTAGCAACAGAACCCTGAAGCTGACAAAGAACAATTATTCCTGCTACAGAACTCTGCTTGACTTACAACGCTAGGTCATACAGGTCTCTCAGGTTTTGTTGTTTGTGTGTACTCCATGGAGTTTTCTACTCACGGTCATAAACGTTCATGTCTATGACACAGAAGACAAAGCTGCATCATGGGAAGGTGAAACAATGAAACTGTTTGAAAAACATCTTGTAAGAGTTTCCGGTTTCACAGTGTCACACTGGCTCTCACTTAAGAGGATTAAGCTCCTCTTAGTTACACATATTTGGAAAACTCTGTATTGAAAAATGTTTAAAAATGAAATATTTAGAAAACAAGATAGTGAAACTCACCTTGAGATTTTTCTCCAATTAGGATATAGTTATGCAAATATGAACTCTAACCTGAGGTACACTAAGCTTCCCTAACATGAATTTGAAGGGGGAAAAAAATCACTGAAGTCAAAACATGAAAGCCGCCCATTCAATGCTGCAGCTCCGGGATGCAGAGCACACTCACCTTGTCCATCAGTTTACTCGCATGGAGACTCAAACTGTTGAAGAATATTTTTTTGCTTAGCAAGTGCATTTCTTCAATTGTCATCAGTAGAGTAGCTGCCACTAAAGCAAACAATATTTCATTTCAGATCGCAAAACAAAAGCTAACACAATTCAGCTCACTGAGCACAGTGCTTTAAAGAGATCTAGATATGGAGGCTGGAGAGAGGCACAATGAGTAAGACTGCTTGTTTTCAAGCTTGAGGGGCTGAGTAGGAATCCATAGCACCCACATAAAAGCCATGCACGGCTGCATGTGCCTGTGACCCCAGCACTGGGAGCCCAAGGCGCCCTGTGACCAGCCTAAAAGGCAAGCTGCAGGTCCTCAAGGGAATAAGGCAGACAGTGACAGAGGAAGTCACCTGCCATTCTCCTCTAGGCTCCTCATGCAGAATGGCCTATGACACACACACACACACACACACACACACACACACACACACACACACGTATACATACACCATGGGGTGAAAGGAAGGGAGATACTAGGAGATTGATTGACCTTGTAACAAAAACAAAAACAGATATAAATAGGAATGTGTGTGTGTGTGTGTGTGTGTGATCTATTCACTAAAAATAATCAGTATAGTTTCATAAAAATGTCAGTTTTCTTTTCATTTGAGTAAGGAGATTAAAAAGGCAAAGAAACAAACTAAGTTTGAGCATCCGTAGTATGAGAATCTGAAATGTGAAACCATGTACAGCATTGTTTAGAAAGCTTCAGATTTCAGAGCACTCAAGATCTGGGTATTTTGATGAGTGATGTTGGATTGCTAAAGGCTTTTATAACTAGTCCACAATTCTGGTCCCAAGCATTCTGGGTAAGGTTCAGTCAACCTGTACCATACTTCCAATACTTCATAACATATTTTAGCAAGGCTGTGAGTCAGAAATGATACCTGTGAAATGCACAACAGACAAGCATCTTGATTACACAGCCAAGTCTGGCTTTAATTCTAAAAAAGACAATCAATAGCTCTTACTGATTTGATAATTAGGTTGCATAATACTGAGTTCTTTTCATTAAAACTAACATATCCTATCAACATCTTATCTACAAACTAGTTACTCAACTTCATACAGCTGCTTTAAATAACAGTGTATTTAGACTAATTATGAAACTCACCTATTTTGAAATAATTGATTATATTAGCTTATTTGTTGATATTCAATTTTCTATTAAATAGATTATTAGATCCATCCAAGAGATTTCTTACTTTATTGCAAGGAGATAAGTACGTACACTTGTTTTCCTCACTGATATACCGAAAGGGATTTTAATTTTAATATATTTAGGTAAGACACATGATTTCCAATGTTATAAACTTACTTTTCTGGAGAGAAGATGAAGCTATGTCTATGTTATCATTCAAGCAAAACTAAATGCCAATAAAGAATCGAGGACATTGGTGCCCAGATGACACAGTTCACTCATTATGTCCTAGTCTACCTATACGCAGTGGCTCTGGTTGTCATGGATCTCATTTACTAAAGCTGCAAGGCTTACTTTGTAGACCTATTTCGTTATGTACGTTGAATGTGTGTGTAATGTGTGTGTCTGTGTGTGTGATTCTGTGTGTCTATCTGTGTGTGTGTGTCTATCTCTGTGTGTCTCTGTGTGTGTATGTGTATCTGTCTGTTTCTGTGTGTACGTGTGTGTCTGTGTATGTATGTATCTATCTGTGTGTGTGTGTGTGTGTGTGTGTGTGTGTGTGTGTGTGTGTGTGTGGTCATGCATGGAAAAGGAAGGGAGAAGAATGCAGGCCCCAAGGCATACAGGTACACTGAACATGCAAGGTCTCACATGACACACACAGTAGAAACCGGAGTGTATTCTGACAACAGAGAAACACTCCAGGGCATGCAGCACATTTACTCTTCAGTTACCTGACTGTATGGTGGTAAAACTTGAGAAGGTTAGAGATTTTATACAATAAAACTGCCCCAGGTTCAGCAAGTATTACTTGTTCAATTCGAACCTATGGAAACACAAAGAAAAATTCCTGAACATTTATTTCTTAAAAGTATACCTTTTCTTCATTAATGATGGGGTATAAACAACATAAAAGTACTCAAGAGACAACTTCATTATTGTAGCAATCACAAAATGCTTTCTAAAGAAACTTTGCATATTAAGTCATGCGATAAAAACATTTTAGTACAAATTCTTAAAAAAGACTCACTATCTGCAACATTTGACTCAAAGCAGGTAATACTGAAAACCAGGGCAGGGCCACTCTGCGGTTCGGCACCACAGCGTATGTAGATCTAGTTGAGACTAACTGCAAAAGCAGCACAGCATTCCTAACACAGATGCTAGTCAGCACCACTCGTAAAAAGGGAAGAAAGAATTCCGCCTGCATCACACCATTTGTTCCTGATAGCAGAGACTAGGAAAGCCATGAATGAACACCGACGAATCTGTCCAGATGTAAGGCAGGAGGAGCAAGACCTAGTTGAAGATGAACTTACTCTTCCTAGAATCTTCTAATTAACTCCTACCACCCACTGCTCTCTCCCTTAGTCAGCATCCCCTTGTTACCGATGATGCTCACACCATCTATTCTGTCTGTCCTTACGCTGCTACTCCTCTGATTATCTTTCTGCTTTCTAAACACAGACATTGTTTCTTACATCCTTCAATCTCTGCAGCATCTGGTACAACCCTGCACACATGTTCAACAAACCCTTTGAAAGTTAAGGTTTCTCTGTTCTTTGATTTCAGGATATAATACTGTTAGCAAATATATGTGTGCATTGTATGTGTAACATTTTACAAAGGCCTCTTTAGTTATGGAGATTAATTTATCTTCATATTTGCGTGTTAATGAAAGTGACTCCTCTTTGGCAAGAGGCAATAAGACAAGGAATGACATTTATATTTTAAAATCATCAATTTCCATATGAACATCTTTCTTGGTGTGTGTTGCATGCAAGTGTGAATACTTTTGCATGCCTATGTAGGGGCCAGCAACCTACATATGGTGTCTTCCTGAATTACTCTCAACCTTGCCTTTTGAACAAGGTCTTTCACTGAACCTAGAGTTCACTGGCTAACCAGACTGCTTGTCAACAAGCTCCCACGATTACAATTATATATTACATCACTAAAAATGTTGTTTTTAAAATCTTAACACAACTATTAAACTATAAAGGCCATTAATTATAGACAGATGGAGACATCAATTCTTCATTCCTACTCCCTTCAGAAAGAAAGTGAGAAGAGCAGATGGTAGACAAAAAAGAAAGGAAAGAGGGGAAGGAAGGAAGACAGAGAAGAAATGACAGAAACCCACCTCTGTCAGCCCCGAGCTCTCAGGGAAAGTGGCACCCTGGAGTCACAGCAGAGACAGCACAGAGAACCCGGAAAGGTAGTGTGACAAATGCCACACAAAGAAACACCCTTCTCACAAAGGCCACAAAAGACACCAGCCATTCAGCAAAACCAAAAGTCTTAGGGAAAATGCAATCTTTGTTACAAGAGGACAAAAAAACAAAAAAACTAAAAACTAAAGAGACTAAGGATGTGAGGGCAGCAGCGGGCTGGGAGTTAGACTGGAGATGGTGCTGGAGAACTGTCCTTGGCAAAGCTTGAGAACAGAGAGGAAGTGTGGGGCACAGATCCGACATCCAAGTACTTGGTAAATCACCGTCCTTATTAGAAGGACAAGGGAGACGTGGGGAGATGCTTAAAGGGGTAGACAGGATGCAGGAAATCTAACAGCAGCAAAGCCAGGACACAAGGGACACGGGCAGTGCTGTCCTGTTAATGCCAGAGCAAGGATGGGACAGAGGGGAGAGGGGGAGGGAGGGAGAAAGGGAGGGAGGAGAAACTGACAGGCCCCGTGTCCTGACCTCTGTCTAGGCAGAGCACAATGCCCATTCCAAACCATGTGCTACCCAGCTCCATTTCCCATGCCTCTTATCTCTGTCTGCACATCTATTTTCACAGAACGCACAATTCAAGGAGGTCAGGTGCACATGGCACGTTAAAGGTTTTATTAGAAGAGACGGAACATTTATGGGAAGGAAGGGCTGTAACCCATGGACCTGAAGAGGGCAGACTCACAAATCCTGGTTCCCCTGGCCACAAGTCTTACTGTGAGTCTGATGCTGAGGAGACAGCATCCTACATACAATGGAAGTCATTTTAAACAGACTACAGAGTTCTTAAAACAAACAGACAAAAAAAAAAACAAAAAAACAAAAAAACACCCTGGAAATCAACAGGCTTCTGTGCTAGCTATTTTTTGTCAACCTGACAGAAGCTGGAGTAATTTTGGAAGAGGGAACTTCAAATGAGGAAATCTCCCCCTAGACTGGCCTGTGGACCAATCTGTGGGACATTTTCTTGACTGAAGATTGATGTGGGCAGGCCTGGCTCACTGTGGGCGGTGTCACCCATGTGCAGCTGTTCCTGGACTGTAAAACAGATCGGGCTGAAGAAGCCCTGAGAGCGAGCCAGTACACAGCACCCACCCACGGCCTCTGCCTCAACTCCTGCCTCCAGGTTCCTGCCCTGACGTCCCTCGGTGACAGAGTGTGATGGGGAAATACAGCAAAATCAACCATTTCCTCCCAAGTTGCCAGTGATCATAGTTTTATCACAGCAATAGAAGCCCTAACCAAGAGAACTTTCATCTTAACAAATACTGTTCTTAGGGATGTGCTCGCTTTATCTCTAATGTAAAACTCATTCTTCTTAACTTTTAAGCAGCTAAATGTCTCCTAGTAACATGATAATAGATGTTTGGGCTGCTAAGTAAAGTTGTAGGAAAATAAAATTTTGGGGTGGTGGTGTTAAGACAGGGTGGATCTGTGTCGCACAGACCAGCCTCCAACTTACTATGTCATCCAGGTTGGTCTCAAATGCAGTATCTCCTACACTAGCCTCCTAGAACGCTGGGGTATAGGTATGGACCACCACGTTTGGTAAGAGCTTAATTTTACTCTCTCTAACTCTTTTAACAACTGTTAGTAGTAGACAAAGCAAGTAAAATGTATATGGATTATGACTGTCTGAACATCACACTGGCAGGAAGTATTTCATTTGGTGGAAAACATAAAATAATATCAAGTACTTATTATCAAGTTATGGTAATATTTGAATTTATCAACATAATAAACTGTCAAAAGGTAGGTCATCTGAGGTTTGTTTGCCTGGATCAAAACACCAAAGAAAACCTTAGAAATAGAAAATATTCAGTTTATGATACGAATACATCATAAAACTTAATGTCTATATACTAAAGGGAAGTCAGTCCACTGCCAAGCTTTCTTTGAATCCATAATGGAAAGAAGTCTGTGGCAGGTGTGTGCAAGCACCGTGAACCCACACCCATCTGCCTCACACACCCTCCAGTGTCCACAGGAGGCACTGAGAGCAGGGCCTATGGGAGCATACTGTAGCACAGAAGAGTTGAGGACTGGGACAAGAGCAGAACGTGTTCCGAACCTGCTGACTCCAGAGTCCGCCCCCTGACGGCAAGTAGTCCGGCAGCAACAGCGACGGGTAAATATGCTCATATCTCGACTAATCATTATTGATTAGGATGATAAGCAAAAGGCGGCACTGTGCTCCAGGCAATACAGTGACACACTCATTCACTTGCTTTTGTTCCAATCGAAGGCTGTCCTTGCTCACTTAACAGTGGCACAGGAAGCGTAACCTAAAGGTCAGCTGAATGTGAACTAGTTATTCCCACTTTCTTAGAGAGCAGGCAATGCTTTCAGCTTAAGTGCATTTTATCAGTCTAGTTGATGTGTTAATTTGACAAAATTGTGGCTCGATTTCAAGCTGTTACTTATCAATTTCTCTGAACTAAGTAAGAACAAGTCAATACTTTGGTCAGATACCTGAAACCACAAAACCTTTTACCTTTAGAGGCCGACACACACCCTCAGTGATATGTCCAACAACTTCTTGAATATTTTCTTCAACACCTAAAATTAAGTACAACATAATTATTTTTTCCCAAGTTATACCTAACTTCTGTAAGTTTTAAGAACTATTGATCAAAAATACTTACGATTAATGTCATGTATGGCATTTAAAATAAATAGCAACATTTTGTTAAGTATAATTTTTGATATGTTTCTTTTTTATTTAAGGAATTTTTTATTCATTTTACATACCAACCATGAATTCCCCTACTCATCCTCCTCCTGCTCCCCTCCAGCCTTTCCCACCCTGGCCCACCCCCCATCCCCTCCTCCAAAAGTGCAAGGCTTCCCATGGGGAGTCAGCAAAACCTGGTACATTTAGTTGAGGCAGGACCAAGCCCCTCCCCCTGTATCAAGGCTGAGCCAGGCGTCCCACCAGAAAGCCAGCTCATGCATCAGGGATAGATCCTGATCACACTGCCAGGGGCTCCTCACACAGACCCAGGTACACAACTGTCTCCCCTATGCAGAGGGCCTCGTCTGGTCCCATGCATGTTCCACAGCTATGTGACATGTTTCTAATGGTGCTGGTAACTAGTATGTATCTATAAAATGCTGATAATTAGTGTGAATGATGAGTAACAAAATGAATTCTGTTGTAGAACATTATTTTAATTGTGCTACATTTGTTTATGCTGTGGAACATTTGTTTAATGATGCAAAGAAGTGCTGCATTCTTTTCTGTTGCATTTGTTTAACTCTGTGAAGCTGTGTTACTGTGCCTGTCTAAAACACCTGATTGGTCTAATAAAGAGCTGAACAGCCAATAGCAAAGCAGGAAAAAGGATAGGTGGGGCTGGCAAGCAGAGAGAATAAATAGGAGGAGAAATATGGGAGGAGAGGATTAAGGAACGAGAGAAGGAGAGAGGACTCTAGGGGCCAGCCACCCAGCTACACAGCAAGCCATGGAGTAAGAAGTAAAGAAAGGTATTTAGAATAGAGAAAGATAAAAGCCCAGAGGCAAAAGGCAGATGGGGTAAGTTAAGAAAAGCTGGCTAGAAACAAGCCAAGCTAAGGCTGAACATTCATAAAGAAGAATAAGACTCTGTGATTTATTTGGGAGCTGGGTGGTGGGCCCCCAAAGAGTAAAGAGTAGAAAAAAAGCAACCACAGAACCCTTTTGTGAGGAAACTGAGAGGGACACAAAGCAAACCCCACATGAGCCCCATGAGCTGGAAGAGGTAGGGAAGGCACAGCAGGACGGTTCTGCAAATGCCTCACTGGAGGCACAGTGTGGCTAACATACGAGAGTGGAAGGATGAAAAATGACTATGCCACCCCAGGAAACACTGGCATTGCTCCTGATTACCACCAAGCACCATACAATTATAAGGTGAGGCAGACAGGCAACCACTTTCATTTTCAGAGTGAGGCTCAGAATTCAACCTAACAATAACTTACCTTCAAACCTCTGAACACTGTCTCTCACATAAACTCTTCTAAAGGCACCTTCAAGGAAACACATCCCTTCTCTACCATCTCCAATTCCCTTTGGAAAGGGGGTGGGGACTCACTATGTAGCCCTGGCTGGACTATAACTCCAGCACTCAGAAGGCTGAGGCAGGAATGGCAGTTTGAGGCCAGCCTGAGACACACAGTAAGACCATGTTTCACACAAACAAAAAGTGCAAACTTCGTACCAATCTAAGACATATGCTTCATCAAATCTCAATACCGAAGAGCTGACTTTGTGACCTAAGTGCCACCACCAACTTGTACATGGCTTCTCCCACAAATCATCTGATGATCCACAATGATGTACAGCTACTCTACACCACCCAGTCAGATGATACTAGGAACAGCATCTACATTCTCTCTACTTCCTATCAAAATCAGAACACCCTTAACTTACACACTAAACCCCAGGCTCTTGTAATGCTTGATCTCATCAACTTGACTAGATTTTAGAATCATTCAAGACACAAATATCTGGGTATATCTGTGAAGGCATTTCCAGAGTGGTTTAATTGAGGCAGAAGACTCACCCTAAATGTGGACTGGGCCCAAACTGATTCAAATGGGGGAAAAGAACAAGAGTGCCCAAGGCACACCAGCATCATCTCTCTCTGCTTCTGACTATGGACTGCCATGATGGAGCTCCAGCATCATCTCTCTCTGGTTCCTCACTGTGGACCACTATGATGGAGCTCCAGCATCATCTCTCTCTGGTTCCTCACTAATGGACCACTCTAATGGAGTCCCTGCATCATCTCTCTCTGGTTCCTCACTGTGGACCACTCTAATGGAGTCCCTGCATCATCTCTCCGCTTCCTAACTGTGAACTGCTATGACCAACCCCTTCCCACTCCTGCTCCCACGCCTTCCCTGTCCCAGTAGAACTCTTTCCTTCTATTATTGCTTTTGTTGGCAATTTTATCACAGCAACCAAAAAAGAAGCTAACATACCTCTTAAGGAAGTTATAACTAAGAAAATTAGAAATTTTATAGACATCAGCAACTCTAGAATATAGTCATTGTTCCCCCTTAAAACCCAAACATTTTAAGCACCTATGGTAATTATCAAAATAAAGAACTTTAGAACAGTCCCCTGAGAATGAAGAGTCTGGGTGGCAGAAATAAACCAGTACAGCTTAGTGATATAAGGAACACTCAGCCTGTTCACTGCATCCTTGCCACTAAGCGTGATGCTGAGGGTCTGAGCTAATGTATGCTGGGCACTCCAGCCATGTCTTAACAGAGAGCAGCAGTCTAGTAGAAGGTAAGCAGACCCTAAGCAACAGATGACAGCAAAGAAGTCTATTAAGCAGAAATGAGGCAGGTGTGTGTGTGTGTGTGTGTGTGTGTGTGTGTGTGTGTGTGTAAGAACAGCTGGACGCTTATGTGCCATCTAAGTGTGAAGTGTTTATCTCAGTGAAGACAGCAACGGAAACACAGAAGCCACGTGCATTTTCTCTATTAAGCATTAGCAATAACTGTCAGTACACTGACCCTGTGCAGTTACATGCTTTAAGAGAGCTTCCAGATGTTCCTTCTCAGAGGCAGTAGCTTGATGGAGCCATGCCAGCATATCTCCCACATACCTAAAGAAAACCACCTGTTAGTAAAGATGTCCCAGGGAAAAGTGTCAAATCCTCTACCAGTGTCAATTACTGTACCTCAAAGGGTCGTGGGAGTGCATTTCAATGGGTCACGGTGTACCTCCTGGCCCTCCTCTTGTGAGAGCATCAATAAACCCTCGAACAACAGTACTGCGCCTGGCCGTTCCAAATTCATCTAAGGTATACCTAGAAGAAACACATTATGAGAGAAGTAGCTACGTTTCCCTAACAGACTCCTCGCTCCATGCCTAAGATCAGCAAGACAGGAAAGCTTCATTAGGTTCACACTCCTCAAGCAGCACTATCTTGAGACTAAGAGGGACAAGTAGGTTTAGTGTGCTGAACATTCAATCCACAGGTACAGATCTTGCTCCTTCAAGGAAAGAATGCTTGGGACGAGGCAATAGTAGAGGAAGCAGCAATAGGAACAGCTGGCCTGGCTTCATGGCAGCTAAAACATGATGCTCCAAAGTTTTCAGAAAGCCACATACTAGGTCCCAGAAGCTGGTTAGAATTCTACAGCCCAAACACCAGGGCTTTTTCCCCCATATTAAAATTTTCTCCTTATGTTACTATAACTTAGCATCAAATACTGACCCAAAATTGCTACTAATTTTAAAAGCTTATTTTGACTCCAATGAGACACACTAGTTGTTCATTACATTTATTAACTGGCTATCTATGAACAGTAAATATCCTTTCTCTTATATCAGAAGTCACCCATTATGGCTGAAAATGGGGGAAACTTTTCTATGGTAGAAGAACTGACAGAGAAAGAAAGCTACAATCTAGAGTACAGGGCAATCTGGGATGAGTTTGTGGGGATGGCTGGAATCAGATCTTGTTTCCTAATATAACTGCCATTCTTTATACCCTCCAATTCCACACTACCATTTTTAAAATCCCTAAACAATCTTTTACCAGCCTAAATATTAAGAATGAATTCAATAACTAACAAACAAAATTTACCAAAGTTTTCCCAAGACGTCCAGGGGAATTATTTTCTCAGGCTACATTGTTTTCTTTATTATGTTGTAGATATAATAAGACGTCCATGTTCTATTAAAAATAGGAACATTGTTGGATGTTTTATTATTTATACCATTTCCAACTGAGAGGGAAGTGGGTGAAATGGCAGACAGCTAGTTTTACGAACACGGACTTCTTCTGAGGACTGCTCACTCTAGTTCTGAGATCTCTGCAGGACGCAGCCTAGCAGAGGGAGGGGAAATGCACGACCAGGCAAAGCTTGGTTACAACACACAAATGCTTCATTTTCTTTCTGTACTTTAAGACAATTTCGAACCAAACAGTTCATGTTTGTTTTCTTCTCTGTGCTCTTTGATCACACACGTTTAAACCAGACAGATCTTGCTGGCAATCTTACCATTGAAACTTATGATCCAATGACTGATACTTATCACAGCAACACCCCAAACCTTCACCTTTTTAAGCAGAAAAACCCCAATCTTCCTTCCCTAGACCCCATATAAAATAAGGTAACGTTTGTTTCTAGGACTGGGGCCGTGATACCAGAGACAAGTGAATCCACTCTGTGTTCTCAAGGGAGTATGCTTATCAGGTGTGGTGAACACCGGGATTTAACCTGTATAGTAACATGAAGTCCCATTTAATGTTAATCATCCTGCAGGATAAACATAATTTAAGAAAAACAACATGAAGCTGTTAGACATGGAACATCCATCTCAGAGACAGATACAGCTAAAAGGACTTTCCCAACAAAGGTCAAATTTTCAAAATGTAGCTTTTATAAGAGTGAATAATCAAAATACATAAATATTCTAAACTTCTTGTCAAAAAAGCAAATTAAAAGAAAAGAATACTGTAGAATCTCCTTTTTGGAATACAACACAAATTCATAAAAAAAAAATAAAAATGGATCAGTTTTGTACAAGTTGCCACATTCTGAGGTAACCTGTACTCTTCAGGTTTACTAAAGGTGAAGAGCTGGCAATTTGTTTTAAAAACTTCAATTTATACTCAGCTTTGCAAGAAAGATCTGGACACTGCTGTCCATTTATACTCAGCTTTGCAAGAAAGATCTGGACACTGCTGTCCATTTATACTCAGCTTTGAATAAGAAAGATCTGGACACTGCTGTTCTGGTTTCGTTTCTGTTGCTGGGATAAAAACACCCGGCAACTGGAGAGAAAGGAGTTTTTTAGCTCACAGTCCATCTCCTCTGGAAAGTCAAGGCAGGACTGGAAGCAGGCCACAGCACATGCACAGACAAGCACAAAGATGCACACTGCTGCACGCTCACTGCCTCCTGGGCCGCTTCAGCCCAGTGAGCCCTCTTCCTCTTACACGGCTCACACCCAGTCTACGCAGAGTGCCACCACATCCATGTAGTCTTCTCATCTCAATTAATAGTCAAGGTGATCCCACGGCACCCTGGCACATCCATAGCCAGCCTGAGGCACATAATTCCTCTTTCCAGGTGGTCCCAGTTTGTGCTGAGTTGACAATGAAAACTGATAGGTACAGTGGTTTATTAATGTAACACATTAGAATTACAGTTACAATGACTAAGAAACACAAGACAGGCAACTTTTTCAAGGACTTCAATTGACATTTTCTTGAGAGGGCTACACACTGCTGTGATGAAGTTCATACACTGCCATCTGCTGGTTAACAGGAAGCACCCCACAGTTGTCAAACACACTAAGAAAGATGATGACATAAGAAAAGGCGGATTTTTCTTTCTTAGCCTTCACCACAGCCTGCTGAATGGCTGGGCTCTGCAGGCTACTTTCCTACTCAATCTCCAAACATCTCCGACAGCCTTCCAGATTCTATTACTACCCTGCTGGTTTGTGCTTCTCAGAGTAGGTTTTTGCTCTTTTCCTCTGGCTTTCGAGTTTCCCTCTGCTGTGCTGTTGGCTCCACAGACCCCTGCTTAGGCCGCAGCTTTCTGCCCGCCTCCCCACTGGCTCGAAATGTCTAGCATGCACGCTGCACTAAGCATTAGTTAGGCACCTAACAGAATGAGGCCCTCCAGAGCCTCGTAAAGCTGGCATTGTTACTCTCCTCATTCTGCCTAGGAAACCAAACCTCACAGAGGCTCAAGGCCTTGTTCGGGATATCTAACTCAAGAACCCACTCTAAAAGTTCAGTACTTGGGGTCTGGGAAGATGGCTCACTGATATAGGACCTGCCACACAGCCATGAGGATCTAGGTTCAGGTCTCCAGTACCCATGTAAAAAGCCAGGATGATGATGCACACCTGAAATCATAGGCCTGAGGAAGTAGAAACAAGAGGATCCTGCAGCTCACTGGCTGGCTGGTCATGCTGAATGTGTGAGCTCTCGATTAAGTGAGGGACCCTGCTTCACAGAACAACAACATTAATAATAGCAACAATAGTAATTAGGTGAGTGAGAAGACATCCAACATTGACTTCTATGACATAAATCAGTCTAGATGCCCATCAACAGATGAATGCATTAAAAGTCTAGTGCACATACATCACAGAGCATTAATAACAACAAAGAAGTATGAAACTTTTCCCTTTGCAGCAAAATGGATGGAACTGAAGATGTCATTTTAAGCAAAATAAGCCAAGTTTAGCAACTGTGAAAATAATTCCCCACCTCTAAAAACCCTTGCTCTGAAGCAAGGTCTACCAGGAATTGAATGGGGGCAGTGGAAGGTGGCCAGACTGATGTTACCAATACACACTGTGTGCTAGCATGGAAGTTATCAGTGTCCAAAATACATGAGGCATTACAAAATAGTAACTTCTGAACAAGGATGAATCTGAGGCCAATGCAACGCTTGCTGAAAACCAAGCACACATGTCTGAGGAACTACAAGTCTCTGACAGATACAAGTCATTGCCAATACTATCAGGTAGGAGTGATTTCAAAGCTGCTATCAGTAGTCAGCACCAGCTTGTCATAGATGCACATTAACTCACAGCCAGTTCACACCTTTCCAACCAGTTCACATCTTCACACCATCTACTCCCTCAAAGTGGAGTATTCTGCTTCCTCCCAGAAAACACCTTTTCAACCTGAGACTCACTGTATACTCTTTCCCTTAGGAAGGGCACCCTCAAGGTCACCCTCCTCTCCTACCACGGGACACTTGGGCCACACAGCACCTGGAACATGGCATTCAGTCTATCAAAGACACATCCTATTATAACCCATTTGTTTATATGATGTCTGAAGTTCTAGGAGCCTGAGGGAAGCACCCAGAACAGGACCTATCCTCTAACATGCACTTGTAAGCGTCATAGCAATACTGTCATTAACAGGGCTGGCACAGCGTTCGTGGTCTGTGATGTAATGGTGATAAATACTTCAAACATCGATGAAAGGGGACCCCGCAAGGGTCTCTACGACAGGTGACTGTGAGCAAGTGGGTGGCTACGGATGAAGCCCCGGTCATCTCTCACAGCATCAACACTTGCTGTCCTTACAGCTCATGTTCACTCTGCTCCAGAGCTTTAAAAATGCACTGACTTTTGTTTTACTATTAAGATAGAGAATTTAAAAATCACCAAATTAAAATGCACAGGGTTCCTACCCAAAGCATTAATACGAAGATCTTAGATGGCATACTTCCAAGAGCAAAGACCTGGACCTTTTAAAAAAAATGCCCACTGATGGAGCCCTGGCTGTGAATACTCTTTTTCATCTCAGTTTAACTGCATTATACAATCCTTATATAACTGCATCCTCCCAGGGCTGTGGTGCTATAGGAGTTTTAGTGATGTACAAGTCTAAGGGAGTTAATGAGATGGCAAACTGGCTCAGCCACCTGGCGCCACACAACTAAGAGACAGTCATACTGCAGGGGAGGACACCTTGGTCCCCCCTTATTACATGCAGCATTCCAATAACCCGGTGCTCCAACAGTACACACGGAGAAGGAAGTGTCACTGAGCATCACAGTGACAGGAATCTGGTAATGCTACAATAAGGTAATAATCAAAGACAAAGCAGTAAGTCTTACTTGTATAAGACAGGCCTGTCCTGCAGGGCTTCCATGGCCTGAGTTAACACTGTAGACACATCACAGGACTCTTGTGTCAATGCTCTGCATTCACCTGGAACATAATCAGCATTATAACTTCTGCTGTCTGTTCACATTTCCAGCTCTTTTCTTCAGAAGCAATCACTATCTCATTTTACACCTCAGATTTAACTAAAATGTGCTTGCAAATCCCTACTATGTTCAAAGAACTGAGGAAATTCCCAATCTTTCAGACTCATAGAGGTGGTTCATTCCCAGCACACAATGAGAAATGCTGAGGCACCTTAACATGGCTCTACCACTCCTGGGAGCCAAGGCTGCACAGCTGGCCAATACCAGCTTAGATGTTAAGGAAGCACAAAAACAAAACAAAACAATACAAAACAAAACAACAACAACAACAAAAAAAACCTGAGGCAATGACCTGCCTTTGAGGAAGTAGAGTCCAGCCACAAGGATAAAACAAACGTGAAGTTATATAATAAAACAGCAGCATATCAATGCATCACAGTTAGTCACTGATCACAGTAGGTGTGGACCGCTCCAGGGGGCACACAGAACCTTATGTAGTCTTGAAGACTGAGACAAGACCTGGATACAGAGAAAGACAATGCTCCAGATGGGAGCAAACCATACAAACAAGAAGAGGTAGAGAAACAAGGAATCTAGACCTTAAACCAACAGAGCAGAGGACTAGGCATCAGTACAGTGTAATGCAGGTACAGCCAGCTAACTGCATTAGCTCCAGCCCTTGCACCGGTCAGCTGATAATACCTAACATACTGCACATTCACATGCCACTCTTGCTCAATGAAACCATCTTCTCTGATTTAACACATTAGTTTGCAAACACTTCCTAAAACATTTTAAAAGCAAAATGTTTTAGTCAATCTTGCGGGACTTCCAGGGCCTGAGTTAACACTGGAGACACACCACAGGACTCCTGTGTCTAAGCAAAATAACCTCTTAAGTTACCTGCACTCAAGTTCCTGGAACCTGTAAATGTTACTGCCTTTTGTGGCAAAAGAAACATTGACGATGGACTAAAAATTAAAAACTTTGATGCTAGGGAATTTTCTCAAACTGCCAAGGTAAGTTCAAGGTAACCTAAAATAGAAGAGGATGCCACAACAAGTCAGAAATGAAAATGGGAGTGAACTGGCCACACATGTGGGCTTCAAAGGTGGAAGACAAGGATGAAGATGGGTCACAAGACAAAGCAAGCAGGTAGGAGCCCTTAGTGACAGCCAGCAAGGAAAACTCAAGACTTCATCCTTACAAACGTAAGCAACCCAACTAGTCCAACAGTCAGACAAGGAAGGAGAGAGACTACGTGATATGCCCTTCCAACACTAATGTCATGGTGAGAACCAGGCCTGATTTCCGCCAGACCGCCAAAATGACACACTGATCATTCTATCTCACCAGTGGACTAGAAAATGAATCCACCATTTGTAACACGAAAGCTACATAAGTGGCACGAGCTGCCCAATCAAATGCCACCTCCATTTATTTATTCTAGGGCAGAAGCACCGTCTTTGCTGTTTTCCCTTAGAGAATATATAGTCGTCATTTATCCCACTCTTCAGCAATGTTCTGGATAAAAACCTAAACACGGGACGTGAACATGTAGAGTTGGTTCTGCTTTGTAAAAAAAAAAATATCAATTGGGACTGAGAGATGGCTCAGCAGTTAAGGTACAGACTGCTCTAAGAGGTCTCAGCTCAGTTTCCAGCACCCATGTTGGGAGGCTCACAACCACCTGTGACTTGGCCTCTGCGGGCACCTGCACTCACTTGTGTGCTCTCCACACACATATACAAACAGGTCTGAAGAAGTCAGATATGGCCAAGGGAAATTTTAAGGATTAAGTACTAGTTTGCATGAAAGAATCACTTACTTTGAGCCCATCGGTAAAGTCGTTCATAAGCCGTTTCTTGAAGCAAGGCCATCTGTTCCATAATTTCCAAACTTAAGTGAAAATTAAAGAGTTATACAATGTAAACTTTAGCCAACAGTTAGATCTAAGAATCTAATTACATGACAGTTTGGCCCTTAACGTTTTATCATTTTATGGAATTTTTTCAGTCTTTTTTTTACAATTAAATAAATGTTAAATATTACTTCCATCAGTTAATTCCAACTCTTCTTTTAGTCAAATATATAAGGCAATGAACTTCCACCTTTCCCAAAGGCAAGTGAAGATTAAATTCCTATTTCACAGAATATAGTTTCAAAAGGAACCTAGAATGACTCTGAATGTTTATAGACACAAGCAGCAATGTGATTGGCTTGCCAAGCAGCTACTCACCCTGCTGTCTGCTGGTTGGTTCGCAACAGAACTTTGACATCATTATGAATCTGTTTCACTCTTCCTAATGCCTTGAAAAAGTCCTTTAAAATTAAAAATGTCATTAAAAAAAAAAAATCTGTGTTGTCAGGAAAACTATACTACCCTGAATTAAAAATCACTACAAAGGTGAAACAAAATCCTACCACTTATAATGAAGTCTTATGCAGATTTCAACTGTATTTTTACAGAAGGCATAGTAAGTATTTCTTCGCATTTTAAGAGCGACATTAATTTTGTTCGGGCTTTGAAGGATGAAAACATATAAAATGGCAGCCTCTTAAACAATTCCTTTGAGAAAATCCTACCAACGTGGAACCACAAAGCATGATAACACTGCCTACTTCACACAAGTTAACACCACGCTGCTAGAAAATTCAGATAAGTAACATATGCTTGATAAATAAGGTGTATTTGATAATCAAAGATTTAGAAATTCCCAAGGTCTACTCAGGTTCACAGCAGTATTTGTCTAGCTTTGTCTTTGCTCACTTTAAGCTTTAGCTATTTGGATAAACTAAGCCATACAAGAAACCCGCCATATTCTATAATGGTGTGTCTGGTCCTCCAAGAAAATTTAGACAAAAGTTTCCATTCTCTCAGAAGCTTGAAGAAAGTTCCTGCTTGGTAAAAGGAATCACTCTTAACTCCAGCAAGAAGAACTTGTGGCCCTTCCATTAACGTATGACTGGTGCCTATTAACTTGTCAGGGTCAACGCCAGCTTCCTTAATCTCTGCTCACAAGCCACCCCAGCTCACATGCCCCTTTTTCTCATTTAATCCTACGTGCAACTATAGAGTATAAAAAGTGTAACAAACAGTATGCTGGTTCCCAGTAATAGAAAATTTGTAAAGACTAAGTAAGTTCCTGTTCTCAGGAAGCACACAGCTGAGTAAGAGAACTGTAAGCCTGAAGACACCGTCTGAACAGAGCAAGCCCTGGATACTCAGGAACAGGCCAGCCCTGCAATCACTGGACCACCTTATGTCTCCGCTACATATGCATCTGTGCTCCCTCACCAGGAGATAAGAACAGAAAATGCTCATTAAATAGACAGGACTCTGCTCTAGGAATACACTGGGGCCTTAGGAGTTAGGAGACAGAATCCTTTCTGGAAAAAATTAATGTCTTTAAGGAAAAAAAAGAAAATAGCTTTTGAGAGGTTTTATAATTCTTTCATTCAGTCTGCAAAGTGTGACAAAGCATAAAAAAAAGATGAAAAGCAAATTCCAATTTAAGAAAGACAAAGAGTTATGAAAGTAAGCAATGTGTCATTGTCCTAATCAAGACAGGGGGATGAAGAAAACATGTATATGCATTGTTTACCCTGAAAAAGGTGACACAACAGACTAAATCCTGTATTCCATTTCAGAAACAGTCTTTGTAGATCAGGCCGACCTCAAACTCAAGAGTCACCTGCCTTTGCCTCCTACATGCTGGGATTAAAGGTGTGTGATACCACTCCAAACTGGATAATTACAGAATATTCTTTTAAATACAGATCTACAAATACAGTTTGTACAGGAGTAGTAAACAAGTAAACTAGTTCACAAAGGATCAGTGAAAAGAAGGGGTAATGGAGGTTTGTTTTGTGTTTTTAAAGTTATGTTGTACTTTGACTTCAAAAAACATGTATAACTTCAAAATAAACAAAACCCAAAACTAATTAAAATACATGCCTTAACTTCAAATTTAGATGGGAAAATTAAGTCTTGAAAATCTCGTCTTCTCTGTAGCATTTGTAATTGCTACACTTAGTAGCCAGCACACGTACCTCAGTGACAGGGCCTCCTCTTGTGCCTCGGAGAAGAGCCATCTCATCAGAAGTCAGCTGGAACTTGGATAAAAAGGCATCTGCTACTTGTGCTCTAATTTCTAATCTTTGGCTAGAACAACAAGAAAAATGAAGCATATTATGCTTTGTCCAACTACAAAGCAAACGATATCCCTGACACAGTAGCTTATCAAACGAAACAAAGCTGTGAAAGATTCTCAGCATCTCTGAAAGCCTTGTTTCCACCTCAGACATTGCAGGGTCATCAGCAGGCACGTGATGAAATCATTCCAAGCTCATCAGACATGCAGGTGATGTAATTAGCTGATACTGCTCTGCCCTGCATGTCTGCACACAGTACAAGCTATTGTTCATTATGTAAAGGGAGAAATACATTCACAATGGTACCTGTATTACTAACTTAGAGCTGCCTACAAAGGCTAATTTCTAAGACAAAAGTATGCCCTTGATTTCAAGGAATTCCTCTTAGTTATTAATATACCCTAAAAGTTTTCACATGAACCACAACACAAACAAAAATCAGTTGTGTTTTTATGTTACAATTATTTTTTTTTTTAGAATTAATGTATGTTAGAATGAGAGGTCAAGAGCTTGTGAGTCAAAAAAACCATGTCTCTATTTTGGCCTTCCTCACTTGTGACGGCTATTCTTGGTTGTCAACTTGACTACATCTGGAATTATTTAAAACTCAAATAACTTGCCATATCCGTGAAGTATTTTTTCTCAATTAAATCATTTGAAGTTGCAAGACTCATTTCTAGTCTGGATCTTTGAGGTGGGAAGACACACCTTTAATCCAGATCTTTTAAGGTAGCTTCCGACCTTAAATCTACCTTTTATCTGGACCACACCTGCTGGGAGTCCATACAAAGGGCATGGAAGAAGGAAGCTCTCTTGTCTGCTTGCTCTTGCCTTGCTAGCAAGTCCATCCTTCACTGCATAAGAGCCTACTTCTTCAGGATTCCATGGTATACTGAAGACCAGATAAGACTGGGGGACTAAACAACTTCTGGATTCTTGGAACTTCCACTCATAGGCAGCCATTGTTGGATTAGCTGGACCACAGCCTGCAAGTCATCCTAATAAATCTTTCTATACAGAGAAATTGATTCTGTAAGTTGTTACTCTAGAAAACCTCTAATACACCACTCATTCTGCTTGACAATGAAAACAATATTATAAACTATACAATCTGGATGCAACATAGGTGTGGTAGCTGGCAATTAGGAAAAGGCATGCTCTAGACTAGGAGGCAGTCTGCAGGGACCAGAGGACTGGAAACGGTTTCCATCTAAGGCCAGTCACTGCCTGAGCTCCCTGAGCAGCAACTCAACGTTCCTGATGCCTGAACCCTGGATCTGGAGCTATATACAGCTGGGCACAGTGGCACATGCCTGTTATTACAACACTATCGAGGCAGGGAGACAGGTGGATTGAAAATCTGAGGTTGGGATATATCTGTGGTAAAGCCCTTGCTCAGCACATATAAGACCATCAGTTGGATCCCCAGCACCACCAAAAATAAAAGAAAACCCCCACAGTATTTCACCAGTAGTATCCAAAGAGTAGCAATGTTCTACATTAAAAACATTCTGTTGAGAATTACAAAGATAAGTATTAACACCATTCATGTTCATGGCAGGACATGTCTACCTTGTGTTACTTGTATCTTTATGTTGAAAGACTTTAAGTTCACCAAGTCAATGCCCTTGGGATGAACAATATACATTTTTAAAAGGGAAACAAAATCCAGGTATTTACTTCAAACAATAATGTAACCCCTTAATTAATTCTACATAGAGCTGAAAGGTATATATGTCCTACTATACAAAAGTCATCTAATGTTTTTTGTTTTTTGTTTTTTTTGGTTTTTCGAGACAGGGTTTCTCTGTGTAGCTTTGTGCCTTTCCTGGAACTTACTTGGTAGCCCAGGCTGGCCTCGAACTCACAGAGATCCACCTGGCTCTGCCTCCCGAGTGCTGGGATTAAAGGCGTGCGCCACCACCGCCTGGCTAAAAAGTCATCTAATGTATTTTAACTTTTAGACAAAGCACCAATCCTTGTCACACAGGTTAAAAGTAATTACAAAGCATCATAAAATTCTTTGGAGCTATTCTTAGACTTATCTTTGGCATCAATTATTAGGCACAAAGGAGAATCAACCTCCTAGTGGTTTCAATCATTAAAGTAGTGTTCCTGCCATCCTGATTGATCATGTGCCGATCATTACAACTGATTCCAAATACTGGTGACCTCTACTCCAAAACAGAAATAATCTCTCGAACATGAGAACCAGGCATCATGTTCCCAATGGCTGTTTTTATGTTAAAGTTACTACTAAATAAAGCTTAGGAACTAAGGTCCTCCGTGAACCTTGAATCACAGTACCCATTATTTTCACTTTGACTTAGTATTATTTACAACTTTCCACTTAATCTGTATTAATAAGGAGGAGACTGTATAAAGAAAAACTTACCTTTCTGATTGAAGCTTAGTGGTTTTTACTATTAAATCTTGAGTCTGTTCTTTTGCTGCCTGAAATTATAAATACACCACACATCAGTATATTCCAATCTCACAAAACTACTATCACCACTTCCCGGAATTCAGACAAACGGCACAGAGCTCAACACAAATGGCAAAGAGCTCAGAAGGCCCCCGTAGTTGGCATCGATGTTTAAGGCTCAGGAGCTACTTTTCTAAGAGGCACTCTCTCAGAGTTCTCAGCGCGCGCACACACACACACACACACACACACACACACACACACACATGACGCTGAAACACAGAAGAAGACTGTGTCTGGATGCTTTCTAGTGAAGCACAAGTACTAGAAAGCCATCTGAGGGCAAGGACATGGCTTCAGTGGTAGACTGCTGAGCTGCATACCAGGAGACTTCTACATTGAATCACTGGTCTACAGCGGGTACAAAGCTCAACAGTGCAGGTGATGGGAATGAAGTCTCAGAGCAGAAAACACAGGCCCTGGAGACAGACCTGGTTGCTTCTGCCCAACTTTCATACCAAGCAATGCTTCCCGTGCCCACCTTTTAAGCAAGAGCCCAAAACTCAGAAGTGAACTTGGTGAGCAGCAACACTATCCAAATATCAGCCAGTCATCTATGAGGCAGATTCCAAAACGGCAGAAATGTGCCCAACAGGAGTCTCAAAACCCCAAACTATAGAACACGACAAAAATAAGGCTTTAGGAACTGCTGAGATGGCTCAGTGGATAAAGGCCAAACCTGGGGACCTGCATCTGAGCTTTAAAACGCACATGGTAAATGGAGAGAAACAACTCACATAAATTGTTCTCCAACTTACACACATATACCATGGCATATACACAGATAAATAATACATAAATTAATGTCATAAAAAATTTAAGGCAATAGTAATGAAATGAGAGACAAATGGCCAAGGATGGGGCAGACATAGTGTCCATGCCATGCAAAGACACTGAGCCAGAATTATTAACATACCAAGTCACTAGTGAGTAGACACTACAGTACCCCATAACAGACAACAACACAAAGTAGAGGGGTCAGTCAGTGGACACTGTACAGTACCCATAACAGACAACAACACACAGAGCAGAGGAGACAGTCAGTGGACACTGTACAGTACCCACAACAGACAGTGACACACAGAGGAGTCAGTCAGTGGACACTGTACAGTACCCATAACACACAGTGACACACAGAGGAGTCAGTCAGTGGACACTGCACAGTACCCATAACACACAGTGACACACAGAGGAGTCAGTCAGTGGACACTGTACAGTACCCACAACAGACAGTGACACACAGAGGAGTCAGTCAGTGGACACTGTACAGTACCCATAACACACAGTGACACACAGAGGAGTCAGTCAGTGGACACTGTACAGCACCCATAACACACAGTGACACACAGAGGAGTCAGTCAGTGGACACTGTACAGCACCCATAACAGACAACAACACACAAAGCAGAGGAGTCAGTCAGTTAAAAGAGGAACTAGATCAAGCATCTCAAGGAAATGGGTCGTTTTCATGTTGGAACTTTACACTGAAGAGCCGAGCTTCTGTGGGTCAGGTCTCTGAAACTGGAGGCAACTAAGGCCTCTCCCTCCTTCCTGCTAATTCTCTGCTCAGTGGGAATCTGTCTTTCTGCTTCCTAAACATCCTGTGGAGGATGAGGACACCTGAACCTCTAGTGATATTTTTCAGACAGACTTGAACCGTGGTTCAGTCTGTCACCGACTCTAGGAATAAAGCTGAGTGTGGCAGCTCCAGAGCACTCGTCAACAAAGAGTCTCCAAGTCCAACAGCATCTCCAAATGCCTAAACTGCTTGGTATTTGCCTTCAAGTTTAACTTCTACCCTTTGTAGTCTAACATTAAGAAATTCTACCCTATACAGACCCAGCTTAATTTGGACTCATCCTTAGCTAAAGAGAACCTGAGGAAAAATTGTATTTTTATTACACGATAAATTCTTGTGTAGAGCACTTCATATTTTTGAAGAATTTGCTGTTTTCCCCTAAGTATTCGCTACTAGTTCCTGAAGAACTTATTCCTGCTGGACTCTGGCATCATAGATCTCAAAGATCCACCAACATTCTACAGATAACTCTGCACTGTTAGAGGCCCTTGGAGTTGACTAATAATAGGAAGCCATCATAAAAAGAAACACAGGACATTCATTCATGTATTTGAGCTCTTGTAAAACTGTAACATTTGCATCTAACCTTCCTCCACAGCATTACGTGGCAGACGTCCGTACATTTTCCAAACGTCCCTTTCCCAGGAGCTACACTGACACCCAGGCACTGTGAGGTACCTGTAATCGGCTTGTCATGTCCTGACAGCAGCTGCTCATTGCCTGGACATCTTCATTAATGCTTTCAAGTTCCTGAAAGGGGAGTAAATAATATCAACTACTGCACATAGCATAAAGAAATTTCTCCTTCTGAGGTCAAATCCCACAGTTTCTGTTGTTTTGTCAAAGCATAACAAAGGATCTTTATGAAATTCATTCTTACAAAAAGAATAATACCTACTGTTACAAAGGTGTAAAGAAACTGGTCCATTTCTTTTAGAGGGTATATGAAAACAAAAAATATCTTATCAGATGAATATATTTTACAAACATAACGTAAGAATACCTACAAAGGTAGTAAATATTAGCTAGATCTAACCACTCCAAAGTTATATGTATATGTAGAATTGTATATATAGTTATCGGTCAATTTCTAAAATTGAAAAAAAAAAACAAATCATAGCACAAAATAGTAAATGTGCAACAACACACACAGGACAGTCAAGAATTCTCTAAGCAAATGGACCCTTAAACACTTTAGCTAACAATGGAAAGGGTGTACAGAGCAGCAACTGTGATGAACCCATGCTTTCCCAGGATGTCTACACAAAGTTAAAAGTCATAATTTAAAACACACAGTGCTGGGGGCTGGAGAGATGGCTCAGAGGCTAAGAGCCTGGCTGCTCTTCCAGAGGTGCTGAGTTCAATCCCCAGCAACCACATATGGCTCACAACCAACTATGAGACCTGGTGCCCTCTACTGCATGAAGACATACATGCAGGCAGAACACTGTATACAAAATTAAAAATAATAATAAGTTAATTTAAAAAAAAAAACACACAGTACCTCATCATTTCTTTTAAAAAAAAAACTATCATTTTGAAAACATGGGAAAGCAATTCAATGCAACATGATGACAGTTACTTCTGAGCGATGCTAGCTACACAGGGAGTCAATCAACTGAGCTAGATACACAGCCCATTTATAAAGTTTCCATTTAATTTTTACTGAATTACCTAATTCCACTCATTGAACAAAATTACCAACTGTATAAAATATAACAACAGGTATATGATAAACTATTTCTTATAGACTTTTAAAAATATCTAAAGTTGAGATAATGCTCATGTACTCATTGCCCAGCTTCAACAGTTATCAGCTCATGGCCATTCTCATTTCTTCTGTCTACCCACTTTCCCCATCCATGTTTCCTCTCTCCGTATAAACTGAATTATTCTCAGGCAATTCCAAGTGTAACTTTATCTATGAACTTCTCTTTATGTCATTGTGAGAAGATAAAAAGTAGACTATCACTCAGGTTTAACAACAATCCCCCCACCCAGTCTGCTCTTTCTTTCTTTTTTGAGACAGGGTCTCACTATGTACCCGGCCTGGCCTTGAATTCAAAACCCTCCATCAGCCCCCAGAGCACTGGCATTACAAAAGTGTATCACACTCAGCAACAATAACCTTTTAATGTTAAACGCTCAGCTCGAACTTCTCCAACACCTTCAATTTTCTAAAATAAAAACAAAAAACCAACTGTAGGAATCAAATAAAAAAAGATTTGCAAATACTTAGCAGGATGATAAGTTTGTTTCCTGTTTAGTGTATAGCTTGTTACTCCTACTTATGTGTTGGAAGAAGTCGGCTCAGTTGCTTACACAGTTGGAAGAAGGTTCCAGACTGCTCTGACTGCACTGTCCCAGTATCAGCACAGTCTTCTGTCCCCAGTCCTGCCTGCAGTCAGTCAGATCCAGAGCACGACTGCACAGTTAAACTTGCAGCATGAGTTCCTTAGCACTGATACTGCACACCTTTAACAGGAGTCGTGTATCAGTGGCTAGATCAGTGACTCTTCACCTCGGTGATTCTTCACCTCTGGGACATTGGGCAATGTCCACTGGCATTCTTGGTTGGAACAACTGGAGACAAGATGGCTCTACCAGCAACAACTGGGTATAGACCAGGGATGCTGATAAAAATCCTACAGTTCAGAGAAGATTCCCTAACATCTATTTAGCCCAAAATGTTAATAGTCTCCAGGCTGAGAAAGCCTGAGCCAGATCCACGAATGCAACCATGGTAGTGAAATCTCATATTCTATTTCATTCACTGGCTGGACTACTGTGAGACAAGCTTTCCCTCAGCAGCTGGAGTGCTGATGTTTCGCTTCTACTCAGCAACTCAAACACAGCAAGCTGGTATACTTAGACCCACCAAAAGTATCGAGTGAGGGTTCTGTCTGATTTGGTGTGTACACATAAGGCACATGTGTGGAGGGCAAAGGACAACTCCAGGGACTTGGTTCTCTCCTGCCATTGTGGGATCTGAGGACCAAACTCAGAGGGTCAGGCCTGCTCATAAGCACCTCTACTGGACTGAGTCATCCTGTTTGACTTTTATTGTCACCGTTAACTCACAGATTTCATGTGTGATGTGGTCAGTTCGCAGTTATTCTTTGTGAGGTTCTTTAATCTAATTCCTTCCAAGATACGTCTGTTTCTGGTCATGATCAGATCATTCTGTTCAGTAGTCAAACGTGCTGAGAGACTACAATCTGAACGTGTTCACTACTGTCTTTTTTTCTTATATGTATGTGTGTGTGTCTACACATTCGTTCGTATGCACATGCGCACATGGTGCCCTCAGGAGGCCAGGAGAGGGTGTAAGTTGTGAGTGGAGTGGGAGTTAAGTTGTGAGCCACTTGATAGGAGTGCTAGAACTGAAGCCCAGTTCTCAGCAAACACTCTTAACTATCTTCAAAAAAAAAAAAAATGAATTCTACCAAGCTTTCCTTTCACCTCTGAAATTATTAGCCTTCAATCAACGAAATCCTAGTAAATGCTTTAAGACTGTTTTTTTCAAGTCCTTGCTAAAACCATGCATATCACTTCCACCTGACTTGCATATTGTCAGTATACAGCAGTATTAACAATGTAATATTAATAAGCATAAAATATTACACAATAAACAAATTACATCATAATAAATAACATTGATCTTCATCCTATGGTTGAATAAACCACAGTCAAATATATTGAATTGTTATTCATGTTGAAATAATTATCTTGATCTAGAAATTAGGTAGTTTAGGAGATAACAAAAGTAACTCAATACTACCAATCTCCAAATGAAGAAGTGTCATCTAAGGTAGTGCATTAAATGGGGAAATATTTCCTCTGGAAAATCATTCAGAGAAATGTTATATTTTTTATTAAGAAGTTACAATTCCTAGCCAGGCACACACCTTTAATCCCAGCACTCGGGAGGCAGAGCCAGGTGGATCTCTGTGAGTTCGAGGCCAGCCATAGCTACACAGAGAAACCCTGTCTCGAAAAACCAACCAAACAAACAAACAAAAAAAAAAAGTTACACTTGATAATTTCTCAAAATAAATATTACAACTTTTTAGTAGAGGCAAAGAATTCAGAAATCACAATAATTCAAATAAAAACAGAGTTAAGTTAGTTTCTATTTGACCATGGTACATAATCAGCTAACACTGCAATTTAATTAAAAAAAAAAAAACTTATCAAAGCACCAAACACATAGTTCCCCATAAACCCTAAGTGCAGTTACCTACCTCCTTCACCTCCTTGAAAATGCTCACAAATTCCTCATTGATGGCCAAGCTTCTACGCTCAATATCGCCACGTAAATTTCTTCGAGTCCGCAAACTATTTTCAACAAAAAATGTTGAAAGTGCCTTGAGAGCTTCCAACATCTCCTGTACAAGTGACAACAGAGGAAAATCACTGAGGCTGACTTTGAAATGGTTTCCTGATATTCAGTCAAAGTTCAACAAAATGATTTTCACTTGACTCATTTCCTCATTTCCATTAAACAACTAAAAAAGTAATGTCTAACTTTTTAATTACTAAGCAGAACACAGGAACAGTATACCTATATATAACATATAATCGTATATTTACAAGGTAATATACAGCAGAACTGCTTTGACAGTACTTCTTTATGCACTTAGTACATGTTCTGAGAGACGGTAAGTGAAGCAACAAGTATAGAAAGTTACAGCAGCATGTTAGGTCTGTCTGTGCAAAGGAGGCTGATTTTGGAATGTCAATTTTAAATCATCGTCATAACTTGACTCAAACACCTTTATTAATTAAAACAGGAACCATTACAACTGACATATTTTTGCCAATGAAAAATATTTACTTCTGTAACACAAACATCTATGTTTTGGATTCAGTGGAAAACATTTTCTTCATGCAACAAGTTGCTGAGATGCTTGAAGAAGCGAAGATAAATATGGTTAATGAGGCAAAACTTTATCGCTCAATTTATTCAACTTTTGAAGCGCTGCTCATGTGTCAGGCAGTCCGGAGTTCTGGAGAAACGGGCCCTTTATGTGACCAATCCTTGAAGTAGGTTTGCAGTTTTCCGATTGCTGAGCGCACTTCTCCGGTGTAATGTGGTCTCACTGGGATTGTAAAGGCCGGCAGGGAACACACAAACCGGCGATCACGACGTTGTTTCTGCTTCGTTATGTTTTCCGGGACTGAAGTTGACTTTTGAGAAGTGCTTTGTAGTTTCTTCTTCATCCAAACACTGAGCTTTTATTCCAAGCTCTCCTATTTAACCCCCTTTTGTAGCATGTCACAATCCTATCTAGTCCTGAGCCTTATTTTTCAGTCAACATTTTAAGGCTTGTTTTTAAGTATGTCAAATTCTCTCTGGCCGCTTATTTTCACGTACCTACATATTTAACTACCGCTTTACGACTCTCTCTTTACTTTTTTTCTTTTATGCCACGTTGGCCTGGCTACTCCATTCTGCAGAAAAGAGCCAGCCCTGCGAAGAGCTGCGAAGTCCTGTTCTAGAAGGGTCGGGGAGGGCGTGTGCGTAGGTATTCCAGTAAGAACACAGCAGGGGCGCAAACAGTCTGTGCACAGCTAACAAGGAAGCCAGGGAGGAGTCTCCCTGCGCCCGGGGCAGCAGCTCCGGCGCTCGCCCGGCAGTAGGGCTGGGGCTGAGGCTCGCAGGTCCCTCCCGGCGCCCCCGCCCCGCTCCGGGTACCTTGTCATTGTCCAGCCGCGTCTCCAGGATCTTGTGCAGCTTCCGTGACAGCGGGTTGTTGGGCTGCGCAGGGGTCGCGCCCGCTCCATTACTGAGGCCGTTGGCCGGCCCGGAGGCGGGGACCGCGGCCACTTCTCCACTGGCGTCCGCCATTGCGGACAGACCCGGCGCGACGGGAGCACTGCGCGTGCGCGCCCGCCAGCGCCTGCGCACATCCGGCCGAGCATGCGCGCCGCCACCTGACACTCGGTTTACTTTAAAATCCTGGAAGGAGGGGCAGCACGTTCAGCAGAGAAGAAATTGGAGGTACTAAAAGAGTAATCTGAATCTAAGAAATGCCGGACTAATGATGTAGATATATGTAAAATACGCTGAAACCAGTACCTGGCACTTGTGGTCAACAGAACTGATTCTAATTAAATTCCCTTGTCTGAATTCATTTCTCTGAAAAGCATCCGTGGAAGGTATAGTGTGCACCAGGGCCTCTGGCGTGCACTGGACAATCTACTTTGTGCACTGAAACAAAGGAGTTAATAAACGTTGTTGGGCCAAGACAGTATACAGAAGACAATGAAGAGAGAAAGAAATTTGGCCAAGATGGTTACTCAAGAAGGCTTGCAAGGACTTGGCCTTTTATCTGAGATCTGAAGGAGATTCAGAACTGTGAGAAACCCCAAGTACGAGAAACTCTACATGTAAAAGCCCAGAAAAAGAAGAAGGAACTTCACTGTCTTGCAAACTGATAAAAGCCAGTGTAGCTGGAAAGCCTTGAGCAAGAAAGTGTTTTGCATATATATGTGTGTGTGTGTGTGTGTGTGTGTGTGTGTGTGTGTGTATATATATATATATATATATATATATATATATATATATTCACTATATACATGCAATACCTATGGAGGCCAGAAGAGGAACTGGAACTGGAGTTACAGATGGTTGCAGGCATCACACGGGTCCTGAGAACTGAACCCAGGTGCTGTGCAAGAGCACCCAGTGCTCTTAACCAGTGAACCATCTCTCCAGCCTCCGCTATCACATTTTGATTATAACATGATGGCAATTATTAATAATGACTGTATTGGGGTGGTATTATTGAACCTTCTCAATTTGACCTACACGTTCAGAGTAGAGTCACATTATTGCCCTGGCCTTATTTTATAGGCACTTGCTCCATGGCAGCAACATTCTCACCATAATGTGTTACTGGGCACAAACGCATCACACTTTCCAAATCTCTGTACTAATCCCTACAACCTACTTTAGTCTTTTTCAGATGCTATAGCAAACTACTGTAGACTTGGTAGCTTATAAACAACAGAAATTTATTTCTTGTTGTTCTGGAGGATGAGTGGTCCAAGATCAAGGCACCAACAGATCTGGAGTCTGCTGGAGGTCCCTTTCATGTCCGTGGAGAGACATACTAGTGCTGCTTAACTCATCTGCTAGAAAGGAGGATAAGCTGGCTCTCAGAGCTCTCTTCTGTAAGATCACGAATCCTGATCATGGGAGCTTTGCTCTTATGGTCTAATCGTATCCAGACATTGGCGGAGGCCAGGAAGTCAGTGTCTGAATTTTAGGGAGACACAAGCATTCAGACCACAGCCCCACTCTTCCAAGGATGTCAGTCCCTGTGACCCTTATCAACTTCTATATGTCTTTTATATTCCTCTCAGATAACTCTTTCCCCACCACTTCTTAAAAAGAATTTATTAATACCCTATGCAAAGTCCATAGCAATGAAAATATAACTCCTATTATAAGTTCCTCATGACTTATAAGAATATCATTTTTTTTTTTTTTTGGTTTTTCGAGACAGGGTTTCTCTGTGTAGCTTTGCGCCTCTCCTGGAACTCACTTGGTAGCCCAGGCTGGCCTCGAACTCACAGAGATTCGCCTGGCTCTGCCTCCCGAGTGCTGGGATTAAAGGCGTGCGCCACCACCGCCCGGCTTATGTTTTTGTTCATTATTTGCACGAAGGGACCAGTCTAATCTGGTTTTGTACTCCACTCAAGTGAAGCTTTCGCTGTGCCTCCAACTTTTATCACAGCTAGCCTCAATAGCATATACTGTGGTCTGCACAGTACAGTAACTACCATTACCAATCCCATAGAAGCTGTTACTTGAGAAAGAAAAGATAAGAGGAAATGGGGTAAATGTACAGTTCTCATTCTAGCAACTGTCCCAACACTGTTGTTGGATGCAAGATTTCTGTCTTTTCTAGAACATTAGTTGATCAAAGTTTGATATCCGGTGAGGTGACTTACACTGTCACACAAAAAGATCCAGAGCCTTTGATGGATCTGTCTGTATGAGGTTTCCATAGTTTGCTTTTCATTTTGCCCCAGAGCACGGCAGTTTTAGGAAATGATCTGGTGGTTCTCTGGGTTCCATCCTTCCTCCCACACTCCACAGCTAACTCCCTTAGGGTCTGTCATATGACTAGCTAAGCCTCTTTTAGTCCATTCACCTAGAATCGTGAGGAGTTCTCAGCCCTTGCAGATGCTCTTTCAAGGTCCTAATATCTTTTAAGGCAAGACCTTTTCTCTGTCAAGAGCAAGCACCAAGATGTCAGAGCAGGTCCTATTCCACACACACACACACACACACACACACACACACACACACACACTTTGTTTCTAGATTATATATGGTGACTATGGGAGGTAATGAACAAACAGAGGTATTGAAGTCTAGCTAAGAAGAGCATGGGCCCTAATACCATCTCCTGGCTATTCCTATAGCAGGTTGTTGATAGCTTCTACTTTATAAGGCAGTTCCTTCTTCAAAGTGAAATGTATACCAAGACTAATGAATTCTACATGTTTATTATTTCTTGCAGTGTAAAGAACTTTTTTATATAAGAAGCAACTTGTATGTGATATTATGGTGATGTAGAAAGTATTCAGTAATTGGTGAGTTGTAGAAAATCAAGTACCTTCAAGTATGACTTTAGCTCCAAACAATGAACTATTTCTCCCTTCCTAAGGGAAGAAGTCTAATTATTGCATACAGCCAGTCCTCCTGGGATCTGTGAATATTCAGAGGCTCTGCTTTGGCTGCCCTTGATAAAGTGGGTTCTCAGTAGTTAGTGGCTGACAGAGGTAAGGAAATACCTGTTGTTGAATCCATAGTCTTAACACTATTTTACTTTGTTCCTGGGCTCAGATGGGTGACTAGAAGAAGGATAACTGACACACAGAGTTGGTGACATGTTAATCTTGTTACCAAGAGCAAGCATTGTAGTGGGGCCTTTGATATACAAGCATTCATAGGACTCAAAACTGATTTTTTTTGTGTGTGCTTATGTCCTGATCCCAATGCTAATTTATTGGCTAGTTAAGAAAGCAGGTCATAGAACTGCAGGCTGAGAACATGGATGGAAATCACCCAGCAGTGTAGGGTCTTGGAGGAGGAGCCACTGAACAGATTTTAGGACTACTGACCATTTTTCTGCTTTTGCACAACATTGAAAGTCTGGACACAAGCTCGCTTTGGCTGCATGCCCATCTATTGATCAAGACACCATGATTTACAGACCCAACCTGACAGCATACAACTCGGGAGAGTTATTTCTAGTCAATGTAATAACTATAAATTTGTGGTTTGTGAGACAGGTAAGAAAGTAATCCATATAAGAAAGGAGCAAAATCCAACTAGGTAGTAAAGATATTAGTCACCGCGCTAGCATGGAGTAGAAGGGTAAGAACCATTTAACTTTAGCAGTCAGTGGAGATTGATTGCAACCGGAGGCAAGTTAGCAGTAAGATGTCAGGGACTCAAATTAGGCAATTAGATTTATGAAAGGGGTTAGAGTGAGACTTGTATTGGAAGTTGTGGTAAAAATAAAATAACCAGGTGAGGCCATTTGCAAGAAAAGGGAAGGAATTGAAAGGCCTCTTTTCTACATTAACGGGTTCGATGTATAACACACAACCTAAGTCAAACTTGCTGGAGAAACTAGGTTCTAGCTCCTTGTCGAGAATATCTAAGAACCACATCGAACTTCTTGAATGATTGGAGGATGAATGATTTAGCAGTTTCCGGATGGTGTGAAGATATGCATAGATGAAGACAATGATTGAACCAAATCCTGGAAATCTAAATTTTTCTTGTACCAAATGTAGAAAGGAAAAGGCAAAAAACAGGTCACACAACATAGGAAATACATGAAAAGGAAAAGAAAATTTAACTGTACATCTCAATAAAGTGAATGATTTTGTTTTTAAATTTGGCATATTGAACTTGCTATTTAAGCTCTTAAGTTAAGATTTTAATTTTAGAAGGTACAGCACTAATAGACACATTTTGACAATATGGTAGCTAGCACTTTACCTGCAAGGGGTAACTTGTATAATCTCTAGTAGATATCTGAAATTGTAGGTATCACAAAACTCCATACATGCAATGTTTTCTACATACACAGACTTCATCTTTGACTGATACATGCATAAGAAACCTTTGATGGCTAATCTTGATTGTCGACTTGACCATGACCACATCTGGAATCAACTAAAACCCAAGCTGCTGGATATGCTAGTAAAGGAATTGCTTAATGGGATTAGCTGAAGCAGGAAGAGCCACCCTAAATCTGGCCCACACCTTCTGGTGGTAGCCCACTTAAAATGAGATGGAAGAAGGAAGCATTTGCCTTTTGCTTGCTTGTCCTCACTCTCTCTGGCAAGTTCATCTGTGTATCCTGTTGCTTTGGCTCAACTTCACTTCTTCAGGATTCCAACATCGTCACTGCTTTGTGTTACATGTTCCTGTGGTGTTGCAAACATGATATGCTATGCATGTTAATATCGTAAACATACTGCAAGTTGTTGACTGTAATAGAGGGAGGGAAAGGAAAAACATTTCACACTAAGCATCCTACTAACCTGGGCTCCATTAACTTCATTATTCTATCCCAAGGAAAATCAAATTCTTAGGTGAACCTCAGATTCCTAATGAACTATCCAATGAACTACAAGTGATAAGGATACTATTGATACTAAGTGTATTAATATGTGATATATTTTGTGTAAGGAATTAAGCAGGGAATTTTATGACACTTATCAATCTAAAACAAATTAAGGTGGACCAGAAAACTGGCAAATATCTCCTAACAATGAAGCTACTAAAAATGTGCATGTTGTTACTAAAATATTTTAAATGAATTTTAAAAATGCTAAGTAAGGCCACAAAAATCAAACACAGATGGCTAAAAGCAATTTGTTTCATGAGCCCAGATTTATGGCCCAGTTAATCAATATTTAAATTATATATGTGCAACTCAGTTGTTAAGTCATTTCTCCACAACTGCAAATTAATATTAACGAGCAATTCGACGACACTCAACAGCAGCATTCTGTCACTGTGCTAGAGCAATCATTGATTTTAATTTTAAATATTAATGTGACACGATTCTGTCAGCTGAAGGAAATAATTGTCCAGAAACAGCAAGACCTAAGTCTGGTGAGACTCTCATTCATAGATTTGAGAGCAAAGCGTCCAGGTGATTGCTTAGCAAACGTCAATCACTTGCCAGCCACAGGCAGGCGACTCTGACTGATTTACATACTCATTGTAAATAGCTGATTCTGAACTGATGGGGTTTGCAGGCTGAGGCCAGACTGCTTAAAGAATTGCCTGGTGTCTAAGATGGACTGGTTCATTATGGACAAGCAATTCAATCATTGGCCATGGGCACTGTCACTCAATCCAGCTGGTAGAGAGATGAGCACAGAGAGGAGTCTGTAAAAAGGGTGACAATAGACTGGCAGCTTCTGTGAGGTCCCAGGATCCTACTGAGAGGCCTGATTGAAGATGGGCTGCGTGTTCCCAAGGACAGGACTCCTCTCTAAAGCTAACAGAAGGAAGCCAGGTTATCTCACACTGGAGCAGAGGTGACCTGCTTTTCTAAAAGTGTAGTTAGTAACTGCTCCTGTAGCTGGTCTGGGAGAGCATTGTAATTTGAGGTTTCTAAGTAATTTAACATGGTCATCCACACTGAGTCATTTTCACTAAAATATGTTTGACAATTAAATTTAAATTCGAATAGAAAAAGAAATTGTGAAAGAGAGGAATTTGATATGTAATTAAACATGAATTGTGTATGTTCAGTCTGCACTTCCTTCTGCCATGACTCAAAATTGCCACCAATACGCAGGGATGACGGAATGTCGCCTGAGCAGAGAGGAAGAATTCACAAAGACATTTCAGCTAACGCAGAAGGATGGTAGAGATTGTTCACATGCCGAGGAGAACGTGAGGTTTCGTGGTGAAGTCTGAGAACAAATGCTCGTTTCCACTCATAATTTTTTTTCATTTCATTTCTCTCTCTCTCTCCATTCATCCTGTTTTCAGCCCTCGAATCCTCCCATGAGGAAGTGAGGAAACATAGACACATGAAATCCAGCGGGCCCATGGTGGTGTCAGTCACTCTCAGTAAATCACTTCCGTTAGAACTCACAGTGACACGTGAGAACCCTGGGGCAGGGCCCTGGCTGCTTAGTCCTGGCATAACTTCAGTCAGGTGGAATCTAACCCCCGAGTCTGTTCCTCATGGTAGATGGAGAGAATCCTTGCTGGCCAGACGCTGCCATTACAACTTAAAAGAGAGAGAGTGCCTGTCTGAAAACACTCAGCTGCAATGTGTTTCTTCTCTAAGGAAAGCTTTAATCCTCAGGCCGCACAACATGGAGATGGATGTAGAGAAAATACTATTTCTGAAATAACAATTTCACTTTGGAGTATTTGTAAATTTATGGGAATTACAGAGAGAGCATGAGCTCTCATACACCCTTGATCCATGTTAGTGTCCCTTCGTGTCAGTCTTAAATTCCTGTGGTACATTTGTTCACATCAAGAAACTGGCACTGGTATTTTATTAACTAATATCAAACTTTTACCAAACTGACTTCCCTAGGGTTTTTTCCCCCTACTGCCATTTACAGCACAAAGATCCATGCAGGATACTGAATTTTTTTTTTTTTTTTTTTTGGTTTTTCGAGACAGGGTTTCTCTGTGTAGCTTTGTGCTTTTTCCTGGAACTCACTTGGTAGCCCAGGCTGGCCTCGAACTCACAGAGATCTGCCTGGCTCTGCCTCCCGAGTGCTGGGATTAAAGGCGTGCGCCACCACCGCCCGGCTAGGATACTGAATTTGATCCTCATATTCCTTGGGCAAAAATATCTTAGGGTTTCTATTGCTGCGATGAAAAACTATGACCAAAAGCAAATTGAGGAGAAAGGGCTTATTTAGTTTACACTTCCACATTGTAGTCCATCACTGAAGGAAGTCAGGAGAGGAACTCAAACATGGTGGGAACCTGGAAGCAGGAGTTGATGCAGAGGCCATGGGCGAGTGCTGCTTACTGGCTAACTTGCTCCCGATGGCTTGCTCAGCCTGATTTTTTTTTTTTTTTTTTAGAACCCAGGACCAGCCCAGGGATGGCACCACCCACAATGGGCTAGACCCTTCCTCATTGATCACTAATTAAGAAAGTGCCTTAAAGGCTTGCCTGCAGCCTGATCTTAATTGAGGTTCCCTCCTCTCAGATGACTTTATCTTGTGTCAACTTGACATAAAACTATCCAGCACAGCAAATTCCTCTTAGTTTTCCTGGATCGAAAGGTGCAGACTTTTGTAGGTATTTAGTAAATTGGCCTCAGTCTTCACTGATGCACTCTGGTTAGCTTAGGTTTGAAGTAACAATATGGCATCCATGCTACCCGGCGTCTATATAAGACCATTGGTGCTGTTCACTTACTCACGTAGGTGAGGTCATCTCTGTAGACTTAACTGCACTTACTCTGTTGTTGCTCTGTCTACACCCCAGTGTGGGGATGGGTCACTCAGTCCAGCCCACCTTCAAGGACCAGAGGAGTAAATTTATACCCATGGGGAAGGGCAGGCAGCAAGCAGCAGTAGGGGTGTGTGTGTGTGTGTGTGTGTGTGTGTGTGTGTGTGTGTGTGTGTGTGTGTGTAGGGATACATCTACATGTATTAGTTGGAATTCTTCTGTCAGGGAAATTAGTATGTTTTAAGCCATCAAATAATGGAAGCCAAGTTGATAGGCTTGAGGTTTCTTCTCCTATTTTCTGCCTCTTCTATTTTCTTCTATTTCAAGAATGAGAAATGTAACCTTTAAATCTACAAGCAGAGAGCAGGTGAGAGTTGAACACTCTGAAGGCTCTTAAAGCCTGGCGTTCATGCTCCTTCCAATCCCACACCAGTCAGAGAAGCTCCTTGAAGGGTTATACTGTGCCTCTGAGGCCCCAGCAGGTGTCGCTGTTGAGAAATAGAAATTATGTCTCTCTGTCTTTGTCTGAATACTAAACTCTTGGATTGAAATGAAGTATCTTATCCATTATTATCATTCTTCCAGGAAAGATTTCTTTTTTAAGTAAGTAAGAAAAAAAACATTCAGTTTCTCAAATAATCAACTTGGTCATTTGAGATTATATTGAAATGATCATAATGAAATCAATATAGTTTTCTTTATCAATTTCGAAGTTAGTATTGTTTAGCAGACTGCCTTGTATTTAGTATTCAGATCAATCTCTAGTCTTGAAATAGTGAACATGGATAATAAAATGGTAAGTGCATAACAATACATTTCATACTGAAATTACAACATCTAATGTGAAGTTCCACAGTTTCTATTCTGAATGGCTGCTCTCAATACATAGCAGTTCATTGATTTTGTAGTACAGGGTCTGATTGACTTCAGTGTATGAGCTTTTTCTTTTTTAATAACTTTTATAGTAAAGTGTAAAATAAAAAACAAGAGATTTGAAGATCATTGATATTTTTTGCAGACTATTTTGTATCTGACACAATAGTCATTTCAAGATCAATTGTTAGAACTGATAAAAAATAGATAAGAGCTATTGTGGTTTTGGCCTAATGCCATTTTATACGGACTTTGGAGATCAGGTGGATGTGTTTTCTTTGTGGACCCAAAGTCCTTTTACTTTTTTAGGTTACTTAGTGACCATCCGGTTCTCAAATTACACAGGAGGATGCTTTAGGTGGCTGCTAAACTGGATTGACAAGATCAGTTCAGAGATAGTGCAGAGAAACAAAAGCCTCATTAGAAGACAGCCTTCTGAAGCCTTCATCAGATTTCATGAACTCAGGGGAAGCGTTTATTCCTTCTTCTTCCTGATGTCCAATAATCTTTAAGTTATACCAGAGTATTGAAGGCCAATTACAGGGAAATTCTTTCCTGGTCATCATTTTAATATTGCAAACTCAATAACAGATTGATTGCATTCTGTTTATTTATGTGGTTGGAATGTATTTATTTACTTAGGATCTCATGTAGCCTAGGCTTCCCTGGGACTTCTGATCCCACTGTCCAACTGTCTTTATCTCCTTCAGGCTGGCTTACAGGTGTGCATGGTTATGCCTGGTTTATGTGGTGCTGGGAGTCAAATCCAGGGCTTTTCATGAACTCTACCGACTCAGCTCCATCCCCTGCCTGAATGTGTCTCTCCTTAAAATGAGTCACGGAGGGCCAGTGAAATGTCTCAGTAGGTAAAAGCACTTGCTTCAAATCTGACTGCCTGAGTTTGATCCCCAGGACCCATAGGGTAGAAGGAGAAAACTAACTCCTGTGAGTTGTTCTCTGAGCTCCACTCCACACATGGGTGGCATGTCATGCTTTATGGGATTTGGTGCAACAGTTGGTTTGATCTGTTGTGGTTCCCTTTCTGGGGTTCATAGATGTGTTATAGCTCCCTAGGAATAGTCTCTTACATTGCACCTGGCACCTGGGATCTCGACTAAGTATTTTTTAACTTTACAGGCTTTTTCACATGATTTTACTGACATACTATGGCAAGAAATCTGATACCAGCCTGATGGGCTGTCGGCAATCACCTTGTCCATCTCATTACATGCTCCAATTGTCCTGGACCCACTGGCATTTGGGAGTGGGCTATTTAGGAGATGAACAAGTATGATGGAAATAGTTGTACAATCAGGGCTTATTAAAAAAGAAAAATAAAAGGCCATAGAGCTCCCTTGCCCTTTCTGCACTGTGTAGACACAGCAAGAGAAAGAAAGAAAGAGAGAGGGGAGTGGGGAAGGAAGGAAGGAAGGAAGGAAGGAAGGAAGGAAGGAAGGAAGAAAAGGAGGAAGGCAGGTAGGCAGGCAGGCAAGCTAGGGAGCTCCTTCCCTCTGTCAGATAAGGTGTACTGGAAAGAGAAAATGGCTGCTGTCTGTGGGCCAGGAAGCTGGCCTCAGTAGATGTGGAGTCTTCTGGTAGACTTCATACTCACTAGAACTATGAGAAAGGTATTTGCATTGTTGATAAGCCATCTGGGGAGTTCTTGGATCTGGCTCCTGCAGTCCAGTGGCTCTCAGACTGCCATCCTGCTGTGTTTGGAGTAGAAAACAGGATAATTGGATCCCTCACTTTACAGTGTTACTTGTCCAAGGTCAGACAGCAAGTTGGCAGCTAAATCAAGCCCAGAACTGTGTGTTTATACCTTCTAACAATGCTTAAATCTTACCAGGATCTTTTTTGTGCCTCCTCTTTTCTTCTTTACACTTAAAAATGCAGCTTAGAGGGCATTGCTCAAACAGCAGATATACATTCTTTGTCTCTTCCATTTAACCAGATTCAAGGTATTCTTCAACTCAAGGAAATTAGATTCCCTCCCTTCCTTGTATCATAATTTTTTTCTGAGCTACACCCATGTTCAAATAAGACCCATGATGGTTTCTAGCCAACACAGCAGCTGGTACATAAAGAATGTAACAATTTATCATCAAGCATAATATATGTAATTTCTGGTTGAGCATCACAATTCTGAAAGAATAGCCCACGCAGGTTAAAACAAAAACAAAAGAATAAAAATAGTAATTAAAAGTGCATTTTGAAGTGTGGTGGCCCACTCCTTCAATCCCAGCATTCTGGAGGCAGAGGCAGGTGGATCTCTGAGTTTGAAACCAGCCTGGTCTACATGGAGAGATCCAGGACAGCCAGGGCCACACAGAGTAACCCTTTCTGAAAAAAGAAAAAAAGAAAAAAGAGTGCATTTATAGCAGAGAAGGTGCTTGTGAGTCCTTGGCTTATTGGTATTGCCACCACATCTGTACTAAACCACACATCTCAGGTTAAAGTGTTTCGAGGAGAGAGGCATTTGGGAGGCTGGTCTATTATTACCAGAACAGTCATTAAGCTACAGTCTAATAAGTACCTTCATCCCTAGAGGAAAAATTAGGGGAGATAATCCCCCTCTGCTGTACTTCGGACACTAGGGGGCTTCTAGGATCAGGAAACAGGCTCACAGCACTGCAGGAAACTCGCTGCAACCCCAGTGCCAGCATTCCTTCAAGCCTTCACTACCAACTAAAACCAACAGAGGACTGAGTCGTCCCTCCCGAAAGTGAGGGGACTTGTTTGCTGATGGTTTTATTAGGTAAAGGCTCTGACCAACATATAAATGAATAAACAGTAAATAAATTACAACCAGCTTCTGAGCCATTACCAGTTTGTTTTAGGTCTAGAACCTGAATTGTGATATTATTTCCCCCAAACATTTTTCGTTCTGATTACAAAGGCCAGAAGTTGGTTCTGATTCTTTTCAGAAACGATAGATTTATGCGTTCTGTCTTAAAATGTCATCATGTGGACTTCCTATTTTTAATATTTTAGCTTCAGGTATCTCTCTAAGATGAGATAAGATACATGCTAAATAGATGAAGGTACTGCTTTGGAAGAAGTATCCTTCCTCTGTGTGTATGTGTGTGTGCCAGATATAAATGTTAAGTGTCTTTCTCTACATCGCTAACTTTTTCACTCAACCTGGAGCTCGTGATTTGTGGCTGGGCTATAGCCAACAAGCCCTAGCAATCTTCCTATCTCCGCTCAGCACCAAGCCCTGGCTCACTGCTGTTTTTTAAGAAGGTACTTCATGCTTGTGCAGTAAGCACTGTACCAACTAAGCCATTTTTTCTAGCCCAGAATAGGTCTAGTGATATATATATATATATATATATATATATATATATATATATATATGGAGAGAGATAGTGACATAGTGATACATATATATGCACACACAAATATATATACACACATATATATGCATATAGGTGTTTTTCTTGCATATATGTCTGTGCAGCACAGGCATCAGATCCCCTGGGACTCGAGTTACAGATGGTTGTGCCACCACGTGGGTGTCAGAGCAGCTGGTGTTGTTAACCACTGAGCCATCTCTCCAGCCCCTATTTTGTGTCTTTTTTTTTAAACACCTGGTATACAGTCAGCTAATATTGAGGAAGGCACATCCACATCTGTCATCATGAGAAATGTTTCTTTGTTTGAGAAGTGGCAGGGGATGCGGACTGTTCCCTTCTTCCCTAAGGATGAGGGTCAACACACTAATAGAAATGGGGAAAGCTGAAATGCCCATAGAGTAGACCGAAGACTCAGCTTCCAAGGCAGCCTGAGCAAGAGGCACTAGATAAAGGAGGGTCTGGGGAGAGGAATCAACCTGGCTCTTCACAAAGGCAGCAGACAAGCTTCCTAATTAGGTGCCTTTATGGGATATTCTGCAGGGAGGGGCTGGAGGCTCCTCAGGCCTGGGCTTCCTTTTGAGGGGGTTTTAATGAAGTGATAAAGAATGAACTTCTCCCTTGTCATTCTCTAAAATGATTGCCTCCTGTGGCCTTGTGAACTGGAGTCTTTTCCCATTTGGGCGTCATTGTGAGACAGATCTGAGACCCGCAGCCCAGTGAGAGATTTCTCCAATAAAGTAGCAATGTGGGTACCTCTGTCAATAAAGCCCTGAACTGGAGGCCAAGGTAGGCTTCCTGGGGTTCAGAGACATTTTCTTAAAGTTAGGCCTTTGGGCTCTATGTGTCCCAAATATGTTCAGGTAGAAAAAGAGACTGTGGGTCCCTCTCAGCCCCTCTGTTTTCCTGCTCTCCTTTTGGTGTCTGCTCTCTCTCATCCCGTGTACTTCCTCTTGTCCACCCTAGTGTCTGGCTGCTGGCACATCCGAGGCTGTCTCCCGCTCCACACTCCGTTTCTATCCTTGTATCGCCTGCTCTAGTCACATTGCCTGCACTCTCCAGCTTTTACATGTAGAGATATTGATCTTCTGAGACATAATTGCCGAATGCCATTCCATTTCCATTCATTCGTTCACTCTAGTTGGCAAGTCAACCAAGTGTAGCATTTAAGATACAATCTTGGGCGGTTCAGCCCAATGTCAGCTTCGAGAGTCAGTTTCCTTGTTTTCTCTGTGTCTCACCAGCCCTGCTCTGGTGCTCCCAGCAAACTGGTCACCAAAAAAAGTAATAATTAAATGAATGTGCTAATATTGATTTTGTTATCACTCTCACTGCGTCTCTGAAGGGGTCAGTAAATCGTAATCTTCTACATCGGAAATCTGAACAAATAGAAGTGTGTGGGGGGTCACAGGTAGAGCCCAAAGTACTGTCCATCTCACTGTTGGTAGCTCATTAAGGCCTGTCACTCCATGAAGGGCAAACATGTCTCTGACCTGAACCTTGAGCATGGCAGGCATGTCCGCTCCTCGTGGTCTCTGCAGTAGATCAGAGAAAGGCTCCTGGGTTCCGAGATTGCTACTGGGGTGGGGATGTCACCAGGTACACCGCCTCTCCTGACTCTTCCATCTGCTTAGCTGACAGCTTTGAGGACAAGGGCCAGGGTTTGTAGGAAGTCAGAGAGCTGGGAGGAACTTTTCCATTTCACTACAGCTAAAATAGGAAACTACTTCCTCAAAGAAAACCAGTCCTTTGGGGGGAACTATGATACCAAGCTGTCAATTGTAAATTTCTTTTGTTACATCAGTCTACTAACATACTGGCCCACACAATGTCCTTTATTGTTATGATGGGGAGAATTAAGATTTCAAAATTCAGACACTACAACTGATTGATAGTTTATATTGTTGGGCATAAAAATCAGTTTTTTCCAGGAATGATAGCATGTACCTTTGACCTCAGTGCCCAGGAGGCTGAGGCAGAACTGCTATGAGTTCAAAGCCAGCCTAGGATATTTAACAATACACTGCCATAAAACCCCACAGAATGTAGCAATAATTCTTATCTCCATCAGTTGTCATCACAAAATGCATCTCTTACATACTTACATACTGTATGAAAACAAAACCCAAACAGAAAACAGGGAGAACTCCTGAAATGATGGCGAAAGAATAATAATTTCAAAGTAGCACAAGAATGCTGATTCTTTAAAGACCAAACAGTGTACAATGGACTGGTCATGTAGCCAAAATATGTATTATGGTCATTTCCCACTTTTGACAGCTCAGCGTGAAGCCCTTAGTATATTAAATGTGATTTAATGCTTCCTGATGTCCAACTTATGAATAAATTATTGATTTAAAATTTGTGTGCTACTTTAATGTATAAAGGAATAATATATAGAAATTACATGACATTTTACATTTTCAAGGTAATTTGCAAACTTTAAATGAATAATGCAGACAGCTCCATTGGGAGCAGGTCAGAGAATAGCACACGCATTATTTCCACGAGAGTGCCCAGGGAATATAGTCATATAAACCGCTATGTTTAGAAATTATACATAACGAGACAAATACAACTCCTCTGGGGGAAGGTGACTTTGAGTCTACAGAACGTTGAAGGAAATCCACAGGAAATGGAATGTGCATCCCCAGTTGGTATAACTATGGTAAGGGTATGCATGGCATGTTAGTATTGCTAACATGACTTGAAACAGGGGCCAGGGACCTTGTTCCTTGTGTAGAAGATGGATAAAATGGAATAAGATACCTTTGCAGTAGCCTTTCCAATCAGTCTCGGGATGGGATCTGGGAATCAGAAGGATTATTTCAGAATGAGGGAAAGGAAGGGCAGATGTAACCTCCAAGTGTGCATTTTAAATCTTGGATACTGCTTCAGTACTGGAAACTGTAGCTACAGTTGTCCAGCTGCCTACAGTCTTCTTTGGTACCTACAGTCTTCCTGCCTGCACTTCATGGGAAACTCTTTGCATCAGGTGATCCTACAGTACTGAAAACTTCAGTCTCTCCATTGTTCAAAGGTCTGACTTTCATAAACTGTTTTAAGACTATTCCAGTTTCTATTGCCACGCTTTTTAGAAAAGGCTTGCCTTTCAAATACATGCTGCGGACTATCTACCATGCTCCTACACCATTTGCTCGAGAACTCATGGACTCCCTACACTGCTGTGTCCTCTCTCTGCTGTAGTGCTTTGTCTAACTGCTTGGCTACAGTGCCAACCGCTTGCCTCAAAGAACATACTAACAGCAACTGAGCCAGGAAAAGCATACGGAAGGCCTCCAGAGAGTCAGACACAGTCCAGTGTTCTCCTGAAGGCATCGAGGATCCCGACTCTTCTCCATATTCTGCATCCTCAGCCCCACTTGGTTGAATTTTGTCCTCGTGTCTGTCACCTTATGACTGAAACATGGGTGCTCTGTGTGACTGAGATGCTGTCAAATCCGAGCACACGTGACGGTTCCACCACCACCACTTCTCAGAACTGTGATGTGGCCGGTCAACCCTCAGGGCAGGCTAGAAATAAAGGTTTTAGCTTTTACAGCTTCCTTACGAGAGACAGGAAAGACAGGACCAGGAAACAAAGTTGAACCTGCTAGCCATGGCTATTCCAATGGATATAAACTAAGAAATCACCTCTTCCTCTCCCCAGTGGCCAGAGATGCTTGGTTCTGTTCCCTGTGTTTCACCGTTACATCACAGAGCACACCTTATTTGTTGAAAAAGAAGTTCCACTTGTGCTACAGCAAGAGTAATACTCACATGATGTTGATTTATTCATTAATTCTTCCACTCGCGTTCAGCTGTTGAGCCTCTACCCACCATGCCAAGCATGATAGTACCATGCTGACTAGTGTGTATTTCTGGTCATTGAGCATATGTATTATCTAGAGTGCTTAGTTAGAGATTGAAGGGTGAATCTAATTAATCTTATCAATAAAAACCAGGAGTCAGCTATCAGGGCAAAAACCTGAAAGATCAAAGAAACAGAGGAGCAGCCACCAATGACCTCCTACCTCTCCAGATCCTCCGACCAAAAAGGCCGAGATCCCATCTCCACCCCACCTTATCACTTCCTGTCTCCACCTCCTGAGTGCTGGGATTAAAGGTGTAAGCCACCACCACCCAGCCTCTACGGTTGACTAGTGGCTAGATCTGCCCTCTGATCTCCAGGCAAGCTTTATTTGTCAGAACACAAACAAAATATCACACAAGAGATACAGTTAGTGGAAGGGGAAAAAAAAAAACACAACTATGGTGACTTAAACCATATTAATGCTTTATTGTTTACTTAAAAATATTCATGAGGATCTGGGCATCGTGGCACATGCTCATGATTCCAGCAGAGAGAAAATTCCAGAGGAGGTAAACAGCTGACAATGTGAGGGCGTTGGATCGTGTCTCTGTGGCCTTCCCCATCCTCACGAACACAAGATCATTGCAATGCCAAACATTTCATGCTTTAAGAACATGAGCAAAGACAGCCAGGAAGTGGGGAGAAATGTTCTCCTAAGCATTCTTACTTGAGCAAAGAACAGTTTTCCCAAGTCCTCCTTAGATTCACAGGCTAAAAGGGAGTCAAGCAGCCACTGCTAAATTTAAGGGATCTAGAAAAGCATCTGTTGAACAAGGGACATGGGACCAGGAATTAATATTGAACAGCCAACCGAAAGTGTTGTCACAGAGGCCTGCAGTCTGCCATATGCTTTTACCTTCGTGATCTCATCTCGAGACTCACTGGGACAGCTAGCCAAATGCTCTGCTCTGGAACCTGGAATGGGAGGCACAGCAGCATCTGCTATGTGGGAACTCCTGGCTGTGAAGTTAACTTAAAGATCCTATGAAGATGTAAATCGGATGCAAAGGTTTTTAAAGCTATTATAATGCGTGTTCTTGTAAAAGTATCCGTGCCAGCACCTGGAGGGTAATTTGGAAGATTTTATAGTTTGGGAAGATAATTATATGGCGGAATGAAAAGGGAACTAAGAGTTGTGCTAGACCCTGCTCTGAGTGAGATCCTGGAAGGATTCTGAGCCCATCTGTAAAGTCATGCCCTTGAACAAGATTAGATGACTCCTCGCTCCCTTCTCCAAGAGAACCCATAGTACCATCATGCTGACAGTTTGAAGTTCAGAAACATTGACTGTCATTGGTTTCAAGCTCTGTTTTATGAACAAGGTAACAGACTCAGGAAGGCAGGTCATTGTTTGTCTAAAATCTCTCACTTAAATTTGAATATCAGAATGTCAAGTCCCAGGAAAGGCAGCCCACATGATTTCACACATAATTAATATTTCATTCTGATGGGATTTACGGTTTTTTTTTACTTCATTTCTTATCTTTTTTGTATTAGCCAAACCTCTCTGAAAACAGCTACATCACTTAATAGAATGCAAATAATGAGATAACTTTTATAAGTCCATGTTTTAACCATATGCTTTCAAGTAAATCACTTGTTTCTCTGTAAAATAGTAACTACCTTCCTAGCTTTTTCCTCCCTTTTGTTGAGAATTAGATGAAGCTGTCTATTCATAAGCCTAGTGTACGGGCACACAGTAATGAAAGAATCTGCACTTGACATGGTCACTACTGATGCCTCCTGGCAATCCATGTCACTATGTGAAGTTCCTCTAAGCTTGAGAAAGTATCCTAGACAAGTTCTCCAGTAGGTAGAGTGTGAGTGTGTGCGTGTATGTGGGTGGATGGGTGAGTCTGGTTGCCACTGTATAATTTTGTCCACACTGATATCTGCTACCTCCACATTACGTAGATGGGCGATGTGTTATAACCAGGTGGGTGGTGCTTAGCTGGGAGTCAGACCAGTCATATGGCTACCACCCACACTCAGCAACTGGTGATTTGCACAAGAAGAATTGAAACATAAATTAACGAGAGAAAACTCCAACCCAGACCTCTAAACCAGAGATTCATGGGTGAGCTTGAACCATGGGACATTTTGAAACAAGGCTCCCCAGCCTGGGCCCTGTTCACATCTCAAGCTAGATTATTCTGGATGTGGCTCGCGTACTGTATTGAGCAGGATCCCTGGCATTTATGGACTAGCTGCCAGTAACACCTTCCCAGTCATGGGTCGTGGTTACCAAAACCATCTCCAGACTTTGTCAAATGTCTCCTGGGAACTATTCTTTGCCCTTCTCAGGAATTTTGTGAGAAAGCTTAATGTGTATTGCACTGTTTTCCTGGGAGGCTCATTACGTTCATCGTATTCTTACGAAGGATAGGCTTGGAATCACTTAAAACCTTTCAAACAATCACGAAAACAACCCCTGTCTCCAGCTGATGCTACCTAATTAAATGGTGCACTTGAAATTTTATTATGAAATATGCTCTCACTCAATTATTACTTCCAACTACTTGGAAAAGGCACATCACAAAAACTGTATCTGGGAAAGTATGTACTCCAAAAGTTGCCGTTCCCAGATGGTAGCTTCCTAAAATAACTGTCCTCAGTGGAGGCAGGGGTTAGCCAGTCACCTACAGAACAAGGCTGCGGCTTCCAAAGGGTTAAATGCTGATGTCAAGTCCGAACCCGGGCTGTTCCGGAGGAGAAATCAAAAGGAGCTGATTTTCAGAGAGGGAACCCAAAGGTTGTGTAGATTATAAGATTGATCATGGCGGGCGGGGGGGGGGGGTAGGGTAAGAGGAAGGGAAGGAGAGGGAGTGAGAAAGGAGGGTGTAAGAAAGCGGAGAGGGATATGGGGAGAGGAGGAGGGAAGGGAGTGGGGAACACCGGGAAGAGGAATATCTTGAAAGAGGTTCCCAAAGGTGTGCAGCTGTTGGGAGAGGCTGGCTAGAGGACTCGCCCGCCTTCTCTCTGGCTTGTCCCCCCACTGAATCCAGCAGCCTCGCGTGGTGTGCCCAGCCTTCTCATCCCTACGTCCACACCCTTCCATGGTCTCTGTCCTCCGAAGTGATCACTTCTCAAGAGCCCCTTAAAGCTCACAGACATCACTCTACCCCCTCTCGGAGGCTACTTCCCATCCTCGTCTCCTAAGGGCTGCGGGAACACTGCAGCTCTAGACCCCAGTGTTTGACCCAGAAAAGAATACAGGGCTAGGGTGTGGCCTCGGCGCCCCCCGAGGAGCTGCGGAGAAGGCGAGCAACTTTCTCCGTGATTTCCCAGTCTGTCTGCCGCCCCCACTCTCGCGCGTCCAGGGCTGCGCGGCGGGGCCAAGGGGAGGGGACAGCGGAAAGGGGAGGGCGGGGAGGAGGCGGCGCGTGCCTCGCCTGCCAAAGCTGGAGCCGGCATCCGCGCTGCTCCGGGGCCGTACGGCCACAGCCGGCGGGCTCTCCGAGCGGGTCCTCCTGACCCTCCACCCCGGCTCTCCAGAGTCGTCCCGATCTCTGTCTCGATAGTGGCGAAGGCGAGAAGGACAGTCTTCCGTGCCGCTCTGTCCCCGCCGGGGAAAGACAGCAAGTTGTGCTGCGCCCGGGACCCGCTAGGGACGGTGGCCGCCGCCCGGCCCGGTAAGTAGCGCGCGCCGCGACTCGGGGCCCCCGCACCCGGGTCCCTCCTGACTTCCTGAGCCGCTGGGTTCAGCTGTGGTCGGTGTCGGCCTCCGGGGGGTGCTGCCTTCCCATCCTTATCCGCCCCTTTCTCCGAGCCCGCTGCAAGAACTTCCTTGTGCCGCTTAGCATCCAGAGATCATTGTGTGTGTCCCTGGTGCTCCAGGGTGCGGTGGTTGTGCCAAGCAGTTTGCGGGGGAGCAGGGGGAGGGGGTGCGTGGGGGTCGCGGCTCTGAGTTGATCTGGACTAGGGCACCTCACTCCAGCTGAAGAAGAGGCCCTCCTTCCTCTCGCTCCTCCCAATTTCTGGTCCTTCTCAGACCAACTCAACTCCAGCCTCTGCTCAGAACTGACAAGATTTTTAAAACTGTAGCCAGAGGGAGCTCCCTTTGGGTAGAATCCAGAACTGAGGGCGAGAGAAGTGTTGGAAACAGAGTTTGCTTGTAGGCTCTGAAGCTGGAGTTAGGAAGCAGTTTGCAGATGGAACCCCAGGGTGGGTGTACTTTTGCATTCTTTGTGCGGAGTGTGTCCAGGTATGCAAGTCAACCCACCTCGTGGAACCCTTTGACTTAGCTGATGTTTGACACTGGGTTTTGGAAAAGTGTGAGTGCCCTCCCTAGTTAAGTTAAACACAGGTGAAATGACCAGCAGGTGAAATCACTGACGCCACTGAGTCCCAATAGGAGATGTGAAAATCACAGAGGCTTGCATTTACCCCTGGAAATTTAAGACCTAATGAGTTCTCGGTGTTATTGAGTACTGGGAGTGTGCGGTTCTATTCTAATGCATACACCTGGGTGGTAGATGATGTTAGTTAAATTTACATACTCTGTAATTGTAAGACGTTACCATCATTTTGCTTGGTTGGCGCACCCACCAAGAGATGCAGAGAAATTGCTAGGAACTAAGTGTGAACTTGCAAGCCAAATAAACAAACAGCAGTATGGTTCATTTTATTTTAATGTCCTGAATTATGTCTACTGCTAGTAAAAAAAAAATGCTACATTGCTTTTAATGTGAGTATGTGAAATGAATTCACTGGCTTGGCAAATAGAAGCCATTCATTTCTTTAAGTAAATAGCTGTCAGAGTTAATTTGGGAGCGTTTTACAGGAGATAAAGACATGGGGAAGCTTTGAGCTAGTTTGGCAAAACTTGTACAGAGATGCGTACAGAGTGCATTAATTCTTCCCACTTTTGAAGCATTGAAGGAAGTTTGACGCTTCTTAACTGAAAATTGTGGCACTTCTAGAGACCTATATAGAAGCTAGAGGTACTTAACTTTCACTGTTTCCTGTTGCTGTTTCACCAGGGGCCACCATCATTACTACAAAAGTATGAGAGCCTGATACCCAGTAAGACTGAAGATTGGCTACTGCTAGTAGCTGCATCCTCCTTGAAGAACTGTGCATTACCTGGGAGCTTCTAGCAACCAGCCGCCTTCATTCACACCTTCGGGACAGTCACGTTGGGTCCCCCTTGCATTGCCTGGTGAAAGATGGCACCCAGCCTGACTTGTACTGGGGTGATCTGGGCTTTGCTCTCCTTCCTGTCTGCTGCCACCTCCTGTGTGGGGTTCTTCATGCCTTACTGGCTCTGGGGATCACAACTGGGCAAGCCTGTGTCCTTCGGCACTTTCCGGAGGTGCTCCTATCCTGTGCAAGATGAGAGTCGGCAGATGATGGTGATGGTGGAGGAGTGTGGGCGCTACGCCTCTTTCCAGGGCATCCCCAGTGCAGAATGGAGGATCTGTACCATAGTGACAGGCCTGGGCTGTGGCCTGCTCCTCCTGGTAGCTCTCACTGCCCTGATGGGTTGCTGTGTGTCGGACCTCATCTCCAGGACAGTAGGAAGAGTGGCCGGAGGAATACAGTTTCTGGGAGGTAAGTGACTTTGCTAAACTTGAGTTGGTTCCGTAGAATCTCAAAGCAGTATTGAACATTATGTTTCATTTGTCTGCTGATGCAGTTGTGATTGACACTTGGAATGCATGGAGAAGTAGGTCTGAAATGGCCATGGTAATAGATGGAGTAGAGTCAAAGTTTTTTTACTGGAATTCTTTTACTTGTAAGGGTTCTTCATGCCCATTCATCCTTAGTACACGTACACATACACACACACACACACACACACACACACACACACACACACCCTTGGCCTACTGGGTACCATCTATGTGAGACAAGCATGTATAGGCTGTTTATTATATATGTACTGGGGAGGTGGTTTGCATTTAATAGCCTCTGGCTGCTTTTGTCCAACAGTAGACCCCTGGATTGTCTTTGCCTTGCTAGATACTTGAGGTCATTGGAGGCAAGGATTTCATAGAAAAACGCAGAAGGTGTTTGGTTCAATATCATGATCACGATAAGCATTAAGACTCTTGGTGGTTATAACATTGACCCTTGTTTAATTTTCCACTACATTTCAGAGTAAGTTTCAGCTGAGTTATAATTTCATCTTGTCAACTACGTTTTTCACAGTGTTACAAATACAGTTCTAGGCTGGTTATAGTGAGATCTTAACTTCTCTGGTAACTTTTTCTGTTGGGGAAAGAACAGAACACAGTGTTTAGAGAATGATGTGAGCTGTCCCAAATGGACTGGCTAGTCTCACTAACACCAGACAAAGTCTGAGTTTTTTTTCACTTGGCACTCTTCCAGAAAGTATTGCTTCAATATCTCTGGTCATGTGGTTCTAATTGCGCTTTATATATTTTCCACTGGGCTTTTTCACCTCCATCCTTCAACCTGACTGGCTGAACTTGTCTGATTTACAATATGCCCTGGTGAAATATGACAACCTCCATTGATGGTACAGACTGAGGGGAAACAGGAAGCCTGGAAGACCTGTAAAACTGCATTTGTAACTTCATAACAAAGTAAAAGTCTATTATTCTCACACTTGATATTTTCTTACAGTCTTTGGTGAAGAATCCAGAAGAAGAAAAGGCCTTAAAAAATGACCCTTTTTGTGGTGTCTGGTACAGATTAGAAAAACCCAGTGCCTTATTTCAGATTATTTACTGTAAAACTTTGTAAGTAAGTGTGCTGAAAATGGGTACAGCAAAGCAACTTTGTGTTTCCAGGCAAGACTTAGACTTACATGCAGTCCTTTGTTTTCTTATCTGGCATAAATTGCACTTTGCCTCCTTGTCTGTGCTGGGATCTGCTTTGGGTGCCTGACAATCTCTCCTGCCTGCTTCTCTACTCACCACTGTCTTTAACACATACATTTACACAGAAATATAGTAAAACTTTTAGGAACCATCAGGAGGTTGTCATTGAAAATGGAAATGTAGATACAGTGCTCAGAAACTTGTTGGTGTCACAGATTTTTAGAGCAAAAATAATGTGGAGAATATGGAGAGGAATTTTTTTCTTTGAGGATAAACTGGGCTTGCTGTTGTTTTACTTGGCTCTGGAAAAATGCTTAGGCAGTTTCATTTTTCTCCTCTTATGGTAAATATTACTTTCCATTTTTTTTTTCATTTTGGAACAGAGACTGCTATTATTTCTGGCAGAATAGGAAAATGCTTACAAAGAGAAATCAGCTTTTATTGATTATCTCTAAACGTGTAATGAAGGAAGGCAACAAGAAGGGAATCCGAGACCCTGGAGATTTATCCTTCCCTCGCTAAGCTAAGTATAGATTTTTTTTTTTAATTATATGGAGCCAACTCTTCACTTTATAGACTACCCAAGGGAACAGACAATTGAGAAAGTTATATACATTTTTAAATAATCATGCTTTTCTTTGTATATATGCTTCATGATCCTGTTTGGTAAGAGTTACTGACATTAAATTAGGGATAGATATCATTGATATAGTGGGCCCTCCCTCCCTCCCTCCCTCCCTCCCTCCCTCTTTATCATTTTTCCCGGTGTGTGCTTGTGTTTCTGCATGTGTAGTAAGTGGACATATGTCCCTTTGTAGGTGCATGCAGAGGCCAGAGATGGACATCAGGTGTCCTGCTCTGTCACTTTCCACCTTGTTTCCTTGAGAGTCTCTCACTGGATCTGGAGTTCAGGCAGAAGCCTGCAAGCCAAGCATTCCTCCATCTCTACCCCAGAAGTGTTGGGGTTTCGGTACATGCACAGCCAAGCCTGACTTTGCACATGGGCACTGGGGATTCGAACCCAAGCACTCACGCTTATGCAGCAAGTATTCTTACCCTCTCAACAGTCTCCAACAGTTGGCATTGTCTTATTTCCTATACATGTTTCTTAGGTCAGGCAGAAATAACTCTGGTAGTAAAAACCAAAGAGGTTTATTAAGAACTCTTAACTCTTAAACAGACATGCCCATTACTATAGATAATAGTGAATTTAGAGTTTAAAAAAAATAACTTGGGACATGGAGAGAGATTTTGAAAATCTGTTGCTAGTCATCAACAGCTAATAAGAGAGCAGATGATAAAACAAAGTGCCTTCAGAAGAATTTCTCCAGTTGCTCACTACATAATTGTTTTTCTTTTTATTCACAAAACTTATGTGGTTAGGAGTTTTGTTTTATTTGATTTTTCATAAAGTGGGCGGGTATTTTTAAAGACCAGAAGATGCCTAATGAGTAAGTTCTGAGAGGCTTTAGCTTGGTGTCAGAATGTAATCAGCATTTAGGAGGCTCTGCCGGGAGGCAGATTCTCTTACTAAAAATGAATCGCCCAGAAGGGGTATGTTTAGCTAAAGTGAGGGTTGTTCCAAAAACAACAGGAAGCAGAGGAATGGCATGATACAGAGGCATCTTGCTTACTCCTGCCTGCTGGATCTGGAGTCTGCCCATATGGTGTAACATCGGGCAGTATAACCCCTGCAGTATTTTGGAACAAGGTAAAGGACAGAGTGTCAACCTTGAATTTGAATAATCTTGTGATGGCTGAAGAGAGGTTGACATGACACCTTTCAACCAGTGAAACAACATAAAATGGAGACTTCTGTGTGGAGACCTTCTTCTATCTTAGGAACACTTCAACCAATGAATGCTACTTTCCCTGAAGTAACTTGTGGGTGAGCTTTATTGCTGTTGGCCTTATTAAAAGGCACACTTATATCTTAATTTAAAAATAGTGAGCTTCGAATTTTAGTCTTTCTTGAGTTTTTAAAAAGCCTGTAGGAAGGCTTTGGAACATATAATGTATAATAAAAATATTAGCATGTATGGAGTACCCTTAGGGTAGTCTGTAAAAATAGATGTTTGCCTTCTTTCTTGTCCAGTATAAAATTGTGTCCTCACAAACACTGTAGTTATTAAATACTGAGAGAGAGAGAGAGAGAGAGAGAGAGAGAGAGAGAGAGAGAGAGAGAGAGAGAGAGATATGAATGGTTAGATTGGGAGGGCACTGGAGGAACTAGCTTTCATTAGTGGATGGTTTCCTGGTCTTCAACACATGTACAGAAGTAGATGATCCACTCTTGCTCAACGGTAGGGACCCTCAAAATCTCAGGATCCTACTTTTCATTACAGTCATGGGTCCTGATAACACACGAGGAATAAGATTGAGCTGGGGACATAGACAGTGCTTCGGTATGAGCAGGAAGATTTACAGTCTGATGTGACATTGACAGTGCTTGCCCGAGTCTGCCTGCTCCAAGTTCTAGGTTCCTTACAGGCAGGAATGATGACATCTTAGCTAATCATTCATAAAATCGGTAACACCGAAGTTTATATATTCGTCCCCAGTAAGGTTCTAAATGGCGTGTTTCAGGTAGCCATTGATGTCGGTCTTATGTTTCACTTGAAGAGCTTTTCTGAGCCTTGACCTAGGACTTTCCTCGTTGTTTTGTCCCGTTCCTATGAAGCTTCCAAGCTTCTCAGGGAGGGATTCAGTGCAGCATTCTTTTAGCTCTATGAGAGGCCTCGAGGTATCACCAGTGAGCATATTCCTCATGGAGAATCCAGAGCTCTGCCCCAGGATTCTCATGTTCAGCAGGGCTAGGTGGAGCCCAGGTGGAAAAGGTTGGATGAACTTTCCCAGGGAAGACAGGCCCAGGTGGTGCACAGGACCCTTTTTGAACCACAAGCCAATGCTACCTACTTAAACCCTCATCCTCTGCTCTAGGTCATACTGTATAGGTCACGGTGTAGACTTACACAGGTGCCAATCTTAGATGAAGCCATCAGACTTGTTATTTGGGGATAATAAGATTTGAGGCAAAGAACATCAGGATTGGTGCTATGGAAACAGCCTTGTCAATTCGGATATTGGCTTCTCTTTTAAAATATCCTGATTACCTTAGGTGGTAGTTACCCTACTACATGTGATTATAAAGCAAAGGAGAACTAACTATTATTTTCCATGCTATACTTTGAGAAAGATTTTATTTCAAGTGCTGGGCTTGAGTCCTTCACCTTGGGATCACGTGAGGCAACCTTATATCCTGTTGGTGACCTTCGGGTCTTGGTTTCTTTTCTGTGAAAGTGTACTCAGCCCCACCCCTGCACCATCCCCAGTTTGAGTTACTGTTTTTGTTTTCTTCTTAACATTGCCTCTCTGAAATAAATAATAGTAATGCCAATAATTCTTAAAAATGACAGAACATAGGGTTATCCATGGCCCAGGGCCAGCATATTAGCAGCCCCATGACAATTCTCCCTTCAGTTGCTGAAGTTTCTGACCTGCCTCAGTTCCTCTGTATTTTTTCAGAAGTGGAGAGTCATGTGATTTTTTTCCCCTTAACTCTTCTTGTTACCACCAGTTAATCCATCCACAGCTAGAGACTAGAAAGGCTGGGGTTAATAATGGACTAGTTGCCCTCACTAGTATATAGGCTGCAAACTGGTTCTTCACAGAGTGAATTGACTGAGGAATGTGAACTAATAAGCATTTACTAGAAAAATCTCAAGATAGACAATTGAGATCCTTACATTGTTTCTATAAAGCATCAGAAGATGCATGACGTTTTCATGAAACGTGGAGGCATCATTGTGTGCCATGAACCTTCCAACCTAGACAGAGTGGATTTGTAGGTGTGGGCTAGAATCAGAAAAAATAATTATACTAGTCCAAAAATGTCATTCTTGGTGCCTTTGGAATTGACTTTGTTGCTCTCCAAGTATCATCTTCAAGACAGTCTGAGGAACATTAATTCCTATGTGTACCAAGATGTGTTAACAAGAATAAGCTAATTAGCAGGAGCAAGAAGAGGTCAAGTGGTTAGTTATGACAATAATCAGCTTACAACAGATCTTTACAGATCTCTTGGTGTGCTGAGTCATACAGGCAGTCTTTGTGGAGAATGGACTGGACTATAGTATTAAGTATTCCCTTAAGTCCAACACCATGAAGACAACCATGTTTCAATTTTCATTTCACCTCAGTTAAGCAAGAAACACTCTTCTTATAGATGAGAACACTGAATTTTAGAGTGAGACCAATGATGTCTCCATTTTTTATTGATTAGGTTACAAATACTATCACTATACTATGAAAGTGTTAACAAAACACTACTTTATGGAGCTGGAGAGATGATTCAACAGTTAAGAACACTTGATGCTCTTGCAGAAGACCCGGGCTTGGTTCTCAGCACTCACATTGGGCAGCATACACCCACTTGTAACTCTAGCTCCTGGAGATCCAATTCTCTCTTCTGGCCTCTGAGGTTACCCTTATGCGTGTGTTCATACACACAGACACGTACATATACACATAAAAAAAAACTAAAACAAATTCTTTTTACCAGCTGTTTTAGGTTGTATTTTGAATTCGAAGTTTCTGACCATGACAGGTAGTGGCTCTCTTAGTACAGGTGACACGGTTTAAAGGTTTATTTGTTTTTATTCTGTATGTGTGGGTGTTTTGTCTGTATGCCTCTCGGTGCGTCATATGGGTGCAGTGACTCCAGAGGCTGGAAAAGGCATCGGATCCTCTGGAACTGGAGTTGCAGATGGATGGGAGCTGCCATGTGGGTGCCAGGAACCAAACTAAGGTCCTCTGTAAGACCAACAAGTGCTCTTAAACACTGAGCTGTTTCTTGTGTCCCCAGGTGAATATTTTATTGTCTCTGATGGCTTTTGCTTATGACTCTGGCAGAAACCAGGTAGTTGTATTATACAGCAACTTTTCACAAATATACATTGCAGGTTAGTGGTAATAGTCCTCTTGTTTGTGAAGCCAGTGCCTTCCTGACTGAGCCATTACCCTAGCCCCTCATAGATCTTTAATGTGACTGTCTAATTCTATCTATCTATCTATCTATCTATCTATCTATCTATCTATCTATCTATCTATCTATCCATCCATCCATCCATCCATCCATCCATCTGTGTGACTAGGGGAATATAACTTTCCACTTGCACTCTATCCTGAAAGTTACAATCAATCAGAGAAGACAGACATATACTTCTAATTAAAGTATTAAAAATTGCAAAATGTCATTAGCACATAAATTTTAGAAAGGTAAAGAACAAAGTCAAAATGTTAAAATAAGACCTTATTTTTGGAGTCCAACAAAGAAAGTGCTGGAGAGATCTGTGATAATAATTTGCTGTCTGCTCCAAACTCTGTATAATATGGGCTCTTTGAAAGTTTTTTTTCTTTTTTTTCAGAATGGCAGATGCTAGCCTTGTGTTGAATATTGATGTTAGCATCTGCCGTCAAGATGTCCAAACTCTAGAATCAGAATCTGTGCAAACAAATGTGATGAAAAGGCTAAGAAGCTTCCAGTAGATCTCCCTAAGATCCTTTGCAACCACCCTTTGGGTAGGTGTGAAAAAAGATCAGCCCATGGTATGCTTAGCCAAACTCAGCTTCAGATCCCAAGTTCTTTATTCTGAATATTCAGTACTCCTATGAGAGAGTGGTAGGAGCAGTCGAGGAGCCAAGGTTACACCTTGGGAGCTCTGGAACACTTGACTGCTGGCCAGAGTCTCACTTTGTAAAGTGTTCTTCAGAATCACTGAGGCCATTGAGTATCTATCTTCTCTTCTTCGTGCCTTGTGGAGAAGGACTGTCTCTGTCTTCATGCCCTGATTACCTCATCTCCGCATCCTCCAGTCAGAGTTCTCACCAGATGGTGGTACTCTTGATTGGCCATTCTTCTGAACTGGACTCTGCAGAAGTGTATGAGGCAGAGAGGAAGGGGAGGGGAAGGGGGACGGAGGAGGAGGGGTAGAGGAGTTGACAACCGGTTGTCACTGATGAGGCAATGGTCACTCTGGTTTCAAGTTGAAGTGACACCTAGAAGGACACTGTCATTCATGGAGAGGAAGATGTCTACAGATTTGGACAGCAAGGTTGTCAACTCATTTCTGGACGTTTGTTTGGTTCCAGTTCTGGTAGGAAGGAGTTCAAGGCTGAAGGTCAAGTTGGGAACATTGAACATTGAGCTTATAAGAATGATCAAGATTAGAACATATAGAATTATAGAGGTTTTGAAACTTCATGTAAGAAGACCTTACCCCATTTACTCTCAAAAAGGCGCAGCTTTTTACGTTTCATACTTACTTTTACCGTTTGCCTGCGCTGGCTGAAAGGCAAGCCCCGGCTGCGTCTGACTTAATGGTGGATGTTAAGCTTCCCCTGGAGAGTTCCAGCTGCTTGGCAGTCATTATGTGGTGGTTCAGGACCACAGAGGAGTTTTCACTGTGGGAGTAGTTTTTACTGTCTGGAGTAAAATGCCATGGAAATCAAGGTACAAAAATCTTTTTGCATAGTGTTCGTTAACAAAAAGCTGCCTTGGGGAAGAAGAGTCCAGAAAGGACTGGACACAAAGAAGAAAGGTGACTCTACCTTAACTTTCTGTAGGCGTGTGTGTGTGTGCGTGTGTGTGTGTGTGTGTGCGTGTGTGTTTGTGAGTGTGTGAGTGTGTGAGTGTGTGCGTGTGAGTGCGTGTGCGTGTGCGCGTGTGTGTGCGTGTGTGTGAGTGTGTTGCGCGTGTGCGTGCGTGTGTGTGTGTGTGTGTGTGCGTGTGTGTGTGCGCGTGTGTATGTGTGTGTGCGCGCGCGCGCGTGTGTGTGTGTGTGGGGCTCATGCATAAAGATGATGTTCCATTTTGATCCCCTAGTAGAGAAAAGTCAGTTCATTTATCTCCTCTCCACTGGTGGCTATCCTGAGCCATTTAAAATTCAATTTGGCTACCCATGCCCTCAGTGCTCAGTGGGTTTCATTAAATGACACAGCAGTGACTTCTTCTTCCCTGTGTGGCACCTTTTGATACGCGTTTGACTTTGCTGTAATTTCAGACAATTGTGCTCTGTGTGCAGTGGGCTTACCATGATAATCTTCCAGTCCACTTAGGGTAGACCCAGAGATAGGAGTCTGAGGGAGTTTGAAGACAGTAGAAACTGCACAGAAGAAATGTTCACATCTCTTTCTATGTTTGCTGTTCAGCTTGTTAGGCTCATAGGTTTTGGGTTTTTATTTATTATTTATTATTTATTTTTTTGCAAATAGTTTTTGTGACATTGCTTACAGCCTAAATGTCGGCTAGTATTTTTCCTCATGTTAGGTATTTCAGAATTTTCATGGAGTTGGATTCTAAATCACAGCCTCCTTGAACTCTTAAGTACAATTAAATATTACTATCTTTTTTCTCGTGTTAGCAGCCCTTAAGGTACTGCTCACTGTTTGTGGGTTCTCGTGGGAACTAAATAGACCCAGGACACGGTCATCAGGCTCGTGTTTCTGGCCCTCCCCTCAGTCCTTCAGTTAGTACTTAAACATACGTACTCATTGAATGTTTTGTGACTTTCAGGTATATATTCTATCAGGCCCCATCAAATAGATTCCCGATCAATGACGTCTATTATTGACAGGCCACTAAATACATGCTGACTGACCACCACTGTGTGCTAGCTGCCTTCCTGATGTTTGAGGGAAAGCAAAGGCCGAGGCTGACTGAGAGGATGGTGTAAGGGAAGAACGTGGATCCGCAGCAGTGGGAAGAGGGAGGGAGGAGAAAGGAAGGAAGGATTGTATCATCATTCGTTGTAAGTTTGCTACTGTTCCACACTGCAGCTCTCCTGCTGGTTTATGAAGTATTAATATTCTTATTAGGTGATTTTTTTAATTAAAGACATAAAAAGCTCCTCTTTTTTGTGTGTATACCTGTACATATGTGTCTGTGCACGTGTGTGCATGCATGTGGAGGTCAGAGTTGACACTGGTTATCGGGGTTTTTTTTGTTTTTTTTTGAGCTGAGAATCAAACCCAGGGCCTTGCGCTTGCTAGGCAAGCTCTTTATCACTGAGCTAAATCCCCAACCCCTTGGTTATCGTTTTTGATCACTCTCTACTGTATGTATTGAGGTAGATCTCTCGATGAAGTGGCGGTTGTCTTTTTTGTCTTGTCTAGCCAGCTAGCTCGCTTGGGCAAGTCCCTGCCTCTGTCTCCCGTGTACTGGGGTTCTATGGGGTCATCATAGCCTTTTGGCTTTTATGTGGGTACACAGGTTTGCGTGTTAAGCACTTTACCTGCCGAGTTGTCTTCCCAAGTCTGAAAAATCCATTTTTTTTTTAAAGGCAGTGTTTTTGCCCTCCACAGACCACCATTTGAGATGCCTTGTGGGTATCTGTAGATGTTCCCAGTGTCCAGACAATTGTGTTCTGCTCTGTTTTGCTTGTGCTCAGTGTCCATTTTCTCACTTACAGTGTACTTTCTGGTCTTATCCATTTCATCTGAGAGAACTGCTTGTATCTGGGCATAGAACTCGGGGCTTTGTATCTGCTGGGCGGACCTTTTACCTCTGAGCCACACGTATAGCAAGAAACTTTCCCTTTAACTCTGCATCTCTCTTCCAGTACACCCCACATGTATTTTTAGTCCAATAACAACTTGTTTGCATTCTTCAAAATCACCAGAGTCACACTTTTAACATAGCAAGTATATCATGCACTAAATTATTCCCTACATGTTTTCTCACATAATCTTGAGAGGCTGCAGCACCTTTTGCTTTCAACTGTGATGAGTGGAATAGCAGATGCTTATATAATTCAGGGCAGAACTTGGAGAAGTCTGCAAATTCACTGCTTTGGCTGCTAGACTCTTTCCTTCAGGAATGCGCTACTGTTATTCTACGAACAGAAAGCTCCAGCACCGCTGTAGGGTTGGATTGTTACTCTGTCTTCCAGGGTGATGCTTGTCACGGTATGTTCAGGTGTCTGTTGTGATGCCAAGATGAGTGCACAATTCAGGGTTTTGAGAACTTTCATTTCTGATCCTCAGGGGAACTAAAGTGTGTGTGTGTGTGTGTGTGTGTGTGTGTGTGTGTGTGTGTGTATTTAAAAATTGTAGCAAGTACAGTGTAAGAGAAAAAAAATAAAAATACTTTGAAATTGATGTTAGAGATGGGTCATGGGAATTCACTGTAAAAATGAGTCATTTTGCTGGCCTGTGGTGGCATATGCCTTTAACACCAGCACACGTGAGGCAGAGGCAGGTGGAGGCAGGTGGATTTCTGTAGTTCAAGGCCAGCCTGGTCTACATAGCGAGTTCCAGGACAGGCAGAGCTGTTGTTACATAGAGAAACCCTGTCTTGAAAAAACAAAAACAAACAAACAAAAAGAGTCATTTGAGACCAGAGACTGAATCCTGGAAATGAAAAGAAATTTTGTCTTGAATATTCTTCATGTGATATGCAAATTATATGTAACTAAATTATGCTGCCATAGTCACGACTTCGATGCCCATTTACTGATAAAGCCGGGTGGCATTGTATATGGTTCCCAGTGTTGTGGCACTGAGTCTGCCTTCTGCCTGGTCTGTCTCCCTGCTTTCTTATTCCTCCCCATCTGTCCTCATGTCTCTGAGAGAATAATGTTGGCTGACCATGGCCCTTCATTCCTCGATTGCCCCGGTAAGACAAAGGCTTCCTGCGATGTGCTTTGGGCCCCATGGATGATGGCTGCAGCCTTGGACTTCTTCTTGTACTTGCAGCTAAACTGGATCCTTTAAAGTTCCCTGTCCTTCTGTCCACATCCTGTCTCCATGCTTTGGAGAGCACTGTTCCTTAACCTTTCATTTCCCTTCTTCACAGAGCCAGCTCTGCTTATCTTTCCAGATGCGCCCCACCCCCACCCCCACGGTGAGCCCTGACTTCTCAGGGGTCACTTCTGCCCAGCTGGTGAGGAGCCCTGCCAGAGCTCACATGGAGTCTATCAGCATGCTTTTCTGGAGGTGATGAGGACACTGTGCCCCACATATGACTGTCACATGCTCCTGCTGCAATCTCAGCAAACTGTGCCTGTTACATTTTTCTACACACTGGATTGCTGATGCCCATAAAAGTATTCAGGGAAACTTTATGTCCAGGTGTTCACTGGAGCAAGAGACACATTGGAGCCGATGACATGCTTGGCTCATGTGTTCTGTATTGCACTGTCGAGGTCCCTCTTTTCTCTGGGTGAGTCACCTGCGTTTGACACACTCATTTCACAAAGGCAGAGTCTGGCATTTTCTCCTTTGCACTCCATGGGCTCTATGCCGAAAAGAAAGCCTTGTTTAGGTGTGAATAGTTCTGATCCACACTGAAGATGGTCTTTTGTCTGGTCTCATTTTGCTTGTATTTCTACCAATAGTCGATGATGTAGTCGGTGGTGTAACTGTTCCTTTGGAAGAGTTCAGGGCCATTGCTTCCTGGTGATACTATCAGGATATCCAACTGGGCGGGGTGCTTTTGTCTTATTCCAAGACATTGAAAGGGAAAAAGAAGAGGTTGCCATGTGTGTGTTAAAGGCAGTGGGCGTCTTCAGAAGCCTGCTCTTTACTCCGTCTTTGTGGATGAATATTTTTTTTGTCGGGCTGCCAAGGCATTCTTAGTTCTGTGTTACCCAATGTTTCTATTTGAAAGTATTAGGCAATCCAAGAGTTAGTATTGGCTTGTGGAAGGAAGCTATCAGTTGTTCCTGATCTGCTCAAGTGTCTTCCTATTCCCTGTCCCAGCCATAAGGAGTGATAATGCAATTTCTCTAAGCAAAGTCCTCTAGGAAATACCTCAGATATTGTACTTTTCATTGGGATAAGCTTTAGAAGGTGACCAAAAGAACTTTCCTGAAACTGGGCTACAAGTGACCCTCAAGTGTTTACTGCTCCAGTTTTGCTTGGGGTAACTCCACTGTATCACTCCATATGGGTGGGACAGGGAAGGGCAAGCACTTGGGTAGATCAGGGGAGCAGCTAAGTTGGGCATTTTTGCTAGTTTAGGAATACATCTTTGCTCTGTGTACCCCTTGTTCAAGTTTCACAGGTCATCCTAGCACTTAAATATGATTTTTCACTTTTTCTTTTGTCTGTTGACTCATGGTAGTGACTATGTCCTATGACTATGTCAAACTGAATTTTCCTGTGCCTGTAACACCTCTAATTCACTGAGATTCCATTATTGATTGATTGATTGATTGATATATTGATGAACAAATGCCCTTTTGAAACAGCATGGTGGCCCATGTCTGTGATTTCAGTACTCTGGATGCTGTGGTAGAAGGCTCAGGAGTTGAGGCCAGCCTTTGCCACATGGCCAATTTGTAGGCAGCCTGTGCTAGATAACAGGACAAGAAACAACTACCTTAATTCCATCATTTAACACATAAGAGCAATTAACTAGTGACATTTGTATCTCTCACATAGGACAGGTGACATAATTTGAAGAACAGTCAAACAAACACACAGGCCTCCAAGTTAAAAAATTACTGAGATTTTTTAAAAGGCAATGGAAGAGCCTTAAAAACTAAGAGTGAGTCTGTGTATCTGTCCAGGTTGGACACCATTCTACTCTTCTGTAATGTAGAAAGGAGACTGAGGTTTGAATTAGCATCGTGTGTGTGTGTGTGTGTGTGTGTGTGTGTGTGTGTGTGTGTGTGTTAGTTACACATTGTGTAAGTGTTATGCAGAGACTAGAGAAAGACATTGGGTATCCTTTTCTGTTGATCTCCATTATTTTATTTCTCTGGATATAGGTTTTTTTTTTTTTTTTTTTACTGGACCTGGAGCTAAGCCTGCAGCCAACAAATCCTGCAAGATTCTTTTCTCATGTCCACTCTCTTTGGTGCTGGGGTTCAGGCAGCATGTGGAGACTTTTTACCTGGTTACTGGAGATCTGAACTCAGATCCTCTTCTTGCACAGCATGCACTCTTACCACAGGCACATCTCACCAGCCCCCATCTTGGGAAATGAGTACACATCATCATTTCATTTCTAGGTAGTGGTAAGAAGGCCTTCACTTACATTCTTACCTGTCATGGCACAAATTGGATCTAATGCTTAATTTACCATCTTTGAAATGTGCCTTGTATCAGCACAAAATTTAAGGCAGTACACCCTACCAATCTAAGCAGCCTGTTCTCATTCACAGCCCTGGTATTTTTTTTTTTTTATAGACTTTAGCTGTACTGCACAGGTAAATCATTGACTCAGCTCTAGTCTGTGTGAACTCTGGTAAAATGATTATAAATCAGAGTAGTGGGAAGTGGCTGAGTTCCACGCTAATTTTGGAAACATAAGGAGAAGTCTAAAATGAGATAGTCTCTAGTCCCAAGATCAGGAAAGAGCTCTTCCTGTTGAGGAAATCCCCTGGGGGAGTTTTAGTTTACACAAGAAATTGAATTGTAATAAAGCAGATAGAAGCGATGTCTCCTTCAGGACTCCTTGCGCAGTACATAAACTTGAAAGTAAATGTTGGCTACTCTGTGATCTCCACAGACTTGAGGTAAATAGGATTGCTCGTCTGCCCTGTCACACTGATTATCTTTTGGCCCCTGGAAGTCAATATCAAAATCTGTAACTGTTTTAGTTTGCTTTCCAGTGCTGTGCTAAAATACTGTGACTCAAAAGCAACTTGGGGAGGAAGCATTTTATTAGGTTTGTATGTTCCAGTCGCAGTCTATCATGAAAGGAAGTCAGGGTAGGAACCTGGAGACAAGAACTAAAGCAGAGGCCATGGAGGAGTGCTGCTCACTGGCTTGCTCCTCCTTGCTTGCTTAGCCTGCTTGCTTAAACCACTCAGGACCACCTGCCCCAAGGTAGCACCACCCACAATGGGCTTGACCTTCCCACATAAATCATTAATTTTAAAAAATGGTCCACAGACTTGCCTATAGGCCAGTCTGGTGAAGGCGTTCTCAGTTGAGATTCCTTCTTCCCAGATGACGCTAGCTCGTGTCAAGTTGTCAAAGACAAAAGAAAACAAAAACTGAAGGAGCAGAGGAGGCAAGCCTCCTACACCAGGCTGCCCCCAACAAATGGTGCACATCGCCAGAAGAGAACCCTGCCTCGCAGGAGTGTGAGCCGTTCACCCCCCCAACTGTCCATCATCCTTCCTTGTAGGCATTTGGAGCTTTCTAAGAGCAGATGTTGCCCCAGGGTCTTGCTGCTGCTTATCTTCACGTTAGCTGCTTACCCCATGTCCCTTGCTTCTAAGAGGTAGGTCTTTTGGAATTCAAATCAAACTCAAATCAAACCTGGCCACTTGAAACTCTCTCATTCCCAGTTATGGAGACTTAGTGAATCGGGAAGGTTCTTTGACTAAAGTGGTATCCACCCTATCAGAAGGGGACATAGTCCAAAGAGAAACTGGGCCCTTCCTTTCACCCATCAGACTACTGTAGTAATGGAACCCAGAGAGTTAAACATTTTCCAGGCATCCCATGCTGAGGAAAGAGAAGGAAATGAAACCCTGATTCCTGCCAGAGGAGCACTTGCCTTCCAGGAAAGCATTCCATACAATTCTGATACACAATCAGATCACCTTGTAAGATATACCAGAACTGAGAGGTCAGTGATAGGCAGGGCCACACCTTGACCAGGGGCACTTATTTATGCATACTTCTTTATTTAAACCTAAACTTCATGTTTAGGTTTATCTAACGTGGACTACCCCAAAAATCAACTTGGGGTGAATCACTGGACCCCTTTATTCAATCCTCTTTCCATTGTAGGCACATTAATCAAATATTTTTTTCTTTTCTTTTTTTTTTTTTAACTGCGGCTTATGGTCACATACATAGTACAGGCCTGGAAACATCTATGGTTGATAAAAGAAACCATAATAAATGATAGAGGAAGATTATTTCAAACTTAATTTCTTATGTTTTATACATATTCTCCATAAAGTTGCAAAATGATTAACTCTTAGGCTGCAAAATTATTTCCAATATTTCTTTTGTGGGGTAAAATATGACAAAGATATATTGTCATTTTATTTAAACTACAAATATTTTGTGAGTCATATGAAACAAGAGCTTGTAAACTTTTCACTTTTTAAGCTCAGCAGTTTGACCGTCACAACTCTGGTTGCTTAGATGGTGTGCTGGCTCATTGTAACTGTCAATTTGACAAACCCAGAGTTACCCAGAGGAGAGTCTTGATAAGGGATATCTAGATCAGGTTGGTCTGTGGGTGTGTCTGTGGGGGACTGTCTCGATTATGAGTGGATGTGGAAAAACCCAGCCCACTGTTGGTGACACCATTCCCTGATGCTAGGCCCTGAACTGTATAGAGTGAAGCAAACAGATTGATGTTATGTGATTATGTACTTCATTGATTTTTTTTCCCAATATGATGGACTGTAACCAGGAACTGTAAGCTAAACTCTTACTTCCCCAAGTTGTTTTTGTTTGTTTGTTTGATTTTGGGGGGGGGGTGTTCATCAGACTATTTTTATCACAGCAACAAAATTGGAACTAGAACAGAAGGAGATACTCATAAGTATTTATCTATTATGATGATTCTTGACTCCTTAGAATAATTTTATTTGTTCTACATTTTAGTTAAGACTCTCCAAGCATATTCTAACTCTATAAAAATGAATGTAAACCATTTTTTAGGGGTAAGACAGGGGGCTTTAACATCCTGGCTTTCCTGGAACTCACTATTTAGACCAAGGTGACTTTGAAATCAAGAGATCTGCCTGTCTCTGCTCCCGAGTGCGAGATTAAAAGCATGTGTCACCGTGCCTACTCCATAGACCATTATTTTTAAGAATCTATATTAAAAATGCCACATTATGAAAAGCCATGCATAAAATCTTTTTATTGATACTTATATTTAAGTTGTAAAATAACTTATTCCCCCAACTTTATTTCCTTAGCATTTAAGTAAGAACGAATCCCTATTTCCTAATTTCAGTTGTATTAATTAGGAGTAATCATAGTCGACTTTTGAGAAATTAAAATACAGAATTGTATTCAGAATTGTTTACTATATAAACTTAGAAAATTCCACCAACAGCATTATTTATAGCTTGCATTAAGTTTAAAAGACAGATACAATGCATTTAGTTTTAGACCTGCTTTTTAAAGTTTAGACATTTACAGTCATTGAACTGTAATGCTGTGTCTCACCTTTAACATCATTCATTACTATCCTGTTAGTTCTGATCCTCTTGCCCGGAGTCTCTTGACCTTAACGCTTAAGATTCTGTGCCTGGCCTGGGAGGGAGAGATGCTAATGGTCACTAAGTCCCCAGAAATCCTCCCGTACTGGAGAAAGATGGCTTTTCCACCAAACGTTGATGGCTCAGGCTTGCAGGCCAGGTTAAGATGTGTGTATTTGTCTAAGAGCCAAGGCCAGTACATGGGGATGATCCAAGCAAACAGGATGAGGCAGGCAAGTGGGAAGAGCGGAGGAGCCAGCCAGCACATTTTAGATGTGAACACAAGGGAAGTCAGTGGCCAAGCCTACTATCTGTAGAAAATTGGGCAGTGCCATGCTTTGCCAAAGCAGGCATAATGCTTTGAAAAAGCAGAAGAGGCGTATACTTACATTATATTATTTACTAAGTATATAAAACTTGAATCTCAAGATCAGATCTCTGTAGAAGAGTTCTAACTGGGCTTTGCATTGGTTCATTGACACACTTCCTCTAACAAGGCCACACCTCCTAATAGTGCCACTCCCTTTGGGGGCCATTTCTTTTCAAGCCACCATAAGCTCTGCTTCCTATATGCATAACTGTAGATTGTTCTGTATCTTACATGCTCTATTCTATATTTTTTGCTCTGTATTTCATTTTAGGTATCTTTTAAGTTCTTCTGTGAAGGCTTTCTATTTTGCTCTCTGGTTGCTTTTTATGTAGGACACAGGCTGAGCTCTAGGACTTTCCTGGCCTGTGCTCTGATACCTTTATACATCTCGTGTCTTTTCCTCCCTGGTTTGATGATTGCATTTATAACCTTATGTATATGATGAGTTGCAAAATTTACTTATACCGACCAAGATCCTCGTCATCAGTTCATTGCTAATAGATCCCTCATGCATGTTAACTCCCCATTGCTGTTTAACTATCATTCAGACAAGTACAAAGGCATGTGTGGGTTAACACTTTGTAGTGTAGAAAAGAAGCCCAATACTGCTGTGGGGCAATTTTGTCCATCTATCTGTAGATACTAAGCCTCTGCTTCATGCCAGGAAGTGAGCTGAGTACTAAATATTTGCAGACGAACAAGGAAAGACTCATGGATTTTGCTCTTACATAGTTTCCTTTTTTTTTTTTTTTTTTAATTAACAATGGAAACCAGGATAGAAAATGGTTTTGGGCTCCACTGAAAGCGACTTCCCAGGTTTCAGGGAGGATGAATGAAGAATGGGATAGCTCAGTAGAAGCTGCTCTGTGTTTGTTGAGCCTTCTAAGATCCCTGACTTTGGAGATGGAGGCCGCTTGTCTTCTGCTGGGCAGTGAGGCAGGCCATTCCCTTGGAGGAGGTAGTGCTTGCCTCCTTCCTCCAACTGGACCCAGCCTGGAGCTTCTGAGATGGATGGGTGGGAGGGAAATCTGACTTTTGTCATACGGAAGGAATGTGAAAGAGAAACCGGCTGAAAACAATCTTGTAGTATTTTCCAAATCTAAGTTCTAAGATGAAACAGACTTGAGAGAAAGATGGCTAGCTGAGAAATCTGACTTTTGGAAATGAGTTTACTTGGGTCAGATAACGGGCACTTTGAACCGCTTTCAGTAAAAAGCACTGACTCCTGGGGCGGGGGGGGGGGGGGCATCCACAAAGTAACTAGATGCAGGCTGGAAGCCTGGAATCTCTGCCTTTATGTACTGGATTTTGGATAGTCTCTTGCTTGACTTTGCATATGCATGATAGTCCCTGAGGAGTGTCGGTCTACCTGAACTATGTCAACCCCTTCTGAGACTGGAGACACAAAGAAAGGTCAATGTTCTGTGTGAATATGTGTGTGTGTGTGTGTGTGTGTGTGTGTGTGTGTGTGTGTTGAGGCTGACAAATAGGGGCCTCTTGCTAGTTATGTTAATATTCTCTCTCTCTCTCTCTCTCTCTCTCTCTCTCTCTCTCTCTCTCTCTCGTGTGTGTGTGTGTGTGTGTGTGTGTGTGTGTGTGAGAGAGAGAGAGAGAGAGAGAGAGAGAGAGAGAGAGGCACACACAGCGTTTTGCTCTATTTACTTAGCATTATATCTTTTTATAGATTTGAATAGAAATCGATACGTAGAAGAAACATCTTAGATGGGAGCAGGTCATTGTTCTGGGTAAAGCGACTGATTGTGCTCGCTAAGCTCTTCTTAGGCTCACCAAAAACTCATCTTCCTCAGAAGGATGCCTTTCTGCCCAAGTGTATACTGAATGTCCTCCTTTGGGGTTTTAATAGACTATTTCAACTTTTCATAAAATATTTCATAAAAGGCAGTATTTCTCATTCTCTGCTGTTACAAACTATGAAAAATATATGCTACCCATTTTAAGAAACAAATTCTTACCTCACATTGTCTTCTTATATAAAATTTATCATGCTTTGACTTTTATATATATAATGTTATATATATATATATATATATATATATATATATATATATATATATATAACATTGGCCAAAAAAAAAAAAAAAAAAAAAAAAACAAAAAAAAAAACCCAAAACAAAACAAAAAAAAAATCTCTTTCAACCAAGCAGCTGGGGCCATTTGCTCAAATTCTTCCTGTGGTTGAGAGTTATGGAGAAAAGTATTAAGAACAAAGTGTTTTTGTTGCTCTAGAGCAGAAAATGTCATTTCCCATAAGAGCCAGTCAATAAATAGTATTTGGGGCTTTGTGGGCCATAGTGTCTCTGTGGAAAGGAGTCTCCACTATGAGGAATCTGGAGGCAGTTTGTGGATGAGTGAAGGCTGTGTCTAATAAAGCTTTATTTAAACAACAGGCTGCAGGCAAAATTTGGTCTCTGTTGTGTAGTTTTTTGACTCCTATCAGCAAATCCAGTCTGGAAGCCTTTGTAGGTTTTTTGTTTTGTTTTTGTTGTTCTTTTAAAGCTTTGTTGGAGGAGAGTGGAAGGAAGGGGAGAGAGAGGAAGGCAGAGGAGGGGAGAAGAGAGGAGGGGATGCAGACAGAACCAGACCTTATGTGGTCTGAAAGGCCTAAAATATGTGTTTTGAATTTTTTGGAAAAATTTATTGTAGCTCTCTAAAAGATGGTTTACTTCTTCCTTAATAATCTTAAGTTATGGTTGGAATTAGGGCTCTTTGTCAATTTGCCTCTGCTTAAATTTCAATAATAGAGAATAAGAATTTATTAGAGAAAATGAGTCTTTAAAATTTTGATAATGGACATGAGAGAAAAATAAACGGATAGTTTTCCTTGGTTACTTCTTGTATAATTTATAATTTTATTGGAAAATTAGAGATTTGTTTTTATTTCATGTGTTCTGGTGTTTTGCCTGCATGTATGTACTCACCAGCAGGTGTAGTGTCTGTGGAGGTCAGAAGAGGGCGTCAGATCCCCTGGAACCGGAATTCGCGTGTGTGGGTGCTGGGAATTGAACCCAGGTCCTCTGGAAGAACAGCCAGTGCTTTGATCCGCTGAGCCACCTCTCCAGTCCCTTTATAAGACGTGAAACCAATGTATATACTGTCTTACTTGAAATGCCTGTGTCTCAGTGAGATCATTTAAAAGCATTACTTCTTTGCTGGGCTTGAAATTTAGAGTCTCCTAGCCTGTAATTGGGACACCAGGGCTGTCACAATAGCTGTAATATTCTTGATGTGAGGCACAAAACAACATTAGTTAACATGTATTCATTCCATGGTTGCTATGTGAAAGGCACCAAGCCAAGTGTTTAATCAACATCTCCTCGGAATATTGAACGAACGTTGTGGTTATAAACCCTGGTTTTAGGGGAAATTAAGTGACTACCCGAAGAAACAGCCAGAAGCCGTCCCGTTCAGTTTTCCTAAACCCCCTCTTCCCAGCTGCTCTTCCCTGCCATGGCTTTAACCTCAGTAACCTGACAGTGACGATATAGGGACCAGGACACACAGTCTGTCACCGAGCCTGTTTCTGCTGTATAGAGACATGTTAATACTTCAAAGTGATGCTTGAAGTTTTAGCAAGTAGACAACCTCTGGTTACCTAAGTAGAATTTAGCAAGAAAAACAAAACAACTAGAAAAATTAGCGGTGTTAGGTTCTCTTGTGCCCCATAAGCTAAGTACCATTTCCACCTCTCACACCCGGGTGAGAGCTCCATTTGAAGACATGATCCTTTTCCCGTCAGCCTTTCCAACATGACAAAAAGCATGCTCATGGTACTTCACGCTAGAGAGGAGCAACTTGCCACAAAACACTCTCTCTCAAGTCCCCAGAAGTCATGTCTGCGTGTGTTTGCCTTTGACTTTCAGTGGTATCTGAGAGCATCATTAGTTAGAGACTGAGTTCAAATCTAAACAGAATGGCTTCATTGCTTTTCTGTTCATCTGACTTTTGTTTGGCAGGCACCTTCTCATCGTGTTGTTATTCCCCATGTGACTTCCCAAGCTGGTTGGCCCAGAGGAGGGACAGAACGTGGGACCCATTCTCCTCCAGCTCAGGCTGGTGGCTAAGGCTGTGAGTCAATGCACTGGAATCTGTGAGATCCAGAGGGATGGTCCTCATGCTAGAAGTCCTTAAAATTTCAGAAGACTGACTTCCAGCTTTCTACTTTGGAAGCCACTCTGCCAGGAGTTTACACTTGGACTAAATTTTATGTGGAACGTAGTTTTCTAATAAGCGAATGTTCCTTCAGAAAGTACCCAGCAGTGAGGGCTAAAACTTCCCACCACCCACACAGCCTCCTGCAGACTCTTAGTCTCCTCTGGGCTGTATTTCTTTGACTGTTTCCTCCTCGTTCTGTGGCTTGTTTTCTGTCCTGTGACAGTTTGCCAGCATCCCATCTTATTTTAACAGGCACCTAAAAATACAAACCACAGTACCAAAATTGTAGCTGGAGCTCGGTTTTGCAGTAGGAACTGTATTGTCATGTGTGGCCTGCAGTGAACTTGAACACAGTGAAATTCTAAACTTTCCTTTTATGTATAGTGCCCAGACTTGATCTCTCTGATGCACACTGGGTTTTATTCTTTTTAAAGAATTCTTTGTCATTCCTTGATATTATAATGCAATTGTAACCTTTTTTCTAACCCTTTCCCGTTTCTCTTCATTTTTTTATATATGAGATGAGCTGCATAACGAGCTTATTGGGAGACAATTTGTTTTGATTCTAAGCAAATGGTGTATTTTATTCTTCTATGCTTCCCACACCCTCCTCGTAAAGGATGCAACCCAGATCCTGTGCATGTTGACTAAGTGATCTCTCACTGAGCTATCCCTCCATCGCTAAGTGGCACCTTTTAAAAACAGCACTGGTTATTTTTGCAAATACTCTTGGGGTGTAGTAATGTAGGAGAGGCATATAGACTTTAGGAATGCCACTCATCTGATGTGGATCCTTTGTATCAAGTAAAAACTCATTTTGCTTATCATGGAAGGGTGTTTGTATCACAATATCAAGATGTAGTAAGGAATATAGACAGGCCTTACAGACTCTTGTCTCATGAGTTGTAAATCAATCTCTCTCTCTCTCTCTCTCTCTCTCTCTCTCTCTCTCTCTCTCTCTCTCTCTCTCTCTCTTTTGGTTTTTCAAGACAGGGTTTCTCTGTGTATCTTTGCGCCTTTCCTGGATCTTGCTCTGTAGCCCAGGCTGGCCTCGAACTCACAAAGATCCACCTGCCTCTTCCTCCCGAGTGCTGGGATTAAAGGCATGCGCCACCCGGCTGTAAATTTTTCTTACATTAGTACAGTGCCTCAGCTTCCAGAGGAGAGTTAGGTGGTGATCGGGGATGGGAGGCACCACCTTGACTGTTTATGAATGGAAAGACTCTCAATATAAGTATGCACACTTAATCTTCCACCAGTGTTTCTATGGCCTCATGGCCAAAGTCAACTCTTATACAGATAGCTTGGTGTTTTCAGCTTGTATAACCCAAATTGTGTAATATCACTGCACAGTTTAAGGGAGTTTGGAGACAGTGGTTATTTTTGGTGGACAGTTTGCCCGGAGTAAGAGGCTACATTTGATGTCTTATAAACAGAATCAAAGACCATTATTTCTTGTTCTTGAGTCTTGGATTGCATGTGGAAGTGCACAGGCTGTTGCTGCTCTTGATGGCTTTGATGTAGGTAGATGAGCGTCTGATATTCATTGTTTACCGTTTCCACTGGGAAGGAGGAGTCCAAGAGGTCACTGCATGCAGCCTTAGCAACGTTTACCACATTTTATCAAATACCCCTCACCAAGCGCTCAATATTTATCTTTGTGTTAGATGTTCGACTCGGAGTATACTAACTAGAATTAGAAATTGGCCTTGGCAATTTTCATTTTAATCTGGCCAAATCTGTGATGTGTGTGTGTGTTTTTTTTTAATTAAAAAAAAAACAAAAACAAAAACAAACTCTCTAGAGGAGACCAGTTCACAAATTGCCAGATTTGGTGGATTTTGGCGGTAGGAACCCTTCTGGTACAGTGGTAGCAGCAGCTCCTGTGTGCCTGGTGTTCACCAGGGGCCTGGCATGGTATCAGTGTAACTTGGACTTTAGGGTAAAAGCCCAGATTCTAAGAGTCCAAGTGATAAGCCAGTACATTTTCGGAACAGTCTCTACTTGCCTTTTGTACTAGGAGTCTTACATGCACATTGCAGGGTTTTGATTGCTTTGGGGGAAATACACAACAAGTGTCTGCTCTTTCATATGACAGACAGCCCTGGGGATGCTATCTGTTAACCTCCTCTTCCAGAGGAAAAGCATTGAACCTGGGAAGAAAAGGATCACACCAGACCTCATTCTTCACTTTGTTCCCAGTTCCCTCAGTTAGCCTTTGTATTTTATGACCTCAAATTATTAATATAATCTGTTACCCTGGCAGGCATAATAAAATACAGAGACATGACAGTAGATTAATAAAGATCTGATGAGGAGCAAAAAAAAAATCTCCTGATCACTCTATGAAATGTTGTTCCCAGGGCAGCAGAAATTATGACCCAAGTCCCATACCCGTGCTTGCTTGTCGGTTTTATTCTTATTAGCCACGAAGACATTAAAGTATGCCCCAGTGCTGCTCGGGAGAACGCTTCTGTACTGCTGACTTGCAAGCTTTGTTCCCTTATCTCATTCTCTAACATCTATTTTGACCTCTGTAAGTCACTTATCAACCCCCTGGACTCACTCATTACAGTCAACTAAGAATGCATTACTTGGCTAGATAATTCATATTCTCTTTCTCTCTTTCTCTCTCTCCTCCCTCCTTCCCTCCCTCCCTCCCTCCCTCCCTCCTTCCCTCCTTCCCTCCCCACTCTCACTCTCACTCTCTCTCTCCATATTGACCTATGTCTTTATGACTCATAATAAGGAATTTTAAAAAATTACTATCACCCCCGCTGCGGTCATTATCAGTCATCACTCATCCTTATACATGAAATACCTTTTTTTTTTTCTTTTTGAATACCCTCTATTTCCCCTCTGTGTGGAATTTATTCTCCCCTTGGTGCGTGGGGACAAATTACGTTCATAACAGTCATTAATGGTAATGGGAAGAGTATATAAATCTTTGATGCATTGAAAACTAAATGGTGCCCTGGTGGGTCTTTTTCTCTATCTTTCCTTACCAGATTTTGTTTGGCAGCATGTATAGTAGGCTGTCTAAAGTGCATTTACTTACGATTTTTCTCCTTATTGTGGATACATAGCACACACACACACATACACACACACACACACACACACACACACACGCATGTGTGCATGCATAGTGCTTCTCTCTGTGTGTGAAGATTGCCCCTCATTGCTTGGTACCCCCATGAGAGTGAGAACTGATTTGGCTTGCTCCGCTCTCCATGTTTAATATTGAACACGACGTTATGTTAATAGTGGGAGCTCAATAAGGTTTTATGAGCACAGGAATGAAAGAGTCCATGAACATTAAAGCGAATGACTACTCACCCTGCCTGGACAGGATCCTAATGCAGAGATAAATACTGTAAGAGCCAATGAGTAGATGTGCATTGTACAGTATGGGGACCCCGTAGAAAAATGACAAGCATTCAAAACTTAAATTTAGCTAAATTTGGTGTTCATCTTGGTAATCACTGACTGAGTTTTGAGGAATTTCCCTCAAGTCTTTAGCCTCAAGTTTCCTCATCTGTGGCTCTGAGGGCTTCTGGGAGAAGCCCATGAAAGTGTTTCCTCATTGACTCCCAGAACAGTCACAGAGTCCTGGCCTCCTGAGCTAAGTTTAAAGATAAACAAGACCCCACTCTTTTCATCCTGATTTCACAGGTTGTGAAAGGAAGTTCTCATCAAAGTTGGTAGTCTACACATACCCCATGAGACTTTATTAATGTGAGATCTCCCGCTCTAGGTTTTGGGAGAACCTGAGATTCCTGGGAAAATCTGATGTTGCTGATCCATGGACCACAACTTGAATAGAAAGGCTCTCAGGAGAGGTTAGCAAGTACTTAGTTAGGGTTTCTATTGCTGTGAAGAGACATCATGACCATGGCAACTCTGTATGTGTGTGTGTGTGTGTGTGTGTGTGTGTGTGTGTGTGCGCGCGCGTGTGCGTGCGCGCGTGTGCGTATATGTGGGTGTAAGAAAGGGTTTATTCCGGATAACAGGTTACATATTCCATCATCTAGAGAAGCCAGACCAGGAGCTCAAGGCAGGGAACTGGTTGCAGGAACTGAAGCAGAGACCATGGAGAAACATCATTTATAGGCATTCTCAGCTATCTTTCTTATGTAGCCCAGGTCTACCAGCCCAGGGATGACACCACCTACAGTGGGCTGGCTCCCCTGCACTATATCAACCATTAACCAAAGAAAAGCCTCAGACATGCCACAGCAACTCTTATAAAGGAAAACATTCAATTGGGGCTATCTTACAGCTTCAGAGGTTTAGTCCATTATCATCACGGAAGAAGTATGGCAGCATGCAGGCAGACATGGTGCTGGAGAAAGAGCTGAGAGTTCTACATCCAGATCAGCAGGCAGCAGAAAGAGACACTGGGCCTGGCTTGAGCATCTAAGACCTCAAAGCCCACCTTTAGTGACACACTTCCTCCAACAAGGCCACACCTTCTAATAGTGCCACTCCCGATGAGCCTGTGGGGACCATTTTCTTTCGGACCACCATAGCAAGCAATAGTGTAGGGTGGGAAGGACCGCAGCGGCCTTCCAAGAGAGCAGCAAGGGCTGGAAGTGATGCTCAGCGAGCACATCCTTGGCACAAATGAGGCTGGGTCCAGTTTTCAGCACTGTAAGACATAAAGATAAAAAAAAGGTAGAGTGAGAAAGCTGGAGTTGTTTGTGCTGGGTAGGAGAGACAAGGCAGAGCACATTGCCTAGAAATGGACAGGCAATCTGGGTCCTGAAGATTTGTGGTGATTTTTCAGGCAGAACAGAAGGGTTTTGGTTGTCCCAATGTAAACTATAGCTAACTCCAGCTGGAGAGTAAGGAAAGCTGAAAAAGGAGGTAAGAGAAGAGAATAGAGAGCTTACTCAGAGCTGGATGAGCAAGATTTGGCTCTGTTTGCAAGGCTAAGACTGGGAATTAACGTAGAAGTTAGCTAGTTAACTAGGAGGCATGAGGTTCAGTAGAAATATTCCATAGTACATATAAAATTGTTGGGAAATTTTCATCACAAGGTGGATTGTGCTTGGATACTCAGTATTTGCAGGTAGTAAATGCCCTTTGAAAGAGTAAGACTAAGATGAAAGGCAAATATTTAGATTTTCATTGGCTTTGGAGACACATGGAACAGGGATTGAGCCTTCCATGTTCTAGCTTGCCATGGTAAATCTTGGTTCTCAACTCGGTTGGATTGAGACATACCTAGGAGATTATAAAAGCACACATTGGGTGTGTCTGTGAAGGCATGCCTTTCCCAAGAGTATTAATAGTGGGCGAAGTTCTGTCCTGAATGTGAGCAGCAGCACCGTCACATAGGCTCAGGGCCCAGAGGAAATAAAAAGAAAGAAAGGAAAAATCTGATTAATATGACCATTCTCCCTCTATGCTTCCTGGCCACTGTGAATGTGAGCTGTTTTACTCTGTGAAAACAGACTGAAACCTCAGAAATCAGGAGCCAAAAGAAGTCTTTCCTCTCTGGATTTCAGTTGATTTTCTGGGCATTTTGTCATAGTGACAAGAAAGACTAACACATAGTTACATAGCCTTGATAAAAGTCAGCTTTCTGACCTTATTTTTCTTATCAATACAGTGAAGGTAATAAATACTGTCATCCTCTTCTGGCCTCTGTGGGTACTACACATATGTAGTACAAAGACATAAGTGCAGGCCAACTCTCATACACATAAACAAACCTTTGAAACAATCTTTTGGGGCTGGAGAGTCCACTCAATGGTCAAGAGCACTTATTAGTCTTGCAGAGTACCTTAGTTGGAGTCCCAGCATCCACATCATGGCTCATAACCATTTGTAATTCTAGTTACAGGGAATATGAGGCCCTCTTCTGACTTTTATGAGCACTGCATGTACGTGGCGCACATACATACATGCAAGCAAACATTCGTACACAGAAAATAAACCTTAAAAAAATTCTTTCAAACTTATGTGTGTCTACTGTTATCATGACAAGAATATTATACTATGCACAATTTAATACCTAAATCAATGTCATAAAAGTCTTGCTGCATTCCCTTATGATCATTTGTGAGAACAGCAGTTTCAATAGACTGAATGTTTAATAAGTTCACTGTAGTTTATTGTTCTGTTAGTCTCAGCCAATCACTTTACAGATTAAGGAGAGAGTGACCTACAGAAATTTGAACCTTTCTGATGGCCATTGAGCTGCTTTCTCAAGGAACACCATCAAGGAGTTTATAGAACTGCCCGCTGAATACAATTGTTTGTCCCTTGAAGTAGCTGTCCCATGAGTGTTGGTATTAACATGTCATTTTTGTTCTTCTTTTCAGAGCAAAATGCAAAAACTTTTTTTAAATGAAAAAAAAAATAGAGTTCTGTTTTGCGAAGTTTTACTGCATGCATAACCATCTCTTACATATCTAATTCTGCCAAATGTGACAGACAGACATGGGGGAGAGTAGAAAGGCGCTTCTGGAGTGTCTGGATTCTAATTGGAATTAGCATAGTTGTTGTTGACAGTCTCTGGAGCAGGGGTGGAACACTTGCTGCTGCGGTGTGACATGAAGTGAGAGTTTTGAAAGAGCCAAGAGTAGCTTCATCTTGTGCTGCCTTCCCATTTTGATCTTGGTAATAGGTATTCATTTGCCCCAGATCTTGGTGTGCTTCTTGGTCAAACAATTCAATTCCTTCCGATCAGATCTTCTCCCCTCTGGGAAGCCAAGATTACAACACATTCAATTTAAGCATATGAAACCTGTGCTATGGGTATGAAGCGCACAAAGAGTCAAGAGCTGTGTGGCCAAAGGATTTACAACCTTCTAGCATCCTGACTAAATAGAGATCGAGCTGCATTGAAGATCTTACCAGAATGGAGGTATGGTTAGGGCATTAGAGGAAAGGTCAGATCTACCCACGGTGCAAAGAAGGGCATAGGAGTGGCAGTGAGGGATGCATACCTATGCAGGAGAGTTCTTAGTTGAATCAGTTGGTAGCCAGTTCATTAACCGAGGAAGAAAGAGGACAACATTTCAAAGTGCTGAGATATGAAAGGGCATGGTCTGCTTTAGCAGCAACTCTAGTTTGAGTTCTGAGGAAGTGCAGAGGGGGGCATTAGCAAAGAGCAAGAAGAGAAAGTTGGCATCAGATAACGGAGCATCTTGGCATGCATGCTAAGCTTTTCAGAACATCTTGTGGGTATCTGGGAGCTATTAAGGTACCTGACTTGTACTTATAGGATGATATGTCCCAACATGTATTTTAGTAAATAATGATTCTGATTTAGCAGGAAATTGCTCCAGTGATTAAAGCATGAACTAAAAGGGCCAAGGAACAAGGAAAGGAGGTCTTTTAGAGGGCAACTAATGAAGGGCTATGATAGGCACAAAAGATGGAGGGACATGATCTGAATGGCCCATAATGGGAGGAACAGAAGAAGGACAGGCTGAAGTCCCTGGTTCAGGCAAATAAGCTAAATGGAGGGTCAGCAACACACATCCCAAGCCTAGATATGTTACAAAATTCTATGATTATTTTCTGCAATTCCAATCTGAAAAGGACAGGAATTTGGCAAAGGTAACAGGAAAGGAAGCAGTGGCAGAGGATCACAGATATTTTTCATTTCAGCCCTTGGTTCTGAACATTCTCTAGCCCACCCTCTGTGATACCACATTCCTGTTTTCTATAAAGACTTCAGGTTGCTCAAGTAAGTTTCAACAGAAGAATCTATTTGTCATTTCTATCAATTAAGCACAAAAGGTAGTATAGTTTCCAAATTACATTCAACCCTATCCATTCCCAGATGATTTTCACCATCCTGTGTCTATGTAAATAACTTTATTGTCTTTCAAAAACTAATTACGAGGCCAAACTCTTAGTCCTATTGGCCTCCATGATTTTCCTTTCGAAATTGCCCTTCCCCTGTTAAAGTCATTCAAATCATCCACCATTAGGCTACTTTTAATGCTATTCTTGGAACACTTGACTCATTCCCATATTTTCCTACAGAAATTCTCAATCAAATACTGGTCAGTAAGGACTGGTCTTTTAGTGAAGGAATGCATGGGAATCTAAATTGGGCCATTTGTATTTCCACCTCCATAGAATACTGTGTTTTAATTTTGGCTTCTCCCTCAGAGCAACTGTTTATGTATAATGTTGGATCTAGCATTCTGTGCTCAGGATATTTTTATTAGTTTTCAAAATTCCTTAAAAACTACAAATTTTTCAGATATGAGATTTTCTAATAAAACAAGAAGCAGTACCTGGCAGTCAAAAATTCTAAACTATAGGTCAAGAAACACGAGGAAAAATAAATGTACAGTAAAAAATTTCAAAATGCTTAGTGTCATGGGGAAACAAAGACTTGATAAAACAAGAAAAAAAAAAAACCTTCCTGTACCCAGGCAGTCCAGTAGTTTGAAGAGAAAACAAAACTGAGTATAAGTTCATAATGTCCCTTATATAGATGCTCAATTGTATCAACATAACATGGTATATGTGCACATGGACTACCATTCCAATAATGTAATTCCAAGCCTTCTGTCATCTTGCTCATTTCAAACCTATGGCACTACAGACACAATTAAGAGAGGTTCCCCCTCCAATCTTGATAGCAATGTAGTGTCTAAGAACAACTTTCAAAAAGAAAAACTATGGAGTTATAGACAGGTTTCTCAGGAAAACTCTAATCCAGAGTTGACACATAAGGAAAACTGGTTTTCTACATGAGATCATCTCAATGCAGTCACAGGAACAAGAGAATGCACAGGCTGACAGTTCAGTCAAGAGCTGGCAACTTGTTACCTATGGGATCATAGAATTAATCAAACTCTCTGGATGACGTTTACTAAAGTAGTAAGACACTTAGTCACAAGGATATAAAAGCTTTAAAATGTATGATTATATTAATGCATCATGGACACTAAATAAATCAGATGGAATCAGTGAAGAACACAATATTCAATAAACATTAGTTCTTTTTTCTGCTTCTAATTATAAGTTAACATTCATATTCAAAGACCTTAAAATCTTACCCTGATGAAAAGACATCTTCAGGCTGATTTCCTATAATTGAATGAAAAGTAGACATATTTCAGTCGATTATATTAGTCTATAAAATATCATAGGGTAAATCTTCTAGAGTAAAAAATCTTCTAGGGTAAATAATAACTATGGTACTGGAATATAACAAATGCATCAGGAAATCTTCACCTCGTTTGGATTTATTGAATAAAAGAATGAAAGAAATTATCAGCATTTGATACCTCAAAGTAGGTGACCATGTATACTGACAACAATTCCAACTAGTGGCAAATAGTGTCATTGCCAGAATCATTGCCTATCATAAATAAATAGCAAAGAAAGTAGTTTTCTGGAAGAACGGTACCAGGATCAATTTGAAGACAGCATAAATATTTTTTTGTTATAACACAACAAATATTCCCCAGATACACAGCTGCAGTCCTTCAGGTAGGGATGAAACAACCTATCAGAGAGAACCTGAGGCAATGATCATTGTACTTATCAATCTCCCCTAAAATTATGGAAACCTATCTGGACAAGGTTTCTCATAAAGACTTGCAAGGTATCAGAAAAGAGAGGTAAGGTGAAATCAATGCTGCCTACCCTCCCGATCTCCTCTGTGGTTAGGTTCTAATGAGCTCTTTTAGATATGGTGTAGTTCTCATACTTACCTATGATGCAATAAGGTAGAAACTCAATTGCTCTTGTCACCTTTGGACATAACTACTGGTAAGATCCCCTCCTTACGAATATATCTATTCTGCACATGGCTAAAATACAGAAGATTAAAAGTATGTACTAGGAAGGCTAGGTCAGAGAAAGTTGCTTTGGAGGTTTGTTTATTATAAAACTATCAATCCATATGTAGGTATCTACATATATATCACTTAATAACTCACTTAAGGTCTTTCTACTGGGATAGAAACCTAGTTCCCTATGGTGGTATTTTATTTGTGCTGAAATGCAATTTTATTTGTATGTTAATAAAGATGCCTGGAGATCAGAAGTAAAACCGAGCCATTAAGCAGAAGTCAGGTGGTAGTGGCACATACCCTTAATCCAATCCCATGGCAGGCAGAGTCTCTGTGTGGTCAAGGACACAGCCAAGGAGTGGTGACCTGAACCTTTAATCCCAGTACCAACCATAGAGACCTGGAGGTCTGTATAGACAGGCAGTGACAGGGAAGTCATGTGGTTGGGTTTAGAGCCAATGAGAAGGCAGAACAGAAAGGCAATAAAAAGACAAGTCACACAGGAAGAAGGTCTCTCTCTCTAGAGAAGAGACAGCAGCCAGGTACTAAGATAAGGCTGTCTTGGCTCTTCACTAGTGCTCTGATCTCTTGGACTTTTAACTCTGTATTTGGCTCTGTGTTTCTTATTTACTAAGACCATTTAGAATTTTGTCTACAGTTCTCCTTTTATATAAAATAAGAAAGACCACACATGGTGAGATCCTATTGACATTACCCTTGAGAAAGTATCTTCCCATGGAAAATGAAGACTAGAAATGTGCCCAAGTGGCAGAGCACCTGTCTTGCAAAAATAGGGTAAAAGTTAAAATGGGGTTGTGGATGGATAGTCAAGTATTCTCTGGTGTATGAGTGGCTTCATATTTACTGATAAACACTATAGATATTAACCACACACAATAAAAACAGAATTTAAATCTGGAATTAGTAGACTAGTTTCTTCTTTTTTTCCCCAAAGAAGAGGTTCATGATTTGCTTCATCTGTAGTATTCACATTCTAAAGGTTACTGCATATGGGAAAAAATCATGTGAAAGGCTTGACTACAGTTTGGAAAAGTATGACCTCTGGAGATTGCCTTTTGGCAGTCAAGGGTCAGTTTGGCAACACAAAGCAGGAAGACAAAAATAAACAAAAATAAAAATAAAAATAGGGTCATTGGAGTAGCAAATACATAGAGTACCTCCTTCTTAAAGTATGAAACCTTGAGTTCAACACCTCACAGATAAGAATATTAATTTCTAATTATACATTTAGGAACCAGACCGTTGCCATACAGTAGAGCCAGAAGTAATAACCATGTATATAAACATTTCAGTAACACTATATGATGTATTTGTTTAAATGAAAGAATTTGAATACAAAATTACCATTCTTTTAGGTTTTGTGCCACCTTTATTGAATAAGTCTCTTTTTTTCTGTCACCCCCCAAAAAACTGCCCTCAGTAAACTCACACCTGCTCCAGATCCAAGCTGACAACCCTCTTTGTTTGTGAGCCACCATTGTTGGGCAATTCTCTTTTTCCATTTCCCATCCTATTATCTCCTACTACTATCTCCAAACCTACATGCCTTGCTTGAGAAATGCAGCAGGCATGGCCACCATGTTTCCTAGCTACCTTTGCTAGCTAGGTGGCTATTTCATTTTCTCTGGAAGCCAACAATCCTATTCCAGACCCAAAGCTGTGAACCCTCAGTTGCAGGAATCCTAAATGTTATTTTAATTAAAAAAAATGGAGCCAGATATTGGGGAAAATGCTGAAAGATCAGAGAAACAAAGAAACAAGTCATAGCCAAGTCTAACCTCGCCAACTCCAGGAATCCTCTGACTGAATGCCTCTGAGTCCTCAGCTGAAAGCTCTCCAGCTGAAAAGCCTCTAGACAAAAGGTGTTCCAGCCAAAAAACCTTTAGTTCCTGTCTCCTCATGCCTTATATACCTTTCTCCACCCAGCCATCACTTCCTTCCTAGTGTTGGGATTAAAGGCATGTGACTTCCCAGTAATGGGATTAAGGGTTGGTGCCACCACTGCTTGGCTCTGTTTCTCTCCTAGACTGATTAAATCTCATGTAGTCCAAGGTGGATATAACTCACAGAGATCCAGATGGATCTCTGCCTCCCGAGTGCTAGGATTAAAGACGTGTGGCACCACTGCCTGACCTCTATATTTAATCTAGTGGCTTGTTCTGTCCTCTTATCTTCAAGCAAATTTTATTAGAGTACACAATATATCACAACCTTTTCTGGGTAAGTCACTTCTTCCCTGTTCTGCCCCCACATTTTTTGTTTGTGGCTGTCACCATACACAGAAGACTAGGTCCAGATCAATGGCTGCAATAGATATAATACTAAAAATTTCAGCATCCCAATTAGAAAGTTCAGAGAAAAACCTTACCAATATAACAAATCAAACAAAAGATAGAATATGAGAATCTAAAGAAAAAGTAGAAAATCTATAATTAATTAGCAATAATATAAAAAAAAGAAAGAAAAAAAGCCATGCTAGAAGACCAGGCAAGAAATTTGAGATACTATCAAAGGCTCAAATCTTTGAATTCTATTGGCATACATGAGGAAACAGTATTCTCAATCAATAGCATAGACAAGATTAATAGAAAGATCACAGAGGAATTCTTCATCCAAGTAAGGAAATATATACACACACTGATACAAGAATCAAACAAAACCCAACCAGACAAGATCAGAAAAAGAAAACTCCAAAGCATATGATAGTAACACCACCAAATATACAAGACTAGGAAAAATATTGAAAGCTTAAGAAAAGAAAGTATACAAGTCATTTAGAAATGAACATGCCCAGGGCAACAGCTGAATTATTAAATAAAACTCTGAAAAGCAGAAGAGCCTGAAGCAATGAACTTCAAATACTACAAGGCCATGCATGTCAACCAGGACTCATGTGCCCAGTGAATCTGTCTGCCATAGCTGAAGAGGAAACACTTCCATGATACAAGCAGCCTGAAACAGTCATAGCAAATAATAAATTCTAAACAGACTACTAAATGTAATACTTCTAACTGAAGAGAGGAGTAAGTACAAGAGGAGACTTTTAGAAAGAAAACAAGCAAAGCTATAATTTAAGGAAATACAAAGGGCATCTAACAACACAAAACAACAGGAAAATAAAACACTGCAATCTAGGTACAACTTCCAATAACGAATCCAGATATCAATGGCCTCAACACTCCAGTCAAAAGACAAAGGCTACCTAGACAAATTAAGAAACAAAATCCAACTATCTATTGTCTATGAAAAGTCCCATCTTAGTTTAAAAGTCAAGCACCCTCTTACAATGAATGGGTGCAAAATGTATTCTCAAAATGTATTCTAAGCAAACATTGTCAGGAAGCAAGCAGGTGTCGGCATACCTGAAAAATCATTTTCAAACTAAAATGAAGCAGAAGAGACAAAGATGTGCACTTCATACTAATTAAAGTGTCAAAAAATACAAAATAGAATACTTACACACACACACACACACACACACACACACACACATATATATATATATATGCAGGTGCACCCAACTTCACAAGAAACCTAATGGAACAAAAGGCACAGATCAACACAGACGCAATAACATTATGTGATTGCAAACACCGATTTTTCCAATTGATTGGTCATCCAGCCCAAATACATACAATCTCAGAATTAAATGACTTCTTCCTTCAATTGACCTAACCAACAATTAAATATTCCACCTCAACACCAAAGAACATATATTCCACTCAGCAGCACAAAGAGGCTTCTCTTAAATAGAGCATATGCCTAGAGACAAAGGAAACTTTAAGAAATACGGAAAATTGAAATAATGCCATGTACAGTATGCAACCCTTGAGTCATAAAAGTTAAAATTGACAGCAAAATAAACTCCAGTATGCATATAAACAAATAAATGACCTAATGATCCAAGTCAAGAATTTGAAGAAAAACAAACAAGAACAAACCAAACCCCCAAACAGTAGATAGTAAGAAATAATAAAAAGTAAATGAATTAAATAGAAAAAAGAAAACTGTACAAAGAACTAATGAATCTAATAGCTATTTTTCTGAGAAGATAAAGATGACCCACTGACTCCTTCATCAAGATTCTCTTGAGTCCCACACCAGAATGTAGACATGAAGCAGAGATCAGCAGAGTCTAGGGATCCCAGTCTGAGCTAGCTCAGGGAACATCACAGAACAGGCAGAGGGAAAGACTGCAAACATCAGGAAGTCTGCTGTGAAACAGTCTCTCATGGAAATGGCTACATTAACAAGATCTGAACAGAGACAATATCAATAGACATGCTAAGGAAGAAGTAGGGAGGAATCTCCGAGGGCCATGCTCCTGGACAAGGAATTGCAGGAAACTAATGACTGCTGAGATAGGGATAGTGAGTCTCTCTCAGACAGGAACCCCTAATTGCTTGACTGATGAAATTGTAGTCAGCACTGAAACCATGTAACTACAAACAAGAAAACTGAACTCAGTAGGTTGTAGTTACACATTTGTGTCTCTGTGTGTGAATGAGTGCATTGAAGAGTAATTATAAGGGAAGAAGAGACTATCAATTTGAGACCTGCAGGGACATGGAAGAAGCGGGAGTGTGGGGAGAGTGCTGGAGGGAAGAAAGGGAAGTGGGAAAGTGATCTAATTGTACTTTAGTTAAAATCTATAGAAAAGAAAACATTCCTTTAATAACATACACAGGAAAGGAAATCATAAAAGGATTGAATATTGTGTCTTGTTTAGCCATACAAATCATGTTTTCTATGATATGTATAACAAAGTAATTGTGTTCACTTACTGCAATGCATTCATTTTTACTGTGAGAAAATAATGTGTTTTTTTTTTTTTATAATGTGTGTGGGTAGCTAAGAAGACAACTTAGAAGTTAACAGCATGCTTTGCTCTTCAAGAGGACCTGTGTTCTGCTCTCAGAACCTATGTGGTATTTTACAATCACCTGTAACTCCAGTTCCAAAGAATACAACACCATCTTCTCTCTCCCACAAGCACCAGACATGAACATGGTGCACATGCCTGGTGTACATGCAGGCAAAAGCACTCACACATGAAATAAAATAAACAAATAAAATGAATTACAATACAGTGTAGTGGAACTATTAATGAAGTAGACACTATGTCAACATTTTTAGAAAAAAAAATGTATGAAGTACACTAAAATGTGCTGTGGGCTGGGGAGAGGCTGGCATCTCATCACAGTATGGTAATTTAAAAAATATTTTTACATGCAAGTATGTAATTCTGGTGCAAAACTGAGAAACTTTTTAACCAAGCAGTTTCATACAACTAATTTCTTAAACAATTCAGCCGCCAATAGGCACTTGGTTTTTAAAACTGCCTAGGAGGAGCTGGAGAGAGGAATGTAAAGGAGGAAAGGATATTAATTCTATCATAATTTAAATGCATTTTAAAAATAAAAACTGCTCTTTGCGAGTGAAGGGGAAGGGGAACACTCATCCACTCACCCAAAGGTAAGGGCATACAAACATATAACCACTATGGAAATCTGTTTGGCCATTATTCAAGAAGCTGGTTATGGATCTACCTCAAGATCCAGCTACACCATTCTTGGGTATATACCCAGATAATATCTAATTACAGAGAATTGAAAAATTCTAAATGCAACATTTTTAATCTAAAGAAGGGCTACAGAGAAGGAAACTTCAAGAGACTTATGTGTGAAGGTATTTTGTTGTCTCCAGAGAAGTAAGTCGTGCTGAATAATCACCATTTTTCTGCCAAGTATGGAAATGGTGGTAAACAACGTTATTATTTTAATATGGGTGGAAAACCATTTATCAATATATTAAATATTTAAAATATTTCAAAGACAATACAAGATTCCATCAAGTCATCTGGACATACCCTTCAAATTTATTAGTTCTAAAAGATTTTACAAAGTGTCTCATTTTAGAAGGAAAGAACAGTGTGAGATGGTGTAGATTTACTATGGTTCAAATCATCTGGATTAACTTGACAGGATGGAAAATGCCCTAATATAGGAAGGAGTCCTAAGTATTCTTGCTCTGGGAAAGTGTTTCCTTAGGCTCCAACTTAAGTTTCCAAAACTCAGGATTTCCCTACTTTAGTTTAAAAGTTTGCTATGAAAATTTCACCACCTAAAAACAGGCACAGAAATAGCAAAGCAGTATCTAACTTGCTTCTCAGTCTTGATCTGATTAGAATCCTAAATGAAAGTACTCTGTAATTCATGAATGGACCTATTATCAAATGCTACAGAATTCAGAATTTGATATTACTGAAATAAAGAGTAAGCCCATGGTGAGAACACTAATGAATTCCAAGACATAGGTTGCTCTATTGCTGGTCTTCCTTTAGCCAAGAAGGAAACAATGATCTGAGTTTTGTCATAATGATCCTGAATCGCCATGCTTACCATCAACCTACATGGAAGACAAAAATCATTTTTTATACATGTTATAAGTATACTCATGGGCTGTGATGGGGCTTAAATACTGAATACAGTTAATATAATTTAGATTCACAGAATTGTATTCCGTGTCTTCCTTCTGAGGCAGAGTTGTGAAATATCCTGAAATCTTGAGGTAAAGATTCAAGTATCTTGAAAAATGTTCCTTTTCACAGAAAAAGCACTTAGTGGGCCAATCACTTTCTGTCATCTTCCCTGGGAAAGGCGCTAGAGGTCTGTCACAAACACAGATTGTGCTACAGAGGATGATACAAAGGAACCCTTGCCTACAGATTACTATGAAAGAAAGCAAGCTCTGGCCTCTTTCTGCAAGTGCTTGGATTCATGGGATAATTTAGTATATCTGCAAACCCATTTGATGGCTGAAAAGAGAGACTCCTCCAAAGTATCGTGCCATGATGGTCTTCTAGGATACTGGAGTGCTTTGAATAAGTGATAAGGTTCAGATGCCTAGCAACAGCTTTGGAGAAATCTTAAGAGTTTTAGCTGCCAGAGAACACTGTTATATTAGGAGAAAATTTGAATTTTCAAGCACATAGTTGAATTTTCAACTACCCTTTCCTCATGGCTCCATAACTATTATGATAAAGATACAGATCAGTAGGTACAACCTGATAATCAAGTTTATTTAACACTGGACTAAAAGACAGGTGTAATCACATTAAATCCCCATGAATAAATGCTTCCTAAGTTTTCCTCATGTATGCCATATCTATCTGATATATGTAGGAATTTTTACTTTCTTGGACTGAGGGAGCATGTTAGATTGTTGAGCATTCAGGTAATAAGTTCGATGAAATATTTGGAAGATAAGTGTGAAGATTTTCTATCAAACTACAAATGTTTAGATTCAAAGAAGTAACTCAAAAACTAAAATTCTGTGCCATGCATTGCTTTATTTTTGGAACGACCAGAGCATGCTGGGATCTTGAAAGATAAAGATATTAAGGCTTCCAAAAGAGAGTTTAGCCATGAAGTTGAGTGGTAAAATAAACGCCTCATACATTCAAGCCCCTGAGTGTGATTCTCAGCATCATCATAGATCAGTCTTGAGATTAAGACTCTTGCACACCCGTTGCTATTCTGACCAATCTATCCCTTTGCTTGTCTCATGGCAAGTGGAGTTGACTAAAATGCTTCCATTCCAAAAGCATTTAAATAATGAAGTCACGCTTGGTTAAAATACAACATTGGTAAATATTTCATGTCTAAATTTAGTTTCAATTAGCGTTTTAACTTCTGGACTTACGTTTTGCGTTTCCCCATAATGGCATAATAAAGAGCACTCCATCCAAATGTGTCCTTTAACTGGTGATCAACACCTTTCTTCAGTAAAATTTCAACCATAATTTCACAATCCCATCTAACAGCATACATGAGTGTTGTTCTAGAATGACAGAGGCAATTCAATTACTTAAATGGTGAACTGTATACATTTTACCATCTAAGTATAAGGCCTTTGTGTGTAGAATGGACCATTAACTAAGTAGCCTTAAGCATCCTGAAAGCAGAGTTCAGATTCCTAAAATATGTCCAAGGCTAAAACTAGAAAACAAGCAGAAAACTTCTTAGCCCACTATGATACTTTATAGAGTAGAATTTGTATTTTAAATTGTTTATGGTGAATAACTGTTTGGAGAAAATTGACCAGAAGTACAGAAAGCTTTATATGAAAAAGAACACCATTTCCTTCCTATTCTATTAAAATACAATTCACTGTTAAATATGGAATCGCAATTTGCGTAAAATGATAGTAATAATGTTATCAAATAATTTTAATGTTAAAAATGAATGTTTTCAATTCCTGATACTAATATCATGCCATATATGTAAGTTTACAACTACCATTCATGTATCATCCTTCTCTGCACACCACCAAAAGTATTTGAAGATTAAAGGGTGTTCACAAGGTTGTGTGATTGCAAACTTGAAAACACTGGAACTGACACTGTAAATGTACAATCTAATATAAATGCTATCAACTCATAGAAGATCATATGGCAGTCAAAATAAAAATCAAAATAAAAACCTCTCATTATGAAAGGGAATATGAACCTGACTATCGTTCTTTGGCATAACCATTTCATGTAATAGATATTTTTAGATATGTAACTGATGTTTTATTGACTTTTTCTAATCTAGTCCCATAACACATTTGAAATGAATGATTTTTACTATTCTAGACTATTTTCAACACAAGTAGTGTTTTAAAAATGCGAAGTGTAGTACCTTAGATATTGATCAGATACGTGAAGATTCGCACCGTGTGTGATTAGGTATGCTGCCATGCGGGGTTTCCTTTCTCGGAGTGCTAGCAGCAGAGGGGTCAACCCATCCTGTAATGATATCAATTAATCATTCACAATACCGCATATTTCACAACTGAACTGAAAATCATATATGTAGCCCTGTGATCGTAATGTTTACCATAGACTTGACCGCAGTAGTCTTTTCCTTATTAGCCTAATGCACCTGCTAACGATCCTCAAGATTGCAATGTTCTAACCATGGCTACGGTTGTCACAAAGTCCTCTAGTCCATTACAGAACTCATGTGACACCCATGGACCTGTGGTTCCTGTCACAGAAGTTGTCATGGTACTTTGAAGCCATGGCACTCTCCCCTCAGAGTTTATCTGAAGAGACACACAGCGACACACAGTGGCAAAGGTGTTAGATCCTAAGTTGCATGGATGAGCAAAATTGTCTTTTCCATGTCAGAAATTCTCCTGTATTTCAAAAGACAGTTATGTGGCAGATGTAGCATTTTCCAACAGAAAAATTCAATTAAGGACGATGACAAAACTATGGAATTGTCCAGTATTTAAAACCTGATTTCTGAAGTACTGTTTGGCAAATCTTCTGTGGGGCAAATATCAGTCAGCAACAGCAGAAGTTGTTTCACAGGCACAATTCTCAGAGTCTGCCTCTTGCTCAGAACAGGTCACCAAAGAAATGACCTCAAAATGAGTAAGATCTCAAAGAATCTTTTTTTTTTTTTTTTTTCTCACAAAGATCCGCCTGTCTCTGCCTCCCAGTGCTGGAATTAAAGGCGTGTGCCACCACCGCCCAACTCAAAGAATCTTTGATTGCTTACCTTGAAATGTATTCTGTCCTGTTACAAGTTGAAAACGGTCTTAGTGTTTAGAAAATCCAGTACATTTTTAAAATGTTTTTTATTTATATTATCTTTAGACAATTTCCTACACGAGATCTGTATTTACATAGTTTCTACACCCTCACTCCTCCAACTCCCCCTAACTCCCTCTGAAATTCAGGACCTGTTTTTTATTACTGTCACACACATGTGTATTATGTACAACCTACTGGTTCCATGTAATGTGAGCAGACTCTCTTTTTTATGTCTCTGCCTCTCCTTTTCTCTTTCCCTCCCCCTCTGTCTCTCTCTTCCTGTATGTGTGTTGGTTTGTGTGTGTGTGTGTGTGTGTGTGTGTCCATGTGTAAGTGTGTGTGTTTAAGCATGGCCACTGTGGTTGGATAAACTATTGAGGAGTTTAGAGTGTCTCCCTGGAGAAAATTGAATTCTACTCTCAGCAGTTATGGATAATGGGCAACTCTTGATTTACGAGTGTAGTTTTGAAGTTTCCCCTATCAAGTGTTTGCAGGTCAACTGGTGTTTTCCTTGTGCACGTCTTCTTTAGGCAACCATATTATTGAGATTTCGTAGATGAATTATCCCTTTTGTATCTAGAAGACACTTTTCTGCAACAGTCATCCTGGTCACTGGAACTCAGAGTTTTTTTTTTTTGTTTGTTTGTTTTTTCAGAACTTTCTTTCTCAGGGTCACCCGAAACTTAAGTGTGGGTGTTGTATTGTAGATGTAGGATTGTGGTAGGCACCCATGGTCCTTTGGTCTTTGCATTTTCACTAGTTGTGGATCTCTGTTATACTCTGTATTTGCTGCATTTTAATCATCATTGCATCTAAGTCCAATTTACTGAGTGACTGTACTGTACTATAGCTAGTGCATACAGATCTGTGTAATGGAAGTTTTAGAGATGGGCAAGGCATTGCTTTCTTTCTGGTTTATATTTTCCTTAGAAAACAACCTAAGCAGGAATCAAAATAGAGCAATAATTTAAAAGTATTTTAAACATTAGAATTCAGAAATGAAGACACAACCGTAATCCCATCAATAGAGTGCAGGGTATTATTGCAGGAAGATCGTGACTTCTAGGAGAGTCTGGGCTACGTAGTGAAACCCTATCTAAAAAATTAATATTGGAAGTCTATGGTGATTTTAGGATCATCAATATCAGTGAGATTAAAACGATGTATTGTAATTTACATGAAGTTATGCAACAAGGGGTGAAAAAGCCTTGCCCAACTGCACAGCTAACAAAATACACAGTGCCAGGCAGGTAAAAATTCCCTAGACTTTTTGGGAGTTCCAGACATTTCCCAAACAATATGAGCTACTGCTAGTGCTCTTGGTTGCCTCCAGTCACTTAAGTGTAAGATCTTGCTACAAAAGACACCAAATCCTTTGGAGAAAAGACTAGCAGGAATAAAGCTGGAACTAACCCAGTGATTCCTACCCAAGTACTAGCTTCCTGTGGTGCTCTGCAAACTGCCAAGGGAGAAAAGGAATCTTCAGACATCCTAAATTTATATCAAACACTAAGAAATAAGGCTAGTAGACTGAAACACCTGTATCGGCAAAGCAGGTGAAATGGGGGAATACAGCTCTGGTTTGTTAGCAAATAAAACACACTTGGAGGTTGGATTGTGGAAGTACCTCCTGCAGGGAACCATTCCATCATAGGGGCTCAAAAGCAAAATGATTTGATTTGTTATAGTCAGGATGAAGGATAGTTTTAAAAATTCTCCTAGAGATTGAGCGTGCACTGCATTCCTGGAGAAAACGGAGGTTATGAATGGACTGCGCTGTTCCATAGCCCTTGGGATTGTTTACTAAAATTTTAATCTCTGCTGCATGCATACTAATGGATGTGTGGAAATCAAGTGCTTGTAGTGCAATGTACCATGCTTCAGTTGCAAATATTCCGTCTGTGATAGCAGTTGGAAGGTGAAGTGTCACCCACAGCCTGAAGTGATTTATATCCCAGCACAGCTTGTCAATATTTTGGGTAGGTGTTGAAGCTTTTGGAATTGGATATTTGACGGGTGTGATATTGGTATGTAGGCAGTTTAGGGGTACACCTATTCTGAGTTTTTCAAGAGGCCATTGATTCTGTTTCTGTGGAGATATGAGGAGGAAGGAAGGATTACAAGTTCCTGATACCACAGACAAAGCTATACCCAGCTGCCTATAGGAAGTTATCTTGATGGCTAACCAATGAAGAGAACCCAGCCCCTGGTGGGTGGCACCACAGCCTTGTTTCAGAACATGGCTGTGTAAGACTTTACAGAGATAGCTGCAGAGTAAGCAAACAGGCATCCTGGACTCATTCATTTCTCCCGCTCTTGAGGATAGATGATATGTCAACAGCTTTCTCAAGATCCTGATTCTGTGCTTTGCCCAGTAATACACAGTAACTTGGAAATGTAAGTCAAATAATCCTTTTAGTCCATTATCTATTTTTATAAATATTTTCCATGGCTCCATAAAAGTAAGCTAAATTCTCTAATACTGATTTCAATAAATTAACATTTACTTCTCCCCCTTTGGAAATAATTTTGAGAGCTATATTCAATGCAATTTAATCGTATTCACCCCTTCCCTTTCACTACTTTCCAAATGCACCCCTCTTCTGTACCCACCCATCTTTCTAACCTTATTGATATAAACCTCCTCTCAAGTCTCTGGGGTCACTGTAGAAGATCAGGTTAAAGCTTGTAAGAGCCAGGTCCACTGGATGACCAAAAGCAAAGAGTGTCTCATGGGCACACCAGCGTAGATGTTCATATGACATCACAGTCACCGTGAAAACATTCAGAAGACCGTTGGATGCTCAAGTGACACAAAATGTCATTATGCAAGCAGGAATTTAGCATGAAGTTCTGCTCTGAGCTGAGAACTTCTTGACAGTTATAGCTGCTAGGACTGGATAGTCCTTTTCATTTAAAGGTGTGGCCTGGGTGGACTGAGCATGCTCCAGGAGATGGTCACATACCCAAGAGTATGTGGGCAGCACGAATTGGACTCAATGGGGGTAAAAAACAAACTATAACAACACATCAATACTTAGATGGATACCGATCAAGTTATTTCAAAGTGCCAGTCAAGTAATACTTCAACTTCTAAACGTGAAAAAAATTGGACCAAGATATGACAACTGTTAAAGCATATAGTTTTCAAATACTTGGGAATTCAATTTAGAAAATCTTTACCTTTGTAGTATCTTCAATGTTTCCCCCAAATTCAAGAAGACTGCTGGCAATATCTGGCCTGTCTACATACACTGCATGGTGGATCACTGCTTCTCCGTTGCAGTCTTTGATATTGGGATCTGCTCCATGATCAAGTAGGACAGACACGATCTCTGTCTCCCAGCTCTGTACAGCCTGTGGATATCGTTACCAGGAAAACACTGTCAATTTAAAGAACACACAAGAAACTTCCCCCAGCTTTCACCATGATTTATATTTAAGTGACTTTAATTTTACTTTCATTCTAAACACTTAGATCAACTTAATTACTGAAATTGAAGTCTTTGAAATACCTTCATTAGTGGTGTGGACATTTGATTATCAAGGGCATTTATCTCACAGTCCTTAAATATCAGAAAACGAACCAGATCGATATGCCCATAGAAGCACGCAAAGTGGAGCGCAGTTCTGTGGGAATGAGAGACATTTTGAAGGAAAACTGTAAGGCACTATTATCAACATACACAATCACTCTGGCATTTATAAATATTATATAGTATGTAAGTCCATAGACACATAAAAAATATTTAACTTCATTCAAAATTTATTTTTATTTGCTCTTATAATTTACTGTATTTAAAAATTTATTGCAACTATCATTTATCCCAGTGTGAATAATACACACAGCTGTTGCAGCCTAGATAAGTGCTCTATTAGTGAACTACGTAGTAAAGAGCAGCCTATTTGAACAAAAAGAACATGACTATTGGGTGAACTCAGTTTCAGTTTAAATTCTACTCTAGACACTACCATCAACCAACTACATCTCAGCCTTCCTGTGTTGTGAATTCTTGTCCAGAAAATGGGTGTTAAAAGGAATACTTCTATCAAATTAGGATGACTCAATTAGATTCTTTGCAACTATTAGAAAATATTCTTCAACAACAACTTAACAATCTTTTCGGTATTTAAGTTATGAATGTTAACACTATAATAAACATATTTCAAGTCAATGTTAGTTCCATTATCTCTATTTTGTAAATATATTAAGGAGTATAAATTTTAGAGTCTAAGGACATCTCTTCAAAACTTGAGACAAGTTCTACAATAAATTTATGCTTCTGCTGCCTCAGCCTGCAAAGAGCTGGGATTGTAGATATGACACACCACTGAGCTTGAGATTTGGTTTTTCACACATTTTAACTCAGCTAAAATTGAAATGTCACTTATAATTCATAATGTACAACAGTGACTGCCAAAACTTAAAGGCAATTCTTAATACATAAGATAGCATGTCATTTTGCCATGCATGATGTCTCTACTAAGTGAAACGTGATATATAATGTGATATACATATACATACATATACACATATCCATATATATAAAACATTTCTAGACTTTTACTGGATTTTTTAAAGAAAGTTACGAAATGTTCTATTGACAAAAACTGAAAATTATCAACAGCAAAATCTAAATGCACAGCAAACTTGGCTTTGATTTTTAAGGAACTTTAGTTCAAAGGAAGTAAGTATGGAACTTCAAGTCAAATACATAAGAATGCCCATTTTTGATAATAGTTAAATTCATAACATACAGAGAAATTAGATGTATGCTATGCCTAACGTCAGTATCTAATATCAATTTCATGAGGGAGATTTAGTACACTGTGGGCCACCTCGAGTAAACCCAAAATTGGGAAAACAAGACAGTTTGTTGATTTGTAAATCATGAAATTCACAGCAAGTTCCATTCACCTCTATCAGAAGTAAGTAAAGATGTCAGAAGTAACTTTCAGAGAACTTGGAGCTTGTCAGCACATTGTGTTATTAAAATGGTGGCTGATCAAGGCCGCACTGAATAAACTTTCAGAAACAGATGACGTAATGAGTGAAGGAACTTAAAAGAAATTTACAGAGATGGGAGAGTGATATCCCCAGGAAACTAGTGAGAAACAACAAGAAAATGAAGGAGTAGCAGGAAGAGGAGCACACAACCATCTATCAAGTTTAGATTATTTCTGTTATTTTCAGTGAGGAATATGTTAGTACACACAGATAAAAGATCCATATTCAATGTTTTTGGGTGATTTTAGGTGAGAGGAAGACTATTGTGAGGAACACTACTCTTGATCTCTGTAGTTTCTACAGTTTACACAACATTGTGTTTATTAGGTACATTGAAATTAAATCCCATTACTTTATAGTTTGTTCAATTATTCTATTGTGTATTCGATGCTCCATAAGAAAATGCTCCATAGGGGAATTACGGGGTGACAGTAAACCTGCTGAGCTTTGGTCTTATGGTTCTCCTGCTCCAGAAGAAGATCTGGACACTGGACCTGTGTGATCACGGGTACCAAGGAGACTGTAGTCCAGAAAGCACAGCTGGTCTCTCCTCACTCCTGTTGCCCTCAACAGAGCTAGGAAAAGTAGGCTTCTCCCATCACTCGATTTCCTCAAGGCCCCTCATCCTTAGCTTCCAAGTGTTCTTACCGTTTCCCTTCATCCTCATCGTTCACATGAAATTGCTTCTTCCCGAGGAGATGCACCACCACTTTGAGCTTTCCCATGCATACTGCCTCATGAAATTCGTTTTCAGGGTCATAAGGCTGGCAGTACCTGTCTTCAGTTCCACAGTGAAAGCAGGACAAGGATCCCGTTGCCCTGCTTGGGCCGTCACAAAACCCCAAGGGGGTTTTCGGCTCCTTCTTAAAGCAGAAGAGCTTCCTCGGGGTGGACAACATAGCTGTCACCACCTTTCTATCAACTCAACACTAAGTAATTTTAGGAAATGATGAACTTTTAACCACTGACTGTCTAACAACCAGAGCCTAACTCTGCGACTCTCACAAGTGTGAGGCTATGGTTTGACCAGTAAAACTGAAGCATCCAGTTATAGAACAGTCGTTGCTAAGCAACACTGGTAAACAAAAGCAAGCTCCTTCTTCCTCAGGCATAACTGACAGTTTATGGAGCAAATAGTGCTCACTGTGCATGTGCAATGTAAATGGGGAGGTCTTCTGTGCTCGTTTGCACATATCCTCCACCTCTTCCTCAGGTTTGGTGGATCCCTTTCCTCCCCGCTGTAATCTTGCTTGGTGCTTCTTTTCTTTGGGACTGCAATTATTCACTATAAAATTTCTTCTTGGGTTTGTGGCTTGTTTTTATTTACATTTTTACTAAGAGGTCATGGATGGATTGCTTTCCTAAGGACATGGAATTTCTTGAAACTTCTCTCTGGTGTTTTTGGTTCTGTGTTTTTGGAATTTTCAGTGAGGTGAAAAGCTGTAAAATAACGATTTTTATGTGCTTGGGAGTGATGGTACACACCTTTAATCCCAGTCCTTGGCAGGAGACAGAGACAAATGTATTTCTGTGAGTTTAAGGTCAGCCTGGTCAAGTGAGCCAGAGCTGCATTGTGAGAACCTCCTCAAAAATGGCAAATTTTCTTTCTTTCTTTCTTTCTTTCTTTCTTTCTTTCTTTCTTTCTTTCTTTCTTTCATTAAGAGATTTTTCTATTCATTTTACATATCCAGCAGGGATTCCCCTGTCTATGGTGGTATTTTACTTGTACTGAAATATGATTTAAATTGTATGTTAATAAATAAAGTTGCCCGGGGGTCAGAGCTATTAGAGCATTATCAAGAGCATGGCGGTGGTGGTGCAAACCTTTAATCCCAGCACTTGGTAGCCAGAGCTAGGTAGATCTCTGTGTGTAAAAGGATACAGCCAGCATTGGAGACACACGCCTTTAATCTCAATCCCAACCATAGAAGACCTGGAAGTCTTTACAGACAGGCAGTGACGAGGCATGGTTTACAACCAATGAGAAGGCAGAACAGCTAGACTGTATAGAGACATACACACAGGAAGTAGGTCCCTTTTTCGGAGAGCTCTCTTGGCTGAAGAGGATCGCTGAAGCAGGAAGAGTGAGGCTCTTAGCTCTGACCTCTTGGCTTTCTTCTCTGAATCGGCTCTGTGTTTCTTATTTAATAAGACGGTTGGTTACATCTACACCTGTCCTCCTTCCTCCCACTCCCCGAGCCTTCCCTCACAACCCACTCTCCCATTCCCACCTCCTCCAAAGCAAAGTCTCCCCTGGGGAGTCAGTAGAACCTGGTATGTTCAGACGAGGCAGGTCCAAGCTCCTCTTCCCTGCTTAATGTCTTTACAATACAATGTGGAGAAGTTATTATCCAACCATGGCTGTTGTGGTTCTAAATGTCTTCTGTAGAACTGGTTCATAAATTTCCTTAGATATGAGGAAATTTCTGCTATTGTTTCACAGAACTTGATTTTTATGCTCTGATTATCTCCACTCTATCTGCAATGCCAGATATTTATATTTAGTCTCTGAGGTGTTTTTCCACATGAATGTCCCCCACAGGTTTAGATAATTGAACACTTGGCCCCAGATGGCGGTACTAATTGGGGAGGATGTGGAATATCTGGGAGATGGAGCCTTAATAGATGACATCTGTCCCTGGAGACAGGCCTTGAATAGTCTCTGCCCTTGTGTTTGCCCTCTGCTTCCTGAGTGTGGTTGAGATGGAACCTCTAAGCTTCCTTTTCCTGCCCCCATGTGGGCCATTTGTGCTAAGTCTCTCCACCATGATAGACTCTGATGCCTTTGGATCTGGAAGCCCAAATACACTCTTCATTCTGTAAGATGCTTCTGGTCATGGTGTTTTATCACAGAAACAGAAAATTAACAAGTACAATATCTGAATAGCAGCATCCCAGAGATCTTGAATGATGTGTCCATTACATTTAATTTATTAATGCCTTAATATAATCATATGCCCACCTTGATTCCCAGCCCCGATGTTCTTCTGCTTGATTCTCTCTATTGCTGATGCATTTTAAAGTTTCTATACTTGTTGTATAGAGATATCCATGTTATTGTTTTCCTTTTATCATGAAGAGACTCATTTGAAGCAGGAAACAGAGACACAGCAACATCGAAACTAATACACACTCTTTTGATGAGAAAACTGACCTGACACTTGTCTGATACAAACCCAATCAAAACTGGGCTGGACTAGGTTCACTAGCCATGGACATGGACATGGAGGGCTCAGAGTCACCATCCTGTGTAGAGATCTTCTGGAGGAATTTCCCTAGGACTCCTACTGTGAGAGAAAGAAAGGGCAAAAGGGAGTTTGTCACTGGAAAGAGATTTCACAGTCAGGCCAGTGATGACAGTCTCCTTGATCAGGATGGGTCACCTTAGCTATGCTCCTCTTCCCCTCTGTTTACACTCAGACCTCACTGAACCTCTTTGTTCCTTCCCCCAAGGTGGCTACAAGGAACAAATCCCCCTTTTTCTGCTTTTCGTTATCAACTGTGTTTTTAATGGACTCATTGAGGACAGGTGACTTGTTGGGGCCAACTCCGACGGCCTGAACACAAAGCAGGAACATGATTCAGAAAATGTTTTTAAATTTTATATTTTAATTGCATGTTTTTAAACATCTCTCTGAGAATTTGTTAAAAATAATAAAAGAATAAAATTTCTATGAGAGAATCATACTAGTCACACAAAATTTGAAAATCCAGAATGTCAGCAGCTTTTAAGACACCGGGCAGTTTGGGGAGTCCACTCATCTTTGCCCAACATTATGTTCCATTTGTCGTACAAAAGACGCATTACTGCGAATCTGGAAATGTGCTTAAAGCAGATATTGTAATTCAAAACACTGAATTTTTTCAACATTAGAAACACAAGGAATACTCCAGCCCTGCTTCATGGGGTGTTAATTTAAGATATATGAACAGTTAATAAAAAGCCTGAGCCATTAGGCTGAACAGTTTAAATAATATAAGCATCTGTGTATTTATTTTATAAGTGGGCTGTTGGACTGCCGGGCTTGGTGGGACCCGGAGAGAAAACTCTCTAGCTACAACTCATAAGTTCTGTTTATGGGTCAGCTTGACACTGTTGGGTTTTGCTTGCTTTTGCTTATGGCCTATTATTATTATTATTATTATTATTATTATTTTGAGAGCCAGTCATATTACATGGCTCAGGCTGTCCTCAGACCCACAGCAGCCCTCCTGCTTCATCCTCTGAGGTGCTGGGATTATAAATACAAGCCATGTGCCCAGATAAGTTTCTGGATGAGGTGGGGTGGGGGGTTGGGGGGGTGTGCCATCAGGAGCTCTCCTCACTGGTCTTGTAAGACATTTGCCTAAGGTATTACAGAATGATAGAGTTTCAAATCAGAAGGCAATGGAAGCCGTGTGTACCCTCATAGGAAATCAACCCCCCCTCCGCCACGTTTAAGTAATGTGCTTGAGATGACACAGGTTACAATCAATTAATTGTAGTGTCAGCATTAGAATCCAGGACAGGGTTTATCATCAGACTTTAAAGGATCCTCTCATTTCAGAAGCAAAATGTGCAACTTTACCCCTTGATTTTATTCCCAATTTTCAACTGGAATCTCTCTATCTGGTAAAGGCCAGGAAGCTATATGGATTGTTTTATGTAAAATATAAGCAATTAGTCACTTAAAATAGACAGAGTGGAATATACCTGAAATAAAGAAGTTGAATTTCATAGTCACACATCATACAAAGTTTGAGGCATTGATATGATTTTGTTAAACAAGAGCTTTCTATGACAAAGGTTAAAAAAGTCGCATTATTAGCGATTATAAATATAAAATGTATTAAAAGGTGCTCCCATTGTTTCTACCTGTAATAAAATCAAAATTATCTTCCTTGCTTTAGGAGTCACAGCAACCCACCTTGGAGTTCAGCTTCCGGCAGGCTGCCGATCCCATGGTTCCACAAGATGGCAGTGTCGTACACAAATGTGAGCCGGAGTTCCGACTTCAAGTCGAAATGCTGCCAGCCTCCCACCCCCACGGGGGAATGGAACACGTAGGAAACGTACAGAGGAACTCGAAGGGTCACGTAGGACTGCACGAGGTTTAGGACCTAAGACAATGAAATCATCCCCGTCAGTGTTAACCAAACCAGGCCAAGTCTGCAGAATTTCACAGCACTGTGTTTTCCTCACTTCACACACAATGTCACCACTGTCATCGGCACGGGGATGTTCACCATTTCCAGCAATACATAACGGCAACTTTATGAAGGCAGTCTCATGCACATAATTCACCCACTTAAGTGGATAAGTCAATAGTTTTTTGATGTATCCAAGGAACCATGCAACCACCACCACAATCAACTTTAGGAAGTGTTCATTGCATCCACAGGAATCTAGCACCCAGGAGAAGTCACCCTCCTCATGGTGTGGGTGACTGCTAATCCATGCCCTGTATTTGCCTCCTCTGAGCACATAGAAATGGATCTTGTCGGTTGCTCTTCTTTCGATGCGTTACTGCCTTTTATTAAGGGATAACAGCATAATATATAGATATATTCTTTTTTATTGACCCTCAGAGGAATGGTGTGAATTTGGAACTATTATGCAAAATGCATCTCTGAACTATTTTTTAATCATATAGAGGAAGTTAGGATGAACATAAAGATGTAAAAAATACACGTTTAGCAATGGCATGGTGCAGTTATGATATTTCAAAACAAATGAACTGTCTTTGAATTTTATATTTTCTTTCTTCTGGTATTCAACAGTGGGGTAAGGGAGGTCAAGAGAATAAATTAATACGTATCAAGAATCTACCAAATTTCAGACAATGTGTTGGTTACTAATGAAAGCTATTTAGTATTTTCATTCTCATAATTGTATGTATGCAAGGTGGTTTGATGGATGGAAGGATAATGGCTAGAAAGCAAAGAGGTAGAAAATTGAAGACTCAGAGAAATTAGGCAAGTTCACCAGAATTTTTGAAAACTTATTCTTATTTTATGTGCATGAGTGTTTTGCCTGCATGTACGTATGTATACCACATGGTACATGCCTGGTGCCCACAGATGTCAGAAGAAAGCATCAGATACCCTGGAACTTGAGCTACAGACATGTGAGCCACCATGTGGGTGTTGTGAACTAAAGCCTGCAGGAGCAGCCAGTGCTCTTAACCACTGAGCCATCTCTCCATGCCCTGCCCCCTCATCAGAAGTCTCTGAACCTGAGTGGCCTGTGGAAATTGGAATCTAGATTCTAAGCCCCTGTTCATCTCTCCCACACTTTATGAGATTCTATACAATGCGGAGCAATCCTAAGACCACCTAACTTACTGCATTTTAATTTCCAAGTGTGCTAAGGACCAGTACAGCAATCACATCTCCTCTCTGTGCAAGAGGAAATGGTAAGCTGACTCTTCTTGGAAGTTCCAAGCAGGCTTTTGGAACTGGTCTCCTACAAAGAATTGACATAGGGACTAGACATATATTTCACTCATGAGAACTATGCAATGATATGTCACACTATCATGGGGTTAAGAGCGAAGTCTTCAAGTCACACACACGACAATCCAGATCAATAACGAAAACACATGTAACAAGAAAGACCCACCTACCAGATAAGCAACTTGTTTGGTTCTCACCTGTGGGAAGCAGATACACCCTGCTCCCTGTTAAGTCAGTACCTTGTAACTTGAATGCTTTGAGATGCATTTCCCAAGAGCAGCCATAATGACTACCACTGAACAATGAGTTCTGAAGAAGGGCAGTTAACACTCTGGCTACCTGGGAAAGTGACTTGTTCAACCAATATGGCACTGGTGATTAAGATTCATATTTCATTCTGTGACTTTAATAATCCATCAGCTAAAACATTAGGCTTTAGGCATGGACTTTCAATTTTAAAAATGTAGCTTTATGTTTGCCAATATTGACATACACGCCATCAAATGTTATGTGAAGTGCTGTTCAGAAGGAAATATTTAGCATTTACTCTCAATAAGATAATTGGAATGTAGCATTCTGAATGGTTCACATTTGATTTTGTTCAACTTACTATGTAGCCTACTGGCAATCCTCCTGCCTCAGCCTCCTGAGTGTTGTGATAACAGGTGTGAGTCTCCACACCTGGCTTTATTTTGTTTAATTCTCAATGTGGTGATTTTTGAACATAGGACCTACCCAAGTCTTGTACATCTTTTTTTTTTCATATTTAAGGCCAGGTTTTCCTGACTATTTAGGATCTCTGCCTGGAGGGGACAGAGCTGAAACGGAACCTACTTCAATCATCCAGTCACCTGCCTGTTTCTTCAACCAAAAACTGCAATGCAACCGTAATTTCCGATGCCACTTTCCAGAGCATTCCATTTCTTTTAACCTTTACCTCAGGACCTTTAAAGGTATAAATCATCATCTGCGGCCCAATTACTGAACTGACATGCCCTTAGTGACATTTAAAGTTAATTAACAAAGGCAAACAACAATTTTAAGATTATATTTAAAGGGAGCAAATATCTTGGAGAAAGTAACACATTGTCAAATTTATATTATGCTACCGAGTGCCAAGCATATATGTGGAGAGGATATTGTTCACCTAAGGGCCTGAGACAGGGGGTTACTTTTTGTGGGAGATGGGTAGAGGCGGGGATGAATGCCATTATAGCAATATCCATACACAAAGACTTGCCACTCTGTCTCCATTTAGAAGGCTCAGTAGCCACACACAGCTGCTGGCTACCATGCTGGACAGCGCAGTTCTACATTCCCATACTCAGTAGCCACACAGCTGATGGTGATCACACCAGACAGCACAGAGATTCCCATATTCAAGGTCTTTTAATTAGGCCACATGTATTAGAAACAAAAACCATTGAAAAGTTGTTTACCTGCACATATATATGGCCCTATAATGCAGAATATGTGTTTTGTATTTACCCAAAAGATTGAACACAGAATTTGTAAAAATTCTTGTTCAGGGATATCACTGGTGGGGAATGGCCCCCATTGCAATGTTTTTCTTGTGTCTTTTATCGCCTCAAACATCAATCAAAATGGGGGTATTAGTGACTATATAAAGCATCACACATCAAAATACAAAGCTTCAAATCTCACAGTGTGCAGTTAGCTGCTCAGTTGAGAGGACTGTTTCAAATTCTTAGCCAAATTCTCTGAGTAATATTCATCTAAGAGTGCTTAGGAGCAAGGAGACCTTGGCTTCTGCCCATTTACAGCTCTTCTGTAGGTCGGTGAATCAGAGAGAAAGCCTGGGTAGGCATCAATATTGAGCCAAATTTTGTACAATGAAGGACAACTTTAAGGGAGGTTTGCTATATAGAATTATGCATAATCTAATGAACAACCATAGAAATATGGTGTATTATGATGTAATGTTCAAAAGGGAAACAACATGTAGCCATCAAGTTATAAGTCTGGCAGGTATGGTGGCTCACACCTTTAATCCTAGCACTCGGCAGGCAGAGGCAGGGGATCTCTATGAATCCATGGCAAACCTTGTTTACACAGTGAGTGCCAAGTCAGCCAGGATACATTCTAAGGCTGTCTCAAAGGAAAAAAATAACTCTGAAAAACTTACCTTGTCGTGGCACATGCTCATGTTAAATTAAAAAGCAACATACAAAATAAAGTTAGAAAAATTAAGCCACCACCGTTAAACTATGTATGTAATTAAAGAGGTTAATATGTCTTTGTGTAATTATGGTGGGATAACGGGTGGGATTTTATCTGACTGTCACTTGTTCTCCTGAGTTCAGAAATGATGTTATTTTGATTACAAAAATTATTGCAAAAATTAACTGCTAAGTCTGACAACATAGGCAGCAGCATATGTCATGAACATTATGTGAATTGGGTTGTTCTTGACTGATGTAGCATGGCTTACTTATAAAAGACAAAAGAGAATTCTCATAAGAGAATCAGTATAGGATTATAGGAAGTGTAAAATAATAGGATGAAAAGTTGTGACTTCTGATATATATATTCCAGCCTCTGTGTTCATATTTATAAATCAAACACACCTGTAAAAAAGGAGGCAAAAATTCTTCCTCAAAGAAATCAACTGAGAACAATACTTGTTTACTTCTCCAGACCACAGAGTGTCTTTCCAGGAGCGTATTGCAATTCCATGCCGTAAGAGCAAACTGTTAATTGGGCTGCATTTCTGCAGCGTAGGCCTGGCTGCTGAACAACGTGACCAGCTGCTGTGGACCTAAGAAGTCAAGAGAGTCAAGAGTCTAACCTTGAACAAGAGCCAGTAAAACTCAGAAGAATGTCTTTTATTTTTCAAAGAACTTGTTTAAAAAAAAGAGTCACCCAAACTCCCAATTGTTTAAAAAACTAAGTTTAACTTCTGTCCCGTGTTTCTCATTGCATGCTCAACCTTAATTAGAACAAACAAACAAACAAACAAACAAAAACAGAAAATGAGACATGCATAGAGACAGAGCAGAATTATTGATTAAATATGTGTTTTTTTATCTGCCTTTGCATTTTTTTGAGGTTAATAGCTAAAGATTATTTTAGAACTGAATAAAATTCAAGAACTTTAAAATTCTTTTTCTGAACAGGCGAAATTCTTAGCCTCTTAGTGAGTGTCGGAAGTGACCTACATAAGTCTTCTTTGCTGGTGCGTATGGGGTCCTCACTGGGCCCCCGGGATGTTTCCTGGTACAGACTAGATGTCAAACGACTGTTTTGTGAATGTACAACTGAATAAGGAGGTCTTGATATCAGCTGAAGAGAGCTGTAGTCACACTACACAAAAGTCAACACACACACACACACACACACACACACACACACACACACACACACACACACCTCCAGCCCCAGGGCCTGGATTAGCTACATTTCACCATCCCAGCTAAGGATGTATGTTAGCACATGGTTTCCATTATGGTTGCTGTGCAGCATTCATCTATGAGGGACAGAGGGAAGCTCAGTTGGCTTTCTTATAATAGTGTCTATGACCACATCCATTTTCACAGTCAATTACGTGTTAGGATAAGCACATGATGGGTTATCCGCACGGGCACACAAGATAAGCACACAGTGAGTTACCAGCACAGACACACAAGCTACATAAATTTGGGTAAGTTATCTGAGTTTTCTTTGTTCCTCTTTTCTGATCTGTAAAGGGGAGTGGGTGGGGCAGGGCATGGTATTTATTTGTATGGAGTTTTGAGGTTAGGAAGAATAGCTATATATGTTTAGAAAAGTGTAAGGCACATATTTAACAATAAATTTACTAGTTGTTATTATTTTGACTATCACCATCATTGTTATTATTTTGGGTTGAGACAGGGTCTTATGTAGCCCAGGCTGGCCTCGAACTTCTCATCTTTCTGTCTCCAGTTCTGAGTACTGGAACTATAAGGTGTGCAGTGCTACACTTGGTCTGTGTGGTGCTGGCCAGACTTGGGGTTTCATGTACATTAGGCAAACACCCAGCCAACTGAGCTCTCTCCCCATCCCCACTGCCGTTATCTTAATCGTTAGAACTACCATCTGACTATTTGTCTCCAGTCTTAGACGCATCAGTGAATGGAAGAACAGAAAAGGGATGTCTTGGAGGGCTAGCTTACTTTTATATTAATTAAGGTTGTTTTTTCTCCTCTACCCATGGTTCAGCAGTGTGCTCCGGGGAGAAAATAAGTCGATAGTCTGTAGAGAAATTGAAGTTTAAGCCGAGGAAGAATATAGGGGTGAGTGGGATTGTCCGTCTTTAAGCTTTCCTTTTAGAGCGTATGCAATGTGTTTCACTAGCTTGTTACCATGTAGATTACGGTGAAGGTTTTAGAATTTCATAATAAAACCCAAAACTTCAGTGACTCCCACTGAATCTGTTCTTCTCAGCGGCACTGATCATCGTGGTTCCACCATTGGACTGATTTTCAATAATACCAAAGCAGAAAAACTTCTCAGAAGGGATTCTGATACGTTGGCCATCTACTGAAAAAGCTTACATGAAATGGTTAGGAACTAGATGCTCTGCAGACCGGAGAGATGGTTCAGCAGTTAAGAGCACTGGCTGCTCTTCCAGAGGATCTGGGTTCAAATCCTATCACCCCCATGGTAGTTTACAGCCATCTGTAACTTCAACCTCAGTGGACCTGATGCCTTTTTCTGGTCTCTGTGTGTACCAGGCAAAATGTCCATACATACAAACAAACAAACAAACAAACAAATAAGTAAGTAAATATTGGCTGACTGACTATAGGATGTGCTCTCTCTCATTCCCAGTGTGTTCTACAAGCCTTTCATGCAAGACAAACCTGGCTGAAACCGGCAGCTGCCAGCTCCTGCCGGACAACAGAACCACCCACAGTTCAATTAGAGACACAGCCCTGGCTTCAATCACTTGAGGTCACTGGACACAAAACATCTCTGGACCCAAATGATTCAACAGAATGCTGAGCATAAAACAGCAATAACGGCCATGAAAAACAAAACGAAACAGAACAAAAAACTAACAAAGTAGAATCCGTTTAAATGAACATTTAGCATTCAGCAGACAGATTTAGTCTGAAGAGTTAAACACCTCCGAGGCAAGCCTTGCCTTCAAACCACGCTTGCTGCGTTACAGTTGGCCGGCAAAGGCAGTGTCAGCTTAGCAGGGTGAAGGCAGGGATGCACTGGGACAACCAGCTGTCCAAGTGACAGATAGAGACGTATTTCCACTCTGTGGGGAGGACAAAAGATGTTCCTGTGGGTGAAAACAGACTACAGAGCGGCCCGCAGAGACACTCTGAAGCACGGAGAAGCCAGCTAGCAGAGACCCAACTGAACGACAGTGCAGTCCTGTGGCTGCGTCCTCCTTCGTTTATGCCCACTGATCCTGTGTCTGGAGCGATCAGAAAGGAGACAGTGATTTAATAACGTCGGCACAAGCTCCAGGAGGAAGAGACAAAGGTGTGCGATCTGTGAGGAGGAGGCGGAGCTAGTGTTTGTTTGTTTCTTTTATTTCTTTTTCCTTTTCAGATGGCAAAGACAGACTGAGGAAGATGTACCCAACGAACCACCACCCATGAAGGCTTTATATAACGTGTCTCTGGAGACACACAGCTAGAATGCCTCAGAACCAAATGTCAAGTGTGCATTTGCTTGATTACAGTATCAGGCTCTTCCCATCGCGTCACACTGTCTTTACGTTGATGCTCTAATATGGGTTTTCACTAATTCACGCTATTTACTGACTCGTCTGCTTTTTGAGCATAGCAAGTCTTAACAGCTGTCACCCACTAGCTTCCCGGCACCACGAGAGACTACCCATTTAACACCAACTGTAGCGGAGATGAGCCGAGTTCCACAGCTCTGCTGTGGGAGTAAACTGATGGTCTGTTACCATAGACTTTCCCCTTTATTTTGCTTTTAACCCAGCAGGAATATAGCCTTAGAAATCCACCTTCAGGGACTGCCACATCTATTAAGACTCCCCTTGGCTAAATATTGAAAGATATGGTGCATTCTGCATCTCGTTTGCTACTTTAACAAATAGGCCTCTCATAATTTTTGTTAATTCAGGATTTTAGTTCAAATTCTTGACATGATTTTTAACGCAAATTTTAGAGTTTTAAAAATTATAACCTAAGCGGGGACTCTGTTACTTATTATTCTAGAGGTGTTCTTTTGATGGCCTGGGAGGAGGATTTTGTATATCTCTTGTATATTAATATGTAGTATGACAGATTTTGATACCAGCCATCAGCCGTCCCTCTGTGACTAATGGCTAACAATACTGAGGTAATAGTTGAGATTAGAAAACTACTGACAGACCCAAGCAGCTGGTTTATCCAAGGAGCAAGGCCCAGATGTTGGAATGTGTACCTGGCCATCCGTCCCGATGGTGCCTTCACAGTCTGCCAGGAGCTCCGACATGTCATAGCAGCTGACGAACTCCCATAGGCAGGCTTCCAGATTCAAGTTTCGGTAGAATCGTAAGGTACTGGAGCCCCTGACCGGCACACTGTACTGGTAAGGATAGGTCTCTCCAATGACCTCTGGGTTCTTCGTGGCATTAGTCAGGAAGCCATGGTGGGTCTTCACTTCATTGTAGTCCAGCAGGTTGGAGCATTTGTGGTTCCCAACTCTGGTGCCATCAGGGCTGAGGGTCAGCTCAAAGTTGGACAGCTCTCTCGTGGAGATGATGGGCAGCATCCCTGCAGGGAAGCACAGGGAGGCACCGTCTGCTCTCATTTGCATTTTTATTTCACTTCTAAAGAATGCTTTTTAAGTTGACAGACTTTCAAAACTGGATAGAAAGAGTTGAAAGAAGCAGACAGACTTGAAAGTTAATTTGCAAACTGAAGACGAAGGAAGTGAAATAAATAAACCAGGTTCCAAGTACCCCAACTCCCAAGGTCTTACTTTACCAGGATATCTACCGTCGGTGTGTCCAGAGTCTTGCTTTACCCAGGGTACTTACCATCTATATGTGGCATCGTGACGGTGAGCTTGATGAGATTTGCAAAGTCTGGGTCCTCGGGACCAGTGTAGCGCAATTTAGCTGAGAATGGCTCCGCCCCCACGACCCCAGGCACACGGGGCTGACAGAGACCTTGAAGAAAACGAGCACATTTATGCTAAAAGATGACAGCATGTAAGTAATGTTTTAATGTAGGTGCTGTTGCTTTTCTGTATTTTAATATTCGCTGTGATCTAACACCTGACTGAGAATGTATATCATAAGGAAGCAGAAGACTGTGTGAGAGGTGACCATAGCATGCAGTTCAGGAGTCTCTCAACAGTTCTTGGTCAGACTGACTTAATATATGAAGATCATTTGTGCCAGAAACATATTCACAAAATTATTATATAATGTGAACAGATAAAATGCAAATGGTTGAAATACATTACAAAGTATAGTTCAATGAAGTGAATCTGAATGTTACCCTAGAACAATATGATGAATCATGAAATATGTATTATATATTAGCTATAATAAATATTACTTATTGGTGAATAAAACTCAAAGTGAGTGTATGTTTTAACAGTGCTGGAACTGATCCCAGAGCTTTACTGCATTATAATTTCAAGTCCTAAATATACTTTAAGAAAAATCCCTGGAGCCGGACCTACAGTTGGGAGCCACCTGACATGGGTGTTTGGAACTGAACTTGGGTCCTTTGGTACATGCTCTTAACCACTCATCAACCCAGCTACCTAAAAATATTCTTTAATCTGAGAAATTTTAAATAGAAATGTGCATGTACATTTTTAAAAGCCCATTTAATTTAGGAATAGGAGTCTAAGTCAGAGGTGGAGTACTTGTCTGCCATGTGTAAGACCCTGGGTTCCATTCTCAGCACTGCCAACAGCAAACCCACGGGGCTGGAGAGACAGCTCAGGGATCAAGAGCACTGGCTGCTCCTGTGGAGGACCTGGGTTCAACTCCCAGAACCCACATAGTGGCTCACACCATCTATAAGTCTAATCCCAGGGCATTTGATGTTCACTTTTGACCTGAGTGATACACACGGCACACATAGATACATACAAGCATACACACATGCACTTAAAATAAAAATAAATAAAACTTAAAAAAACATCCAACCCACCAAATCCAAACCAAACCACCAACAAAAAATATACATAACCATCTCTACTCAGAGGAAGATTACTTTCTATAAAGTTTCCTTTAGTTTGGGTTTCCTGTTAGTGTTGGGTCTGGCCATATTCTATTATGCACTTCCAACCATGTGTCCCAGGCTCTGGCTTTAGACCCAGCCTCCCTTTGGTGATGTGCACACGGCTCTCCGCCTACACCATCCTTTGACTGTGCCCCCAGCAGATCCCCATGCATGCACCAGCCAGCTGGGCTCTTTACCTGGTATAGTAACCCCTCCTCGTCCAGACCAAACCCTTATTTCCTCACAAGTTCCTCCATATTGGGGTTTGTTACTCCTAGAGAGTTCACATTCCTTCATGCTTCTTAGAGTCACTTCTCACAATTTCAAGATGCATCTCAGCAGCTCCTCTATGCGGGACCAGACTCAGATTACCTATGCCTCTAATTTGTCTATGGACTCCCGGAGCACGGGAGTCCTCCTTTATCATCATGACGAGTACAAGGCTCTTTACCTAGCACACCCCAGGTGTTCATGAAAGGTGTGGAATTACTGTTTTCTAATGAAGACTTTTGCAAAAATGGATGCTCGTCTGTAAGTAAGAGTTCTATGGTATACAGGGTTATTTGGAGGAATTTATACACAGAAATGAGGTATTTGCAATACTGCAGCAGTGTTTCAGTGACCTTCCCAGGGAAACATCTCTCACCTTCCTCTCTGTCGATGGTGACAATGGGGCTCATCAGTTCCAGGCCTTCATTCCCATCGGCGTTCACTGCACGAGCCGCACACTGTACCCGGGAACCAGGCTGAAAGTATATGGAGTCTAACGTGATCGTTTTGGATGATGTGAAAAAGGTGTCGAAGTCCACCTCTCTCAAAGGGCTGGTCACACCATCCGGGCCAGCAGGAGCGCTGATCAGCCACCGGTATCGGGTCAAAGTGTCATTGATGTTCTCGCTGGCACAAATAGAGCCTGTTTTGTCGTAGTCTGGATATTTGGGGTTGCAAGCCTATGGGAAAGCAAATAAACAGAGCTGTGTTAGGACCACAGTAGAGAGTAATGTGGACTTGGACTTGATGCTTCTCAAGCTCCTTTAGTCCTAAGGCTTCCATTGCCCTTCATGCTGCATTTGGTCATGCAACTTCCGACTTCTTATTCCCAGCTGCCATCCTTTTATGACCTTTCAACTTCCGATAGCTCACTGGACACGACCACACTCAGAAGTGTCAATCACATCATCATCTCTGGAATCCCCAGAGTCATTCTTACTCTTTCTCTCATGCTTCTGTCCCCTCTCCCTCTGCCCTACAAAAGGTATTGGAGTCTACCTCTCTCGTGAGGTTGGTCACACCATCAGGGCCACCAGGAGTGCCAACCAGACATCCATGGAGAGCCCAATCCTTCTCTTTCCTTCTTCATGTCCAGCAGGTGGGTGACCTTGACCACTCCGCTTTGTAACACTCCTTAAGTCGATCCCTTCTTCACCATTCACACGGCTCCTTCCCATCTAACTCAAGTCCTCCCTTTCCAACTCTACACTCCTGCCCCACTAACATTCCAACGTGACCCTCTACTCACGCAGCTCTTCTGCATGAGAACGCATCCCGCTACCCAACAAATGAATTCCAAGTTGCCTAATGTGGCATTTAGAACCCTTTATAAATGAACACCAGATTATCCACACATTGTTAAGCCAATGAACACTCATTGTGTGCCTGTTGTATGTGGAGTGTTTCATTAGGGCTGCTGTGACCTAAAAATATATGTCATAGTTTTTGTTCACGGGGAACTCAAGATTCAGTTACAAGAAGGCAAGTGAAACCTGTAATGAATCCCTTCCATTCTCCTTGGCAACCACCCTTTCCAGAATGATCTCCCCTCACCTGAATCTAAAACTGTCAAAGGTCTACCTGATCCTCCATATCAGAGCTTCAGCTCTGGCTCTTACACTCTGCCTCGTATCAGAGCTACAGATCCTTATTTTTTTCCACTTGTCCTTATTTTTTAATCCCTTCTGTGCAGAGTTCATGCTTTACTGGCTTTCCTGACAGTGACGGATTCTTAAACCACACACTGTGTCCTCAGTTAATAGGCTCTTGTTTTGTTTGTTTGTGTTTTGGGAGGAGGAAAATGGGAGCTCCATTTAATGATTGTTATTTTAAGCTTTTCACAGCTCAAAGCTTAAACCTTAAATTTCCCAAGACAATACTGAAGTTTATAATTATTTTAAATCGTTATCTTCTGGGGTGAGAGGGTTAAGAGCACTTGCTGTTCTTACAGAGGACCTGAGTTTGGTCCCCAGCACCTACATGGTAGCTCACCACCATCTGTAACTCCAGTTCCAGGGGATCTGACACTCTCTTCTGCCCTTTGCACCAGGAGCTCATGTGGGGCACATACAAGCATGCAGGCAAACACTTACACACGTGAAACAAAAAAAAATAGATAGATCTTTAAAAAATCAGTTATCTTCAAATTTCCCCTAAACTGATCTATTTCCTCCTCACCGTAATGCAGACAACGGGATAGCCAGACACAGGCCCAGCGTTCTCCTTGGCTTTGGAAGTGTCATCATATATCAGCAAGGACACAATGTGAGGGACAGAGGGAAAGGTGACATCCGCCATGCTGTTGACTTCCTCTATATATACAATGGCCTTGGTTGCCTAAGAGGAAAGGAGAGTGATCGTTGATTATCAAATATTCAGGGTCCTGGAACTTCTCTCATTCAGAACAATGACTGGAAAAATCTCTGGAATCTCTGTGAGGAAGTCGTCCTGCCCAGACGCCATGCAGAGTGACAGCCCACACACATTCTATTTCATGTGACCCTGGTACCTTGCTCATCTTGAATGTTTACGGGGGAGGGACCTCAGCCTTGGGTGGCTCATACAAAGGCTTGCCACTAGCCCATGAGATACTTGGGTTCTAAGGTTTTCTCTTCAGTTGTGATGATGGTAGATAAATCAGTTGTGGTGCCACTAGCCCATGAGATACTTGGGTTCTAAGGTTTTCTCTTCAGTTGTGATGATGGTAGATAAATCAGTTGTGGGTTTGTGACGTTGAAGTTACATCAACAACAACAACAACAACAAAATCCATTAGTTGACAGTGGGAGAAAAAACTGACAGACACCTTGAGAGAAATGAGACTGTCAAGGTCATGGGATTGTGTGGGCTGTGGTGATGCGGAGAGGCCAAGGAGAAGCTAAGCTTTAGATGGACAAAGGCTTGGACTGCCTGGGACGAGGGGAGAGAGAAGATGAGCACGAGACAGAAGGAGAGTCTGGATATTGTCTAGTCAAGGAGGAAAGTCACCTCTGTCCATGTCTCTGGCTCTTGAGCAGTTTTCCTACCTCTGATGACTGATAGAACAGTCCTCAAGCATTGCCCTGACACTTTCAATAGTGTCATATGCAACGGGCACATCCCAAGTTGAAAAGACTGTAAATCAAGAGTGTGTTTAATCTTCCTAACCCTGTGAACATCATGGACCAGCAACACAGCACTGTAGGATTGCACCTCGTGGTTGTGGAACAGAGATAAAAGTAAATTCAAATTATGTTTTTACACATAATTTTACAGCAATGTAAAGTCAAAGAAATGTAAGTTGAATCACAGTCAAACCAAAGACGTTTCTATATTTTTAAGAGTCTCTGACACTGAAAGTGATTTTTTGGGACTCTTTGTTCCTTTACTCAAAAGAATGTCACATGCTAGTCCATAAAAACAGGGAAAGACTCACAAAAATCTCTTTCATCAAGACTTTCTACACACAGATCTTGAGTTCTAAATATGACTTAAGAAGGATAACAATGTGGCTGGAGAGATGTCCGAGAAGGTAAGGCACTTGCTGCTAAGCCCAGCATCCTTAGTTTGATCTCCAGAATTTAGACTGTGGAAGGAGAAAACTGATTCCTAGGCTGCCTCTGACCTCCAGGTGTGTGCACACAATCCACCCATGAATATAAAAAAGCATGCATATATTAGAGTTAAAAAATTCTTGAAGGACAGCAATGTCACAGAATTACCATTTTTACTGAATAATAAAAATACTTAAGAAAACATATTCTTCCATTTGATTTCTCATTAACAAAGAATGAAACAATAAAAGCAGTATAGCACACTTACACATAGTGTTGCTTAAATTGACCTTTTCCTATGAGTGGCATGTCATTTAAAATTTTTTTCCACCGTTAAAAACAAATTCTATGGAGATTACATCTATCTTGAAGAAAATATGGTAGGTGATATGATGTAGAAAACACATTTTATGACTATAAAATTTTGCCCATGAAGTTCTCAACATCAAATTCTAACCTAATTAGGAGGAACTAGTGAAGCCCTGGAGGGCCAGGAAAGTGCTTGGTGGGTAAAGATGTCTGCTTCAATTAGTGTTGAATAAATGTTCCATCTTTGTGGCAGGCAATTCCAATGTCAGTCATGACATGGGAAGGCTAAGAGAGCTGATGTGGGGTCCGGGGACTACAACTTTGAGTTTCCACCAACACGATTTTCCAAAGACAGAGAGAAATGTCCAGGTTCTGATCTAATCAGAACAGAAATTAATTTGGGCAGTTGAAAGGGACCATGTGCATCCCCTTTCATGTACAACATCATCATCATCATCATTATCATCATCATCATCATCATCATTATTATGGTTTTTTGAGGCAGGGTTTCTCTGAGTAGTTTTGGTGCCTTTCCTGGAATTCACTCTGTAGACCAGGCTGGACTTGAACTCACAAAGATCCACCTGGCTCTGCCTCCCGAGTGCTGGGATTAAAGGTGTGCGCCACCACTGCCCAGCCATTATTATTTTTTAAAAAGATTGATTTATTTTTATATTACATGCATGAGTGTTTGCCTCCATGTATGCGTGTGTGTGTGTGTGTGTGTGTGTGTGTGTGTGTGTGTGTGTATGCAGTGCCCAGAGACCAGAAAAGGCCTGGGAGACCCTGGAACTACAGTTACAGATGGTTGTGAGACACCGTGTGTATTGGTGCTGGGAACCACACCCACGTCCTCCTCAAGAGCAGCAGGTGCTTTTTACTGCTGAGCCATCTCTCTAGTCCTGAGTCTTCTTCACTGTGATGTCTCACATGCATTTATTCTAAGAAAAGGTTGGCTGCAGACTTACAAACACATCGTCTCGCTTACCTGCGTCTCTGCCACCATATTTTCATCTGGTTTTAGGTGAACAGTGAAGGCCTCCCTCATCTCTCTTACCCCGTCGAAGACGACTTCAATTTCAACGATATGCTGGGTTTCCCCTTCCTTAAACTCGACTTCTACAAATACAAAGTCACTGATTTAGTCTTTTGCCTATGAACCTGAGATCTTCTTGGACTGTGGTATATAACAAGGACATTTTACATTGCGGTCCAGTACATGGGTGTATGCTTACTTAAAGGGAATCAAACTGCTAATTTATTGGTACTATTTGTACTATACTGTAGTGTGTGTGTGTGTGTGTGTGTGTGTGTGTGTGTGTGTGTGTGTGTGGTGTACCTGTGCACGTGTGGAGGCCAGGGAAGGATATAAAGTGCTTTGTTCTATCACTTTTTACCTTATTACCTTGAGACAGAGTCTCCCACTAGACCTAGACACCTTGGCTGGTGTCCAACAAGTCCCATCGGTCCTCCCACCCAGGAGGGTTCCAAGCATGGAGAGCCAGGAGAGGTCCTGGGATTTGAACTGAGATCTCATGATTGAATAGTAAGCCCTCTCACCTGCTGAGGCATCTCCCCTGTTTCCACTCTGATATTTTCTACTATTCTATTCTTCTCTATTCTATCCAAAGGAAAATTCCAATCATGACTTAGTAAACTGATCTGTTGACCCACAGTTTGGAAACTGCTGAGTGATGAGACAGTGAATAGTTTTTATATTGGGCAAAAAAAAACTCCCCTTTCAGCTCACAGATTTCCTAAGCCAATGAAACCCAGTAAACAGGACCGTGGATAGGAATGACTGAATGTTAGTAGGTTTAGGAAGATGCATATGAGGCTGGATTGGAATTGTTTTAAGTGCATTACTAAATTATATTTCAAAGGCACTTATTCTTGCTGTTTCTAGAAACGTAAATGACAATGTTTTCTCCCTCACCTGTCCCACTCAGCAAGGACTGCTTTGCTATCGTGAGAAGGCAATCCAACCACGAGGGAGGGTACTTTGCTATCAGTTAATTTAAAAACTTAAAGCATTACCATGATGGGTTTTATTGAAGCCTGAGTAGCAGGCCTTACTACAGAAGGTGGAGGAGCTGATTTGTAGATGTCCTTCGGCTTCCAATGAGAAAATAGGAAGGAAGACAAACACCATCATTCCAATTAGCAGAGACAGCTCTATTTCCTGACATACTTGCAGTCACTCAGTTATCAATTCTTCACGTCAGGAAACCGCATTTCTGATGTACTTCCCACCCACTTCATACTTCAAAATTTTTATTACCAATTACAAAGAAAAATTTTTAAAAAATCAGCTACTAATCAATGCAATTAAAATTTTCATTCCAATTCTGGATATAATTCCATTCCCCCACTATCATTTAGCCTTAGTATGCTTTTTGAGTTCAACAGTCTTGGATTTTTTGGCCCCCGTGAGAAACACAGGAAGATGAGAACAGCTAATTATTTCTAGCCTCCCAATTGGTTCTTACATTTTTAAAAGCAAATTTTGGTGTGTATATCTGCTGTATGCAATGCAATGTTATTTTATAAAATAAATTAGGTTGGTCTGTTTGGTGTGACTTTTAAAAAATTACTTTTTTAACACTAAAAAAAGTTGGGGAATTTCATAGGAAAACACGGATACTTGAGTTGTTCTGTATCTTTCTTCAAGGTAACTGTTAACTAAAGATGCCTGTGGGCTCTTCTCCACTATGGAATTTTGGGTTGGCCAACATTCCAGCTTCTCCGTTTTCCCTGGTTTCACTCGTTCCTGTCCCCAGACTTCACTCTGTAAGCATTCAAGTTTTTACAGCCACCCTCCCCCTCTGAGTTATACAAAGCAAATGTCTAAGATATTTAAAAATAATTTATTGTAAACATCTCAATGGTTGCTTCTTGCTGTGCATTTTCTTGATGAGATTTAAGTCTCTCCTCACATTTGTCCTACTCAATCATTTCATCTCACAGAACAGGAGTTCAACTTTTATGACAATGCTTTTCCTATTTGATTGGTCTCAACCCCAATTTAGATTATAAAATGAATAATTAAAACATGTTTTAAAAAAATCTATCAAGTTTTATTATAAACAGTAAGTCGGTGCTTAGGGATTACTCGACACGCACGTGGATTTAGTGCTGTTTAACTTTATTCAGCTCTGTTTGTTAGCTCACTACATAGTTATAATTTTGCTCTGGTCACTAAAAGAAGAACTTTATTTCTAAGATAAACAATTTCTGTTAAAAGGTCATACAGTGATATTTAAGACAGTTTTTCTTTCATGTAAAATCTGTTCATTCCAGAAAGACTGACTTGAGATTTTGTAATTTGATAGAAAACCCTGCTTTATTTTCATGGCTTTTGAATTACACATGATGTGCTTCCAAGTCTGGGAATAACATTGACTGTTCATGCGAGGGAAATTACGCTCCATTTAGAAGGTATTATGTTTCTATTACCTATGAATTTTGTTACTGATTTGATAACACCCACCAGTCACTTTTTACATTTTGTTAGTGAGTCAGAAAATCAAGGTGAATACCCAGAACGTTGTGATTAAAGAACTAATGGCCGCTGAGGGTAAGAGGTAGAAAAGCAAGAACATTCGTTGGTAATCATAACTTATGTTTATGATTATGCTGTTAGCAAATAATGGAGAGAGAGAGAGAGAGAGAGAGAGAGAGAGAGAGAGAGAGAGAGAGAGAGAGAGAGAGAGGAACATCTATTTATTTTACTAGCTCTTGAAAGTAAATGATGGAACGGTCCCCAAACTTGCACATGGAAGAAATACCGGGTGTCCAGAGAGGCTCCTGCACCCCACAGGGCTGCTGTGGCTGGTATTCCATTATCTTCTCAATCTTCTTCCCTGTTAGCAGAAAGTTTTCTAACGCTAATGTTTGAATGAAGATGTCCAGCAGGGTTAGCACACACTTTCCCGTTCACAGCACACAAATGCTGTAACGTCTGACCACTGGATGGAGGTAAAACTCACAGTCAGTGGACTCAAAGCACACAGAAATTCTCAAAATTTCCCTCAGAGAAAATTCTGGGGATTCTGCTCTTTGTACTTCTAAGGGTAGTTTAAAAGTTCATTTATATTCACTTTTCCCCCCTTTTCTCAAAGTCCCAGCTCCAACAGTGCAGCACAATTCAGCTGGTGACAGACCCTGGAAGACCCATACCTTCTGACATGGGGTGATAATCCTCTCCGGAGGTGGCCGAGCCATCTTTGGTGTGGACTCTCACAATGGAAACCTTTGAAGTGTCTCCTTGGCGGACCACTGGAATTTTGACGACCACGGACTCTCCTGGTTTGCTGGGCTCAGTGACACTAAATTTGGTTTCTCCAAATTTGATAACAGCTTCTAAGAGTGCGGAAAACACAGACAAATTAAGTTGCTGGCAAAGGGTGGTGGGGGTGGACAGTTTTCACCCTTTCTATTTCTTTCCCCATGGGGGACTTTTATTATTGTTATACTCTTGGCTTCTCTCTGTTGCCTCAATATTAGTGTGAGTGCAGAAAGAGAAGCTGTTAAGTGTAGCCTAGATCCTTCCTGGGAAACGGTGAGCCCACAGAAGGCATGTCCTCTGGGTTGTCTCTTTGTCCCATAGATCTTACAAGAGCAGGCCATTGAGAAGGGGCGTGGAAGGGGGAACCACTGGCCCAGGACTGGATAGACATAAAGACATAGGTAGGGGAGAGGGCAGGTATGAAGGCTTGTGCTTCAGTATGCAGGCATGAGCCATAGCCTCCCCAATGAGCTTTGTCAGTTTTAAAATTCTAGAGCGCTGGCATTGAACTCCGGGTCATGTACATGTTAGGTAAGTACGTGACCATTGAACTATATCCAAAGCTTTTTGGGTTATCAGTTTTCCTTACGTGTGCAGCATGTGCATGTTGGGGTTTGAACTTGATGCTGGCTGTCTTCCTCCATAACTGCCCACTTTATTTTCTGAGGCAGGGTCTTTCTCTGAACCTAGAGCTTGCCAATTTGGCTAGTCTAGCTAGCAAGCTTGCCCCAGTGATTCTGCCTCGGCCTCCTGAATGAAGTAGGGGATTATTAGCAGGCTTCCACCCCTGCCCAGCTCTTATGTGGGTGCTGGGGACCTACACTCATCCTCATGCTTGTCTGGCAAGTGCTGTATCTACTGAGCATCTTATCAGCCCCCTAAATTGATCAGTTTTGGGGCTCTGTTTTGTTTCTCACTCGTTTTCTTATGTCTCCGTTGTTTGCAGGACCTACTAAGAAAGAGGGGATACTTTTCTGAGCCACCTAGGAACTCGGGGGTGGGGGTGGGGGTGGGGGGATGGAGGGGGGGAAGACTTCAGTTCCAGATTCACTGGTTCGCAAAGGCAGTAACTTCTTACTGTCAGCATCGTCCTGGATCTTTATCAGAGTTTCATTTTGCTCGCCCACTGCAGCCCCGAAGGCAGAGCTGCTCTGTGGTGTGCCAAGTACCAGCTGCAGCTCCTCCACGGCCTCATATATATCGTCATCCATCAGCTCGAGGACACAGGGCTTCTCGGTCTCACCTGGAGCAAAAGACAGTGACAGGCTCTAGAAGGATGCGCCAACAACTAGAACAAAGCAGAAGAGCAGGGTGTTGCTCCCCCACAACCCTCCACCCCCCAATCCGCCCCTCTCTGCCAGTGCAAAGGCTGCTGTTTGGAATAAGCCTGGAATAAGTGTTTGCTGAATACATGACTCTTTGTACACAGGCCCATACTTTCATAAAGATGTCTGTAATTTCTCCTTTCACAGTCCAGCATGCATCTTAGAAAGCAAAGGAAATGCCAGTTTTGTGCGTGAGTTCTTAGAATTGTGGTTGGGAAGTGAGTCAACAGGCCACTGCTGATGGCCCTGGTTAATCTGACTCCCCTGGTTTTTTCATGTTACTAACTTTTGTCTTGTTGAACAAATCATTGACCCAAAACAACTGAATTCTTGCCTCTAATAACTGGGACCAATATTGTAGTACTGACTTTCTCCAATCTCATTAAAAATTCTTTAGAACATATTAATGTCTATATGACACACAAGCATATGGTTACTCAAATATTACCAAATAAGCCTTACTGTTGGCCACATAACTTGTTATCAATACTCCATCAATATGAGCACAACTTTCTGCTTCTTTTCAATAGAATATATTTCACAAAATTAAACTACTAGGTTAAAGTAGTGGAATATCTGAAGGCACTGATATTCATTAAAAGTGTGAGTGAGATACAGGGCTGGAGAGATGGCTCAGTGGTTAAGAGCACTGGCTGCTCTTCCAGAGGACCTGGGTTTCCAGCACCCACATGGCAGCTCACAACTGTCTGTCATTCCAGTTCCAGGGGACCCAACAGCCATGGCAAAGCATCAATGCACATAAAATAAAAATAAATAAATTTTAAAACCCCATAAAAGTGTGAGGTATATTTTGCCTAATAACATTTCAACATTAACTTCAATTTCTAGCCTTGTGAAATTTGCATATTTGATAGGTTCTTGATTGCTGAGAACTAACAATAAAATACATCATTAGGAATCAAAAGGTTAATGAAGAGACCCCAAGATGTCTGTGGCAATGCATATGCCTTGTCACTTAGTACACATAAACTCATGGTGCAAGCTTGTTGGAAAATTGGGAGATTTGATTTCACTGTATTTTCCTGATTACCAATTTCTCAATCCACATGTGGTATTCTTAAATTACATATAGAAACTTCAAGGGCTTAAGGCACTGTCTCCATAACCTTGATGACCTGAGTTTAATCCTCCAGATCCACAAGGTGGGAGGGAACAAAATCCCAACTCCTAAAACTTGTCTTCTGACTTCATGTCAGCTGTGGCATGCACATGCCCCTCCCCCCACATCCCATGCACATACACACAAAATCAATAAATACAGTAAGAGATTTAAATCATTTTCAAGTTCATACGTACCGGGGAGGAATGTGACAATGGAGACATCAGTATTTGGGCGTTCTTCGAAGTCAATCATCACCTGCGCGGACGCCTGCCTCGTGTAGCATCTCACAGAGGACCTGTGCTGGACGTCACCGCTCCTGTAGATCATTGCCACGACACGGGCATCGTCTTCATTGCAAGTGTACACTCTCTCTTTGAATTGCATTTTAGGCACTGGGAAAAAAAAAACAGACTCGTGGGTCAAAATGAGTAGACATGTCCTTATGGAAAAATGACATTTCAGGTGCTATAGTATAATGTTGATAATAAGACAGAAATATGAGAAAAGTGTCTCGGTTTCTACTCAGTTCCTGGCCAACATTTTGGCTTTGAGAAAATCACTGTGAAAGTTTTCATCTCCTTGTCCTTGTAATTTTTATTGGCCTCTTTTGTGAAGTAAGCACGTGCAGTGAACGCTTAAGAAGTAGGCAAAACCAGAGACCTTCAGATATTTGTATCAAAACTGCTGTGTGGTCACATGCCTTCAGATTTTCTTGATGTGAAGAACATTAACATTGTGCACATAATTCCTGAAGGGACTCTAGCCAGCCAGGGCCTGGCAAGCATGACTCTGGCACGCCTTGCCCTTTTTCTCCACCGTTCCCTCTGCCTTGCTAAAAACACTAGATTGTATTCCTAACGCTAGCCGGCAAGGTCTATTCCCTTATTTGGCCACTTCCTCCTACAGAGGCTGATTACCAATGTTTAGCTATCAAAGTACTGAAATCCAGTAACCCAAAACCCGCTTTGGCTCACCTAGTTAACACGTCTAATTAAAATTAAACACCTCATCCGAACACAGGGTTTCCCCTTTACCTTTATAAACTGCCATTTGCCTACAGGCCACATCTGTCCTCTCTATCCAGAGGCAGTCCTTTGACCCTCTGGGACAAATACCCCTGCTCCTCTTCCCCTTCTCCCTCATCCTCTATCTCCTGCCTTTGTCTCTTATCCCTGCCCTCTGTCCCTCTGGGGCAAATAATCTCCTTCGTGCTGAGAGCTTGGTCTTGGGGTTCTGAGAAACCAATACTTTTCCTTTCAATTACAAGTACATTTTATGCAAGAATAGTAGGGAAAGCTGATGGATGTGTGCATGTGTTAGTTTTAGGTGACACCTAAGCCAGGTCAGTCATACACAGGTCTCATTGATAGCAGGTTCCTTTCTTCCAAGAACCACTGGAATCATCATGGTAGGAAATTGAGTGATGATGGTTAAAGAGGCTTGCTGTGAAATCTTTTTTTTTTTTTAAAGATTTATTTATTTTGTGTACAGTGTTCTGTCTGCATGTATATCTGCAGGCCAGAAGAGGGCGCCAGATCTCATTACAGATGGTTGGGAGCCACCATGTGGTTGCTGGGAATTGAACTCAGGATCTCTGGAAGAGCAGCCTGTGCTCTTAACCGCTGAGCCATCTCTCCAGCCCCACTGTGAAATCTTTTGTGTTGCAATTTCTTCCAAGACAAGTGTCTACCTTGGATGGAAGGGTGATGTTAGAAGGGTGATGGAACAACAGGGTATTCTGGGAAGGGGAGAAACACTCCATCCTGCAGAGAAGCTTCTTAAGTTCAGGGAGTAGACAAAGACTCCAGAAGTCCCTGAAACTGACCAGATTCACTAGCTCCCCCTCCCCTTCTCAATCATATATAAGCAGTAGAGATGACTGAAAGACACTGTCAGATAAGCTGAGCTGCCCTGAAGAGGCAGAGACTAGCCCTACTGTCTAGAAGAGATAGCCTCCAATTCGTTGAGATGCCTGCATGCTGTGCAGTGCATTCCAGGTGTCCATCATTTGTAAACTGTCACCAGTGCTAGGGTGGGCTTTGGTGATGCAGCTGTCTTTGGGTCATGTCTGTTCCTTTAAGAACCCCAATAGAACTTACAGGTCCAACCAGTTGGACTCTGGTGCTATCCTTTGGTAGACTTTGGTCTTCTTAAAGAAGGAGTAGTGTCACACAATAACAGTGTACTTGACATTTGATTAGAGAAATCCGAGGCGTGGCTGGGTGACAGAAATTGTATAGTATTAAGTGGGAAAAGACCATGCATGTGGTGAGGAAATTTTTGAATCATTCAAAACACCAATGATAATATCACATTGTCCTTTAAAAAGAAGAAGACTAGTGATTTTCTTTAAAGACTGTCTAATTCCATCAAAATGAGCAGGAGGAGAAAAGTTGTGGGGTATTTGTATAGGGTGAACGGTGTCTCCCATGCCAACGTCTACCATGTTGAATTCATATCCTGAGTACCTTGCTAGTAGTAGTAGACAGGTAATCAAATTAAAGGTCATTGGGACTGATGCTGGCCAAATATGCCAGGTATTCTCGTGTCAAAGAGACACCAGGCCATACAGATGTCTGAAGAGGGAAGATGATGTGGAGAGGCACAGGGACAAGATGGCCACCAACAAGTCAGTGAGAGAGGCCTGTGACATCTCTCCCTTGTGGCCTCAGATGGAACCACCCTGCTGACTTTCATTTAGGCATCTCCCTAAGAGTGCAGGGGCTGCTGTTGTTCAAGCCACCTGGTCTGTGGCCCTTGACGATGTCAGCCCTAGCAAATGCATACAGTTGTATACAGCTTATCCCCCTACCTGCCATTTATATACATTCAGTCTTAGCATTGTAAAAGTGAAAGTCACTCACAGTCGGAGGCCGAGTCATTTATGGACACCATGGCCTTGCTGGGCTCGCCAAGGGCAGCGTTCACCGGCATGCGGAGTACCAGTTCAAACTTTTCAATTCCCTCCAGCACGGGTCTTCCCAGGTCATCCAGAATGACAACACGAACAGTCTGCATGTTGACGCCAGGCGCAAAATCTAAACTGCGGCTGATTCCCACATAATCTGTTCCAGCTAAAATCATAAGGAATGGATTATTTACATTGGAACGAAATAAAAAAAAAAACAATTATACAGATGAAGTTATAGTTAATGTTTTATACTATACAACATACATACAAAATACTACAGAGAAATACATTTAATTAACAGATGGAAAAATTGGATCTACGTTGTCATTGACGTCGTGAATCTAAGATGGAGTTCTAAACCTTATCTCCAATAGCTGGATTTGAATTACATATTTTAGCATTTCATTTTATCTCTTTTCCCATCTTTATTAAAGTCCTTTGATAATCAATTCTACAACAATCAGCATATCAATCAAATACATGGTAATGTTGTATATACAACGGATACATCTAAATTTTGTTCATATCAATTAAATATCTATCTTATTTCTGTTTCTGGGGTGACGATTTTACTTAGGCATATGGTGGCCTCTTGGTTAGAACTCCACACATTTCAGTGTTAAGTTCCTCTGCCCCCACACTCACTCTAGGCAATGAAGCAAACTTCAACTCCAAAGACACATATGATATTTGAGTTAGTATTTTTTCAGACCATGTCATACATACGTAGTGTTGATACCTCTATTTACACATAAAGTAGTTAAAAATACAGTTGTCTTTTAATCTTCAGCCACCATGTCCAAGAAGACTTGAGAGTGGGAACAGTAGTTCTGTATGCTTTTCTCTTTTCTTAATAGTCTTGCAATTCTAACTCTCATTTTGTACTATTTTATCTCTGAATGTGCAATTGTGAGTGTATCTGTCTCTGACTGATTAGAAGAAAATCTCTATCCCTTATGGTTGCAGGTGTGACTCAGTGGAAGAGTATATACTGGGTACTTGCAAAGTTGTGAATTCAGTCTTTAGCATCCAAACCCCAAACAAAAACAAATGCGCACACACACACACACACACACACACACACACACACACACATGCACACACACACACACGTTTTCTTATGTTTCCTTTGTATTTTAGTTCTCTTTATTCTTATTTTTCTTTATGTATACATTCAACTCTTATTTGAATTTCATTCTTAAAAGTGAATAATTTGCCTGTTGTAGTGGTGTACACCTTTAATCCCAGCACTAAGGAAACAGAGACGGGCAGATCTCCATGAGTTTGAGGCCAATATGGTCTAGATAGCAAGTTCCAGGACAGCCAGGGCTACATAGAAAGACTCTGCCTCTAAAAAAAAAAAAAGAATAATTTGGGGGGCTGAGTATGGTAGCATATGCTTTTAATCCCAGCACTCAGGAGGCAAAGACAGGCAGATCTTTGTGAGTTCAAGGCCAGCCTGGTCCATGTAGAAAGTTCAAGATTAGCCAAGTCTAGATAGCAAGCTCCAAGCCAGCCAGGGCTGCACAGTGAAACTCTGTGTGAAAATTAAAAAATAAAAATGAAACAAAGAAAGAAAGAAAAAAGGAAAAAGAACCATTTGGCTAAACATATGTTAACAGACAGTTGCAGTCTGCAAGGTGCAGAGCTGGTTTATTGTATGGGTGACTTTGAAAATGGAGCCGCTCCTGCCTGCTGCTCTGCGGGACGACTGATGATGAGTAGCATGTATGAGGAGATCTGTGTGTATTTGTTCATGTCACACACTAGTCACATAGGATGGAGGGGTGGGTATATATGAGAAAAATGGTCTTGTCGGTCAGCTGAAAAAAGGAAAGGAGATTTTAAGCCTCATGTTTGCCCTAAAGTTCGTCAGCAGTGTTTTAGAGCTTAGGGTAAGAAACAACGCTGTGCTGGTTAGGACAATTTATATGACGATGTGTAGAGGGATGCCCGCTAAATCTCAAGTATTTACAGGGACACTTGGTTAAAATGAGGAGGTAGCCAGGGAAGAGGCACACCTGGGAGAGACTTAAATGTCTTCAGATTCTGTGAGGATGGCTGGTATGGCTGCTCCCCAGGATGTGTCAGAACAGCTAATCGTATTAGATTTGCCAAGTAGAGAACCAAGCCGTGCAAATGCGGACATTGCAATGTAGCCTTTGAACCATACATTATGACCTAGACTCTGGTTCATCGTCTCAAAATCTCTTTCTTTACAATGGGAAAGTTTAAATTTACATACTCTATAGTAATAATTTCAGGAGGAAGTAGTCCATTAAGAATGCTTCAGTCGCCGGGCGGTGGTGGTGCACGCCTGTAATCCCAGCACTCGGGAGGTAGAGGCAGGTGGATCTCTGTGAGTTCAAGGCCAGCCTGGTCTACAGAGCTAGTCCAGGACAGGCACCAAAAACTACACAGAGAAACCCTGTCTCAAAAAACAAACAACAACAACAAAGAGTGTTTTAGTTAGGTGAAGTGTTTGGGAGCTGGAAGCGGCAGAAAAACACAGAAGGCTGATGCAGTGGAACGCTCACCATCTGCAGAGGGTGGTTCTGTTTTCCGGGACCTCACGGTGACGCTCGAAGGCCTGGAGAGGTCCGTACCCGTCCTCCATATCTGCACCTCTACGTAGCCGGCACTCTCATCCACCGAGTACTGGACATCCCCAAAGTAGAAGACCGGCTCTGTTCACCAGGACATAGAAAACACTGCTGTTATTTCTCTCTTTACCAGCTACCCCTGAGATGACATCCAAAAGTCTGCTTCCCTCTATTGACGACATCACGTTTCCTTTGAGTGAGCTGATATCTCATCTTAAGGCACACGACTTGGCTTACTTTTCATTTGCGTAAATACCTTTATTGTTATGTTTTGGGGTGCTGGGGATTGAACCCAGGGCCTCATGTATGCCAAGAAAGCACTGTACCACTGAGATACAACCATAAACCCATATGTAGGTGATAAATGGTTTCTAGTGCCGTTAAAAGCTTAGCTGGAAAAATACAGTCAAATGAAACCCAATATATAACACCTTTGTTTGTTTGTTTTGTTTTCTGAGACAGGGTTTCTCTGTGTAGCCTTGGTTTATCCTAGAGCTCACTCTGTAGTCCAGGCTGGCCTTGAACTCACAGAGATTCTCCTGCCTCTGCCTTCTGAGTACTCTTTGTTTTTTTTAAAGTTTTTTTTAAAGTTTTGTTTTTTTTTTTAAGTTTTTCCTGAGCATTCATTTTCTCATTCCTCACTAAACTACTGTGGGACAGAGAGATGGCATCTGCCTTATGCTGTCTTCTGGTCCATTGAATTTAGATTTAACTCACGATGTCTGAGTCTATTTTTAATTATCAGGATTAGACTCTACAAACTAGATTAGTATAAAAGTTGTGAGTCCCTATGACTTTAGAACGACCAGGCCTGGGTGCCAGTTATTTGGAGGGCTTTTGTATCCTCTATACAAACTGAGGTTTCACTAAGTAAGTCATCTCATGCTAAGAGGTTAGCGTCTGTCCTCAGGAATGTGAACGATGCTGCTTGGGTTCTATAGTTCCCGCCTCCAGATCATAGTGTTCTCCTGTGTTGGTAATGAACTTCAATGGATGGAGAGGTCACTTCCTATCTGATTCTTTATGATTAACCCATGACTCTTGATATAGCCAGAGGTCTGAAGGACAGTAGATGTCTAGGGAAAACTGAAATGAATTATGGGAATACTTTTAAAAATACCTAATTTTGAAATTTTGAGATAGCCTCACAGGAAACTGCCAGTAGTTCCCCATTGAGAGTTTATCTTCTAAACAGCCATTAGCAAAGGTAAAATAATCAAGAGAGCATGTGCGAAATAATCTTATTTGTCCTTAGTTTTACAAGATTCAAAAGGAGTTTATCTAAAAACACGCAGCTCACACCAGGACTTTTAGCATCATTAAAGGGGCGCTGTTCTGTTTGATAGAACTAGATTGAACTCCCCAAATGCACAAAGTGAAGTGAATCCTCAGAAAGCCACAGGGTGTGGCTGGGTGTGAGTGTGGTGGGGTGAGCTCAGTGAGAGCACTTGCCTAGTGTGTACACAATCCTGGATCCCATCCCCAGCACATGTAATAAAACAAAGCCACAGGAAAAGCCCAAGGCAAGCTTCCTCCACTTCTCTATTTGCAAATTCATTACCTTTACTAGAAGACATAATACACACGCTTATTTCTTTTCTTCCTCCAACTGGTAAGCATATTTAAAAGCATTTAGCTCCCCTGGCCTCTTAGATAATATGAAATCAATCTTGGAAATGTTTGCCTGTTTTGGTTCGGAGGTGATAAATCTGCCTACGGCATAGTTCGCCTCCCTGCTATCCTTTGAACTTGGACGAGCAGGCGAGTGTACAGATGGAGTTGTTATCTTATAACCCCAGGCAAGCAGACCTGACTGACAAACCAATACATTCCTTACATTTTCCACATCTGAGGAGGGG